>NC_138976.1:225808264-227283064 GCF_964341445.2 Mesoplodon mirus | reverse complement strand
GATCTGGCAAATCTAAAGCATTATCAACAGCTGTGGTTTTCAAAATACTTTGTGAGACTGGAAAAATAAAGCACATGTGCGTTTAGAGTGGGCATTTACACTCCCATTAATTTTTTAAAATATAATTTGCGGTTACTGGTAGTTTCACATGGTTTTATAGTTACAGTCAAGTTCTGATTACATGTGATAATGGCCAGAAGGCAGAAATTGATTGAGTCCCTCATTAATTAATTAATTAAGGATTCATTGAGAGAAATCTCTGTTCACGGACATGTACTTGGTGCTAATTGTAGCAAATCACTTCCCACCCCTCCCCATCCATACTTTTGCCAGAATTGCCATGAGTATAAGTGTTCATTTGAATTTCATCCCATTCCATTTATCACCATCAAAGGACACATCTTTAGAAATAGAAAGGTCAAAAGGAAGGAGAATTGTCGTAGGGAAGGAAAACAGCAATTCTAAATTGTTAAACAGTTGACTTCTATATAGGAGGGTCTGTATTATGGTTCAAAGTATCTGATGTTGAAAACCATTTGAAAAGTGACAAGAAAATTGACATTTTGCTTTACCTAATGACTCGAACTGATAAGGTTTCATCATAAATATCACCGTATATGACACAGATCATTTATCAATATCTTGGCTTTTCATTTTCTATTTTGAAAGTTAAATCCATTGTCACAATTACAACTCTGTACAATCAATTAAAAATTACCTGTCAGAGATTATCTGAAGTCCAGATTATCTGTGTAGGGTCAGAATTTACCCTGTTTTATAAAGAGCAGGCTCAAAGGATCACATTTCACCTTTGTGCCAGTGTTGGTTTTAGCTGCCTTCAAGAAGCCCTGAGTGATCATGGTTTATTTTACTTCACAAAAAATTAAGGGGAAACTACCATGAACCTCATGACATTAGGTTGGTTGGAAAGAAAAAATCATCTGAGTTATTAAAGTACTAATTGTGCACTTTAAAATTGATTTCATTAATTTTAAATATTTTTGATAATATACTTGATAGTCACAAACTTGATTTACTCAACATTGTTGCCTGGTAAAAGTCCTATGAAGATGTAATACAAAGATAAGACTTGATCCAGAATTTGCAAATCTAAGTTCCTATCTGGTCTAGATGTCCAAATCATCATTTTCTTGGAGACCAGTAATCCATTTGGACCCATGCATATTTTTTAATTGAAATGAAATAAAATTCCCAAGAAGAGTTGCTTAACCGTTTCAGTTCCCTGATCAATTTAGCACATTAACTTGTATAGTTGATGAAAAAAATTTTGCTGAAAAAGTTAAATTTTAGGCAATCTGGGGAAATTATATAAATTTGAAATTTAATTCAAATTATTAACAAGAAAACCTTATATTTGTTTTCCCCTTTAATGTGAATAAATGCTTTCACATAGTATAATTCTCTTTATTTCTCTTTTGGTAATATTTTCCTTATAATATTTTGCTGTGGCTATAATCACGCTGATGGGAACTTCACACACAATTAGTTCAAATTAGGGGAGGCTTTAGGGTAAATTGAGCAGATCACCAAAACTTTAGGAATCGGAGGACACCGTGAACGGCTTATTTAGCTGTTCTTGGTGGTGTTTCATACTGTAATCATTTAGCTATTTGGTTGTATGTCTCATTTCTTAACAAGATAAAAATTGTATCTTTTTCTCAGGAAGGCAAAACAGTGATATAAAGAGTTTACAGGGTAACAGTTCCCTCTACTGCAAGTAGGTATCTCCATTTTGTGTCAGCATGTCTCTGAAAAACGACAAATATTCTCAGCTGCTTCTTCTACTAACCCACAGTCGCCTCCTTAAGTAACGTAAACTTGGGATATGTCAGGAGATCAGGAGGTACACGACGGGCACAGAGCGCCCTAAAGAGCAGCTGGTACGGAGCCAGGCTTCTGGACCATCAAACCCAAGGTCACTTTCTGTACACACTGAGCCTAAGAAATGTGTGCAGCTCCTCACTTTGATTTCACAAAGCAGACAAGCTGCTGTAGAAATTGTCAGTCATCATCTGTTTCTGCCCATTTTCCACATTCCTGTGCCAATCATCAGAAAGAAAATTACATATACACTTTATGACTTCTGAACTGACAAAAATTTGCTGCTGTGGAAATACTTGCATGGTTCTGTAACAATGAGTAAACCCAGAAGTAGAAGAATATTTTAAAGAAAAAGAAAAAAAAGGAGTTATCAGTGAGTTGCCAATTGCATGACCACCGCTTTGAGTTAACTTTTTTGGTCCTGGGGCATTCTTTCCATTTTCCAAAAGATTTCTCATTACTCTTTAGCAGGGTTTAGCCAGAAACTCAGAGGGCATAAGCTGTTCAAAAAGATCACAGTATGTTTTTCTTGAGTTTCATTCAGCAGCCAGGAATTTTCTCGTTGTTTTAATTGGTAGCTGGCTTCCCAGTAGTTTTCCAATGCAGTCATACTACTTCACTCCACTTAATTTAAAAGACATCCATTTCTGTGTCTCTCACGCATCTACTGAATCTCTCCTACTTCCCCTAAGGAGTAAGTATGGTGGCCGCCGTGTCTCCAGGCCTCCGTCCCTTGTGCTCTTAGCTCTCTGTGCTCTTTCGTTCCATCGGCCCAAGACCAATGAGATGCACAGAAAGGCTGGATCTGCGGCATTCATTCCTTGAACCAACATGTCTCACCCATCTTTTGTCTTCCTATGTTAGCCCTCCAGTGCCAGTCCACCCCTGGAATAATAAGAATATCTCTTCTCTTGTTGCCTTCTGCCTTCCCCTCCCCACCCCTGCATCTTCTCCTGAGACCGAATGGCTTTCCCAATGGCTATAATAACAATAGGCAGTATTTATTGAGCATTCTCAAGCATTTCCCAGACAATTCAAGAACGTCACACGCAGAGCAGGCCTAGGGATTGACACCTCTGCTGCCACTTCTGTGCCATCACTCCCATGCCATCGGGCTGAGACCCCAAACCAAAAGTTCTCCTGGGGAAGAACTTTTAATTGCCAGACTTAGCAAATAGAATTACAGAAATCCCAGTGAAACTTGAAGTTCAGATAAACAACGGGAAAAAATTTAGTGTCAGCAGGTCCCAAATATTGCATGAGTGGTACTTACACTTGACAGTGATGTATTGTCCATATGTCCTTGCCCATCCCAAACCAGGTCACTGGCTCCACCTCACTCTCGAGCTTTCTGTGATAACTCACGCACAAAAGATGGGGAAGTGAGTCTTCAAAAAGCTCTCCTCGGAATAAACAATATAAAAATTCCTTGATTGTACACTCTAGGTGTGTCCAGGAAGCCCATGTGCAAACATAGGTTTGGAGGCAGCATGTTATAGCAGCAAGCACGCGAGCTTTGGAACAAAACAGATCTGTGTTGCCTGACAGCCCTACCACTACTGCCTGTAGGACTCTGGGTAAAAGGGCTTTAATCCTCCTATGATGCAGTGTCCTCCTTTAGAGTAAAAAGAGAATAAGACTTAAATTGTAAGGTTGTGCATTAGTTTTCTAGGGCTGCTGTAACAAAGTACCACAAGCTGGGTGCCTTAAACAACAGAAATGAGTTGTCTCACAGTCTGGAGGCTGGAAGTTTGGAATCAAGGTGTTGGCAGGACTGCTTCCTCCTGAGGCTGTGAGGGAAGGGTTTGCTCCAGGTCTCTGTCCTCAGATAGTAGACAGCTGCCTTTATATTCACATGGCATTCTTCCTGTGTGTGTCTCTGTGTCCAAATTTCCCTTTTTTTCTAATAAGGATACCAGTCATCTTGGATGAGGGTCTTCCCTGATACATCACCTTGACCTAATTACCTTTGTAAAGACTTTATCTCCAAATAAGGTCCCACTTTGAGGTACTGTGAGTCTGGGCTCCAGTGTGTCTTTTGCGGGGAGCAAAATTCGACTCATAACAGGTTGTGAAAAGAATGGAGTATGGTAACTTACGTGAGGCACCTAACAGAAACTCTGGATTATAATACTTAAGAAATAGCAGCTTTTATCGTTATTATCAACAGTTCTGTGTTCTGTTGTTTTGTAATGATCTTATGAATACACAGTTACTCTCTGGGATTAATGGACACATATATAGAAGGCCTAGGTGGGGAAAATGTGTAAGTATCTGGTAAATGTTAGACATAAAAATCAAATATTGAGGACTTCCCTGGTAGTGCAGTGGTTAAGAATCCGCCTGCCAATGCAGGAGACACAGGTTCAAGCCCTGGTCCGGGAAGATCCCACATACCATGGAGCAACTAAGCTTGTGAGCCACAGCTACTGAGCCTGTGCTCTAAAGCCTGCGAACCACAACTACTGAACCCACGCACATAGAGCCCGTGCTCCGCAACAAGAGAAGCCTCTGCAATGAGAAGACCATGCACAGCAACGAAGAGTAGCCCCTGCTCGCCACAGCTAGAGAAAGCCTGCACGCAGCAACAAAGACCCAACGCGGCCAAAAATAAATAAATTTATTTTAAAAAAAGAATCAAATATTGAGAATAAAGGGCTTTATGTTTCTGTATGTATTTGGGGTAGAGGGGAGAGAAAGAGCAGGGACATAAGATAGATGGTGAATAGAGGTGGTAGGATTTAACTATCTAGACTGACGCATGTTGAATTAACACTCCATTTTACTTCACTTTGAAAACAGAGTCAGAGAGAGACAGAATCAAAGTTTACCCTTGAACAATACGATCTGCCAGAAACAGTCAGAATCATTGTGGTTTTTAGAGCAAAAAAAAAAAGTCATCAGAGAACCAGTCACTCGATTCTGATGACAGAAAAAGTCAGACTGTAATTATTCTACAAACAGCATTACTTGGAAAATGTTTACTAAAGCAACAGTTTCAAGCCTCTGTGGGATTTAAAAGTGGTGCATTTTCTGTGGCACCTTTCATTTCAATGTATTACTTGAAGAGAGATTCTCACTGCTAATAAAACTAGAAAGGAGAAAATTGCATTTGTTAGTTCGTGAAGAGAGACACCCTGTTTGATCTTGGACATTTCCCTCCAGCATACCCTCTGTGCGGCTGGGTTACTCAGACAATGCAGTGGAATGTGTGGCAGGGAGGTTGGGTCTTCAGTACCATGAAGAAGGGTGATTATTTAAGGAGTCTGGCCTCCATTAAGAATAGAACAAGAGGGGGCTTCCCTGGTGGCACAGTGGTTAAGAATCCGCCTGCCAATTCAGGGGACACGGGTTCAAGCCCTGGGCCGGGAAGATCCCAAATGCCGTGGAGCAGCTAAGCCCGTGCATCACAACTACTGAGACTACACTCTAGACCCTGCGAGCCACAACTGCTGAGCCCACGTGCCACAACTACTGAAGCCTGTGCTCCACAACAAGAGAAACCACTGCAATGAGAAACCCGCGCACCGCAACGAAGAGTAGCCCCTGCTCGCCACAACTAGAGAAAGCCCATGTGCAGCAACGAAGACCCAATGCAGCCAAAAATAAATAAATAAATTTTTTAAAAAAGAAAAAGAATAGAACAAGAGGAAATATGTTTGATTTGCAGAAGAAAGGATTTAGGCTGGATCCATATACTCTCTGTATTGGTAAACAGTAAAATAGATGCTCAAGAGAGGCTAAGTAATACCACTCCTAAGAAGATCTATAAAATTATGATAGAAATTGCATTGTTAATAGTATTTGAAAATCATAAGGCCTTATGAATCTTCAATCCAGCATATGAGATTTGCATAGGGTAATGCAGCCTGAGGCTCTCATGTGTTTGCAGATTCTCAGGGTTTTACTTCCCATCTCCTTTCCCCCATAGGTCAGGCTAAACAGAAGAGTTTCCTTTAAGTCTCGCTTTGGGAGGGGATAAATGTTTTCAGTTCTCCCCTTTCACAGATGTATAGTAATTCAAGGGTTCTTTATTTGAGGGTGCTAGGTCCAAATTTCTGCCCCTCGTGGACCCCAAAATTTGCCTCCTGTACTTTAATAGACATTAAAACTCAAACCCATTTTTAAGCCCAGAACAGTCAAAATATCAGTTTCTGGAGTATTATTTCCCGTACTTTCCTATTAGCACTTAAAAGCATACTTGTTATCTTTTT
The DNA here is from genome assembly GCF_964341445.2 of Mesoplodon mirus. NCBI lineage: Eukaryota > Metazoa > Chordata > Mammalia > Artiodactyla > Ziphiidae > Mesoplodon > Mesoplodon mirus. The sequence continues at coordinate 227,277,008 of NC_138976.1, read as the reverse complement.
GTCCAGCGCATCTCAGTGATTTGTAGTCAGAGGGTTTTCAGATGATCTAATCAGCACTGTTCCTAGCAGTGACAGCCCTGGGTTGTCTTTCATGTATTTATACTTTGAACATTGCGTTCTTATGGTTTGTCAAGAGTCCTTCGTGTATGTAGTCACTTCTGAATATGAACTTGCTTGATAACCCCTTCGGATCCTATATAGACTTGCACTGAAAATACCTTATTAGGCAAAGTGAAAAGAAGATTTGTGCAAGGTCAGCTTCAGGTTGCCCTCCCTCGGGTTTAAGGTTTGAATTTGGACTGTCTGGAGGGCCTAGATTCCCTAACAAAATAGTTTGAAATGCAGTCTCAGGCAGATAACAATCCTGGAGTCTTCAATAAAAGTTATTAAAAGCCTTCTCTAGAAAGGTGTATTTTCAGCCCTACACAGAATTCCTATAGATAGTCTCACCAAAATGAACTTGCAATTCTAAATTACAAAATACATGAAAGAAACAATCCAGAATCATCAGCAATAACAACCTGTATAATTAGACCTTAAGAACTTCAGGAAAAATATTTTAAGTACATTTAAAATTGTTAAAGAGAAAAAGCAAACGTTGCTGAAATATTTACAAGGAGTAGTTTTTCAAGCCTACAAAGGGGTTAACTTGTAGTCTCTCCCATAGGTCATTTTACTTATGAAGTAACTCAGGGCCAGAGTTCCGCTTATGGGCAGGAGGGCACTCGGTTATTTTCAGGCCACCCTCTGCACGTGCTAGGGTTCAGTGAGCAGAACTAAACTTGGGAAAGGGAGCCACTGCTGGCCTTCAAGTCATGGGCCACTGAGCAAAGGGAAATTTAAATCTGTATTCCAGCTGACGTCAAGTTTGGAAAGCAAACGGATTAATTCCAAAAGGGTAGAAAGAATGAGAATCAAGCGAACGAGAAGCAGGACAAAAGCCAGTGAATTTAGGAGGTGGACAAGGTGCTGTTCCTTCAGGCAAAAGCAGACAAGTGGGAGCAACCTTCATAGGTCACCTTCCCGGGAGGCTATGGTTGGGAACTAGCATGGGGGATGTTCAAAAGTGTTGTTTTGACGGTGAAGTGAGGCCAGACATGCTGAAAGAAGTCTAATTGCAGAAAGGGGCTGTGTCTGCTAGGGTGTTAATAGGAGATTCTAATCCCTGGGACTATACATATTTACTTGGGCTTGGTTTCTCCTGCCTCTGCCCCAGGAACTTCTGTCCTTTGTTATGTGGGTGTTGGACACAAAGCTACCAGAGACTGTCTCAACTGATCAGCTTCCAGATGAATGGGACAGAAATGTTTCTCAGAACTAGAATTGGGCCAGAATGTTTTAATATGAATCTAGTGCCACGTCAGGTCTGTAGATAGCAAGTCATGATGAAAAGAAATAGGCTGGGGCTTCCCTGGTGGCGCAGTGGTTGAGAGTCCACCTGCCGATGCAGGGGACATGGGTTCGTGCCCCGGTCCGGGAAGATCCCACATGCCGCGGAGCGGCTGGGCCCGTGAGCCATGGCTGCTGAGCCTGTGCGTCCGGAGCCTGTGCTCCGCAACGGGAGAGGCCACAACAGTGAGAGGCCTGCGTACCGCAAAAAAAAAAAAAGAAAGAAAGAAAGAAAGAAATAGGCTGAAGTCATGTGATAGCTATTTGCCTCCACATTTAAGTGTTTGGAATTTTTGGTACCTGTTTTTAGGGCACAGAATGGAATAAATAGGATACAGTTAAATAAGTAAAATCAATTCAAACTGCTTTTGCCTAAGAAGTTTCCAGAGAGGAAAGAGCTGTCTTCATGAATGAAATCCAGCTCAAAGGTAAAAGCCAGATTAGCATCACTTAATGTGTGTGGGATATGTCTATGAGTTGGAAACGTTCTAGTTGAACAGGGGTAATTTAGAGCCAGTTTCCAGGGCGTCTAGAAGATCACCAAGCAGCTGTTTTTTCTTCCTTCCTTCCACCCTCCTCCCCTCCCCCTCCTCCCCTCTCCCCGCTCTCCGTTTTCACCGTCTCCTCCCCCCCTCTCCGTCCTGGTTGCTCCTTTTCTCTCAGCATCTGCCTCTGCAGACAACCTCTCAACCCCGACGTCTGCATCTGCCACAGAGAGTTTTGCTGCCCTGCTCCCTCTGTTTCCGGGTCAGCCTGTGTCGGGGGTCAAATCAGATGCCTCTTCCAGCCTGAGGCAGGGGTGGAGGAGGTCGAAATGATCGGAGTCCTAAAAGTGATGGAAAGGTAGAGAGTGGAGCTGCCTTTTACGGCCTTGAATGAAAGTGGGGCTGCCCTTAGCCCCATGGGGTAACTGTCAGGCCACTCTGCGTGTTTAAGGGCAGGGGGCACCCAGGCCTCTCTGTGATGCTCTGTGCAGCTCCATGGAGCACTTCCCCGTTTCTCTCAGATTATGTCGAGGCTGGTGGTCTTTGGTTAGTGGTGCTCACGGTTAGTGATTCTTCTGGAGGTGGAGTGAGGAATTCTCTTCCTCACAGTATGGTGAAGGGCGGGGGGGATGTCCCCTCTACAGATAAGAGGGACCGTGGAAGTGAAATAGACTCAGTACTTTGCAGGTAGGATTCTGTTTTTCTTCCTATTTCACTTCTATATGTTATTTTTTTCCAGCTCCAGAAGCTAACAGATAAAAAAGCAGTTTGGGCTGAGGTAGTGCCTTTTTTAGAATGGCATTTACAACACAGTTTGCGTGCTCTGAGGAATATTATATCCAAGAAAATAAGGAATTCATACTAAATAAATTTGAGAAATAATTAACAAAGTAAAGCAGGATCCTTTACTGTAGGACTTCTCAGATCCTTCAATATGCTAATGGCGTTGGTTTTCCCAAATTTATTTGACCATCAGAAAAGCAGCCTCAGGGACTTCACTGGTGGTCTGGTGGTTAAGACTCCATGCTTCCAGTGCAGGGGGCGCGGGTTCAATCCCTGGTCAGGGCGCTAAGAGCCCACATGCTGTAGTTTGCGGCCAAAAAAAAGTAAAAAAAAAAGCAGCCGCAGAAACAAAAGCTTTTAACCTTGTTTCTGCCAATGCAATTTTCCCTACTCTCTTGACCCAAAGGTTCATCTGATGCTGTGCTTGACCAAGACACTGCCCCCCACCCCCTGCTCCAGACCTTCCCTTCTCTACTCTGTTTTGTGACACAGGGGCCAAGACTCTGGAGACCATCCTTTGTGCTGGTCAGCTGGCTTCCTACTGATGCACCCAAGAGGGAGACTGGGCAGCGGAAGGGAGCGGGGTTTTCCTTCTTCCCTTTTGTTTGCTGTTTCTGGGTGTCAGCCTGTCAATGGCTCTTCACCAGGCAGCAGTGGCTGGTTGCTGTCTTCAGCCTCTCTCCATGGTCCCAGAACCTCACTGCAATCCATCTGAGGTAGCAGTGGTCCCAGGGAGTCGGAGCCCCAGATCCAAGAGGCCTCTCCTCCCACCTCCTGAGGTACCAGTGTTACTGAACTCAGGTTCGGCTGCTCACTGCTCAAAAGCCAATCATTGGAGAGGCGAGTGTCCGTAGAGGGGAAAGGTGCTTTAATCAGAAAAGCTGGCAATCTGGGGAGAAGGTGTACTCGTGTCCAGAGACCAGCTCTGAAGATTCTGCTCAGCCATGACAGTCTTTAAAGGGAAACGTGTGGGGAGGAGGAGAATCTCAGGGAATCATCAAGGCAGGAGGTTGGGTTCTGCATCTCCATTGCGTGCAGACTGGCTGACTCTCTCTTCAGATGTCATCTTGCCTGCGTGATCTGCCAGCAGGATTGCTAAGGGGGCTACTGGGGGTAGAGAGCTAGTCTTTAACTACTTCAGTCTTCCTTCTTCTTTTTATCTAGGGAAAGAATCAACAGGTCAGGCAAATCATGGTGTGCATTCAGGAGAGCATAAGTCAGGGTGTAGTTTCTATTGGTTAGTGACCTCATTCCTATAATTCGGTTTTTAAGGTTAAAGAGGGACAGAAATGAGTAAACAGGAAAGGGGCAAAAGAGCTGCTTTCAGTCCCCCACGGTTAAACATCATCCCATTTCTGTGAGATTAGGGGCGAATGTCCATCTTCTGTAACTGCTTCATGCTGACATTGGGCGCCTTCTCAGAGTGGAACTTGTCAACATGGGTCTGTAGCATCTCTTTGCTGACAATTCTAGTTGTCATGTAGGGGCAGAGCAAGCTATAATTATTTTGATGTCACAAAGGTACAGATTATTATGAGCAATAATATTAATCCCATTCTCTTGAGGCCAGTTCTTGGAATTGTGCTAGCCATGGAGTCAGTGCTGCTCAGGATGGAGCAGCTTGTGTCGTGCCCTCTGGTGGCTGTTACAGTATCTGTAAAACAGCTCAGGAATGCCCATCAGACACTGAGTCTGTGACTCTGTTGTCCTAATCATTAACTACTTGAGCCTACGCTTTTGTGACTCAGGAAGGCCTGGGAGACGAGCTTTTCCACAAACAAGAGGCAGGGGACATGGGGGGCGTTTGTACTTGTGGGGACGGGGCTGCGGGGTTCGCTGCATTCCACCAGCAGTGGCTCAGCCGGGCCCTACCCTGAGACCTGGGTCCCAGCCCTGTGTGGCCCTCAATCAACTTCCAGGTCTGGTGATTCCAACTCTTCCCCAAGAATGGAAGCTGCTTCCTACCTATCTCTGTATCCTAGCGTCCTGTTTTGCCTTTTTCGTCTTCTAACGTCTGTAACAGACTTCCTGTATCAAATCCCCTCTGTTGCAATACCTAGTGTGGTGTCTGTCTGCCTGATTGGACCTCGATGGAAAAAGAATGCACATGAGACCTTCCCCTGCAGAGGAGTGTCTTTGGAGATGGAAGGAGGGTGGGAGGGTGGGTAGAGGGGGCGGGGGGAAACTCCTGGAATTCTTCCCTTGAATGTAAAGCAGTGTTCTCCAAACCTTACAGGTGTAAGTGAACTCAAATGAATTTAATCTAGGAAATTTCACAGCATGCCTTGAGATAGTAGGAGACATTCTGGGGTGCTATTAAAATAGAATTATGAATTGGTTTCTCATCTCTTAGGTTACTCAGCAATTTTAGTAAAAGTGGAATGAAATGTCTCTTTCTGCACGACTGTATCTGCCACACCTATAAACCGCGGATTAGTTATTCCAAGACAGTGGAAGAAGACACTTAGTAGAGGGTTGGAAATGGGAGTAAAACACAAGCAGTACCTTCCAAATGGAACCTCCAAAGATACATTTTTAAATATTTGGTTTTTAAAAATAACTAAACTAGGGCTTCTCTGGTTGCGCAGTGGTTAAGAATCCGCCTGCCAATGCAGGGGACACAGGTTCAATCCCTGGTCCGGGAAGATCCCACATGCCGCGGAGCAACTAAGCCCGTGGGCCACAACAACTGAGCCTGTGCTCTAGAGCCCACGAGCCACAACTACTGAAGCCCACATGCCTAGAGCCCATGCTCTGCAACAAGAGAAGCCACCGCAATGAGAAGCATGCACACCGCAAACGAAGAGTAACCCCCGCTCGCCACAACTAGAGAAAGCCAGCATGCAGCAACGAAGACCCAACGCAGCCAAAAGTAAATAAATAAAAAACAAAACAAAACAAAAAACACTAAACTAAGTTCTAGTTCTCAAATATGGATGATCATTAGAATCATCTGGGGGAGAATTAAAAATACAGAGTGCAGAAACTGACCCCATGACCAGGATTCAGACTCTCCCAGTTTGGGGCCCCAGAACTGGTATTTTTTGAAACCTCATGTGAACAAGGGGTTCTGATAATCAACAGGTTTAGGATGCATTATTATATAGAATTTTAAATTTTCTATTTTTTTTTCTAACACTTAGATTCAGAATTCAGTCTTTTGGGTTTTTTTCCACTAAGGTCTGAGTGAGGAGCCGAGCTGACGTTCTCTGTCCTGGCGGGGCAGCTGGAGGGGACAAAAGGCAGCGGAGCGCCGCTCTGAGACTGGCTTTTGAAGGGCTTCTGATCACCTCCACCCCCTGCCAGAGCCAATCTCGGATGTCAGAGCCCAGGCAGCTGTGGCAGCTCAGTTTCCATGGCAACACCGCCTCTGTCAGGAAGCTGGGCTTCCCTGATCCCTGGGCCTTTCCCGCATCAGCGCTGAGCTTTTCCCAGCTGTGGGATCCTAAGGATGACCAGGCATCTGGCTCCTTCAAGAAACAGCCCCAAATGTCCATAGATCCTGCCAGGAGCTTATCAAGTCCCTGGAAAAGGAAGTAAAGGAAAGAACGTAGCCAGGGTCAGCGGCGAGAAGGAGTCTCATTTAGCTGTAGCCGGGTCAGTTTTCTTTTTTTTTTTTTTTTTTTTTTTTTTGCGGTACGCGGGCCTCTCACTGTTGTGGCCTCTCCCGTTGCGGAGCACAGGCTCCGGATGCGCAGGCTCAGCGGCCATGGCTCACGGGCCCAGCCGCTCCGCGGCATATGGGATCCTCCCAGACCGGGGCACGAACCCGTATCCCCTGCATCGGCAGGCGGACTCTCAACCACTGCGCCACCAGGGAGGCCCCCGGGTCAGTTTTCTTGCTTGGTGACTTTGAAATGAAATACAGAGCAGAGGAGAGCCTCAGTATGAAAAACAAACCCACAAGCAAACGAACAACCACCGTTTATGAAAAGAGTGCAAAGGGTGTCCCCTCCTCCTGCTGCCCCCTGGCCACCTGTCACAGCTTTGAGGAAGTCAGGAACTTTCTGCTCACAGCCAGAGGAAAGGGCACCAGGTCTGTTAAGATCAAGAAAAATAAGGATCGCGTGAAGGTGGGAGTTGGGTGCAGCGGTGCCCTTTACACACACCGTGGGTGTCACGGACCGAAGGAAGGCAGAGAAAAGAGGCAGCCCTGACCTGGGGTTGCAGCTGAAGCCACCAGTCCTGCTGATTTAAGTATGTTAGAATTTCAAAAATTCAAACAAACTAATTTTTTAAAGGGATGAAGAGGCTGCTTGTCTTCCAGCTGAGCCGGCCGGTCACCTGTGCCGCCCAGCGTGGCTGATGCTGGTGGGGACTTAGCGTGGAAGAGCGGGTCCTGGATGTGATCTGGAAACTCACCAGGCATGTGGCTTCGCAGTAGTGGAATCTGTCGACATGAACAATCCTCAGCACATTGGATGATTCGAGAGCACTTTCGTGATTCTCTCTCATTTTACCCCCTTGCTATTTCCACACGCCACAGGAATCCCGCACTCCCCTCTGAATTATGTGCCGCTGGAGACGGATGCTCGGACCTCCCACTCAGGCGGGGCAGTCCCAGCGCCGCCAACTCACAGGACCTATTGTTCGTCCATTCCTTACCCAGTGCTGTCACTGCAGCCCGGCGCTGCAGCCCAGCCGGGAGGGCGGGAAACCAGTCCCCCCGACAGCCATCCATCACGCTCGTAAACGCTCTGTATTTTACTAAGTTCTATCAAAGTTCACGTACACACCGAAGCAAAACCATCCTCCTCTATGCATTCTTTTTTCTCAACCTATATGCAGCCCACAGACGCGCGTGAAACATTCACGGGTGTGTGCTGGGAGCGCTTGAAGCCCCGCGCGCATCTGTGCAGTGGTGCGTGTGCGCACCAGGCCGCGTGCCAGGGCGCACAGGACACCTGGTGCCGGGCGGGACCGCCTCCTTCGCAGGCTGCACATGGAGGCCGAGCTGCTCCTAGGCTTGGATCCTCATGAATCACTCTTTGGCAGTTTCCTCCCCAGCGTGCCATGTGTTGGTTTTTTGTTTGTCTTTTTCCTTTTAATAACCATTCCTTTAAAACGGAAGTGTAGTTAATTTACAATGTTGTGTTAGTTTCAGGTGTACAGCAAAATGGTTCAGTGATACATATGTATGTATAATAATATAAATATATTACATATATATAATTTTTCAGATTCTTTTCCATTATAGCTTATTGCAAGATACTGACTGTACTTCCCTGTGCTATACAGTGGGTCCTTGTTGGTTATCTGTTCTGTATATAGTAGCGGGCGCATCCCATGTGTTGGTTTTAACTGCCTCACTCATCTTAGCATCTCCAAAGACTGTGTGATGAGTTGGTGTCCCAGCCTGCTGCCGGCTCTCTCCTCCCCTTCTTCTGCTCCCACACCCAGATTCGCCGGGAATGTTTATCGCTCAGTAAACGATAAGGGATTCCTTCCGCGAGTCCAGGAAGACACGAGAGGCAGCTGTCTTTTGTGTTAGCATCAACTCCGGCTCTCCTCCCCGTCTTCTTTCTACTTGTAGGCCCTCCGCCCACTTACTTTAGAAAAGAAGCAAACGTTACCTGAGCTCCCCAGACCACGCAGTCCTGTTCTTGAACAACCTTCCAATGGTTTACTATGTAAGATACCCGGAGCAACACACACACACACACACACACACACACACACACTCTCAAAACCAAACCCGGAGCAACACACACACACACACACACACACACACACACTCTCTCTCTCAAAACCAAACCCGGAGCAACACACACACACACACACACACTCTCTCTCTCTCTCTCTCTCTCTCAAAACCAAACATGTTTTTAATCAACGGCTGCTTCCCATCTAGTTTTCACCTTGTGAAACTCATGAGAAATCTGAAGTCATCACCTCAGCTTCAGACTGAGTGTTCTGAGGAGTCCTAGAGGGCAGATGGGACAGGAATTTGAAGGCTGTTTCTCCATATTCTTGGATCCTTTCAATATGCATCTTTTAGCCCGATGCTTGGTGCATTACAGTGCACATCTGAAGTATCAGGTTGGGAAAGTACCAAGAGTGGTAGTTTTGAAGCTAACGAGAAGTAGCTGCAGATTCCTTTCTCGTTCAGCTCTAGGATTTTCTAATCTCTTTCAGTGTAAATCCTCTTGACTGGAGTGAGGCTTCTAATATTACCTCTTACGATGAGTGCTTTTCAGACCCCTTAGAAGGCATCCTAATAGTCGAGAACAAGAAAGAATTACCACAGAACAGGAGGGAAATGATATAGGACTTGTATCAACAGGGTTGGACAACAATGATGAAATTCCACATTTTTATCTAGAATCATCCTGGAATGATTAAGGCTGAGAAGACATGAGGAAGGCCAGGGGACCGTCCCGTTACAGCCTGTGGTGCCAGTGTCCAGACCAGCCTGCATGTGCTGGTCACCTGTCTTTGTAGAGTGAGCCCCCAGATGCAGGGAGGCTGGAGAGAGCAATGTCTGTGTCTCGTCTCCAGACATCTAGGGGAGAATTCGTGTCCTGGGGTGATGCTTTTGCCTTGCCTTTATTGATGACTTTCTCCTCTGAATTCTCACATTACTTTTTTTTTTAAAGTAATTTTTATTGGAGTATAGTTGCTTTACAATGTTGTGTTAGTTTCTGCTGTACAGCAAAGTGAATGAGCTATATAGTATACATATATCCCCTCCTTTTTAGATTTCCTTCCCATGTAGGTCACCACGGAGCATTGAGTAGAGTTCCCTGTGCTCTACAGCAGGTCCTCATTAGTTATCTGTTTTATACACAGTAGTGTATATATGTCATTCCCAATCTCCCAATTCATTCCCACCTCCCCTTCCCCCTTGGTGTCCACACATTTGTTCTCTACGTCTGTGTCTCTGTTTCTGCTTTAATCTTCATGCATAGTTTATATGATGCGTGCAGTGTGATGATAACGCCGTTAGCTTTCTCTCTGCATTTCAAGGACAGAGTTTGTTTTTAGGGCCACACTGACTTGCAACAGTCATTGTGGGTGATCTGTCTCCATCTGTCCCGCCCTAAGCATCCTCTACATGAGAGGCCAGCAAATATTTTCTGTAAAAGGCCAGTGTGTTTGGTTTGAATGTTTGTGTCTCCCCAAAATTCAGATGTTGAAACTTGATGTCCAAGTGGTGGTGTGTGGAGATGAGAACTCTGGGAGGTGACTGGTCGTGAGGGCAGAGCCCTCAGAAGGGGCGTTGGGGCCCCCTCAGAGGGCTCCCTTGCCCCTGCTCCACGTGACACACAGCCAAAAGGTGGCCGTCTCTGAACCAGGATATGGGCTCTCTCCAGACACTGAATCTGCCAGCGCCTTGACCTCAGACTCCGCAGCCTCTAGAACCGTGAGAAAGAGATATCTGTTGTTTACAAGCCTCCCAGTTTATGGTATCTTATTAAAACAGCCCAGGGACTTCCCTGGTGGCGCAGTGGTTAAGAATCCGCCTGCCAATGCAGGGCACACGGGTACGATCCCTGGTCTGGGAAGATCCCACATGCCACGGAGCAACCAAGCCCGTGCACCACAACTACTGAGCCTGCGTGCAGCAACTACTGAGCCTGCGTGCCACAACTACTGAAGCCCGCACGCCTAGAGCCCGTGCTCTACAACAAGAGAAGCCACCACAATGAGAAGCCCACGCACCACAACAAAGTGTAGCCCCCGCTCGCCACAACTAGAGAAAGCCTGCGTGCAGCAACAAAGACCCAATGCAGCCAAAAATAAATTAAAAAAAAAAAAAAAGAAAAAAGAAACAGCCCAAACAAACTAAGACGGCCAGACAGGACACATTTAGGCTTTGTGAACCACATGGTCTCTGTTGTAACAGCTCTGCTCTGCGAGAAAGCAGCCAGACACAATCATATGTAAATGAGCAAGGCTGTGTTACAATAAAACTTTATTGACAAAACAGGCTGAGGGCCAGAAGCGGTCCTTGGCAATAGTTTGATGATTGCTGGTCTAAGTCAATGCCAGTCATCCCATTTCCCTTGTTAGTGATCAGACCAGGCAGGCATGTGTGTGTGTGACCTTATCCTGGTCAGGAAACAGGAGGGGACATCTGGTGCGGGCCTCTGGAAAAGGCTTCCTTGATTCTAAGACCTTGTCCCTTATTCCCTCTGGACCTTGCTGTGTTGGGAGCAGCCATCATACTCCCTGGCTGAGGAAGGCCCAACACTGGAAGGAGGACAAGGCTGAGAGGAACACAAAGAGGAGAGAGACCCTGAGGCCCTGACATTCTCACCCAAGCCTGCTCTGGTCTCCAAACTATGCAGATTCATCGATGTCCTTCTTGGGTAGGCCAGTTAGCCTTTTTGTTTGCAAGAAAGCATAGTAGTTGATACAGCTCTACCCCTGAAATGTTTAAAATGATGTTAAATTGATGTAAATCGAATCTGGCTTCTCCTTGGGGAAAAATTTTATACTTCATACTACATTTCTGATAAAGAGCCCAGTGTCCAACTTTTTACAAAAATGATAAAAAATGCCATGTTGAGTCAAACATACATGGCGTGTTTCTAGAAAGTTGTTTTTACAGTGCTTATAACTGATGACTAGGACAGAAGACAGTGAGTCGCTTCAAATTCAAATGCGCATGAGTGTGTATCACCTGAAGAAGTTCTCGTCTTATTACATCTTCATAATTCCTATGTCTTAGTGCAGGAAATACAGTAAACACTCAGGTCACAGAATCGACTGGGATTTTTAGGGAACATTTCACAAGACTCTTTGAGGAAAATTTTAAGGATATTTGGGTCCACATGATAAATTTAAAGAGTGTAAAGGGATCCAGAACCACTGACTTGGAAGTATACTTCATGAAACATGAAAATATGGGAAATACGATGTCAGGGGGTAAAAAGCAGAACACTGAAGTGGACACGCAGGGATTCCAACTATGTAAAAAAATATATGTGCGCAGAAAAGGAATACGATGAAACTATAAAATAATAATAATTTAGGTAATTCAAGTTTTATTTTCATAAAATTTCCAAGTTTTCTACAATAAAAAAGTTTTGCTTCTATAATCAGGAAGAATAAAATTTCAGTACCAGCCACAGAGCACACGTTTGCCTTATGACAGCGGCTGCCACCAAAAGAACATCATTCCTTTTATAAGTTGTGTATAAAGATTTAATAGGCCTGACTATAAGACAGTGAGATTTTTAAATAAAGAAACTCCAAAATCAAATGGATGTATTCCTTCCTGGTAGTTCCTTTAGGAGATGATATGCTTATTCAAATGACGTTTTCTGGAGCTCCTATGGAAGAACTGCCTGTGAAGAGTCAGCCATGGAAGAAATGGATCTCCTGTCTCTATGGAGGCACAGCGTTCTCTCTCCTCCCTCCTCAGCCAGCTTCAGCTAATGGTTTGTGTGCTTGTTGACACCTTCGGTGCCATTGGGAAGGGCTGTGGGGTCATGTGCAGGGGTGGAGCCCAGAAGCGCCCTCAGTCTCCATGTAAGAGCAGGTCTCTGTGGATTCCAAGATCCTTTAGGAGTTAGCATAGGTTTACTTGGCTGTACCCTGTAAAGGTGAATTAAAAGAAAGTGAGGAATTACTTGCGCTTTCCTTTTTATTTTTATTTATTTATTTTTAATTTTAATTTTTTAAACATATTTAATGGAGTATAATTGCTTTATAATGGTGTGTTAGTTTCTGCTTTATAACAAAGTGAATCAGTTATACATATACATATGTTCCCATATCTCTTCCCTCTTGCATCTCCCTCCCTCCCACCCTCCCTATCCCACCCCTCTAGGTGGTCACAAAGCACTGAGCTGATCTCCCTGTGCTATGAGGCTGCTTCCCTCTAGCTGTCTATTTTGGTAGTGTATATATGTCCATGCCACTCTCTCACTTCGTCCCAGCTCACCCTTCCCCCTCCCCGTGTCCTCAAGTCCATTCTCTACATCTGTGTCTTTATTCCTGTCCTGCCCCTAAGTTCTTCAGAACCATTTTTTTCCTTTAGATTCCATATATATGTGTTAGCATATGGTATTTGTTTTTCTCTTTCTGACTTACTTCACTCTGTATGACTCTAGGACCATCCACCTCACTACAAATAACTCAATTTTGTTTCTTTTTATGGCTGAGTAATATTCCATTGTATATATGTGCCACATCTTCTTTATCCATTCATCTGTCGATGGACACTTAGGTTGCTTCCATGTCCTGGCTATTGTAAATAGAGCTGCAATGAACATTGTGGTACATGACTCTTTTTGAATTATGGTTTTCTCAGGGTATATGCCCAGTAGTGGGATTGCTGGGTCATATGGTAGTTCTATTCTTACTTTTTTAAGGAACCTCCACACTGTTCTCCATAGTGGCTGTATCAGTTTACATCCCCACCAACAGTGCAAGAGGGTTCCCTTTTCTCCAACCCTCTCCAGCATTTATTGTTTGTAGACTTTTTGATGATGGCCATTCTGACTGGTGTTAGGTGATACCTCACTGTAGTTTTGACTTGCATTTCTCTAATGATTAGTGATGTTGAGCATCCTTTCATGTGTTTGTTGGCAATCTGTATATCTTCTTTGGAGAAATGTCTGTTTAGGTCTTCTGCCCAGCTTTGGATTGGGTTGTTTGTTTTTTTGATATTGAGCTGCATGAGCTGCTTGTATATTTTGGAGATTAGTCCTTTGTCAGTTTCTTCATTTGCAAATATTTTCTCCCATTCTGAAGGTTGTCTTTTCGTCTTGTTTATGGTTTTCTTTGCTGTGCAAAAGCTTTTAAGTTTCACTAGGTCCCATTTTTTTATTTTTGTTTTTATTTCCATTTCTCTAGGAGGTGGGTCAGAAAGGATCTTGCTGTGATTTATGTCATACAGTGTTCTGCCTATGTTTTCCTCTAAGAGTTTTATAGTGTCTGGCCTTACATTTAGGTCTTTAATCCATTTTGAGTTTATTTTTGTGTATGGTGGTAGGGAGTGTTCTAATTTCATTCTTTGCACTTGCCTTTTTATCCCTACTCAGTACACAGCGCCATGCTGAGCGCAAAGCAAAGGCTCAATTAATTGATGTTAATTGGGACATCTGTGACACTCTACGGAGTCACTCTAGCTGGGGACTGGATTGTCTGTGTTGACATCACTCAGCTAAAGAGAAGCTGAGAGTTATCAGCTTGTTTAGACCCATAGATGCTTCAGTTTTCCCAAATAGCCTAAAACTCAGTCTCTTACTGGGGTGACAAACTCTGCCCAGTTTGCCAAGGATATTTCTCACTTTAGCACCAAAACTCATGCATCTCAGGACCCCCCTCGGATGCAGGCTGACTGAGGTGGTTGGTCACTCTATCCACTAGTGACCCAACTTTATAATGATGCACCTTCCCTTCGTTTTAGCCTGACCTGGCTTCTCCAGCCAAGCCATTCACCCAAGGCTGGATGGAGGCATCCAGTGGCCCAGCCATCCGACCTCTGCTGTGTGTTTTTGTCCTGGAGATGAACAAGCCAGAACAAAGGGATGAACTGCACAGAGACAGGGCCCGACACATATAACCTGGTTATAATTTTCCTGGGAGAGTTTGGGTTCCTGGCTATCCATCCATTCCTTAGTTATGTATGTATGTATGTATGTGTATATTTGTGGCTGCGTTGGGTTCCTGGCTTATCCGTCCATTCCTTAGTTATGTATGTATGTATGTATGTATATATTTATGGCTGTGTTGGGTTCCTGGCTTATCCATCCATTCCTTAGTTATGTATGTATGTATGTATGTATGTATATATTTATGGCTGCGTTGGATTCCTGGCTTATCCATCCATTCCTTAGTTATGTATGTATGTATGTATGTATGTATATATTTATGGCTGCGTTGGATTCCTGGCTTATCCATCCATTCCTTAGTTATGTATGTATGTATGTATGTATGTATGTATGTATGTATGTATGTATATATATTTATGGCTGCATTGGGTTCCTGGCTTATCCATCCATTCCTTAGTTATGTATGTATGTATGTATGTATATATTTATGGCTGCTTTGGATTCCTGGCTTATCCATCCATTCCTTAGTTATGTATGTATGTATGTATATATGTATATATTTATGGCTGTGTTAGGTTCCTGGCTTATCCATCCATTCCTTAGTTATGTATGTATGTATGTATGTATGTATGTATGTATATATTTATGGCTGCGTTGGGTTCCTGGCTTATCCATCCATTCCTTAGTTATGTATGTATGTATGTATATATTTATGGCTGTGTTGGATTCCTGGCTTATCCATCCATTCCTTAGTTATGTATGTATGTATGTATATATGTATATATTTATGGCTGTGTTGGGTTCCTGGCTTATCCATCCATTCCTTAGTTATGTATGTATGTATGTATATATTTATGGCTGTGTTGGATTCCTGGCTTATCCATCCATTCCTTAGTTATGTATGTATGTATGTATATATGTATATATTTATGGCTGTGTTGGGTTCCTGGCTTATCCATCCATTCCTTAGTTATGTATATATGTATGTATATATTTATGGCTGCGTTGGGTTCCTGGCTTATCCATCCATTCCTTAGTTATGTATGTATGTATGTATATATTTATGGCTGCGTTGGATTCCTGGCTTATCCATCCATTCCTTAGTTATGTATGTATGTATGTATATATTTATGGCTGCGTTGGGTTCCTGGCTTATCCGTCCACTCCTTATTTATTCATTTATTTGTTTATTTATTTATTTATTTATTTGTCTTTGGCTGCCTTGGGTCTTCGTTGCTGTGTGTGGGCTTTCTCTAGCTGTGGCGAGCGGGGGCTCCTCATCGTTGCAGTGCGCAGGCTTCTCATTGCGGTGGCTTCTCTTGTTGTGGAGCATGGGCTCTAGGCACGCGGGCTTCAGTAGCTGTGGCACACGGGCTCAGTAGTTGTGGCTTGTGGGCTCTATAGCGCAGGATCCGTAGTTGTGGCGCACGGGCTTAGTTGCTCCACAGCGTGTGGGATCTTCCCCAACCGGGGCTCGAACCCATGTCCCTGGCATTGGCAGGTGGATTCTCAACCACTGCGCCACCAGGGAAGCCCCCGTCCACTCCTTGTAAAGAACAACTGCCTCTCAGGTTGGCTCATCACTTCTGTTTTGCCTGCGACATACAGAAAGGCAAACTGACCAGCCCAACATGACCCTGCTCAGAACAAGGTTTTCTGCCAGGTTTTCACATGCTAGAAAACTTGTGTCCCTTGGAAAGAAACCCCAGCAAAATGAAGCCTAATTTTTATTTATTTTTGCATTCAGAGAGGAATGGCGATGTCTTCCATGTCCTAGACACATCTTAATTTGTGGAGTTTTTTCTTATTTGACTCTCTTAATAGGAGGAAAGTATGCCAGGGCTGATTTATGGGTCTCCAGTGGTGCCAGGCATCATTTCGCATGTGCACAGCTGCTCCACGGTAGTTTAACTTGGCGGATAGTACTAAACCCTGGAATCGTGTCATCTATTCGTACATGTGCACAATAGTCTCCTTGTGCAGGTTCTTCAAGGATCCTCGCAGGCATGGCTGAGACTGGGCGTTCACGGAGTCTCACAGTGATTTATTCTGTTGGAAGGCTTTCAGAGTTTCCAGAATGAAGGATGAGATAGCATTTTGTGCCACCGATTAAGTTCCCCGGGGAATTAGAGTTGGGCTAATGTAGAGAGGCCTCAAGCCCACGGTGGGAACTCCCGTTTCAGTGGTTGTCCAGGCGATGTGGGACATGTGACTGCTGACAGCAGGCTGGCTTTCATTCTGACGTGTAGCAGGGAAGCAGCTAAAAGTGGGGGGCGGGGTGATCTAATGCAAGTCGCCGCGGGCGTAAATAACTTGAGAAACTCTGTTGACAGCAGAAAGTCCGCCCTCCGCAGTAGTTAACAAGGCTATCTTCAAATTCAAAGGGCCCTGACATTTGTCACAGTTGTCCTTTGTAGTCGAGGGTGCTACTGCGGACACTGTGTTTATCCCTGCAGCCGAGTGTGGCTGAAAATACCCGTGTGTGACAGATGATAAGGCCTTTCTGTGGAAGGGGACAGGGCGGACGTGAGAGCCTGGCTGGGGTTTGTGTGCAGGCCTCCCAGCACACAGCTTGGCGTGTCACAGAGCATCTTGTCTCCATCTGCAGCGACCTGGCTGCTCTGGCCTCGGCCCCTCGGCTCCAGTGGCCCGCAAGTGTCTCCATTCTTGAGCGACTTTCCCTGGGTCTTGCTTGCTGTCTCCCCTGCCCGCACAGGGCAGGTAGGCTGGTGCCAGACTCCCTCCTACACCCCGGCTCGGGGGAGAAGGCCTTTGAGGTGGGCTGGGTCCCTCGACACTTTTGTCGATGGGTGATTTTATTTTGCTACTTCAGCACTGAGTGTTTTCAACTGGAAAGACCTTGGAGGCTGAAAGGACTTCTTCCCCCCTTTCTCGGTGTCACCCGTCTTAGGACAGGGAAAGGCAGAGGCAGTGCTTTGGGTTCAGGGTGCCTCTCCGTCGGTGGACTAGGTGGACACTTACACAGTTTGTTGCCTTAAAAAATGGTACCTCACCAGCCTATTCTCAAAATCCTTTTTTAAGGCTAGAAATTCCTAAAGGCTCATCTTGGAAGTCTAATAATGGGTTCACAAGCCAGCGACAGGGCTCAGAAAGCCTTTCTGCTCGGGTGTCTTGCTGGGGGCAGCAGTGAAGGTCAGGCCTGGGCGGCGCTGGTGGCCTCAGCCCATGGCCAGCACTGCGTGACTGCTTATTACTTCGCCTCTTTGGCAAATAAAAATCTTTTTACCCGTGGGTTCAAGATGGGGCTTAGGAAAGAGAATAAAAGGGCTTCTTGGTGATACCTTAGCCTTAAAATCTCCTATGGGAGGAACTGCTAATTGTCTTGAACAGGGAAACCCCAAGAATCTTACGAGCTCCTTAACCACTGAGGGAATCACCTTATCAGGCCTTCTTTTAGAAGAGTCTGGTGCATAAGGAAGTTGTGATGAGGATGACTGAGAGATGAGAGTGTGGTGCCTGAGACCCACCCTGGGCACTGGACTTCCCCGGGAGGGAAAGACGACCTGAGCCTCCATGAGCAGCTAAGGGACATCTGGTGTCCAAGAACGGACATCTTCTCAGGAGGGAGAGGGGGTCTGGAATTGGGAGGCAGGGGAACTGAGCACAGACTTTGTCTCCTTCACAATTCTGCCCCTTTGGTGTGAGGTCATCCAATAGAGTTCCATCCCACACAAGTCTTGAAGTTGTTTCTCCAAGGAACATCTCTGAATCAGCTTTCATCTCTTCTTGACCCTCTAAGGACGCTGGGAGGGAGGCCCAGAGTCCCCAAGGCTCCGGCACATGTAGCAACGGTCTCTGATCCTGTAGATATTGTTTTGTTGTTTATTTGTTTGTTTGTTTTTTGAGAAACTAGGAGGAATGGGATTGAAAGTAACAAGCATCTAGTATGTTCTGTCATTCCCATTTTATAGATGAGGAAACTGAAGTTCAGTTATGGGACCAGGATTATGTGAAAGCAAATAGCAAAGCTGGGATCTAAACATAGGCCACCTACCAGGGGTGGGCAGGTTGACAAGTTAGCCCAACTCAGAGAGCCCCCTGCATCTGACTTCTGTGACCTTCACCAGGAAGACAGCAGGTTCTCCTCATGGTGTTTGAGAAACCGCTGACTGAAGAATGAGCCTCGCCTGTATCCCTGGTGACCTTTTGAAATAGTGAATAGTAGGACTGCGATAATGGTGAGCCTTGAAATGCCACCACCTGCCCTTGGTCTTTCGGAAGGTACCAGGCAAATCTTGCTGCTCTGAGACCGATATCTAAAGTCTTTTAATTAACTCATTTATTGACCAGGGGATTGTTTCAGAATCTAACGCCCGTGGCTGGTGATTTGTTATGTAAATCAGTATTGAAACATCTCTGGTCAATAACGTTTGGGTAACAAAAGACGTATTAATAAGTCTCTGGTCAATATTAAAAAACCTTATGTGGTTTGATGAGTTAAAGCAATACCCTTAGCCTCCACTGTGTATGTTGGACAAGAGGTCAGAAGGAAACAGTTCCTCCGAGATAACTCCCCAAAGAAGATCCTAATAGGTTTGGGTTGATAGACATCCAAGAAGTTACAGATGATAGGGGTTGGCACCCTTCCAAAATTAATATATGCCCAGTAGGCTACGTCCGTGGTTTCCTTCCTTTTCTATTGGATTTCTAAATGCCAGAAGGCCCCCTCTTCATGGTCTGTGACGTGATGGGGCCCTTCTAGTTACAGAGCTCTTCCTCGTGAATTGCTCTGTGAAACCTCAGAGGCTGTGCTTCACTCCTTTGCTGTCAGGTGAGGACACGGAGACAGAACGCCCGTGCATTCCTGACGGCAGCATAACTGGTGCACCACGGAGCTGGGGCTAGAATCTAGGACGTGAGTGCCTTCACCATTGCCCCGCCAGGCTCCCTCTCCACATTCCACAGAAGGGTTTCTTAAGGATCCCATTTTGCATAAGGCAGCCGATGGTAGCAATGGTCACCTGAAGCCAAGGTCCCAGGCTGCGGAGCTGGTAGGGCTGGGGCATCTCTTGCCTTGGCTTGGGGCTGGCCCAAGGGATTAAAATCACTGGGGTACAAGAGGAAGGATGCCAAGGTTGGAAGCTGGGCCCAGCCTGAATTGGGCTGTGCTGGCGGCATGCGAAGTTATGAAGCATTTTCAAAGTACCTGTGACCTTTTTCTTTTAGGTAATAAAATCTTTACGTTCCAACTGTTAGAAAATATTTGAAACAAGCCATTCCTACATATGTTTATGTAAGTATTCCTAAGACACACTACACACGTGTGAGTCAGACTAAGTTCTTCATAAAATAGAATTGAATTCAGTTGTTTAAAGTGGGTTTGCTGGGCTTCCCTGGTGGCGCAGTGGTTGGGAGTCCGCCTGCCGATGCAGGGGACACGGGTTCGTGCCCCGGTCCACGAGGATCCCACGTGCCGCGGAGCGGCTGGGCCCGTGAGCCATGGCCGCTGAGCCTGCGCGTCCGGAGCCTGTGCTCCGCAACGGGAGAGGCCACAACAGTGAGAGGCCCGCGTACCGCAAAAAAAAGAAAATGGGTTTGCTGTTGGGTTGCATGGAGACATGTATGTGGTTTGATCCTAGCCCTCACTTTTCAATGTTTTGAGTGTCAAAAGGACATAGGATGGCACCTTTCTTAGGAAGTGTGATTTATAATATACTCTACACTCAGTGAAAATTGAGTTTGTCTAGTAGTTAGGATTAGGTTGCTAGAAGATCCAAAATAACAGTAGTTTAAAGAAAATAGAAGTTTCTTTTTCTCTCATGAAACGAAGTCAGGAGTCAGTTCACAGATGGTTTGGTGGCTTTGTGGTATCAGGGGCTCATGCTCCTCCTATCTTGTTACTCACTATGCATGAATTCTATTTCCAAATTCACCTCATGAGCCAACATGGCTGCTGGAGTGCCAACAATTATATCTGCAATCCAGGCAGTAGGAAGAAAAAAGGAGTGAAAATGAGGGAACGCTCTCTTCCACTTCCAGTATGTCTCCTCAGCTAGAACTCTGTGATACGCCAGATCTGGCTACAAAGCAGACTGAGAAACGTATGATTTTTAGCTAGCCATGATGTTCTCAGCTAAAACAATAATCAGGATTATTTTTACAAGGAAAAAAAAGGGAGAATGAATATTGAGTGGCAGTTAGGAATCTCTGCCACAGCTTGGTTATGGAACCTGTTCCTTGCATTTTGCTTGTTCCCTAGGTTCCCTACACTTGCTCCTTGCCCATCCCCTCTTGCACACATGCAATGAAAAAAAAAGACCCTATCGCTTGAGAGACCCAGAGCCATGCAAACAGAAGAGATCATTATGGGTGGAAACTGAGTCAAACTAGGGAGCTTCTTGCTATGATTATTTGCCTTTATTATCAATGTCATTTATTTCATCATCAAAAAGCCTTACTGTGTACTAGAATGTGTAGGGGAAACATCAGAGGTGTTAGGAAATATAATACAGGATTCCTGTCTCTACCCTTGACTTTCTCATTTGGGGGAGACGAGACTCCCAGAGTAAGGTCCTGTCAAGAGCTGTGGAAGGGCCGAGATTTTCCCCCACTTGTTGAGTGAGGAGCTAGCCCGCCCGTGTCCTGGGTGCTGGCAGGAGACGCAGGACCCTGGGTCAGAGATAAAGGACTTAATTATAGCAGTAGTCTGGGGGCCAGTCTTTTCTGGTGCTAGTTCCCCAGTTCCCGCAGGGTGACTCAGGTGGCCACATGGCGACTGAACGGCAGCGGGTGGCATTACAGGAGAGGAACCTGGAGACCAAGGCAGGCAAGGCTTGTAAGATGGGAAGTAAGGCTGCCGCCCGTTCTCCAGAGGGAACCTCCATCTCCGAGGTTCCAGGCTGTCCACCGTGTAGCATCCTTGTAAAGACGGTCCATCCAGAACAGAGGTGTCAGCGTCTCCGCCTGCAAGATGTCAGACACAGGAGAGGCCCTTGGAGAACCGTCTCCCGCCCGACGAGGCACAGCGCACGCCAAGCGTGGCACCAGGACAGAAGCACCCCGGTCCCCTGTGAGTGAGCAGAGTGCGCTGGGGGCCACGCAATCGGGGGCCTGGAAGGGAGGGCGAGGCTGGACCAAGAGCGGGGAGAGGGCTCCACCCCCCGTGCTGGTGCGCAGACGTGGTACGAGGCGTTCGCAGACCTACCGAAGAGCACTTTGGTGGAAGGGAGGGTGTTACAGGAAAGCCGTGGGGTCTGGACGTCCCGGGAGGGCCTGGGATGCCTGAGGGACTTCCCACAGTGAGGAGGAGGGTCGGTAATGGGGCCGCCGGTGACACGGCTCGGGATGGCTGGAGCGGAGGAGACGGGAGGCGAGGCAGGGACCGGTCTGGGCAAGGGCTGGGTACGCGAGCGCTTCCCGCAGGGCAGGGCAGCGCACCCGTATTTATTGTTTCGCTTCCTTTACTGTGGAGCAGGCAGGCAGGCTTGCAGGGAACGTCGTGCCTGTAAGGATGAAGGCGGAGCACCACTGATAGACCCGTCACCTCAAGCGGCACTTCCCGAATTTCTCACGAGGGCATCACCCGGGTGTTCGGTGCTGGACCCTCTTGTGTATTTTAGGATCAGGCCCCTCCCTGCAGGTATCAGTGTCAGGTTCTAAAGGACCCCGGCGGCCCTTCCTGCCCAGGATACGGGAGGGCTTTGGTGTGGGGCGGATGGATAGAAATACCTGTGTCGTACCTGGGTGACCAGTCACGACAGCAGCTCTGAAAGTGAGAGAACTAGTGTAAAGGACACACCCCCAGGGAAGCCCGGATACTAACAGGCAAACGGCTTCAACAGAGGAGCCCCTGACAAAGACGATGCTGGACATCCCTGTCCGTAACCCTCAGACTGGAGACGGAAATTCGGTGTGTCCTCGAGTGGCTTCCTACTCTTCTCACAGCACAGTCTTGGCTCCTCGACCTGGTGTGAGAAGCAGCAGCATGTGCCCCGGCCCCGCACGTCCACAGTGAGTGAAGTGCCCCCGACTCGGCGTGGCTGCTGCCATCCGTCATGGAAGGCTTGGCAGACCGCTGTGGAAACCAGCTCCTAAGTATTTTAAACAGAGACCATGGCTGACAGGAGTCAAACTTTCTGTATTCAGGGAGGATCAAAACCTCAGCGATTTCCAGTAATTTATTATATGCACCCGCTCATCATAAGCACACTGCACTGGTCATGGAATGCACACGTGTAGCAGGCCGTCCAGAGACGGATGAAGAACACTTCCAGGGCACCCAGGTTCCAGCATGGAAGCAGAGTCACAGTTGTTTGTTGTTCGTATGTGTGCGTATCAGTATGCACTGGTCAGTGGAAACGTCTTCGGTAACAGGGTATCCTTCCCTACTGTGTTGGGTTTCGCCTGGGGTCGAGCATTGGTTGGGATTTTCCTTTTGCAGTGAATGGGTAGCTCCCTTTCTGGCGCAAGGGAACTGTGATCCTGAAAGACCATTTTGCATTGCATTTGTTTGCTTTATTAATATTAGATAACACCGGCCATGAATGAATAAGTATGGATAATCAGAGCTCTGTTCCATCTTATAGTCCCCCTAGCATGTATTTTGCAAAACTGGGAGATCTTCAGTATGCTCCTAGAAAGAGAGAGAAAGAAGATATTTTTTTAACACCTCACCACCACTACATTCTCTAGACTCTGGACTAAATTAAGATGAAACTCTCTTAAAATTCCAAAACTGGTTCTTTTTGCATATGCAGTTAAGAGAAAGCTGGCTTGATAAAGTACCTTTTTTTCAGAATTCTGACCCCAAGAGAACGAAAATATTCTGAGGAGCAAGCTTGAAGGTAGCTAAGTAAATTCAATCTATTCCAACTGTTATTTTTGCTTTGCATTTGCCAGGTGAACTGCCATGACACGTGTGGTAATGATTCCTTATCTTTACATTTGTATGTTGTTTGTTGTTAAAACGTAGGATCCTTGTTTGAAAAAGTTGAGGAAATTGTTGGACTTCACCCTTTTGTTTTTGTTCTGCAGGAATTAGATTTTGTTCTTTGTGTGTTTACATTTGTCTTGCATATAAGTATGCTGGCTATGAGATCTCTGCCTATCTGAATGTATGTACGTTTCATTATGATTAGGTGTCTTTGTCTTTGGATAGTATTGCTGAGGTTAACTTGTAAATGAGCTCTATTTAATAGACTTAAAAGTAAATGCTTACAAATTAAATACTACTATTTAGAAAACAGGCCAAAATGAATTTCAGCTCCTCATGATCTGGGAAATATTCAGTATGGAATTGATATCTGGTATTGAAGCTAGCTTAAGCTTGTTGGTTTGACTAATACAGACATGTCTTTTAGAAAATTCAAACTATTTAGGATAAACCTTATAACCAGCTATAGAAATTTCTAGTAAGCGTTTCTGAAAAATAAGTATAAATTGTGAGAGATACCTTTAACATTATTACTTAGGATGCTTTTAAATGCTTGTAATAGAAAACACAACTAAAAGTATCTTAAACAATTACGACTAATTCCTAATGGTTCCAGCATAGACTCAATCGGTGAATCAGCGACATCAAGGATCCAGGTTCTTGCCATATTTTCCTCTGACATTCTTACATGTCAGTTTTGTCCTCGGATTTGTTCCCTCATGATCTTAAGACAGCTTCTACGGCACCAGTCCTCAGCCAACAATGACCAGATTCAGGAAAGTATGAACCTTTTGTCCCTTTTAAGAGCAAAGGAAACCCAAAAGTTCCCTTATTTGCCTTCACAGTTCTTAAGCAAGGTTGCACCTGTATTAAATCAAATATTGCCAAGAGAAAAGGAATTACACCAGGATTGCCTTAACCTAATCCTCGTTCACCCACTGGGGCTAAGGAGGGAACAATGAAAATCATGGGCCTAATAACTGAACAGTATTGGGGTTCTCTTGGCAAGGAAGTATGAAGGGAATTGTTGGTGTGCTCAATACAGACATGTCTTTTATTGTGCCTGGGTTTACTGAGGGTGAATGGGTTTATGTTGTTTCTGTTGCACAGTTTGTCAACAGAGAAAAAAATTAGCTTGGTATGATGAAATTCTTAAAGTAAATTAGATGCAAATAGGATGAGAGCTTTTGGGTGACCTCTTTAGAAATGGCTCTGATTTGGGAATGTCTACTTAAGGGTGGTCCCTCCAGATATTTGGTATTAAATTTTAGAGTTGTGCTAGTTTGGGTTGGATGGTGGGGCATTACTGAATAGCTAGGTCGTTCCCAGGCAGGGTGCTGAAACATTAAGTACTGAATATAGAAGCTAAAGGTGTCTGGGACTGTTTGGTGCCACACTGAGATATTTTCTATAAAAAGCAGATGTTCTGAAAAATTATTATAGTTGTTTGCCAACCTACAGAATGCTAAAGGACAGTTAATACTTGATTGCTTCTTGGTTTTCACTAGAAATTAAGGGGTTTTTTTAGAGCTTCGGATTCAAATTTAAATATGTAATTAAAGCTACTAAAATAATAAAGGAAACATTTTAGTATACAGCAGGAAAGTAGGATATATGTTTTTTTAAAAGGGAGTTTTACACACGGTTGGGCTGAGATTAGGTTAAACTTAAGTAAATGGATTTTGTTATTAAAAATAGGCTGGTGCAAGCCTAGATTTGGTCCCTCTCTACTAAGGGAACAAGTTTACTTAGAATGCTGCTTTTGATAACAGATTATGTGAACTCCCCTGCCTTTAAGTGATCTATATTTGCTTCTGAGACCTCTTCTCACTTTGATTAAGAAACAAGTATTGTCTTACAGTGACCTGTGATCTTTTTTGACGAACTTCCCAAATATCAAATCTTAGTTAAAATTCTTTTGCCCTCCAGCTAACTTTGGGATGCTTTAGAGGGCCCTTGACACATCTTAGAAGTATTTAACAACTCGTATTATTTGGTATGTTGAATTACATGGGAAGCATTGTCAAGTGGGTGATAAGCCTCCTCAGATTATACAGTACAGATGTTATTAATATAGATATTCTAGAAATTATGTAAAGTTTCTGAAATGTAAATATGTCCTGGTATAATGCTATCAGTCATAATTCTGGTTATCTTAAAATGTTGTATATCGCAGCAACTTGACTAAGCTTTTTTGTTAACACACTGTAATCAAATCTTTAACCTTGCCTTTTTAAGTCTTTAATAGTTAAGCTGATGCTTTGCAAAACTGCTTCATCTTCAAGAAGATTCATAGGAAGAACTAATACATTTTAGATTATGCACCTTTTTTTTTTTTTTGCTGCACGACATGGCAAAATTAAGTCACGATCTTAATTCCCCGACCGGGGATTGAACCCGTGCCCCCTGCAGTGGAAGTGCAGAGTCTTAACCACTGGACCGCCAGGGAAGGCCCTCAGATTATACTGCTGAACTGGGTAAGAAATTAAAAACCCTAATGGAAATCCTGATGGCTTCATAAAAAGTTAACAAAAGGATTGGCTACTAAGTGAACTGGTGAACATGGTTATATGTTTGTGGGTTTTGTCTGGAATATTACTGATTTTGATTTGTGTTTTCCAGATATAGGGAAGCACTTCCCCTGAAGTTACTCATGACATACAGCAATTTGGTAAATTATACCTTGTTGAGTAAAGCTGAAATATTTTTCTTTTCTCTCTGGCTGGTCCCTCCAGAAACTAGAGATCCTTGGGTTCTGAGCAGCCTTATCAGGTGAATGGGAAAGACTGTCTCCTGGCATGTACAGGAATCTTGATATTTTGGGGACCAAGAATGCCATCGAGGCAGAATCTGATGGCAGGCCTTTGGCATGGATTTCCTGGCCTTGAGAGGCCTTTGGGAATTCAGTCTAAGACTCCTGAGGGGTTCTACCACAGCCAGTTTGGGAAAGCCTATGTAGTCAATGGACCAGACTTAATTTACATGTTTGTGGAGAACACTGCCTGCTTTAAGTCTACTGCGAAGCACATGTACAATGCTTGTGTGGCAATTGGGTATAAGTGATAAAAAAATGTATGGCCTATAAAGTGTATACCCATTAACATACCTCTGAGCCTGTTTACAATATTTGATCAGTTTTCCCCCATCATGAGTACCTAGGCAAATATAAAGGAGGCCTAGCACCAAGGGACATGATCTACACCTGGGGCAAGAAGCTAAATCAATCACCCTGGCATCAAGGGACATGTTTTGGTCTGTTAAAGAATTTGCAATTAACAAGGGAGATGATGGGAAATCTGTACATATTTTGAGGTCTGGGGAAGTCATTCTAGCTGATACATGATTTAACTTAAACTTTACTGACCAGAGCAGCCTGTTTTGTGGCCTTTCGGACATGCATTGCACATCTGCCTTGGCCATTGAGGAGTGGAATACGTTTGAAAGTCAAAACTGGAGTAGATGTGGTTCAGATGTTCAAGGTAAAAAACTAGGTGGCCATTGTGCATGTGATTTCAGGCACATTCCTATATTGCTGAAAACTTGAATTTTCTGAGCTCTGTCATACTTAGGAGGCCACCAGCCATTCTCAAGCAGTGTCTGCTGGCAGATGGCAGCTGTAACCATATGACCTCAAGATCTCCTCTTGTAACTATTAAATTTTTAGACAATAAAATTGTTTTAGTCAGATGTCAGCAGAAAAAGGAGACGTGGTCAATTGCCCCTGTTATATATACGTTAATACCACATCAGAAGTTAAAACCTACTTAGATAAAAGTACACAACTGGCTACCTGGCTACAAGTCTCCCCCAAAGTGCCAGGTCCAGACTGGTTTTCAGGCTTAGTCTCCTGAATTCCTCAGGGAATGAGATTTTTATTATACAAGACTCAGATCCAGGACTTGGAACCCGAGAATATTTCCAGCTCTGTGTCCATTCCCCAAATCCAGGTAGGACTATGTCCCATTTCAGCAGAAAGTAGCCAGAGTGGTAATCACCCCATTCCCTGAAAGAACTGGGGAAGGATGAAACGGGAGTGGAGTTTGAAACCAAATCACTGTGAGATGGAGTTCCTCTGCTGAGTTTATGATTCCCCTCTCCATCC
This sequence comes from Mesoplodon mirus, assembly GCF_964341445.2. Lineage (NCBI taxonomy): Eukaryota > Metazoa > Chordata > Mammalia > Artiodactyla > Ziphiidae > Mesoplodon > Mesoplodon mirus. Next base: position 227,249,849 of record NC_138976.1, on the reverse strand, counting down.
AAAACACCATTCCCCTCTTGTGGTCCAACACCTTCTCCTCAAGATTGAGGAATATCAAAGAAAAGGGAAGAACTGTAATACGCAGGAACAAATCTGACTCCGTATTAGATCTGCTCCTTTCACTTTAACCTTTGTGTTCTATTGCCTGTGCTTAAAGAATGCTGCCTATAGCCTGAAATATACAGGAGAGCCTACAGGACATCCTAACCTTGACCTGACCTGAACAGAGAATAACAGGAACATCAGGACCTGACTGAGCTGGCCTACATAGACAGCTACATCCAACACAAAGAAGTGTGCAACAACTAACCACGCCCCTCCCTCATGTTGCCTTTAAAGGGCTTTGCTAAAAGCCTTTGGGGAGTTACGGCTTTTTAAGGCATGAGCCACCCGTCTCCTTGCCTGGCCCTGCAATAAACATTTCTCTGCTCCAAACTCCGATGTTTCAGTATTGTTTGGCCTCACTGTGCATCGAGCACACAGTGTGTGTGTGCTGCAGGTTGTTACGTGTAGACTGTGTGTGGTATGCATGATGTGGTGTTTGTGTGGTTTGGGTCTGTGTGGTGTGTGTCTGTGGTCTGTGTGGTGTGTGTGTGATAGGTGTGCATTGTATATGTGTGTGTGTGGTCTGTGTGTATAAGTATGTGTGGTCTGCATGTGTGTGTGTGGTATGTGTGTCTGTGGTGTGTGTCTGGTGTGTGGTGTATGTCGTGTTTGGCGTATGTGTGATATATGTATGTGTGGTGTTTGTGATGTGTGTGGTTCGTGTGTCTGTGATCTGTGTTGGGAATCTGGGGTGTGGGGTGTGGGGTGTGTGGTGTGTCTGATGTATGTGTATGTGCGCGGGTGTGGCGTATGTGGTGTATGTGTGTAGTGTATCTGGTGTGTCTGGTCTGTGTGGGTTTTGTGGTGTCTGTGGTGTATGTGCTGTGTGTGTGAGGTCTGTGTCTGTGGTATGTGTGTGTGGTGTGTGGTGTGTGTGTGGTGTTTGGGTGAGGCATGTGGTATATGTGTGGTGTGTGTCTGTGGACATGTTGTGTGGTATTTGTGTGTATTTGTGTGTGTGGTCTGTGGTGTGTGTGGTGTGTTTGTGGCGTGTGTGGTGTGTGTGTGCTTTGCATGGTGTGTGTGGTGTGTGATGTCTGCGTGGTGGGTGTGTGTGGTGTGTGTAGTGTGTGTGGTCTGTGGTGTGTGTGGTGTGTGTGCTTTGCATGGTGTGTGTGGTGTGTGTGTGGCGTGTGTGGTGGGTGTGTGTTTCTGTGGCTTGTGTATGTGTGTGTGTGGTCTCTGTGGTATGTTGTGTGTGGTGTGTGTGGTGGGTGTGTGGCGTGTGTGGTGGGTGTGTGTTTCTGTGGTTTGTGTGTGTGTGTGGTCTCTGTGGTATGTTGTGTGTGGTGTGTGTGGTGTGTGTGTCTGTGAACATGTGTGGTATTTGTGTGTATTTGTGTGTGTGTTTCTGTGGTTTGTGTGTGGTGTGTGTGTGTGTGATGTCTGTGCGTGGTGGGTGTGTGTGGTGTCAGTGGTGCCTGTACGCAGACAGTACACGTAACGTCCTGACACTGTCCTCTGAGTACGGGATGAGGGTTCCGTCTTACCAGCCGTGACAGGGGTGTCCTTTTCTTTTCCTCACGCCTTCCTTTACACACACAGGAAAACCAACGACAGGGGAGACTTGGCAGTAGCTTAGAGCCAGGCCCACTTCCGGTGAGTTTAAAGAACATTTATGGATGAAACGGCCAATCTGAAGTAAAAAAAAACAAAAAGAGGTTGTGGGGAGGGAGACAGGTTAAACAGAGAAGAGGAAGCAGCAGCAGGAGGAGGAGGAGAAAAGCCTGTGAGCTTCAGTGCACTACACTTGTGGTCTCACACAACAAATTCCTTTTTACTCGGTACATAAACTGGTCCTAAGCAATGTGCTCGAAGGGAAAATTCCCAAGCTGCAGTGCTAGGTTCGGAGTCATTTATCAAGTTAATCATGATCTATTTTCTTGCCCTGAATAGCGTCAGCTGGAATGTGTTACATTCCATCTCAGGAAGGGAATCCAAGGGAACAATTCCCAGCAAGCAACTGTTCAGTCTGCAGAGTGAAAACCTCCAAGTCCTTTCATTACTGTTGACAATATTTTTCCATCATCTTCCAACTGGGGAGATATAGTCAAATGGGAAAATAAGGATTGGAACATACATTATACAGTTTGGGAACCAACACGGTGTTGGTGTCAGGAGAGACCAAGATTCCAATCAGAAGGCAAGGCGAGGTTTGGTACAAGATACTGACGGAGGGTGGAAAAAATAATAAGGTGGGCCTGGTACATACTTGGCACAAACTTGTAAGAGTACAAATGCTTAACTCAGTTCCTTTCACAAGTACCTGAAATAAATGGTTGGCCTAATGATATTTTAGCATTCAGCTATGTAATATTTGACAGAATAACAGAATATGCAAAACTATAAAAATGTAGTGAATTGTACACTGTGAATTGTAAAAATGAATATCAATTTGAGGGATACAACAGATTTAAAATGTAAATTTTTATAATTCTGAAGTGTTATTATGTTCATTTACTTCATTTGAGATAAAAAATGCCAATATTCTATTTGACTCACAGACCTGATGTAGCCACCTTAACCATGAATGTCCACAGGAAAAAAAATGAATTGGGCTATGAACTAGTTTCTCTAGTTTATGAATTATTGTCAGCCATGAGTTCTCTCCCTCTTCCAAATTTCGGCCTGATATTAATACTACAAGGGACATATGTATCTATATATGAAAAGGAGGAAGCTGGGAATTTTCTGGATCACGTGGGCTAACAAAATATTTCTCATGGAATACACAGTGAATTGAAGCAACATTTTTAAAGAAAATTTACTTAATTATAATTTATCAAGTTAATTTCTTCTATTCTTCCTTATTTGGATGTGAGTAAATAGTCTACCGACAAAAGATATTTTCCTGTTGTACTAAAGAATCACATTATCCAGCTTTTGGCATTGGTCTAGAGTCTAGATATTTTTATATCAATATTATGCAAAGAAATCACTAGAATTTAACCTAATTGACTACTTAAGGCACTAGATTAGAAGTCGGTGAATCCACCCAGAAGACAAGCGAGCACAGGTGCACAGCAGTTGACCCCTGGCATTTGCCAGCTGTTGCCTTCTGGGTTCGTGTGAATGTGGGGAGGGAGGAAAAGAGCGAATCTGTTGACAAAATTTGCTCGTCACCCAAGACCAGATTGTTTGCCTTGGCTTGCTTTGGGAGAACCCTGCCAACATTTAGGAAAGATGATAACTTGGACATTTGCCTATAATTCTTGTAACCCCTCCCAGCTGGAGCTAAGTATTAGCATTAAAACACTCATGTTAAAATGGTCCTCCAAGGTTCAGCATCTCTAGGCTGCCTTAATCTGCTCCCCGTTCCATTTCACCTCAATTCTGAAAGCTCCACGTGTTCTTCTTCTATCCCAGTGATGCTGAGTTGCATCAAGTTGGCCGAGCCAGCAAGCTTTGGGAGTTGGTGGAGGAGAACATTTTGAAATCATCTAAAAAGAACATGCTTTTTAATTACAAGAGGGTGGGGAGTGAGGAGACTTCTCCCCAGATAACTGGACCCAAATGGAAATAAGGCTTTGCAAAAATAGAATTATTGAAAAACATCAGTAACAGTGATGTCTAGATGGTAAGTCAAACAGGGGCTCCCTACAAAATCCACCGATGTATCCATTCCCTGATGAAGGCCTTTACTCAGTGTTTCCTCTGAGAAACACTGCCAAGCACATGGGTGGGTGTTAGACAACACTCGTGTAAGGGAGATGGCCCTGCTCGGAGAGCCATTCTCAGAGCTCCAAACGGACAAGGACACCTGCCTGATGCCCGTAGTCTCTCTACCACTGACATTTCCTCACATAACCCAAAAGGAGGAGTCTGTGACTCAAAAGGTCCTTAAAGTATTTCATGGCTCCACCCTTTTCAACTGACAGGCATCAGAGAAAGATCCTGACAAGGATCCTGACAAGGATAGCCGAGCACACTAATGACACAAAGCATGGCTTAAGTGAACTCATCCCTGTTTTGAAACCCACTGATACACACAAACTTTTTGCAGATAAAACAAGAGGCAGAGAACAGAAGGTGGTTGCCAGGGGTCAGTGGGGGAGGAGGGAGCTGACCACCAAGGGCAGCAGAGGGAGCTTTCTGTGGGAGGGAGTGGTTGGTTCTGTGTCCTGATTGTGGTACATCTATGACTGTGCATTTCTCAAAGTTTACAGAAATGTACATACACAAAAAGTGAATGGTACTGTATGCCCATTCACAGTAAACTTAAAGAAAAGGGGACCCTCATGCACTGTTGGTGGGAATGTAAATTGGTGCAGCCACTATGGAAAATAGTATGGAGGTTCCTTAGAAAACTCAAAATAGAGCTACCATACGATCCAGCAATCCCACTCCTGGGCATATATCAGGAGAAAATGTATATTTGAAAAGATACATGCACCCCAATGTTCACAGCAGCACTATTTACACAAGCCAAGACACGGAAGCAACCTAATGTCCATCAACAGAGAAAGGAATAAAGGAGATATGGTATATATACACAATGGAATATTACTCAGCCATAAAAAGGAATGAAATAATGCCATTTGCAGCAACATGGATGAACCCAGAGATGATCATACTAAGTGCAGTAAGCCAGACAAATACCATATGATATCACTTATATGTATAATCTAAAATATGACACAATTGAACTTATTTACAAAACAGAAATAGACTCAGACATAGAAAACAAACATAATTGTCAAAGGGAAAAGGGGGTGGGGAGGGATAAATTAGGGGTTTGGGATTAGCAGATACACACTGCTATATATAAAATAGATAAACAACAAGGTCCCACTGTATAGCACAGGGAACTATATTTAATATCTTGTAGTAAACCATAATGGAAAAGGATGTGAAAAAGAATATAAACATGCACACACATATCTGAATCACTATGCTGTACAACAGAAAGTAATACAACATTGTAAGTCAACTACACTTGAATAAAAAGTTATTTTAAAAGTGAACTCAAAAATTATATACATAACACTATCTTTAGTCAAGTGTGGAAGCAGAAACCATAAAATAACCCATTGGAAATATACAGCACTTTCCAGGTTAAAACTCCTCAATGTAATTTAAACTGTATACTCCCATTTGTCTTGACTTTAAAAGATTAGGAGACATGCTGGTATGAAGATAAATGTTTAATAGATGTATTGGACAAGAATAAAACTGTCTCCTAACAAACAGCCAGGGCAAGAACTTTTTGCCCCCAGAGACAGAGTGTGCAGTGACGGCACAGTCCAAGACACCATTCCAACCATGTCCGTCAAATTGGGCACTCAGCCTGGTCCGCCTTTGTATTGTCAGCACTGCTTTGCGAAGAGCAGGTGCTCGAAAAATCTTGTTTTACCTAAAGTGAAGGGAGGAGAAGGCTTCTGGCTGGTACATACAGAGCAGAAGCTCGAAGTATCCCCCGTGTGGGATCCATGTAACTTCAAGTTAATTCTGCCACCGTGTGTAAACCAAGACTGCCCAAGGTATTTTCATTTCATTTAGTTTGGAAGTCACTCAAGGTGGAGTTCAGAATTAAGAAATTGGATGCTATCTTGGATATTGGTGATGGGCCATGAAAAATAAATTAGGTCCTTTAAATAGTAAGTACTGTATAAAACAACCCAGGAGTTAGCCAGAGAAAAAAATGGCAAGGCCAATTTTTAAATAAACTTTTCTGTAATCAATCAAATCTTTCTAGAATTCAGATAATATAACAGACTCAGAATTTGGTCATAAAAAGAAAGCTGCCAAAATAACAACATAAAATAAATGTACAACACTTCATTTTTACGAATTTGTTTTTGCAAAAGAAAACAGAGATGCTGCCAATTTATCCCTCAGCAACCTTCCAACTGGGTAAAGCACTAATACATGCTATTTAAAAATTATAAGGAATCCATTAAATTGCCAAGATCTCAGATTTCATGTATTGAGGATTTTGCTTTGATGGGAAGCAAATGCTATACATTCCCTATTGGAATTAGGTATTTCTGGATGTGAGCAGCAGTTTTCTTCGGACTGGAAGGAGAATGCTGTATAAATGAGAGTGAATAATAAAGACTTGCCTGTGGAGTCCTCTCTCAGCGTCAGACACCAACAAAGCAGCCTGCAGGAAGGAGGAAGAAGCTGGCCTGGGCTCGTGGATCCCCCCTTCCAGGTTTAGACAGGGAACAGTTGACCTACAGCTCCTTCGGAGTTCCTGCTGCCTTATTGTCTACACGAGGCCACTGACTCTGTTAGAGGCCTATGTTGTTGCTCATCCTGCTTTGTAGCTACCCAGGCTCTGTGCCTGTGTGCCCGACTCTCTAGTACACCAATGACAGCCTTTCCAGGGGTCTGACCTTCGCTGGGAGGCCAAACATCTGGCCCACCCCAGGCAGAGAACCCAGACAGAGTTAGGAACAAGGGTTACGGTTCTGGCCCTTTCCTATCTCTTTTTTCCCCTTCCCTCTCTCTCTCTCACCCGTTTATCATTGATACGCACCATAATGTGTTTACCAGGTGGTATAAGCTGTTACAGCAGAAGGTAACAAGGCTTTTAATTGGTGCAGAAGCCTGCATTGGGCATCTCTTATAAGCATTCCACCAAGCCAGGCACAGGGAGATGAGAGAGGAGTGGGACCCACCCCCCCTCTCCCTATTGGCATTCACAGTCTAAATGACTGAGATCAACTCACAGGCGTATTGATTTGTCAGGTAGACCCTGGCTGCTGAGCAAGTGGTCATAAAGACTGTACGAAAAAAGAAACAAACAAAACCAACAAAAAACCAAATTGCCTTTCCTCCAAAGCAAATTAAATAACAGAGATCCAAATTGGATCACTTAACATTTTCTGTTTTAAATGTACTTAAGAACATTTGCTTACTAAGACAAGTTTTTGTTTTATACAACCTTAGAGAAGCCCTATGACTTTTTATTTCCTTTTAATACAGTTCATTGAAATTATCTGGATTTGGTACCTTGATTTGTTGCTTTTTAGCATTATGTGAACTTTTAGAAACAATCATCCTAATAGCCATGTAATATAAGTTTTATTTAATAGTTTTTAAAAGTGAGATATGTTCATAGTTTAGTACCAAAAAGTGACTAAAATGAACAAATCTCATGAAATTATCAGTGGACTCTAGGAAACAAAGCATTAAAAGAAACCTCTGTGAGCAACAGACTTTAAACATATTTTCCCCCAAATATCAAAGGGTAAGATTAAAATGTCAAAAGTGTGATGATTTTTAACCTTTGAAGGTTAGGTATTTATAAAGAAATAAAAGCTGAAAATATTACATATATTTTGAAAATTAAAAGAAAAACAGCAGCTCAGTTCATGTGATGAAATAATATTGACTATGCACCAAGATTTTAAAGTCCACTAGTTCTGGATACTGAGATTAGAAATGCAGTATAGACCGAGTTAGGATAAAATCATCTGATTGACTTATGGGAATAAATTCCAGGTTTATTTGAAGGCAAAGAATTAAAATCACCCTCTACAATGTCCAACACATACTCAGTTCTTAATAAATACTGGGTGCACGGGGGGAAAACAATGCATTTTTGGCTTGGAGGTTTAAAAAAGGCTTTGACTCTTCTTGGTTTCTTGACTGTGGTTCAGCACGCTGACCTGGATTCTGTATGAGAATCTCCCTATCCACGGGGCAGCTCAGCAGGAAAACCGAGACAGTCTCCTCTTAAGCTTCTACCAATCCTCACACCCCACGCACACTGTTTTATACTCAAATGAGTATTTAATTCAATTAAAAAATTTTAATGGCCATTTCAGAGTTTAAAAAATCAGGCAAAACAGTTTTTGGAATGGACTGCCTGGTCAATATAGTGCAATGGTCACCCTGGTAGCCTGTGCAGCCCCGACACATGAGAGGTACTAACTTCTGGGGGAGTCAGGGAGGGGAATGACCTTAAAGTGAGAATCATACTGACTCCTTTCTACCTCTGCTTCTTCCTTTGCTTACCTGTTTCTCCCTTAATTTCAGAAAGAGGTTTCATTTGTTATATGGTAAATTTACCATGAAAGAGTCTTTTAAGGAGGAAAATAAAATTCAATGTCTAACACTTGGCTAGCTAATAAGAGACATGTTCACAGATATTTTATCTTTATCATGTATGATTTCCTCTACAAGTTACAGCTCCAGTATGTCAGCTTTAGAAGTGTTATTTTTATGTGAAGCTTTGTGATACTTCATGGCTGAACCTGACAAAATTAGATTTCCTTTTGCCAGGTGTACTAGTCAGGGTTCTCTAGAGAAACAGAACCAGTAGGGTGTGTGTGTGTGTGCGCGCGCGTGCACGTGTATACATGAGTTTATTGCAAAGAACTGGTTCAGGTGATTATGGAGGCTGAGACTACAAGATCTGTAGTCAGCAAGCTGGAGATGCAGGGGAACTGATGTAGCTCCAGACTGAATCTGAAGGCCTGAGAACCAGAAGAACTGATGGTAGGATTTTAGTCTGAAAACCAGCAGTTCTGACACCCAAGAAGAGCTGATGTTTCAGTTTTAGTCCAAAGGCAAGAAAAAACTGATGTCTCAGCTCAGGGGCAGTCAGGCAGGAAGAGTTCCCTCTCAGACAGGAAAGTCAGCCTTTTTTGTTCCATTCAGACCTTCAGTTGGTTGGATGAGGCCCATCCACATTAGGGAGGGCCACCCCCTTTACTCAGTCTACTGATTCAAACACGAATCTCATTCACAACCCCCCTCACAGACACATACACCCAGAATTATGTTTGACCAAATGTCAGAGCACCCCTTGGGCCAGTAAAGTTAACACATAAAAATTAACCATCACACCAGGTGAGACTCAATTGTACGATTAAACAAGTGCTGATAAATTTACATGCCAAAAATTATGCTTATATCATAAGTTCAAGCTTTTGGTTACAGAACATTGAAGACTTAATGAACCATTTTAAGGGGAAATTAGTTAGCCTTTGCAGTGTTACCAGGAAAACGATTGTTTAACCAAAAACAATTCTAAAAATATTAGCCACTATTTAATTAGTTCATTAATTCATCTATCAATCATGCATGTGTTCAGCAGACCTCAGTTGAGTATGTATTTTGTGCCAGGCACTGTGCCAGACACAGGGTGTTCAGATGCCAAAGGAGAGAAACCCATTCCTGTCAGCCAGGAACTTACTGTCTAGTAGGTGAGACAGCCAAATAAATTAGGAAGTAAAGTGGGTTACTGAATATGTTTTTTTGAGATATAACTGACATATAACATTATATTAGTTTCAGATTGGAGGTGGAGACAAGATAGTGGAGTGGAAGGACTTGACCTCACCTCCTTTCATGAAAACACCAAAACCACAACTAACTGCTCACAACCAGTGGTAACAAAGACTGCAACCCACCCCAAAAGATATTCTACACCTAAAGACAAAGAAGAAGCCACAAGATGGTAGGAGGGGCACTTTCACGATATAATCAAATCCCATACCCACCAGGTGGGCAACTTACAAACTGGAAAATAATTATATTGCAGAGGTTCTCCCACAGGAGTGAGAGTTCTGAGCCCCAAGTCAGGCTCCCCAGCCTGGGAGGAGCCCCTAGAGCATTTGGCTTTGAAGGCCAACAGGGCTTGAGTGCAGGAGCTCCACAGGACTGGGGGAAACAGAGACTCCACTCTTGGAGGGCACACGCAAGGTTTCACGTGCACGGGGACCCAGGGCAAAGCAGTGACTCCACAGGAGCCTGGGCCAGAACTACCTGTGGGTCCTGGAGGCAGGGACTGGCCGTGGCTCACTGCGGGGGGAAGGACACTGGTGGTGGAGGCCCCAGAGAATATTCATAGGCGTGAGCTCTCCTGGAGGTCACCATTTTTGCACCGAGACCTGGCCCCACCCAACAGCCTGCAGGCTCCAGTGCTGGGATGCCTCAGGCCAGACAACCAACAGGGGTGGGGGGACACAGCCCCACCCATCAACAGACATGATGCCTAAAGTCATGTCCTGAGCCCACAGCCACCCCTAAACACACCCTTGACATGGCCCTGCCCACCAGAGGGACAAGACCTAGCTCTACCCACTAGTGGGCAGGCATCAGTCCCTCACACCAGGAAGCCTACAAAAGCCCCTGGACCAACCTCACCCACCAGGGCACATACACCAGAAGCAAGAGGAACTACAATCCTGAAACCTGCAGACCGGAGACCACAAACACAGAAAGTTAGACAAAATGAGATGGCAGAGAAATATGTTCCACATGAAGGAACAAGATAAAATGCCAGAAGAACAATGAAGTGAAGTGGAGACAGGCAATCTGTCTGAAAAAGAATTCAGAATAATGATGGTAAAGGTGATCCAAGATCTCGAAAAAAGAATGGAGGCACAGACCAAGAAGATACAAGAAATGTTGAACAAAGAGCAAGAAGATTTAAAGAACAAACAGAGATGAACAATACGATAACTGAAATGAAAAATATACCAGAAGGAATCAATAGCAGCATTAATGAGGCAGCGGAATGAAGAGCTGAGCTGGAAGACAGATGGGTGGGAATCCCTACCGTGGAACAGAATAAAGAAAAAAGGATGAAAAGAAATGGGGACAGCCTAAGAGACCTCTGGGACAACATTAAATGCACCAACATTTGCATTATAGGGGTCCCAGAAGGAGGAAAGAGAGAGAAAGGGCATGAGAAAATATTTGAAGAGATTATAGCCAAAAACTTCCCTAATATGAGAAAGGAAACACTCAAGTCCAGGAAGCACAGAGAGTCCCATACAGGATAAACCCGAGCAGGAACATGCCGACACGCATATTAACCAAAAATAACAAAATAAACAACAAAGAGAAAATATTAAAATCAACAAGGGAAAAGCAACAAATAACATACAAGGGAATCCCCATAAGGTTATCAGCTGACTTTTCAGCAGAAACTCTGCAGGCCAGAAGGGAGTGGCAGGATGTATTTATAGTGATGAAAGAGAAAAACCTACAACCAAGAATATTCAGCAAGGCTCTCGTTCAGATTCAATGGAGAAATCAAAAGCTTTACAGAAAAGCAAAAGCTAAGAGAATTCAGCACCACCAAACCAGCTTTACAACAAATGCTAAAGGAACTTCTCTAGGTGGAAAAGAAAAGGCTACAAGTAGAAACAAGAAAATTACGAATGGGAAAGCTCACCAGTAAAGGCAAACACACCGTAAAGGTAGGAAATCATCCACAAACAAATATGATCTCAAAAGCAGCAATCGTGAGGGCAGTACAAACACATTTGAAATTAAGAGACCAGTAACTTAAAACAATCTTGTATATATAAAGACGGCTATATCAAACCTCATGGTAACTGCAAACCAAAAATCTACAATAGATACCCACACAAAAAAGAAAAAGCGATCCAAACACTAAATAGTCATCAAATCACAAGTGAAGAGAAGAAAAGAGGAAGGGAAGAAAAGAGACCTACAAAACAAATCTAAAACAATTAACAGAATGGCGATAAGAACATACATATCGGTAATTATCTTAAATGTAAACAGATTAAATGCTCCAACTAAAAAACACAGACTGGCTGAATGGATACAAAAACAAGACCCATATATATATGCTGTCTACAAGAGACCCACTTCAGATCTAGGGACACATACACAGTGAAAGTGAAAGGATGGAACAGCTATTCCATGCAAATGGAAATCAAAAGAAATCTGGGATAGCAATATTCATATAAGACAATATATACTTTTAAATAAAGACTGTTACAAGACACAAAGAAGGATACTTCATAATGATCAAAGGATCAATCCAAGAAGATATAACAATTGTTAATATATATGCATCCAACATAGGAGCACCTCAATATATAAGGCAAATATTAACAGCCATAAAAGGAGAAATTGACAGTAACACAATAATACTGGGGGACGTTAACAGCCCACTTACATCAATGGACAGATCATCCAGACAGAAAATCAATAAGGAAACACAGGCCTTAAATGACACATTAGACCAGATGGACTTAATTATGGAGCATTCCATTCGAAAGCAGCAGAATACACATTCTTCTCAAGTGCACATGGAACATTCTCCAGAATAGATCACATGCTGGGCCACAAAGCAAGCCTCAGTAAATTTAAGAAAACTGAAATCATATCAAGCATCTTTTCCAACCACAACACTATGAGATTCGAAATCAACTACAAGAATAAAACTGTAAAAAACCACAAACCCGTGGAGGCTAAACAATATGTTACTAAACAACAAATGGATCACTGAAGAAATCAAAGAGGAAATCAAACAATATCTAGAGACAAATGAAAATGCAAAAAAAGATGATCTAAAACCTATGGTGTGCAGCAAAAGCTGTTCTAAGAGGGAAGTTTATAGCAATCTAACCTTAAAGCCACTAGAGAAAAAAGAACAAACAAAGCCCAAAGTTAGTAGAAGGAAAGAAATAAAGATCAGAGCAGAAATAAATGAAATCGAGACAAAATAGAAAAGATCAATGAAACTAAAAGCTGGTTCTTTGAAAAGATAAACAAAATGATAAACCTTCAGCCAGACCCATCAAGAAAAAGAGGGAGAGGGCTCAAATCAATAAAATTAGAACTGAAAAAGAACTTACAACAGACACTACAGCAATACAAAGGATCATAAGAGACTACTACAAGCACCTATACTCCAATAAAATGGACAACCTAGAAGGACAAATTCTTAGAAAGGTACAACCTTCTAAGACTGAACCAGGAAGAAGTGGAATATATGAACAGACCAATCACAAGTACTGAAGTTGAAACTGTGATTAGAAACTCCCAACAAATGAAAGTCCAGGACCAGAGGGCTTCACAGGTGAATTCTATCAAACACTTAGAGAAGAGTTAACACCTACCCTTCCAAAACTCTTCCAAAAAATCGAAGAGGAAGGAACACTCCCAAGCTCATTCTACGAGGACACCATTACCCTGATACCAAAACCAGACAAAGAAACCACAAAAAAAGAAAATTACAGGCCAATATCACTGATGAACATAGACGCAAAAATCCTCAACAAAATACTAGCAAACCGAATCCAAAAATGCATTAAAAGGATCATACACCATGATCAAGTGGGATTTATCTCAGGGATGCAAGGATTCTTCAATATCTGCAAATCAGTGTGATACACCACACTAACAAAATGAAGAATAAAAAACTTATGATCATCTCAGTAGATGCAGAAAAAGCTTTTGACAAAATTCAACACCATTTATGATAAAAACTCTCCAGAAAGTGGGCAGAGAGGAAACATGCCTCAACATAATAAAGGCCATATATGACAAACCCACAGCTAACATCATACTCAACAATGAAAAGCTGAAAGCATTTCCTCTAAGATCAGGAACAAGATAAGGATGTCCACTCTCACCACTTTTATTCAACACAGTTTTGGAAGTCCTAGCCACGGCAATCAGAGAAGAAAAAAGAAATAAAAGAATCTAAACTGGAAAGTAAGAAGTAAAACTGTCAGTTTGCAGATGACATGATACTATACATAGAAAATCTTAATGATGCCACCATAAAACTACTAGAGCTCAGCAATGAATTCAGTTAAGTCGCAGGATAGAAAATTAATACACAGAAATCTCTTGCATTTCTATACACGAACAATAAGAGATCAGAAAGAGAAATTAAGGAAACAATGCCATTTACCATCGTATCAAACAGCAAAAAATACCTAGGAACAAACATACCTAAGGAGGCAACAGACCTGTACACGGAAAACTGTAAGACACTGATGAAAGAAATTGAAGATGACATAAACAGATGGAAAGATATACCACATGCTGTGATTGAAAGAATACTGTCAAAATGAATATACTACCCAAGGCAATCTAGAGATTCAACGCAATCCCTATCAAACTACCAATGACAACTTTCACAGAACTAGAATAAAAACTTTTAATATGGGTATAGAAACAGAAAAGACCCCAAATAGCCAAAGCAATCCTGACAGAGAAAAATGGAGCTGAAGGAATCCAACTCCCAGACTTCAGACTATACTACAAAGCTACAGTAATCAAAACAGTATAGTACTGGCACCAAAACAGAAATGTACATCAATGGGACAAGACAGTAAGCCCAGAAATAAACCCACGCACCTATCGTCAATTAATCTATGACAAAGGAGACAAGAATGTACAATGGAGGTAAGACAGTCTCTCTTTAGTAAGTGCTGCTGAGAAAACTGGACAGCCACATGTAAAAGAATGAAATTAGAACACTCTCTTACCAGCATAAACACACAAAAAAACCTCAAAATGGATTAAAGACCTAAATGTAAGACCAGATACTATAAAACTCTTAGAGGAAAACATAGGCAGAACACCCTAGTACATAAGTTGCAGCAGTATCTTTTTTGGTCCACCTCCTACAGTAATGAAAATGAAAACAAAAATAAATGGGACCTAATTAAACTTAAAAGCTTTTGCACAGCAAAAGAAACCATAAACAAAATGAAAAGTCAACCCAAAGAATGGGAGAAAATATTGCCAATGAAGTGACCGAAAAGGGATTAATCTCCAAAATACACAAAGAGCTCATACAGCTCAATGTCAAAAAAACAAACAACCCAATCAAAAAATGGACAGAAGATCTAAATAGACATTTCTCCAAAGACGACAAACAGATGGGCCAAAAGCACATGAAAAGATGCTTAACATCACTAATACAATGAGGTATCACCTCATACGAGTTAGAATAGCCATCATTAAAAATTCTACAGAGAGTGGAGTCAAGGTGGCGGACAAGGAGGATGCAGAATTCACGTCTCCTCACAACTAGGGCACCTACCAGGCACCAGTGGGGGACCACAGATACCTAAGGGGACAGGAGGAACCCCCAGCGACCGGGTAGGACATGGGGTGTGGGGGGAGTGTAAGGGGAGAAGTGGGGTGGGACGGGACTGGTGCCCCTGAGGGGAGGCTGGGGAGGGGAAGGTATCCATGCTGAAGTGGGAAACTGGGGGACCATTGGGAGGACAGAGGATCAAAAGGGAGCATGGCCAGGCTTCCCCTGCCCACTTGGGCCCCTGAAAGCCTGCTGAGATTCTGGCCTGATCCTCTGCCCACCAAAGCCCCCTCTAGCCACACAGGCCCTGAGGGAGTGGGAAGGAGGGAAGGGGGAGCAAAAGTAAAGGTCGGACCTCTGGGACCGGCACCCCTGAGGGGGGTGGCTGGGGGAGGGGAAGACTTCCTACACCCAGCAGGACCCACCCATGGGTTAGAGGTCCAGCAGCAATGGGGGAGACCCTGGGGGTGATGGGGGAGGGGCACAGAGGAACAGAAGGGAACGTGGCCAATGCCTCCCCTGTCCACTTAAGCAACGGGGAGCTTGCTGGGCCCCCAGGCCTAATCCTCTGCCCTCGGAGCCTCCCTCCTGCTGCGCAGAGCCCAAGCCCTGCCCATACACCCTCACCCAGGGCCCCACCTCTACATTCGGAGACCCCCTCTGAGACCCCCTCCAACGTGCTGGGCCTAAACCCCACCCACACACCCTCACCCAGGGCCCTACCTCCAAACTCCGGAACTCCACACTCCAGAGGCTCTCCTTCTGCGCACAGGTCCTAAGCAGAGGCCCCGCCCCACGCATGAAAGTCGCCCCCCCACCAACCTAGGTCCTGTCCCACCTTAAACCCCGCCCCTGCCTAAGTTCCAACCCCGCCTAAACTCCACCCCCACAGGCAAGGTTTTTTTTCTTCTTTTTTCCTCTTTTACATTGGGGCTCTGTTTTACCCTGTTGATACATTGCTGTTCATTCATTTATATTTTTATTTTTCCTAATCTTTTATTTTTCTAATTTAATTTTATTCTTTATACTTTGTTACTGTTCTCTCCTTCTGGCTTGTTCCCCCCACACACCCACCCACACCTTTTTTTTTTCTATTGTGGGTTTATTTTACCCTGTTGCAGTGGTTTCAATTATATTTTTATTTTTCCTAATATATTTTTTACCTTTCTAATTTTATTTTGTTTTTATTCCTTGATATTGTACTGCTCCTTTTTTTCTTTTCTTTTTTTTTTGGCCACGCCACGCAGCTTGCAGGATCTTGGTTCCCAGGCTGGAGGTTGGACCTGAGCTCCTGTGGTGGGAGCTCTGAGTCCAAACAGCTGGGCTAACAGAGAACCTCAGACCATAGGGGATATTAATCAGAGTGAGATCTCCCAGAGGTCCTAATCTCAGCACCAAGACCTGGTTCTATCCAACTGCCTGCAAACTCCAGTGCTGGACGCCTCAGGCCAAACAACCAGTAAGACAGGAATACAGCCCCATCCATCAAAAAAAAAAAAAAAAAAAAAGAAACGACAAAAAAATATGTTACAGACAAAGAAGCAAGGTAAAAACCTACAAAGCCAAAGAAATGTAGACAAAATAGGCAACCTACCTAAAAAAAGAATTCAAAGTAATGATAGTAAAGATGATCCAAAATCTCAGAAACAGGATGGAGGAAATACAAGAAATATTTAACAAGGATCTAGAAGAACTGAAGGGCAAACAAACAGTGATGAACAATACAATAACTGAAATTAAAAATACTCTAGAAGGAATCAATAGCAGAATAACTGAGGCAGAAGAACGGATGAGTGACCTGGAAGAAAAAATGGTGGAAAAAACTGCCAGGGAGCAGAATAAAGAAAAAATAATGAAAATAATTGAGGAGAGTCTCAGAGACCTCTGGGACAACATTAAAGGCACCAACATTCGAATTATAGGGGTCCCAGAAGAAGAAGAGAAAAAGAAGGGTCTGAGAAAATATTTGAAGAGATTATAGTCAAAAACTTCCCTTGGGGCTTCCCTGGTGGCGCAGTGGTTTAGAGTCTGCCTGCCGATGCAGGGGACATGGGTTCGTATCCCGGTCTGGGAAGATCCCACATGCCGCGGAGCGGCTGAGCCCGTGAGCTATGGCCACTGAGCCTGCGTGTCCAGAGCCTGTGCTCCGCAACGGGAGAGGCCAAAACAGTGAGAGGCCCGCATACCGCAAAAACAAAAAAACAAAAAAACAAAAAAACTTCCCTAACATGGGAAAGGAAATAGTCAATCAAGTCCAGGAAGCGCAGAGACTCCCATACAGGATAAACCCAAAGAGAAACATGCCAAGACACATAGTAATCAAAGTATCAAAAATTAAATACAAAGAAAAAATATTAAAAGCAGCAAGGGAAAAGCAACAAAAACATACAAGGGAATCCCATTAAGGTTAACAGCTGATCTTTCAGCAGAAACTCTACAAGCCAGAAGGGACTGGCAGGACATATTTTAAAGTGATGAAAGGGAAAAACCTACAACCAAGATTACTCTAACCAGCAAAGATCTCATTCAGATTTGATGGAGAAATTAAAACATTTACACACAAGCAAAAGCTAAGAGGATTCAGCACCACCACACCAGCTTTACAACAAATGCTAAAGGAACTTCTTTAGGCAGGAAACACAAGAGAAGGAAAAGACCTACAAAAACAAACCCAAAACAATTTAAAAAATGGTAATAGGAACACACATATCGATAACTACCTTAAATGTAAATGGATTAAATGCTCCAAGCAAAAGGCATAGACTGGCTGAATGGATACAAAAAAAAGACATGTATATACATGCTGTCTACAAAAGACCCACTTCAGACCTAGGGACACACACAGAATGAAAGTGAGGGGATGGAAAAAGATATTCCATGCAAATGGAGATCAAAAGAAAGCTGGAGAAGCAATTCTTGTATCAGACAAAATAGACTTTAAAATAAAGACTATTACAAGAGACAAAGAAGGACACTACATAATGATCAAGGGATTGATCCAAGAAGATATAACAAGTGTAAATATTTATGCCCCCAACACAGGAGCACCTCAACACATAAGGCAAATGCTAACTGCCATAAAAGGGGAAATCAACAGTAACACAACCATAGTAGGGGACTTTAACACCCACCTTCACCAATGGACAGATCATCCAAAATGAAAATAAATAAGGAAACACAAGCTTTAAATGACATATCAGACAAGATGGACTTGACTGATATTTATAGGACCTTCCATCCAAAAACAACAGAATACACTTTCTTCTCAAGTGCTCACAGAACACTCTCCAGGATAGACCATATCTTGGGTCATAAATCAAGCCTAGATAAATTTAAGAAAACTGAAATCATATCAAGTATCTTTTCCAACCACAACACTATGAGACTAGATAACAATTACAGGAAAAAAAACTGTAAAAAATACAAACACACAGAGGCTAAACAATACACTACTAAATAACCAAGAGATCACTGAAGAAATCAAAGAGGAAATCAAAAAATACCTAGAAACAGGGCTTCCCTGGTGGCGCAGTGGTTGAGAGTCCGCCTGCTGATGCAGGGGACGCAGGTTCGTGCCCCAGTCCAGGAAGATCCCACATGCTGTGGAGCGGCTGAGCCCGTGAACCATGGCCACTGAGCCTGCACGTCCAGAGCCCGTGCTCTGCAACAGGAGAGGCCACAACAATGAGAGGCCTGCATACCACACACACACACACACACACACACACACACACACACACACACACACGAAACAAATGACAATGAAAACACGATGACCCAAAACCTATGGGATGCGGCAAAAGCAGTTCTAAGAGGGAAGTTTATAGCAATACAATCCTACCTCAAGAAACAAGAAAAATCTCAAACAACCTAACTTTATACCTAAAGCAATTAGGAAAGAAATCATAAAGATCAGATCAGAAATAAATGAAAAAGAAAGGGAGGAAACAACAGCGAAGATCAATAAAACTAAAAGTTGGTTCCTTGAGAAGATAAACAAAATCCATAAAGCATTAGCTACACTCATCAAGAAAAAAAGGGAGAAGACTCATATCAACAGAATTAGAAATGAAAAAGAAGTAACAACTGACACTGCAGAAATACAAAGGATCATGAGAGATTACTACAAGCAACTATATGCCAATAAAATGGACAACCTGGAAGAAATGGACTAATTCTTAGAAAAGTACAACCTTCCAGGACTGAACCAGGAAGAAATAAAAAATATAAACACACCAATCACAAGCACTGAAACTGAAACTGTGATTTAAAATCTTCCAACAAACAAAAGCCCAGGACTAGATGGCTTCACAGGTGAATTCTATCAAACATTTAGAGAACACCTATCCTTCCCAAACTCTTCCAAAATACAGCAGAGGGAGGAACACTCCCAAACTCATTCTATGAGGCCACCATCACCCTGATAACAAAACCAGACAAAGATGTCACAAAGAAAGAAAACTACAGGCCAGTATCACTGATGAACATAGATGCAAAAATCCTCAACAAAATACTAGCAAACAGAATCCAACAGCACATTAAAAGGATCATACCCGATGATCAAGTGAGGTACAGCCCAGGAATGCAAGGATTCTTCAGTATGTTCAAATCAATCAATGTGATATACCATATTCACAAATTGAAGGAGAAAAAATATATGATCATCTCAACAGATGCAGAAAAAGCTTTCGACAAAATTCAACACCCATTTATGATAAAAAACCCTCCGGAAAGTAGACAAAGAGGGAAGCTACCTCAACACAGTAAGGCCATATGTGACAAACATTGTTCTCAATGGTGAAAAAACGAACCATTTCCTCTAAGATCAGGAATAACACAAGGCTTCCCACTCTCACCACTATTATTCAACACAGTTTTGAAGTTTTAGCCACAGCAATCAGAGACGAAAAAGAAATAAAAGGAATCCAAATAGGAAAAGAAGTAAAACTGTCACTGTTTGCAGATGACATGACACTATACACAGAGAATCCTAAAGATGCTACCAGAAAACTACTAGAGCTAATCAATGAATTTGGTAAAGTAGCTGGATACAAAATTAATGCACAGAAATCTCTTGCACTCCTATACACTAATGATGAAAAATCTGAAAGAGAAATTAAGGAAACACCTGCATTTACCAGTGCAACAAAAATAATCAAATACCTAGGAATAAACCTACCTAAGGAGACAAAAGACCTATATGCAGAAAATTATAATACACTGATGAAAGAAATTAAAGATGATACAAACAGATGGAGAGATACACCATGTCCTTGGACTGGAAGAATCAACCCTGTGAAAATGACTCTACTACCCAAAGCAATCTACAGATTCAATGCAATCCCCTATCAAACTACCACTGGCATTTTTCAGACAACTAGAACAAAAAATTTCAAAATTTCTATGGAAACACAGAAGAACCCGAATAGCCAAAGCAATTTTGAGAAAGAAACATGGAGCTGGAGGAATCAGGCTCCCTGACTTCAGACTATACTACAAAGCTACAGTAATCAACACAGTATGGTACTAGCACAAAAACAGAAATATAGATCAATGGAACAGGATAGAAAGCCCAGAGATAAACCCATGCACATATGGTCACCGTACGTTTGATAAAGGAGGCAGGAATGTACAGTGGAGAAAGGACAGCCTCTTCAGTAAGTGGTGCCGGGAAAACTGGACAAGTACATGTAAAAGTATGAGATTAGATCATTCCCTAACACCATAAACAAAAATAAGCTCAAAATGGGTTAAAGACCTAAATATAAGGCCAGAAACCATCAAACTCTTAGAGGAAAACACAGGCAGAACAGTCTATGACATACATCACAGCAAGATCCTTTTTGACCCACCTCCTAGAAAAATGGAAATAAAAACAAAAATAAACAAATGGGACCTAATGAAACTTAAAACCTTTTGCACAGCAAAGGAACCATAAAGAAGACCAAAATACAACCCTCAGAATGGGAGAAAATATTTGCAAATGAAGCAACTGACAAAGGATTAATATCCAAAATTTACAAGCAGCTCATGCAGCTCAATAACAAAAAAACAAACAACCCAATTCAAAAATGGGCAGAAGACCTAAATGGACATTTCTCCAAAGAAGATATACAGACTGCCAACAAACACATGAAAGAATGCTC
Source organism: Mesoplodon mirus (assembly GCF_964341445.2). NCBI lineage: Eukaryota > Metazoa > Chordata > Mammalia > Artiodactyla > Ziphiidae > Mesoplodon > Mesoplodon mirus. The sequence continues at coordinate 227,228,822 of NC_138976.1, read as the reverse complement.
AACATCACTAATCATTAGAGAAATGCAAATCAAAACTACAATGAGTTATCACCTCACAGCAGTCAGAATGGCCATCATCAATAAATCTACAAACAGTAAATGCTGGAGAGGGTGTGGAGAAAAGGGAACACTCTCGCACTGTTGGTGGGAATGTAAACTGATACAGCCACTATGGAGAACAGTATGGAGGTTCCTTAAAAAACTAAAAATAGAACTACCATATGACCCAGCAATCCCACTACTGGGCATATACCTTGAGAAAACCATAATTCAGAAAGAGTCATGTACCACCATGTTCACTGCAGCTCTATTTACAACAGCCAGGAGATGGAAGCAACCTAAGTGTCCATCGACATATGAATGGATAAAGAAGATGTGGCACATATATACAATGGAATATTACTCAGCCATAAAAAGAAATGAAATTGAGTTATTTGTAGTGAGGTGGATGGACCTAGAGTCTGTCATACAGAGTGAAGTCAGTCAGAAAGAGAAGAACAAACACCATATGCTAACACATATATATGTAATCTAAAGAAAAATGGTTCTGAAGAACCTAGGGGCAAGACAGGAATAAAGACGCAGACACAGAGAATGGACTTGAGGACTCGAGGAGGGGGAAGGGTACGCTGGGACGGAGTGAGAGAGCAGCATGGCCATATACACACTACCAGATGTAAAACAGATAGCTAGTGGGAAGCAGCTGAGTAGCACAGGGAGATCAGCTCGGTGCTTTGTAACCACCTAGAGGGGTGGGATAGGGAGGGTGGGAGAGAGATGAAAGAGGGAGGAGATATGGGAATGTAAGTATATGTATAGCTGATTCAGTTTGTTATACAGCAGAAACTAACACACCATTGTAAAGCAATTATAGTCCAATAAAGATGTTAAAAAAAAAAGTCTACAAACAATAAATGCCAGAGAGGGTGTGGAGAAAAGGCAACCCTCTTGCACTGTTGGTGGGAATGTAAACTGGTACAACCACTATGGAGAACAGTATGGAGGTTCCTTAAAAAACTACCATATGATCCAGCAATCCCACTCCTGGGCATATACCTGGCAAAACCTAGAATTTGAAAGGATACATGCACCCCAATGTTCACAGCAGGTCTATTTACAACAGCCAAGACATGGAAGCAACCTAAATGTCCATCAACAGAGGAATGGATAAAGAAGATGTGGTACATATATACAATGGAATATTAGCCATAAAAAAAGAATGAAAAAATGCCATTTGCAGAGCTTTCCTGGTGGCACAGTGGTTGAGAGTCCGCCTGCCGATGCAGGGGACGCGGGTTCATGCCCCGGTCCGGGAGGATCCCACATGCTGCGGAGCGGCTGGGCCCGTGAGCCATGGACGCTGGGCCTGCACCCGTGAGCCATGGCCGCTGGGCCTGCGCGTCCAGAGCCTGTGCTCCGCAACGGGAGAGACCACGGCGGTGAGAGGCCCACGTACCCCCCCCCCACACACACACACACAATGCCATTTGTAGCAACATGGATGGACCTAGAGATTGTCACACTAAGTGAAGTCAGACAAATATGGTATCACTTATATATGAAATCTAAAAAAAATAATACAAATGAGCTTATTTACAAAACAGAAATGGACTCACAAACTTCGAAAACAAAACTTATGTTTACCAAAGGGGAAAGGCTGGGGGTGGGGAGGGATGAATTAGGATTTTAGGATTAACATATACACACTACTATATATAAAACAGATAATCAACAAGGACCTACTGTATAGCATAGGGAACTCTACTCAATATTCTATAATAACCTATATGGGAAAAGAATCTGAAAAAGAATGGATATATGTATAACTGAGTCACTTTGCTGTACACCTGAAACTAACACAACATTGTAAATCAACTATACTCCAATATAAAATAAAAATTAAATTTAAAAAACACTGTACTAGTTTCAGGTGTGCAACATAATGATTCAATACACGCATGCATGAAATAGTGGCTAATGGTAAGATGACCACACATGCTACTAGCCTAGAGCAGACCCCTGTACACCTGTAGTCCCAATGAACTAATTAAAAGCTCCCTATCGTTTGCAAAAGTGTCCTTATTCGGGCAATAAATTTTGCAGCCACCTAGCTAGAAGAGATGAGAGAGAAGTTTCTATAAGATACAGGAGGGGTGCCCATGAGGAAGAGGCTGAGCTACCTGCAGGCAGGGACAGGAGAGCTCTCAACAGATCCTGGGACTGATCCTGAGAATGAGGCAGTGTTTACTGGGCAGAGAGAGAGAGGGAAAGGGCGCTCTGTGCGTGATGGCCAAGGGGCAGGGATCAGCTGTGGCACCGGAACACGGAAGATTCTGATATGTCTGGGCAGCAGGGGAGGGGGGAGGGTTGGAGGAGGCAGTCGGGGGTTCCTGACTGAATCAGGGGGGTTCATGGTAGCTGAATCCTAAAGGCTTCTTTCTGTGTGTTGGGCTGGGGAGTCTGAACACATCCTGCTGGTAATGACGACGTCACAGCACATAGTTTAGGTGAGATTTGTGATTTAGAAAAACAAACATGTCTGTTAAAACTTGAATTTCTGAGTATTTACCGATTTGAACCAACTTTTAAAAAATTACATCAGTGTTAGAATTATTGGCACCATTATCTTCATCATCACAATTTTAGAGCTTTTTATTGGATGGTTATTTAGTTCTAGGCATTAGGCAAGGCAGGTTACATACACCGCCTCAATTAATCCTCACAACAGCCTTTTGAAGTTAGCCTTAGATCTGATTCCCATGCACGTGAAATTTTGAGTGGGGGAATCACCAAGAAATGTTCAACCTTTGAAAATAAATAAGCAGTGATTTCAAGTTAGCACATTTAATAACGTTTGCAGAAATGTTTTGATTTTCTCGCTGGTCCTTCTGAAGCCCTGCCAGGAGTCAGGGTTTTCTCAGACGGTTGCCACCTGTCTGTTGACACCAAGGTTATCCTGATAGCCTGCGAGTAGGCTCTATGGATTCCTGTGCTTCCTCAGGAACTACTTATTCTGTAATTTTAGATGAAACCAGGAGTAACAAACATTGTTGAATAACTCAGGATCCCACAGATAAAGTGAAAGTTTATGCAAAGAATAAAGGAGCCAAATGGAGGTTCAGTTGGACAGGGATGCCCAGCTCCTCTCTCAGTAACTGCCTGTAAACAATACAGAGCAAGGCCCCCAAGTTAAAGAATGTCTTGGTGCAGGGACTTTGCAGGCAAGGACTCTTGTAAGGAAGCTCTAGAATAATGGGGCTGGGCTAACGTCACCTGTGACTCCACCTGGCATTGTTAGTGACTTCAAAATTTTTTATTTTATAAATTTAAAAAAACTTATAAACTCAACTGTTACGTATTTTCACTTAAACTGTTGCCTAACTGTTCATGTTCATGTAATACACCAAGGTAAGGAGGCATACCTAACATTTTTCCTCTCGACTGGAATGCATCTTTTGCTTTGTCTTTTTTCCTTAGAAAATTAATTTAATCTAATCATTATTTAATTACATTCGGATGGCCAATAGACACATGAAAGGATGCTCAACATCACTAATTATTAGAGAAATGCAAATCAAAACTACAATGAGGTATCACCTTACACTGGTCAGGATGGCCATTATTAAAAAGTCTACAAATAATAAATGCTGGAGAGGGTGTGGAGAAAAGGGAACCCTCCTGCACTGTTGGTGGGAATGTAAATTGATACAGCCACTATGGAGAACAGTATGGAGGTTCCTTAAAAAAGTAAGAATAGAACTACCATATGACCCAGCAATCCCACTCCTGGGCATATATCCAGACAAAGCTATAACTCAAAAAGATACATGCACCCTAGGGTTCACAGCAGCACTATTCACAATAGCCAAGACATGGAAATGATCTAAATGTCCATCAACACATGAATGGATAAAGAAGATGTGGTGCATATATACAATGGAATACTACTCAACCATAAAAAAAGAATGAAATAATGCCATTTGCAGCAACACAGATGGACCGAGAGATTATACTAAGTGAAGTTAGACAAAGACAAATACCATATGGTATCATTTATATGTGGAATCTAAAATATGACACAAATGAACTTATCTATGAAACAGAAACAGACTCAAAGACATAGAGAACAGACTTGTGGCTGCCAAGGGGAAGGGAGGGTGATGGAGGGATGCAGTGGGAGTTTGGGGTTGGTAGATGTAAACTAGTAGATACAGGATGGATAAACAATGAGGTCCTACTGTATAGCACAGGGAACTATATTCAACAGACAAACCATAACAGAAAAGAGAAGAAAAATAAAGAGTATTTGATTTTACCTCACATAATTCCTTATTTAATGTTCTTCCTTTCTTTATATAAATCTAAGTTGTACCTTATCATATTCCTTCTCCCAGAAGAACTTCTTTTAACATTTCTTGCAGAGTCAGCTGTTTTTGTTTGTCTGATAAAATATTTCTCCTATACTTTTGAGGTATAATTTTTGCTGGATATAGAATTCTACACATTACTCTATATAAAATACATAAACAACAAGGATATACTCTATAGCACAGGGAGCTATATTCAATATCTTGTAATAACCTATAATGGAAAAGAATCTGAAGCTGTATACCTGAAACTAACACAACATTGTAAATCAACTATAGTTAAATATAAAAAAATTTGTAACTATGTATGGTGGTGATGAATGTTAACTAAACTTATTGTGGTGATCATTTTGCAATATATACAAATATTGAATCACTATATGAAACTAATATAATGCTATACATAAATTATACCTCAATTTAAAAAATAAAGGACAAATTTTTTTTTAAATTAAAAAAAAACGGGGCTTCCCTGGTGGTGCAGTGGTTGAGAGTCCGCCTGCCGATGCAGGGGACGTGGGTTTGTGCCCCGGTGCGCGAGGATCCCACATACCACGGAGCGGCTGGGCCCGTGAGCCATGGCTGCTGAGCCTGTGCATCCGGAGCCTGTGCTCCGCAACGGGAGAGGCCACAACAGTGAGAGGCCTGTGTACAGCAAAAAAACCCAAAAAACCAAAAAACAAACATTACCAGTTTTAAGGAACTGAATCACTGCGTAAATCCAGAGATTTGTGGATGAGGAGGCAGACTCAGAGAGTAAATCCCTTGGTCTGAAAGCAGCCAGGTCTCTGACTTCAAAGCCCTTAACCACTTAAGGAAGCAGGTCACTTGAACGTTAGAAAGTAGGAAAATAAAAACGTAAAGTTTAAGATAAAAACAAAGTTTAAATCAAGAGGAACAAGTCAGAAATTCTTTACATTTTAGAATATCTAGTAGCGCCTCCATATGATGATATGTGAATTCTTATGATTATTTACTGGTCACGGTCTACAATCACACTGTTTTTAAGGGATGACACTTAATGATCATTTAATTCAAAGTCTCTGGAGTTACCTGTGGTCATGAGATGTCAGCAGACTTGACAGGTCACAGCTGCCTGCAGATCACTCGTCTGTGGGTAAGCTACAGCTAGAGACGAGTCACTAAACCAGTATCACGTCCCAGGAAAGAGCGGTGTGATATTGTGATTTATAATAAGAGGGGCAGGGGGTCGAATCAATCACCAGCAGTCTGTGATTTAATCAATTCTGCCTATGTGGTGGGGCCTCCAAAAAACCCCAAGGATGGTGTTGGGAGAGCTGCAGAGTTGAGGGACACGTGGACGTGCTGGGAGAGGGGTCACTCTGAGAGGGACGGAAGCTCCTTGCCCTCCCCAGGCCTTGCCCTATACACCTCTTCCATCTGGCTGCTCCTGAGTTATATCATTTTATGCTAGATTACCAAATCCAGTTAAGTAAAATCCTTCTCTGAGTCCTGTGAGCCACTGCAGCAAATTAATTGAACTCAAGGAGGGGGTCGTGGGCACCTCTGATTTATGGCTGGTTTGTCAAAAGCACAGGTGACAACCTGCACTTATGACTGGCATCTGAAGTGGAGCAGGCAGTCTTGCAGGACCCAGCCCTTAACCTGTGCGACCTGATGCTCTCTCCAGCTAGGCAGTTATCAGAATTGAGTTAGAGTGCAGGAACCCAGCTGGTGCTGCAGAATTGCTTGATGGGTGGAAAACCCACCTGCCTGGTGTCAAAGTGAAGTAGTATAACAGAGCATGTTAAAGTAAGAAGACACACAGGAGTGATACTTATCACTGCATTCATTGCATTAATACAGTTCACATGCTTTTTTGAAGGACGTGTTGTATGCCAAGTCTAGGGCCTTTTGGAAAATCTAAATTGGCTAGACAAGAAAATAAAGATCACAAACATTTGTAGTTATTCAAGAGAAGAAAGGAAACAAGATGAGGAATCCTTGTGTAGTGAGTCAGTATTTTGAAATAGTAATCTCTTTCCTCCCTCCTCCTCCTCTCCCTTCCTTTCAATTAAATTACCTCATTCTTTACTAATTGAATCAAGGAAGGGATGTGACAGCAAGACAGAGAAAAAAGAGCCTCTTCCAGGTTTCTGAGTTTCCAGGGACAAAGCTTTCAGGCATCGCACCAGGGGTTCTAACTATGCGGCTTCTTCTCAACCCTTAGGGGATATTTGAAAGGCGTTGTATGCTAGTTGGGGGGTAGATGTTTTTCACAACAACCGGGGACATTATTCCATCATCTGAAAATAGTGGGTGAGGCCAGGGATGCTAAAAAGTGGGGAAAATCCTGCAGGACAAGGAAGGGCTGACCCCAAGTGCCAAGAGCACCTCTGTTAGAACTCATTGACAGGCAAGGATATGGAGAAAATGGAACCCTGTGCATTCAGCCACTCTGGAAAACAATACAGCAGTTCCTCAAAAATTAAATTTAGAATTACCACATGACCCAGCAATTCTACCTCTGGGTATAGACCCCTCTGAAAATTGAAAGCAGGGACCCAAACAGATACTTGTACAACAGTGTTCATAGCAGAACTATTCATGATAGCCAAAAGGCGGAAACAACCAAAATGTCCATCGTCGCGCAAATGTGGTCCATCCATACAATGGAATATTATTCAGCCTTAAAAAGGAAGGACATTCTGACACAGGATACGACACGGATGAACACTGAAGACATTATGCTGAGTGAAATAAGCCAGACACAAAAGGACATATATTGTATAGTTCCACTTGTATGATGTACTTAGTCAAATTCATAGCGACAGGAAGCAGAATGGCTATTCCTAGGGGCTGGGGGTGCGGAATGGGGAGTTAGTGTTTAACGGGGACAGTTTCAGTTTGGGAAGATGAAGAAGTTCTAGAAATGGAGAGCAGTGATGGTCACACAACCATCAGAATGTACTTAATGCCACTTAAAATTGGTTAAAATGATAAATTTTATGTTATGTGTATTTTACCACAATTAAAATAAAACAAAACTCACTCAGTGGCAGAGGAGACCTTGAAAACAAGTCTTTTCTGCCCTGAGGCCCATAAAAAGACTCCTAGGCTGGGAGAAGCAACAAGGCAGGCCAGCAGGAGAGGCAGGCAGTGATGGGCTTCTGAGAAAGGCCCTGCTCGCTGTTCTGGGGGAATGGTCAAAACCTTCACAGATCTCAGAAGGGGAAACTTGGACCACACTTCCTGGTACAGCCGTGAGAATGGCAAGAATTTGGAAGAGGGACAAATATGGCTCTGTGCCGTGTCTTGGCCACCCCAGGTCTTAGCCTCACAAAATCCCCAGGCCCTAGTGAGTGTACGAGCAGAACAATTACTGAGTGCCCAAGAGTGGTGGGGAAGTGGAAGAAAGAGGCACAGGAGCTGAGGGCAGGCAGAGGGAGCTGAAGGGACCTCCCAGGATTGAATTTATGACCAGGGACAGCCCCGGCTGATGGGCAGCTCAGTGTCCCCCGAGCACACAGACACTGTGGAGGATCAGATGAGTCCTGTGTAAGCCTCCCCGGAATCTGCGTGTGACGCCAGAAATCGAGAAAGGTCTTGAAGTGACTTAATGAGGGTCTGAAACAGAACCGTAGCTGCACCACAAGGTTACATTTATTGCAGCTGAACCTCCAGCCCTACATGCAAAGCCATCCTCACTCCCTCCAGCTCTCTAAAGGTTACGGAGCCACTGGGGGCCTTCAGCAGAACATCCTGTCTCATTTTCCACTCGTATGAGGACCTCCACCATTAGTGAGTTCAATCGCTATCACTGTGCTTTTCCTCTGTTCACAAAATGTTTCTGCACTGTGTCGGGTGGACGTGCTTCAGCAGAGCACACCCCTGCCTACGGAATGCTGCACCCCCACCCCTCGTCCAAGGCAGCACAGCCTGCCCGGAAGCAGTTTTCCACTGTAGGTGCCTATTTTCTATTTGGGCATGGAGCAAGGAAGTGAGCTGAATGAATATGATTAAGCTCCTGGCCTGCGATGCTCCCCACATGGTCTTTTTTCTTTAAAGGAATGATGCTAAACCCTATGGCTCCCCCAAACACCTGGATTTTAGTATCTGAAAATTTAAGATAATTAGCAAAACATAATTCCTACTTAATATAGCTTTCATCTGCTCGTATCAATTTAATATGATTATTCCCAATGTTAATTTCAAGTTCTAAATACAGTCTCCTCTAACAGGCAGCTCACATAGAATCCCATCTCTTCATTTCACTAATTCTACTGCAGATAAGTGTTCCCTTGGCTATTCAGGCAAATCCTTGTAATCCTGGGAATGTGGTCGTTAAGTAACTAATCTCTGGTTGGAAAAAACAAATACCAGTCCTGGTCTTCATCACATTTTGATCCTCTATGGAGCCCAGGTTTGGGCAGTTTCCAGTTTTCTTGTGTCTCGAGACTTCAGTTGCCTGTAAGGCTTCTGAATTCTGTCTTCCCGGCATGTCGGCTGTGGGGCGTCTCACAGCGCTAGCTCAGCCCACCCCGGCACACTCTCGGGCTTGCTCCCTCTCCCTCTCCCACTCCCTCTCACCCTGGGAATTAAAGGTATGTGCCCTGCAGTCTCAGTAACCTGGCTTTTAAGTGAGACCACAGTACAAAATAATAAATGAGATTTTAAACAATGTTTGAAGTGGGTGCAAGCCACGCTGTAGGTTTCCAGACGGATATTCTTGCAGAAGCCATTGTGGAAGATGACGAAAGGCAAATGAATCACAGATGAGGGTGAAATAAAAACAAATGAAGTAAGGAAAATGCACAGACACAGATTTTAGAAGTGATTTTCTATTCCTAATTAGGCTCGATACCACCATGCTTGGTTACTAGTATGCCTTCATTCACGTCTTTCGACCTTCTTAAAAAAAGAAACAAAGAAGTCACTTCAAGGGACCCCCCGTTTCAGTTCCAGTGTGTGGCTCAATACATGTACGGCCAGAGTCCAGCAGCCATCACACACCTGCGGTAATGCCCGCCTTCTTGGTCACGGGGTGCTGCCTGGATCTCATTTCATTACTCAGGACAATACGACATTCATGTCCACAGCACTCTATGTTTCTCCAGGTCTGAACATGGGCATGGAGTAACCATAAAATAAAAGGAGTGTATAAGGGGACTACAACACATAGCTCTGGGAACCCACTGATAGCCAATTTACTAGCCCAGGTAGGCGCGACCACTGTAAGCTAGAATAGTACCCAAATGACAAAGACAGGAGCAAGAGAATGAATAATTACCTAATAGCTGACTGCAGACGCTGATTTCTTTTCATAATTTTAGGTTGAATATACCAGCTTGATGCAAGCTTTGAAAAACCGAGTACAATTCATTAAAAGAAAAAGCACAGTGAGTGATGCTTTTAAAAAAGACTAACTTTAGGGAACTAGATATTTTCATGGCTCTACTGATGACTTGCTAATTGACAAAGGGAAAATGCATCTTGCGAGTTCAGAAAGCTGGGGCTGCAACTAGTCTACTTATTTTGACCAGTCTACTTTCCTATCTGGATGTATGTGTAGAATATGCAAATCAAATAAAATACTTACATTTTACTGTATACATATGAGTCAAACTGTTGTCCAGATTTGGTTGTCAAAAGTTGACTTTGGGAGCTGAGGCTCGGGATTCGGTTGGATTGCAGGGAGAGGACTGGGGTTGGCAGCGTGAACACAGCCTGAAGGGGTTAGTGCACCACGGCTGGCTGGGAGGGAGTCCGGGAAAAATTCTGGAGCTGCAGAAGAGACAAGAGACTTTTTCTTCCCTCTCTGTTTCCTGGCGTGTGAGGAGAGGGGATTAAGAGCGCTGCTTAAAGGAGCTCCAGAGACGGGCGCAAGCCGCGGCTATCAGCGCGGACCCCAGAGACGGGCGTGGGACGCTAGGGCTGCTGCTGCGGCCACCAAGAAGCCTGTGTGTGAGCACAGGTCACTCTCCACACCTCCCCTCCCGGGAGCCTGTGCTGCCCGCCACTGCCACGGTCCCGGGCTCCACAGACAACATCCCCGGGAGAACGTACGGGCGCGCCTTGTGCTGACACAACGTCACGCCGGCCTCCGCCGCCGCACGCTCGCCCCGCCTCCGTGCCCCTCCCTCCCCCGCGGCCTGAGGGAGCCAGAGCCCCCGAATCAGCGGCTCCTTTAACCCCGTCCTGTCTGAGCGAAGAACAGACGTCCTCCGGCGACCTACACGCAGAGGCGGGGCCGAATCCAAAGCTGAGCCCCGGGAGCTGTGCGAACAAAGAAGAGAAAGGGGAATCTCTCCCAGCAGCCTCAGGAGCAGCGGATTAAATCTCCACATCAACTTGATGTACCCTGCATGTCAATCAACTTGATGTACCCTGCATCTGTGGAATACCTGAAGAGACAATGAATCATCCCAAATTGAGGAGGTGGACTTTGAGAGCAAGATTTATTATTTTTTCCCCTTCTCCTCTTTTTGTGAGTATGTATGTGTATGCTTCTGTGTGAGATTTTGTCTGTATAGCTTTGCTTTCACCATTTGTCCTAGGGTTCTATCCATCCGTTTTTTTTTTTTTAACTTAAAAAAATTTTTTTTCTTAATAATAATTTTTTTATTTTAATAACTTTATTTTATTTTACCTTATTTTCTTTTCTTTTACTTTCTTTCTTTCTATTTTTTCTCCCTTTTATTCTGAGCCGTGTGGATGAAAGGCTCTTGGTGCTCCAGCCAGGAGTCAGTGCTGTGCCTCTGAGGTGGGAGAGCCAACTTCAGGACACTGGTCCACAAGAGACCTCCCAGCTCCATGTAACATCAAACAGCGAAAATCTCCCAGAGATCTCCATCTCAACACCAAGACCCAGGTTCACTCAACGACCAGCAAGCTACAGTGCTGGACATCCTATGCCAAACAACTAGCAAGACGGGAACACAACCCCACCCATTAGCAGAGAGGCTGCCTAAAATCATAATAAGTCCACAGACACACCGAAACACACCACCAGACGTGGACCTGCCCACCAGAAAGACAAGATCCAGCCTCATTCACTAGAACACAGGCACTAGTACCCTCCATCAGGAAGCCTACACAACCCACTGAACCAACTTTAGCCACTGGGGACAGACACCAAAAACAACGGGAACTATGAACCTGCAGCCCGCAAAAAGGAGATCCCAAACACAGTAAGATAAGCAAAATGAGAAGACAGAAAAACACACAGCAGATGAAGGAGCAAGATAAAAACTCACCAGACCTAACAAATGAAGAGGAAATAGGCAGTCTACCTGAAAAAGAATTCAGAATAATGATAGTAAAGATGATCCAAAATCCTGTAAATAGAATAGAGAAAATGCAAGAAACATTTAACAAGGACCTAGAAGAACGAAAGATGAAACAAACAATGATGAACAACACAATAAATGAAATTAAAAATACTCTAGAAGGGATCAGTAGCAGAATAACTGAGGCAGAAGAACGGATAAGTGACCTGGAATATAAAACAGTGGAAATAACTACTGCAGAGCAGAATAAAGAAAAAAGAATGACAATAACTGTGAGGACACTCTCAGAGACCTCTGGGACAACATTAAACGCACCAACATTCGAATTATAGGGGTTCCAGAAGAAGAAGAGAAAAACAAACGGACTGAGAAAATATTTGAAGAGATTATAGTTGAAAACTTCCCTAATATGGGAAAGGAAATAGTTAATCAAGTCCAGGAAGCACAGAGAGTCCCATACAGGATAAATCCAAGGAGAAACACGCCAAGACACATGTTAATCAAACTGTCAAAAATTAAATACAAGGAAAACATATTAAAAGCAGCAAGGGAAAAACAACAAATAACATACAAGGGAATCCCCATAAGGTTAACAGCTGATCTTTCAGCAGAAACTCTGCAAGCCAGAAGGGAGTGGCAGTACACATTTAAAGTGATGAAGGAGAAAAACCTGCAACCAAGATTACTCTACCCAGCAAGGATCTCATTCAGATTTGATGGAGAAATTAAAACCTTTACAGACAAGCAAAAGCTGAGAGAGTTCAGCACCACCCAACCAGCTTTACAACAAATGCTAAAGGAACTTCTCTGGGCAAGAAACACAACAGAAGGAAAAGACCTACAATAACGAACCCAAAACAATTAAGAAAATGGGAATAGGAACATACATATCGATAATCACCTTAAATGTAAAAGGATTAAATGCTCCCACCAAAAGACACAGACTGGCTGAATGGATATAAAAACAAGACCCATATATATGCTGTCTACAAGAGACCCACTTCAGACCTAGGGACACATACAGACTGAAAGTGAGGGGATGGAAAAAGATATTCCATGCAAATGGAAACCAAAAGAAAGCTGGAGTAGCAATTCTCATATCAGACAAAATAGACTTTAAAATAAAGACTATTAGAAGAGACAAAGAAGGACACTACACAATGATCAAGGGATCGATCCAAGAAGAAGATATAACAATTGTAAATATTTATGCACCAAACATAGGAGCACCTCAATACATAAGGCAAATACTAACAGCCATAAAAGGAGAAATCGACAGTAACACAATCATAGTAGGGGACTTTAACACCCCACTTTCACCAATGGACAGATCATCCAAAATGAAAATAAATAAGGAAACACAAGCTTTAAATGATACATTAAACAAGATGGACTTAATTGATATTTATAGGACATTCCATCCAAAAACAACAGAATACACATTTTTCTCAAGTGCTCATGGAACATTCTCCAGGATAGATCATATCTTGGGTCACAAATCAAGCCTTGGTAAATTTAAGAAAACTGAAATTGTATCAAGTATCTTTTCCAACCACAATGCTATGAGACTAGATATCAATTACAGGGAAAGATCTGTGAAAAATACAAACACATGGAGGCTAAACAATACACTACTTAATAACTAAGTGACCACTGAAGAAATCAAAGAGGAAATCAAAAAATACCTAAAAACAAATGACAATGGAGACACGACGACCCAAAACCTATGGGATGCAGCAAAAGCAGTTCTAAGAGGGGAGTTTATAGCAATACAATCCTACCTTAAGAAACAGGAATCATCTCAAATAAACAACCTAAACTTGCACCTAAAGCAACTAGAGAAAGAAGAACAAAAAAAACCCCCAAAGTTAGCAGAAGGAAAGAAATCATAAAGATCAGATCAGAAATAAATGAAAAAGAAATGAAGGAAACGATAGCAAAGATCAATAAAACTAAAAGCTGGTTCTTTGAGAAGATAAACTAAATTGATAAACCATTACCCAGACTCATCAAGAAAAAAAGGGAGAAGACTCAAATCAATAGAATTAGAAATGAAAAAGGAGAAATAACAACTGACACTGCAGAAAATACAAAAGATCATGAGAGATTACTACAAGCAACTCTACGCCAATAAAATGGACAACCTGGAAGAAATGGACAAATTCTTAGAAATGCACAACCTGCCAAGACTGAATCAGGAAGAAATAGAAAATACAAACAGACCAATCACAAGCACTGGAATGGAAACTGTAAGGCCAACTGGCCCGAGGCAGGGGAATGCAATCAGATTCACAGGTTGCATCAGACCGAAACTCTCAGGTCCACCCAGTTCCAGAAACTGACCTGGGGACTTTCCACCCGGCCCAGCCTTCCCGCCTTTTGAGGGGCAGGACTAGCTGTCCCAAGACTGATGTAACTGGCACCAGATAGTGCCACGATACCCGAAGAGACCACCAGATAAGGAATACCCTGCGCCCTCCCAGATTCACCACACCCCTTTCCCTTCTTCCCCTATAAAATCTTGCCCAACCCTCGCCCGGGTACGACTTCTCTGGCCCCTTTCTCTTGGACCAGTGAACCTCACCCGGGAGCGCCCCCTAATAAAGCTCACTTGAAGCTTTCCTGTTTCGCGATGCCGTTTGTTAAGATCCGACCTTACATTTGGTGCTGAAACCCGGGAGGGGTACCAAGCCCCGCGGGCCGCTCCTCCCTTCCCCAAGGAGACAACCAGGGAACCTCTACTCATCCACCCGATCTGGCAGAAAACGGGGTAAGTCCTCCTCCCTTGTTCCCTCCGAACCCCAGAGTCCCTACCCACCGGACTCCCTGTCCGTAATCGCGGCCGCGTCAGGGACTCCTCCGTCCTCTCTCCAGGCTTCGGGCAACTGTGGAGACGTCCCAATTGCCTGACCGCTCTCTGACCCGCCAGGCCTCGGGTGATTGTGGAGACGTCCCAATCACCTGACCGCCCTCCGACCTGCCGTGAATTGGAGACTGAGACCAGGGACGTCTCTCTCCCTCTCCATTCACTCAGGGACAGACTGGGGGTCACGGGAACCTCACAATCGAAACCAGATTCTAAGACGCCCCTGAGGTGTCTCTTAGCCAATTTTAAAGCCCTCGGTTTCTCCCAAGATCTCCGTGCCAAAGGTTTATTTTTTCCACTGTGGCCTGGCCACAATATCCTCTAGACAATCAATCCAAAATTGGCCTCCTGAAGGGACTTTCGATTTTAACATCCTCCGTGATCTAGATAATTACTGCCGCAGGACGGGCAAATGGTCCGAGGTCCCCTAGGTTCAGGCCTTCTGGTATTTACGCTCCCGGCCCTCCCTCTGCGTCGATTGTTCCACTTCCCAGATCCTTCTTGCCAGACAGACATCTCCTACATCCAAGCCCCTAATTTCATTTAACGATGACCCCTCTCCACTAGCCGACACACCCGAATCTCTCGCCTCTCCCCCCTCCAGAGCTCCTCTCCAACCTCCACCCTACCCTGAAGCGGTCCCTCTTCCTCCCGAACCCACTCCGGCCCATCCAACCGCTCCCCCGCCTCCCTCAATGCTTTCTCCTCCCACGCCCCTTGCCTCGCCAATTAGTGCACATACACGCTCTCACGACTCCCAAGATCCAAATCTCCTCTGCCCTCTGAGGGAGGTAGAAGGAGCGGAAGGATTAGTTAGAGTTCATGGTCCCTTTTCCCTCCAAGATCTCTCTCAAACAGAAAAGCGATTAGGCTCCTTTTCTGCCAACTCTTCCCGCTACATCAAAGAATTTCGCTACCTCTCTCAAGCTTACGATCTAACCTGGCAGGATATCTTTGTGATCCTATCTTCTACTCTGACCCGTGACGAGAGGGAAAGAATTCAAACTGCTGCCCGAAACCACGCAGATCAGGTTCACCTTACCGACAACTCCATGCCTGTCGGAGCGACTGCCGTACCTGGCACCGATCCAGGCTGGACTTATCAGGATGGCCAAGATGGCCGTCATAAACGCGACCTCATGATCCAATGCCTCCTGGCTGGCGTGCAGGCTTGCCGCTCATAAGGTAGTCAATTTTGAAAAACTAAAAGAGATAACCCAAGAACCTAACGAAAATCCAGCTATCTTTCTCAGTCGCCTTCCAGAGGCCTTAACTCTCTACACCCGGCTGGATCCCGACACCCTGGCAGGGGCAGCGGTCCTAGCCACCCATTTTATCACCCAATCAGCCCCGGACATCCGAAAGAAATTAAAATGGGCAGAAGACGGCCCTCAAACCCCTATTCGAGATCTGGTAAAGATGGCCTTTAAAGTCTACAATGGCCGTGAGGATTTGGCAGAATCCAGCCAACAGGCTCGGATGCACCAGAAGGTGGCCCTCCAAACCCAAGCTCTTGTAAGCCGCCCTAAGGCCGGCTATCTCCCATGGATCACAGCATCCACGGGGTCCGCAAAAGGCAACCCCACCGGGGGCCTGCTTCAAATGTGGAAAAGAAGTCCACTGGGCTCGCCAGTGTCCCAATCCCCGACCTCCTTCTAAGCCCTGGCCCAGCTGCGGGCTAACGGGCCACTGGAAGAGGGACTGCCCTACGAATGGCCCTCCCTCAGCATCTCCATGCAGGGGGGCAGGCCGACCCAATGGCATTACCACTTGAACTGCTGGGATTGACTCACGACTGACGGCGCCCGGACTTGAAGACCCCCATCACCCTCGCCGAGCCCAGGGTAACGCTACAGGTAGTGGGTAAGTCCATCTCATTTCTGGTGGACACGGGGGCTACCTATTCGGTCCTGCCTACTTATTCCGGGCCAGTTTCTCCTTCCCAGATCTCAGTTATGGGTACTGATGGCAAACCATCCTTCCCACTCCAGACCGGTCCACTCCCAAGTCATATCGAAGGCCTCCCTTTTACTCATTCCTTCTTAGTCATACCATCCTGCCCAGTTCCCTTGCTAGGCCGAGGTGTCCTTTTCCACTTAGGGGCCTCCCTCCAACTGGTTAGACTTGACCCTAAGGTCCCCTCCTCCCAACTCCTGCTTCCTCTTCTAGGCCTCTCTAGAACCCTCCCCCTCCTATCCCCCTCTTCCAATCACACCGAACCCAATCAATCCCCAAGTCTGGGATACTTCTAAGCCCATAATAGCAACACACCATTCCCCCGTCCTCATCCGCCTAAAGGACCCCTCCAAATTTCCATCAAGGCCCCAATTTCCCATCTCTGAGACTCACCTTAGGGGCCTACAACCTATTATCACCAAACTCCTAAACCAGGGACTCCTTATCCCCACTGACTCTCCCTGCAACACCCCCATCCTGCCTGTCCGCAAGGCCTCTGGGGATGATCGCCTGGTCCAGGACCTCTAACTAATCAATGAGGCCATAATTCCTCTCCACCCAGTAGTACCAAACCCATACACCTTGCTCTCCCATATCCCCCCATCCACAACCCACTTTACGGTTCTGGATCTCAAAGATGCCTTTTTCACTATCCCCCTACATCCCGACTCCTATATTTCCTCTTTGCCCTTACCTGGACAGATCCGGATACTCATACTTCCAGTCAGCTCACCTGGACAGTTCTTCCCCAGGACTTCCGCGACAGTCCTCACCTCTTCGGTCAGGCGCTGGCACGGGACCTCACTTCCTGCTCCCTTACCCCCAGCACACTCCTTCAATATGTACATGACCTCCTCCTTTGTAGCCCATCTCTCAGCCTCTCAAGACAACATACTGCAGATCTCCTCAATTACCTTGGCTCTCGCGGTTATCGGGTCTCCCCAGCCAAGGCTCAGTTATCTGTATCTTCTGTAACCTACCTGGGGCTCCAGCTTACCCCTACCACAAAAGGTCTAACAGCCGATCACACCCGGATTATCCATGAACTCCAGCCTCCAGAAACAGCAGAACAAATTCTCTCCTTTTTGGGCCTTATAGGATTTTTCCGACACTGGATCCCTAACTTTGCTCTCCTCGCTAAACCCTTATATCTAGCCGCTAAAGAAACCCCTCAAGGACCCCTCACCTCTCCTTCCGCCGTTCGACAGGCCTTTCTCACCCTCCGTAACGCTCTGGTATCTTCTCCTCCCCTTTCTCTGCCCAACCCAAACCGACCTTTTCACCTTTTTGTGGATGAATGGGCCGGAATAGCCACTGGACTCCTTGCCCAGTCTGTAGGGCCTTCCTACCGCCCCGTGGCTTACCTCTCCAAACAGCTAGACCCAACCATTCGGGGATGGCAACCATGCCTTCGGGCCCTAGCAGCAGCAGCCGAACTGACCAAACAAACACTACAGATACTCAACCACACAGGAATAGGTAACATCTCCGACTGCTTTCTATGTGCCTCGCTTGGCCGGCCACCCTTGGCTGCTGTCCCACTTGACCAGCCCTTCAATTCTACTTCCTACACCTCCCAAAACCCACCTTTTTTCCCATTAAAAGTCCCCATATTCCTTGATTCAAAAAATCTCACCATCTGTTACGGCAGCCGCCCAAATCTAGCTGATACTGGGTTTCTTTGCAACTCATCCCTCACGGTAAACACATCAATTGAAGCACCACCAGGCATGGTTTTGTGGTGCAATGGTTCCCTCACAAAAGAGATCAATTCTTCCTCCCCCTTCCCATGTATCCCCGTTACTCTCGTCCCACAACTCACACCGTATAGTCAAGCCGAATTTTCCTCGTTAATCACGCCGCCCTTTACCCCACGGAAAAGAGCTATCTTTCTTCCTCTGGTCGCAGGCATCTCTCTCACCTCCTCCCTGGTCGCTGCAGGCCTCGGCGGTAGGGGAGCTCTAACACATAGTGTTTCAACATCCCGCGACTTAGAACATAAACTCCAGCTAGCCATTGAAGCCTCCGCCGCCTCCATCTCCTCTCTCCAGTGCCAAATCACCTCCATAGCCCGAGTCACTCTCCAAAATCGACGAGCCCTGGATCTCCTGATGGCTGACAAAGGAGGTACCTGCCTCTTCCTACAGGAGGAATGCTGCTGTAAATGCCCTCCATCGCTTAAGAGAAGAACTCCAATGCAAACACCAACAGTCCGCCTCCCCAATTCCCGATTGGTGGCGATCCACCCTCTATACCTGGCTAACACCAATCTGAGGCCCCTTAATTCTCATCTGTATCTTGCTCATGTTTGCCCCGTTTTCTTAGGTTCCTTCACAGGCGCATGGAGGAAGTCCCTTGGGTGGCCACAAACCAAATGCTCCTTGGTCCTTACACCTTGCTTCCTACAGAACCCCCCACTGGTCTCCCCTAAGCCTCGGACCTCTGGTCGCCCAACTCCCCTTTCGACACCCCCATTCAGCATGAAGTAGCCAGAGATCAGAACACCGCCCCATTACACCAAAGATGTCGGGATGTAAGGCCAACTGGCCCGAGGCAGGGGAACATGATCAGATTCACAGGTTGCATCAGACCGAAACTCTCCGGACCACCCAGTTCCAGAAACTGACCTGGAGACATTCCGGACCAGCCAGTTCCAGGAACTGACCTGGGAGCTTTCCACCCGGCGCAGCCTTCCCGCCTTTCGAGGGACGGGACTAGCGGTCCCAAGACTGATGTAACCGGCACCAGATAGTGCCACGACACCCAAAGAGACCACCAGATAAGGAATTCCCTGCGCCCTCCCAGATTCACCACACCTCTTTCCCTTCTTCCCCTATAAAATCTTGCCCAGCCCTCGCCCGGGGGCGACTTCTCTGGCCCCTTTCTCTCGGACCAGTGAACCTCGCCCGGGAGCGCCCCCTAATAAAGCTCACTTGAAGCTTTCCTCTGTTTTGCAATGCCGTTTGTTAAGATCTGACCTTACAGAAACTGTGATTAAAAATCTTCCAACAAACAAAAGCCCAGGACTAGGTGGCTTCACAGGTGAATTCTATTAAACATTTAGAGAAGAGCTAACACCTATCCTTCTCAAACTCTTCCAAAATATAGCAGAGGGAGGAACACTCCCAAACTCATTCTACGAGGCCACCATCATCCGGATACCAAAACCAGACAAGGATGTCACAAAGAAAGAAAACTATAGCCCAATATCACTGATGAACATAGATGCAAAAATCCTGAACAAAATACTAGCAAACAGAATCCAGCAGCACATTAAAAGGATCATACACTATGATCAAGTGGGGTTTATTCCAGGAATGCAAGGATTCTTCAATATATGCAAATCAATCAACGTGATACACCATATTAACAAACTGAAGGAGAAAAACCATATGGTCATCTCAACAGATGCATAGAAAGCTTTTGACAAAATTCAACACCCATTTATGATAAAAACCCTCCAGAGTAGGCACAGAGGGAACTTACCTCAACATAATAAAGGCCATATATGACAAACCCACAGCCAACATCGTCCTCAATGGTGAAAAACTGAAACCATTTCCACTAAGATCAGGAACAAGACAAGGTTGCCCGCTCTCACCACTCTTATTCAACATAGTTTTGGAAGTTTTAGCAACAGCAATCAGAGAAGAAAAGGCAATAAAAGGAATCCAGGGGCTTTCCTGGTGGCGCAGTGGTTGAGAGTCCGCCTGCCGATGGAGGGGACATGGGTTCATGCCCCGGTCCGGGAAGATCCCACATGCCGTGGAGAGGCTGGGCCCTGAGCCGTGGATGTTGAGCCTGCGCGTCCGGAGCCTGTGCTCCGCAACGGGAGAGGCCACAACAGTGAGAGGCCCACATACAGCAAAAAAAAAAAAAAAAAAAAAAAAAAAAAAAGAACCCAAATTGGAAAAGAAGAAGTAAAGCTGTCACTGTTTGCAAATAACATGATACTATACATAGAGAATCCTAAAGATGCTACCAGAAAACTACTAGAGCTAATCAATGAATTTGGTAAAGTAGCTGGATACAAAATTAATGCACAGAAATCTCTGGCATTCCTATACACTAATGATGAAAAATCTGAAAGTGAAATCAAGAAAACACTCCCATTTACCACTGCAGCAAAAAGAATAAAATATCTAGGAATAAACCTACCTAAGGAGACAAAAGACCTGTATGCAGAAAATTATAAGACACTGATGAAAGAAATTAAAGATGATACAAGTAGATGGAGAGATATACCATGTTCTTGGATTAGAAGAATCAACATTGTGAAAATGGCTCTACTACCCAAAGCAATCTACAGATTCAATGCAATCCCTATCAAACTACCACTGGCATTTTTCACAGAACTAGAACAAAAAATTTCACAATTTGTATAGAAACACAAAAGACCCCGAATAGCCAAAGCAATTTTGAGAACGAAAAACGGAGCTGGAGGAATCAGGCTCCCTGACTTCAGACTATACTACAAAGCTACAGTAATCAACACAGTATGGTACTAGCACAAAAACAGAAATATAGATCAATGGAACAGGATAGAAAGCCCAGAGATAAACCCATGCACATATGGTCACCGTACGTTTGATAAAGGAGGCAGGAATGTACAGTGGAGAAAGGACAGCCTCTTCAGTAAGTGGTGCCGGGAAAACTGGACAAGTACATGTAAAAGTATGAGATTAGATCATTCCCTAACACCATAAACAAAAATAAGCTCAAAATGGGTTAAAGACCTAAATATAAGGCCAGAAACCATCAAACTCTTAGAGGAAAACACAGGCAGAACAGTCTATGACATACATCACAGCAAGATCCTTTTTGACCCACCTCCTAGAAAAATGGAAATAAAAACAAAAATAAACAAATGGGACCTAATGAAACTTAAAACCTTTTGCACAGCAAAGGAACCATAAAGAAGACTAAAATACAACCCTCAGAATGGGAGAAAATATTTGCAAATGAAGCAACTGACAAAGGATTAATATCCAAAATTTACAAGCAGCTCATGCAGCTCAATAACAAAAAAACAAACAACCCAATTCAAAAATGGGCAGAAGACCTAAATGGACATTTCTCCAAAGAAGATATACAGACTGCCAACAAACACATGAAAGAATGCTCAACATCATTAATCATTAGAGAAATGCAAATCAAAACTACAATGAGGTATCATCTCACACCAGTCAGAATAGTCATCATCAAAAAATCTAGAAACAATAAATGCTGGAGAGGGTGTGGAGAAAAGGGAACACTCTTGCACTGCTGGTGGGAATGTGAACTGGTACAGCCACTATGGAGAACAGTATGGAGGTTCCTTAAAAAACTACAAATAGAACTACCATATGACCCAGCAATCCCACTACTGGGCATATACCGTGAGAAAAGCATAATTCAAAAAGAGTCAAGTACCAAAATGTTCATTGCAGCTCTATTTACAATAACCAGGAGATGGAAACAACCTAAGTGTCCATCATCGGATGAATGGATAAAGAAGACATGGCACATATATACAATGGAATATTACTCAGCCATAAAAAGAAATGAAATTGAGCTATTTGTAATGAGGTGGATGGACCTAGAGTCTGTCATACAGAGTGAAGTAAGTCAGAAAGAGAAAAACAAATACCGTATGCTAACACATATATATGGAATCTAAAAAAAAATGGCTCTGATGAACCTAGGGGCAGGAAAGGAATAAAGATGCAGATGTAGAGAATGGACTTGAGGACAAGGGGAGGCGGAAGGGTAAGCTGGGACGAAGTGAGAGAGTGGCATGGACATATATACACTACCAAACGTAAAACAGATAGCTAGTGGGAAGCAGCCGCATAGCACAGGGAGATCAGCTCGGTGCTTTGTGGCCACCTAGAGGAGTGGGATAGGGAGGGTGGGAGGGAGGGAGACGCAAGAGGGAAGAGATATGGGAACATATGTATAACTGATTCACTTTGTTATAAAGCAGAAACTACCATACCATTGTAAAGCAATTATACTCCAATAAAGATGTAAAAAAAAAAAAAGTTGACTTTGGAAATTGCTAAAATCCACTTCCGATAATAATGAGGTGATTATCAACTGGGCATGAGGAAAACAGCACAGGATTGGGAGCTGTAACACCTATGTGACAGCCCACTCTCCTATGCTTGTATACTTAATAGTCCTTAGTGTTTTTGGACCTCAATTTCCTTGCTTAAATATGCCAATGGTTAGAATAAAGACTCTTAACTTGGGTTGAAAGGGTCCATGAATCCCCTGAAATTAAACTATTTCATGTGTATTAGTATAGAGGCCTTTCTCTGAGGAGAGGTGTGGTAGATTAGACACACAAGCAGCAACAACTCTCATCTAAAGGTATTATGCGATCCCCTGTCCCTGGGTATGGGGTGGCCTTGCAACTTGCCCTGACCAACAGGATGAGGCAGAAGTGATGTTATGTGACTTCTAAACCTTGACCTTGCTGCTGCTGCCCTCGTTCTCCTGGAAGGCTGCCCACCATGTAAACAAGCCCTGGCACCCCTGGTGGAGAGCTGCGGCTCAGCTGGCAGCCAGCAACAACCGTTGGGCATGTGGCTGAGGCTGTCCTGGACCATCCAGTCTCAGTTAAGCTAAGGATGACTGAAGCTGCCTGAGGGATCCCAGATGAAACCAGCCAGCTGGGCCCAGGAAAACAGCAGAATTGTGAGCAAATTAATAGTAGCTGCTTTAAGCCACAAAGTTCTGGAGTGGTCAGTTACACTGCATTATTTAACTATTCCAAGAGTGTATTAAGCTTTTATCGAATTCTCAAGGGTTATGACTTTCTGAATTTGAATTAGATTATTTCAAAGGTTATGCTTCCTTGTCTCTGCTCTCTGTTAACTATGTCATAGGTATAATTTAACGTGGCAGTCTTGCATTCAAACTGCATTTTAAAGTAAATTCTAGAATTTTTGAACTGAAGAATCAGCAGGTTGTTGAGTCTGTAGTTCAAAGACATTTTCTACTTTCCTCTTAAAAAAAATGTGGAACAGTCCTCAGGCACATCTTACAATCTTCATATTTTTAATGATTAGAGCAATTTCATCTGAAAATTCTATTAATATTTTGGTTTGTTATTTCCAGACCAATGTTTGAACTTATTTAGAACAGCGAGCATTGCTCCTAAGTGATCTTATCCTTCAATCCCTCTTCCCAAACTCTGGCCCATCCTTTCTAGCCTAAAGTGTAACACAGAGTCTGAGGGGGTGGTCACCCTGTATCTTTACTGCTGACATAACATGGATGAAACGCCATCCCAGCCGTGCATGGATTCTACACTTGCTTTTGTTTCAAACAGCCCTCTTCATCATTGGGAATGTTAGGCTCCTTCTGGATTTAGTCTTTCTGACTCTTTTCTCACATGTGCTTGGCAGTTTTTTTGTATCCATGCTTGTTTTTCCAGATCATCTTTCACACTTTACATACACCATTTAAAAATATACCTGATCTAGGGCTTCCCTGGTGGCGCAGTGGTTGAGAGCCCGCCTGCCAATGCAGGGGACACGGGTTCGTGCCCAGTCCGGGAAGATCCCACATGCCGTGGAGCGGCTGGGCCCGTGAGCCATGGCCGTTGAGCCTGCGCGTCCAGAGCCTGTGCTCCGCAACGGGAGAGGCCACAACAGCGCGAGGCCCACATACAGCAAAAAAAAATATATATATATATACATATATATATATATACACCTGCTTGCAACCAACAGCTTCCTGCGCAAAGAGAGTAAATCTTCTTGGCTACCTCCTTCCCTTTTCTTCTCCTCCTCTCCACCCCCACCCGCCCTCGCTTTGGACCGTTTACAACTGTAACATCAGAAGTTCATTTTGAGGACTCTCCCCTGCTTCTTTTTGGAATCTCAGACCAGGGTGTCAAAGTCAAGCTTTTATAATTTCCTGAGATATTTTAAAACTCAAACTAACCGACTGTAGGTCTGGCAGTGACCACATCCCTCTGGAATTTTCCGATGGCCAGGTGGCCCTCTTCCAGGATTCCTGTCACTTCTGAATTTCCGTGCAGAGCCTCTGAGTTGGCCAGAATTAGAAGCAGGGTGTTAATCCTCTTCATCACTTCCTCTCCCTTCTGAAAGATGAAATTATCATGTGGGTTATCGATTCTCAACCTGGCTGCACGCTGGAATCACTAGGGGGTGGGGGCACTTAAAAACAAACAAACCAATGTCTGAGGCCCTACCCTGAGAGATTCTGCTTCAATTAGAATGGGTGGAGCCTGCCTATCCATTTAAAAAAAAAAAAAGTCTGGGATTATTCTAATGTGCAGCCGGGGCTGAGAGCACTAATTGAGGTAAATCATGAGTTTATCAGAGGTTCTGAGTTTAGAAAATGAGACATCTGGCAGATGCCGGGGTAGCTGAAGCCCCCATCATTGAGAGTCCGAATGCTTCTCTTCCCTAATCCATTAATTTTTAACACAGGCAATCTAGTTCTAGCATGTCTACACAGGACAATGACAACCAGACCATGATATTACTTTCTGATTGTTGATATTAATCTCAACACAGCTCTAACATCTTTAAACAAGATGAAGCTAGACAGCAAAAAGTCCTTTGAAAAGTTCAGAAAATAGTTGGGGACAGTAGCTTTTCTGAAATTCCACATAAAGATGAGCTACACTGCTGTGGATGGTTTTCCTTATTAGTTAAGAGAGTAGTCTGACAAAGGAAGTGTACTGCAAATGAAAAAGCAAAATTTTTGCTCCTTCTTTGATCAATTTTCAGGATGCTAATTCTGCCTTAGTCAAAAGGCAACTGAGATATCAAATACATTATATTTTTGAAAAATTCTCTCTCACCATACATCGCATACATTACACTTAGGCTTAAAAATTTTTTTAAATTCTAATTGTTAATTATTATCACCAAGTATGCAAATGCAACTTTTCATGAGGCTATTACTCTTTCACAATGGAAACAGCCTTGTTTCTAGTTAGTGGCAGAACTGATTTTGGTGTCATCCGCAGAAGTAGGCTAAGTGTCAGCCAAGCTGGGATGCTGAGGCATGAACAGCAAGTCAATTCTGAAGGAGCATCTTTTCAAAGGACCTACTGAGGACACAGCTGCATCTTGGCGACCACAGCACACGCTGGGATTGCACAAGCAAAGCATGATTACGCCAGGGAGGTGGTGTTAGACACTAGAGGCATGCAGGGGAATTCAGCCTCCTATGAACTAGAGATGCCCAGGGGAGAGGAGTTTTCCTGAATGCTTACTCCAGGAATAGAAGCTGCAGAGTCTAGCTCTAACCTGTTCTAAGTTAGCTGTGTAGAAACTGCTTTCTGCGGACAGAAGTCCAGAGGTATGCTCTGTAGAATCTAAAAACAGAAAGACAACAGAAAGGATGAGCAATATTCTCATGCTGAAATACTGCAACTGCTTTCAATCAAGCAGGCCCTTTTGGGATCACGTGCATTTTGTCACTAATTAAGTTTTGCAAACATTTTGCAATATGGTATCATCTGACAAACTCTCAATAATGTGTATTTCCACTTTCTAAAGAAAGCACATGTACAAAATGGTGTCAAATAACATGAAAGGGTGTGTTTTGAAACTGCGGACACTAAGAAAACTAGTGTTGCTTCTCTTTCCAACTCTAACTCATGCCACATTGAGCTAGGATTACAGGAGTTGAAAATAATGCATGAGAAGATTGTGGAATGAAAAAGAAATCTTGACAAAACAAGACAGAGCTCACAGCAGAGTGAAGGCAACTGCTACAGGGTTTCCTGAAATTGGTGCGTGTAACTCAGACCGAGAGTTAATGTAACATCTCTTTCATTTCACTTAGACACACCCAAATACACACTAATATTTCACCATCTACTGCCAAACATCAACCATGAAAACGATGTATACTTTTGTTCTGTATCAGGGCAAGAACTGCAGATACGTGTATAAGTGTTTACAGAAGTTTTAAAAAATCTTAAGTTATATTTCTCCTCCTACCGAAATTGTGCAGTCTTTCTAAACAACTCTGTTGACTTTCCTGGAGAAAAGAGAAGATTCCCACTGCTTCAAATTAAGGTCCACATACTAGCAGAGGAATTACTGGTTATGACCAATGGAAGACGGATTGGCTGTTCCTTCAATTAGAAGTATGTACATTCAGTTTATAAATAGTTTGCCGTTGGAAAGCAAGCACTTCACATCCCCGGTGTGCATCCGTGATTACTTTTTCCACCTCTTTCCTTAGTAGGACAGGAAAAAACATACTTAGTACCCTAATGTTTTGATTTTGCAAGCAATACAACCAACCTCCTGATTTCATGGTAAACCAGGAGGCCTTCCTACTTTGGCACAGTTCAGCTAGGACTGCACAAATGACTGGGATCAAAAGAAGACATTCTGCTTCTTCACTTGAACTGAGTCAGTGTGAACTAATTTAAAATGTCAAACTTGATTTCGATAAAAGAGACTTGAAAAACAATACTGTTTGGTTAAGAAAGAGGTTAATGAGGAAAATGTAATCCCCACTCAAATGCCATTGGAATGCAAAGCCACATTTACTTGCATGTGTGGTAGCTGTAAAAGGTCCAAGGAATTTTGTTTTCAGTGTTTTGAATTGTTTATAATGTATTCTCTTTTTATTCCATCTACTAACAATTCCCAGAAATGATGGAAATTAAAAGATGGAAAAACATAATGGCACTTGGGTTCTAAGAAAATTACCAGTTGCAACATCTGCTCTAGCCACAGTTCATGAAGCAGGTGATTATGGAGACAATGAAGAAAAATGTTATTATTAAGTCAGTAAAAATCCCTTGAACCTTGCCAATTCTGTGATAGCGCCTTGAAGCCTGACACTCCAAAACAGTCCATGAAAATTTTTGCAACAAAATTTTCACTACTAATGATGCTCGTTTGCAAGCACAGAGTTCAGATATTCCAGGCTGTGGGACATAAAACACTGTACAATTTCTTTGACCTTGTTACGTTTTATTAAAGCATTTACCAAAGTGTCAAATAAAACAAATCTATTATTTAAAAATCAACCCTGGAAAGGTCACTGGCTTTTCAACAGACGAGTTTTTCATCGCACTTTTAAGTATTTTTCCACACATTTCAGGGCCAGGAACTGCTTCATTAAGAGCACTGGGTTTCAAAACAACGCCGTTTCCCCAGGCTCGGCAGCCAGAGCAGAGCGCTGTGCTGGGAGCCCCGGCCATCAGTTAACAAGGAGCCAGGCCCTCGCAGTCTTGGCAGAAAGTCTGCCCTGTTAAGGTTCAGGCCACAGTTCACCTACTATGGAGCTGCTGCTCTATCGGTTAGGATTACCGTTGCTTAAAGTTTTATTTAATGCCTTAATCCATCACTTGAATGGCCTCCTTAGGCTTTCAAATATGCAAGAATGAAAATGAGACAAGAATTAACGTTTTTATGGCCTCTCCTAATATTTCTATTTCTGGCAAATTCTTTCAGATACAGAGAGTGATACAATTCTACAGTGATGAAATCCCTTCAGAAACCTCTATTTCTCTCCCCTGAAGTTTTCAGGGGACAGGACCGCCTGTGGAGTAACTCCCTGCACCCCTTCCTGACCCAGCCCATTGGTGCATCTGGAAGAACCACTGGCCTTTTTGGACTAAACCCTGGCTGGGGTGAGAGGTGCAATGTATTAGGCCTCTAAAGTCCCAACCACTTCACAGATATCAATAAATACAGAATTAATATTTTTTGAAAGTTTTAGCACCATGTCCCTCCTGGGTTCCTGCAGCCAGGCTCCACGCCGTCATCACTGCGGCGTTGCCTCTATCTGCATCATTGCTGGCGTGTAGCAAGAGGGACTAAAGACCAAGTGCAGACCAAGGGCAGTCATTTCCACTCCCACTTCACTGGCCAGAGCAAGTTCACAGGATCACACCCAAGTGCAGCAGACATCTCCTCCTGCAGGAAGGGGTACCGTGCCCGAGAGCACTGAGGCCATTCCCAGAGCAACCAAGTCCTTCTGGACAACAATCAGTAAGGGACATATATTCAATCTTGTCTCTGCTCAGGAAGAACTGCTGAGCCAGAGAATCAGCTCCGGAATAAGAGCTGCAGTTCAGGGCATTAAGGTGGGGCCAGGCAGCAAGGCAGATGGAGGAGATGGCCCCGGAGTCCGCCACTGTGGCCGGGATCGGCAGTGCCCGTCCAGCACTGCGGTCACACTGAGCCAGGCTGACTTGCTCAAGCCACTTGCTGTTCAGTCTTGGGCTGGAAACCGAAAACTCGCTCTCTTCCCTTAACTAGGGAAAAGGCTCACTGGGGAGTCAATGTCCAGAAATCAGAGCACAGGACAGGTCAATATTCCATCAAGTAACAAAATGGGCACAGCAGACGGTCATGGAGCCCTAGCGAAAACGTGTGCCTACACTCTCCAAAAAACTGCTCGTTTTCCTGCTTTGCTGCAAAATCCAAAGAGGGAAGCTGGAGAAGGGAGGCTTTGTGGTGAGAGAGGCAGAACAAGCTGCGGGTTTCAGGACAGCAGGCAAGCTCTCCTGGCCCTGGCTCATCACTCCCAAAGGTCCCCCCGCCCAGGACGGTCACCTCACCAGCTGCAAGGTCTATGCCACAATCTGTGCCCAGACCGTCCTCTCCCTGTGTCAGTCAGGGCTCAATACAGGAAACGGAAAACACTCCAGATCTTTCAAGCTCAGAGGGATTTAATACAAGCTATCACATGGAAGGGCTGGAGGAGCAGCCATGAGAGCCCCCATACCCTCTAAGCTGGGGACCAGGCAGCGGGCCACGGGATGCAGCCACTGCCCACACTCATGCCCTCCAGAGCCCTCTTGGGCACCTACACAGCTGAGGAAAGACAGCGTCCTCCTCTTTTCTGCCTTTCAAATCCTATGTGACTGCATTTCATTATCAGAACCTGCCCCGCATCCTGCCTCTGGCTGCAGAAGTGACTGGGAATTCTAGTTTGGGTACCCCAGGCCCCGCAGCACAAGGAGTTCCATCGGCAAGAGCGTGGCTCTCCTCCAGGGACAGGCAACCACAGTCCTCAGTGGCTGCCGAGACTAAGGTGCCCTGGACCCCTCTTCTCCTGAGTCCCCTCAAGATGGAGTCCCCAAACTAACCAGTCAGAGCCGCTGTTACTGAGTCACCCTCCTCCAGATGTGATCCCCTGGCAGCCTTGAGTGTCAGGGGACTGGCTTGGGGGCAGGGGCGGGCAGTGTTCATGGAATTAAGGTGGCGTTAAGGCCAAGATCTCAGGAGGGCTCTCCTCTTGCCCTGCCAGTCACCTTCTCCCCCAACACCCTTCTCAAAACAGACCGCTGGTTCTCAAGGTCTGGTCCTGGGCCAGCAGCATCGGCATCACTTGGGAATGTGTTAGAAACGCACCCCAGCCTGGGTGCATCAAAGCTGGCGGGTGGTGGAGCCAAGCCATCTGTAGCTTAACAAGCCCTCCGGCTGATCCTGCTGCACCCCGCAGTTTGAGAACCCCTGCAGTTGGGAATTAGACATTTCTGGAACGAGAGAAAGTGGAAACAATGCCCACCTGATTACTAGGGGGGAACATGGCATACATCTCAGCAGAGGTCTGGTCAGGCTAAGATGGAGCCTGGGCTAGGTCCATTGCCCCAAAGTCCAAATCTACGTCTCCTTTCCCTCTGGTTGACCACGTGGGACAGGGTCAAAGTCATGACCAGCATGTTTGCAGGGGAAGAGAGAGAAGGGAGGCCATACCCAATCTGGATCTGGCTCAGGTAACCAATCCCAGTATCTGGAGTGGAAAAGACAGGCCTGGTTGACATTCCTGAGGACACGCTCCTATACCAGGAAATTGGAGAAAAAGCCAAATGGAGCCATTGACTCTTAAAACAAAAAACCTGCCCCTCTAGTAAACACGATTTAATCTAAGTCTTGCAGTATCTGCTCCCCTTAGACACTGGGGCGGAGAGGAAGATGAGGGACAGAAGCATTCCTCACGCCCCGTGTCAATCCCTGAGCTCCTGAATTGATCTAAGACTATTCTACCTGCCCCTGCTAAGATAAGCTAAGACAAAGACTCCCCGTTCCAAAACTTCTGACTCCAGCTGCCCCTCCCCCTCCACACCCAGGTTGAATAAGCAGAATTCTGCTTTGGACTTTGCTGCAGAGGTCTTGCTCCCATCTTCCTGTTGCCACCTTCCTCGCTGAGGCCTGGGGCTCCATCTCATTCTTCCATGCCCATCTTTTTTCCCAGGGTCTGAGGCCTGATGTGATCTCTTATCAAGCATTACTTTTGCAACCAGGAAAGAACCCACTGTGCTGAGATTTTAAAAACTGAACACCCACCTCCCGATCTCATTTCCCTGAGGGTCATGCTCAGTGTCAGGTCTACAAGGGGGCATATACCCTCTAGTTCACTCCAGAGCACCAGGAGGTGGCAAGAGCCCCAACCCTGCACGCCAAACCTCAAGAGCGTAACATGCACGGGGACCTTGTTGGATTTTTCTACAACCATAGCTTTCAAACTTCTTTTTACTGTAATCCATGATAAGAAATACATTTTGCACTGTGACTCAGTACACACGTATATACACGAGAAAAAAGGCTCATGAAAGAATATCCTTAACATCCTTCTAATATTTTCTATTCTATTCTATTCCACTTTAAAAACGCTAGTCAAATCCCACATTACTGAGTTACTAATGGTTGGCAACCTGTGGTATGAAAAACACTGAAGTCCACACTGGAATAAACACACCACCGGCACCCCAGGGAGGGCAGCATTCATAGCACACTCCCCTCGTGACCAGCACTGCTGAGAGCTCTATGTGAGTGTGTGCGTGTTACTATCGTTTCAATTAAAATCCTAAAATTGCTACAGGCCGTAATTCCAACTCTATGCTCCTAGTATTCCAACAAATACAAAAAAATTACTTCTACTGGATTCATCTTAACTTCAAATTTGGTGATGATTTGAAACAGCAGCACGTGTGGATGGCTAAATTCTCATTACCAGATAAGCAGTTATTTTCTAAGTTTCAACAAACATTTTGTAGTTTGGTTTAAATCAAGTAAATGGATATAATCGCATAATCGAGTTTCTCTCTTCTCCCTGTTAAATAAAAGCAGTTCAAAGACTGGAAACGTTTCAAGGATAAAAAATGGGGTTTGAAAGCTGAAACGTGTGCCTTTTCCTAATAGATTCAGACCCTCAGCTGTCACATGAGGGCAGCTGGAAGCCCTCCTTTCACAGCTAGGCCGGTTCTGCCTCTTTGGGACCTGCACCGACTCTGTCCCTCATCTCAGGTAGGCCCAGCACACGACACCAGGGACTCTCCTGTCCCCGCAGTGCGGGCCCGTGCGTCATCTGCAGCGCAGACAGGCAGACACAGGATGCTGGCAGACTGGAACGGGCTTGCCCCGCTCCACGCCCTCCTTCCCCAAATCAAAACCCACCGAAAACACCACAAAGAGCCAGGAAACCTCATGGCGTTAATTGCTTCCATTCCCCAAGCTGCATGTGGCACACAGGACACCTCGTATCCCTCCAGGGGTGCGCAGGGGAGGGCGGAGGGTGCAGGGAGGGAGCGCCAGCCCGGCCCACCCTTCCTCCCCGCTCTGCGCCCTGGGCTTGGGCCTGGCTTGAGAGTTGGCGCCACCTGGCTTTTTCGAGCAGGAGAGGCGGGAGGTCTAGGATGTGGGCGAGGGGCTGCGGGCACTGCAGAGGGAAGGCGCCCCAGAGCGCCCCCCCTTCAAAGCCCTGGGGCGGCCGGGCAGCTGGCAACAGCGCACTGCGGAAGGACAGGTAACTACCCTCCAGGGAACCGAAAACCCAGGAATTTCCCTCGCTACTGATGTTAGAAGAGCGGATTCCACATTTAGGGCAGGCCCAAAGCGCAGAAATAACTGTGGCAACTCAAAGCATTATGAATCAGCACTGGTCAGTTTACGCCTTGATGGGCTCTGGCTAGTTTTACCGATCAGCTATTCTGCGCAAACTTCCTACACCGACCTGTGGGAAAAGAAAGGAGCCAGGAGAACGGGCTCTGATCTCCACGCAGTTGCAGCACTGGAAAGGGGGCACCTTGTTAAAGGAACCCCGTTCCTGGGTTTGTTCACATGCAAAATGGGGAAAACCACATGTTCAGTAACTGCTACAAGTGACCTATGTGAAAATAAAACAAAAGCCCACCAGGAAGTGTTTTCGACGTTACCGCTTTAGTAGAACAGTACAATCATGGTCGTAATAAAAACGGTAATGGACTCTAGTACCCATTCAGTGCTCTATAAGTCTGCACTGTTTGTGTGCATGGGTGTGACGAACTCACAGAAGGACAATGGAGAACACTACTACTAAACCCGGACTAGTTATCTAAAGTACTTACCTATCCACCTATTTCAGCTGGCCTTTTAAAGGGGGGAGGATCTAGAGAAAGGTATGTTTGGAAGCTGCTTTTCCATGTAACCATGAAGGTGCACCAACAGACACATGGATGCATGTAACAGGCACACATTACGTCCATGAATGGAAATGTGTACATGCACGGGAAGTGTGGGTTTGCATTTATTATAATAATGACTCAGGTACAGTGGAGACTCTGGCATTCACTTTTCATTTAACCCTCACAACATTAGGGGGCATCATTAATCCCCACTTTACAGGTGAAAAAACTGCAGCTCAGAAAAAAATAACTTGCCCCAAATCTTGATGATGAGAAGCTATAAAACCAAAGATATTTATTCTAATTCTGGGCCATTCTCATATTCAGCAAACACGTGATGGACACCCACTGTATGCCACTAAAGCATTGTGGCCACAAAGATTAAAGACTATTCTACTGCCCTCGGGAGCTCACACCTAGTGGAAAAGAGAGAAATGACATTCCTGTAGAATATAAACTCTGTAGTCAGCCTGAGGCTTAGTGAAGGCTTCCAAAAAGAGCAGACACCCAGGTGGAATCTTGAAGGACAAGGAGAATGACATCCTTCTACCTTATGGAAAAGGAGGGAGGTGTGCAGCATGTAGAGGGACAACACGTGCAGAGACATGAAGGCAAAAGAAACTGGGCTGTTCAACACAGTTCAGCAGAGCCAGGGCTCAGCGTGTGTGAAGGCAAAGTGGTGAGAAAGGAGAGGTTATGTGAGGAGCATCACATGCTCGCACTTGGGTTTTCCTGAAGTCTACGCAGAGTGAATGAAAGATTTAGAGTAGGGGCATGACGTGATCAAATTGCATTATATAAAGATGACACCAGCTGCTGTGAGCACACACTGGAGAGCACACTGGCAGTAGGAGAATTAATGGAATGACGCAAACTCAGTACCTGTCATCACTGAGGCAGGAGGTAGAGAGGGTGGATTTGAAAGATAATTGGAGGACCTGGGGGCAGCTGCCAGGTTACGGCCTAGCTCCTGACTGATGGTGGTGCCATTCAGAGCCTAGGAGAACAGACTACGAGTGTGCAACAGGGACTAGAAACACATTCCGTTCTGAGCGTGACGAGTTTTAAAAATCTAAGTACATCTACTTAGGACGTGAAAATGTCCTCCAGCAGGGGGTGGGATATTTGGGTCTAGCACTCCTAGAAGAGGTCTGAATTGTAGAAAAATATGCCATCAACGTCATGTGAAACCACAGAATGGCTAATAAAAACAATAACGATAATAATAATAATCATTGCTAACATGCATCTAGTACTTACTACATACGTAGGTAGCACTGTGAAAAGCACTTTTAGTAGATTTTCTCATTTAATCCTCAAAACCGTCTTAGGAAGTATTTAGATTGACTATAGCCCAGGGAGAGGTTTTCATGTAGGAAGAGAAAAGGTCCGGAACAGGACCCTGAGGATGAGGTTTAGGAGGAACGGGCCGAGAGCTCTTTGTACTCTACTGCACAGCTAGAGTGGCAACGAACACCTTACATCATGGCCCAGATTCAAAGGTGGAAGGTGGGTACCCTTGCTCCGGTCCTACCTAGGACAACAGCCTGGAGTGGCTGTCTGGGCTGGGTAGCCCATTGCCACAGGCCTAAGGTCCCTGCTGAGGGAGACCCCCTCAGCCCTGGTGCTATGTGGGGGCCTTTCAGCCTCCAAGTTGTCAAGGTCCCCCAGCTCAGAGAAACTGCCTGTTGTGCTACACACGCATGGGAAACACAGTACAACTGTTCCCCTGAAACACTCTGGATTCCAGCCAGGCAGCATCCACAGGCTCCTCAAGGTCACCCAAGGCAGGAGAAAGCGCCCACACTTAATTTCCAACATGGCAGACAGTTCCCCACATCCTTATCTCACATCGAGAAGGTGCTTCCCCAAAGCAAGCAAGAGCAGCTTTACCATCTTACTATTAATGCTGGCCAATTCCTTTGTTAGCTCTTCCACCTGCTCCCAATGTTGATAATTTGGGAGTGTGTTGTGTGAGGGAAAAGGATCAGTGAAATATTAGTCTGAACATTGGCTTTACTTTATAAATTTGTTAATTATTGTTTTGCCTCTTTATTAAGTCTGATCATGGATTTCTACCTCTAAAGAGACTCTAAAGACATGTGAGACCTGTGGCTGTATCCTCATTACAGGACTTATAACCTTGCCCCAAAGCTCCTTGTGGGCTCACAGTCCACACAATAGAGCAGGAATGTTTAAAGAAGGGCAGCCCAAGTGCCACGGTGCTGACTTCGAGTTTTGCTTTAAATTTGTACTCCTGAACCCAAGACTATTATGTTCTGGTCTGGGTATCACTGTTGTGAATGAGAAAGTGGCGTGAGGAGTGTGGATGGCTGGGTGGTAGAAGGAAATATCCTAGAGACTTGACCCATACTCACCTGGCCCATCTCTCCAGTAACTTTCACGGAGTATGGCACTGAGCAAGAAGCCATCCTGGGCTCTCTAGCTGTGCGACCGGGGGAAATCAGCTCTCTGGGCTCATGTGTTCATCTGCAAGAAAAAGGAGCAGAAGCAGCTCTATAAAGAACTATGCAGGTTTACGGGCCTTCCCTGGTGGCGCAGTGGTTGAGAGTCCGCCTGCCGATGCAGGGGACGCGGGTTCGTGCCCCGGTCCGGGAAGATCCCACATGCCGCGGAGCGGCTGGGCCTGTAAGCCATGGCCGCTGAGCCTGTGCGTCCGGAGCCTGCGCTCCGCAACGGGAGAGGCCACAACAGTGAGAGGCCCGCGTACCGCAAAAAAAAAAAAAAAGAACTATGCAGGTTTAACATTCACTGATGAACTTATTAACTTAATACAAGAATAAGCAGGGTGTGGGTGTTGGCTGTGTTGCTTCTTCACCTGGTAGGGGTAAGGGACTCACTGTATGTTGATACGTACAACAGCATCAGAGAATATAAAAACAGAAATTGGGTTTGTGAACCAACAGATTACCAAGATTACAAATTACTAACATAAGTACATGCATATGCATACACAGAAATATATGATACACACATATAATAAAAATTAAAAACATGTATATATAGAGAGAAATAAATCCAGAGAAATTTACTGGTCAGGACATGCAGCAGGTTGATGGCAAAGTCAGGTGTAAAGTCCAGATTTTCTAACTGCTTGTCAGGTAATTTGCCCACCGGTCTGGGTATATAAGCCACATAAGTCACCAGACACTGCAAGATTTGATGAGATTCATGTTTAACCAGCTCCAGGTGCGGCGGTGTGCTTCCTTCCCCCACTATCATCAGTAGCGCATTAGAAAAAGCTGCATGTTCTGGCGACGGCATGGATCTTCTGTTAAATGGGAGCCCCCAAGAATTTACCCCTACCTTTGATACTAACCCTACGTGCAAATGTGCTGAAGGAGAATAGCCTAAGATCATTTTTCAGAGGCGACAGCAATCCATTTAACAGAAGCAGCCAGAAGAGACGAAATGATCCAGCTTGTCCTGCCACTGAGGGCGGTGAGGGGCAGTGAGCTCTCGGGCATCAGCCTGGGAGAGAGCGCACTTCCCCAGCTCCACCCTAGCCTATGCCCTGGGCTAGTAACTACCTAGTTAGGGCCCAGCTCACCTTCCGGGAAGTTCAGAAGTTGAAACTAGACCACTTTCAAGACCCCTCACATTCTGAGATTTCACCTTGAGAAATTCCTGAAGCAAACCGCCTGAACTTTGAGCCAACTGTCCCTTGCCTCTCTGCTAGGTTATTTAAAGAACTGCGATACTGGCCTCCTGTTGTTCAGCAGTAATAATAATTTTAACATAGCTGTTAAGGAGGAAGAGAAGCTTTGCACCTAAACCTTGTTTAGACTGAAGTAAAAAGTAAACTGAAGCCAGGTTTGCAGGCTTTTGCCTTCCCTTCACTTCAACATTCATTAACTACTGAAGAGCCCCGACCTAAGGAGAGCAAGGCGCTGAGGCCTGAGGACTCAGCTGGTGTAACGTGACAGTAAGGGCGCGCTTACCAGCAGGAAACTTACCTGCTTTTGCAGGTAAAATGCCAGAAGCGACCTGGCGCCTCTGCTCTGGGTCCCGGGCGAGTCACGGCTCTGCAGTCCCCATAGCCCCTTCCCGGGCGAGCATCACATCCCGAAAGGCCGAGGAACGCCTCGCAGCCTCCTCGCGAGCCCGTGGCTCCCTCCCACTGGGGAAGAAAACAAGAAAAACCTGGGGTGAGGGCGGAGCGGGGATGGACAAAAAGGGAAGGAGAAAATCCTGCGAAACGCGTTTTGGCAGGTCCGGCATTCGGAGACCGCCATGTGCGCTCCATATTGCGCAGCCCCGGTCTTTGATGTTTTTCCTGAAAGTAGAGACATTATTCTTTCTCCAACCGCGCCTGAGCCCCACAGACAGGAAAACAGCGAGGCCAGGGCGCGGGCCCCCGGTAGGCCGGCCACGTGGACCGAGGCGCTGCCCCGACGCCCGCGGCCCCGGGCTCTCCCGTCGCGGACACCGGCCCGGCTGGCCCCCAGGCGTCCTGCCCACGGCGGTTAGGAGTTAGGAGTCACCTCAGGACCCTCGTCTCTCTGGAGTTTACCGAATGGCCCCCCACGGGCCCACTGTCAAGTCCTCCTTCTCTTTGCCTCCCTCTACCCGTGGCCGGACGGCACGGCGGACTTCCGAGGACTCTAAATCCGCTCGCGCTCCTACCGGGGACGGGGAGGAGACGGCCGCCACCAGCCGGGACCCTGAGGCGGGAAAGTCCCCGCTGCCGGGCGGGAGGGCGGCGCGTACGCCGTACGCGGTCGCAGGTCTCGCGCGACGCGAGGCTTCGACAACCCCGGCGCCTCGCAAGTGGGCGGGGCGGGAAGGACGCGCCCGCGAGAGCAGGGACGTTGGAGCTCCCGCCGCTTCCGGGTCTCCACGAGCTCTTCCGGGGTGCGCGCCACGCGGACGGAGTCGGCGCCTGTGGATAGCTATAAATGCGTAGGGGAAGGTTAGCGCCGAAAGAGAGCTGTAACAACGTTAGCCGACGGTAACGTCCGGGTGGCCGGCAGCAGGGCCCCTCCAGTTAGTCACGATCAAGCTCCAGTGCTCAAGCAAGTCAGCGTCTGCTCTCCGCCCGCCCAGAGAAGCGGGAAGCGGGGGACCAGGGGGCGACCTCAGCATCCCCGCCCCCACCCGTGGTCGCGAGTACTCGGGCACGGCCCGGGCGCCCCATTAGCTAGCGTAAATTCACTGGGCGCAGAAGACACGGCTTTTCTGCACTCTCGCCTCCGGGAAGGTCTCTGCTCCTGGTTGTCTGGAGTGAGTCTGGCCTGAGTGTGAATTCGGTCGGGCTGGCTCAGCTCACCTCGAGCCTCGAGGGTCAGGAGAGGAACACTGTCGGCAGAAGTCATAATGATGCCCTGTCCGTTCAATGGGTCAGCTGAAGCGGGCTCCCTCTTGTTTGGACGCTGTGTTGAAAGTAGGAGCAGATCCTCCTGAGGTGATCTCCTTTGTGAGCCTGAAATTAACTGGACACACCTGGCGCCTTTACGTATAGTTGCTCTCAAACAATTGCTCCTTTTCCTTCAGAGCATCCGTCTGTCAACCAGGATCAATTGTCTCAGGGCCTACTGTGTGCTCAGATCTTTACCAGCCCCTTCTGGGGATACCAGGCCACAGAAGGCCAGGTTCCTGACCGTGAACCTGGCTCAGGACTTGGGAATTAGCGCGTTAGTGGAAGAAAGGGAGGGGGCACATTAAAATTACTTATTCTGCTGCACTTTTTTTCTGGAATGACTCAAAGTCACCTGAAGAAAAATATAATATTGCACGCCTGGCCTTGGGCTCGGCTTCCTTTTTCTGACCCTTCCTCAACCCGGCTTTCCCTCCTCAGGAGATTTGGAATTCCCCCTACGGAGGGTGGGTGGGGAAGGAGCCAGCCCAGGTAAGTATGGGAACCACATGGTGTCGGGAATGGACAAAAGGAAATCATCGCCAAATGCAGCCAGGCAGGTGGGGGTAGATTGAAGCAGAAAGGGAATAGGAAATGTGAATAACCCCCAAGGCAGCAGACTCCGGTGGTGAGGTGTGAGGAACAGTCAACATTTGGAGCTCTGGAGTCAGAAGATTTTTGGCAGCTGTTAGATAACTTCCTGATCTGCAGTAAAGTTCACGTGATCCAGAGGATGTTTCCGCAATTCCGTTGCCTGGCTACCTTTCTCCCTTTCCAAGTCTGCAAGCTTAAGAGATTTTACTGGGTCCCAGTTGAATGGTGGTGCTGGCCAAATACGGGCCCAGGAAGGAGTCCTGACCTCCTACAGGGGCAGCCCCAATCTCACTCACCTGTTGCCTACCCAGCTCTCAACTGCAAGGTGACATAGAAGCACCCGTTTCCAGCCGCCAACCTGTCGGTTCCGGACACTCCACAAACGGTCCAAACTGAACATTTTTTTTCTATTTATGTTTAGTTCCGAGCGTCTTCCACTGCCCCAGCACCCTCCTGCCCCATCAGCAGGAGGAACGCGATTTCCCATAATTAGGGCCTGACCAGTATGGAAATATATGCAAGGTGTTTAACTTTCCTTAGTGAAAAAAATTTTAAAGGATCCTGGCCCGCAATGCAGGATTCCCTGGGAAGCAGCGCTCAGTTAGCGGGGCGCAGCACCCGCCAATCCTGAACCCTTCTCTGCGCGGGCGAAGGCGGAGGAGGGGCTGAAGAGCCCAGGCCCACGCGGCTCCCTACGGCCCAAATCCCTGGGTTCTTCCAGGGCCAGTGCAGTTGTCGCCTCTTGGTCCCTGCGGCCAGCTGGCCCTCGCATCGTTCCCACTCCCAGGCCCCCTAGTCACGCACGTGGGGCCTGGCCCGCCCGGCAGGTGGGTAGGAGCTCTTGCTCCACGGGCATCGCGAGTCCGGGTTTTTGCGCAGGTTCCTGCCGGCTCGGAGGGATCATCCTCCGGGGCGGTCTAATGTGGGCTTTCCAGACGTGCGGCGAGAGGGTTATAGAACAGGCTGGAGAGTAGTCGCAAGAAAGCAAGGATCAGACCTCGCCCGCCGGTCGGAGAATGTAAATTACGGGGCAAGGCGCTTGTGAGACCCAAGGGAAGGACCTGGAGACCCCAGAGTCGCGGGTCGGGGGAGGGAGACCGTCGCTTAGGAAGCCACACCTCGCGGTGGGAAGAGGGGATGGCAGTTCCGTCACGTTTCCCGCGTTTCTAGGAAGAAAGTGCGGTGATTTCCCCGAAGATGAATAAATACGCAGCGATGAGGCTCACCAGGGCTAGGAGCTAGGAGCTTTCAAACCCTTAGTGGGCATATGTCCCCATTTTTCAAACGCGGAAACAAACCCGGCGAGGCCAAGATGCTGGCTCAAGATCGTAAAGCCAGTAAGTCCAGGAGCCAGGACCCAGCCCAGGTGCACCTGGCCCCGAAATGCATTAAGGCACCTGCCACTCAGCCTCTGGCAAGGGGCTCAATCTGGATCGTCGCTACATTCCTAATTCTACAAGAGTCGCAGATCTTTCCGAACTCTTGAATGCTTTTGGGGGCGGGGGGCGGGGGGCGGTGTCATCCTTAGCAAAGAAGAGATTTACTTTAAACCTGCCTCTCGGAGGAAGGGGGGTGGGTAGTAAGTCTTAAGTATGCCAAGGATGTCTTCTATTTCCGCCGACCATAAGCACGGTGTGGTCGAACTGTTTCACGTAACTGCCTTCCAGCCCCGCACCACTGCTCACTCAGCAGCTCACAGCCCGCCGCCGTCGTGCGCCTCTCCGCCGGCACGGAGTGATGCCGAAGCAGCCGCTGGGGACGTTGTCGCTGGTGCCAGCCCCACTCACAGCCACCGCGCAGAGCGCAGCTGCACTGGCGTGCTCACTTGGAGCCATTTCTTTTTGGTCTTGGCTTAAGAAATCATCCCGATCATGAATAACTGTAATAAGATCACTCTGGCCCCAGCTGTCCGGAACGGTGAGCAACCCAGAGGCTGTCCTGGGACGGCCGGCGCGGCACCCCTCCGGTACCTGGTCGGGGAGGGCCTCGCCCGGACCTGCCCGCACCCCCCGGGGCTTCCCCCACCACCAGGCCGCGCCCGCAGCTTTCCTACCACCGCCCGTGGGCAGAGCCCTCCAGGAGGCCAGCCCCGCTGGAAAGCGCCCTTCCCACGCAAAGAACCCCAGAGATACTGAGCAAGGGAACTGCGCGCTAGAAACCGCGTGGAGAAACCCAGCGAAGTGGAGACAAACAAGCTTTAACTCGGGTTGTTGGAAACGCGGGCAGAATTCCGAAAGCCCTTCGATTTTTGTGCACAATTGTTTTCCTTTTGCTTTCCCTCTCTTACTACAGTTTCTGGTTCTTTTCATCTCCTTCTTGAATTTCTTGATTTTTAGAGTTTCCAGACTGCCAGAATCCCTGACAGGCGAGGAGATATCACTTCCGGGTCGCGGCATCCTGCTTGGAGGCGGGAAGACCAAGTTCAACTCAAATTGGCAAGCTAGTCCCAGTCTCTGCTCAGCCTCTTGGACTTGGGGTTCCTAAAGTTGAGTGTGGCCCACCAGCCACAAGTAGGGGCAGAAACTATAGCAGAGGATGATAGAGGAGAAATACTGCAGCTTTCTAACTTGGTTTGTACTTGTCTATCAGCCTTGTTTGTCACCAGAGTCAGATCATCAATCATTGTTTATTAAACAAAACGGTGGGATAGAGGGGCTACTTACTACTTGGCGTTTAGGAAATCATCATAGTCACTCCCTCTCCCCCACTCCCCCCATGACTGTAAAATGAATTAATATACCCTGCAGGGTTAAAAAATAAGGACCACTCATTTAGCTGCCTCCAAGCTTGGAACAGTGCTCCAGGGGAAATGAGGGTCCAGAGCTCCTAGATTAACCAGAAATTCAGGAACTGCCCCAGAACTTCCCCACCATGCCCAAAGGGAAGAGAGGGCTCAACAGGGATGAGCACGGCTGCAGGGGCTCTTTAAAACAACTTGTCCTCAGTGTCCACCTGGAGTCGCTACTGTGTGCGGCAGACTGCCCCGAAGAGAAGGATGTGGGTTCCTGCTCCATAATTCTTCCTGCCCAGGCTCAGCATCAGGAGAGTAAAGAAAGAGGGAAAGGAGGAAGTAACTAGGGGGTGGAGAGGATCTGGGCTGGGACTGTCTTTGTAGGAGAGGAGCAAACAGAAAGAAACGCTTCCCTAAGCAACTCCCAATCCACAGCTGCCTCCTGCCACAGGCCCGCACGCTCTCCTTCCTTGCCTTCTGGCTTTGCCCGTTCTCTCTCACTCTCTCATCCTACCTTCTGCACAAATGCCTCAAATCCAAACTCTAGGCATTTTCTCAAGCAGTCACCAGACCGCCTCTCTGGAGACGGAAGGGGGGGGTCCAGGACACCATGAGGCGACCGCTGAACGAGTGCTGGGAGGGGGAGGGAGGCAAATAACAATGTTGGGGAGCTGGAGCTCCTGGGGTTTCGCTGCCAAAAGTTGAAACGTGGGTTTCCAGAGCCCCACACTCAGTCCTCCCCCCAGCTTAGGGGTGGGTGGTCCCTTTTGCTCGCTGGACAGACTCTAACCTCTGGCCCTGACAAGTGGAGAAAGGGCAGAGGTGGCCCTTGGAAGTTAGGAACCGCGTTAATCCCTTCCCAGGCCTCCCCAGGCTGACGGGGAGAGCTGTGGATTCAGCTGAGATATTAGCGGTAGAGCAGAAACAAGTCCAGTGAATGTGAGTTTAAATCTTCTCAATGCCGGTGTGGTGGGGCAAGAAAAGTGACACTGAGGGGACACGTGTGGTGGACTCTGGGCTCCCCTGGCTGAGTAAGAAAGTCTGGTAACTTTGGCTCTCATGGGTATTTTGGAGGAATAGGGATAAAGGCAGTACAGCTTGTACAGTGCCCAAAGCTTCGAGTCCCTGCTCCCGAAGTTCCCATGGCCTCAATCACCCTCTAGGAGTGCACGGTAGAGGCTCATGGAAGGCAGCTCAACTCCCTCTCAAGGTCCCCGGGAGACCTGGCCCAGGCTGCAGGACCCCTCAGTGTGTCATCAGCTCCCAGGACATTGCTAGAAGCACAGAAGGGTAGTGAGGGGGCCTGGAGTTTGTTTGCAGGCACAGATCTGTGGCTCCGGCCAGGTCCCTCCTCTCTGCACCTCAGCTTCCTTGCAGTCACACAGGGTTTGGAAATACTCCTCTTACACTTCGTGAAGATTAAACAATATGCAGCCTGCAAAACGCTCCACACATAACAGGCTCCCCTTAGAAGTTAGTTCCTCCCCTCACCCCACCCACCCCATCTCCCCAGGTAGAGGGCAGGCGGATTTCATTACCCCCCTTGATGGAAGAACTGAGGTGGGGTCCTGGAGGAGCGGCAGAGAATCACTCTTACCTTCCCCTAACTTTTCAGGTTGAAGCCCCAGGGCCACTGGCCTCAGTCCTGCTCAGGTGGCAAACCCGGGCCCCTCCCGGCCCCGCAGCGCCCTCAAGGAACGCAGGCTCAGGAGAGGGCGGGGACCACGGTCTCCACCGCGCCAATCAGGGTCCAGGGCACTGTACCTGGACTCTGAGACCCCTGCAGCCCTCTGTCTGGGAGCGAGTGCCACTCCACAGAACGCACTCAACAGCCAAAGCGCTAGCGACTCTTGGTGCGGGGAGCTGTGGCTTCCACGCCAGCCTGACTTGCTTTCTCCTCTCTCTCCTGCCTGGGCGCTTGGCTCTAACTCCTCTACCCCGGGCCCCTCAGTGCCCAGATGCTACGCCTTGGGCCCGGTGCTCCTGAAGGGAAGGCGGGACTTACGATGCAGGCCAGGTCCTACTTCTTGTGTTGCTGGAGGCCCGGAGCGAGGCCTTGTTCATTGAAAAATCGCCCGTCTAGTCGCCCATAATTTACCAAAAGTCGGGACAGTCCCCGCAGCCTTTTTGTTCCCACAATCGCTCCCTCCACCCTGCTTGAAGGCCAGGGTTAAGACCTCCTCCACACCTG
This sequence comes from Mesoplodon mirus, assembly GCF_964341445.2. Taxonomy (NCBI): domain Eukaryota; kingdom Metazoa; phylum Chordata; class Mammalia; order Artiodactyla; family Ziphiidae; genus Mesoplodon; species Mesoplodon mirus. The sequence continues at coordinate 227,185,103 of NC_138976.1, read as the reverse complement.
TGCGCCCCTACCCAGGGGCCACCACCGGCACCGCCTTCCTGGGGTCTGGAGATAGATCCCAGGAGAGGAGAGAAGAAGGAAGCCAACGAGGCCTCACGCTGAGAGAGCCGGCACCGTTCCCATCACCAGGAGGAGGCCGGTGAAGGCCGTGGTCCTGGGAGGGCTGGCTTGGTGCATGGAAGTATTTAGCAGGTCCAGGGCTATCACTGCCTAACAGGGTGTGAAAAGTAATATGAATGTGAAATACTGTGGGAAAACGGAGAGTTTCCAAAGCAGGCAGCGAGGCCCCTCTGCGGCCTAGCCTGCAAGGCCCAGACCCTCCGCTGCAACACACGTGGCGCCAGGAGACACTGCTTCGGGCAGGGACCGCAAAGGGTACTTGGGGGGAGGGAGGAAGGACCGGAGCGGGGGTGGGGTGCGCATCGAGACGTCGGGAGGGGCCGGGGGAGGGCAAGCTGACAGCACCCCAGGGAACCTGGGTAAAGCACCCACTCGTGACTGCCCAGGTTGACACAGGACAGCTTCACTACCTCCGCCCTAAATGTACAGAGGAAGACCTGGAGTTTTAAAATAGATAACCATAGGTTAGGTTAGTAAACAAGATTTTACTGATTTTATGAGACAACCTATCCACCCACTGGATAGAGATGACAGGAGGTATGCGGGTGCTTTCTGTAGGAGGTGGATGGAGGTGAAAAGGCGAGGTCTTACTCGATGCAAATTTCTCCAATCGATTCCAGATCAAGAGCACATAAACATGACCAGCGTTCCCACACGGTGCCCTGCAGACAAGGACCCGTCCTCGTGGTCTGACTATAACCCCTACGCCCGACCCAAAGAGGCCTTCGGACTCTCCCAGCTCCCAGGCCTCCCCAATCCCTAACTGTCTGACGCCCGAACCACGGGCCGGCCTCACCGGGAGCCAGGCCACGGGCCGAGCCCCCGCGCAGCGTCGGCGCCCAGGCACCTTCCCCTCGGGCGAGGGCAGGGCCCTCCAGCAAGGCCTGGAGAAAGCCCGGGGCCGGGGTCTGCCCGCAGGGCCTAGAGCTACATCCCCTGCCCCCGCCACCACCACCACACACCCCGCCCTGCCCCGAGCCGGGTTCCGGACCGACGCAACGCGACCGGTCTGGCTGGAGCAGCATCGCGGCCCGGGAGGCCGAGGTGCGAAGGCTCCCTTTGGCCAGGTGCCCCTGCGTCGTCTGGCGCCTCGTCAGTTTGGAAACGCTCGTACCGCTCGCTCCCGTTTTTTGCTTTCGGGGCCTCGTGCCGGGCGAGACAGCCAGCCTCGCTCTGTCAACCTTTCCCAGACAGGACTGCAGCGGAGCCGCGGGGTGACGGCGCGGCCGGTGGCAGACGGTACAGGTTTGGAGACAGACTCGCATCTCACTACTCTGAAGCACGAGGACTGAGCGTATTCACGAGGGGGTGGCCGCGGTCGCCCTGGTTAGCTCCTGCAAACAGCTCCACATTCGGAGGGTAAACCCGAGCTCCAGGACCCGGCGTTCGCAGGGGCGCGGACGCAGGCGCAGGGGAGGTGGGCGCGGGCGCGCGCTGGAGGGCCTGGGGCGCGCTCACGCGGCGGGAGGGTGGGGCAGCTGGGCCGGGGCCGCGCCCCCGGGAACCCGGAGCTCACCGGGCCCCAGCCTCCGGGTTCTGTCCTGGAAGCCCGAGACTCGCGAGTCCTCCACCCCGCGCGCTCCCTCCCGCGGCCGAGAGCGAGTCGAGTCCCACGGCCCCGGCCTCCTCTGCGGTCTCCCCCACCCCGGTCTCCCCAAGCCTCCCGGCGCCGCGCCGCGAGCCTGCCTCCCCCGTGAGCTCACTTCCTCCCCGGCGGCCCCCGGAACCGCTCCCGGCCGGCGCGCGGGCCTGGGGCGCTGGGCCTGCTCCGAGCTCCTGAGCTCTGCTCGGGCAGAAGTCCGCGAGCTGCGAGGGGGTCGGCCGGGAGGAGAGAAGTCGAAACTTCTGGAAAGAGAGGAAACGGCTTCATTCGTGGCCCAACTCAGAGCGCGGGCCGAGGCCGCCCGCTGCCCCTGACTCGGCCCGGAGGCCTGCGTCTCTCTCCGTCCTTCTTTCTTTTTATTCTTTTCTTCTTTCTCCTCCGCCCCTGGTCCCCTAGTTTCTCCTTTAGTTTTCACCTGTGTTTTAAAAACTCATGCAGGCACGTTAAAAAAAGTAATTTCGCGTGTAAAGTCGGCAGCGGCGGAGGGAGAATTAGATAGGCTTGGATTTAATTAGCTGGTAATTCTCCTCTCCTGCCCCCTTAAACGGAGATTCTAGTGGTGCTTCAGGGCCCACAAGTGACTATGACAAGCATATTTTACCTTGACATTAAAATGCTGCCCCCGGGGCGTAATCCAAGACCGGGCGCCATTTATTCGGATTTCGAACTTGAGCTCTGAGGCCTGAACACTGCTCCCCAGCCCTGGAAGGATGGCTTGTGGGCGCTGTTTAAAAATCCCTGCTGATTTTTCATTTTGTCCGGTTCTGTTTCTGAGGCTTCAGGAAGGACCGCCCATGGCTCCCAAGGACCCTCAGTATCCGACCGGACCGCCTCCAGCCTCAGACCCCACCGAGACCCACGCCCAGAGAATGAAAGAATATTTTTAAAAGCGTGAATGTGGGCAGAACCAAGAGCCACCTCTTGGTTCCGCCACGCAGAGAGGAGCCCGAACAGAATCTTCAGCCGGGACAGCTGACCGCATCTGGTGGCGGTGCGGGTGGACTGTTTCCCTGTAGAATCCAGCAGCCCGGTTTCGTGACCGCGCCATATCTCTCCTCCCGCTCTCTCCTCTCCCCCATCTCGCCTTTCTCTGTCGCAGTAATCGACCAGCCTCCCTTCCTCTGCGATTCCCTGCGAATCCTTACTAGTCCCCTGGCCCGACCACAGCCCCTCTCCGGCCCAGGGATGCAGCCGCCCGGAACCGGGTACCCGCTTGACAACTTCCAGGCTCTAAGGGAATCGCGTGTCCGTGTTGTCACCAGATCCACCAGCGCTTTTGATGAGAGCTGCTTCGCTTTTGGAAACATCACTCCCTCTTTTTTCCCAAGACAGAAGAATTTCTTCTCCTGGACGGGCTTAAACACAGACACACACAGACACAGACACACACACACACACACACACACACGACAAAGTATCTGTGTTGTGAAAACATCAGCCCCTAACAGCTGTCTTGGAGTCCAGTAAAGACTTTCAAGAAATATGAAGACAGGCCTCCAGTAACCCACCCCCAGATTATCATTTCTCTGGCAACCTTTCTTCCCACCTGGTCCTCTACATCGTTTTTTTTTTCAAAACTTTTCCTACCGCCACCTCCTCCTTATTTATACCTTCATCTTTCTTAAAGGAGAGATCCCTGGAAATAACTATCTAAGGAGAGCAGAGGAAGCCACCACCCCCAGTTTCACTCATTAGTGGCACATGCTGGCCAGGAACCAGCAGCATCTTTGAGTCTTCTCATCTGTAAAGAAGGGGCTAGAACTCCCAAGACCCATTTCCACTCTTAAATGCTCTACTGTTAAGGCAAAACTTTTCTTCTGTATTTCTGAACGATTGAAGATTATATATATATATATATATATATATATATATATATATATATATATATATATATATATAAAATACAAACACACATATTCCAATAATGTCCTGTGTCAAGAAGAGGAGGACATTTTAAACTTCTGCCAGTGCTCTCTTTAGCCCTCCCAGACCAGCCTTCCCTGCAGGCATGAAAAGACCCTCAGGGTGGAGAACACCGGGGGTAAGTCTCCTGATCACAGCCACCATCCAAGACCACTTATGGTCACATGACTCATTAGGACCCTTAATCCTCATCTGACCTGCCGATTCAAGCACCGCCAGTGAAACCTCGTAAAACTGGTCAAGAGGCTGGCCAACATATGCACACGTTAATTAGAGTTATGTGAGCCTTAGGATTCCAGGCTGATGAACAGCTCCAGAGCTGTAGAGGGCAGGGGTTTGGGGTCCTTTTCGCCTACCAATGCCCTTTGGTCTTACCAGGACATCATTTGAACTCAGTGGGTGATCTGGAAGCTACCCCCCTTCAGAAGGTGGCTTAGCCACAGTAACTAAGGCTGAGACCTGGCAGTGGGTCCCTAAGAGGGACAGGCAGGAATCTGTTCAGAGGAGGAAAAGGGAATCAGCAGTGGGCTTTTATTGTTATTGCATCTAGTGTTACTATGAGAGAGAGGCAGGGAGAATCCCAACGTGAAAGAAGAGATTTGGGGCATTAATGGAAGGAGTGGATATTGAGCAATCCTGTCCCTGAACACACACACACTCTCACAGTAATAGATGCTTTCAATCCCACTGACAAGGATAAGGGAAGGCATGGTGAGGAGGAGTGTGGGCTTCAGCCAATTTAGCAACTGCAATTCTGGCCAGGTACCAAGAAGTCACAGAACACCCTAGATAGCAGAACTGGCCCCATCTCTGGCAGGGGCCCCTGTGCATGACACTTTTCCTACAAGGCATGTCTTCTTCTCCATCTGCATCTGACTCCTAGATAGACGATGGTCAGGGTCAGTCACTGTTGGACAGCAAGACCACTTGGCCTCTCTGAGAACTGCGCTGATAAAACTGATGTAACTGGAGGTGCCCTCTGCTCTGTATAGGGAGCAATTAACCCTGGCTTTATTTTTGTCTCGTTGAGTTGTAAAGGACAAAACGCCTGAGGTCTATCAAGTCTACATATACTAACTTATTACACTGCAGGATTTATCTCAGCTGTTATAAAATACAGGTGCATTTCCCAATCACTCCCCCGCCACCCTCCACTGCATTTATAACCCATACAAAATACCTACAGGCTAGAACATGGCAAAACCTCTCTGAAAGTAGGAGGAAGTTTATTTGTGATTTCCTTGGTGCACGACAATTTAGTCCTTTTAAATTTGACTGGGGGTGTGTGTGTCAAATTTGGGGACACACCAAAAAAGGAGAAGCCACATTCCTACAGCTCTAAATTTGATAACGTCACTCTTTCTACTTGCTTTTCTTCCTTTCCTTCTTCCCCTTTGCCTTAATCTTTGGATTCAGCAACAGAGAAAAGAAAATCGAGTTTGGAGCCTTAAGGATCATTTGTTCTGCATGTGCCCTGTCTTCCCTTTCCCAGATTTTTTTTTTTTTTTTTTTTTTTTTGCGGTACGCGGGCCTCTCACTGTTGTGGCCTCTCCCGTTGCGGAGCACAGGCTCTGGACACGCAGGCCCAGCGGCCATGGCTCACGGGTCCAGCCGCTCCGCGGCATGTGGGATCTTCCCGGACCGGGGCACGAACCCGTGTCCCCTGCATCGGCAGGCGGACTCTCAACCACTGCGCCACCAGGGAAGCCTCCCAGATATTTTTAAGTTGCAAATGGGAGGCATCTCACACTCTAACCAGATTTAAGCCTCTTCAAGTTCTTCAAAGCTTCCAGGGATCTGCCCCCATCCCCCAATCCCTCCTGATCAGCAGAACAGATACAAATGGAGTAACTTGCAGCCTTCCAGATCCATAGCAGTTCTATTCCTATTTGCTTTCTATGCATTAGGAAGCTCTGGAGGAACATGCAAGAAATTAATAACAATGAGAAAGAAACTGGACAGATAAAGAAAGGCTATTCACACAGACCTTTTGTATATTTTTGAACCATGAGAATGTACTGCGAATTCACGAGAAGTTAACTGATCAGGGCATATATGAGAGACATTAGGTGTTGAGTACACTTAGACATGATATCACATCTTGAGGAGGATCTAGAGGCCATCTACGGAGAATATGGGATTGAAAAACATATAATAAAACTTTCTGTTTTGCTCAATGGGTCATAAGTTGGAAATCTGACTAGAAAATAATATTTTAATGCAGAAGTATAAAACTTTAGGTGAGGCAGAATGTACACTACTCCTCTCCTGTTCTCAGATGGGAATATTTGCCAATTGAAAGCCATTTGCCCCACCAGTTAAGCCAGGTTACTAGAAACACTGACTTGCAGGACTGGCCAAACCCTCAATCCTAAGTGGAAAGACTGAGCTAGAACACAACTGAAGAAGAAAGATTGATGCTTCCTAATAGATGCTTGAAAATGGACAATTTCTTGTAAAGGAGGACAAGACCCTTCCTTAGAAATGGCTGCCTGTCAGCCTACTCCTGCCTTACCCCTCTCAGGGTGGGCTGAACACTTCACCCTAGGACAGCTGTCCATTTCCCTAGGCTTTAACCAGCTGCAAAAGTTCTTGTTAGTCAAATTCTACTCAGGAAGCCTAAATCAAAAAGAGAGTAAAAATTCCCTTAGTGATGTTAACTCAGAAACTAACGGATCAACTAAGCAGTGAGTTGAACAATCAACCCACTCCACCCCCAGATCATTAAACGGTCCCTGGATGCCAAAAAAACCTTTAAGTTAGACTGCCTTGCTCTTTAAAAAATATGCAAATACGGATAAACAACAAGATCCTACTGTATAGCACAGGGAATGCTTTTCAATATCCTGTGATAAACCATAATGGAAAAGAATATGAAAAAGAATATATATGTATAACTGACTCACTTTGCTGTACAGCAGAAATTAACACAACATTGTAAATCAACTCTACTTCAATAAAAATTTTAAATATGCAAATAACTCCACGCCCACTGGGGACCCATCCCATCAACTCACACTAGAGTTTACACACCACCTGCAGTTTTTCTGGTGGCATTAGCTCCTGCTAGTAAACAACTTAAACCATTCCTGTGGCAAAGGTCAACTGCAAAATGAAAGGGACTTTAGAAAACTTTTATGTAAAGGTATGGTATACGGAAAATCACAAGAGGGGTTATCTTCGTTCTATCCACTCGTGTTAATAAACAATCCTCCCCCAAACACAAAATCGGACCCTCTTTTCCCCACGAAAACGTGATTTCCAAGGAGGAAGTCGGTTATATCGAAAAATGGGAGAGATTTCTGAAGAGGGACTGGGAGAAAGAGCAGGGCAATGTTTCTGAGACCCCCAAAGGTGGTATTTGGGGGAAACGGTAGGGCAGGAGGGAAAGGGAGGGAGTTGAAAGAGTCTTTGGTTTCCCCAGCTGTTTGCGGCCGTTGGAATATATGGAGCCGGGGTTTTCCAAAGATGACAAGGGATAGAAAGTACAAGTCTCCCCCCTCCCCCCTCCCAGGCAGGCCTTCCCCCAAATGAAGATATATCTTCAGGCTGGAGACTTTTCCTCCTTCCACAGGGAATGAGCCGAGGTCACTTGGAACAAAGTCTCAACATTTAGTTAAAAATAGCAGAGTGATGATGGAAGCAACAAAAGGAGTCAAGGTATTTGTGCTAAAAAAACCCTTCAATCTCAGGTCTGGCCGGCAGTGGGAATATCCAAACGGGTTCTTTATATTTCACGTTTTATAGACAGTCTTTTCCCTAAAGGATATACTTTCATTAGGTCATAAATGCACCAGCAGATGGGAGAGAGGCAGGAGGTGTGCACGCGCGCGCGCGGATCAGCGGGGTCTTGGTGGGAGGCGGCGTCCCGGCGTGGGGCTCCGTGCCACCCACTCCTGTGGGCGGAGGTCGGGGACCGCGAGTGGAAGCAGCCGTTGGAGACGCTTCCTCTCTGCTGCTTCGCTTTCTTAGTTCTTACGTTTCCGGTGGGTCCACCGAATCTTCCAACTGCCCAAGGTCCAAGCATTTACTCACCACAGGCCACAGAGGGGTGGGGGAAATGACGTGCCTTTTCAAGAGAGTTTAAAATTTTCACTCGATGAAGTTTACTTGTTGGGGCCTCAGGGCCAGAGCCTAGGAGGGAGGAAAAGGGGTTTTCTGGCGACTTTCACTTCCCACTGGACCGGGTTGGAGAGGTTTACCTCCCCCAGCACCCAAGGACTGCGACTAGGTGCCCTGCTCCAGACAGGAGAGGGCTCTGCAGACGGGAATCGCCCGTCGCCGACAGCCACTTTGGCTTCTTTCAGCCTATTTCTCCAAGTGAGTCGGAGTTATACGCAACCAGCATCAGTTCACCGCCTATATCGAGTCCCGGAAACTTGAATCCGCAGCACTGATCTCACACTTAGAAGTTGGTACCAGTTTTGAAATTATTGTAAAATGCCACCTGGATGATATATCGTCTGTCTAGGCCAGATTAGCAAGCCACGAGCGCATACTCTATGTTTAAATCACACCCCGAAACGCGGAGAAAATGTTTCAATAGGGATCTACACGCAACAGAGGGAAACTGGAGCAATAATTATTTCCCTCTTTTTTGATTTCCTGTTTCTAAAGAAAGCATTGTTATCAAGGACGAGTTAGGTAATGTGAACTAAAAGGCTAGCGGGTCGCTGTCGTTTAAGCCCAATCACAGTTCGTAGTTCAAGGAAAACTGCCTTTAATTGACACCGTGTATATATTCCTCTGCTACTCTCGGGCTCCCCAGGCAGGGACGCCCCCAAGAGTATTTATTTCTAGGGCTGGAAACAAAACAACTAACCCGGTCTGCTGCGTAAGAGAGCGTTCCAAGATGTACTGCCGGAGAAAGGCTTTTTGACCCCTGTGGAAATTAGTCATATTGACAGACGCCCGGGGAAGGTAAATTACCCCGCGCGCTGACGTTACGCAGAAGCGCGCCCGGTTGCGCCTCCGCCGCGGCGCCCGCCGGGCCAGAGGCTCTCAGTTGGTTTCTCCAGATTCAGACAAAGCCCCGCTCTGCTTCTCTGGGCCTGGGATTTCAACGTGAAGGCGATGGAGAGAGCGGTAAAAAAGATGCTAGAGAGGGCAAGAGAAAACCAAAAAAGTGGAGGGGAAGAGAAAATGCTGTGCGCCCGTGGCACGGGCGAGCTGGATGGAGACCCGGAGAAAAGGAGCAGTGTCCGCAGGGGAGGGAGGGAGGAGGAGGCGGGAGGGAGAGGGCCGCGCGGCTCCCGGCTCCCAGGTCCGCCACTTGGGAGGTCCCGGCCCCAGCGCAGGCCCGGCCAAACGTCCCCCCCGGGAGGCTCGCGGATCGGGCGGGGTCGCAATTACACCTCGGCTCCAGGCGAGGACTTAAAAACCAAGTGGCTGGGGCTGCAGTCTGGAAGCAAGGCCCTGCGGTCATGGGTGGGGGGGCGGGGGGCGGGCCCGTGCACTGAAAACTTTTACAGGGCATGTGGGTACAAGAAAAAAAAAAAAAAACCCAAATAAACCACTTTCATCCAGCGTGGGCCGTGAAAATAAAAGCTGCTTTCTGAAGGGGGCGAGCGGGAGTTTTGAAATTCAGTGTGTGTTTTGCTCTTGTATAAAGAGTTTTGTGATTTTACCTGATAACCAGGGGGAATGGTAGGGGAAATAACTGAGATTTTTTTTTTCCGGGAGAGGGCTGTAATAGGGGTTCACAGGTTTCTCCCAAATCATCTTGTGTCCCCGGACTGCAAACAACTGCATACATCCATATGGATCATTATACACAGTGTGGCGGGACCCTGCGAGACCGGGTTATTGTTGACATAAAATAGGATCTAGTGGTCCTACCTCTTTGCTTTCTCATATTGAGTCTGCAAAGAGGGCAGAATGGAGAGCGTGAAAAGCGTGGCATCTGATTTTACCAGGGATTGGACCTGAAGGCTTGGCTACAGAAGGCCCGGGTCAGGGCGCAAAGACAAGGCGAAAGTCGCCCAGAGGCTGCCGGGCGGGCGCCCAGCTAAGCCCGAGCCGGGCCCTCGAGGTGCAGAAGGCGGTCCCTCCAGGGCAGGCCGGGGCTGGGGGTGGCCGCCAGCTCTCCCCCACCCCCAGCACCTTGGGCCTCGCGTCTGCGGTATTTTTAGCGCCTCTCTCGGTTCCATAGAGACTCTTTTGAAAGCCAAACTGAGCCTCTCCAAGCTGGGAGGGGTGGTGTGGGAGTACGTGGAGGCGGCTGCATGGGTATTTTGATGGAAAGAGCAGTGTCTTATCTTTAAATTAAAGGAAAACTCGCTCTCTCCAGGTCTCTTCCTTCCTTCTCTCTCTTTCGCCCCCGGCTCAGGCCCGTGGGAACACGCCGAGTGCCCCAGTTAAGAGGATCGTGGGGTAGGGATGGGCGGGGTCTAGAAATCTGAGCAGAATCGGGGTGCCGCGCGCGCTCCGCTCCGCCGTTCACCCCCTTTTCCAGGCCTAGGCACCGTCGGGAGGGGCCGGCACCGGGCTAGGAATCTCCATCGCCTTCGAGGAGGTAGCGACGGGGCTGTTTAATTTTTAAATAAAGGTTGAACATAAGTCCAAATGTTTCTGCAACGGAGTTTCCAACCCGATGTGTGTCCAGGAATGAGAAACTTGGGGCCCGGACCTGCAGCCGGCCGCTCTCAAGTGGGCGCATGTAGATTGCGCGGAAAGCTGGGACGCGCTGCGCCCCCTCTCACCTGGGAGATGCCCCGGTCCAGCTTCCGCCGCCGCATCTCCCCACACCGGCTCACGCGGAGCCCCGGAGGCTCGCGAGGCGGCCTGCACGCCCTTCCCGGTCCCGGAGGCAGCCCCCGCCCCCTTCCCGGGCTTGGCGCGGCCCCTGAAATTGCCGGGGCTGGCGGGACGGCGCTCCGCCGGGGAAAACGGGCAAGGGAAGCAGGAGGCCAGGCCGGGTGCTCTCCGCTTCCTCCTAAGGTTCAGTCCTCGCGGCCCCCGCCCCCCAGCTTTCCCCGTGCCGTCCCCCCCGGCTGCCTGGGGCGCTCCGAGTTGCCCCCAAGTTTCAGACGCCGCGCCCCTACCCACCGGATTGCCTTCGGGACCCCTTGGTGCTGAGTCGACGGCGCGGCGGCGCTGGGCCGGGCGAACGGGAACCACCAGGCCCACCAGGTCTGCGCTCTTAGCAGCCGGGTAGCCCTTCGGGTCGAAGATGCTCAGAGGAGAAGGAAGTGCAGAGGAAAAAGAAAGGCGGGGGGAGCCTAACCTACAGGCACGCACGCGAAACCGACTTTGGGGTTGGACTTTTTCAGTTTCACACGAAGCGACCTGGAGTATCTGGAGAAGGTTTTTGAAGACGTTTAGCAGGGAGGGTGAGTTTTCTGCTGAGAAACTCAATCTGCCATACAGTAGCGGCCCCATCTGGGATCTGTCACTGCTGACAGCACCACAGGGCACAGCCGTGATCTTCTGCACAGCCTGCACTCCCCGAAATACCCTCCTTAATCAAAGGATGTCTGCGCGCCGGGGCTCAGCTGACCGCGCCGGGAGCAGAGCGGCCGGCGAATTCCACCCCCCTCCCCCCGCCCGTCCCCTCCCCACGGACAGAGCCCCGGCCCCTCTGTCTTCCCAGCACATTAATTAAAAGCGGAAAATAGACAGAGGCTGATGTCATTGCTCTCAGAAGATCATAAACGTAAAAGAGTCATCCTGTGAGAATCCCTGAAAATGACTTTAATGAATAATTTCAGAGACAGTTATGGCTTTGGGTGATTACTGAGGGAGAATATGAAAACCAGATTTGCAAAGGGAGGGCGATGGTCAGGCGGCTTGGCGAACACTTTCTCCCAGTAAAACCGCACCAGTTTTCCTTCGTCGCCAAGTTCTACTTATAGACTTAGCCTGCGTTTTCTTCTTCAAAAATAAAAGCAACAAACACACGGTTTTTGTTTCCTGCGTTTCTGCCTTATCCTAAAGACAAAACGTCAGCTCAAGGCAACAACAACTCACTTTAAGTAGAAGGCAGTCATGCACTGGCCTAGTGGTCACTGGCTTCCATCTCTCCAGAAGGAGGTATTTACTGCCATCTTAATTTAGAATGATACCTTTTTTGGCCTCTTCTCTAGGCAATGTACTTAAGGAAGGTTGAAAACTCTCTCTGCCCGAGTAAGTGCACTGTTTGTTCTGAGTTCTTTCAGCGGGGGGAGCCAGCAAACAAGCAAGCAGCAAATGACCCCACGTCCTACAGAAAAATCTGCAGGTCTCCCCGACTCTTTAGCCCTTGCTCACCATTGAACTGAAAGATGATTTGGTGCTACAAGGAATGACATTTTGAAACCCTCCATCTGCTCACAGGGAAATATCAGGTTGAATCTGGTTGTTCAGGATTAGTTGTGCATTAAATATACTATTTGAGAAAACGGGGTTGTAAGTTAGGGTGGGGGGGTCTGGTGAGTACCCTATGATCCTTCATATAAATGATTTAGCTGCCTGCAAGCCTGCCTCCTTTGCTTAGAAATATACACAGGAATTCTCTGGGCCTGTGGACCACATCGATTCATTCCATTTAACTCCAGTAAAAGTTCATTTATGCTAAGTGCAAGTGCATGGGAAGAAGCAATGTGGTTTTCTTGTTGTTGCTGTTGTTAGTTTTGTTTGTTTGTGAGTGGTCTGAATGACTCAGAAAACTGCCTATTTGCCTGAGTGGACTCCACCATTAAGGCAGAACCTGGAGAAGCCACTTACCAGCGCTGTGGGAAACTACTTCTTGCAGCGATCCTGCTCCTCCCCCCCTCTAGGAGCTCAGATAGGCCCCTCCTCCTCCAGTTATTATGGATTCAGTCTCTAAAAGCCTCATTCTCTATCCCCACCCCGCCCCCATATTTCCTCTCCCCTCTGCTGGGGATAGGGGTGTGTGGGAGGGGATAGGGGGCACTAAACTCTCTCAGTGTGACTTAGGAGGAGATGGTTCTCTTCCCTTCTAGATTACAAGAAGACACTTTGGAGGTTGCCGTATTGAGTGGCCTCAAAGAATCGAGGAGGGGTGAACATTTGGGACATTTTCTCGACTGGATCCCCTGTTTATTTTAGATACTCTTGGCTACCCAAATAGATCTTCTCATCACTACACTCAAATCATGGGCTATGACTTCTTTTCCCTCTAGCTAAATTATCTGTAGCTTCTGAGTAAACCATCAGCTCAGCCTTTGCAGCCTGTGCCGAAATAAACAGCAGCTTCTGGCTTTGCTTTGAATCCATGCCGTTGTCCAGTTAAATCAAGGTGTGGGACTGATCCATGATATGGCCAATTCTCTCCCAGTAGAGATTATAAATAATGCAGGCCTCACCCTCCCCGGAGAAAGCCATCTCCATGCGGACCCATCCATTGTTCCACATGGGCCTTTGAGAGAGTGCCAAGGTCGAGGGGCTGGCTGCAGTGGGTGTGTGTGGCCTCAGGAAGTGGTTCCGGAATCCCCTAGGGGAGTTTTGAAAACTGCAGACTTCAGGTCTCACTCCTGACTGGCTGAATCAGAATTTCTGGTAGAGGTAGGGGCTGAATTTATATCTTTATCAGGTTCTTCGGGGATTTTGGATCACTAGGTAAGTGTGGGAAGCTCCAACCTAAACTGTTCTGGAGCCGGATTCATCCCAAAGACCAGGCCAGTGCCCCAGGGCACCAGGGTCGGAGGTCAGGGGTGTCATCCTCCCGCCCAGGAATTGTACAAATATACCCAGCCTCTGCTCTGGGCACTGAGACATAGTAGGGGACAAAGCTGCTGCCCGGCAAACTTGCCCTTGCAAGATGTCAGGGTTTGTGTCAAGGACAACTCCTGAGGGGGAGGGGGAGGCAGGAGAGGGTCCAGAGCCTCTGCTTCTCAGATTCTTCGGGCTGTAATAGCAGGTGCAAAGACGGAGGCGTGGAGAGACATCCTGCTCCATAACCAGCGTCTGCCCGGCCGCCCTGCTAGGCAGAAACTCACTATTTTGGCTCGAGGGCTGTAGGGGCCAAGCGGGTGCCAGTACCAGGAGAGCGGCCCTAAGAGCCCCCTGGACCCCTAATAGCCACCTCCTCCTGGCAGCCCGGCCTGCATGGGCATGGCTGCAGGGGCCGCAGCTGTTGGTGTAGGAGAGCAGCACCCCGGCCCAGGGATAGCAGAGGACCGCTGGCGGTCAGGGCCAGACACGGGAGCCTTTTCCAGGCCGGATTCACCAGATGCAGTGAGTTGGAAAACTTAAAGTGGGGAGGGGGCCCGTAGAGACGTTCCCCGTCCACACCTCACCTCCAACAAGGAAAACAAAACGTCTTCTGGACTAAAAATACATATTGAGAAAGTCCCCGCGCGCAGGCGGGCGGCGCGTTCCAGCTGCCGGCCTGGCCCGGGAGGACTTGGCCGCGCGGTCGCCGATTACACCCAGCTCGGCTGGGATGGCTCCGAGCCGTCTGCCCTGACGTCAGCCAGGCTCCGGCCCCGCCGCGGCGAGATAGGCAGCGCGGCCGGGCGCGGGCGCGGCGCTAATCACTCCCAGATGGCCCTAATAGCGGAGATAAAGACGGACGGAGCGGCCGGGAATAAATTTGTAATCAGGGCTCTACCATCTGATCATCAAAGCGGCCCAACTGCCGGGAGAATTGGAAGGGAATGCGTGTGTAGGGGGGTCGGTTCTGGGGAGAGGCGGGGGGCGCGCTCCAGCAGGGAGCTGGCTTGGGCAGGGTGGCGGGGACAGGAGAGGAGGCTCGTCGGTGCGCCTGTGAGTCAGTGCCCCGCGCCCCTGGACGGCCACCAGCCGACCGGCCGCCGCCGGGGAGCTGAGTCTGGCCGGGCGGCACCCGCGGACCCGCTGCGGGCAGTGCCTGCTTCCAGCCGTCCGCCCCCAAACGTGGGACGGGTTCCTCTCCTGGAGTTGCCCCTCTCCCCTCCTCTCTTGCCAAACCGTTAAACAACACTTGGTCCCCCGTGCCCCCGTGGACGTAAACCCGACAGCACAACTGGGCTTCCGGGGAAGAGGGCCGCCGGGGCCTCGGGGCCGCTCCAGGATCTCTGACTCCGAGGGATGCGCGGGCTCCCACAGGCCCGAGGAGTCAGGCCCGGTCGAACGAAAGGGTCCCCTCAGGTCAACAGATCTGAAAGAGACAGGCGGCGCCTAGGGTCCAGATGCAGCCCTCCCCGGGGCACACGCCCCAAGCCTCCTTTCCTCATCGTCTCCGCTTGGCACCGACCACCAGTCTGGTTTCCAAATCCAGGCGCGTGGGTGGGACTCGCGGGCAGGGAGCACGCAGGGCAGCCGTGAGGGAGAAAACCGCCGGCCACACGCGCAGCGGGAGACGCGCGGTTTCCTTAAAGCTACAGGAAGAGCTGAGCCGTTTCCTGCGCTCTGTGGAGCCTCTGTACAAATGCGGTTCCGGCTGTTGTGGCATCCTGTGCCCAGTTTACGGCCCCCCCCCGCCCCGCACACACACCTGAGGCCCTCGCAGCCGGCTCGGGCTCTCGCTGCAAAACTAGTCTCGGAAGCGGCTCGCAGGCCTCCTCCGGCTGCCTGTGGCTTTGCCTCGGGATCACTCTCACCCGCGGCCCCCCTTCCTGCGAAATCCGCGTGCGCGCAACTCACCCCTCTTGCCACCTTAACAACGCGGTGTGGGATACCAGCCCCGGACAGCGGCCAGCAGCGGCCCAGGCGAGGGGGCAGGGATGCAGCCGCCCTCCTGTCCCGACTCTTGCACACTTGGTTTCCAAAGGGCCCGAAGGTTGTCGTCCCTGGCTCCACTGCTGCACTCACCTCACCGCAGAGACGACCAGGACGCCTGGTCCTGCCGCCCCTGAGGAGGGCAGCCTAGGTGAGAGGCCCACCTTTCCTAGATGCCCGCACCTACTGGCTAACCGACTGGGAGGATGGAGCTTCCCACCGTGCCCCCAGAGTGTGGCCCCGGGATTTAGAAGGCGAGAAGAACTCCAAGTGATCTCGCTGTCATCTCCTTGGCATGTCGACCTGAAAAAAAAAAAGAAAAAAGAAAAAAGGAAAAAAACCCCAAACAACTCTGAAAGCCACAGTAAGTGTCCTGCCTGGGGGGCGAAAAGTCCTGGAAAATTGGGGTTGGGAGCAGGGGGTGCTCTGGTCTCCCTCTGTCGAGTTTCCCAAGAAGGTGAGAATGGGTCTATTGGAAAACACACACACACACACACACACGCACACGCGCGCACACACACACACACACACACACACACACACACACACACACACACACACGGCGAGCCCTCGCCCCGCCGGTGCTCCAGGGTTATCAGGCTCTCGGCCCGCGCGGCGGTCTGGGGCCGGGCCCTGACAACCAGATCCACCATCAATTTACCTTCCGCCGCCCCAGCTTCCCATTTAGCTTTTAACGTCAAATCCTGCATTTTTGTCGGCTCCGGCCTGTCTAGAGAGCTTGTGATTTCGCTGCAGGAGTGATTGCTTTTAACAAAATGGCAGCAACCACATTATCCGAGCAATTAAAACAGAGGCCTTTTAGCCAGTCCCACAAGGCAGGAGCTTGGAAACTTTTTTTTTTTTAAGCAAAGAAGAAAAGGAGTTAAAAGAGAAAGAAACGTGTAGAAGAGAAAAGCATGGAAGCGTGGAAGAAACGCCTGCCTCGCCCACCACTCAGTGCCCTGGGACTTGACGACGTGGGGCGGGAGGTGGGGTGGCACTGCGCACTGGGAGGGTGGGGACGTGCGGCTGCGGGAGTGACCGACAATCTGAGGTGTCTTGCTGTTGAAGCGTTCGGCCGGGTAGTGCGCTCGCCCGGTTAGGGGGTTCGGCCCCCTGGCGTGTCGGGTCTGCCAGATGCCTGGCCCGTTGAGGTGGCCGCTGGGTTGGAACGTCCAGGTGGTGGAAGTGTCGGGGCCGGGTGCTGCGGAGCCCGAGGAAGCGGCGCGGCGGGCGGGCAGGAGAGCGGGCGGGCAGCGCCGGGCCCAGGCCAGACAAAGACGCCAGACCCGCGTTTCTGGAGCGCGGGTTTAAAAGCATGTGCAGCAGCCGGCGGCCTCATAGCGACGGTGCTGCCAGGGTCTTCTGGCTCCCTTCTGCTGGTGTTTAACAAACCAGAAAAAGTGTTAAGGCGGCAGCAATGCGTTAAGGCCCAGGTGGCGAGGAAGACCACAGCCAAGCCAGGCCCGCACCAGCCAGCACAGGCACGTGAAGATAACTGCTCTGGGGTTCCTGTTTTGAAAACCTCACCGCCTCCACCACCGTGCACGCCACTACCTCGGTAAACTCTATCCCTCCGCCCCTAGGATCTGGCATCTTTCTCTCGAACGGATTAAAGTAAAAGGCGGCTGGAGGCGGGAGAGGGAGGGAGCCCCTCGGTCAAACGGACAGGGATCCCGAGAGTAACAGAAAATCAGGGCGCGCCTCCCTCCGCCCCCCAGCGTTATAAACAAAGGCAAGTGTCTGTAAACACAGCCCCGCGCCCACCATGTCGGCCCAGCGCCGGCTGACCCGAGGGGAGAAAGTTCAGATCGCTTTGGCCGAGTTGTTCTAACCCCGCGCCCTCGAGTCGGCGGCCGCCCGCAGCAGAACCCCGCAGCGCCGCTCGCCCGCCTCCCGCCCGGCGCTAGCGAATTCACCGGCTGCCGGCGGTGGGCTCAGAGACGGCACCCGCCAGAGTGGGACCCCTGGGGTGGCGGGGGAGGGTCCGTGCCCGAGGCCGAGGTGAGAACATCACCCCGAGGATGGGTTCCAAGGTGGGAACCCTCTGGCCAGCCTCCCTAGCCCCAGATCTGTACACGCGGCGTTTCCTGAAGCAAACCGCTTTTTAATAAGTTTCGCCCTTCTCCCTCCCCCCTCCGCACCCCCCATCCCTCCCTTCGCTCCCCCTCCCCGGCCTGCCGAGCCCTTTCCGGCACTCCAGCTTCTCCGACTCTTACAGCAGAGATTCCGCTCTGGCCAAGCCCACGGGCAAAGGAAGCCTCGGGAACTTCCTTCCGGGATGTGCCTGGGCTCCCGGAGCCCGAACCTCCGACGGGGGTGGGGGTGGGGGGAGTCCTGGCGGCTGAGAGCTGGGGACGGAGCCCCGGGCTGGCCTGGCCTGCGGCCGGGAGGACTTCAGACACCGCACAGTTAATACTGAGTTCCCTATAGCTCCTTGTAAATCTAGCGCCCGCTCCACCCCTCCCTCCCCCTTTAAATCCTCGGTCGCGTTCGCGATTTCTTACTTGATGTAGAATTCCTGGTTACCTAATCACGGATTTTTTTCCCCCGAAGGGCCTCCCCCTCCCCCGGCCTGCTCAGACCAGTCCCCCTTCTCCCCACCTACCCCCCCATCGAGACGACCAGCCAAAACCTCCTTTCTCCTGGTCTTTTCTCCCCTTTCTTGGATGAAAGCCCTATATTTTGAATTAAAAACTCTAGACTAGTTCCTGCGGCTGCAATAACGCGTGGGTTTGTCCCCAAAACGCCTTCAACCGAAAATGGCCCCTCAAACAAAACCCGAAGCCCCCCCCCCCACCAATGGCATCTGGTTGATTTCAGGAAAAGAAGGACACCTTTCCACCTCCTGAGCAAACCGCCCAGGCCCCTCTCCGGCCAGACCCTCCTTCCACAGCCCACTCAGTGCTCTCCTGGGGGCCAGGGACAGAGGGAAGGGAGGCAGGACTCGATGGCGCCCAGGCCCTTTGGCAGGATTTTCACCAAGGACACTTCTCTTTAAAGGGCCTCCTCGCCAGCCCTGCGAGGCCAGGAGCTCAAGTTGATGACTGGTCTGAACCACTGACTCTATCAAACAAAGTTAGAGGCAATCATGATAATTTAGTTTACTTCTGAATATTTTAAATATAATGAAAACAAGTATAACAGTTTTGTTTTCAAAACTCTTTTGAGGTATCCACCATTAAAAGATTGGGGTTTTGTAAAAAAAAAAACACACAGTGGTTTATTGAATACTTACAACGTTTACACCTTCAATATTAATTAAATTCCACTTAGTTTTAGAGGACGGAAGTGCACAAAACAAGTAGCTGTTGGAAACATCTTCACATAGGGAACCACCACAGATGAAATGGCAGCACTAGATACCGACCCCAACGGAAATGTTAGCGGCCCCGTTTTCTGCTTTGAAATAAAACTTTATAATCCCCAGGAATATTTATATCCAAAGGCCAAGTATTAAAGGTACACTTCACATACACACTATTGTCCGCTGTCTTTATCTGGAGGGGGTTGGGGAGAGGGCACCGCTGGTGTCTACACAGCCAGGAGGAAACATTCACAAACAGAGAATCTACGAGACGCCGGGATCCCTTACCACGCGGGAGTGTCCTCTTCATATTAAAATATGGAATGCTTTTCTTCAAATATCCACTTTGTTTTTGGAGGGGAAGGTGGGGAGCTGATGCCTCGAAGGGGGGCAAAGAGAGGGAGGCACATTGCACATAAATAAACCGGATGATCCAAATGCAGGAAGTCCTCAGAGCGGAGCGCACGGAGCTTGCCCGGAGTCCTGGGTCTGCATCCGGCTCCTGGGCCCGGCTCGCGCTCTCCTCCACCTCTTCTCCTTCTTCTTCTCCTCCTCCTCTTCCTCTCCCTCCTCCTCACTGCTTGAGCTCGAGGGCCCAGACGTGCTGCGGCCAGCCCGTCCGGCCTTTGGTTTTCTTGTCGTTGCTGCTTACTGTGCTTTTCAAGATTTCGTTCTGGGCAGAGGGGAGGCGAGGGGGAGAAAAGGAGAAAGAGAGAATCAGAGAGGAGACCCGGTTCCACGCCACCCCCGCGCTTTTCCCGGCCAGAGGAGAGAGTAAGAGAGCCAGCCAGGGATGACGTGTGGGATGCTTTCAAGTCCCAGCCCTGGCAGAAGAGCTACGGAGGCTGGCCGCTGCCATAGCTCCCGCCCGAGCTTCCAGACGCCGGCCGCGCTCAACTCCCGATCGGCAGGTTTATAAACAACCACCCGTTCTCATGTCGTTTATGGAGGAACCGGGGGCCTTCTCTCTAACTCTAGATGTAGGGGCGCGAGCGGGGGTCATCGCAGCCCCAGCGCCGCGCTCTAGGGAAGATGGGGTGAGGTGCCCCCGCCTTGGCCTGGGCCTGTCGGCATGCAGCTCGGCCTCCGGCTCGGTTCGGCAGTGCCTCTCCTTCCAAGGCCTCTGAAATCCCCCGTTACTCGGGATCTCTCGACTGTGTAGCGACTAAAGCGCCATAGGCCCCAAAGAAGAAAACCTCGACAAATGGGATAATTTTCCAGGCCCTTCGTGGCCATAGCCCTGCTCTGAACACCACTACCCTCTGGGCACCTGGTAGGAACTTGAGAAAACTAATTTTCAGTTATAATTTCCTGTTACTGTTAACAACAATTCCAGTGACCAAGGTAATATTTACTATTTGTCTTAAAATGTACAGGCTCATGCAAACAAAACAAGAAATACCGTGAAGTATACTCAGCTGGGAAGTCACATTTTAGTCTCACTGCCAAAGAGAAGCTGCATTTTGAAGTTAAAAGTACTTATTTTATGTTTACCTTGACGTCTTCCCGGCACAGAAATCAGAACAAGGATCAAATTCTTAGGATCAGTGGCTGCCTCATTCTCAAGAGGGGGAAATGCGATCACTAGCGAAATAATTGGGATCAAGCGCTTCTGAGCAACTTATTTTAGAAATATCTGAAAGCAAGATCGCATTGCAGGCCAGATGAAGGCTCTACAGGACAGGGAATGAGGGGTCCGGGCCAGTGCGATCGGGAGATCAAGCCGGACCCTGAGTCCGCGAGGCCCGCCCTGAGTGCCGGGGGGAGCGGCGATAACCCGGGGGTAAGATCACCAGCGCGAAGCATCGCTCTTAACCTCCTCCGCGTGCTGACACCCTCCCCCACCCCCTCCGCTTCTGCGGTAAACCAACCCGACCAGAACCTGGTGCAAGCAACCTTGGCTCAAGACGCAGCCAAAGAACGCGGAGAGCCATTCCTCAGCCCAACTGGAAAGAGACCGGAATTCCCGGTCCCTCGTACCCCACTGCCCGCTGCCCCCTGGTACTGACCAGTTCCTTCTTCCTCTTCTCTTCTTTCACATCTGTCTTCTTGATCTCCGCCTTGAAGGCCTCCGCCTCGCCGTTCTGGTCGTCCTTGGCCAGCAGGTCCATGAGGTAGGCGATGTAGCTGGTGGCCAGGCGCAGCGTCTTGATCTTGGAGAGTTTGGTGTCGGCGGGCACGTTGGGGATGCACTCGCGCAGTTCAGCGAAGGCGCTGTTGATGCTCTGAGTCCTGCGCCGCTCCTTGCGGTTGGCGGTGCCCCGGCGCTTCACCGGGCGCGGCCCCCCCAGGCCCGGGGGCCCGGCGCCCGGCGGCACCCCCCCGTAATGGGAGTGGTCCAGGCCGGCGGCGCCGCTGGCGTACTCGGGGCTGTAGGACAGGGCCATGCTGTAGTCGGGGGGCGACATCTCGGGGTGGCCGATGAGCCAGCCATGGAAGTAGGGGTTCTCCTCGTGGCTGCAGCGGCTGGCGGCTGCGGCGGCGGCTGCGGCGGCGGCGGCGGCGAACGGATAGCCCTCATGGTGCACCACCGGGTGGTGGGGGAAGCCCCCCACCAGACTCATCTCGCCCTCCGCGCCCCTCCACGCGCCCCAGCGTGCGCACAGTCCCGCCGCGCCCTCGGCCCGGGCCCCCGCTCCGGCGCTCGGCGGCCTCCCCCACCCCCCAGCCCCCAGCCCCCGGGCGCCCCGGCCGGCCCGGCAGCCGCAGAGGGGGCTGCTGCAGCCCGGGCCCCGGCCCCCCGCCTGGCCCGCGGGGCCCGCCTCAGCAGCGCCGCGGCCGCCGGCTCCCCATAGGGCGCGGCGAGGTGGTCCCGGCACCGTGCGCCCCTGGCCGCCGCCGCCGCCGCCGGCTCCCGCCTCGCTCCACGGCCCGCTCGCAGGCTTCTGCTTCCCGGGCGTCTGCGGGCAGGCACAGTCCTCTCGTGCTCATACAAAGGTGCCCGGGCTCCGGCGGGGCTGCTCGGCGGAGTCGCCGGCTCCGCGCCCCGGCCGCGCGCCCGGCGCCGCTGCTACTCGGAGTCCCGGGGCGAGTCCAAGCCGCGGCTGGAGGAGCCGGCGGGGTCGACTGCTCACTGTGAAGCTACCTCCATGCGACCCTCCCCTTCCCGCCCTTTCCCCTCCCCCCACCAGCCTGATCTGTGTTCTTGGGCGCTTATTGTTTTAATGAAATTTTTGGTTGTTGTTGTTTTGGTCCTTGAATGTGATTTTAGCTGCGAGTAACGTGTCCCGCGCTCCTCTCGGGCTCCCTCGGAGGGTTTTCAGAGAGGTCTCAGTGCATCCATTTTCTCAGATCCTCTCCTTCTTTCGGGGGGAAGGATCTGGGCCCTGCAGGCGCCCTGGAGCGCGAAGGCGGCGGCTGGGGCTCGGAGGGGTCTGCGCGGCGGCCTTGGGAGCTCCCGGGCGGCGGCGGCGGCGGTTCTCCGGGACTGGACACCGTGAGGGGAGCAAGAGGATTTTCCCAGCAAGATCTCCATGTACAGCTACATCTTTAGGGCCGCTCGGGTTAATATATGTCGTCAGAGGCTCCTCACGCCAATCCCGGGGCGGCGGGGGCGGCGCCTCGCGCTCTCTGCAATAAAACTTTTTGATGTTCTCCTTGCTAATTGCCGAGGTCCTCATCCAGGATTGGCTGCCCCTTCATAACCAGAAGATAATTAAAACGAGGGGGGGAGGGTTAAAAAAACTTTTTTATCAGCCGGAGGTTAATGCAAGTGTTTAACAGATGCTTCACTATTAAAATATTTTACCCCCAAGTCTCAAATATCGAAGAATCTTAAACCAGGTACGGTATCACTCCGCTTTCTTTTCTGGTTAAAAAAAAAAAAAAAAGGAAGCAGATATTGCTTTTCGAAGTGTTTTGTAGGTAACCGAGGCAAGAAAACCAGAAGGCAGCGGGCGCAGTTCCGTGCGGGGCCGGGAGCAGAGGCGGCGGGCGGTCCCCACGGAGGCGCGTCTCCAGCCCAGGCGGGCGCGGGGCCCGGGGCGCGGGGCGCGGGGCGCGGCGGGGCACGGCTGCGGCTTTGACCTGGGCACGGGCTGGAAACGCCCGCCTCAGCGTCGCTGGACTTACCCGCCATCACGTTACCCAGGCCAGGGCCGTCTTGGGTAGCTCATGTTATTGTGGCTGCTTTTGGAGATCATGGTGGAGACCCCGGGACCGGTGGCCAAGCCGATTATAAATACTCTTACTTCCATGTTCTTCAGGGACACCAGCCCCAGCGAAGGAAGACCTTGAGCGATTTCAAAGCGCAGGCACCTCGATTCCCCGAATTTGTTGTGTGGCTGGTATCGGTGTTCCCCTGGTTTAACTAGCCTGTCTGGTAAGTAACTGAATATTTTTTACAGCGTGTTCTGAGCTTATTTTCCAGTTTTTATGAACAAACATATAAATACATCTCGGCATTCCTGCCTCTCCCATAAAAGCGGGCATCTGTGGAAAGCAGGTTTAGTTATCGGAGGGGAACCATTAAACACCAGTTTAAGAGGCAGGCCGGGAGGACGGCTTGTGGATGTTTAGACTGCTGGCCTTGGTGATCTTGAACGCATTATAACGGAAAATGGATCTCCACTTGTGAGTCACCCGGCCGCAGGGCACCGGGCCCACGGTGCCCCGAGCGGCGTGAGCGTCTCCAGAAAGCTCGCAGGAGGTTGGGGGTGGTGGTGGACGGTGGCAGGAGCTGAAATGATCCCCGGGGCTTGGCCGGGAGCCGCAAGGGGAGGCTGATGTGTAGCTGAGGATTCCGCCCAAAGGGTCGGTGTGGAAAAGGGTGTCTACAGAAGCCCGCGGGCCGTAAATTAGAGGGAGCCCACGCGGAGTGTGCAGGAGCCCGCGCTGAGCCCGGGACTGGCCACTGGGCCTGGCGAGGGTCACCCAGGGGAGACCAACTACACTACCTTGGGCGTCGTCTCTGGCAGGCAGGCAGGCAGGCCCCAGGCCGCAAAGGGAGTCGCAGCCAAAGGACTCAGCGAGCACAGTCCTTTTCTTGCCTGCTGCGTGCGTTTTGCGGGGTACACTGGTTGGGGATGGAAGGCCAGGTCAGCACGAATAGAGGTCGGGGTTGAGGGGTACCCAACTCCTGAGCTGCCAGGGATTGGGGCAGCCGCCAGCCACTAACCCCAGAGCCCTGGGCAACAGCTTTGGGAAACATGTTTTAGCTTTTAGGTGGCCGGGCTACAGGAGAGGGAAAGGAACCCAGAGAGGGTCGTAGAAATCCAGTCTGGGAGTCCTCATGTTGACCCATTCAGTCCCTTCAGCAAGGGGTCAGTTTCCCTGGATGCCCCCAGCAGAGGTGTTAAGGCAGAGGACAGGAGTTGGGGAGTAGCTGAAACCAGACTGGTTGGTAAGTGCCCTTTGGGCTCAGAACAAAATAGCCACCTAGAGCTTCGAACCCTCACCCTGGGTAGGTCTGCAGTTTTGAGCACAAGGAGAGTCTTTTAAAGACCTTGTTCTTCAAGGAAAGAATATAGGTAGTGTGGTCAGGGTTCTGTTTACATTTTCACGGGGGAGGCCAACCCTGAATGTGTAAATACTGGTAGTTCAGTCCTCTGACATTTGATACATTTTTTAAAAGTCTGTTTATAAAAACACATCTAGGCCTTGGGAGCAGGTAGACAAAGTACGATGATTGCACCCTGGCTGGGAACGGGTAAAAATGCAGGGAAAGTAGATGCAAGCTGCTTTCAGGCCAGGGGGAGTTTGGGGAATTGAAAGGAGGAGGAAGAGGCCAGGCAGAGGGCTGAGCAGGGGACTGGGATGCAGTGTCCACCAGAGGCGAGGGGCCTCCATGGGAAAGGCATCAGAACTTGCCACTTTCAGCCTTTCCCATGCTGTTTTCATTGAAACAAAAAATGGACGAACCCCTTCATGGTCCCAGAGAGCCTGGCAAGTGATAGAAGAGATGGACAACATGGGACAGAAAGAAGTCATAAAAGATGCTAATCTGAACATCCGTCCTCGTTGCAGTGTCATTATCAGTTAATTAATGTGATCCGAGGGTCCAGGGCTTCATGAATCTCCAAAAGCCAAAATGCAGAGGCTACAGCCCTAGAAAGGGGGCTTGGAGGCAGGGGACAAATGAGAGAATTCTAGGGTCCCTAACTGGCTGAGTTCCACTGTGAATGCACAACCGAGTCCACTTTTTTGTGTTAGTACTCTCTTTGGGACATTTTGCTCCGGGTCTAGTGGGATGCTGGATTAGTCTGCTGCTTTGGAAAGCTGTGAGGCAAAGATGCCGTCTCAGGTTTGCCCCCAGTTTAGGTGGCCTGTGCCTTCTGGGGGGCTACTGATGGAGCTGGTGGTAGTGGTGGTGATGGAGGGGAAAGTGGGAAAAGAAAAGGAGGAGGGGGAAGTTCCTGGCTTAGTTATCAGCCCAGGGACCCCATCATGGTCTGTACTACTGTGGCCTCTGGTGTGCTGCTCCCCAAAGGGCATGCATTCCGAGTACTCCAGGGGAGGTGAGACGATGCAGGCTGAGGACCACTGAGCAGCTGAGAAGATGCGGGCTGGGGGCCGCCTGGGGTGCCTGCAGGAGGAATCCTGCAAGGGTGAGGACGTGCTAACATCTTCCCCTTTTCTGAGGCCCTGAGCTGAGCTGCAACCAGTCTTACCTAGGCGGGGAGACTGCTTCACAGGAGGGGGGCTGGGGATGATGTTTGCGATCCTTGTAGCTGAAGATGTACCCACTGTGCTGCACATTACATCTGCCTTCTTCAGCTAAGCAGCCAGAACTGGGGTCCAACATTTATTCTGGGCCCGTGTCTCCTGTCTCTTTTCCCTCACTCCTACCCTTTCCCCTGAAAGGGAGTCAAAGGGCACGGGAATGGCTGCACACTCCCTTGCAAACGTTCTGGTCTTGTGAGATGTTACTTTTAAAATAAATCTGGTTTAAACTAAATATTTTCTTAAAAACTTCAGTCTGTTTTTAGGGAAAATACAGATCTTTTTGAGGTATTTATTATTTCAAAGGCGAGGGCAGTTTGTATCTTGTGTTTTGCTCATGAGAACTCAAAATAAACTGGACCTGAAAATAACCAGGCCAGAGGGCCATAAACACACATTTTATGTTTACGGGAATTATGGCTCAATTCCCTTCAGCGTCTTTCAAATCTCGTTTTCCCTTATTTTCTTAACCAACCTAGTAGAAGTGACTCTGGGCATCCCTTTAAATATCTATAATGCTCTTCTGTGAGGTGAACCCCAGAACGTGCTAAGAAGCCCAGAAAGAACATCAAACCCAGAAAGTGGCAGCAAAAGCAGTGTGTTCTTGAAGATGTCACCCCAGCCTCACCTGCTCCAAGGAGGTGCTTCTTGTGACACCCTAATTGCTCTGCATTTCTGCCTGTCCAAGGGTGGGGTTGAGTCATTGTACCTGCTGGCCACTCAGCCCCAGAACCTCTAGGACAATCTAGAACCAGGCATATTGTCTGAGGGGCAACAAGAGTTTCCCTCTAACTGGGGTTTTGTAGTCCCTCCCTTTCTTGTGTATCTTTTGGCGAGTGACAGTGGCCCCAGAAACGTGGTGGTGCTCCAAGTACACATCTACAAAGCAGAATCAAGTTTGATCGGACTCACGTCTGTTTCAGAAACGAAGGACAGGAAGAGCTGCCCTTGGCTCTCCGGAGGTTTCATTTCTCGTGAGCATTTTCTTGTTGGATTTTGGGGTGGGCCTGGGGTATCTGGTGAGTGAGCCCTCGTCCCTCCTCTTTCCCATCCGTACAGATCTGTGGCAACAGGGTGGGGAGGGGCTGATCCAGTTGCAGTGATGACTCTGGAGGGGCTGATTGCTCCGTGTTGATCAGGAAACAGTTAAGTCAGTGGAGAAAATTGGAACTTGCTGGGCGCTTGTAACCCCCCCTGCATTAGCCCTTCTCTCTCTCTTTCTCTCTTCTCTCCTCCCTTTCTACCTTCCTTTCCCTCTCTACCTCCTTCCTCCTTCTCTCTTTCCCTTGCTTCTAATTTGCCTTCCAGCAATGTTTGGATTTACAGGGTTTTTGGTGTCATAGAACCTGAAAGTGGTGAAGAATAAGACCCTGGCTCATCCTTAAATAAAGTCCTTTAGAAAAATATTTTTAAAAATTGAAATATGACAGACATATAACATTGTGTACAATAATTAAGGTGTACACCGTACAAGAAACATCTTAATGTCCCCTATGAAGGGTGGTGGGAATTTGCATTTTCTCCAAATAATCAATGACTAGATCTTCATATTAACTGGCAAATGTGCTGCTGCTCTGGAGGGTCCTTATTGATAAGGGGGAACCTTTGCCAGGTATCCACATGTGTCTGTAAAGCTAAAATCCTTACTCAGACCGAAGGGAACAAAAGATAATGCACATGAAGGGTCCTCACTCCGGGCGGCATGCTGTATATATACATGGGAAGTGTTACTAATGTAATCATGGTGGTCCTAAGAGGTATGATAAATCTGATCTTTGCTACTTTGTAGTAAAATATAGATGGAGTTTAGAGCAGAAGTGGTGTAAGAAAATACACCTCACAGGATTTATGTCAACTACTCAGTCACATTCTTGTTTCAATCAAATCACCTACACACACAAGTAATATTTTCTTCCAAGCCGGGAGGAAAGCCTTCAACATGCAGAAGAGGAAGTAATTGTAATTTTGCATACATGCTCTAAGGAAATGGTAAGGAAGAGACTTCAACTAGTCTGCAATACAGTCTGCGGTTCAGAATAAAATATGAAAGCAAATGGCAGCTTAAAATGCAGGGCTTTGGACAAACCACTCAAGTGACGGAAGGGTCTGTTTGTGTCTGGAAGCCCCGGTGCCTTCCCAGTTCTAACTGCAGTGTGGCTCACATTCCTGTTCTGAAGCCTCCTTTGCAAATTCACAGAGATAGATTTCTCTAGCCAGGGCAGTTGCTTCCAAACCCTTGCTAGTTTCTTCCGGGGCCTTTGCTTCTAGACGAGGGCTCGCCACGATGGCTAGGTTTCAGGTTAACAAAAAGAAACCGTTTTATTGTCGATATTAATGGCAAACCTCGATGTTTACAAGGCTTGGGTTCAGCAGATCAAAAGCAGCTTGGCTTGACTTCTCAATATTCTCTGGAGCTTAGACAATTAACTGCAATTTTGCTCCTAACGAAACAACACAGAGAAGTTCGTTCCAGAAGCGCTGAAGGTAGCCTTTCAGCAGAGATTTTTTTTTTAACCTGTGTACAACCTGCCAGAATCTAAAACATTTGTCCACTGAAGCTGAGCTGAGTTTTGAAGGAAACCTCCTTAAGAAAATGTGTTGGCAAAGTGTCTTCGTTTGCAACGCCACGAGCCTGTTCAGCCCTGCATTCCTTGCTTGCCTTTCTGGATCCCGCAGACTGAGGTCTCCCTGGTAATTTGGGTACACCGAGTCTCCAGTTAATGACAGATAATCAGCCTTTGGGTCATTCGGTCATTCTCTTATTACAAACCCCTCCTGCTCTCTCTGATCTCCTTTCAAACTATATTTCACACAAACAAATAAAGCAAGACAGGGACAAGTTCTTAAAAGAGAGAGAGAGAGAGAGAAATATTAGAAACTCCCGATACAGAACGCTACACAAGGAAAGGCAAGCTAAAAGAGGATAGGAAAGGACATCTTATCCCAATGAACATGTTGTGTACAAAACATTAAAGGAGAAGGCTCTGGATTCTGTTAAAGTGACAGAAAATTAAAATAAAAATAATTGCAGGCAGAAAAGTTATAACATAAACAGAGAAGGCAGGATGCTTGCTGGAAATGCGCAGCACCAGCAGGCGAATTTGTTGTTACAGATTATATATCTGCAGTGTGATTGGAGAGGCGAGACTTTGTTTCATTTTCCAGGACAGAATGGATTTCTTTTTAATACTTGTGTGAGTGCCCACTTAAGTTAACACAGGCCAAAACCTCGAGGAACAAAAAAATGGAATTGCATTCTGCTTCTTGCAAAGCATCCAACTTCAAACGAAGGAATTGGTTGCATACAGAAAAAGCAGAATTCCATTCAAAACACATTGAGAGACTCCACTAGACACGGATGACTGATGCTTTTTTTTGTTTTGCTGACAGTAGGCACAGATCACTCTTGGGGAAGTACCACCGAAGCCAGTTCTCCCTGCCCCCCCACCCCACCCCCGGGGTCTCCATTTGCCCAGTCTACCTTTGGCTGTGACTCCAGAAAGACAAACTTCTGATTGGCCAAGGTACATCTCTGACCACATCCCTCTGGGAGAAGCCTGGGAACGTGTAGCTCTAATAAGAGCCCTGGGGAGAGTGCCCCAGTGCCATTTTCTTGGCCCTGCCTGCCCTTAACAGTCCCCTTTGGCCCAAGTCCAGGGCTCCTGAAAGGTCAAAGTCTAGCCGCTGGTGCCATCTGCAAGCCCTAGGTTTTCAGTCCTAAGAGAGACTGGAACTTATTGCTCAGGACTCGATCAACTCAAGTTCTCCAAGTCAGAGGGGCAGCTGGGGGATCAGCAGGTGACGAAAGTGTGACCCCTACATTGTCCTCAGCTGTGTGTCTGGCACCCCTCGACTTGCCAGCGGAGCTGGCAAAAAACCCATGTCTCTCCTATGTTAAAGAATCCACACTTCTTGGTTTCTTCTAGGCCCAGAGTAAATGCCACCTCCTCCAGGAAGCCTTTCCAGGTACGGCTTTCCTTCTCTCTGCTCCGGCAAATCAGGTCTCCCTTCTTCTGAACTCCGTTCTGATGCCCCCCCCAACCCCCATCTTCTCTCCGGTAGATCTCTGGGCACACATCTTTCCCCTCCTGTGACTGTGGGTTCCCTGAGAGCCCAGTCGAGGCACTGTACCCAGTAAGTGCTTAAACAACTTGTGTAAAAGATGACGGAGAAGTCTGGTGAATTCCGCGTATCCCAGTTGCAATCGGATTGCAATTTTCTTTGTTTTGAAAGCGACCAAAGCTAGCGGCGGAGGCGGACGTCGTCCCGAAGGGCACAGACCTTCATCGCCAAGCCCTCGGGAGAAGCAGGGAAGGCTCCTCGGCTGGACCGCGCGTTCGAGGGCTCCGCATCGCCGGCGTGGGATGGAGAGCGGGGACCCAGCCCGGCCTGGTCTCCCCTGGCCCCTCCGCCTCCTGAGCTGCGGAGCCAGAGCTGGCCGGGCGGACGCCGCGGACTGGTCTCTCTAAGCCTTGGTTTCCGCATCTGAGCAATGGGGTAGCCACGCCGGCCGCGAGGATGCGCATGAGAGATGAATGAGATCAAGGCGCGCGCGGGGCTGGACGCCGGACGCACAGGCTGCGCGCAATAAACGTGTGTGTGTTTTCTCTTCCTTCCTCTTGCGTGTCTCGCCTTGACTTCTAGCCGCCGCGACCCCCAGCCCGACAACCAGGGCCGGGTCGCGCCGGAGGGCGCCACCGGGCCTCGGGGCCCCAACCGCGCGGGCCGCGGGCGCGGGGTGGGGGGAGATGCGAGCGCGGGCGGAGTTTAGGCCGCGGCCGGCGGGAGGTCACAGCGCGGGGCGGGACGGGACGGACCCCTGCTCCCCCTTCTACCCCCGCTCGGCTCTGGGGCTTTTCGCCCGAGGCGGGCAGGAAGGGGTTAACGGCGCCCCTCCCCCCCAGCTTCCCTCCCGAGGTCTCATTAGGGAACCCTCCCCGCTATTTTCAACATTTCCTCAATCAAGGGCCTTTAAATAGAGCTGCACAAACAAATTGGCGGCAAAAGCGTAGATCTTGTCACGATTGAGACCAATCCAATACTTCAGCCTTGTTTGCTTTGCAATTACGGGCAGGCTTGTGGCTTCGGTGCCACCGGGGCAAATCTGCCGCCGCCCGCTTTCTCTCCGCACCGGGCGGCGGAGGAAGGACCCGCGGAGCCGGCGCGGGGAGGGGCGGGGGGGGGCGCGGAGAGGAGGCGGGTAGGGGGCCGGGCCGGGGGCCTTTCCTGCACCCGGTGCGGAGGCGCGCGGAGCCGAGTTGAAGGGCTTCTCCTTCCCGGCCGAGCGGCTGGGGCGCACCTAGTGGTAACGCACCGTGCAGCGCGCACGTGGAGTCCAGGGTGTGCCCTTGCCCAGCTTCCTTTCTCCCCTCTTCCGTTCCCCTCTCGTCCATCCCATCCCATTTTCCCCCAGTACTTCAGGCGGTTCCTGGATTTCCCGCTCTCTCTCGCTGTTAAACCTACTAGCCGGCTCCGTGCCGTTTTCCATGGCTGCTTATTCTTGTTTGACGTTTTGTGCAAAGTCACTTTAACTCGCTTGCAGGAGGATAAAGCTCCAAGGCGTCCGGCCCGGCTCCCGCGGCCGCCCAGTCTTCCTTGAACCTGCTCGTTCGGCCACTGCGGTCTAGCCTACTTGGTCTCAGCAGAACAGTAGTTAACTCGAACCAGGTCCTAAGCCTTATATTTCACAGACAATTATATCTTGGCTGCTGTTTCACAAAATTTAATATTTGCTTTATACCGAGGAGCATTTTTAAAGTCAAAAACAAATACTACATTTCAAAAAGAAAATATGATAATAAATCTCTTTTTATGGATTTTCTCTGTATACGTGGAAACCACATGATTTAACTCCTCGACCCCCGCCCCTTCAGGCGGAGCTGAAGTTATACAGATACCGGCTTTTAATACACAGTCTCTGTGTCTGCGGGGAGGCACCTGCATTTGTCACGTTCAGTATAGTTTCCAAGATTTCCCACCCTACCCTGACCCGTGTAGCTGAGTGCAACAAGGATTATAATATAATTAGGTCTGAGATGTGAGGTCCATTTTCACATGAATTCAAGAAAGATGGGCAAAACGGGTAATTAATCCACAGTTTCATGTTATTTTCTAAATGACTACCCATTTTCCTCTCCTGTCCAGATGGGAAAGTTGAGGCAAAGAGATATTTTTATGAGTCTCTGGGGTGCATATTAAAATATGCTTCTAATGTGTTAAGGACCTACATTTCTTTGCTGGTGGTTATAAAAGAAATCCATAGCTGTTCTTGCCAATTGGCAATCTCTTTTAGGCTGTTTTTTTTTCTTTTTAATAATCCCACCTTCATTCTTCTAGATTGTCATGTTTTGGTTCTCAATTTTATTTAAAGCAAACTTCAGAAATGATGGTTTCATGAAATTGTGCGATGACAAAGACACAGAATAAATTTCAAGTCCGTGAGTCATGCACACCTATGTGTATCTCTCATGCAGTTTTCTAGCTGATTGCTTTGGTATGTCTATAAGAAATACAAAGCAGTAGCTAGAAAGAATTCTCTCTTCACCAAAAGAATTGGCTTGACATATTATTCAGTGCACAAATTATATTACTTTCATGTGTGTTAATCTGTTTGGTATTAAAACTGCTAGAGTGTTTTAACCATTAACATGTTTTACCACGCCACTTTCAAATTCATGATCTCAAATAATTATAAAGGTTTTGATGTTAATCCCACGTTAAGTGAACAACTATGAAAATACCCTGAAAGCATTATTATGCTTATATAAATGCCAACAAACACAAATGTACGGGGAACACGATTACTTTTTATCTGACATTATCGTATAGGGATATACATTCATTTCTTTTTAAATCAGAGCAGTTTTCAATTACTTTTTAACAGATTTTTTTTTCAACACAGCATTTTGCAATGCCTACAAACCACAGCAACTTTGTCCTGACAGATACATATTTTTCCTTCATTGTTATTCATTAGCTTCTTTGCAAACTCACTCTAATAGAATAATATAAAAATATCAAAATATAGAAAACAATTATTAGACTCTACATATTTATTTCAGTAAGCTAATGATATTAAAATTAAAAACATGTGCCTGGCATATAAATGTTTCTCTAAGAATTCTTTTTTGGATGCATAGTTATTATTTTTTAAACCAACTCAGATTTTCAAGTACTGATTTTTTCCCTCTAAACAGGCATTGCATTGTTTTAAACAGTAGCTCCTGGAACAGTACCACCCTTAGTATTTTAGACTTTCAAACGACAATTGGAATTGGATAAATACTTTCAGCTGGCAGCACTTTCCTAATACCTTTGTAGGTAATAGGAGTCCCTACTTGTGCTGGGTGACAAACAGACAGTGCACTGGACATTCAGATTCTACCCTTTGTACAACCTACCAGAAAATGGAGTTTTCCTATAAGATTGCTGTGGTCCATCTAAAAAAAATTCTGCGAAGATGTAAAATCAGAGAAAATGAGTGAGTGCTAACTGTCTCATGACAGTTATGAAATGATGGCTTAAAGAGGGATGCAAAATATGACACAGGAGGAATGCAGAAACATAAAATCTAAAAAAGAAAGTTTCCTTAGGCAGCATCTGGCTCTTTGTGTATAACAGGAGAGGCATGGGTTGGATCTGCAAAACCAAGTAGATTGAGTTTGTTTGTTTCAATTCAGTGATTTTTAAAATAGATTTTTCACTGCGTGAAGAAGACCCATCAAGGAAATATATACAAATTCTTGCATATAGAAAATACTAGCTACCTTGATTTTTCATACTGGGTTAAAATATAAGGACCTTTAACCTACTATATATACCACTGTTCTTTCTAAATGAATGCATGTTGTCATAACTGGTGTCAAAAAGCATTGATTTTTTTCACGTTGGTGTTAAACTGGAGTAATAAAGTATATCCATGAGAGGATTTCCATAAACTCCAACTTGTGGAGAAAACGGTGAAAAAACTTTTTCAGGAAGCAACCAGGCAACTTTAACTGTTATTAATCTGGGATAAATAAAGTGAGAAACTGCCTCCTTACATTCCTAGTAATTCTTTCTGCTTTTCCAAACATTGTTCAGTTCTCTGAATCTTGCGCTAGCCAAGTCAAGAAGATGTTAGCAATAAAATTACATAATCTAATCAAGTGGCTATTTTTGCTTTATTACAAATATGAATTATATGTGGGCTGTTGAAGTGCTTTTTCTTTGAAAGCTGAATTTTTCCTTTTTCAGATACAGCGATGTTTAATGAAGTGTTCCTAAGGATAAATATGATGGCTCATCAAGGTTAAAAAAGCTATGTCAAAAAAGTGGCATTTGAGTCCACTTGGTGTGGGCTGTGCTTTGTAAATTAAATTTGTAAATTTTAAAATCACAACCTAGGTATTTGTAATGAAAACATCTGAGAAGAGAACTCAGGTGTCCTCAGTGTACACAGGGAAGAACATCTGAATGTGAGGAAATAACCAGAGCACACGCTGAATTTTTCTCGTTGCCTTGGATGCCAGGAGTTTTAAATGATAACCTCAGATACATCTGAACAAGTAGTAAGCCAGATACATTTTATTGTATTATTGTTTATACCCTGCTTCATGTTAGAAATAATTTACAGCAGTTGTTTTTCAAGAATTGGTAAGATACATTTTTCAAAATCTGTAAGAATAATTCCTGTAAATATAATTGTAATTTATTTTGTTGATTACAAGGTCAGTGATGTGCTCTGGTAAATATTTGATCCCAAGATGAAGCAACATCACATTTGGAATGAGACAAATTTGAGAAATTAATTTTGAGTACATTGTAAGGAAATCTTAGTACATACAAATAAAGCTTTTATTACGCGTGGAGAGTAGCATAACAGTGATTAAGAGCAAGTCTCTGGAGTCGGAGGCACGATTTTGAATCTTGACTAGAGCAGCTATCAACATGTGATCTTGGGAAAATTACTTAACCATGCTTAGCTTCAGTTACACTTCTGTACAAGGTGTATAATAATCATCTATCACAATGTCATGATGAACATGTGGTGAGATGATTCACATGAGGCTCTTAATTGAGGGTCTGGCATACAGTAAGTGCTTAATAAACACTAGCTCTTCTCTTTGGCATAGCTGTCCAATGTTAAAGACTGGCATGCCAGGTACATTCCTGAAAGCTGCGGAACGTGGGGATGTTGACAGCCCATGGACTTCATAGAGATTTGTATGAGGAGATTGACTTCCAGACCTCAAGGTTGACAGGGTGAAGAAAAAGTCTTCTGTCTGTCTTTAGAGGCTCTAGAAAGGTATGGGGAGGTGGTCTTAGTGAGAGCAACCTGCTAAACTGGCAGAGGAAATCTACCTGCCTGCCATCTTGGCCATGTGTGGTGGTTTGTTGGTGTCTAACACAAAGGTCTAAACTAGGAGAAATGACATCTGAAAGAAATAGGATACCCTAGGTCAATGGTCTCCTCATTGTTTTAATTGTGCACCCCAAGAGTAAAACAGTTAAAGTATATTTATTGGCAAATTATATATCTGCACTACTTTACTGATATATTATATACATTATATACCTATGCAAAAGTGAAACTACAAAAGGGCAAGATAAAGAAAAATTAAATAATAGGTTTAAATATTTAAAGGTGAGATACAGCCTTAAATATTTAAAGGTGAGATTCAGCCTTATTAGTTGTGGATGCAAATCCACACTTTAAATAGCCTCAGTCACTTAAAAATACTTTAGTTGACTTACTGTTGGATTCATGTTGTCTGTGTTTCTGCCTTGTTTCATGGCTTTAGGACTAAAGTGCTTAACGTGGAGCAAGAACAGTATCAATTCTGTCATTTTCTTTTTGATGGTTTCTGCCTGTATTCTTTCAATTATCTTCAATATAAGGTTCTTTGCAGGAATCTTTTAAAGCCCTTTGTCCATTTGGTGAAGGTTAGTTTAGTTGCAACTGGATTATATAATCTGCTTCCACCTAACTGAGCCAGATAAACCATAACACATCTCAGTCAAGCTCATCTCTGTGAGCTTGTGGTGATGTTACTGAGTCTAAGCGGATATTGCTCACTGCACAACAGGCCGATAAATCAAGAGACGACGTGTTGGGGCAAAGAATAGTGACTTTATTTGGAAAGCCAGCAGCCCAAGAAGATGGTGGACTAGTGTCCCAAAGAGCCATCTTACCCGAGTTAGATTTCAGACTTCTTTTACTAAAAGGGAAGGGGGGTGTGGTTGGTTGTTGCAGACTTCTTGGTGCCTGAATCCTTTGTTCTTACAGCTGTCCAGTTAGGTCTGGTCACAATGTTCCAATAAACCTCCAACAAGACAAATGGTATTCTCTGTTCTGCAAATTTTTATCTCTATATGAATAGGAAAATGTTATGCCTTTAAAGGTCAGAGCCTCGAGAATGGGCTATCCAGTATATTTCAGGCAACAGGCAACATTCTTTTGTGATTAACTTGTAGCAAAAGCAACAGAATACAAAGGTTAAAGTAAAAGAAACAGATCCAGTATGGAGTCAGATTTGTTCTTCCCTATTACAGTTGGGGGCACTGTTAGCCCCTCTGCCCTTCAGATCTCCCCCACCCCTGGGTTCCTGGGGCAACTGTTGATGAAGACCAAGTAAGGGTGTTGATGAACTCATTTCTAATTGTTTATATAAAAACAAAAGAGAATTTGTACTCTGGTCTTCTTGCACCCCATTCTCTGGGGCGTCACCATCCTAGGCTCAGAAGTCATTGTGGTTGCTGCCATTTTTCTACCTTGACATTCTATGGCAGAATGAATGAGACCCTTTGGTGCCCTGGACTTTGTTTTCTATGACTTGCCTTATTCTGCTAGCCATGTAGTTGTGTAGCTCTTCACTGTTTACAAGTTGCTTTCACATAGTTCTTTCATTTGAACTCAGCACCTCTGGAGGGCAGGTAAAGCAGGTCTGATTCTGTCCATTCTAAAGATGAAGAGATAAGCCATCAGTGGTGTTGACTGGAGATGTGAAATAATGGCCCAAGTTCACACAGTCAGTCGGCGGTTGATCTGGGTTTGAACTTGTTTCCTGAACGCAGTATCATGCCGTTTCTGTTGCATCATCTTAACTGAGTTTTAAACTCTTTTCATATTCGTCTGAATTGAGGTGAGACAGAGCTATACAACTGAACAGAAGCAGTGGTTCTAAGTGGTTCTGGGAACGGATTGAGAGGAAGCATGTAGGTTAGAATATAGGAGGATCAAGCGGAGTGATGTAGAAGAAAGGAATTAGCATTCATCGAACACTTATTTTATCCTATGCTCTATATACACATTATTACTTTAATATAGTTCTTTACCTGGAAGGAGTAGCTTTTACATATCAGGAAATTGAGGTTCAGAGATGTTAAGTAATTTGTCTAAAGTGCAGAGCTTTTAAGTTGTAGAGTTAATTTTTTTTATTTTTATTTTTTTTATTAGTTTCTGCTTTATAACAAAGTGAATCAGTCATACATATACATCTGTTCCCACATCCCTTCCCTCTTGCGTCTCCCTCCCTCCCACCCTCCCTATCCCACCCCTCCAGGCGGTCACAAAGCACCGAGCTGATCTCCCTGTGCTATGTGGCTGCTTCCCACTATCTATCTACCTTACCTTTGGTACTGTATATATGTCCATGCCTCTCTTTCACTTTGTCACAGCTTACCCTTCCCCCTCCCCATATCCTCAAGTCCATTCTCAAGTAGGTCTGTGTCTTTATTCCTGTTTTCCTAAGTTGTAGAGTTTAAACCAAAGCAAGCTAATGTTTACATATATATAAATTATATACATATTTAATCGCTGTGCAGTGTTAAAAATACCAAAATATGTTAAATTTGGAAGCCTTGCTAGCAGTTTTTGTCCTAAGCTGGATTTCTGGCTTTGGCTAAAAATAAACCATGACAACACCACATGCTAATGAGGATGCAGAAAAAAATGGATCACTCATACACTGCTGGTGGGGAGAAAAATTGGACAGCCAGTCTGGAAGACAGTTGGGCAATTTCTTAAAAAGTAAACCTGTAACTACCGTATGACTCAGCAGCTGCACTCCAGAGAATTTATCCCAGCTCAGTGAAGACTTAAGTTCACACAGAAACCTGTGCATGAATGTTTATAGCAGCCTTATTCACAATAGCTCCAAACTGGACACAACTCAGATGTCCTTCAAAGGACACACAAACTGTTCACCATTTTGTTAACAGTTAAGCATGTACTGTTAATTATAGTACATCCATACCCTGGAATACTACTCAGCAATGAAAAGGAATAAATTATTGATAAGCTCAACAACGCAAATGAATCTCTGGGTAGAAAAGCCAACCCCAAATTGTTGTACACCGTCTGGTTCCATTTATATAACATTTTTAAATGGCAAAATTATAGAAATAGGAAAAAGATTAGTGGTGACTAGGGGTTAAGGATCCCGAGAGGGTGGAGGGAAAGTGGGCATAGCTATAAAAGGGCAACAAGAGGGATCCTGGTGATGGAAAAGTCCTGTGTCTTGACTGTATTGATGTCAGCATCATGATTGGGACATTGCACTATAATTTTGCAAGATTAGGAAAAACTGGGTAAAGCTTTAATGGGATCTCTATCCTTTCTCACAACTGCGTGAGAATCTACAGGTACCTCAACATAGAAAGCTTCATAAAAAAGTGGGCTGCCCTCAGTGAATTCAATCCCATGCCTTCCAGATCACCTGCAGATTGAGGAAGGTTGAGATTATGAGTTGGAGGCGTGAACTTTAAAGATGGTGATGTGATACCACACAAACTCTTCCAAATCTATTCCCTCTGACGATTTTTATTACTGATTGTAGTGCATTCTTACTGCTTTTTTAGGGAAGCATAAAAATGCCACCTCTCTTGTCATGGGACTTCTGCTTTATAAACCGTGGTGTTTTTTTTAACCCATCAGGATTTACACATTAGAAGAAGAAACGAGACCACATCGGATCTGATTGTCTCAATCTATTTTTAAGTGAATCAGAGAAGAGTTTTTATTACCCCTTTTCCCCTTTTCTACTTATTTTTCTTCTTTTTCCCTTCTTCTATTCGAATCCATATTTCCCTATATCGTACTATGTAATCTGAAACACAGTGTGTGCATATTACAGATGGAATTAGTAATGTCCTTCCTAAAATGGGAAATATAAAGATAATACTGAATCTCCGAGAGTAACATACCATTTGCACTATGCCTTGATGTTCTTTCTTTTGGAGAGCTGTAGTGGAGATTATAAGTGTAACTAAAAAAAAAAAAATCTATTGATGATTTGTTGAGAAATAAAGTAACAGCAATATTTCAGGGGGCTGGTCTTGCTTTCCCAGGCCACCAGAGCAGTCCCAGGGCCTCTGCTAACACCTGACAATGCCGGAGAGTGATTTAGTCACTGCAGAGGAGCTGCCTTCAATGACAAATAGGGGTTAAATTGTGAGAATTTCAGGACACATTTTGGGGAAGGATTAAATAAATCAGGGGACTTGCTGACAGCAAATAGTATCTTTGAGAGGCTGATTTGAAACACAGAATCAGAGAATTAAGATGAATCCCAGGTGGTCGTTGGGAGCTGGAAAAAGTCCCAATGAGTTGGCTGACTTCGTCTCAGCATCATTAAATAGTCTTTAAGTGATGCCTTATTAATTATCACCTTAAGAAAAGATGATGCAAATACAGTGGTGGAGTTAAGGTATGTTAATCGAGGGAATGATATTTGTAGTTCAGTTAAATGATTTCCCTCACGGTAAAGTTAAAAGGCCCGAGAACTGCCTCTTTATAACCTTTCCAATTCTATCACCGTTTGTGATACTGTAACACATCTTTTCCGAGGAACTTAAACGTGCCTTCAATTTTTAACTGTCAGAATGCAAAAGAGTTTTTCATTCTGACAATGCATTTAAACATTTATTCTCTTCAATGGTGAATAATAAACTTTACTCAAGGATGCCCCTGTTGGATGTTGAAATGAAGCCTTTTAGCTCAACTAGCTCGCCGCGGAATGAGAGATGCCAAGGAAGGCGATTGGTAGCACACAGTCTGAAAAAAAAAAAGGGCATTTCCAGCTGCTTACTAGGAGGAAATGGCACGGTGGAAGGGGAAGAAGCTGGGAGACAGGTGAATACCAGGGAACAAAACTTCCTGGTTCCACATCTATTCAAGACACTTTAGAATGGCTGGGCTGCCTCACTTCATAGTTTTCCCAGACCAAATAGACAAAGGAAAAACAAACAAAAAAACTGAAAACAAGCAAAATCCTGAAAACGACAACAACACAACGAAAGCTTTAATTTGAGCCAAAACAAAAATTGGGCTTTTATGAGGTTGACTTGAGGTCAGGAAAAGAATGATAAACTTCGGAGAGGAAGAAAGAAATCATCAAAGCCAAGAGAAGCTCAAAGTGGAGTTTAATAGCAGCTATCGTATTGCGCCCAAGCCTGGACCACTCCTGCTGCAGCTGTTTCATTTTAAGATGCTCCGGTTCCTGATCCCACTCACACAGCCCTCCACGGTGACCTGGGCGCACACACCCAGGCACCCGGGCTGTCCTAGATGACCGAAACCCCCCAGAGGAGGACTTCAGGGGCAGTGTGGGTGGAAACAAGGAAACGCAATACAGCAGTTTACTGAATCACATGTGAGGCCAAGCCCAGTAAACAATTAGCAATACTGGGGATCTCCTGGTACCTGTCAGAATTGCACTGATGCTATTTTGTGCAACTGATGCCCGTGTGAGGAAGCTATTTTTTCTGTTTAATGTCAATGGACCTTGGGTAGTAACTTGGATTCAATTTAAAAAAAATTGCTTAAGGACAGAAGTGGTTATAAGCTTCTCACTCTGGAGGATGTCTTTATTTTTTAATTTTTTTATATTTCAGATTTTATATATATAATAAAAATATTGATTTATTCCTGCTATATTTACAAAGATATATAACTTGTATCGAGAATAGAGAATTCCTGCAAAAAACTGGTAGACCTTTCCTAAGTGGGATCTCTTATTTTTAAATTTTATTTATTTAACTTTTAATTTTATATTGGCATAGAGTTGATTAACAATGTCGCATTAGTTTCAGGTGTACAGCAAAGTGATCCAGTTATACATATACATGTATCTATTCTTTTTCAAATTCTTTTCCCAATTAGATTGTTACAGAATATTGAGCAGAGGATCTTTTTAAACACTGCAAGACATTAGGCCTTTTGCAGATTTCATATTACTGAGGGGCAAGCTTTGTCTTCCCCTTCACAAAAGGAGGATGATTCACTGTAGGTGTGACTGTCCCCACAGGGCAGTGAGCACCTCCAGGACAGCATGAAATCCTAGAAGCTGGGCAGGGCCACCCTACACCAGGAATTAGAGGTCGGAATAATGAATAATAATAATAATAATAATGATAGAAAATATAATAATACTATGTGCCAGGTCCTGTTCTAAGTGCGTTTCCCATATTAACTCATTTATTTTTCGTAGTCACCAACTAAGGTACAGTCATTATCCCTATTTTACAGCTGAGAAGCTGCAGCACCAAAGTGTTCCAGGTCACACAGCTCGTGAGCTACAGGCAGGAGGGAAACCCACTCTTATCCACTGCCGTTCACTCAGGCGCTCAATAAAGAGCAGCTAAGGTGTGACAGGTATTGGGTTCTCTGCAGGCAAGCTAGTGAATCCAGATGGATGTCTCTGCCTTCTTTTAGCTTATCACCTATTGGGCATAAGGGCTAATGACTTACGGTGTTGGGAGAAGTTATTAGTCTTCTAATAACTAATAACTGGTGACTTTGATCTAAGCTCCTTAACAAACACAGGGAGCCCAACCCCCTCCCACACACCATGGCTGTCTTCTTCCTTTCGCTCCCCACCGGAGTGGCTCCTTTCCCTGGACTACGATGTGTGCCTCAGGCTAGGCGGGCAGGCTCCCCACCTGGATATGGCTGCATCGGTAACAGTGGTAGTAGGGGTAGGAGGTGGCGGTAGGGTGATCTTTGAATGCATTGCGTTTCTTTCTTTTTTTTTTTTTTGGCCATGCCACACGGCTTGTGGGATCTTAGTTCCCCGACCAGGGATCGAACCTGGGCCATGGCACTGAGAGCACCGAGTCTTAACCACTGGACAGCCAGGGAGTTCCCTGAATGCATTGCTCTTAACTCAAAACTTTGTTTTGATGTATAGCCATACAGCTCTGGAATGTGACTCTGGGATCACCCACTCAGAGATGGCCCCTTGAGGGGGTTTCGAGAAACTCCAAGGGCTCTCTTTTATACAAAGGAAGGTCCAAGCTACTTCTTCTGAAGTATAGTCACCTTTAGTTTCTTGGACCTCTGCCTAAACAATTCTGTTTAGATCTTTTGGAAACCTTAAGACGATTCAAACTCCGAATTAAGCAGAATCCATTACAGGAGGTAGATCTGAGCCTAGTTTTTGAGACTTTTATCTTGAATTCCATCTGGAATCTGCTCCAGGATATAGGCCTTTGTGATTATGGGTTGGGTTCCCAGGTTCAGGTGGTTGGAATTTATTCACTCATTCTTCAGTCGATGTTTAATTGAGTCCCTATTTTATATAAGACCTCAAATAAATCAAACTTGAGGTCCTAGACTTCATTGGTTTTCTTAAAGATTCTAAAAACATCAATGCTATCTTTAGATTCACATGAGTATCTAGGATGAAAAGGAAATAAGTCGCAGACTGTTCCGAAAACAATGGTTCATCTGCTCTGGAGGAGAATCTTCAATTATAAAACATACTGATACGTATAAACACATTTGGTAGGGAGACAATATAATTTTATAATATAATCACTACCACTGAGACCCAGCCTCTTCCAAGTGTGTAAAATAAGTTAGAGTTTTAGTCACACTAATGAAAATGGGAGTGACATATGTGCATGGAGTAAGTCTTTGGTTGAAGGCCCAACTGATTAGGAGCTGTGTTCTGTGGGTTTTGCCACTTGTGTGTGATTAAACCCTACAGAATAGAGTCTGTCCCCATGCATGGCTTATGAAGAAAACTAGTAATGTGATATTGAATTAATGATCCAGC
Source organism: Mesoplodon mirus (assembly GCF_964341445.2). Taxonomy (NCBI): domain Eukaryota; kingdom Metazoa; phylum Chordata; class Mammalia; order Artiodactyla; family Ziphiidae; genus Mesoplodon; species Mesoplodon mirus. The sequence continues at coordinate 227,142,811 of NC_138976.1, read as the reverse complement.
TTCTCAAAAGGAGAGACTATTGGCCTAACACCTTCCTAAGGTGGAGCTGTCAACATGTTTAGTTTGCTTCTAATGGGAGCGAGGCTGGAGAAAGGAAAAGCTTTGTAGGAAAGGTTATGTGATATTAATAAGAACCACATTCTGTTTGATGTTCTCTCAAATTGTATGTGCTTTATCTTACTAAAAATTGAACCGTTCAAAAATAATAAATCCTCCTTTTCTACGACCCACAGATGATCAACATTTTGGATGATCCACATTTTGGATGATCCAAAAACTTTTGTCCCAAAGATATCTCCATTTCTAGCTCATCTTTATTTGCTGGTGCTGATTTACAGCTGAAAGCACCACTTCCTATTTTTTCTAAGCATAAAAGTCATAATGTGTTTTACAAATACTCAAAAGAGCTTAAAATCCATGAACCTCTGTATTTCTATTTTTTTATTCTTCTGTAAGAATGTATTCAAATTTGTTAAACAGATGTTAAACTTTCTGTTTTTTTTTTAAAAAAAAACTGCTAAAAGTATTCACCTCAAGATGGAGAACTCGTAGGTTAAATTTCATTCTGGAGTGCACTTTTACAACCAAGTAATTAACCTTTCAATATGAGGGTATTTGAAGGAAACAAGAAAAATCTTAACAAGAGGATCTCACAAACACTGGTATGGAAGCCATCCCAGAGATGCTCCAGAAAGTTAATAATTAAAGACTTTAAAATAGCTTACAAACATTGTTTCATTTTCCAAGTTTTCCTGCTTTCTCTCTTTATTACAATAACCTTAAGAGATAAATGTCAATACTCCAAGGAGTGCATAACAATAGAAATTGGCACAAAATTCTTAGTGGGAGGATGGAGCTGCAGACATTCAGTGTTTTTAGTCAGTTACGTTTTTTGGGTACTTACCACATGTGGAAGTGTCTTCCATGCTTGTGAAGGGATAGAGCACATTATAGCATGTAGAAGATGCTCTTTGAACCCACAATTTAGTGAGGCTGAGAAGAAATGGATTAAAGAAAAGTTAAAAGGACAAATAGAAAGGAATAATAAGTGGGGAGCTGAGGTAGTCTAGTCCATGATTGTTGTCTGAGACATTTTGTTAATAACATTAAGTTAAAAGAATGAGAGACCATTATGGGATGGAGTGCACTGGAAAGAGCCCCTCTGCTTACAGCTTGCTCTCCACCTTGAGAGTCAGACCTATTTTGGAAAAGCAGAATTTGGGTACATGGGGGTGGGGTTAAGAGAAAACTCTAGAAGGGAGAAAAGTTTCATTTTGAAGACAGAGAGATCTGAGTACAAATCTTGGTTCCAGGGGCTTCCCTGGGGGTCCAGGGGTTAAGACTCCCCGCTCCCAACACAGCGGGCCCAGGTTTGATCCCTGGTCAGGGAACTAGATCCCACAGGCTGCAACTAAGAACCCCCACAGGGCAATGAGGATCCTGTGTGCCACAATTAAGACCCAGCGCAGCCAAAATAAGTAAACAAACAAAAACAAAACAAAACAAATGTTGGTTCCATTGCTCTCCAGCTGTAGAGTCTCGGGAAGGGAAGTTACTCTACTTTTCTGAGTACCTTGTAGAAACTGGGTGTAGTAGTGACTGCTTAATTTTGTTTTAGAATTAAAGGAGATAACATATACAGAGGGATACATAGTAAGCACTCAACACATGCTAATATCCTTAGTTGGAGGGAACATCCTGAACAAGGATCGAGTGAGGAGAGAGCTGACCATGTCCACGGGGCAATGAGAAGAAATGAGTAGGATTCTCACTGCCCTGTGGACCAGGAAAATGGAGGGGAGGATTAAGTAAGAGCAGCAAAGTGAGACAAAGTGGAAAGATAAAATAGGATCAGAGGGCTTCCCTGGTGGCGCAGTGGTTGGGAGTCCGCCTGCCGATGCAGGGGACACGGGTTCGTGCCCCGGTCCGGGAAGATCCCACATGCCGTGGAGTGGCTGGGCCCGTGAGCCATGGCCACTGAGCCTGCGCGTCAGGAGCCTGTGCTCTGCAACGGGAGCGGCCACAACAGTGAGAGGCCCGTGTACCGCAAAAAAATAAATAAATAAAATAGGATCAGAGATGTGTACTTGTCTCCTCATTCAACATGGATGGAACTCCTTTTATGTGGGAAGCCTTCTGCTAAGCATGGGAACGCAAAGAAGAAAAGACTGAGCCATGCATTTCTATTGGGCATCAACCTAAGCAATTGGAACTTTATCTCGAGGGGAACTTTCAAGAGGGGAGGTGCTTGAACGTGGTAGTTTTGGATGGTTAACTGGAATATATTTCTCGAGCACCAAGATAATAAGTTCAATTGTTGTCTCCTAGTGGTTGGGGGTTAATGAGCCTGCAATCCCGTTGACCAGGGTCCCGTGATGGAGAGTCCATGCAGATGGATGAGGAGGAAAGGCCAAAGGGTGGAACTTCATCTCATCCCTTGAAATATAATCTTGGCACTGAAACTACTCATATCGCACTTGTGGTGAAGTTTCTCACCTAATCTGGGATTTTCCACACTCGGTGATTATTGCGTTTGGCCTGCAGTCATGATGACCCTTAGAGGTTGGCACCAGAGTCACTGTCTATTCAGGGCGAAGGACAATGGGAGAATGCAGACGTCGGTGACTTTCTCCATGATTCTGTGTTCTGTGAGCAGAACTCCCCTCCCTGTTGGTAGATCTCTGTAACCAGAGGCCCCGTGACACACCAAACACACGATACTCAACCAAAAGTTGTGGATATGGAGCACAGACATTTCTTCATGAAGCTTTGCCTGGATGAACAGCTTCTATGTTTTCTACTCACGAATTCTTGGCTCTTGTTCTTACCTCTGCTTCTGTCAACTACCATTTTTATCTCTCCTTCCCTTTTTAAAGCCCAGGGCTCAGGAGAACACAGATCAAATGAGATGTAGAATCTATTACTTTCTGGGATCTCCTAATCCATCCTAGTTAAGTACTATTTCAATGGCCATTGTCTTTATTTCAGGGTTGGTACCATATTGAGCTGTGGTATAGAACTGAAATATAATTCTTTTTAAGGTGATCATGTTTTTGTTCCCAGCTTGGAAAATGCCACTGGGGTGTGGGTTACAAGACACACAGTTTTTAGGAGGACAAGACACCCTCTTTTAATACCTAAACACCAGCATTATGTCCAGTATTGTGTATTGTTTTATACCTGGGTTTGGCACCCCTCTGAACAGACATCTATCAACCCAGCATTCAATCTACATGCTTTTTTGTGGCTGTTTAACTCAGGTGGTTAGGGCATTGAGCTAATGAGAACAAGGTCACAGGTTCAACCTTTGTGTGGGCCAGCAAGGTTTGCTTTGTTCAGTGGCCACAGACCTGGTCCAGCCAGCTGTCTAGCATATGTCTGCCCCAGGTCATAAGAGGACATGGCAGGAGTGTGTGGATGGACAAGAGAAAATCCATCACCACCATTAGAGAAAGCCACGGCGAGCACGTGTCCTACTAATGGGGGTCAATAATGTCTCATTCAAATGAGGCTGACATTTTAATACCTCTCGCTGAGAGGGGCTTTTGAACACCATGTTTAAACATTGTTGCTTTTTTGTGTGAATTCATCTCTCTAATAAATGGAAGCCTGGCTGTATAAGACCTCAGATGATTACAGATTTCCCAGTATAGATTAATGACTTGAATATTTGAAAAGTTGGTTTAGTATGAAAAAAGAAATTTCAGTATGGCTGTTCAGTTATCTTCCTTTTTTCTTAAAATCTGTTTAAGCTGGTGGAATAGAAAATTAGTTCTTCAGAGAGTTGTTGATAATCATTACCCTCATTTACGAATGAAAACATTTTAATTAAACATTCTCATAATTAGACCATTAAAATGTTAGCAAGAAGGAAGCACAATTAATTCTGTGTTATTCAACTTTTTGGCCATCACCCAGACCACACAGTCCATCTTTCATTTCTATGCAAATATGTTCCCCAAATTACTTCATTATTTAGCATCATGTCTTCTTAGATTTCAAACTGGATCCAAATCAACTCCATTCCAAAGTGTTCTGCCTTAGCTCTTTCCCTCAGTTGGGTCTTTGTGAGCATTGAAAAGACATTTGATGTCAAAGAGAGGAGAGCACAGTTTACAAAAGGGAAACTTGGCAATAGAGGATGGAGAGTGACATATTGGGAACTCTTTTAAAATCCATTTGTTAAACAAACATTAGACCAATGATAATGGAGATACATATTAGATTTTTTGAATAGATAATACATGCACAAGATGAAGAATGAAAAATATAAAATGATAGATTGTGAAAAATTTTGCTCCCTCTCCCGCCCTGCGTGGACCCAAGGCTACCTCCCTCATAGAGCCATGTTTATGAGTTTCTTGTGTCTTGTCTGGAATTTCTTTATGCAGGTATATCTGAAACGCTCCGCTCCTTGAATGCAAAAGTTAACACACTATAAACATTGTTCTTAACCTTGTTTTTGTCACTTAATAATGTATTTCAGATATCTTTCTCTATGTGCAGAGTAGCCTCATTTTTTTACGGGTGTGTACTATTCCACTGAATGGATGTACTCTAATTTACTCATCCAGTCACCTATTGATGGATCTTGATAGAATTTCTAATATTTTCTATTACAAACAGCAATATAATAAATTACTTGGGGATGCATTACCTAGAAATCATTCTCATTCCTTTTTTATATATTTGCATATCATTCCACTGAAAGGATATATCATAATTTATTTATCTAGTCCTCTTTTGGTGGACATTGAGTTTCCAATCTTTTATCTTTATAGACCATATTGTAATAAATAACCTTGTATGTGCATTATCTTATATATGGGCAAGTAAATGTGTAGAATTAATGCCTAGAAGTCGTATTTTTAGTAAAAGTGGAAATTTTAATAGAGTAAAAGTCATGAAAAATGTATCATCACATTATACAATTAAATATTTTCACTTATTGTCCTTTAGGCAGTGTTAGAGTCATACAATGTCTGAAATTAGAGAAGTCTGTATAGCCTACTTAAGGGTACAGAAAATTACTTAACATGAGAAGTGTGAGCCCATGATAACTGCATGAGTGAAATATTTGATTGTGAATAATATTTTTCTGTTATGGATACTTTTCAGATACTATTAGCTGAGGAAGGTGCAGAAAAACCCTTCTGTCACTGAGTCCAAAATTTTATTTATTTATTTATTTGTTTGTTTGTTTGTTTGTTTTTTGCGGTATGCGGGCCTCTCACTGTTGTGGCCTCTCCCGTTGCGGAGCACAGGCTCCGGACACGCAGGCTCAGCGGCCATGGCTCACGGGCCCAGCCGCTTCGCGGCATATGGGATCTTCCCAGACCGGGGCACGAACCCGTGTCCCCTGCATCGGCAGGTGGACTCTCAACCACTGCACCACCAGGGAAGCTCTGAAATTTTATGAGAAGAATAGTTAGTGCTAGTAATGATTAATATTGGTATGTACAATTTTAAATATTTACTACATTTAGGTAATTTTATTTGATGCCTAATTAAGAGTGATATGATGAATTCTAACAATTATTTAAGATTAAGAAACAAGAAGCAGAAAAGAAGGTAGAATTTAGAGAATATGGCTAGAGAATGCTTTCCTCAGTGGTTGTCAACCTACATATCCTTGTAGTTAACATTGTTCTTGGACATTTCTTGCTATCTGTCATCAATATGACTCTTCCCTTTAAAGAAAGGGAATTTAAGTAAATCATGGATGGAAGACTGGTTTAAGGTGGGACACATTAAGACCTGGGTTATTTTGGGACCATAGCAATGGGATTCACTATAGAGTATTCATTCATTCATAAATCCATTCATTGAATTCATTGATTGATTCATTCCTTGTCAGATTCCATATTTACTTTGCTCCTGGTGTGCTAATCATTGTGTTAAAACTCTGGAATATATAAGAAGTACAAAGTATAGGTCATACCTTACAGTCCTGTAAGGGAATTAAGGAATGCACAGGATACAATAAAAGGGTTCATGGTAAATACCTCAAGAATGATATAGGGACTTCCCTGGCAATCCAATGGTTGGGACTCCGCGCTTCCAGTGAAAGGGCTCAGGTTCAATCCCAGGTCGAGGAACTAAGATCCCATGTACCTAGTGGCGGTGGCGTGGTAAAGAAAAAAACAAAGGAAAAGAAAACAAAACAAAACAATGATATAAAGTGCTATGGTGGGGCTTCCCTGGTGGCACAGTGGTTAAGAACCTGCCTGCCAATGCAGGGGACGCGGGTTCAAGCCCTGGCCCAGGAAGATCCCGCATGCCACAGAACAACTAAGCCCGTGAGCCACAGCTACTGAAGCCCACGCTCCTAGAGCCCACGAACCACAACTACTGAGCCCATGTGCCACAACTACTGAAGCCTGCGCACAGCAACAAAGACCCAACACAACAAAAAAACAAACAAACAAACAAACAAATAAATAATAAAAAATAAAGTGCTATGGTGGTTCCAAAGAGGAAGACATTACTTTCAATGGGCAAGAGATGGTGGCATTTGCCCTGGAGTACATGACAATTGGAGTAACAAAAACACAATGTAGTAGGTTTTACTGACAATGCAGTGACTTATTCAAAGTCTGCATTGACTGGAGAAGTTGTCGGAAGCTGATGAATGGATTACTTCCCAGCTGCCCCCCTTTCCTGACACTTCACACACTTTCATAACCTGGTTCCATGGGGTCCACTGGGTCCGGGTGGGCTGTTGGGCAGAGGATCTTGGCATTTCTCCAGACCCACATGAGGGGCAGCCTGCGTCATCTGTTGCTCAAAGACCCAAAGGCTCTTTCTTTTATGGTTGATTGTATCCCATCATTTTTAGCATGTATTTTGGTGTGAGCTTAGCTACCATCTTCTCAGGAAGTCCCAGCCTTAGCAAATTCACCATGTATCTGTGGCATATTTGATAGATACAAGTGGAGGTAAGCAGTATGGCTTCCTAGGCATTACCCTTATACAACTTCTTTACCTATCCTTACCCCAGTTGCTAAGCCACACTGGCTGCATCTGGAGCAGTTTTTTCCCAGCTTTGCCACAGAATAACTATGGAAAGGATTTTGAGGAATTTGGACCTAGAATGGGACATGGGAGGAAAGGGAAATCATTTTGAGTGGAAGAAACAGGACAAATGGTGGCATTAAATTGTTCCATATCTGTGCTAATGCAGTAGCCGCTAGTCAGCATGTAGCTTACTGAGCACTTGAGTGGGGTTACTGCAAATGAGGAACTGAAATTTTTTATGGTGTTTCATTTCCACTAATTTAAATTTGAATTTAAATGGCCACCTATTAACTAGTGGCTACTGTATTAGACAGCCCAGCTCTAAGCAATTCTTGGGACTTCTGAACAAGTAGAACCATAGCATTTAAGAGCTAGGATAGACCTTAAAGTTTACCTAGTCTGGCATTTTGATCTTACAAAGGAGGGAGTTTGTTTTACAAATGGGGAAACTGAAGCCCAGAAGGTGGAATGCCTCATCCAAGGGTTTTGAACATGAGTATTGACGAGTGGAGTTGGAAGCTGACCTTCTGATGCCCTGACTCCCAGTTTGGTGGACTTTTGACCCTACCATGTGGCGTCCCCATGTAGCCACAGCCAGCTGAAGATGGTTGATTGGAAGATTAAACAAGTGAAGTCAAGCTTAGTCCTTCAAATCAACCAGCCAAGAGATGCATGCTGGACTTGGTGCCAGGTACTGAGATCAGGAGGGCATTTGTTGGAGGAGAGAAGAGCAAAATGGCATAAAGAACCCACAATCAAGTTGGGGAAACAGGACATTTTCTGAAACAGATATATTAGAATATATTCTAGTATAATATATATTTCCATGGACTTGACCTGTATTCAAGTCTCTAACACAGGAGGTAAAAGATGACATTAATGTCATTCAAACATAACAGTGGTTGATATGAAGCAAACTTCTGCTCCATGGTTGACTTTGCATTCTTGCTTCCTGTATTAATTACACATGCTCATTGATCACCACAACCAGCTGTACTATTTCTGAAGCTTTAACATGTGAAAGGAAAGTGGTGTGCTTCAGGATTGTTTTCCTGTAGAATGGTGATGATATAGAATTAATTAGTATTAAAGCTATGTTGTTAGATCACAGAGGGGTAAACAGTCATGGAAGGCTGTCTATTAAAATCAGGAGAAAATTATTGGCTATTTTCTTTTAGGCATAGCTTGGAAATCAAATCCTCACTTGGCTTACTAAAGTCTGAACCTAGTATTGCATGACACCATTTCCAGAGATTTTTTTTTTTCCATTGGTAGGCAAAACAAATGAGACCCAAGTGCTCACAGAACATTCCAAAAAGTCAACAGAGAGAAGTGGAAAGTATTAGAAACATGATTGTCTTTGGAAAAGGAGACACAAATGTAAGTAAAATGGGGAATGAAAAATCATCTATTATCTAAAGTAGAAATCCACATTGCGGATGTTTCTTAACATTTTTTATTTCTCTGATTTCATAAAGGTAATGTGTGCTTAATGTGTTCAGCTAGGGAAATAAACAAAAGACAATAAAAAAAGCAACTAAAACTCACTCAATCTCACTCAGAGAGAGCCCATGTTAGTTTCTTTTTTTTCGCTTCTTTGCAAAACCTAACTTTAAATATTTAGTTACTTAATATTGCAGAGTTGTGTATCATAATTTTTCACTTAACCTTAATTAAGTTTTGACTGGGGAAGTTTTTTGAGCGAAGAACTTTTGTTAGGGGAGCCCAGGCCAGTTGGGAAAGCCACGCAGTGTTTTCCACTTCTGCAGGTCTTTAAGGATGTTAATAAATTATGTCTTGTAATCAGTAGTTAATGACTTCCAAAAGTTTTCTTTGTTGGCGTGCCTTGGTAACGGGGTAAAATAATCTGGCTTGGTACCTTATTCATTGACTAGCTGCTGATATGAACCATCCATCCATCTGTACCAAGTACTTGTTGTGCTTGGGTCCCCAGAGCTGCCAGTTCAGAAAACACTGTCATCAGTTGGCAGGGGTCAGAAAGTCCCAATTGTCTCCTTGGCGTTTAGAGATCCGATTTGGTCTAGGGGCTTCCAAAGTGGACACTTGAGAGCCCTCTTCTTTTTCCAGTGAAACACATTTATGTAATCATGTTACATTTATAATGCGGACTTTTTCTATGCCATGTAAATGACTTCACATGCTGTTTTCTTCAGTCCTTGGAAGGGATCCCTGATTTGGCAATTTGTTAATTTTTTTTAGTGTCAGTCCTTGCCGCAAATGACCTATTAGAAATATTGCTGAAAATGTTTGGTTCAACTTGGGGAACCTAAAAAGATACTCGGTACTTTACTAACCTTGAACTTTATAAATCAGTTTCTCATCCTCAGAGGAATTTTTTTTAAAAGATGTTGTTTCCTGCACAATTACTGCCTCCTTTGATCTCGCACTACATTTGGTCTTTCAGATAAGGGAGCCCAATAATTCCTCAGCTATAACTTCAGCAACACAGATAACTATCAAGCATCGTGTGACATACAGTTCATTACTCAGTTGTGAATAACCAACCGTGGTCCTGTATTAAATGTTTTACAGCTCATCTCTTCATGGCTCACTGAGTTAGTATAACACTTAGGAATATCTTTGTGTCCAGGAGGGATAAAACAACTCCTTATAAAATGGCATAGGTATTTAAATGGAAACATTTTAAGACATCTTAGAAGAAGATAATGCTATAGTGTGGTAAATCTCCATATGTAGCTTAGTTATTTTATTTTATTCTATCCAATAAAGGGGCCTCCTTTCTTTGATGTGTCTGGTAATTCTCATTATTGCCTTCTGGAGAAAGTAGATGAATATGCAAAAGCAAGATGCAGTCTTCAGAACTCTCATGATCAGCATTTACTGATGTTCCATTTTCCTTCTTTATCCATTTCATAATGTACCGTGGAGTGATTCTCAGGGCATAAAGACCTCTTTGGAATGTAATAGAAAACAAAAGATTGGTTCAAGATCTGATCACATACTAAGGACAATCTTCCTACAGTTTTTAGTTCACCAAATAAAGAGTTGGCAGTCTGGAGATGGCTGGAAGAGCCGTTTCCTAATTTTGAGTCTTTGGCGAGCTGGAATTCCACCTGCTAAAATGTAACAGTGTGGAGATTGTTATTCACTGGGTACATTTGCAACTTTCTGTTCGGTGCTCAATAAAGCAGACTGTATTACTGTGCTGGAAAAATTTAACTTGCTGCTCATTTGAGTACTAATCTATCAAAATATTTCCTGGACTTATGTTACAAACCAACAAAAGAGCTATTATACGTTTACCATCAGCAAGTTCTTAGTTCGTATTGATATTTTTGATTCCTTAATTGAATGGTTTTCCTTCCTAGCTTAATGTAGACATTATTTTCAGATTATTAGTGAACTAAGAGAAGGTTAATTTGTCAGTTGAATTGGATTTTTGTTACAATCTGAAAAGCCTTTTTGTAACCCAAGAACATTTTTTTCCTGGGCTCTGATTCCCCCTACCACCACTCCCTCGGCACTCTTCTGCCCTCAAATGAGGCTCCCCCATTTCTTAATTTCTACTTCTCAGTAAAGTGACTCCACTGTCAGATAGTATATACTCACTTTTCAGGACCAGCTGGTTCTCAAACATTCTAGGGGGGAGGCAGATGTTTAATATGATAAGAAAGGAGGAAAAATGATGAGAGCGTACACTTTTCTGGCATAGCTACCAGGGTAAAAGTCTGATTGCTTTACAATGTAAATTTGAACTCTAGCTCAAAAAGACTTTTATATTATTTTTTCTGAAAAATCACTTGGGATGATAAAATATGTAGTAAATTTTTTTTCTAATTTAGCACAAAAGCTTATGAAAAAATTTTTCCCAATCATGTCTGGGGTTGTATTTTTTTTTTCTCCTGTGTAAAATTCTTTAGCAGAGTAGGTTCAAAGTTTGTTTAAACTTGGAGATGAATTTTTCAAAAAGGTGGACTTAAAACAAAAGTAGGATGGACTAATTCCTACCTTAAAAACACAGAAGAGTTGTTTTAAATTCTGCTGTCCTTTGTTCTTACTCACATCCAATTTGTCGGTGTGTGTGTGTGTGTGTGTGCGTGTGCGTGTAGGGTTTGTGTATATGCATGAACAACTAAAAACAAGACTTTAATTAAAGGAAGAAATTACCATAGTGAATAAGACTGTCTATACAAGCAAAACAGAGGGTTATTTAACAATTATCAGGTGAATTTTGGACTATAAAAAATGACATGATGGCGGATCTTGGCACCAAATTCCAATTCCTTCAATAATAATTTTTACAGTATGAAGGTAAGTCTTCACTTCATCAATGTAGATCCAACTTAAAGTGTTTGGGCACAGGGCACTGCAGTATTAGCAACCTGAACCTGCCTCGGCAAGGTTTTGTCAGAGTAAAAATCTGTATTTAATAATGACCTTTTCATAAGTTCCTCCTTTGCAACTGGCCATGTGGGACTGTTTGCTTCACTGAGCTGTCAGTATGGCGAGTGGAAAATAGCACCAGTTTTAGGATCAAAAGACCCCACTTCCAAATCTGATAGCTGCAGGACTCTGCAAAAATCATGAAGCTTCCCTGAGACACAATTGTTTCCTCTATAAAAGGGGTCCACAATAGCACCTACCTTACAGGGCTGTTGTGAGGAGAAGAATTAGATACGTGAAAGTACCTCATAATGTCCCTTATCCATAGTCCCTGCTCAGTACATTTTATGTTCCCACAATATGAAGGATTACTTATTACTGATTAAACATTTAGCTATTGTTTTGCAAGGTGGCATCAGTCAAAGTATTTGGGGGTTACCTCATTAATAGTCAATGTATTCCAACAACAGGCATCCATGTTATTGTATATTTGTGACATCTGATCATCCTCAAATGAGGAAAGGAGTAAGAGACAGACAGGGCACCTCTTTGCAAACTTGATGGAGAGACGCCTGGCTGCCCTGAGCGGTTTTCTTTCTGGAGAGCTTAATGCGCGTCGAATTCCTTGCCTTGCAGTGGTTATGTGCTCAGATATTTTTACTGTGTACCCTCTGGGGCCTCGTGCAGCCTTCCTCCCCCACTACACAGCCACACGCCTCAGCATAATCAGAAAGCTCATTTCTTTGCTAAAATCACAGTAACCCTCCAAGACCTGGGAGATGGGAAGTGCTGGGGGGAGAGACATGGCTCCTCCCTTTGTTCAGCTGGCCTGCATTTTCTGCCAGTCCCTGCAGAGAGCTTGAAGAGGCCCGTAGCATGGGCTCCATGACCTCCTCTGACATGCCATGTCCTCTCTGTCGCAGGAAAGGCTCCAGCTTTTATTTGAAAATCGGTCCTGCAGTACGTCCAAGCTCTGAAGAGGAGAGAGCTGTCAAGGGCGGGCACTGTTCCCTCTTGGGGTTTGGTCAGTCTTGAATGGCCTGCTCCCCCGCCCTCCAATCTGGGTGTCCTAGTGGAGGCTGAGGCCTCACAGGCTGCAGCCCCTGCAGCTGGATCACCCCTCTGTCCATGGTGGACGATACTTTAAGGGATGAAGCTTTGTGGCCTGGAGATCTTTATACCTTTGCCCTCTTTGCAAGCCACGCCACTTACATAATTGCTAACAGGGACTTATTTACAAAACAGAAATAGAGTCACAGATGTAGAAAATAAACCCATGGTTACCAGAGGGAAAACAGGGGTGGGGGGAGGGATACATTGGGAGATTGCGATTGACACATACACGCTACTATATACAAACTAGGTAACTAATAAGGACCTACTGTAGAGCACAGGAACTCTACTCAGTACTCTGTAATGGCCTGTATGGGAAAAGATTCTAGAAAAGAGTGGATAGATGTACATGTGTAACTGATTCACTTTGCTGTACACCTGAAACTAACACAACATTGTAAATCAACTAGACTCCAAGAAAAATTTTTTTAAAAAAGAGGGAGGTGCCTGGACTCAGGTAACCATTGCCATGTTTTGTGACCTTTAGTCTTATCTTTGTTATTTAAAGTAGGCATAACAATAGTACCTAACTGCTAAGTGAACTAAGATGCCGTGTCTATTGCCTTTGGCACATCGTAGGTGTTCCAATACATGTGTTTTACTTCAGATAGTCACAAAAATAAGTCCTGATTCAGATGGGAAGAGCTTCACAATCATGTACCTTCTCCTGGCGGCACACAGGTGCCTCGGTGCTGGTGCAGATGCAGGTTGAGCCCCTCCATCCTGGTTCTGGTGGCTCTGTTTTGGGCTCGCTGGGTCCTACCCTTGCTCCGTGGGTTTAAGCCGCTGCTGGTTTGAACAAGTGCAGGGAGCCTGGCCGGGGGGAGTGGTGGAGAGTGGCAGGGTTTTCTCCGTTGGTTTCTCAAGGAGCCATAACTCTTTCAGATTCACTGCTCACATATGGCTTCCAAGCAGGCCTGGCAGTTTCCATCCATGGTGCAGGCTGAGAAAGGTAGGGTCTGGAAATCTCATAAAAGCTGACCGAGTGGTAAAGGAAAATCAATCTTCTCCTGCTTTGGACCAAGTTGATGAGAATCATTCTCCCTGATTCTCCATAAATTGGAACAAGGCTTAGGACACTAATCCTACTGTAATACCATTTGAAGACGAACACTGACATTTGTGACATTTAAATAACAGTTCAGGTCTGCTATTAAACCAGGGCCTCCAACTGTTTAACCTTTGCCCTTGTGTACTATTACCCTTGGTCCAGTGCATGCAAATGTATTTATTAATGCATTTCAGCTTTCAGATGACACATGCTTATTTCATTTTGCTGGCTACATTGCTTGTGTGAACTGTGTTGCACCAAATGCAAAATTTATTTTCAAACTTTTAAATGTGATACATTCCAAGGCTCTCTCTTAGATCATTTTTATAGAGTTAAAGCGAAATAAAAGTTGAGGCAATTATCCAGAAATCTTCCTGTGGGTGGAAGAAAGTGTATTTCTGGAACTAAAACTAGAGAAACCTAAAGGCATCCTTTCATTCAACAAAATTTCACAAGTGCTTTTTATGTATCACAGGCAGCGTTAGATCTAGTAGGAAGAAGATGTGCCTCTTGCCTTTAAAGAACTGTAGCTACGTGATTTGTGACCCTGCTCAAGGAGTTCTTCTCCTTAACTTGTATGCATCTTACCTTAGTCTTTGCTTAATTGCACTGACAAAATCTCGACTGGTTTCCAAAAAGCAGATTCTCATTTAGTTAAAATCACGTTAACTAATGAATTAGAGACCGGGGGCTATGGATCTTTTTCACTTAGATATGGTATTTTTTAAAAGCTAGTGTTGGTCTTAAAAATCAGGAATAACCTTCTCTTCATTCTTGGATATTTTTCTAAACAAGAGAAAACGCTTTCTGCTTTGTTCTTTCTCATCACACACCGTTTCCTGAGTGGTGACAAATCTGCTCCACGTCTCATGGAAAATCAGGGTCACTTTGCTATTAGGGTCACTTGGAAGCCTGAGATTCTAGTTTGGCTTTGTGTAAAGCTAGTCCCAGCCTGGTTGGCACCTGAGAGACCCAACCTGGATGACTGGTCCTGCCAGTTTCTAGATGTGTGAAATTCAGCAAGACGCTTCACTTCATGGGCCTCAGTTTCCTCATCCATAAAACGGGCTAATTGTACTTCCCTTGCTGAGTTGTTGGGAGGATCAGAGAAAATAATTCTGGGAAGATAGACAACATAGAACCTGGCACACAGCGGCCCCTGTTCTGGTCCCCATGCTTTACACTGCCCCTACCCCACTGCATCCCTGCTCTAACTCCGCCTCTGGTCACAGCCCAACCTTTCCCTTCCAGGCCAGTGGTTCTAAACCAGGAGCAATTCTGTCCAGAAGACACACTAAATGTCAGGAGACTGTTTTTGTTGTTACGATTTTAGGGGGAAATGCTACTTGCATCTAGTTGGGAGAGGCCCAGACATGCTGCTAGACACCCTATAAAGCACAGGAAATCCTCTCCCTTCCCCCCCAGCAAAGACCCATTCAGAGCAGTGGTCCTGAGGTTGAGAAACCCTGCTCTGGGTCCCTGGGACCCTGACATTCTCTCCCAAACAGCCCATTTCTAGGGTCTGTTCTTCTCATCACCTGGTCACATGCGAGTGGCTATTTGAGAGAGATGTGGGAAAACCTTGGGTGTGTGGAATGGGGTGTCCACATGCTTCTGTGAGCACCACTCCCCAGATGCCTGGGGTGGACTAGAAGGCAGTGGCTCTCAGGCCAGTTCTCTCACATTCCAATGTGATCTCACAGGAGGCTGAGGACCCTCCATTACAACTTGGCCTTCCAAGTCATTACGAAGGGACATCTGTCAAGGTCAGGTGATAAAATATATTTTATTCGACAGTTTGTAAGCTTGATGAAAAACTTTAAATATTTAGACATACGACATGGGGACCTCTGTTTGCTTTCTTGCTCTGGGTCCCACAAAAGTTAGGGATGGGCGAGCCAGTTCGACTTCTAAGACTTTGCACCCTTCCCTCGGCATGGCTGCGCTTCTTTGGTTCCCCCTTCAGAATTGGTTCTAAGAGCTTCCCTGTACTTGAGGCAGATGGTGAGCGGTGGCTCGGTTGCCGTGGGCTCAACACCAGTCTGTTTCGGTTGCTAGTTTGTTCCAGAATTGGTGATCTTTTCTGTAGTTGAAACATTTACGGTGACCATCCTCACGGTGACCTCTTTGCCTAAGGGCTTCACTTCAGCTCAGGCCTGGGCCGCTCGCAGTCATGTTTTTAGTACATCTGATGCAAGCAAGGCCTTCAGAATCTCTTCCAGGGAATCACCTTCTGTACAGTGTCAGTGCTGTAAACGCGAGAGCTGCCATGGGACAGCCATCTTTGACCACGAAGAAAGGTGGTAGGGGAGAAAGCAAGAGAGAGACAGAGACCTGCCTGGGTTCTCGATGGCTTTCCAGCCCTGCAACTGTCTCTGGGATCCATTAGATACCTCAGTTCCTTCCAAGAAATTCTTTTGATTGCTTAAGCTGGATTGAGTTAGTCTCTGTTATACACATAACACATAACCACAATAAGACCCCATCTTTTAAGTCCCTCTTTCGGTACCTTGCCTCAAACCTCGGAGCTCTTCTTTTTAAAATTTTTTATTTAAAAATTGTTTTAAAAGTTGAAGTACAGCTGATTTACAATGTTATGTTAATTACTGCTGTACAGAAAAGTGATTCAGTTATACATATGCATACGTTCTTTTTTTACATATTCTTTTCCATTGTGGCTTATCATGGGATATTGAATATAGTTGTGCTATACAGTAGGACCTTGTTGTTTATCCATCCTATATAAAAGCTTACGTCTAATAACCCCAGCCTTCCAGTCCACCCCTTCCCCAACCCCCTCCCCCTTGGCAACCACAAGTCTGTTCTCTATGTCTGTGAGTCTGTTCTGCTTCGTAGATAATTTCATTTGTGTCATATTTTAGATTCCACATATAAGTGATATCATATGGTGTTTGTCTTTCTCTTTCTGACTTACTTTACTTAGTATGATAATCTCTAGGTCCATCCATGTTGCTGCAACTGGCATCATTTCATTCTTTTTTTTGCGGCTGAGTAATATTCCATTGTATATATGTACCACACCTTCTTTATCCATGTTGATGGACATTTAGGTTGCTTCCATGTCTTGGCTATTGTAAATAGTGCTGCAGTTAACACTGGGGTGCATGTATCTTTTTGAATTCTAGTTTTGTCCGAGCTGTCCTTGTTCTCACCAGTGCACTCGCTGCCTGTGCCGTGGACGGAGCCTGATGCTAGCTGTCACACTTTGCCCATCAGCAGGACCCTTCCTGATCACTTGCAGATGGGATCGACTCCTAGGAGCTGTCCCGCATCAGTGGGTAGGTTTGGTGTTGGACTCGCCTCCTTTGAGTTGCAAGAAGCAGGACCATTCAGGCCTTGTCCTTCAGTGTCATGTGCTTTTTCTCTAGAAACCTGCAGTTTACAACTGTGTCTACCTGCTTCTAGAGATACAGACAAAACTCCCCCAAATAAATAGATAATTGCATTTGGGAAATTTTTGTAGAGCAGAGGAGGAAACAAATTTTCACCTGGACATGTACAGTTTATTAGATGTAGCCTTGAATACATGTCACTGCAGAAAAACTGACAGGACAATATATAAACGAGTATTCAGATGCTGCTGGTACAGCAGCCTAGCTCAGAGGACACGCGTGGGGTTGTGAATCAGAGTACGTGTGCATGTGAGTGAGTGTGGGTGGGTGTCAGTGTGTGAACCTGCTACTTTCCAAGATCCTTATGTGTGTTTTCTCACTGAATCCTCATTACAACCACATGTAGTAGGTCTTGTTATTTCCATGTTTACAAATAAGAAAACCGGAGCCCCTGTTAATGGTGAAGGTAGTTTGAATTCAAGTATGAGGGTAGTAGTGAGGAACTCTAGTCGGGAGATATGGAAACCAGTGGTTTTCTTATATTCATTTATTTATTTTTTTGGCCTCTCCGCATGGCATGTGGGATCCTAGGTCCCCAACCAGGGATCAAACCTGTGCCCCCTCCATGGGAAGCACGGAGTCTTAACCACTGGACCGTCAGGGCAGTCCCCAATAGTTTTCTTATAGGACAGAATTGTTGGGAATGTCTGTTTTTATCTGTTTGTGTCATGCAAAAAATTAGGTTCTAAGAAGCCACTTAGAAATTTTTACGTTGCTTGACTATTGTGGCCTGCAGACTCACCTGAGACGTTTCTGTTTTTTTTTTTTTCCTCTCTGTTTGTTCACCTGAGGAGTTAAGCCTACTTCCAAGAGATTCAGTTGATTCATTAATACAGCCAAATTTCTGTGCAAAAAAGTCCAAGTGGCTTTGAGACGTAGTGTAGTTAAGACGACTGACTGGGTTGCTTCCTCTCCCTCCCGTCTTTGCTGATATGTTTTTAGTTTCCCCTCTGTTTGTCCTTCTTTTCCTTCTCATTTTTATCCAGGCTGCTCAATCAATGTCTATCAGTTTATATGGCTTTGTCTAAAGTTTTCTTTCTTTTTTATTGAAGTAGAGTTGATTTACAATGTTGTGTTAACAAAGTTTTCTTACGTATAGATTCAGGATGGCTGTCTGGCTAATCTGATCATCTATACTAATATAATTAAGATGACTTAAAAAAAAAAAGGCAAATGAATTCCAATAGTCAATTCCTTAACCCCTTATATATTCTGTTGATGTTTTCAGTCTTAGCCTGGCCATAATTTTAAATTCAAGAATTGAACCTAATTATAGATCTATGTATAAAAAAGATGTTTAGAAGAAGTTTGTCATAGAACAGAGGATTCTACGCCAACCGTTTTATGACTTAATTTTGTTTATTCCTAAAATATCCAGTCGAATGGACATATCCAAGATCATTTAAATGGGGGAGTTTTACCATGGTTGTTGACAGATTAGATTTTTTTCCCAAAATTACCATGTGTTTTAATCAATAACTAGTAAGATTTAAAGTCTTACACATTCTACTAGTTATGGAAGAAAATTAAAGGACTAAAGACCCACATCTTTTCTACCCACAGTAGAAAAAAAAATGATGAATCTTTTCATCACTCAGCATCATGGGATGCTCCAAATATATTGTGCTTTTTCCCCCGTGGAGTTATTTATTGGCCAGAGGGGAGAGGGGACAGAACTTCTTTTGAAGTTAAACATCTTGCCTGGATGAGCAGATATGTTGCATCAAATCACAGTAATAAAAAGACAAAATGCTTTATTAGATCTTCTTTATCACTATATTGTGCTCCAATAGAATGATCTAATTAAAGACACAGTGGAGCCTCTTTTCATGTGAAGAGGAGTTCAGAGGCTTTTGTTATTAAAAGATTTGCACAGAAACAAATACATTGCTGTCTTGTTTCCAAGTTTCTCAGGGGTGCCTCCTTCCTGTTTTGCTCTAATAATTATGGATGTCTTGTCTGCCACTCTGAGGCTTGATACTAACTTGTCCTTTTCATCTTCAAAGTACCTGCGAGGCATTTACATGATTAATATTCATAATACCACTCTGAGGTAGGCACTGGAAGCGCTCTTCTTTTCTCAGATATGGAAACAAAAGAAAAGAATTGAGGGTGGTATTTATTGGATGCTGCTGATGAGCACTTTGCTTTCTGGTTCTGAGCTCCCAGAGATCCAAGCTGGTGCCTTTCCCTGACATCTCTGGCCGTTGCTGCCAATTCATTCCACATAACGTGAGACTTCTTTGAGCCATCACACTAATGGCCATCGTCGTCATGGGAAAAATGTACACAAATCAGGGAGAGCACGATTTGGAATTGCCCCTTGATTAAAGTCTCTCTAGGTCCTCTTGATTTAACGAGCATTCATGAGGTACTGAATGGCGTTTTAATTTAATTCCTGAATGATATCCTGCTTGCATAAGAACTTCATTCAGGTTGGGCTACCTTACAGATCAAAAACTAGCAGCTGCCTATAGCTGATCTTAATTGGCCGGCCACATTGTTTCATAATTTTCGTTTTGGATTTGCGGTTCTTGTGATGAGCTTGGTACATCTTCGATCATCACAGGCACCCTCCACTGCTTGACACAGTTGATTTTGTGTAATTTATGTTACCTGCCTAACTGCTGAAGGCTTTTGAGTTTGCTGACGAAATAGAGAGGAAGGATTATTTCTCCAAACCAAGGCAACTTTGGTAAATTGGCAAAATCGGTAAATTGTTGAATTTCTTTGACGTCATGTCACCCCTGCCCCAAAATGATCTCTCCCATTTCCCTGTCAAATTCTTACGCATTTATTTCATTTAGCATTCTCAGAGAAAAGGAATCCACACGGAATTGGGAATGGCTGGCCCCAGTATGATGGCTTATCCCTCTACAGCTGTTGGGAGTTTAAAAGAGAACGCTAACCCCACCCTCGTCTCTGGTATCTGCCAAGCCAATGGAATTTTTTTTTCTGGGGGGGGGGGGGTTGGCTAATGGCATGATTGGAATCTCTCAAGTCACATTATATAGTTGCGATGATTAGCTTTTACACTGTGTGCATAGCATATAAGGCAAGTCCTACCCCGAAGCCTATATTTCTATATTCAGATTTCTATGTCAGAATCTAGAAAACTGGAAGAAATCAACCAGTAAATGTTAAAAAGCAAGTCTGAAACATTGCATGTCTCCTTAGGCTTCTCTCTGCATTAAAGAGAGAACAGGAAGAGAAGGTTCTGGGGTAGCAGCGCAAAGAGAGCTAGGCAGACCCTCTTACATTTCTGTTCCCATTCTGAAGTTGATGCTGACCTGCCTGGCGCTGGGAGTTTCAGACGCAGATAGAGTGGAGATTTCCAGCCATGATGAATGATCTTGGACAGAGGCGCTGGTCAGGTAACAGCAACTGTTAGTGAGAAACGTGAAGCATTCCGGTGGTGACTTATTCCAGGATGGACCGGCAGGCAGGAGGGGTGAGGTGAGAGCAGGAGCAGACTGCACCCCATCACTGCCCTGAGCCCCCTAAACCTTTACTCTCCACTGTAACGTGCCCTTAGCTGAAGTCACTCGACCTAAGTCCTCAAAGGCCCAGGCAGTGCAAAAACAAGTTGCTTTCTGAGCCATGTGCATCTCAGTTAATTCCTTTGGCCTTCCATTTTTAATTTTTACAGGTTTTCAGCTTTAGTTGAACAATAATTTGTGATCAAGGTTAAATTAGAGTTTGTTTTACTTTTGGTGACATTTTCACAACTAATTTGAACTTAGGTCCCTCGTTGGAGAAATATTTACAAAGAAATAACATCAAATTGCATGGAATAAATGCCATGCCATTTAACTATGTAAATAGCAGCTGAGATGTTTAATTGAAAATAAAACACTGGTAAAATGTAAACATCATTTTGCTCCAGTTGCTCTGAGCAGAGGCTTCAGTGGAAGCAATGAACACAGGAACTGAGGGTGGAAGTTAGAGTTTGTGGCAGGGTCCACTAGGTCTAGTGTGTCTGCAGATCTTTTCAGTAGTCACTGTATTCTTCAAGGCTGTTCAGTCCACCTTTCAAAACACTCTCATTCATTTTTTTCAAAAAAACCCCAAAACATTAATTCAAAAAGTTACATGCACCCCACTGTTCCTAGCAGAACTATTTACAATTGCCAAGACCTGGAAGCAAGCTAAGTGTCCATCAACAGACACTACCTTTGCACCCCAAGCAAAACCTTCCCAGGTCATATCTTGACAAGAGTAATATTGGAGGAAGCATACATACTTGGTTACGGGATAGGGAATGCACAATTACCTTGGGGAGAGTGGTCTAAATATATCTACTTATTGGAAGAGGGGTTCTCTATTCCAGGTTTACTATATAAATGTAGTTATTATTCAGTTCATCAGTAAATATGCATTAAGAGCTTTTATTATTTAGCATTTATTCATCTGCATTAACTTTCTATATTGTTATTACCTTTTATGGGAAACTTTTTTTTTTTTAATTTGCCCACCCTGCGGGGCATGCAGGATCTTAGTTCCCTGACCAGGGATCGAACTTGCACCCCCTGCATTGGTAGTGTGGAGTGGTTTTTTTTTAAACATCTTTATTGGAGTATAACTGCTTTACAATGGTGTGTTAAGTAGCATGGAGTCTTAACCACTGGACCACTGGGGAAGTCCTGGGAAACTTTTTTTTACTGATTTATTTTATTATTTTTTTCCCAGCTTGATTGAGGTATGATTGAAAAAATATATATATATTTAGGTTGTACAATGTGATTTCTAAAAAGATGTACAACGTGATGATTTAATATGCATATACATTGTAAAATGATGAGCACGATCAAGTTAATTAGCATATCTAGGATCTCACACACTTTTGTGTGTGTGTGGTAAGAAAATTTAAGATCTACTAATCTCTTAGCAGCTTTTAAGTTATAATACAGTACTGTTAACTGTAATCACCTTGCTGTACATTAGGTCCCTAGAACTTAGTCCTCTTACAACTGAAAGTTTGTACCTTTGGACCAACACCTCCCTATTTTCCCAGTCTTTCAGGGAAACAATTCTTTAAGGGAATAAACCTGATTTCAAATTCTCACTGCTTCATTTCCTGCAGAGAGGGCCAGGTTTTGAAGAGTTAAAATCTGATGAAAATGTGCTCATATCTGGCAAAATTCTTAGTACGAACACTTTTTTAAAAAAAATTTAAAGGGCAGCATCTGGACTTTAGTAAGCAAATATGCAATAAAATATTATTTTGACCTTTTAAAAGGTTGATCTTTATTTTATTCAAATGGTAAAAATATCCTGAAGAGTAAAGTTCCATGTTGAATTGCATTTTGGCCATCATTTAGTGAAATATGTATGTGCAAACAATGCTTGTACATTTCATATTTTGTACCGAGAAAATTAGACTATAAGCTGAGAGAATCATCTAAAGTAAAAAACCGAGAAAGATCAGACTTCGACTCACCAAATATGGGAACCCAATTTGAAAATACCCTTTTTAGTTGAGAAATGACTGAATCTTGTGTTCAAGCATAAGGGTCAAAGAACTTAGGACAGATTATTTTGCTCCCTGTTATAGCCATGTTTTTCTGATCGGAGTCAGGCAGAACCCGGGAACCATTTGATAACCGTACTGCCTGCAGCACAGACATCGGTGTGAGGACACATTTATTTTGTTTCCCGTTCGAGGCATTTAAGTTCCAAAGCTCAAAGTGGATTTTGCCAGAAATAGAAAATTATTCCCCCAGTTCAAAGGCTTTAAAAAAAAAAACAAATGAGACTAGCACATTTATAGTAAAGCTTTGTTGTGTGTGTGTGTGTGTGTGTGTGTGTGTGAGTCTGTCATCCAACTTCCCTTTTATTAGTCCCCTGTCCACTTTCCATGAAGCCTCTCTGTGTGGAGTCCCAGGTAGTCGCACAGCTGGCTAAGGGGGCCAGACTCTCTCTTCTCCCGGATGTAGCCATGTGATTTATTTTATTTTATTAAAAATTTTTTTCTAATCCATAGACTTTATTCAGATTCTTCCAATTGTCCTAGTAATAAATTTTTTTGCTAGTCATAAAATGAAGCCTGTATTCTTTGTATTGAAGTATAGCTGATTTACAATATTGTGTTAGTTTCAGGTGTACAGCAAACTGATTCAGTTATATATATATTTTTCAGATTATTTTCCATTATAGGTTACTACAAGATATTGAATATAGTTTCCTGTGCTCTACAGTAAATTCTTGTTGCTTATCTATTTTATGTATAGGAGTTTGTTAATCCTATACTCCTAATTTATCCCTCCCCCACCTTTGGTAACCATAAGCTTGTTTTCTATGTCTGTGAGTCTGTTTCTGTTTTGTATATTCATTTGTAATATTTTTTAGATTTCACATATAAGTGATATATATTTGTCTTTGTCTGATGTACTTCACTTAGTATGATCATCTCTAGGTCCATCCATGTTGCTGCAAATGGCAATATTTCATTCCTTTTTATGGATGGGTAATATTATATTGTGTATTATACACACACACACACACACACACACACATCTTCTATATCCATTCCTCTGTTGATGGACTCTTAGGTTGCTTCCATGTTTTGGCCGTTGTAAATAGTGTGATGAACCCTGGCGTAGCCAGGTGATTTAGAATCGGGAATCACGCATTGTCTTCTGGGACGTTGGTCCTTGAGCAAGCAGTGTGCAGGCAGGGGGCGGATGTAGGGCCTTCTGGCCGTGGAATTGGAGCAGCCGGCTCGGCCAGCCCCCTGCTCTGGTCCTGGATGCCCAGCTCTATCGGGCTTCTGGGTTCCTGACTGTTTCCCCAGCCTGGCCCTCCAGCTTTCCGCCAATTCTGCAAGCCTCTGTGTACTTCCGTTCAATCCCCTTCCTCACCTTTTTTGTCTTCCCTTAAGATAATCAGAGTAGGTTTCTATTTCTTGCAAACAAGAACTTTCATTGGTTCAACAATATTCAAAGCCTGCGTAGAAATAAATGTCAACGTTTTACACTGAATTATCAATGCAGCTGATGGTAACTTACCTTTCAGTAATGTTTCCTTCGAAGCAATTAGCTGTTGTGAAACTGTAGCAGTTATATGCTTTTGTAGGATTGCACAATGAGATCTTGCCAAATGTATTATCTCTAACCAGCCAGTGAGAGTATACGTTTTACCTTGGTTCTGTAGTTCCCCCTCTTTGCTGCTATTGTGGAGATAAAATTTTGACATTATTGGAATGAGCTACACTAATGTCTTTGGGGAGGCAGGGGAGGGTCAATCAACAGACACATAATTGGTTTCAATACTGTGCTTTCCAGAAGTGAAGGGTTGGCCGCGGTGTTGTTAGCTGAGATACTGTAGATAGTTTTACATGCTGGGAATGGTTAACATGCATCCTGCAGGTCTGATTACCAGCATTAAGGAAGTTCTGCTCCACATAACCTCCAAAGCAAAGCCTCCAGGAAAGTTAAAGGTCCCTGTTCTACCATTAAAATGGGAGAGTAATGTGCCTTTTTTTGATTGACTAGAAACTTTGACTCATGGGACTTTGTTCTTAAACATGAAAACAAACATGAATAGGTGACAAGTTGTTTTCCTTAAAAATCCTTAAACCTTTGGTTGAAACCATTTATCAGAACATTTCTTAAAATAAAATCAGTATTGCCTTATGGTTATCACAGGAGAAAAAACAAAAACAAAAAAACAAGTGAAATAGCCAAAGTGGACATTTTCCTTAAAAATCCAGCACAAAAGAAATTTTATACATATAGGCCATTGCCCAGAATAGTGATAAATGTGATATTTGATATGTGAGACCGTTGTAGGACTGGCATAAGGAGTTGTATTTATAAAAAATTTTGAGTAATTAAATGATTGAGACTGAATTTATGAGACGTATCATAGATCCTTGAAATACAATAGTAATTAGGTGATGCACACAGTGAATTAAAGGCATTACTAGTAATGTCCAGTAACATGCGTATTTCCAATGACACGTGAGCAGAGATGTGGTAGTCAAGTCGTAAACCTGGCCCTCTGTTCCCAGCTAACCAGCTAACTAACCTGAGGCCAAGTTACCTCAAATGCGAGGTAAAGGGCATGGACTCTGAGACCACAAGCTTCCTATCAGCTCTGAAATACCACTGTCCTAAAAGCATACGTTTAATCTTGTTATTATTATTTCTTTAGTTGTTTGATTATGTTTCTCTTCTCTCAGAACGAGGGGAAAAAGAAATAGAAATGCAGTGTCAAAGCAGACAGTTCTAATCCTGAATGCTGAGCCTCTGAGTGGATTCGGGATGCAGGCCCCCCTCGTTCATGTCCTCCCAGCCAAAAAAGAGAGGTGGGCCCGGCACCGTTCCACTAGCGCCCAGCGCCCAGGGCAAAGGCCACATCTCTTTACACCACAGGAAGATGCCGGTGTCACCACAGTGCTGGACAGCAGGGGCGGTTTCTGCCTCTGTCACAAAGGGCCCCGTGGCTTTGGACAAATTATGTAGCCTCTGTGGGCCTCTTATCTTCAAAAGAGGAGCTAGGACCGGCCTTCAGCATTCTTTCCAGCTCTTATATCCTTTGATTCAAAGAAAGCATTGTCTGGGGTATCAAGTAACGATCCAATCTGTCTACTAATTTGAGGTCAAGTTTTCTTTATTTTGCCTAAAATAGTATCATTCCAAGCTGCAAGGTAGAGATAGCTCCCACATCGAGACTAACTTGGCCGTTCAGTTACAACAGGAAGATTTTGGACTTTTCCTGGAACCAAGGAAATAAAAGAGCAGGGCACACCGTCAGGAGAGCTGTAAAGTTGTGGGAAGATGGAGAGATTAGACGTTTTTCTATCAAAGGCAAGAAAGTTGTAAGAAGAAAGTGAAAGAGAGGGAGAGAGAGAGGGAGCGAGCCCCGGGAAAGGAGTGGGGGAGGAAAAAGGAAACACACAGAATAAGTGCAGCCCCTCTCGGGCTGCGGGTCTTTGAAGTGAGGCCAGAACCACAGGACAGGATTGTGGGACCAGAGGTCGAGAGAGAAGGAGATGGAGACCCTTTGTTCAAAGGTTAATAGTGATGTGTCAGGAGTGCTTCCTCAGAGTGAAATGCCCTGTGCGTTTTTAGATACTTTTTAGAGAAGTAAACCCGTTCTGGGGAAGTTTCCCAAGGTCTTTGTGAAAGAAGAGTTCTACGTTTAAAACCTAAAAGAAAGATATTCTGCAACCAGAGACTCTGTTTTAACTGGAAATAACCACGCACTAGGAAAGGCCTGGTGCTTCCTATTTAAAATGATCCAAAACAAACTGGTTTGATTTTTATTTTGGCTGAAAAGGGTGGGTGAGTGAAGCCACTGACAGTGATTTCCAGAGCCTTTTAATGGCTCCCAGCATCTTCACTGTTTCTACAGGTTCAGTGCCATGGAACGGCTAAATTATGAATGAGAAGAAGGATCTTTGTTCTCCGTAGGTATTCTGGTTCCTAAGCGATGCCAGCCAAAGGTCAAAACCGAGGTAAATTCAAGTTTGCTTTGGCAAAACCTACTTTCTCCTTCAGATAGCTGAATAGGTGATTGTGTAAAATTAGCAAAGGTTACTATGGAATCCTCTGGAAAGTTTCCTGCAAGAGTAGGAGACCAGGGCAAGTGGTGTTTCCTTGAATGAGTTATCCAAAGTGTTTCAGATCACTCAGTTCCAGGGAGATATAGATGTATTATATTTTTTTTAAATAAAAAAGCCAAACATTTTCCTCTACATTTGGCAGGTTTCTTCGTGCGGCAGTGACGTGGTCCAGCTTTTTATTTGTCCCCCTCTCCTCTGATGTGCAGTCAGGCAGCTTCTCAGGTGATTAAGAGGGCTCACAGGGAACTTCCACCTCTGACTGTTTAACTTACCAGCACATCTAAAAGCGAGGCTGATAAAATTCATAAATTTGTCACATCTCTTGAGGTGGATGACACTCATCAGGTCCGTTTCTAAAACTCTTTGGTTCTGTGCTTTCATGAAGCCGGGTCACCGATGATAAATGTGATGCAGAGCGATCAAGTCATAACTAATCTTTAAGTGTTTTCCTGAAGGTTAAGACCAGAGGATCTGAATAAAAAGTAGCAGGATCCTTGCTCTGATCTTTCTCTGACATTTCCCAAACCCCCAAGGCTGAGGACACGATATAGGTTGGAGCACATAAACTGTTCCATACTCATGGCCCTCGCTGCACGCTCACAGGCAAGTTGGTTTCTGTGGGCAGGGAAAGGAATAAGCACATATTATGCGACTAATATTTGATGTGCCTGTGGGTTTAATTTTAATAAGCTTATCAAAAACACTTAACGGCCAAGAAGACACAGATGTAATAAATTATATAATCACAAAATGCTGAGATGTAAATTTCTTTTGTTTGACGTATTTTTAAAAAATCATTTTTCTAATCTCTTGCGGTACAGTTGTTATAAAACAACTCATTGAACACCAGCTCAGGATTATGAAAATTATTTAATCTGTGAAAAAGGATTACATTTCCTCCTCTTTTAATTGCTCATCAAAATTTCAGATAGAATGCAATATGTTTTTATACATGATGACAAGCAAACTCCATGTTTCTTCTGGGATGGATGGTTAGTTGTCCTTGTATAACTGAATATCATTTTCTGAAAAAAGCAGGTCAAGTAATGTTAGACTTAGTAATAGCTGTGGGTACCTTGAGTACGTCTCAAATCAATAATGACAGAGGTAGCCTGATAGCAATTTATGAACCACAGTCCCCTTGGGAAACATATTTCAAACCATAACTTCATCTAAACTGTTTATCGGCTAAGCTTGCTCAAATGTATGAAGTGTCAAAAAGTTTCTTTGACATTAGGCTTGTTATTGTCCTTTGATTTATGTACCAAAGCAAAACGTAGTAAATAAAAAGATTGTTTGGTGGTTTGGCATTTTAAGGAAATGATTAGAAACATTTGCCAACGCTATTCATTTTATATGTTTTTTTCCCTTTCCAAATAAAAAAATGTGTTTCCGTCCAGTGAATGACTTCACAGTAATTGTACCTTAAACGATCATTATCGTAAGCAGAAAGGCCAGTGAAGTTGCTATGAAATATTCAGAAAACTCTGAACTAAACGTGTAATATTCGTATAAAGCCTTTATCCCTTTCCTTGAATTTTGTGTACCCAGCAGTTCACAAAATGTCCCATTTATAATTTGAGGCACATTTACGGTGGTAAATCTGACTTATTAAAAAAAAGGTCATCATATCTTAGTTGGTTTTTGTGGAAACTTCCACACGGAAAATACAAAGGACTATTCTCTTGAAAAGCATCCTTCAGGAAAATTCTTGGGTGTACACAAAGCATTTTTATTTGCTTAGGAGTGGAAATACCAACTTTTAACCTTTTCTTGATGATGGAATATTATAGAGGTATAAAATGCATCAAAAGGCAAGCTGTAAGACAAATCCTTTGAACAATATTTCATTTCAATATTTTAGTCCAGTATTTTATACTTTCTTTCAATTTGAGGTTTTCCATTCTTATAATTACTTAAGCAGGTTTTCATATTAGGCAACTCTATGGGCAGAATGTATATAAAAACTTAAATATAAAATTATAGAAGTTGACCAAGGATTTCAAAGGATTGCATTGTGAATTTTAAAAGATTAATTAAAAAAACACTGGTATAAACGGAATTCACTCACACACTGAAGGGAAACAAGAGACCCAGTGCAGATGGACACATTTTAATGCAAGGGTTGCTTAAGTGAGGACTATTTCTGTTTCCAGTATATCTCTTTCTGATTGGTTAACTGATAAGTTGATGGGCACCATAAAAAAAGTCACAAACGTGGGGGGACAAATGAATACCCAGATACCTATGCCAGCATTGTTCACTTGTTAGTGAACCTGTTTCCTTGAAAACAGGATACAGTGAATCTGTGTATATTTAATGGAAAGTGGCCACATTTATTGGGGAATTAGGAGAAAACACTCCCCGATGGAGTCAGAAGTTCTGATCTGCTATCCTTCAAAGAAAGGCTGTTTCCTAGGCTGGCCAATATTCCTATGGAGAAACCTATGCCTATTGATAAGTTATCGGATTCCTCTCCGGAATCAGTTTGTCAGGAAGGATACGGGGGACAGTGCGGGGGGGGGCGGCGGTGAGGGAATTTTGATAGTGGCTTTGTCTGATGGCCAAGGTAGGAAGAGGGTGGAGTATTGAGAAAGGAAGAATAAGAGAGGTAAAGATAGGAAGGAAAGCAGGGAGAGAAGGGGAAGGAATACAGCAGAAACAAAGCAAAGCAAGCAGGGAGAGAATATCTAGATAGAAAGAAAAATCTTTGTAAATGGATTCTCCTTCCAGACCTCCCGGCACTTTGGAACTGGGATTCCTAGCCTGGATTTCACAGACTTCCCTACGTCTCTGAACCCACTGAAATTGTAGGCATATTTTGTGAGTATGTGTATGTGCATTTTTTTTTTTCCTGGGGAAAGTGTCCTTTTCTTTGATCTGATCCTCCAAGGAGTTCCAAGACTCAAGAAAACTTAAGAACTACTGGTTTAGTGGGATCATACACACACTGTAAAGACATGTGTCTTTTAAGGAGTCTTTGAATGCCTGGGATTGACTATAGATAGCCCAAGAATGTTTGTTTCTAGTATTAAAAGTTGTGTAGCCTGGGAAGGTTATTCATTTTTCCAGAACTCTAGAATGCTAGCTATTCAGTCAAATGCCATTGATTGACTGTTTGCATTAAATGAAGTCAGCATTTTCCCAGGGGGTCCTGGGAGAGTGGAGAAGGAGTTTGGCTCAGAGAAGAGGGTGTTAATTTGGAACCAGATGCTTCTGGGGCACAGGTACTGTCTGGAATGCTAACTAACAGTGTGAAACGGGACAGGTAACATCTCCTCCTTAACTTGGTATCCTTCCTGATAAATGAAGAGGATGCTGATGACTTTAATAGGGCCGTTGTAGAGAGGAAACAAAATGCAACACTGGCTTACGTTGATTGGGTGCTTACTATCCTCCATGCACTATGAGAAACATTTTTTTTTTTTTTTGTGGTACACGGGCCTCTCGCTGTTGTGGCCTCTCCCGTTGCGGAGCACAGGCTCCGGACGCACAGGCTCAGCAGCCATGGCTCACGGGCCCAGCCGCTCCGTGGCACATGGGATCTTCCCGGACTGGGGCACAAACCCTTGTCCCCTGCATCGGCAAGCGGACTCTCAACCACTGCGCCACCAGGGAAGCCCTATGAGAAACATTTTATATGCTTTATGCAATTTAATCTTCCCAACAACTTTATGAAGTTGCTATTTTGTTCATTTTCACTTTATAGATGGGGAAACGGAGGCATAGAAGTCAAGAACTTTGCTCAGGGTCATGAAAGAACAATGATAGAGCCAGTATGTGAACACAGGCCATGTGACTCTATAGCCCGTGCTCTTGAGCCATCAGTCAGATCGAGGCAATGCACCAGGGGGTCTTAGCTTAGTGGTTGCTTAGTTGCTGCTGCTGATGGGAGAGGACCCTGGCCCTTCCTTGGGGTGGTTACACGGTACAACCTGCACTGCAGCTGCTCCTATTCCTGAAGCATGTATTGGTATCCCATTTCCCTCCGTGTTACGCGTCATTCTGTAATGTTCCTACTTCTTCTTCTCTCCTCCCCTTCCGGATAACTTCCTGGGTCCTTGTGATTCTGTACTTCTAGGGGAGAAAGGATGACAAGAATCTTGATGTGAGTTTCAGAAGAAAACTAATGTTGCATCACCTACATAAAGTTGCTTCCTAGGAGCTCTGGGAGAAATTGCGTCTCCCCAGACACCTGGTTTTCTATCAGAATTAGATCCAACGCCTTGGAAGTATTATCTTAGCAAGGTAGACCCCATTTATTCAACACACCACAAAAACGCTGGAGATGTAATAGCTTTCTTTTTTAGTTAGCCCACTTCCCATGGACAATTATACAATCTAAGTAGGCATTATATTATTTGCTACATTACATTCAAAGAAAGTTCAGAATTTTTCCTCTTTTGGAATGTTTTCCTTTTCTCCTGAGAGATCTGGGTATTCATGGATGTGTTTAGTGTACTTAAATCCAAGAAAACCACATATAAAAATGTAAGTTTCTTTTTCTTATCATCAAACTTCCTCTCTTTTTTGTTCTTAGTGCTGTTAATCAGCAAAATGGCCAAAGTTGGGTTTTATTAAAATAAATTTATTTATTTAATTTATTTTTGGCTGTGTTGGGTCTTCGTTGCTGCATAAAGGCTTTCTCTCGTTGCAAGCGAGCAGGCGCTACTCTTTGTTGTGCTGTGTGGGCTTCTCATTGCGGTGGCTTCTCTTGTTGCAGAGCACGGGCTCTAGGCATGCGGGCTCAGTAGTTGCAGCACGTGGGCTCAGTAGTTGTGGCTCGCAGGCTCAGTAGTTGTGGTGCACGGGCTTAGTTGCTCCGTGGCATGTGGGATCTTCCCAGACCAGGGATCAAGCCTGTGTCCCCTGCATTGGCAGGTGGATTCCTAACCACTGCGCCACCAGGGAAGTCCCCTCAACGTTGGTTTTAAAAGCATCTTCTTATCCAGATTTTGGGAGGTTTGGGAAGATATGTGCCTGCTGAATTAGAGCTTTTTTTCTCTTCTAGGAGGAAGGACACGTGCAAGGCCTTAGCTTTTCTGTAGTGGCTCGTACGCCCGGTCTGGACTCCACAGGGAGGTCAGGGAACTGGATTCGGCCCTAGAGACAGCTTGTCAGTCATCATGAGGGGTGAGCTAAGGCATCATCTAAGTTGTCCCTTGGGGTCACATGGAAGAAACAATTTACTGGCATTGATGAGTGTGATTTACAAGGAGATCGGATACAGTGCCCCCACCACCCCCTGCCAGCTATGGATGTGTTTAAAAATATAACAGTTATGGGGCTTCCCTGGTGGCACAGTGGTTGGGAGTCCGCCTGCCGATGCAGGGGACACGGGTTCGTGCCCCGATCCGGGAAGGTCCCACATGCTGCGGAGCGGCTGGGCCCGTGAGCCATGGCCGCTGGGCCTGCGTGTCCGGAGCCTGTGCTCCGCAACGGGAGAGGCCACAGCAGTGAGAGGCCCGCGTAATGGAAAAAAAAAAAAAAATTGAAAAAAAAAAACCAGTTATCTTTTTTCTTAAATGATTAAAATGAAGCTCTGGGGAGGAAAATGTGGTTTGGCAAACGTCTTAGTGGACTTTTCTATTTCTATGCTCTATTCTAAGGCTTGATTCCTCAGTTCCCTGTCTTATCCTCACTGTTCACTCAGGTAGTGATCTGAGTAATTTTATGTTCACTAAAGCTCAGATTTCCAGCCACACTGATTGAAAAAAATCAAATAAATCTTTGTTTTCAACCGAGTAACTAAATGGATGAATTTTCAGCTCCATAGTCTCAGAGCCTAAGTATCTGATAGGCATCCTCAGGGCTTTGAAATTAAGCCCCCTTTGCCTATTTCTTTTTCCAAATGTACTTTTCTTTCACTTCCAAACATCACCTTTTAAACCCAAGGCAATCATGGTGCCACGCTACCTTCCAAAGCTTTTTGGTCTTCAAACTGGAAAGTAGATTAATTTTAGGAAAAGGGTCCCAACACCACTTTGCTCATAGATGAGCTCTTTGTCAGGAGCAATGTTTTGGCAGTAGGTAGAGTAGGTCTTTCCCGTTGGAAACACGGCGTGAAGAATCCTTCACCGAGGTTCTGGAAAGGCTGGGGTGGGGTTTCCGGACTCACCCCTCCCTCAGCATCTTCGCCCACTCTCCCTTCTCCTCCTCAGAAGCAGGGTGCAGCAAAGGGCCGCAGAACTGGTTTCCCTGGCGCCTGGTGGAACCCTAATTCCTTCCTGTCAGCACATCTCTAGGCCACTCTCAGAGTTAGGATAAGCACTGGATAAGCAGTTGAACTTCTGGGTAGTTTTCCAAATGAAATTCAACCTCTAGACCTTTTGGGGTTTACTGAGTCTTCCTTACTTCCCTAAGATGAGTTTGGAATGAATTTTCACTTAATGGATTCTATTTGTGGGTAGGAGAGGCAATGATTGCTTTGCTCAGGGTCTCGAGTGTAACTTCAAATAAGGGAAAAGAACCCAGCAGGAATGTGAGAAGAGCTGGGATCCCAGGGAAGGTGTGCTTGAGGAGGTGCGGGGAGATTCTGATCACCTGTTGAATGGAGATACTGTATCTCACGTGACAGAGGTCACCTCCTGACAGGAGAGTTGTGTTTGAGTGGGGATTTAAAAAATAATACAGCTGACGAAGAAATATGAAAGACATTGCTTTGCAATATGGTGAAGTGACTATGGAATGTTCAGGATGAATGACTGAGTACTGATGAGCTGGGAGAAAGGCAGTAAAACATTAAAAGTAAAATTTGTAGGAATAGCCCTGAGTAAGTGGGACTATGCCTCCTGCTGGCTTGTTGCAAGGAATTTTCTTTGGGGAAAATCCCATTGAATTACGTGACTTGTGAATCTGGTTCTAGGTCTGTAAATAAGAATCGAAAGGGAGCTATTTTAAAATACCAAGATATCTTTTAAAATTATCATTTTTTAGCACACTATTAACAACTCATTAACATAGGTCATCACATTGCAGTTTGTCCAGGTTACTGCTTTTGTACAGGGGGCTAGAACGAGGGTGAAACCACTGTGTACCCATGGCACAGCCCTATTTCACACCACATACTTTATTTGGTAAATGATCAGGCCCCAGATATGTGTGCAAACAGGCCCTCTCTCCACTGATTTATTTTGGTAATGTAAATAATGGAGAGAAAACATTAAAATTTGGCAATAATAGTCCTTTGGACTAAGTCTGTTCTTTGAAGGTGACACTTGTTTCCCATAACAGAAAAATGTTATCACCAATATCTCCTTCAGCAACAAACCATTACGCAGGAATGGACCTTATACAATCAGTGGAGTTACCAAGTGGTGTAAGATTGAATCTTATCCTCAGGAAGGTTATGGTCTAGTCAGGAGTACAAGACAGGTAGGTCATATGATGACGTTAGATATGGTAGCAGTAGCTAAGGGTCAGATATGCGATACTCATCAGCAGTGCTCCAGGAAGACCAGGTGGGATTGAGGGTAGAGAGGTGGATAAACAATGGGACTTGAACCAAGGCTGGAATGGATGGTGGACCTGTCAGAGAGGTGGGGTGGAGGATTTAGGGAGTGGGGTAGATTTTATTTCTCTCTGCAATTATCAACCTCGTTTCTTCCCTGAAATAGGATTTTACAGTCCTGCTAGTTGCAGTGTGATTTGTAATGTCTACTTGCAGGGGAAGTATAATTTCTTGGCCCCTTTAGGCTGGACTTGCCTTAGCTGCATATTTCCCTCTGTCCTCTTCTGGGAGCACAGTGTGTCCCAGAGAGTGGTAGCTTCTTGGGTGTGGGTTCCAGAACCAAGTGACACATAGTTGGATCCTGGAGCAGGATCCTGGCTGAAGCTCACTAAAAACCTACATGTCATGTGAAGGAGAAATAAATATTTGTTGTTGTAATCCATTGGGAGTTTGGGGACTGTTTGTTACTGCAGCACGGCTGACCAGTATAGGGAAGGAATTCAACTGGAGCAACCATGTGGGGAAAGAAAGCTCCATGTGTGAGGGGCCATGAAAAAATCAACTGGAGCAACCATGTGGGGAAAGAAAGCTCCATGTGTGAGGGGCCGTGAAAAAAATCTCATTTGGTCTAGTCCAGGGATTTGTGTAGGAGCAAAATTTAAAAAAATAGGGGGGCCATACTATGGAAGCCTTGAATAGCAGATTAAGAACATTGACCTTCTTCTACAGGCTGTGGAAAAGCCCTGAAGATTTGGAGTTCAGGGGCACCGGAAGAAAGGGAGAAATTTAGGAATATTTGTCCAACAGCAGTGTCAGGATGAAGCGGAAAGTGGGAAAGAAACCAGTTAGAAGCAGCATGTTCTCAAGCACGTGCTTTAAAAATGTTTCAAAGAAAAAGCAATCATTTCTTTGGAAGAGGGTGGAGTTCATATCTCCACGTCTGAGAGTGCAAAGAGAAAAATCGAATGGCGAAATAACTTTAAGGTAAAAGCAATTGATGTGACAAGGATAGCAAAATGTTTTCCTTGGCCAGGGAAAGAGAGCCACCTGCCATGACTTGTGGGCGTCCTTCTTTGTCCCTGCTCTGTGTACATATATTCTGACTTACATGCAGCCTGTTCAGAAAACTCATAGACTTCTTGTAATCTGCCATTGTTATGTGTAAATCTATACAACTTCAGCATGAGAGACCTTGACCACACACAGGAACTTGGATGCAGGTTGACAGTAAGGGTGGCTATCTGTTACTCAACAGAAATATGATGTTTACCTGCTCTTTAGTTTGTGCTATAATTCACCTGCTTTGGGTCCACCCATGAGTATCTTTCATTTCTAAGCAGGACAATTTTTTAAAAATTGAAGTATAGTTAATTTACAATGTTGTGTTAGTTTCAAGTGTACAGCAAAGTGCTTCATTTATACATATACATAAATTCTTTTTGAAATTCTTTTCCATTATAGGTTATTACAAGATACTGAATATAGTTCCCTGTGCTATACAGTAGGTTCTTGTTGTTTACTTGTGTTATATATAGTAGTGTGTATCTGTTAATCCCAAACTCCTAATTTGTCCCCCCCCACGACTTTCCCCTTTGGTAACCATAAGTTTCTTTTCTATGTCCGTGAGTTTGTTTCTGTTTGGTAAATAGGTTCATTTGTACTATTTTTTAGATTCCACATATAAGTGATATCATTTGATATTTGTCTTTCTCTTTTTGACTTACTTCATTTAGTATGATAATCTCTAGGTGCATCCATGTTGCTGAAAGTGGCATTATTTCATTCTTTTTTATGGCTGAGTAATATTCCACTGTGTGTGTGTGTGTGTGTGTGTGTGTATATATATATATATATATATATATATATATATATATATACCTTACATCTTCTTTATCCATTCATCTGTCGATGGGTGTTTAGGTTGTTTCCATAAATAGTGCTGCTATGAACATAGGGGTGCATGGATCTTTTCAAATTATAGTTTTGTCTGGATATATGCCCAGGAGTAGGATTGCTGGATCATATGGTAGCTCCACTTTTAGTTTTTTAAGGAACCTCCGTGCTGTTCTCCATAGTGACTGCACCAACTTACATTCCCACCAACAGTGTAGGATGGTTCCCTTTTCTCCACACCCTCTCCATCATTTGTTATTTGTAAACTTTTTAATGACGGCCATTCTGACTGGTGTGAGGTGATACCTCATTGTAGTTTCTTTTTTTGCAGTACGCAGGCCTCTCACTGTTGTGGCCTCTCCCATCGCGGAGCACAGGCTCCGAACACGCAGGCTCAGCGGCCATGGCTCACAGGCCCAGCTGCTCTGGGGCATGTGGGATCTTCCCAGACCGGGGCATGAACCCATGTCCCTTGCATCGGCAGGCAGACTCTCAACCACTGCGCCACCTCACTGTAGTTTTGATTTACACTTTTCTAATAATTAGTGATGTTGAGCATCTTTTCATGTACCTGTAGGCCATCTATAGGTATGACAATTTTAAAAAATGGATTCAATGAGCTGTCTTGCATTTTCCCAGGTGATGTGTCCTTGGATTGATGGGTTTATTGAAGGCAGAGGCAGGGACTCTTGGTGAACAGCACGGAGCCGAGAAGGCCTTCTGAACCTTACAGTCCTCACCTGAATCCAGACGTGAATCTGTTCCATTACTAATGCCTCAACCGGGTTTTCTTAATTGCACGGAAGTATTTTTCTTACCCTGATCACAGCGTTTGCCTCAAATCTCATAAAGCCCAGCGTGTTTTCGCCGCTCTGAAAGTCTCCTGCTTTGTGAACTACAAGGTTTAGTGCTTTGGGACTATCTGTGCACACTGCATTCACCTAAAAAGGGAAAATCTTTTCAAACAGCTCCAGCTATAGAAATTCAATTTAGTTTATTTAGGAGGAAATGAGAAACTTGCATTGTAGGTGTGGAGTCTTACAACTGTTCTGACTGGTAAAAGCATGCTTTGGGGGATGGTTGGAAGAGCATGGAATTGCTGCAGCCAAAATTATTTTTGTGAGCACATTTCCAAACACACGATCATGTTTTGATAAGAAAAATCTCTTTCTCCGAAAGTTCTCAGGGCCCACTTGTCAGCCCCTCGCTCCCAATTCTGGAACCTGTGTCAGGCTGTTCTGTGGCTCAGTTCTTGGTGATATGTTTTCTATTTGAGTCAACTTGTTGAGAGAAAAATTACTAAAAAGTGGGAATGAGCTGTGAGGTGAATAGGGTTTTCCTATCAAAGTGAAGGTATTTTAAAAAGCATTTATTATTTCAAACTAAAACATTTATAGAAAGCCATGAGTGTGAAGTGTATGGTTACCAGTTGTGGATTGCCGTATTGAAAAATTCAAGCTCCTAGGAAATATTAACTGAGGCTCTGGCCAGCAAAAAGTTGGATCATGGGAATAATTTGGTCCAGAAGCCATGTCAGTTTAAAACAATCGTTTACTAACATGCTAGTAGCAGGCAATTAACATTCATAAATGTTGCCATGATTGAGACATAATTTGGGGTCTTAGATGGAAACAGTTCTGTCATTAATGGAACAGAACTGAAATGCCGAATGTCTGTGTCTTACACATGACGTGTATGTCAGAAGTGAGAAAATCACTCCTGCATTTTCCATATTTTATGGGCTCTGATGTAACACGGTTATTTTTTTCTGTGTTGAAAATGATGAATATCGTTTTTGGCGCGTTTGTTCCATAGTAAAAAACTATTTAGTTTAGAAGCTAAAAATGTCTGGCTTTGAGTGTGGATTAAAGAGATGTTGTAGAGCTAAATTCACCATCTGAGGGAAGATCGGTTTTGTGTGGCATCTCTGGAAATTTGTTTGGAACTTAGAAAGTTCTCGTGTCATGGGAATGCTGGAGGTCTGAGGGAAATGTGTTTAATCACGTTGGGTGAGAACGTCCCTTTTTGTGTGAGTTCTTAGTAAGCTCACAATGTTCCTTCTCACTCAATTATGCATCATAGAGTTCATTCTGCAACAATGCATATCGGTGTTGTGGGATAAAGAGCCAGCTGCAAACTGTATTTATGGTATAGGATTTTACATACACATAAAATTTTATGCATGTGCACGTGGGTGCTTGTGTATAAAAAGAAAGATAACTTGAAGGTTGTTAATACTGAACCCTGGGTGGTGGGTGGTGGGTGATTATTGTTTTCTTTGTACAGTTTTTAGAGTGCTCCATTTTCTTTTGTTATTATGAAACATGCCATACATTTGAGGGGGGACCTATGTCCGGTTTAAGGAATAATAGTGTAATGAATAGCCACTGCCTGGCTGAGAAAACAGAATATTGCTTCATCTTAGAAGCCAAGCCTTCCTTCTCTTCCCGCCTCTTTCATGGAGGTCATTGCTTGCCTGAATCTTATGCTAATCATTTCTTTGTTTTTTCTGTATGGTTTAGCCACCTATGAATGCCTCCTGAAGCCAAAAATTGGTTTTATTTTTGATTGTTTTGAACTTCAAATAAATGAAATCATACTGGGTATATTCTTCTGGGACTTTCCTTTTTTTTAGCTCTTTAGGTTTTTGAGATTCATTCATGTTGATGTGTGCAGTTAATTTTTCCTTTGTGAGTGGAAAATATCATTTCCTCACCAAACAAGGAAGTTATAGTTATTTTGAAAAGGAAAACCTCATATTTATTTTTAAGAAATATATGTGCTGGAGGAATGTGGAAGTAACTGTGTTTTTTGCCTGGGAGATTTGATCCCAGGATATCATCAGATACATACTTTTTTTTTTTTCTTTTCTTTCTTTCTTTTTTTTTTGGCTGCTCCGTGCAGCATGTGGGATCTTAGTTTCCTGACCAGGGATCGAACCTGTGCCCCCTGCAGTGGAAGCTCGGAGTCCTAACCACTGGACCACCAGGGAAGTCCTGAAATAACCATGAGTTTGTGAAATAAAAACATTTTTTTTCCAGTTCTTATATGTCCGCATGTTGACGTTGTTGATAGCTGCCTACAGAATGTGATTTGGGGGATCCCTGGCTGTACACCAGAGCAGAGAAATACCTGCCTTTCTTGCCCTTGCTGGGCAGCCACTGTGTCTGAGATTCAGCCATTAGCTATTCTTTCCTTGGGATTTTAAGTACTAGGTCCCCAAAGGAAAACTGTGTCATTTACAATCCAACATGAATTAGTTTAGCCAGTGATCAGCTTTAGTATTGATGCTTGGAAAGCAATGAGCAGGTCTTGGGAGGCAGAGGAAAGGGACAGTTCTGGACCTTGAGATGTTTGGGGACGGGCTTCAGGGGGACATTTAAATGAAGAGCTCTGGGCCTCCCAAAGACAGAGGACAGGGTGAAGAGGCAACACCAGGTGTGGAGACACAGAGAGAGGAGTTAGGTAAAATTTTGCCCCCTTTATACATTTGCCCATTGTCGTGACAAGCACTTCCTGATGACTAGTTTCTGAGTGAGGCATCCTCAATTCCAAACATAACTAAGACTCAGCCCCTGCTTTTAGAGGACCCTCTGTCTAACAGAGGAATCGGATACACTAACAATCTTTGTACCGTGTTCTAGAAGGCTACTGAGAGAGCAAAGGGACAAGGACTGACCGCCGAGGGGCTTCTGTGAAGAGGCCGTGCCCATGCGGAGACTTGAAAGAAGGACGGGCCTGTGGGACAAGGAAGGGAGGCCGTTCCATCCGCGGGAAGGACGTTTACCGAGGCACCGGGACACGAGAGCACGGACTCCAGGGCACAGCTGATGCTCATGGCCTGCGTGTGGGATCCGTCCTACCTCACCTAGCGATGGCTCTAAAATCCGACCATGTCACCCACCTATTTGAAATGGGCCCGCGCCTCTCCAGACTGGCACGTAGCATCTTTGCCCTTGGCCTCAGCCCACTCCCCCTACCATGCTTTTCACTTTATTTTCCTTAAATGACCCTCTGCCTCATACTTTTCTCATGTACAAAAATAGAAAGCTGCATCAGGCCCCCTTAACTCAATTTTCTGCCTTTTTCTACAGAGAGCCTGACAACGGCCACCAGCACCTGCTAACTGGGGAATGAGTATTTCATCTCCGAAACAGATTTCTCTTTACTATTGCAGTTGAATGATACAGTTCCAGAAACATCCAGGTTCCTATGAATGTGGATGGACCATCCCTGAAAGTCCAAATGTAGAAGTCTATGAAAACAGAACACCAATCAATCACTTGTCAGATGTTTGAATAGTTATTGTGATCAGGATACTGTATGACCATTATGCCATATTATTAATCTACTGGAAAATAATTTGATCTTGCTTGTATAGTGCACCTATAATGTACATATTTGTTTATATTTATCTTAAATTTTATAATTCTATCGTAAGTGTTTAGAAA
This sequence comes from Mesoplodon mirus, assembly GCF_964341445.2. Classification (NCBI taxonomy): domain Eukaryota; kingdom Metazoa; phylum Chordata; class Mammalia; order Artiodactyla; family Ziphiidae; genus Mesoplodon; species Mesoplodon mirus. Next base: position 227,102,490 of record NC_138976.1, on the reverse strand, counting down.
CCAACTATTCAAGGGCCATATACAAGGTATGGTTTTATTGTACTTTGCTGCTTTTTCTTGTTTGGATAAAGTATAAATATGGTACAAGAATCATATCTTACCAAAGCAAACATATGTATCATAGTTTAAAAAAATGTTAAATTTGGGAACCATCAACCATAAATAAGAAAGCATCGAAACTGTAAGAAGCAAATAGATCTGTTATCTAGAAATGAATAGAACATGCTGTGCAACTCAAGTTTGATTTAGCACGTAATTACTGGCCCCTCTTCTAGGCATCGTGGAGGACACTGTCACCATGGTGGTGATCATGATCGTTCCACGAAGCAATGCCTCTGCCCTTGGTAGCTCTAGGGTAGCACGACTCTATCAAGTCTACTGAAGAATCAGAGAATAGAGAACTTCCCACCCCTTTCCTTACTGCCAACTTCCAAAGCAAGCTTTCTATCGTTTGACTCTACTGAAGAGGACATCCACATAAAGCTCAGCAGCCCTGTAATTAATCCAGAGCAGGTGGTGAAGAAGTGAAGTGATGGACCCAGGCAGATTGAATTACAAATGCTGCACTTCACTCCAGAAACCGATAGTGAAAGTAAGGGGCCTTTTCCTCACGTGCTCAGGCTGAGCATAGAATTTCTGATAGTGCAGAGAAAAACCCTATGAGATACTACATGTGGCTCTCAGACCCGCTCCCTTCGCCATCCCTAAAGCCCCTCTCGGATCCCTCACTAAACGAAGGATGCTGAATTGCCCCAAGATTGTGTTTTAGACCATCTCCCTGTTTCTTTCCAGGTCCACTCTAGGGTGTATTTATTCTGGGAAACACATAGGAATATCTCTACTGCTAGCATCTTGGTCCAAGCCACCACGTAGTTCACCTGGTTACTGCAATATTCTCCTAACTGGTTTTCCCACTTCTGTCCTTGACTCTCCTTCAGTCTGTTCTCGACACAGTGGCCAGAATGATCCATGAAAAGGTCATTCCTCTGTTAAAACCCTGTAAGGCAGTCTGCCTCCTCTCCTTCCCCATCCTGTTCCACCATCTCTCTCACTGAGTCTCCCTCCACCCTCCTTTCTCACTCTACATTCCCTGCACTGGCCTCCTTGCTGTTTCTCCAACAGGTCGGGGACCCTCTCACCTCAGGGTGTTTGTACTTGCTGTTCCCTCTGCCTGGACCACTCTTCTTCCTGTACCTGGCTTATTCCCTCACTGTCTTCAGGTCTGGACTCCAATATTACATTCTCTATGAGGATTTCCCTGGCTGTTTTCTGTGAAATTGTAGCTCCCAGACGCTGTATTTCCTACTCTCCTTCCCTACTTTGTTTTTTTCTAGGTACTTATCCTCATCTCATACATCATACATTTCACATTTTCACTTTGTCTTTCTTCTGTCTTCTCCAACTGGAATGTAAGGTCTGTTTTCACGTGACTGTGTTCCCAGTGCCCGAATGGTGCTGGCACAGAGTGAGCACTTGATGTACGTATTTGTGGAGAAAATAAATGAACGGGTGTGTGAAAACACGGGCATACTCCTACCTTATATTGCTTTTAGGAGAATACTCTAGTTCCAATCCAAATTTTAGTTAGAGCGACACTTAGTTCTCATTAAGTAAAAACATTTGCCCATGGTGTTTCCTTTCTATATGCCACTGTTTGAATTTTGTCTTCTCCAAGCTTAAAAGAATCACAGATTGAGTGCAAGTTTAATGCTTTCTGACTGTCACTTGTAGAAAGGAGCCCCTTGAGTTAGAAAGTGAAAAATCTTCATGGTTTCCAGAAATATTTTCTTTGAGGAAAGGCCTCAGAAATAGCTTTTAAATATATCTTTGTGGGATCTACACATCCAAAGAGCAAAGAAATCTTTCAGCAGCAAGACTTATCATGAGATTAGGACTACTTTTACATTTGAGGTGGGTGGTCACCTCAATGAGACCTCAATTGGTCAAAGCCAGTTCTTCATCTTGATCTTCAGATATTTGAGGGAACATCTGGGTCAGGTCTATGCTGCATATGTATTTCCTTTTCCTTCCTTGACTTAATCAGAGAGTAAGAACAGCATCTTCTCTGCAGAAGGAAGATGGGGAGTCAACTGATCTGTCAGATACCTGTTTTTATAACATTTTATTGGAACACAGCCACATCCTTTTGGTTATGTGTTGTCCATGAATATTGTCTACACCTGCATTCATGCTACGATAGCAGAACTGAGTACTTGTAACAGTGGCTGTATGGCTTGTGAAGCTTAACTTATTTACTTCTGGCTCTGGATAGAAAAGGTGTGGATCCCTGACATCAGGCTACAACCAATTCATGTTGGGGAGACCAGCCAAAGGCAGTTAGCCACGTGGAAGAGGAGAAAACAAAGGTTTCATAATCCACAGAGTGGCCACAGTCTTTAATTAATTAATAGGCAATTACATATTTTCTCAGTTGTATAATTGCTTGGTCCTGTTACATTACTTGTAAATATAAAATTTCTAAACAGAACCATTTATTCTCATTGACATATTGAAATTCAGAACTATTTCGTTTTAATTATGGATTGGTTTTCAAGTAACGGTGACTTCTGCCACGAATTTGCAGTTCCTTTGCAGCTTTTTAGATCAAGTGCTATTGTATAATAAGCACCACTGCATTTTTATAACACACATTACACAATAATTTACCTGTGTTTTATATGTATCTTTTAATATATGATTGAAATTTGTTGCAGTGATTAGTTTTGACAAAATCATATGTCTTTAAACATAACTACTTCACAGTGGAAAAATAGGTAGCATTAATGCTGTAGTTAATTTGGTCATCCAGTCAGGTTTTATGAAAACAACTTGCTTCTTGGATTTTCTTAAAACACAGCACCTATAGCTTTAATGTGTCTTATTTGTAGAATATCAAGATAGACTATATTGAAATGTCTATTGAGATGTGTGATAAATAATAAAAATTAAGCACTGTGTTGAACGTTTGAGAAACTTTCAGAATGTGTTATCTGCATTTGGGAATCTCCAGGAAGGCTCTACTTAGAAGATTTGTCATTTGTTTAAATTAGTGAAGTTGGTATAATAAAGACAAAGTGACAAACCCAGCCTTCCAATATTTATTGGGAAATACAAGGCCATGTCACATTTTTAGTATTCAAAGCAACTTTAGTGGTCTGAAAAAGTTAGGTCTCTGTAAGCGTATCACGGTCAGATTTATGTAGGCACCGTGGAAAACAGAGAAGACTTCTGCCTATAACATAGGCTTAACTGTATAGCTATTAAATCACAAATAGAGACTGTATCTGGCACTGCATTGTTGCAGTACACTTTATCCTTAAATCATAAAGTATTAATAACAAAATTTACCACTTGTGGAGTCTCACATGTGCCAGGCCAGTTCTGTGTGCTTTCTGGGTATCATGTCATGTGTGCTTTACAAGATCCTTCCAGCTCTATTTTGCTGATGAGGAAACTGAGTTTAAGTAACATGTCAGGAACACAGAGAGGAAGTAATGGCACCCAGTTTTGGCTGATCCAGTCTATGGGATTGGATCCTCTGCAGTGTACTACTACCCTCAATAGGTGTAATCTTAGCTTATTGATTATGGGAAAAAACTTAAATGGATCCTCTCTTCACATCTGTTTTTATGTCTTGTACAAAATGGTTAAAAACAGAGTTCTTTCCTACCTTCTATCACACCCCGCACCCTCAACCCTGCATCCCTTATATTTGCATACTCCATTACATTTTAGACATCATTCTAAGTAAAATTAAAAAAATTTTTTCAAAGCATTACAGTCATCCTTCTCTTCTTTATCCTTTTCCTAGGTTCTTAAATATTATGTAAATCTCACCTATCATTCCTGCCTCCAAAGGTGCTTTCTCATTAAAAAAAAAAAAAAAAAAGAGAGAAACACAGAAATTCCAGTGTTATGGCAGACAGCTGGATTTTGTTGAGATGACTTAGGTCTGGAAGGTGTTCGTCCTACTGGACATTTCTGGAAACAAATATTTTAACTTGATTTATGGTGCTGGAATAATTATTGTTATTTTACGGACTCCACATACTTCCATTGGAAGAACAACATTTGGAAAGCATCTTCCAATCGTCCAGGCACCGTTCCCTGCCCTGAATTACTTCCATTTAATTAAACCAGGTGGTACTTTGTGTCAACAAATTTTAGATAATGCCTGTAAAGGGACTTGAAGGTGAAAAGTACAATTGAGCGGGACACGTTACTGATGTGATGCCATCAGCCCGGATAATGACAAGTAATTGAGAAGCTCCTTCTCTGTACACTTTTATGTATAGACAATCGTTGATGTCTAGATGTCTACAGCATCTAGACATGGTCTGGAGGGCACGCTGTCTCTCCACAATCATGGGAAACTTTGGGGAAGAACCGAGGTTGTTTCACGCTGACCTCCTTTTTCCCTCTCCTGGCTCCTGGACTGTCTGTGGAATGAGCAGAAAATTATTTTGCAGCATCTAGAAGTCAAAGTGTGCAGTCATGTTGACTGCATCTGACTGAATTTCCACTTCTTCCTTTGGAAGAATAAGGAGAAAAGGAGGTGAAATTTTTCACAAGCAGTTAATAGATTCAGCAAAGCTTGCAGAATTATTTCAATCATTAATAAACGATTATTGACTAGTTCATAGTCTACCCCATTCCAGAAAAGATTTGAGGTGTTGCACATGAATGTGCAAAGTAAGGTTAAAAGTATGCATGAATACAAAGTCCAGACAGAGGAAATAGAACATGGAGATCAAGGCTGGGGAGAATCAGAGCAGAACAACTCAGGCCAAAGTGAATAAACCTGAGTTGTGCTTGGCTCTGAACTTCCTGTGACTGACTTGGAAAGGGAATCATGACTAGTAAAGTCTAAATTTAATTCACTGAGAAGAAACTAGACAAACATTTCGGGGCCTTTTTCCCCATTATTTTGAGCAATAAAAGTCACAGAGGGTCAAAGCTTTTGTAAGTCCCATCTTGTCTTGGTAGTCATTGTTAGGGAAGTGAATTGATTCTTTCCTGCCACAGATAACATAACTAAATGGATCATTCCATTCCATTAAATGGAACCTGGAAAAAAATTCCTCTCACAATGTAGTCAGTTTAGATCTGGGCTGGAATGAATGCACTTCTAGAATCTGGCTGGTTCACTCTTAGTTCAGTTATAAGGGCCGACTCCAGTGATGCTCTTTCCTCCTGAGTATTCCTGTTCCGAGGACTATGGCCACTGTCTCAGACCTCCCTGTTAGGAATCATGAAGGGTCTGATATTTTACCTACTGGCAAGCAGACAAGTGAGCCTGACTTAGTTCATGACTCACAGCAACAGCAGCAGCCGGAGTATCCCGGGCTCCAGTTCCCACCCGGCCACATAAAGAGGGCTACGATGCCCGCACAGTTCCTGGGTTGCATTACAGGAGAGGAACCCTGGGCTTGAGGAGCCTGGCTATTTCAATATTTTATCATGGGCAGTAAGCATGCTGCTCCTTCACCCCAGAGAAAGACACTTATCTCTGTCTTCCAAGGTAGTTAGTTATGCAAACACCCTCAGTTTGGAACAGTGGCAATTAGTGCCTCTGCTTCTAAGAAACGCAGAAATGTGACAGACCTTCTGTCTCACAACAGTGCTGTCACACCTTTATATCTCCTCAAATACTATCCGTCCCTGAAAATGAAAATTTTCAGAGCTACTTTTTTTTTCAGCCTTCTTGGTGCCTATATTTTATTTTTTAAAATTTTTATTGGAGTAGAGTTGATTTACAATATTGTGTTACTTTCTGCTGTACAGCAGAGTGAATCAGTTATACATATACATCGATCCACTCTGTTTTAGATTCTTTTCCCATATAGGCCAGTACAGAGTATTGACTAGAGCTCCCTGTACTATACAGTAGGTCCTTTATTAGTGGTCTATTTTATATATAGCAGTGTGTGTATGTCAGTCCCAATCTCCCAATTTATTCCTCCCCACCCTTATCCCCTGGTAACTGTAAGTTTGTTTTCTACATCTGTGACTCTATTTCTGTTTTGTAGATAAGTTCATTTGTACCCTTGCATTTTAGAGAAATCTTATCTCTCTCTGGATTTTCATTGTAACCTCTACCAAGATTTTGTTATTAGTCTTCTAATATATACTTTTCTGTTTCTAATGGTTTCATATGAGTCAACATTTTTTTCTCAAGGAGGGTCTAGGGTATTTGAGGGCAGAAACCACTTTTGGAGCTTATTTTGTACTACTATAGCACTCAATATTGTAGATGGTATATATATATGAAATATGTGGCCCTTTCGTATATATGAAAGGGCCACAGTTGGAAACATTGTCCATGGTAACAAAATGAAAAATAATTGCCCATACTTTCCAATTTGTCATGCTACAATGAGCAAAGAAACAGAATCCCTAACTAAGAATCTGAAAGTTTTTATGATTTCATAGCTGTAGCATGCCAAGATTCTACAGCCAAATCTTGGCTTGGCTTTACTGGAATTTAATCACGGTGTGTTGGTGACTCGTGTTGATTTATCTCTGATTAAACGTAAGGGATGGAAGGGACTCTCATGAGACAAGGGTGGCTCTACTTTTATCCAGAAGCTTTTTGCCGAAATAGGGCCAGCAGTGTGAAGAAGACAGGTGGCAGCATGGTGGAAGGCAAAATTGTGGGTGAGCACAATCCATGTCGATACTCATTAATCAAGCAACAAGTCCATGTTTGCTGAAGATCAGCTAGGTATCTGCACTGGGCGAGTCTTGTCAACCTGGCTTCTGGAACAGAAGCAGAGAATGAGACCAGCATGTGTACTTGAAATAAGTCAGGAACCTAAGTAAATAGTTTTCCTTTTTTTCTGCATATCTATAAAAAAGCAAAATATGTTTTAAAATGGAATTAGAAGGCTCGCCTATAGAACATGATTTTATAGATGCGTGAGAGGCACTTCAGCCTAGCGGGCATCATAGGCTTCAGGGCTTGGTTAAAATCCGGACTGCACCACTTAAGCACTGAGTCAGGTTAAATTACATGAGTTTGCAGAGTTATCAGTAAATGTGGAAAATAAAGCCCACTTCCTGGAATATTTGAGAATTAATGACGTAATGGATGTCAAGCACTCAGTGGATGTACATCTGGTACATACAGTTGGGCCCCAAAAGGGTAATTTTCATTATTATTAAACAATTGAGCCATAAGGAAGATTTGAGGCTGGAAAAGTGGGGAGGTGATTGAAGAAGAATTAAAAAGAGCAGAGGTGGCCGAGGGATGAATCGGCAGAGAACAGCAGATGTTTAGGGCAATGAAACAATTCTGTATGTACTATAATGGTGGATACATGTCATTGTACGTTTATCCAAACCCGTAGAATGTATAATACAAGGTCAAGAGTGGACCCTAATGTAAACGATGGACTCTGGGTGGTTACGATGTGTGTTGTAGGTTCATCAGTGGTAACAAATGTAGCCCTCGGGTGGGGGATGATGATGGGGGAGGCTGTGTGTGGCAGGGGGGAGGGGGTTAGATGGAAAATCTCTGTACCTTCCACTCAATTTTGCTGTGAACCTAAAAGTGCTCTAAAAAATAAAATCTGTTTAAAAAAAAACAGCCCTTAGAAGCATCCCCCAAGTAGGGAGTGACCCGAGGGATATGGGATGATTTTAACTATGAGCCAGGTTACCCGCCAGGACTCAGAAATGGGGGAAGAAAGATGACTACCCTTCAGTGGATTGTCCTGATTAGTGATGGATTAAATGAAGAATCTCAATTTTCAGGGCCACGAAGAAAAAGCATTAAATTTTGTAACCCTATCAATCTTTGTAAATTTTCCACGCTAAAAGTAGACAACTTACATATAGAGGCTTTGCCTGAGTTTCAAGTTGACTTTTTGTATTTTTTACTTGCTTTTTTCGATAGTCCCGCTATAAACCATAAAATCAAAATTATGATGTAGAGAGTAATAGTTTCTTTGTCAAAGTGAAATAAGGTAATTGGTAGTTTTCCAAGGCGGTCTGAAGGGGGTGAGTTATATTTATGTGATCTAAATCCATTGGTTAAATGCACAGGGATTAACATCTGTTAAAAGAATTGCGCTTGGCATGCAGGTGTTTCAATATTTGCATTTAGTATGTGTTTCAGAAACGGCCTCTGAGAAAAACATTTATATAACAATCTGGTGGTTTTATTGTCTAAATCTGTCAGGACAGTCATCTTGTTACCCAGACTTTGTGACCCTCTTGCAAGCTGTAAACTATTTAACGAAGTGAGTACATTGAGAAAGATGACAGACTTTCAAACTCGGGGGAAAGAGTCTTATATGAGAAGAATCAGCTTTTCCCTTGGAGACTGCGCCTAATATGTGAACAGCAAAAACAATTACATTGGTGATTTCAGGAAGTTCAATAAATTTCATGGCACAGTCCTACTTTTGAAATATTACATCATTCAGCAAAAGCTTAGGCTCCTATATTAGCTGAAATGAACTAATCATGAATTAATTACCATCAGTTCTCTTTTGTGACTGGAGTGCGGAGGTAGGGCTCTGGTTTCAGCGCATTCAGCACCTTGCAGCTTAACTGTGCTGCTGGTTAAGTGTCCCTGTACCCACAGGTGAGGGCGCTCAGGGTGGATTCCATCCAGCAAACCTGAGGATCCCCTCTCATTGTGGGGACTGACACAACCATTGCCTAATCCACGTTGTTAAAATAAGTTGTGCTCTGGTCATTTGTTTTGTAGGTAACGTGGTGGTGGTGGGGGAGTAAATGCAGCATTTCTCCAGGGATCTGTGGCTTAAAATTAGTAAGAAAACAGGGGAATCAGTTGATTTTGCACATTGCCAGGTTATCCCTCGAGCTCATGAAAACTGGGTAAAAGCGGAATTATGAATGATTTCTACTTTATAAAAACCACACGTGGCTATGATAGCACATGATGGCTCACTTTGGCTTAATTACTTTTCAAGTGCTTTAAGTGTCTTCAGGGTATGTGGATAGCCAGTCAGAAATTAATGTTTTGTGTATAAATAGCAATTAGTTTTTGATGTTAGTATCTGCCATGTGGCTTGTTCACCACAATGACTCTGTTTTTTGACTTCTAGATAGTTCCTGAATCAAGGTTATTTCAGGGCACTTTGGAAATTCACCCAGGAAGTTTCAGTTGAAGCAGATTTCAGATACCTCATGGCTTCAGGTAATTGACTCCATCAGATGAGGGTGGGCATGTGTTATGTGGGATTGTAATTCGAGTTTTGTCTGATGCCTTCTGGAACAGTCTGCACTTTTCTGGGGTTGGAACAGCCATCTACTGTGTTTTCTTCACTGAACACACACTAGCACTTCTCCCTATTGCTGTAGCCAGTCCCGTAAGCTCTACCTCATCCATATCTCCTCCTTTGGTGGTTTGCATGGACCAGAAGAATCTCCAGAATTTTTTTGGGGAGACCTATGTTGATAGTCAACTTTTGATTTTGCCCATTATGGGCGTGAAAAATACTCTTATCATCTAAAAAAATGAGAGTATATTTTAACACCCCAAATTGAGAAAGATATAATGCATGAATGAAGAACAACACTGTAAACTGAATAAATTTAACTTACGCAGAAGTCGTTTCTTATTTTTCTCATTTGGGTGACAACTTTGCCATGGATTGACACCTAGCAGGAGAGTGTTGAGAATCATTGACAGATTTGGAAATGCCTTTGTCTTGGCACCAGGGGACCTGGGTTGGGTGAGATACCAACTCCGGGTGAGCTATTGGGTTTCTCTGAGGGTCCTCTGGGAAGAGGGGATGGGAACCCTGGCCTGGCCTTTCTCTTAAGGTTATTGTGAAATTCACGTGGAATCATGTATGCAAAAGTGTCTTTTGGGCCATAAAGTACAATGAAAGTGAGGTTGTTTTATTGCAAATTTATAGAAGATGATAATGAGGTGCTGGAACCCTTTGGTTAGGCACAGCATCAGGAATCAAATGAGGAATCACCTCCTGGTTTTTCCGCTGAGCATGCAACGCCTTCTCTAGTCTCCAATGGGTAAAGGATGTAGAGGTTTTAATCGAGCTGGTTTAGACCTTTTCCTGAAGTGCCCTCCCACTGCTACCGGCTCCTTGAAGAAAGAAATTTTTTTTTTCTTTTTGGCCGTGCCTTGCGGCTTGCGGGGATCTTAGTTCCCCAACCGGGGATCAAACACGTGCCCCCTGCAGTGGAAGCACAGAGCCTTAACCACTGCACCGCCAGGGAAGTCCCGTAGAAATGCTTCTTTTCTTCTCTGTGATGGCCCTTGAGAAAGGCAAAGAAATTTAATTGCTGAGACCCAGAGATGCTCTGGGGAGCACACGGAGAAGTGTGGTACCCAACTCCTTGCTTGGCATGTTGTACTGCTAGTAAAGCTCTAAAGACCTTGGGATGTCCTTCCTGGATGTTGTCTGCCCTGCTTCTCTTGGACTCTGCATACACCTCCCTTTGCTCCTACTACATTCTATTTAATTATGTACTAATATGCCTCTTTCTTCTGGTATGTGCCTCCTTCAGAACAGGGTCTTTATCTTTCATTTGTATGTTCCCGTCACACAGTAGATTCTTATTAAATGTTGAACTCAACCAAACATGGGTCTTTTTTGTGACAGCCACATGACTCTGTTTACAAATATTAAACTGATGGCCCAAATCTTTATGTCTTATTTTATGAGGGTTGCTGATAAATCATATATTTCCTATTTTTTAGTTGCTTACTTTTTCCGGTGTCAAAAGCAAAACCTTATACAAACTTTGTTTCCTCTTGTTAGTCTGGCTCTGTCTAATATTGAGGGCAAGTCTGATTTTTAATTCCTTACATGATTTTAAATCCGGGTAATACGTGTATAAGGAATGCAGTTTAAAGGGCTCAGAAGTGTGTGCAGCATAAATGAAGTCTCCTTTTTCTCTGTGTCTCAGAGTCTGCCACCTCTCCTCTCTGGATGAAATTGTTACCTGTTTCTTGTATATTCTTCTGAAATAATTTACACACACATTTTTAATATATACACATTGTTCTACATGGTGCTGGATATAATACAGTTGATGAGTAATCTTATTTTTCCCTACACGAACTTATACATATTTCATGGGTCACACAAGGTCATGTAACCAAATCACATTTAGTATATTTTAAATGGGAAAGAAAATAGGTATCAATTTGATTTCATATTTAAATTTTAACTTGACGTTTTGCACCCTTAAACAAGACTGCAGGGCCATACATTTAAAAACTTTATTCATTGAATCTTGACTTCAATGTCTTTCGAAAGGGTACAATAATAATTGTAACTTGATGCTGAAAATCAACCTAATAACAAGTTTGACTCAGCAAGGCATCATGCATTTTCTTAGAGGATTTCTAAAAATATCCAGTTCAATTGGCTGATAGGTTGCTAACTGGGTAAAGCAGGTGAAATATACATGAGCTTCAGAAATGACCATCTTTAAGAAATTCTTGTATACGTTAGTATACATGTAGGTGACAAACAGTCATACTTTTCGGCTAGGATCGTGGATGGTGATGAGTACCTGAGACGACCTTATTCTGGGTCTTCAGGACCTATTGAGGCTAAATCTGTTTCTATATCTCATTTTACCCATAGCATATTGTTGTGAAATAAACAGCAAAAACAGGTAAAAATAAACAACAGAAGCAATGACAAGAAAAAAGTCATCACAAAGCAAAATGTAGCTTGAAATTTATTTACGGACATCGAGGAGAGAGTATCTTATAGATTTGCACTACTGATAGTGTGGGATTTACACACAGGCAATATAGAATGAGAACTGCTGAAACAGAAAAATCTCATTCCTTACATCTGTCTCATACTGTCTGACTTTCACATTTCCATTAAAAGCATGATTATTTTTGTTGCCACCTCCCTACGCCCAAAGTCTTGGAATAATCTGTTATTCTTTTCCCTCTAATATTTTTAACCAATCACCCAATCTAGCTGCCTCTTATTGAGCATCTAATATCTGCCAGAAACCCTGTATGGGGCTTCCCTGGTGGCGCAGTGGTTGAGAGTCCGCCTGCCGATGCAGGGGACATGGGTTCGTGCCCCAGTCCAGGAGGATCCCGCATGCTGCGGAGCGGCTGGGCCCGTGAGCCATGGCCGCTGGGCCTGTGCGGCCGGAGCCTGTGCTCCACAATGGAAGAGGCCACAACGGTGATAGGCCTGCGTACCGCAAAAAAAAAAGAAACCCTATATGATCTAAGTCTCACAACATCCTGTCGAGTAATCATTATTATTCCCATTTTCCCAATGAGAAAACAGAAGTTCAAGCAGGTTACATGAGGGACTCTGTGTCACTGAGTTTATAAGCAAAAGAGCCAGATTTCAGGGCCTGGTTTATTTGTTGCCCAAACCTATTTTTTCCAGTAATGGAAACTCTCCCTATCAAGGAATACCGGCACTATCTATGGAGTTTACCTCCTAAATGTTATGATTATGTTTAAGAATCAGGGACACAGATTTAGATTAATCATAATCCTTGGTTCAAGTCACTTTCATTGCTGCTTCATTCATGGCCATCTTCTTTTTGTTTGGTGTTTCTGTTTTGATGTCATAATAAATAATAATAATAATAATAATAATAATAATAATAATAATGTGAACTCCTTCCCAACCTGAGAGAGAGGACCTTGAGAATAACTTATACCTATTCAATAGCTCTCATATCAATCTTCTTTCAATTCCCTCTGCTACTCTGCTACTTAAAAGTCTAGATATCTCACTTTTGGGCTCTTTAAGTTCCTCCTAACTGGCTTCTATCCAATGTTCTTTTCTCCAGTCCACTCTCTGAACATCTCTTACAGACTGATATTATTTTATTTATTTATTTATTTGACTGCACCAGGTCTTAGTCTTGGCACGTGGGATCTTTTAGTTGTGGCATGCAGGCTCGGTCTTGGTTTTGGCACGTGGGATCTTTTAGTTGTGGCATGTGGGCTGTTAGTTGTGGCATGTGGGATCTAGTTCCCTGATCAGGGATTGAACCCCGGGCCCCCTGCGTTGGGAGTGTGGAGTCTTAACCACTGGACCACCAGGGAAGTCTCCAGATTGATCTTATTAAAATACAACTCTCTTCGCATCATTATCTTGTTCGGAATCTTTCCCTCTCCCCCCTGTAATTCTACGCTGGCCTTTGGAGACCTCTAGGATGTTACCTCATCCTCCACTCTAGTTATATCTCACAGTCTAGATAAACCAAAGTGTGCATGCTTCTCAGACTGTACCCCATGTTCTTATCCTTAGCACTGCAAGCCATTCTCTTTGCTTGTAAGTGTTCTCCTCCAATCTCTGACCATTTGGTCACCTCTTTCATGATGTTTTCCTTGATTCTCCCAACCAGAAGGAACTCTGCACTCCACAAATCACTCATATATTAGTGTATATCTCATGGTTCTTATCACCTACCAACTCATGTTACAATAATTTATCTTCTTGTTTTATTTCCCTTAATAGATTGTAAGCTTCTTAGAGATAAGAATATTTTAAGTTGAATTTTTGTATATCTCATCAGCGTCGTCGTTTCCTTTCCTTTGCCCTTGTATGAGGAAAGGATGGGTGTCCGTTAACCTCAGGTGTTCTCCAGCACCAACCAGTTCCTTGTGCCCTTCCTTCTCAAAGTTCTTCTCTTGTTTTCCATGACTCATGGCTTTCTCCTATCTGTGCGTTGACTACGTGGGTGGTGGGGACGGTTTAGTGGGGTAGGAGCAGAGGAGACGAGGGAGGGAAGGCACGCAGTACCCAGTGACTGGGGCTATGTCAGTTGTCTCCAGGGAAGTGATGTAAACACATTGACAGGCGAGACTGTGACAGTATCACTGCTCCTTATTTCAAGGGTAAGGAGTGACTGCAATGGATGTGAGATCAAGGAAAAGGAGTGGATGGGGGCTTCGGTTTCACTTCCGCCTCCCCTGCTCCTTCTGGTGCGTCCTGGGTGATTAGTCATCCTTACTACGTTGCATAATCACACCTTGCCCATAAAGAGCATATTATAATTCACAGTACCCTATTTTGAAGATTAGGAAAATAGATTGATGAAATTTCTTTAATTCCTTTATTTACTGTTTAGGAAGTTCGTAGTACATCACTCTTAGCCTAAAAGAATGTAGGAACTTCTGGGAGACAGAACAGAGTCGATATTTTTAGTTTTTTAAATTTTTATTTATATATTTATTTTTCATGTTTTTATTTCTATCTATCTATCTATCTATCTATTTTATTCTTTGGCTGTGCACGGGCTTTCTCTAGTTGCGGCGAGCCAGGACTACTCTTCGTTGCAGTGTGCGGGCTTCTCATTGCAGTGGCTTCTCTTGTTGCGGAGCACAGGCTCTATAGCGCAGGCTCAGTAGTTGTGGCACACGGGCTTACTTGCTCTGTGGCATCTTCCCAGACCAGGGCTCAAACATGTGTCCCCTGTATTGGCAGGCGGACTCTTAACCACTGCGCCACCAGAGAAGCCTGCTCTGGTGCTTTTGTAGGTTTACACCTCCACTGAAAACTTGCTAGCTGAAGCCCTTAGGAAAGAGGGAGGGAAGGAGAGAAGGGGAGAGAGAGAGAGAGAGAAAGAGAGAGAGAGAGAGAGGCGCGGGGGAGGGGGAGCGAAGGAGGGAGAGAGACTGAGACTATTTTTAGCTTGACTTCTAAGTCAGGGCAGAGAGGAAATAGTCACCAACGTTCATGACATTTATGTCTAGGTGATGAGGCCTGTCACATTACTAAGTTGTTCAGGATTTCAGTGATATTTCTTTTAAAATATAACCTACAGATTGAATGTACTTAAGAAAAATTCCAGAAGAAAACTCATTTCCAAAGAGGTTTTTGGTTGTGGTGGTGATGCTGAGGAATGTGTGTTATTGATCTTGTAATAGAAATAATGACTTCAACCAGGTTTTCTAAGAAAATGAATGACTGCCCCAGGTTAATGGCCTTGAGGCAATCTCCCAGTCAGCCCTCCATCCTCAGGAAGTGCCCCAGGCCTTGATCATTATTGTGTAAATAATACAAAAGTGGGTATAGTTCTCTGGTCAGATGGGAAACATACACCCTTATTCTCTCCTGGATTCCCTTTATGACAATAAGAATAACATATTAGGGGAAAAATGCAACAATTTTGCTACCAATGCAAATAAATAGTCTTGTTTAAACAAAATTATTAAACATAATATTAAATAAACTTGAACTCTGTATGTCTGAGTGAGAAATAATGGTAAACTCCACGCTCAGAATTCTTCGACAGCTATAGTTACAGCTAAGTAGAGCCAAATATTGAATTGAGAATAATGCAATTACTGTCGTATTAGATATTTCAAGTTAAAATCAGGGTTAAATTAGACACATAATTGACTGCTTTAATGGTTGCAAACAAAAGACGGTGCTGAAATTTACTTTTAAAATTAGGACCTTATATTCTCATAAAAATATCTTATTTAACTGCGTTTGAAACGTTTTCAGATAGATAATATGATGTATAGGGATAGTTTTCTTATCTTAAAATATCAAAGGATTTTTATGGTCTTTTCATGGGCTTATTTTGCATTCCAGGATCTTCAAGAAGGCAAATAGTAAAATGAAAAACACGTGCAGGAAATTAGGATTGCAGTTGCCTGGGCCGCTGAAGGGGTTGCTACTGAGGGGGAAAGGCCTCGGAGGGGATCTTCTTACGTTGAATGGAGATGTGCATGCATAAAATCGTCCCAAATCCCATATCCAGGTGTAGAACTTGTACATTTTAAATATCTCACAATTTTATTTGTCAGTAATACCTTAATAAAACTGGAAAAAAGTAAATTTTTTAAAAATGCTCTTTCTTGCTGTGAGAGTGCTTCTTATATTTGGGGGATCAGCTCTTTTTCTAAATGATTATCCAGGTGTCACGACACTATTTATTAAAAAGTCCATCTTGTCCTCACATATGTGATATGCTACCTCAACTAGAATTGATGTTTCCGTAGGCAGTTGGATTTATGTTGACATTTTCCTTTCTGTTGTATCAGTCTGGCTGTATATTCGTCTGCCATGTTTTGATAGGGAGAACTGCTAATCACTTCTCTCTTGGTTATTCTTTCTAAGGGACGTATCAGTAATTTTGCATCTATTTTATATTTATACATGGGTTTTAGAGCCAACTTGCTTAATTCCAAGAAAAAAAAATCTCATTTATATTATATGTTTTTTTGGAAAAATCACATTACATTTCTATTACTTAGAAGGATACTTGGTATCTTTTTATAAATTTATATTTATTTATTTATTTATTTATGGCTGTGTTGGGTCTTCATTTCTGTGCGAGGGCTTTCCCTAGCTGTGGCAAGTGGGGGCCACTCTTCACCGCAGTGCGCGGGCCTCTCACTGTCACGGCCTCTCTCGTTGTGGAGCAGAGGCTCCGGACGCGGAGGCTCAGTAGTTGTGGCTCACGGGCCCAGCCGCCCCGCGGCATGCGGGATCCTCCCGGACCAGTGCTCGAACCCGCGTCCCCTGCATCTGCAGGCGGGATCCCAACCACTGCGCCACCAGGGAAGCCCATATACTTGGTATCTTTTTGTTGAGTCATCCTGATGAAAAGCAAGGGCTGTCTATTTGTTCGACCTCACTTTTGTCTTTCAGGAGTGTTTGTAATGTTCCTCATGTAGGTTTTGTATATTACTGTTAACGTACAAAATGTTTTTTAGTTTTTGTTGATGTTTTTCCTGTCCTTACATCTTCTGACTGGTTATTATTTATAAACATTATGGCTATAGATTTTTGTATAATTTTGTATCTTTCTAACTTACCGAATAATTTTATTTATGATAGTTTTATCACTGATACCAATATTCCAAGAAAAATATTATACCATGTGAAAATACTCTCTTCAATTATTTTCTCTTGTTTCATTGCATTAGCTAATAAATCCAATTCTGTGTTGAATAGTTCAATAGAATAGCAGGAATTCTTGCCTTGTTCTGGATCTTGGTGGAAATGCTTCTGGTGTTTACCTAGTAAGTCACTGACTGGTTTTAGAAATGAGGTAAATTTATTTTTATCAATTTGAAGAAAAATCCATGGTTTTCTATTTTACAAAGTGTTTTATCAGAAATGAGTTTTGAATTTTGTTGAATTTTTTTCAGAATCTATGTGAATAGTCAAATTTTCTAAAGATTTTTAAAAAATGGTGTTCATACTAATGGATTTCTTGATATTGAATCACTTTTGATTTGTGTAGTAAGCCTTACTTGGTCAAGATATATTATGTTTTTAATATGCTATTGGAGTCTATTTCCTAATATCTCATTTAAGATTTTTTTTTGTCCCAATGTTTCAAAGTGAGATTGGTCTGTGTTTTTTCTTTACTATGCTATTTTACCAGGCTTATGTATCTATACCATATTTCCTTTGTAATAAAAAATTTTTAAAGTGTCTTGTCTATGCTTGGAAAAATTAAAGTAGCATTGGATTATCTAGTCTTTGAAGGTTTGTCTGAATTCCTCTGTGAAACCATCTGTACATGGTAATTTTTAAGGGCTAGTTCCCCATTTCTTCTATGAAAATTGATCCAAGTTGTTTTTTTTCTTTAAGAAATCTTTATACGGGTCTACAATAAAACAATAATGGCCCCTAAATGTCTCCATGTCCCAATTCCCTGGGACCGTTGACTATGTTATGTTGCATGGGAAAAGGGAGGGTTCCAGTCTGATTAAGGGTAAGGACTTGAGATGGGAAGATTATCCTAGACTATTTAATCTTTTGAGAACTTAAAAATGCATAACTTTTTTTTTTTTTATGCTGGATCAGAGAGATACATTGTGAGAGGGACTTGACCTGCACCCACTGTTGCTGGCTTTGAAGATTGAGTGAGGGACCATCAGCCAAGGCTTGTGGTAGCTTCTAGGAGCAGGGAACGACCCTCAACTGACAGCTGGTAAGAAAATAGCCACAAGGAAACAAATCCTGGCAACACACGAATGAGCAGGAAGCAAATTCTCTAGAACCTCCAGAAAAGGAAGCAGACTGCTGACATCTTGATTTTTGTTCAGGGAGTCCGACACTGGATTTCTGACCTTCAGAAATATAAAATAATAAATTTGTGTCAAGTCACTAAGTTTGCCAAAGGAATAAATAAATAAATAGATTATTGCTTTAAAAAAATTGTGTTAAGACACTTAAGTTTGTGGTGACTTTTTATGGCAGCAATAGAAAACAGTGTCAAATTTGATAAATGTATTTTATAGGAAAGGGACTATTTTAGCTAGGTTTTCAAATTTATTTTCATAGAATTATACAACATGGAGTCATGATTTTCAAAGTTTTATCTATTTATTTCCCCTTGGTCAGTTATTATTTTGTGTATTTGTACTTACTCTCTTTTTCTTCAATGAAGTTATAGCTAATTTTTGTTTATGGCTACTTTCAGGTAATCTGAATCAGCAGTCTTGGATGAGAAGGCTAAAGGCCGTATCTTACCTGATCTTTGCCACTAGACTGGCCCCATTAGCTCCGTGATGGTTTTGAGAAGACAGGGCCAATCTTACCTCCTGCTAAATCTGCCTCTTATAATTCTCTTAAAAATTTTTTAAAAAAATTTTTTATTGGAGTATAGTTGATTTACAATGTTGTGTTATTTTCAGGTGTACAACAAAGTGAATCAGTTATACATATACGTATTCCACTCTTTTTTAGATTTTTTTCCCATATAGGCCATTACAGAATATTGAGTAGAGTTTCCTGTTCTATACAGAAGGTCCTTAGTAGTTATCTATTTTATATATAGTAGTGTGTATATGTCAGTCTCAGTCCCCCAATTTATCCCTCCCCCCACCCTTATAATTTCTCTTGCAGGAATGCTAAACTTGGCAAGGAAAAGCCAAGTCTCACAAATATTCTGATTTTTTCCCCAGTTAATCTCACTCACGGTCTCTATCTGCATGTGATTTGGACCCTACGGTGGGTTTGCTCTGTCTGTGTGGTTGCACGTGGCTCACTCTGCTCCTTACGTGCTCCAGGCCTGAGGGTTGCACACATCACCTCTGCTCACGTCCAGCTGGGCAGAACTTAGACATATCCTACATTCCTGTTCTCCTACTGGGAAGGGAGGCCTGGATGTAGTGTTTATTCTCAGTACCCATTTGTTCAGCTAAAACACAGACATAATCTCATAATGGCAGAAGAAGAGAATGTATAATGAGGCCAACTGTTGGCATATGCCATGTCCTTTATCTCATGATTGTTTTCTTATTTTTTTCCCATTAAAACTAAGGATGTTTCTTCGCACTTAAATGCTTAAAAATTTCCCCTACACTAAGTAGTATTTATATTGAAAGAAATTTAGTTTATTCTTTCTATAGTTGTTGCGTTTTTTCCCCTCCAATGAAAATAACCCTTTCATCATGTATTTTATAGCTAATAATGATCATGGTTTTAAAAAAATCAGCCAATGAGAGAGAAGGGAAATATCCCAGATTTCTGCACATTGAGAAAAAATGTCATTAACATTTTGATGACTATTCTTTCCTACATCTTTTTAGAAACATACACTCCATTTTCTAAAGATTTTATCAAAAGGTGATCATATAATAATGCTGCCTTTACTGTATAAACTTTTAAAAAATGCAGTTTTCTTTTTGTTCATTGTCTTTTCTCTTCCCTCTAAGCAAATAACCCTAGGAATCAATGTTACCACTTTGGTATGTTTCTTGGCTTACTTTAATTGATGGTCATATAATTATATTCATACATATATTTACATATATTCATACACATGTATAATTGTATGTATATTCAAATATTTGGGTATTGTTTGGTTTAGAAAAGTGGGATAATGTTATATATTATTACATATTGAATTATAATGCAATATATTATTACATGTAGTTCTCTGCCTCTTAACTGTCTTACTTAACATCATGTTGTAGAAATCTTTTCAATCATTGATTTTAGAATGAAATTATTCTCTGTAATTGCTGCATGTGATCTCATGGTATATATATGGTTTTATCACAACTTGTTCAAATTTTTACCCATTAATGGACATGCATTTTTTTCCCACATTTTTTGTCCTGGCCCTGAAAAATGGCATTAACCATTCTTTTTTTTTTTTTTGTGGTACATGGGCCTCTCATTGTCCTGGCCTCTCCCGTTGCGGAGCACAGGTTCTGGACGCGCAGGCTCAGCGGCCATGGCTCACAGGCCCATCCGCTCCGCGGCACGTGGGATCCTCCCAGACCGGGGCACAAACCCATGTCCCCTGCATCGGCAGGCGGACTCTCAACCACTGCGCCACCAGGGAAGCCCGGCATTAACCATTCTTATATACCAGTACTTTATTTCTACAGAATAGATTGCCAGTAACAGGGATGCTGATGCAAAGAGTGTGTGTACTTTAAATTTTGCTTTTCCAAAAGGCTGTAACAATTCATACTTCCTTCGGCAACGTATGACTATATCCTTTCCCACATCTCCATCAGCAATAGGTGTTATCACTCTTTTAAATCTTACCAATATCATATGTGAAGTGATATCTCATTGCTACTTTAACTTTTCATTTTACAATCATTGAGATTGTGTGTGTGTCTGTGTTCTGTGAGCGTGTGTGTGCATGTGTGTGTGGTATTTTTTAGGCTATTTGAAAAATATTGTAAAACAAAACCCATGAATTTTAGTACTTCAGTGACACATAGTACACTCTAAATTTGTCTACGGAAGGCCATTTCATCTGTTCAAAAGATAAAAAATTCTGCGTACAACATTTTTTGTGATATGAAATAACCATTTCATTGCTCTTTTTCTTTTCAGGAGCAGTTTCAAAATTTAAATTGCCTAATTAACTGGTTGTTTTATTATGATTTAAACCCAGCAGATGACTAAATAACTAGTAAGCGTCTACTACCAGGTAAATATTTGCTATGCATCCCATTACGTCCAAAGTAAACATTTGTCTATTTTTACAATGTTTAAAAATACTTGGGTTACTTTAATCTTAAACTTTTTGGCAGTCAATTTAGAAAAGGGTCGACTGCAAGCTCTTCCAGACCTATCTGGCTGGGTCTTTTCAGGGTAAATGTAATTGCCCATCTCAGGAGGCTAAGATTCTAGTTCTGTAAGTTTGACCTAGGTGAACTTACCTGAAGACTAAGAGAAATAATTTTGTCATAATTCAGACTAATGGTAGTCTCTTAGTATGAAGACATAAACTTTAAGTTAAGCATTGAAACCATTGGTTACGTTTAACATAATTGATTTCTCTAAACATTAAAACCAGTCTTCTCCAGTGTAAAAGTCTTGGGTTAGGTGTTTAAAGAGACCAGTGGGGTCAGCCTATGTATTTTTCAAATATGATTACTTGTGGATTTATTACATATGTGCTCTATCTATTTAGAATCTGAAATCTTACAAAACTGTTTCTTTATGCCATTATGCTAGTCCCCAAATATTACAGCTTGATTTACTGATGCCAGTCCCAACTTTTAAAACCTATTCAAGGGAATTCCTGGCAGTCCAGTGGTTAGGACTCTGCACTTTCATTGCCAGGGCCCAGGTTCGACCCCTGGTCAGGGAACTAAGATCCCTCCAGCCGTGCCGTGTGGCCAAAAAAAAAAAAAAAAGCCTATTCAAACGTCCCACTCATATTTTTACACAGGCACTGCGATTGCTCTTAGAAATTCAGAGTGCATTACCGTATCTGTATGTAAATGACATACATGTTACAGATGCCACAATCTAATACATGTATTAGGTTGTAGTAGATAATTTCCCCCTCGTGATATCATGTTTCTCTTAAATCTTTAGGAGTCTGTGGGCTGCAATCTAAATGGTCTGAGTGCTAGGTCAATTTTTTAAATATAAAGCTGTACAAAATTGTAGCTACTTGTTACTATGTGATGGAGACAGAAACTGTGAAATCAGTTTGGTTGTTCTTGTGACATGTTAAACAAGCAAAAAAGTTAAACTGTCTATAAAGAAACTGCATTTGTAAGTTTTATTATTAAATCCACCACTGCTTTGCTGACTAATAAAAATGGAAAATGTGTGCTTTTATAGGTTTATAGAAAGGCAAGCTATCGTTTCATGAAAAATATCTTGCACCGATTGAATACAGGTGGCTGCTTGTTTGGACTTTGAAGATGTAAAGGCTTAGTATAGATGTCTGAAAAAGGTAATACAGCACAATAAAAAAAAATCTTCCTCTCTTTGCTCATCAATCCTTTGGGTATTCCATGTCAAATAAACGCTACAACAATTTATACTAAGAATACACAGTGGAAGTGCCAACCCTAACACTCCTTAGGACTGGATACCTGCCAGGTTTTTCACACCAATATTTAATGTGAACTAAAACGTCTTTTCCATTGGAAGTGTGAGAAGGAGCTTGCTTTCCTATATTTGGCTACGCGCTTACATGAAGTATAAAGTCAAATGCCCGTGATGTTCTCTTTATTTCAACCATGATGAATTGTGTTCATTTGTTTAAGTGCATGTGGCAGCTTTAGTGTTCCAACTATAAATTTTGGTTAACTTCTATTGACATGCTGTATTAAACTTAAGAAAAACAAATTACACTTCACCCGTTTTAATTGACTAAATGTGTCAAAAACACAGTAAGTATAACACGAAAGGTCAGAGCCTTCGTCTACACTGTAATGGGTGTCATGGCAGGGATCCAACTTTTCTTGTACATTTCATTTTTCACCAAGTTTGAGGACGGGGCATACGTTTCACGTTCACTTCCACTTCTCATTTGTACTTCAAAGTTTATCACAGGCGGTGTGACTACCAAGAACACTTTTCTCTTGTGCTATTTAAAGTTCTCTTCACAGTGACGTGCCTGCCCAGAGAATACTGATGTTCCCCTGTAAACAAGGCCTCGAGAACGGACTGCGGCATTCTCAGGAACAAAATGCTGATTTATAGCACACCATAGATCAATGTAGCACTATCTGGAAAATACCTCGTTTACATATCTAGCCCGTGCTTCCACCATTGAACCAGCAACCGCGTGGCTAGGGGCCGGCTTAAACTTGGCACCCTGGATTCCCTTAGGATCTGATTAAAGTCACCAGTTCTTTTGCTCTGCATCCAGTGGTTTATATGAATCTTTATTCCTCCATTAAAATTTATTAGCTTGATGCCCGATGATTCCATAATATTCATGAAGCTCCCTCTCACCTGCTACCACCCACCTGTCCTATTTTTTCCAGAGTTACCTCTTGGTCTGGCATCTTTTCATTCCCTTTCTCAAAATCACCTCCTTTTCAAGGGTTCCAACATGAGTTTCCAGTGTGAATTTACCTCTGGAAAAACTCTCCATGGGGCAGGTGTTTGCAAAGTGTTACATTTCGTATTGAAGAAGACAGGGATTCTAAATCTTAAAGTTTATGCCACTTTCACCCCTGCTTGTAACAATCTCGTTCCATATGACATGCTTTACCAGCAAGAAACCACACGTTTTATGTTGTCACTAATGGGAGACAGTCAGTGTTGGTTCTGCTCAGATTCACATGGGCTGGGATGCCTAATAGTCGTCCTTATTCAAGAAGCTCAGACACTGCTTGATGGAGCCTAATCAGGGCTTTCGATTCTCCTTAAAGAAAGGAAGAGACCACCCTCTGACCCCACCCCAGGAGGTCCCTACTGCCCTGAAGATTCGATGAGAATGAGTCTGGTTCTAAATGACGGGCTGGCAGATTTTCTGTAAAGGGCCAGAGAGGGAAAATTTTCAGCCTCAAAGCCCAGATGGTCTCTTTCACAGCTACTCGGGTCTGCCATCCACAGCACAGCCTTCGGCATTGTGTAAACGGATAAGCGTAGCTGTGTTCCCATAAATATTTATGGACAATGAAATCTGAATATCATATAAATTTCACATGTCATGAAACAGTCTTCTTCTGACTTTTTCCCAACCATTTAAAAACACCAATACCATCCTTAGCCTGGGGGCCATACAAAAACAGTGGGCAGGCTGGATTTGGCTTGAGGGCCCTAGCATGCCACCCCTGCTCTAAGCTAATATAATATTAATTTCTAAAAGGCCCAAGACATTTAGAGTAGGGAGGTTTCCCTTTTAAAATAGAGTTGCTCTAGTCATCTCTTACATACAAGAATCGTTTCCCTCCCTTCCCTCATTTTCGGGTCAGATGGTAAATATGGTGGTGTTTGGAGTCTAATCCTGTGAGAATGAGGTGTAGCAAAGGGCGGGTGATGCCCGGCCCGTATCTGCTCCCTCCTCCCCATCCCCACTCCCATCCTCTCTGCTGCTTGGTGCAGCAGCCCGGGCCTCTGTGTGAGATTTTCTTTGGCTTCTGGGAGGTGCCTTCGGCCCACGGGGAGGCTGTGCTGGAAGTGCTGAGGCATTAAGGTCCCTTGGGAGTAGCCCTTGGCCAATGACCGAGAGAGTCGGAGGGTAAGTATCCCCGGTGTGTGTTGTCCCCAAGGGATGGTCTGCATTGCCTCTCCGGTTCCTCAGGGCGATGGGAGCCCCCCGTTGCTGACAGCTGCGACCTGCTCAAAACCATAACCTTGATTGGCCTCCAGCCTTTTCTGTTTCATCCCGACTTCTCTCCTCGTGCTTCTCAGGACTCCCTCCCAAATAAACAACCTGCTTGCTAGAGTCTCAAAAGATGGCACAGTCTTAAATTCAAAAACAGCCTTTTGTAAATAATGAAGGCCACCGGCCTAGGTTGTAAACTTAAATCCTTGCTTTCTATAGGCAGAGCCAGCCACCTGTCCTTTGATTATGGCGGGGACTTTTTCTCCTCTTTTGTTTTCGGCCAAAGAGCAGAAATCAGAGCTACTTGTCCATCTGAATGCTTGCTAACCAAAGAGCATTCTGAGAAGTGGTGTGACATTTCCACCCAGGTCACACTGGTTGTTGTGCCCCGTGTGCTGTGACACATGACACAAGAAAATAGGCCAGAGGGGACACTGTGTGTCCTCCACCTCCTCCCCCATACCAGCCTGTGACATGTCAAAGACTATCTCTATGACAGCTCACTTTCTCTTTTCTGTTGTGAAGTGTAGGACTGGGATGAAGAAAAAGGATACGGTCTCTTTGAACTCCGGATCCTTGATAACTTTTACTCCGCGTCTAGTCCATTACAGATTTTCTTACTGCCCTCTGAAACTCTGGCCCATCTGCTGACTTTTCTTCCAAAGCACCTCTGCTTTATGGTGCTAGAATAAGCTATTCCAAAAAACAATTTTAAAATTTTTATTAAAACTCTTTAAGAAGTAGTTAAAAGTTTTCCCCCGATACTGCCCTCCCTCTGGATCTTTCTTTCATTACCAGGAAGCATGGATATGCTTTACTAACATTCCCTCTACTGGATCCTGTTTTTGAAAAGTACAAGATATTTACTACTTATGGTGTAAGTGGAAAAGGAATAGGGGTGACCAGAAGCCTTTTTAAGGTAAAATTTTCTTGAGGAAAGAGAAATAAAGTGAATAAGTGCAAAGGAGAGACATTACGATTGCATGTATAGCAGCAAAAGGGGGTGGTGAAGGATCTGAAATCATTAAACACAGAGTTGATAAGATAAAAGGGTTATGCTTACCTAAAGCCAGAGACACTTAAAGAGAAGCAAATTTATGTTTTAATCAAAAGTTTTTATTTTTAATAGAAGGCCCTACCAATACTTCAAGTTGAATGTCGGATTTTAAAGAATGTATGTTTGAATCATTTTCACTTTATTAACTTCTAATCCCTATGAACATTAAATCAATGTTTACTTGGACCGAAGATTTCTTAGGTACTTTGGCATAGAGAATGATGTGAAAGGCTAAGGTGAGAAAAAGGAAGACCAGGGATGGACCAGGAATTATACTTTTATAGGCCATACTTACACAATTCAAAGTGAAATAGATGCATTCATACAGTTTAGAACTTGGCTTTGAGTCTACACAGAATAGGGTCAGTTTAGTTCAGCAGGTGATCAAGATGATTCAGGAAAGAAAAATACAGTTAAGAATAGTCCCATGTCTATGATGAGCTGTGTATTAGCTGAAGTCTTCTCATTTAACATTGTTACAAATAAGAACTTGGATGGATCGATCAATGGATTGTCTTCATTTGTGCTACGTAAAGGCCCAGTGCTGGGTGTTAAAGTACTATGGTTACTAAGATGTGGTCTCTGGCTTAAGCAGCCTCTGGTGACTTTATGAGCAGCACCAAAACTGGTGCAGGAAAACCCAAGAAGTGCCTTGTGCTCTTTGATTGATTCCACTGCAATGTGGAAAACTTATGGTGTGGTCATCGCTTTGCTTGGTCATAGATTCACATTGACTCCATCCATCCATTCACTCACTCACTCAATATTTTTGGGTCACATACTATAAGCTAGATATTGTGCTAAGTGTTTCAGATGTCCATGGGGAGTTACCCTCTTGTCTTTAGAACAAACCAACACTGAGATGTAAGGATGCATTAGTAATCCTTGAGCTCCAGGAGTCATTAAAATTGAATTATGGCATTATTGAGTCTCAAAATAATCCACACATGAAAGTTAAATTATGGAAGATGACAGTCTTTGAGGACTGCTTCCTGACAACATATCACTACAGTCACATGAAGGTGGGGGGTAATCGGAAGACAGGACAGCCTCTATATTATGTTCAAAGAATTAGTCACCAACTGTTGCTCTTCATAATCTATAACATCCATGCATCAAAATTCAGCAGTGATTTTTCAAGTTTCCTACTGGTCATTTGAATAACCTTGCAGATAAAGTGTTTTACATTATGGATGGATGTCCACCACCTTCAGATCACTGCCCATCTCACTCGATTGTTCCTTGGGATGTTCAGCTGCACCTCATCATATATCACCACCTTTCAGCTGGCTCTGGTCACCCCATCTCA
The DNA here is from genome assembly GCF_964341445.2 of Mesoplodon mirus. Classification (NCBI taxonomy): domain Eukaryota; kingdom Metazoa; phylum Chordata; class Mammalia; order Artiodactyla; family Ziphiidae; genus Mesoplodon; species Mesoplodon mirus. The sequence continues at coordinate 227,075,662 of NC_138976.1, read as the reverse complement.
CACTTCATCACGTCCTGCGTTCTTTGGGAACTCTCTGCTTTGTTAAGGAATCTGTCTCCCTTGTTGCCTAATTCATTATTCCCAAACCTATTATAATTTACTCAGACTTTATTGGTGTCCAAATTAGTTCTTTTTACTGTATCAAACCAGGACTATTGCACATGATCAAAAAGGAATATTTTCTATGACCAAATGTGGTCAAGAAGTATTAAATGATGCTACGTAGTTTCTGGGCTTTATTCCTCTCTATATTGATTCTGTGAACTTGAGCAGGCAAATTACTACGGAGCCTTTGTCTCATTAAACAGAAAGAAGTTAAGATACTTGCTGACTGCCCTGCTGAGGCGTCCATGTTACGAGTTGGTCATATTGCTTTTGGTGATGTTAACTTGAACAGGTTATTACTTTGAGCACATTTCAGAGTAGTGAGTGTTTTTTGGGGGGTCACCTTCTTTACCTTAAACAGCTACATAATTTCCTTCATTCTGATGACCAATCCAGGCCGAGTGTGAACTAATCTGGATCATTTGAAAGATAACCTCTATACAAAATTAAAAGACCGGTTGTTACATGATTTACTGTTGATTTAGGTAGATTTTCCTGAGTGAATTATTCCTTCAAATTTTGAAGGCAAAGTTGCCAACATATATTTTATTATATGATGGAATTGGTCATAGCAAATGTAATATTTTTATTCACAATCATTTCACTTTTTCCATTCAGATTCTCATGTATTCTATATGTAATTTCTCACTCTTTGCTATTATAATGATCTCAAATTACCCAAATAGATTTTCCCATCACTCTGTGTGTCTTAATCTGTTCAGGCTGCAAAATACCACAGACTGCGTGGCTTATAAACAACAGAAGTTTATCTCTCACAGTTCTGAAGGCTGGGAATTCCAAGATCAAGGTGCCAACATGGTTGTGTCCTAGTGGGAGCACTGTTGCTTGTTCATAGCTGGCCATCTTCCTGCTGCGTCCTCACATGATGGAAGGGTCAAGGGCGTTCACTGGAATCTTCTTCTCAAGGGTATTAATCCCATTTATGAGGGCTCCACCCTCATGACTTAAGCAGAGTCATGCTTAAGTCAGCCTAATACCATCATCTTTGGGGATTAGGATTTCTACATATGAATACTGGGAGGAGACAAGCCCTCAGACTATAACATCATGTCCACTAGAATCAAACGTTGTACATTTAGTTCACCCTCCCCACAAGGTTACTGCAATTCAATGTGTTTCAGTGGGGTTTGGTAGAGCCTTGGGGAGGCCAGCCAGCAATTTCAAGATCTAATGTGAAAGGATCATGATCTTTGATCATCTCATTTCAATAATTCTATAAGTTGTATTCGTAGATAAATTGTATGTCTCATTGGTGTGACTAGCTCATTATTCAATTAGCCTTAGTGAATATTGAACTTATACTATTAAAGCAGGAAAAACGTGCCTATACGGGGCATTTAAATTATCATTTGGAGAATTATTTATTACTTAGAACAATATTTCAGTTAAAAAAATCAAACTGCTGCAAATTTAGGATTACTAACTTTTACCAAATTTTCCTTGTGTACCTCGTTATTGGCTTAAAGCATGATATTAATCACATATGTTACAATTAAGCAGGCAGGTGTGTGTGGTCAATTTTTAATTTTGTTTTTATTTTACTCTGTGGTGTGTGGAATTTAAGACTGTTTATTCAGATGATGATGAGAAAACCCTGCCTTTGGGGGTACTCCATAAAAATTTACAGAAACAATGCTTTTTTTCTTTCGTCAAAACAATGCGTGTCATTGACTTTAATGACTGCTTGAAGTTGTAATTGGTTTGCCCTTTGAAGCACTTTGGTATTTGTTAGTGGTTTTTAACTTAAGAGATGCTGGTCGATATACAAATGGATTGATAAATCTTGACTGATGTTAGAAACGGGCATTTTCAATTTAATTTCAGGAATCTGAGAAAACAAATGTTAAAGTGCAAAATAAGAGGATATGATGCTACATAGTCAAGTATACACAGAAACATACTTAGATTTCTCGGGTGTGACCCAGAATGAGAACTGTGTGAATTGCAAAAATTGAGACAGGCACTGTGGCACTGATATTTATAAGTAAGCAATGGAGGGTGCATCTAGAAGAATTTTGTGTAATCTCTGACTGCCAGTAGACATAAAACTTTATGATTGGATTCAGATGGAAAAGGCAAGGTGACTTGACTGATGACTTTTAGAAGGTGCATAGCCAGTCTACCATAGCCCACTGCCCACCAAGAAGATCAAAATGTCACCTATACTTACTCTTTGTTCAGCAAGCATTTCTTGAGTCCCTTCACCACCATTCACAGGTGATAGAGATAGAAAGATAAACAAGACACTCTCTCCCCTCTAGAATGGGTCTATATGGAAATAATAACAGTAGTAGTAGTGAAAATAATAATCATCATTTACTGGACACCTAAAATATCCTCACTACTTAAACGCAGTTATCCCTAACACTCTGATTCTGCAAAGCATCATTTGCTCCAATTTGTCAACAAAGAAACAGCCCCGAAGTGGTTAATTAACTTGTCTGAGTCACAGAGAGCGAATAGAGAATTTGGATTGGAACCTTGTTCAGATCCCAAGGTCTAAGGTCAAGGTTTTGAAAATACACGGGTCAGATCCTGTAGGTCATTTAGGACATTCCAAGTAATTTATATTTTATTCTGAAGGCTACTGAACACTGCTGATTTTAAACAGCCTATGGCATGCCAGGGTTTGGGCTTTAGAGAGAAACTCTGACAAGGATGGAGAATGGGGATGAGACTGGAGGTAAAAAGCTATTGCAGAAGTTAAAGTGGGAGAGGATGAAGTCCTAACTTAAGACATGGCAGTGAGAATGGAAAAGAAGTGGATGGATTCAAGTCATATTCCAGAGGGCGTGGGTGCAAGGATAAGGCATGAACAGCATGAACAGCAATTTGGTCTCATCAAGAATGGTTTCTGTAAAGTGGTGGAGAAAGAAACCATATTACAGTGAGTGAAGAACTAAGTGGGCCGCAAAGACCACTGTTAAGAAAGTTGGTTGCAAAAGACAGGGGACGATAGAGAGACTGCTCAAGAGATACACGGGGTGGAGAGAGGGCTTGTTTTTTCACACGGGAGAGGCTTGAATCATATGGGGAGGGTAAAATCCAAAACAGAGGAAGAGGTTCAAGTATAGGGGAAAGCAGAGCTGATTTGTGGTGGAAGTTGTGGATTGCCCCACTAGCTTTGGGCAGGAGGTGGGACATCTCACTCTCTGTGACAGAAAGCGTGTAGGCTGGAAGATATACCATATAAGAGAATAGTGCTTTAAGAAAGTTTTTCCTAAATAGCTTCTGTTTTCTATGTTAAGAGAAGGATAAGATAATCTACTGTAAATGAGAAAGATGGGGTTTGAAAAAGTTTGAGAAGGAGTAAATGTAAGTGGTAAAAAAATTGTATGTGATAACGGGAAAGGGAGCAGACCAGGGATATAGAAGGGACTGCTGCTTATCCTCAAAGGCTTGATCAGAGTTGGAAACCATGTTTTTTCTTGATGCCAGATTTCATGGCTGTGTGAATGTCTTCACAGAACTTAGATGTAGAAGCGGAGTAGATCAATGGTTAGATTGATCCAAGGGTTTCCAGTCCTTATGTGTCGGAAGCGAGATTGACAAATTCAAGAGCCAATAGATGTTAAGCAAAGAATGTTTGAATATTTGAATAGACTGTGAGACTCGGGCTACATGGGGAGAGAAGGGGAGGAAGAAAAGGCAGGTCCTCTGAGATTGATGACACGCATTGATAGAAGTAGGAGGGCTTCCCTGGTGGCGCAGTGGTTGAGAGTCCGCCTGCCGATGCAGGGGACGCGGGTTCGTGCCCCGGTCCGGGAGGATCCCATATGCCGCGGAGTGGCTGGGCCCGTGAGCCATGGCCGCTGAGCCTGCGCGTCCAGAGCCTGTGCCCTGCAACGGGAGAGGCCACAACAGTGAGAGGCCCGCGTACTGCAAAAAAAAAAAAAAAAAAAAAAAGGTAGGAGAGCTGGGAATCTGTAAAGAGAAAACGTGACTGGGATGTGGTGCTCTAGATGTAGGAGATGGAATACTTCCAGTGGAAATGAGAAATTTAAAACAGCCGGAAACAATTTGTGTACTTCTTCATGAGGGGAACACGGTAACTGGGAATTCCACTGTGGTGGGCTCGAAATTGCAAACACGGCAGCTGTGGTAGAACCACGTGTCTGTATAGCGAAGACAACCGCTTTCTCCCCAGCTATCAAGTCTACAGAGAACAGTCCTTCTGGAGTTAGAGAGCTGGAGCTCCATTTGGGGCGATGGAGATGGAATGAAACCCTGGCATTCCAAATCTACCGCAGCCAATCTGAAAATCAACTTGTCTTTACTTTCAAGCTAGAGTGAATTAGTTTTTTGCATCCTGCACCTTTACCGATTATCATACTAAGTGAAGTAAGCTAGGCAAAGGAAGACAAGTATCATAAGACATGGCTTATATGTGGAATCTGAACAAATGACGCCAATGAACTTATTTACGAAACAGAAATAGACTCACAGGTATAGAAAACAGACTTATGGTACCACAGGGGAAAGGGTGGGAGAGGGATACCTTAGGAGTTTGGGGTTAACATATACACACTACTGTATATAAAATAGATAACCAAAAAGGACCTATTGTTGAGCACAGGGAACTCTACTCAGTATCTTGTAATAATCTATAAGGGAAAAGAATCTTGAAGAGAATATATATATATATATATATGTATGTATAACAGATTCACTTTGCTGTACACCTGAAACTAACACAACATTGTAAACCAACTATACTTCAATAAAAAAAAATTAATTAAAAAACCCCCACCAAACTGACGTGATTATGTGAAATGGTTGCTTTGGCCTCTTGTCACTCATGACCGTGCTGTGACAGAGCTTAGCACGTTATACGGTGAGCACTGTAGTGTCTGTCCCGTTAGACTATGATTTCATCTGTGGCAGTGATGGCACCTTATTTATTTCTGAACTCCCAGTGCTTATCAGAGTCTGACACGTCATAGGGATTCAGTAATGTTTATTTTCTCATGTAGACAGAGATAATCAGGAAGACTTCATGAACTAAGTAGGTTTTGAGCAACTGGCTGTTGTTTTTTTATCACACTTTTCCATATTTGACTTTCTCCCAAAGGATCAATAGAGCACACAGTAGGTGCATAGTAACTATTTGCAATCAGTTGATTATAAAAGAGCATCCTGCCTTGATTGTAGAATCTTGGACATTGCTTTGGTGTTATTTCTGTAAACCTGCATCTGTGGAGCTATTATATATTTACACAGATTCCATTTACTTTTCTTAGTTCTGACCAAAAAATATGTTTTATTTCCTGAAAATATGCCTTTGAAATATGGCTTCTGCACCTTGTTGAAAGTATTTATCACACGATTCTGACTCTGATGGAATGATTTTAGTAGGAGTGGAATATCTCTGTACATTGTATGGATCCTATGAGAGATCTAGGATGCTTGCAGACATTTAGAAGTTGACTGAGAACTCTTCTGAAAATGTTATACCCATTGATGCGAAGCTTGTCTACCTCACAAAAGTGGAAGGTTGAACCCCTAGTTTATTTTTATCTTTTTTTTTTTTCCTTGACAAGCTCCATACCAGTCAAAATCATTGAATAATTACTCAGAGAGCTCAAGTGTGGTTTGGGTAAATTAACATGCCTGGGGGATCATTTGACTGACATAGGATGGAAAAAATTTTGCCATTTAAAAAAGGTGGAGGGCTTCCCTTGTGGTGCAGTGGTTGAGAGTCCGCCTACCGATGCAGGGGACGCGGGTTCGTGCCCCGGTCCGGGAGGATCCCACATGCCGCGGAGCGGCTGGGCCCGTGAGCTGTGGCCACTGAGCCTGCGCGTCCGGAGCCTGTGCTCCGCAACGGGAGAGGCCACAACAGTGAGAGGCCCACGTACCGCAAAAAAAAAAAAAAAAAAAAAAAAAAAAAAAAAAGGTGGAAAAGCCATTTTAATTACAGGAATACTTGTGTACTGGCAACTGGAATGGCTAGTTCTTTTCAGGGGCACAAGCAAATGTCAGAACTTGTTAGAAAGTTTGGCTGGATCCTGTGCCATAGTCTTTAAGATTCTCTGCTCTGTTCTCAATTTTAGGGGGTGCTGCTCTTCTTGTCTTGGACCAAAGTGACCTTCTTTATTTTAACTCTTTGCTGAGAGCTCATTATCTATCATCTATTTATCTATCATCTAGAGAAGTTTGAGGTATCCGGTCCCTAGATGTCTCATAAATATTTATAAAACTCCACTTAACACAGAAAGGGACCATGAAGATGTGGAAGAGCATCAGCTGATTTAATTGTGATCCCAACTGGAAGTATTTCTATATTCAAGGGCCATCACAAAGGGCCACATACTAATAATAGCATCTTCAATCTTTTTTTTTTTTTTTTTTTTTTTTTTTGCGGTACGCGGGCCTCTCACTGTTGCGGCCTCTCCTGTTGCGGAGCACAGGCTCCGGACGTGCAGGTTCAGCGACCATGGCTCATGGGCCCAGCCGCTCCGCAGCATGTGGGATCTTCCCGGACCGGGGTATGAACCTGTGTCCCCTGCATCGGCAGGCGGACTCTCAACCACTGCGCCACCAGGGAAGCCCCCTTCAATCTTTTTTTGACCACAGATTTTAAAACCCCTAGTAAGGTAAGAGGCCTGATGTATTACTGTTCTATAGCAATTTCAAGATTTCTGGCACAGACTTAGTGATGAGACAATGCCCTGTGTGACAAACCAAGATAAATTGTTTCTTTGAAATCTGGCTCAAAACATCAGTGTTGGTTTTTTGAAAATTTCATCAAATGCAGTTTAGATCACTTTAAACTTATAAACAGTATCCAGAAGGAATAGTCTCATGGAAAAGAAATATAAGCCTGGAGCAATTTAATTAGCTGCTTTCACCATTGGCTTAAGAATCAATATTTACAGGTACAAATGAACTTATTTACAAAACAGAAATAAAATCACAGGTGTAGAAAACAAACTTATGGTTACCATGGGGGAAAGGGTGGTGGGAGGGATAAATTGGAAGATTGGGATTGACATATACACACTGCTATGTATAAAATAGATAACTAATAAGGACCTACTGTATAGCACAGGGAACTCTTCTCAGTACTCTGTAATGACCTATATGGGAAAAGAATCTAAAAAAGGGTGGATCTATGCATATGTATAACAGATTCACTTTGCTGTATACCTGAAACTAACACAACATTGTAAATCAAGTCTACTCCAATAAAAATTTTTAAAAATCTACATTTACATAGTGGGAGATGTTTTTTAATAAAATGTCACAAAGTAAAATAATTATGTGTCAATTAATAGTCTCGATTTCTGAAACAACTGAATGTTTCCTTTTTCCAAGTTAAAGACTTTTCAAGAAAGATTTAAATAAGTATGCAATCCCAACCAGATGTTACTGTAATCCTTCTGAGAGAATAGTCAGTAGCAATTTTTTTCATTCCTGATTGCTTGTCTTGTTGACAAGACTTTTCCGAATTCTTCTTGGATCCTAAGAAACAAAAAAGGGATTGGGGGGACATAAAATCTGTTACTTCCTGCTATTAAGTTAGACAATTTGCTTTTGCTTTTCAGATTTAGTTCATATACATTTTCCTAATGTGTCAGGAAAGCTGGACTCACCTCATGGCTCTGGTTTCACCCCTAAGTGAGTTATTTTAGGGTCACTTTTTCCATGTCTGCTCCTGGATTCCTATTTGAATCAAAACCAAGCTTTGACTTCACTTTTGTCGTTGCTGACTGCCAACTTCTAATAATCTGCCTCTTCAACAAGTCTTCCCTTTTTCCTACACCTGTTGATGATATTCCCAAACATTGTTTTGTGTCCCCTCGACTTCTATTATAATGTATTTTTGTGCCATTTTCAAAGACGTCTTTCCAAAAAATAATCTTTTTTGCTACTGTTCTCCCAATCATAGCTCAAAATAATATTTCTTAATGGCTATAGGTGACTGAGTCACAAACCAAACACAGTGTCTGGAGACAAAGTTCCTAAAGTGAGCTGCTGTATTAAGAGACCCATCACCTGTTGTCTCCCTAGGTGTTACATGGTGACATAGAGGACAATGAAAGAAGCTAGCTGTTCATCTGTTGGAGCAGGAATTTAATTATTTCATACTCCTCACAGCCCTGTGATTAAGAGTACCCTTATTTTTCTTACATTGTAGATGAGGAAACTGAGGTGTAAACAATGTTCCTCGGATCACACAGTGAGGAACTAGCAGATCGGGGGTTTGACCTTCGGTCGTTGCCATTTTGAGGACTGTCTGTACTCTTAACTACCATGTGCATCAACCCAACCAGCATTGAGAAGCATTTTCAACAGATCATAAAAAGAACCTGTGTAATGCGAAAAGTCAAAGCTCAGCTTATGTGAATGTTGGGTGAATCCTCCTGTTTTATACAGTACTGTTTAACGATGCCCCAAACACCTCCATTGTGTCTGGAGAGAAAAGTATGACCTCCCTGGAGTTAAACTCTGGGAAACCAATAAAAAGACTTGCAAGACATTGATTTATAAAGTGGAAGTTCAAGTTACTTCTGTAAAGAGAAATATATGTCTATAAGATTACAAATATTCATCATTTAGAGAGAGTTTTTTCTTTAGCAAGGATTCACTCAGGAAATCCATTAATATATTACAAAGCTTCTATAATCAGAAAAAAGAAACAATGTTCATAATGGATTTTTCTTTAAATACTGTAGCTGAATGATTGTTATGGGCTGACTTGTGTCCCCCCCACCCCGCCCCAGATTCCTGTGTAGAAGCCTAATCCCCCAGTACCTCAGAATGTGACTGTATTTGGAGATAGGCCCTTTAAAGAGGTAATGAGGTGAATGAGGTCATATGGTGGGCACTAATCCAATAGGACTAGCCTCCTTATAAGAAGAAGAGATTAGGACACAGACACACGTGGAAAAGAGGATGTGAGGACACAGGGAGAAGGTGGCCACGTGTAAGCCAAGGAGAGAGAGTCAAATTGCACATAACTTGATCTGGCACTTCCAGCCTCCAGATCTATGAGAAATAAATTTCTGTTGTTTAAGCCACTCAGTCTGTGGTGTTTTGTTATGACAGCTAATATGATTAAATTTTTTATTGTAGAATGATTTCCATTTTACTAAACAGTATTGTAAAGTTAGAGTTTACCGTCTCTCAACAGCCCTGAGGATATACTGAATGACTATTTTTTTAAAGCTTAACTTATTCAATTATTTATGCTTGTGTGTATATCATAGGTATGATACCAGGGATGAGAGCGAGGAATATGGATTACTTTTTTTTTTAAGATTTTAATTAAATTAAATTAATTAATTAATTTTTGGCTGCATTGGGTCTTCGTTGCTGCTCACGGGCTTTCTCTAGTTGTGGCTAGTGGGGGCCGCTCTTTGTTGTGGTGTGTGGGCTTCTCATTGCAGTGGCTTCTTTTGTTGCAGAGCACAGGCTTTAGTAGTTGCGGCATGTGGGCTCAGTAGTTGTGGCTTGCAGACTCTAGAGCACAGGCTCAGTAGTTGTGACGCACGGGCTTAATTGCTCAGTGGCATGTGGGATCTTCCCAGACCAGGGCTTGAACCTATGTCCCCTGCACAGGCAGGCGGATTCTTATCCACTGCATCACTAGGGAAGTCCCCTGAATGACTTTTAATCTACTTCCTAGATTCTGTAATTGCTTGTCTTTTACATTTTCGCCAGTAATAAATTATATTATTGCTTAATTTTAGTGATTAGATTTGGTAAACACTCTAGGCCAGCACTGAACAGTTAAAATATAATGTGAACCATTAACTCTCACAGTATTAAAGTTTCTAGTAGCCACATTAAAGAGTAAAAATAGGCAGGTGAAGTTAATTTTTATATGACTGTATAGTCATATATGTTATATCATATATATATTAATATTATATATGATATAGTCCAAATAGAATCCATTCAACATGCAGTCAGCATAAAATTATTATTATTTTTTAAACAATAATACAATATTCAAATTTATTCAGAACTTTTTCAAAGCATCACAAAAATATGTTCACCAAATCTCTACACAATATTTCTGTTTTCTGCCTGTTACATCTAAGGTCAATTTTTTTTTAAACTTTAGAAATGTGTGCTTATTTTATTTTATTATTAGTTGTTCATTTAATACATATTAGTGTATATATGTTAATCCCAATCTCCCAATTCATGACACCACCACCACCATTAATAAAATTATTAATGAGACATTTTACATTCTTTTTTATTTTTTTTTGGCGGTACGCAGGCCTCTCACTGTTGTGGTCTCTCCCGTTGCGGAGCACAGGCTCCAGACGCGCAGGCTCAGTGGCCATGGCTCACGGGCCCATGTGGGATCTTCCTGGACGGGGGCACGAACCCGTGTCCCCTGCGTCGGCAGGCAGACTCTCAACCACTGCGCCACCAGGGAAGCCCTACATTCATTTTTTTTCCATCCTAAGTCTTCACACTCAGGGAGCTCCCTCACCTCCTCTCTCACCCAGAATTCCCTCACACAGACAAAAAAAGGAAAAAAAAAACTCTCCAGATTTTACTCTTAGAGTGTTATAGGGTAGGCTGTCAGCAAGCAGCCTTTAGTGGTCTTGCTCAGCCATTGGTCTGGCATCACACTAGGCCCCTCCCCCTCCCCTCCCTCTGTATAAAAGGAGCCCGAGTTCAGAGTGAGGGAAGATGGTTCTCTGACACACTCTTCTGCCATCTTCTCAGTCTGCAGGCTTTCCGATTAAAGTCGTTCTTTCTTGCCCCAACACCTCCTCTCCCGATTTATTGGCCTGCATTTGATGAGCAGAGTGAGCTTGGGCTCAGTGTCAAGAGCAGATCTCATTTTGGACCACATTTCAAATGCTCAGTAGTCAGTGTGGCTAGTGGATGGGACAGCTCTAGACCTACTGCTGAGAATTCAGAGACACCTTTCTCCGAAAGCAGTGTATTATATTTGCACATCTTTTTAAGGCAGTGCTTCTGCAGATGCCTGAGGTTACCTGTTGTATGTTGGGTTTTTTTCAGTTTCAATTTCAGAATGCGATGTGCTCTTACATGAGGGCGTACCCTTGGAGTTCGGTGTACAGATTCCTACGGACAAAATGCAATAGGAGGAAGCCATCACCAAAGTTCCAATCCGGCTACGTTTTCCTAGGAGGGGTTACTGGAAACATTCCATTCTCTTCAATAGATATTTATGAAATTGCCCACTACAAGCAAGGTATTAAGAGAGAAAATATGTGCAAGAGAGAAAACTCGTCAGTTTTCAAATTGAGTTATCTTAAATATTGAAACTCTGTAAGTGGATTAAAGGGGAAAATGCTTCCACCTGTGGTTTTTTCCTCTGTTCTCTCATACACGATCTCATATATCCCTTCATAATCTTGGGAGCTTTATACAAATGAGTCAACTGAAGCTTGGAGGTTTTAAGTAAATTTTACAAGATTACTTTGTTCACAACTGGTGATGACGCTCATCCATATTTGATTTTAAAAGATTCGTGAGGGCTTCCCTGGTGGTGCAGTGGTTGAGAGTCCGCCTGCCGATGCAGGGGACACGGGTTCGTGCCCCTGGTCCAGGAAGATCCCACATGCCGCGGAGCGGCTGGGCCCGTGAGCCATGGCCGCTGAGCCTGTGCGTCCGGAGCCTGTGTTCCACAACGGGAGAGGCCACAACAGTGAGAGGACAGTGTACTGCAAAAAAAAAAAAAAAAAAAGATTCATGAGATGGCTAAATCTGATTCCAGTGCATGTCTTCTATTTGAGAAATTTCAAAGTAACGTGACGTGTGTATGAATTTTACAGAAATCATTAAGCCTAGCTCTCACAGGCATGGATTTTGAAGTAGGCTGGACTCAAGTTCAAGTTCCTGCTCTTCCACTTAGAAGTTTTTTATTTTTTAAACCTTATTTAAACCCCAGAAGCCTGTTTCCCCTTTTAGAAAATGGGCATTGTAATAGTTCCTATCTCGTAAGGTTGTATTAGGCCTGAGTGAGCTAATGCAGGGAAAGTACACGGTGCCAGGCATGGGCTAATGACTCACCAAATGTTAGCTGCTTGTTCTTTTTTTTATCATAAGCAGTGACAGGCCTGGTACATGTTAACTCTTTCAATTTACAGGAATTTTCTCGACTACTCATATACATTATATATTTATATACAAAATTTGATTAAGCAGGGACGCCTGGAGTACTTTTCCATAATTAACTGCTCAAACCATCTTAGAGAATGAGAACAGCTCTCTGACGCAGACCTGACATTCACCAACAGCTGGGGCAGAGAACAGTGCTGATGTCCTTCTACCTACGAACTAAGAGTTTTATCCGACGGAGGTGGTGACCCTGATTTCTCTCTGAAAGATACCTGAATGCCAGCCAATGCTGCTTTAGGATCTGACACACCACCTGACCCATCTAAATGCAGATAGAGGAATAAGGTTTTTCAAAGGTCACATTGAAGCCATTCAAAGTGTTTTACGTGTTTTTGCTATGGCTGAAGATTGTATTAAGACAGCTGTAACAAAAACAACAAAAATCGAAATGAACCAATGAACAAAAATAGAAAAAGAAAGGGAAAAGAGAGCTTCTGTCCAGGATTGAAATTCTTCCACTCGTCAGTCTTAACCTTTTTGATAATTATATTATGTGTAGCAGCAAAGAAACAAAAGGGGATAAAGGTCTTAGGATTTATATTGATAAACTACGTGTGGTGCTCAAAAATGGCATGGAATATCTTGTTTAAGCCGTAAAAATATATTAGCGTGTCATGTTATCTTCATAAATTCTTCTCACACGTAGGGTGGGTGGAGTTCCGAAACCCCAAGGCACATCACCAATTTGGCCGGTCACTGCAATTCATCAGTTGTTTTGTCACAAATTTGCAGGCATACAGTTGGGACTGAGGTATTATGATTCTAGAGGGTTTGATAATAGGTGAATTATTAGCTGTTGGGGACAGATTTGTTTCAGAGCCTTTCTGTGGCAGTCTCTCATATAGGAAGGTGATCATTCTCATGGAATTTGCTCCCTCAGACTTAAAGAGATTCTGACTAGAGCTTGTAATTTTTTTTCCTAGTAAAATTTCATTAGTGGTTAATTATGAAGGGTAGAGCTTTCCGGAAGTTCAGCAAGTGTGTTGAGAGTTCAAACATGTCAAATTTTAATCAGTCTCACGATGGAACAACCTTGGAGATTCTTTGTCACCATGTTTACACACGTTTGTATTCCATTCCTCCATGTATGATCACATGTTGAACTTGAGATTTTAACCTTTTTGGAAGACAAAAAGACTTTTAGAGCTTATTTCTTCTTAGGTTGAGCAATTTTACTTTTTGGTCTTTGAGTATTTCAACAGCATCTAACTTAGATAAGGATGCAGGAAGTTAAATGCTTTTTGTGGATGTTACAGATCAAGCCACATCAACCCAAAGTGTGCTTAAACCTCTTCATTCCTTTCTAAAATCTTTCTAAAATCAAAGAAGCCACATGAGTCAGGGCAGATTAAGCAGTAACATCTCTACCTCCAAAGGTGTATACATTTGTGGGAAACTGAAAGGAGATAAACCACAAAGGAATGTAATAAAGTTCTCAATAAATTATCAAAGCTCCAAATTTCTATTTTAGAAGAGTTTCTTTGTATTTAGGTAGGTATTTTAGTTCAAGCACTGTCATCAACTCCAAACTTAGCTTGACTGCTAAAATATTATTAATTGCTCATATGTTTTTCAGTGGGGGTCGGAAGATATGCAAATAACGAAGGGTTTCCAAAAAGTCAACACAAAATATAGTTACATTGGAAGAATTAGATAATTAAACACATAATTTAAATTATGCTGAATCCGAAGTTTTGGCTAGGAATACAACGCTGTCAGACTTTTGTGCTGTTTTTCCTCTCTGTTTTACTGAACACTGGGTTCACCTGAAAACCGTATCTATATTTTCCTAACTAGAGGACAGAAGGAGAATATCAGACGTGAATTAAAGAAGGAGAATTGGCCACCTGGGCAGTAGAAGTCCCAAGTGGCAGTTGCATCTACAGCAAACATTCTCCAATACTGAAGTAGGTCTAGAATACTACTAAAGCGTTTCATCTTTTTGCTGTGTTGGAATATTTTTTTGGGTGAGGGGCATTTCTGTTTCAGCAAAGAATTATGAGGCTGAATTACTGGGAGTGCGATTTGGGGCCTGAAAGATATTTGATTATGCACTATTGAGGGCTAATAATTGAAATGAGGTATGAGTCACAGACACTATGTATTCAAAAGTTATGTGAATTATTTCTAAGTTATTTTGAACCCTTTTGTTAGCCCTATACCTCTCATGCCATTTTAGAGAGCCCTTGGCTGAGGGCAGACTCAGTCTTAGATTATCTTATTTAAAATGCATTATGAGGGACTTCCCTGGTGTTCCAGTGGTTAAAACTTTGCCTTCCAATGCAGGGGGTGTGGATTTGATCCCTGGTCGGGAGCTAAGATCCCACACTCCTCGCGGCCAAAAAACCAAAACATAAAACAGAAGCAATATAGTAATGAATTCAATAAAGACTTTAAAAATGGTCCACATCAGGGGCTTCCCTGGTAGCGCAGTGGTCAAGAATCTGCCTGCCAATGCAGGGGACACAGGTTCGATCCCTGGTCTGGAAAGATCCCACGTGCTGCGGAGCAAATAAGCCCGTGCACCATAACTACTGAGCCTGTGCTCTAGAGCCCATGAGCCACAACTACTGAGCCCACACGCCACAACTACTGAAGTCCGTGTGCCTAGAGACTGTGCTCTGCAACAAGAGAAGCCACCGCAGTGAGAAGCCTGTGCACTGCAACGAAGAGTAGACCCCACTTGCCACAACTAGAGAAAGCCTGTTCACAGCAGTGAACACCCAACACAGCCTAAATAAATAAATAAATAAATAACTTAAAAAAAATAATAATCAATAAAAGAAATGGTCCACTTTTAAAAAAGTAAAATGCACTATGAGGGATACAAAAGAAATCTAAATTGTAGACTATATTCTGGAAACTTACAGCTATGGAGTGACTGCACTTAGATGGCAGTGAACAGGGAGGGTGGTAATCCAGGCCTACACAGGATGGTGGGGCAAGCTGACTAAGTGTTGAGGTTGAGATGTATCTGGCATGAGGAACTGGAAGCGCTTCTCCCTCTTAGCTATTTGTTTAACTCGGTTGCTCATTCAAAATGTGTGTTGGGCCTGGACAGTGGGCCAGGTGCCTTGGAAGGGAGCATAGCACTGAGGACAGCAGGTATGGTTGTTACCTCCAGAAAGTTTAGGGTCCGGTGGCTGCAGGCAGACATGTGGAAGCAAGCAAATGCATCTAACAGCAAACCGTGGTGAACGATAGTTAAGAAAAGCAAGATGCTGTGAGAAAGATTGTGGGTTGGGGAATGAAGGTCTGAACAAGAGGCACTTAGGCTGAGATTTGGAGGATCTATTTATTAAAATATAAAGACACACTTCTTCCATGAGATTTGCTAGAATTAGATAGAATTCTCTACTGAATTGTTCTTATATAATCATGTGTGTGATAGATGAAATAAAGACATATTTAAGGCATGCTCATTTAATTCAGCAAGTGTGTCAGTCAGGGGCCCAGCAAGAAACAGATGCTATGTGTAACATGGAGAACTTCAAGAGGGTTTGATACACTGTACAAAGCTGTGGGGAGGGATAATGCAGTACTCCCAGGACCACTCATAGCAGAACCATCACAATCCTTAGACCCAAAGGGACAGGTGGGTGGCATGGTTACTAAGATCTTCAAGGAGAATGCAGTAGGGAGAGGGGCAGTGACCTTGGTTGAGGGACACAGCAGCCTGAGGTGACCCCCCTCATCCCCAATGCCCAATACTTTTCCTTCTGCTCTCCTGGTAGGTCCCCTTCCACTGGCCTCAACTAGAAGTCAGAGGACGATGACTTCCACACAGGTCGGCCTCCCAGTATAGAGATCAAGGTCCAGAAGGTGGAGCCCAGATCTGGTATGGTGGTGGTGGTGGGGGCGGGCAGACAGAAGATAGCTCACACGGCAAGTCTACACAAAGAACCGCCTGTGGGCAAAGCTCAGAGGTGGGGATGCAGAAGAAATAGAGACCCTGTGAAAAGATTTATGAAGATTTGCTCTGTTGTGAATTCATCTGTGGGGGGGTGTGGTGTGATTTATCAGAATCAAAAACACTGCTGTCTAGATACCATTACAGTAGACCTTTCTTGTACGATTTCTCCTGTGTGGAAATTCAGACTTCTCTCCTAGGGGCTGCGTTTCCTCCATAGTGTCTATCATAATATTATCCGAACCATGTTGGAAAGTTATGCTGCATGTGACACAATGTCCCGGGGAGTCTCACAACCCAGTCCCCTTGTAAGCGGGGTCATGCAGGCACTTATAGCACATTCTTTCTTTTTTTAAAAATTATTATTATTTATTTTTCTGTTTTGGCCACGTCATGTGGGATCTTAGTTCCCCAACCAGGAATTGAACCCTGCATTGGAAGCTCGGAGTCTTAACCACTGGACCACCAGGGAAGTCCTACAGCACATTCTTACAAGGTCACCTTTTCTGCTGTTTCTTGGGGAGGCTTTGCAGTTTTTTTTTTTCTCAGCAAGGCTAGGGATGTGGCAGAGGAAGGAGGCAGGAACTGAAACGTGCTGATAATAGCAGCTGACTTTGCACATGGAGATTCCTGGAAGAGGAAGGAAAGGCTGCATTTTCCAAGCAGCCCCGATTCCCTTTGCCACTTTGGTTTCAAACCCTGCAGGAAAAAGACAGCTCTGAAAATTGACAAGCCATCACTTGCTCTTCATTACATGGTCACATGGGAAGCAGCAAGCACCCAAGCCTACGGGGTCACCGGTGGGTCTGGAAATCTTTGGAATTTTATAGGGAGGGTCACTGCTGGCAGCAGGTGGAGTGATGGGATGCTAACAGTTTACTTCTTCACCAGGAAGGATACTAAGCAGTTGTGTTAAATAATGATATACGTGTGTTCAGAATACACTTTCGTTATAAAATTTTCCCTAACCATGAGAATCTCAGTTAATTCTTGCCGTGGTCCTGTGGGTCAGGCTGGGCGGGTCCTGCTAAGTCCCATCTTGGACGAGAAATTGTGTCTGAGGCCGGCTGACCCGTCAGCGTCATGCAGCTGAGAAGTGGCAGAGGTGCTGGAAACTAATTCCAATTAAAAAAAAAAATCACAACAGTTTCCAGTGGAAGATTTCAAAGTAGAGAACATCTAGGACTCTTACTGTTCTCGGAAAATTCGAGAGTGTTGGGATAGTCAGGAGCTTTTCTTTTGTTTACAAATGTGTCCAATGAAAAGAGAACTGTGGTTGGAAGGAAAATTCCACTCTGTTCGAATGGCTGTTCAAATAGCTCCTTCCTGGTTGTTTCCCTCTTGAGAATACCAGCAACTGGCCAGAAGCTGTTTGAGGACAGTCTCAGGCCATTTTCCCTCTTGCTGTCACAAGTGTTTACTCTCAGTACGTTGGAGACTCATTCCAGAGTTTTGAACAGTTTTAAAAAGGCTCCTTTGGCTGCTAGATGGAGAAGAGACATTGGATGAGATGGAGGCAGGAGAGGTCACCTGGAAGGCTGGTGCCCTCATCTCAGTGAGAGAGGATGGTGTTTGGACCGAAGAGTAGCAGAGGGGGTGGTAAGAAGTATTAGGACTTGGATGTATTTTCGTATTTTGAAAGCACAGCCAGCAGGACTTCCTGAAGGTTTAGATGTGGGTTGTGAGAAAAGAGAGGCGTCAAGAATCAAGACAAGTGTTTTGGCCTGAGGGTCTGAAGGGAAGAAGGGTCCACCAGCGAAGATGGGGAGGTGGGAGGAGAAGCCAATGTGGACGGATGGTCAAGAGTCCAGTTCTGGAAATGTGGAACTCGACACGCCTGTTACACATTTGTATTAGTTGGTTTTCTTCCTCCCTCCCTCCATTCTTCCTTCCTTCCTTCTTTTTTTTCTTTCTTCGTTTTCTCCATTTGTTCTTTTATAATGTCAAATTAAGGCAAGACACATCAAATTTCTATTTAATATGGTTTATTTCACTTTTCTAGCTTCAAAATAGTCACCTGCAAGAGGGGAAAAAAGAAATCAGAAACAAGTACTCTTACTATTTTTTAAAAAATTATTTATTTTTGGCTGCGTTGGGTCTTCGTTGCTGCGCGCGGGCTTTCTCTAGTTGTGGCGAGCGGGGGTTACTCTTCATTGCGGTGTGCAGGCTTCTTTTGTTGCAGAGCACGGACTCAAGGCGTGTAGCCTTCAGTAGTTGCTGCACGCTGGCTCTAGAGTGCAGGCTCAGTAGTTGTGGCGCACGGGCTTAGTTGCTCCACGACACGTGGAATCTTCCCGAACCAGGGCTCAAACCCATGTCCCCTGCATTGGCAGGTGGATTCTTAACCACTGCACCACCAGGGAAGCCCCGAGTGCGAATCTATTTTAAGCCACTTACTCTTCAAGTACAGGATAAGACAATGAGCATGTCTGAGACAGTGAATATTTCTGAAAATATCTTCAATAACTTATAATCATAAAAAGCATGCTTTATAGATATGGCCATGTTAAGACAGTCCAGAACTTTCCTGTATCTTCAATATATTTTAAAACCCTTTCTTCTAAAAGCATTTTTGTTTCCAAAACAGGTATAATTCAGTAACACTCATACTAATGTTTGATTAAATTAATTGAAGCAAAAATAATTGCATCTTAGCACATGAGTAGAGATTTCAGTTATTGATAATATTATAATTAATATTATAATTAACTTCTACTAATTTTTATTTTATAATTTTAAACTTCAAATCATGAGAATTTCAGCATTGTCAGGGATATACAATTTAATATTCATTATGTGCTTGAATTGGAAAACTTCCACTTGAAAAAATGCATTGTTAAGAAAGTACAACTCCAACAAACCAGTGAATATAACAAAACAGAAGCAGGCTCACAGATACAGAGAACAATCTGGTAGTTACCAGTGGGGAGAGGGAAGGGGGAAGGGGCAATATAGGGGGAGGGGGTTAAGAGGTACAAACTACTATGTATAAAATAAATAAGCTGCAAGGATATATTATACAACATGGGGAATATAGCCCATATTTTATAATAACTATAAATGGAACTTTAAACTATATAACTTTAAAAAACTGTGAATCACTATATTGTACACTTGTAACTTATATAATATTGTACAACAACTATACTTCAATTAAAAAAAAGAAAAAAAAGAAAAAAAACCAGGAAATATAACTCCATTATGGACTGGCTTTTAAAAAAAATAAATTTATTTATTTATTTATTTCTGGGTGTGTTGGGTCTTCGTTTCTGTGCGAGGGCTTTCTCTAGTTGCGCCGAGCAGGGGCTACTCTTCATCGCGGTGCGCAGGCCTCTCACTGTCGCGGCCTCTCTTGTTGCGGAGCACAGGCTCCAGACGCGCAGGCTCAGTAGTTGTGGCTCACGGGCCTAGTTGCTCCGCGGCATGTGGGATCTTCCCAGACCAGGGCTCGAACCCGCGTCCCCTGCATTGGCAGGCAGATTCTCAACCACTGCGCCACCAGGGAAGCCCTGGACTGGCTTTTTTCTTCCTATTTGTGATGGTCTCCTCCCTAACTTCCCTATCTAAAACAAGTCTTTTAAGATCTATCTCAAATTGCTACTCAGTGAAGCCAGCCTGAGAACTTCCACTCTCAGCAAAGTCTACTTCCTGGGCAGCCATGCACTTAATAGTTGTATCATTGATTTAGACACAATTATTGTGGAACTGATTACATGCAGCTTAGCACAGTGTTACATAGCATTTAAAATTTTTCTGTGCGTGTAA
Organism: Mesoplodon mirus; assembly: GCF_964341445.2. Taxonomy (NCBI): domain Eukaryota; kingdom Metazoa; phylum Chordata; class Mammalia; order Artiodactyla; family Ziphiidae; genus Mesoplodon; species Mesoplodon mirus. The sequence goes on along the minus strand of NC_138976.1, from coordinate 227,055,744 downwards.
TTCTTCTCTCTCCAGTAAGTTTCTAAGGTGTCTGACAGTAGATAGGTCATGCCATTTTGTTCTGGGTGCAATGTATTTTTTGCTGCACGAAATAATTTATTCATTTATTCAATCATCATTTATTCAAGCTCACTAAAAGCCAGGAGCTGAGCTGAGTATTGGCATCCACCAAGCTTTATCTGTTATTTATTAATTCAACACATTTTTGAGTGTCTAACATCTGCCAGGTAATTGAGCTACAGGAATAAAGAAAATTAAATTTCTAGCTTTGTGGACCTTACATCTTAGAAGTCGGGGCAGAGAGTAAAGAGTAACCAATATGTACATATTCTCAGGTAGTGATAAGGGCTGTGAAGAAAAGGAAACACGATGGGGTGATAGGGAGGGATGGAGGGTGAGTGTCGGGGTGTCTGGGGGAAGATGGTGAGGAAGGGTCTCTCTCAGCAGATGGCATTTGAGCAGAGGACTGAGTGAAGTGAGGGGCTGAGACAAGCAAACATCTTGCTTGGATGAGAGTTCCTGGCAGAGGTAAGGGCAGGTTTAAGTGCCCACGATGGGGGTGCCCGTGGCACATCTTGGCACAGTGAGAAGGTCACTGTGGCTAGGAGACCCTGAGGGATGGGGGATGGGGGATGGCGGACTCCCTGGAGGTGAGGTCAGGGGGCAGGCAGGGCCAGCTTACGGTGGGCTTTAAAGGATTTAATTCCACACAGGAAGGGAAGATGGTGGGAGGTTTTGAGACCACTGATATAGTCTGATTTATGATGAATGAGACGAATGAGAAAGATCCTGGAACTGTTCTAAAAAACTGAAAATCTATTATTCAGAGTTCTACTATGCAAACATCCATAGCCATTTTTATTAACCTATGAAATAAAAAAAGGAAATTTACTAAAAATTAAAAAATTCTAGCTATGTGTATGGTATTAAGTAGGGTGTATATATAAGTGGGTAATTGTGGGAAGTGGCAAATAGTAAATTTAAGTCGAAAATGATAGCCTCCCAAGTTATACAGGTGAGGAATGTAGCATTTACAAACTGAAAACTCCAGTTCAAGAAATGCAACGTATTCATTTGAGAAATGAAAAGTGTGGTGATTTTTTTTTTACTTCTATATTTGTACATCTCAAAATATCAAGGTGTGATTTAAATACTCTATGTAATAATATCAATTTCTATTATTTGAGTCGTGGGACCCAAGGAATATTAATAAGTATTTGCAGCACTCGTTTGCCTCAAATAAGGGCATAGTGATTAGTTAAGTGGATCTGAGGGGCCGTGAAATAGAAACAATTATATGATCTTAAGGCATTAAACAATCAAAACTATTTTCTTTTCTGTCCACAGATGAGATCTTAGCACTGTAATTAAGGGATCTGGGCTGTGATACTAATTTTGACGTTGATGTGATAGGCTACCTGGAGCAAGAAGGAATAACAGAGGGAACAGCCAATGCTTACTGAGTGCTCTCTTTGTCCGGGAACTCTGTGAGCTACGTGCTTTGTGTGGGTGTTTTCTTGCCAGAGTTCTGAACCAAATGAGAGAGAAAACAAAACTGGTCACAGGGAGAGCCAAACATCACCTTTACGACAAATGAAGCTGTTACCAGACAACGTGGCAACAACAGGCTTCAAGCAGCAAACCCTGGAATTAGATGGATGTCTGCATCCAGATTTTCCACGGAAGGGTAACCTAAGATGAGTATTTAGAACAGAGCAGAAGTTGAGTGTTCCGTGGGCAGCTGATCCCAGGATAAAGGGAGACAAACGATCTGTTCTATGTCCTCCTCCAAAGGGATACTCAGGGGGTATTTAAGGAAATCCTCTCTTCACTGAAATTACAGAAATGGACAAGAACTGTTCTTCCTGGTAATGAATGTATTAGCTCGTTTAATTCTCACGGAAACCCTATAGAGTGGGTATTATCATAATTTTACTACACAGAAACAAAGGCACAGAGAGGTGAAGTAAATTGCCAAACGTCTCACAGTCCCGGCAGTGATGGAAGCTGACTTGAACGCTGGCAGTTTTGTCCTAGAGTTCTCACCCATCCTGCTTCTCTCATCGTTTTTAGCTGAGCTTTCTCATCTGAAAAATGAAGGGATTAGACTAGAAACATCTCTGAGAATTCCTTTCAACCTTAAAACGCTTTAATATGCCTTTAGGTTTACTGCAGACATATCTGGGTGTGTGAACTCTTTAAAACTCCTCAGGCAAGGGAGGATATGGAACAACATTATATACAACTTAGAATGTTATTCTGATGAAAAGTCTCCGTAGGTAATTGTAACCCAATTCTCTTTTCAATGTGGAAAACTTAACAGTTTAAAAAGGAGCAGACAGATGGAATTTTGCTAATGTGTCCAAGAAGGAAATATGATTTCACATGCATATTATATTCAAGTTTATGAATGCAGTCATAGTGTCTGGAACCGAGGTAGGAAACTGTGATGAAAATCAGTGAAGTAAAATATCAAAATAAAACATCGCATGACAACCCCTAATGGGGAGCCACGCTGGTGCCTTTAATAAAACTTGGGAGTATGAATGTGAGATGTAAGTGGCTGAAGGATTCTGAATTTCCCCAGCAATATTCATATGTCACAAAATGAATGTTAGCTGGCAACAATTCAAGAAGTGACACATGTAACATACAACGGTTGAGATGCCCACGTTGTGATCATTCACGGTAAATTGTGACATTTTACTTTGTGTTAAATTGAGTAGACCCTTGTTTATAATTTCCTAAGAACTTGTTGAAAACAAAGATTTGGGATTATAATCTCAACTAAGGATGGAATGTGCAACTTAGGTAACAAGCTCACCTTCGTATATTTGAGAGGGTACAAGCATTATCAACACATTTCAGTGTCTTCCTGGTAGTAGAGAATTTACTCCACGTTTAAATCCACCCTGGGCATTTTGGAATAATGTTTTTGACTGAAGATTTAAAAAAAAATCACCTTGAATTAATAAGCTTCTAAAAATGGCTTTAAACCAATATAAGTTCTAATTATGTAATTAATAGTTCAAATAACTTCAATTTTTATGTCAAATTGATTTTGTAGTTGGCAAGTGTCAGATACTTTTATTCAGTACAATACATTTAAATTCCAGCTGATGCGCTTTCTTCTCTTCTCTACCAAAAAAAAAAAAAAAAATCAAAAGAATGGCATTCCCTTTACTAATTAAATAATATATCTTTGAAGAGTGTGACTTTAAAAAGAAAAAGCATTTTCTTTCTTCAGGGGTTGCTTTGGTATTATGTATAACTACAGTTATAATTCTCAGCTTATAGCTACTATCCTCTTAATAGTATTATTTTCCAGAATTCTTCTGGCACCTCAGGGGTTCTTTCCAAAGAATTTTTTTTTTCTTTTTGGTTAAAAAGAGGTTTTATTTGCCTGCTGGAACTTTATGTATACTTGCTCTTTCCCAAGTGTGTATGTGTGTTTTGAAATTATGTCTTTACAACTATGGTATGAATGGGATGTTACGATTCTTGATTTCCATAAAGAGCCTAAGCATAAGAATGATTTTTTAATGATACAATTTAATCTACATATACATTATAAATTACTTCTAATAATATGTTTACTTTATTGACTAACATCTCAGGATAGAGGACACGAATTAGTAAGGTGTAGAGCTGGCATGTTAAAATGAGAAATGAAAAATGCCTATACTCTGGAGCACAGTGGTTTAATAAAATAAATAGAAAAAGGATCAGCATCTTTTTTCCTCATTGCATATTATAAAGTGTAATAAAGCCTCTAAATGTGTAGCATAGAGTAAACTAAAACTACATTATTTGACTCCTAAAAAACTATGTCGATGGCTTGTTACAAACAAATGAATAGTAAGGTGTAAATATGAATGTATAAATACGTTGACACGTAGTCAAAAAATTCTAATAATGTCCAGGGTGTAGTGACCTTGGAGATGCCAGGAGAGGGGAGGCTGAGGAGTGAGGTCTCATCTGCTGCTTATTTTGAGAACAGGGACTTGGAGCTCTTGTGAAATATTCTCTTGTGATTCCTCCAGCTATAAATAGCTTGCTTTGGGTCTGATGGCGTCTAATCAGTGAATAATGATTGCCGACCAGGCCACAGTTAGCAACCGCAACAACAGTATCATTTATGGGGCTTTAATCCTCATAACAACCCAGTGAAGTAAGGATTCTAATTGCCTTCATTTTACCCACAAGCAAACCAACCTCAGAGCGTTTAGGTCACTTGCCAAAGACCATCAAGCAAGGCAAATATCACTGATATTTATTGTGCTCCTGCTACGTTCTAGGCAGTGGTCTTGAGGACAGAACAGAAGAAAAGGCAGCCTGTGTTCTCAATTCCTGTCTCGTCTCCTGGTGGAAACAGATGAACTCCCAGGCAACTGCAGCGTAGAGAGCTAAGCGCTAATGCATACAGCGCTGCAATGGTGTGCCGTGAGATACAGAACACATTCCTAGGGGGCCAGGGAGACTTCTGTCGGCAGAAAGTAACAGAGCATGACATGACATGGGAAACTACTGCTCTCTCTGCAAATGTACCACCAGAATCCACCTTACATTGACGTTCAGGCCTGTGTTTAGGAGGGTACTTTTCTATCGTGCCAAAGAAAATATATACTTGAGAAAAGCACTGAATAGTTTTGCCATAGCCAGTTAGTTGTTTATAAGATCAGATTACCATTTATACATCCTCAGCTTTAACATAAGACATTTTAGCTGCTGGAAAGTGTTTTGTCATTTAGAAGTGTTTCAACATTTAGAAGGTCGGCATGACATGTACTTCCCCGTCACATGGAATGATCACATGAATTTATAGCGTCGGCAGAGCCATCTGTAGATCTGACCAGATTTATGAATGAAATGCATGACATTCTCGGTCATTCATTGAAGCTCTAGCAGTGGGAGTAAAAACCAGGATATTGTCTGCCCAGCACCTCTTTCTTAGGAACTTCCCCTTCCCCCAAGTCACCTGGTTGCTATGGGTGCCAACATGTTTATAAATGGGACCATTGATTGGTTGAGGGTGGGAAGAAGAGTCCAGCTGGGCTAATCATATTATCCTACTATTTGGTCTCAGGGATTAGGCTTGTATGGTCAGAGTCTATTCTGTTCCCACCCCGGATGGGTGGATTGCAAGTCAGTTCTGGCATTAACTACCTGAAGTTAACATCAGACTCCCCAGGTTAAGGGTTCTCACCTCAGACACCAGCTGCAGGTGGGCTACCCAGGTCACCCACACTTCTGACTGACCTGCTATAAATTTGGGGGTTCCTATGACCCCCTCAGTTTCCATAATTTGACAGAAAATCTCTCAGAACTCAAGGAAGTACTATACTCACGATTACAGTTCTATTATAAAGGACACAATTCAGCAACAGCCGAAGGAAATGTTGCACAGGGCAAGGTCTGGGATGGTCTCAGACACAGAGCTCTATCCCTGAGGAGCTTCAGGGTACCCCACTCTCCTGGCACAGCGCTGTGTTCACCGTCCAGGAAGAGCCTTGGTATGCGGAGTTTTTGTTGGCATATCATTGAGTAGACATGATTGGTTGACCGTGTGATTGTATTCAATCTGCAGCCCCTACCCTCTCCCTGGAGGTCCAGTGGCTGAAGGTTCCAACCCTCTAGCCACATGCCTGGTCTTTCTGATGACCAGCTTCCATCCTGAAGCTACCTGGGTAGCAGCCACGAGTCACTTCATTAACATAACAAAGGCACTTACCACTCAGAAAATACCAATGGTTTTTGAACCTCTGAGCCAGGAACCAGAGACAAAGACTAGATATATTCTTTCTTCTATCACAGAGTCCATCTTTGGAAATCCTTTTTCTAGAACTGAGTAAGAGAACTCATTTTTTTTAGATTTCAGTACCGTGATCCATAAAGCATGTTGACCACCATGTTTCCCACTAGAAAAACAGAAGGCAATGTGTAGAGAAAAAAGGAGAAATGAAGAAGATACACAGAGAGGAGAAGAGAGGAATGGGGGAGAGAGTGAGCCCTTAGAGATTGGAGTCCCTTTTCCAACTCTTTCCCGTCCTTGCTTTCTGTGACATGTCACATTATCTTTACCAAATACCCTTTCCTTCTTCTGACTTCATCCAACTCTAGAAGAGTTTCTCAAACCACTAACTGAGCATCTATGGGTGGAGTGAGCAGGTGAACATTTATAATTAAATGACATTGAGCTACGGGTGGGGTTTATATTCACTTACTACGTGCTGCTTAGAAGGTCCTTTCTTTGCCTTGGGCAAATGCCCATCTTGTTACTCTTCAGAATGAGCAGGTGTCAGTGTTTGGGGAAAGTTGTCTACCCATGGTCAGATGGCTCCTTCCAAGCTCTGAAGCAGGTCTCTGGCAGTAAAAACAGCTCTCTCTTTATAAGATGCTTCTGCAGCAGCTACAACAGAGTCAGAACCGGCAACTCAACTCTGGTTTTTGCTCTTCTTGACCTTCTCCTGTTGCCCTGGATACATACAAGTTCCTTGTGTGGTCCCACATTGTCACTTGGGAACCTTAAGTGTGGAAAACCTTCAAGCTCTTAGGAAGACTAGAGAGTGTATTATTTGACTCTGGGTTTTGCACTTCCTCCTAAAGGGTCCGTGAGAGTATTATCAGTGTGTGGAACATATTTGCCTCGCCTGGAGGGGGGGCTTTTGCATGTGCCAGTGTCTCTGCCTGGAACACTCCTCCCAGATCTGTCTGCGGGACCTGTGTCCTTCTCAGCACCGTCTTACATTTTGCTTCAGTGCAAACTCCTTAGTGATGCCTCCCTGACTCCTGGTCAGGATGGTTCCCACTCATCATTCTCTGTCCCTTTATCCTGCCTATTTCAGTTGTTAGCACTTAACTTCTGGCACATTGAACATTTATTTGTTCACTTGTTTGTTGTCTGCTCCTTTAGAACATAACATTTTATGAAAGAGGGACTTTGTCTATTTTGTTCATTGTTTTATCCCAGCACACAGAGCAGTGCCAGGTGCATTGTAGGCAGTAACAGAAATTTCTTGAATAAAAAGAGAAATGAAGAAATGCTTGTGCTGGTCGTCATCTTTTGAACATGCTTCTTACATTTGGGGAAACTTCCTGTCTTGGGAATCTTATCTCCTCAAAAAGGCTAGTCAGATACAATACTGGATTTCCAGTCCTCCCTTGTAGCTGGGGCACTGATCAGATGTACCCACACGATGCTCTGAGTCAGAAGACAGCAACTTTTGGAGTATGTACCAGGAGAAACACATGTGTGTGTGTGGTGTGTGTGCACATGCCTGTGTGTGTGTTGGACAAAAGCAACAGTGCTGGCGGTTCTAGCAGCCCAAACCCAATATCAGCGCTGCGAGTCGCAGCTTCTCTGCTTAGGGGTATTGGGCAGTGGATTTTTCTACGGAATAGTCTGTTTGTGTTTGGAGGTTGTACCTCACTGCATAGCCTCCAGGTTTTACTCTTTCCCCTCTCGCAACAGAGTTTGTGAGCTTACAGTTACTTTTAAAAACAAATTCCTTTTTTCTGTTTAAACTCGAGTTTGAGTTCTGTTGTCTGCAACTGAGAATCCTAACTGATTCACAGCCGGTTTGAATCTGGATAACACATCCAGAAGTCTACAGTTTTAAAAAGTAAGTTAGCAGTTTATAAGCTAGAATACTCTTTGGGTAGACCTCAGTGTTCATCCGTCAAGGGGTTTGCAATCTATTTTGCATGGAAGTATGTTTTCAAGTGAAATTTTACAAGCAGATGAGCACCCAACATGTAAAACGGATAAAACTGAAGCTGCTCTGGTTAAAGGGTGGTAGGTGTAAGAATCCTTGTCCCCTCTTCTCTGAGTCCTTAAGGCACCACAGGGCATGAGAATTCACTGGCAATTTAACTGCCTCATTTTCTAGAAGAGGAAATGGGTACATGGTAAAGTGTAAAAGACACCCCTTTAGTGAGAGAACAGTAGCTAGAACCTCGGTATTTCTATACCAGTCTAGATGTTTTGCATTACATTACATTGTAACCTCAGAATAAAACAGCAAAGTCATGATCCTCTTTAAAAATTTTCTTCTGGGCATAGTTCAAGTAGCAGAAACAATATTTCAATTTAGGTTCTACAATTAATAAGTTTTAACAAACTCAATTCAAAACCTATTTCCAGGGCTTCCATGGTGGCACAGTGGTTGAGAGTCCGCCTGCCGACACAGGGGAACACAGGTTCGTGCCCCGGTTGGGAAGATCTCATATGCCACGGAGCGGCTGGGCCCGTGAGCCATGGCCGCTGAGCCTGTGCGTCCAGAGCCTGTGCTCCACAATGGGAGAGGCCACAGCAGCGAGAGGCCTGCGTACCGCAAAAAAAAAAAAAAAATTTCCAATAGAGAATTTGAGGGTGCTCTAAAAGTCAACACGTTGTGTGGCTATTAACTTAAAAATGGACATCATCTAATAAAACTTTTGCTTAAGATAAAACTCTTTTTCAAGATTTCTCACCAAGATATGGTAATCTAAGTGCTATATATTATACTCTTAAAATTCAAAAACATTGAAAGAACAAGTCAAAATAATATTAACACATATGTTAAGTCTGTCTAGATAAAAGTCCAGTAAAATCAAATCAGTGAAGCCGACATACGTTTTCCTACTTTGTCTGAGTGTGTGCATGTGTGCATGTGAGTTTTCTATGGCTGGGCAGATGTAGCAAAACAAACTCTTTCAATTAGTGACATGGGTCCCTTCATTTATAAGGCAAATTCAATTAAATTGATATTAACTAGGGGATCCATTTGAGTTTGACCTAAATTTTCGGAACCTGAAACAACAAACCATTATATAGCAAATATCATTAAGTCCCGTGTTCTTGCAATCACAGTTCAAGCCACTGAAAATTTTATTTGCCGTGGTTACCTGTCTCAGTCTGAGCTCCTTTGGAGAAACCAAAATTCACAGCAGCTCATTATTGCCAACATCTTTGATTCTTTCTGTTATTTTTCTTTTACAAATGATAATGATGATTACTGCTTGGTGATTTGGAGGACTGTTTTTTTATGACTCAGCCTCCAAGTGCTGTCCACACTAGGACCACAAAGCAACTTCCTTCTATCATGATTTTTTAACCGACTATTCCCTTCATAACCATTAAAATTTTGTTAAAGCTGTATCTTTTGTTAAAGCTGTACCTTGAGAGTCCTTACTTTAAAATTTTTAAGTGAATAGAAGAAGTTATCCTCAAGTGAATTTTTATTTCATTTAGTTCCAGAAAAGAAATGAGGAGCTCCTCAGGGATTTAGGACAATTTCATGACCAGTGCATCATCAGCTTCCTTGTTAGTGGTAGGAAGCTAGGTAAGTGACAATATGGGCTCAGTACATGGCATCTAAAACTGCTTCTGGTGTTCCCAGGTCAAGATGCCTCCCTGTGGCACCACTGCTGTCCACATCTGTCCCTCTCAATGTCCCTGTGGCTGCCACCATTGGGCACAAGGGCAGTGGTAGCACTGGATACATGGAATTCTCAATGACCAAAGCTTTGCTGTGTTCCAGCACTCACACTTTGTTCAGAATGCTCCTTTTCCCTGGAAAGCCAAGTTTTTCAGTAGATATGATAGGGAATAACTGACAAGATGAAGTCTTTCTCAGGAGGTTTTCAGTCCCTCATGTAAAGAGACGAATATTTCTTGCATTGATATTTTTGACATTTATGACAAAATAACCAAGGACCACTATATTAAAACTGTAGTTATGTGACATTTGCACTGAATCAATAACTATGAAGTCCTATCAGGCCGTCATTGACCTTTCCGTTCTTTGACTCTAAAATGGCTTTCAACTCTGCAATGTTTTCATATTTAAAAGTTGTAAGGCTATATAAGCATTCATTCAGCTGTTTTTTAACCTCTATTCATTGATCCTTAATCTGTGCTAGGTACTACCACTCAATGAGATTCAAACCTCCATCCTTGCCCAAAAGTATTTAATATTGATCTATATAAAGAATTGGTCTCCAGCCATGAATGGTAAATATGGTTTTAAAAATGTCACCGAGCCCTAGTCCTGACTCAGACATTTTTCAAGGTTAAAACAAGTTGCTTGATCTCTTTCCCTGTATCTTGGAAATGCTTGTAGAAAAGATTACCTTAGACAAGGCCAGAGGGGCCCTTGACCTGGGTTCACCCTTTAGAGGATCCTGTACATCATAAACACCACTCAGTTCCAATGAAATGCTTTTCCACTTTTCTGGCCCTGTATTCATGAAACAAAAGGCTCCATTGTCCTAATGCCATGAAGGCTTGTGGATTTTATCACTGCCAATGTCAGAGACAGACACTGCTTTGGAAGCGTGGGAAAAGAGTACTTAGGTGGAGCAAAATAAATGAATTTGCAAATCCTTTCTATCAGATAACATCAATACAACATTTTCTTGAGTTATAAAGTATTTGTTTCCCAGAAGTGCTGAGTGTCTATCTTCCTTTCTTTTGTTTCTAAGCACTCAACTGTGTCCCTCCAGATTCATATATTGAAGCCCTACCCCGCAATGTGACTGTATTTGGAGATGGGGCATTTAAGGAAGTAACTAAGGTTAAAAGAGGTCATATGGGTGGGCTCTGATCCAATAGGACTAGCACCCTTATAAGAAATGGTCCCTCTCTTTAGCTCTCCCCCAAGACCATGTGAGAACTGCAGCAAGAAGACAAATACTTGTATGATCTCACTTGCATTTGGAATCTAAAAATGTCGAACTCAAAGAACCGGATGGGTTGCCAGGGGCTGGGGGTTGGCAGGGGTTGAGAAAACTGCAAGATGTTGGTCAAAGGTTACAAACTTTCAGTTATAAGGTAAATAAATTCTGAGGATCTACTGTAGAGCCTGGTAATTATAGTTAATAATACAGTATCATATATTTGAAAGTTTCTAAGACAAGTAGATCTTGTGTTCTCACCACAAAAAATTAAAAAATAACTATGTGAGGTGGTGGATGTATTAATGACCTTGATTGTATTTTGATGGTAGTAATCATTTGACAATATATATGTATAGCAAATCATAATGTTGTATGCTTTTAAAAAAATCACATTGTACATCCTCAATACATACAATTTGTATTTGTCAGTCATACCTCAATAAAGCTAGGAAAAAAAGTGAAAAAAAAAAAAAGACATCTGTTGGCAGCAGAGAAGAGTCCTCTCCAGAAACCAAACCCTGCTGCACATTGATCTGGAACTTCCAGCATCCAGAACTGTGAGAAGTAGATTTCTATGGTTTAAACCTCCCAGCCTGTGTTTTGTTATGGCAGCCTGAGCAGACTGATAATGCATGTGTTCTAATCCCTGGATCTGGAGATGGTCATAGATCAGTGAAGTGTGCAGGACAATTGTACACAGTGGCTGAGTAGCATTTTGCAACGTTAACTAATTCATAGTGCTTAAAAATATGTACATTTACATAAGTCTAGATGAAACATGAAGCATGACACCTCTTCTTTTTTCTTCCTATTTTATTGAGGTGTAATGGATGAATAAAATTGTATATGTTTAAAATGTACACTACCAAGTGTACAATAGATAGCTAGTGGGAAGCAGCCACATAGCACAGGGAGATCAGTTCGGTGCTTTGTGACCACCTAGAGGGGTGGGATAGGGAGGGTGGGAGGGAGACTCAAGAGGGAGGAGATATGGGGACACATGTATATGTATAGCTGATTCACTTTGTTATACAGCAGAAACTAACACACGATTGTAAAGCAATTATACTCCAGTAAAGATGTTAAAAAAATAATAGTGTACAATGTGATGATTTGATATATGTTTACATTGAGAAATTATGACTACAGCCAAGATAATTCACACATCCATCACCTCACGTAGTTTCCTTATTTATTTACTTATTTGATGAGCATGCTTGACATTTAATCTCTTAGCAAATTTCAAAAATATAATACGGTACTATTAACTATAGTCACCATGCCGTACATTAGATCCTCAGAACTTATTTATCTTATAACTGAAATTTTGTCCCCTTTGACCTGTGTCCACCAATTTCCCTGAACCCCCAGCCCCTGGAAACCACTATTCTATTCTCTATTTCTATGAATTCGACTTCTTGTTTTCTGATTCCACACAGAAGTGATACCATACAGTGTTTGTCTTTCTCATGACTTTGATTCTTTACCTTGGCAACTGATGGACATTGAACATTTTGATTGTGCATGGTTTTATTTTTATAAAAACATTTAATGAGATCTAATTACATTTTCAAAAATTTAATTAAAATTTCAGTTTTATTTCTATCTTCTGATTTAAATTTTGCTATTGATTATAATTTTCATCTTGCTATTTAGTTTAAATAGATTATTTTAAGTATTTTAGAGGACAAATAAGAAACATGAAACATAGTTTTACATTATTTACATTTGGAAATTTTTTACACTTTGAAAACAATGTTTTATTTTTGAATCCTTTAGATCAGAGGTCAGCAAACTATGACCTATGGGTCGAATCTGATCTGTCTTTGTTTAATATAAAGTTTTGCTGGGCTATATCCATGCCCATATTTTTATGTATTGTTTATGGCTATTTTCATGCTACAACATCAGACTTGAGCAATTGTTACAGATACTGTATGGTCACAAAGCAAAAAAAAAGGATTACTATCTGACCCTTTAAAAATAAAGTTTGCTGACGCCTGCTTTAGATTACTGAGAGTGTGTACAATTTGCATCATGATAAAAATATAAAATACAAAAGTAAATCTTAAAATAGGATAAAAACTAAAAAGCAATAAGAGAGAGAACATTTTCAAATTTGAATAACTGGAAGCCAGGAAAGTGAGCAGACTTCTGTAGAGCACAGCCCACATAAAATTTGCAAGCAGGAAATTCTTTACTTAAAGAAGATTTAATGAAAATGAGCAAGGAAATTTTTCTCATCAAATCCACAACTGGAACTGTTCAGATACAACGGCTGCTGTGTCAGATTCTCATCAAACAAAGCTGTAACCACTGATCAAAACAATGAAAATGAAAGAGAAAATTATTCCTATCAAATTCATAATTCAGAGACAGCAAATATAACTCTGGCATGCTTGTTAGAAGTTGAAGAAAACTACATTCATAAAATCTGCAAATTGGGTAAGAAAGTCAAAACCTCTGGAACTTGACTCTGTTTATTGGATGACGATTCTGGAAAATGGCTGTCATATCCTGACACGAATGAGAATGTTTCTAGCAAAGCACAATCTGATTCAAATCAATGATTACAGTTTTCCATTGGATAAACATGGCAGAAAATTTATATTTCATTTTTTTAATATACTTTATTTTTTTAGAGAAGCTCTAGGTTCACAGCAAAACTGAAGTACAGAGATTTCCCATAGAGCCCCTTGCCCTCACACATACACAGCTTCTTGCATCATTCATGTCCCTCACCTGAGCGCTACCTTTGTTATAAAAGACAAACCTACACTGACACATCATTATGGCCCCGAGCCCAGAGTTTACGTCAGGGTTCACGCCTGGTGCTGTACATTCTATGGGTTTGGACTAATGTATAACGACATGTATCCATTATCATTGTATTGTACAGAGTAGCTTCACTGCTCTAAAAATCCTCTGTGCTCCATATATTTCAATTTGAACCCAAATTCTTTCAAACTGGGAAAGAAGCGGTTATATTCTAAATTCAAAGTATCTTGTTACTACTGTTACGTGCTTCTCAACCAATGTTCATAATTGGTTCTGGCCGATTAAGACACTTGTGACTGGACACGCATTCTTAATTAAAAGAACTTGAAATGTCACGTGCACATAAAATTAGCAAATATGAGAACAACAAAAAAGACAGAATAAATGACAAATAGCTCATATTTTTCAACAAAGAAGTAAATATAGAACAGAATACACAACACTGTTATAATCTTCTTAAAAGAATATTAAAAGATGATATCATGTGTCCAATATAAGCACAATGATGTTTATTGAAGCTATAACTTATTTTTATTATTTTATTATTTTAAAAAATTTTATTTATTTTTGGCTGCCTTGGTCTTCGTTGCTGCACATGCGCTTTCTCTAGTTGTGGTGAGCTGGGGCTACTCTTCCTTGTGGTGTATGTGCTTCTCATTGCGGTGGTTTCTTTTTGTAGTGGAGCACAGGCTCTAGGCTTGCGGGCTTCCGTAGTTGTGGCCCACGGGCTCAGTAGCTGTGGCTCGCAGGTTCTAGAGTGCAGGCTCAGTAGTTGTGGCACACAGGCTTAGTTGCTCCGCGGCATGTGGGATCTTCCCAGACCAGGGCTCTAACCCAAGTCCCCTGCATTGGCAGGTGGATTCTTAACCACTGCGCCACCAGGGAAGTCCCTATACATATTTTTAAACGTCTCAATTCTACTCTGTTAACAAATTTTAATTATACAATACAGTGTTATCAACTATTGTCACAGGTTATACATTGGATCCTTGGACTTTTTTCATTTTATAGCTGAAAGTTTGTACCATTTTTCTCAACTTCTCCCTAATATTTCTACAAAACATGAAAACATGGAAAATTTTTGAATTTAGCAGAAATGATTTCCAAATTTGTTACTAGAATGACTAAGCATGTCATGTGAATAAAAAATGTGATTTCTCTTTTGGATGGAGAATAAAATTAGATCACAAGCTTATTAGATAAAAAAGTAAGAAGAAAGCCCATTAAAAAAGCAAATGTTACTGAGTTTAGCAGGATTTCAAAAATTATGTTGAGAAGCTCCTCAAATAAAAATCAAATTGTGATTTTAGTGGAAAATAAATTATGAATTTAATTTTCATGTTAAAAATTTTGTATGTTAATAAGGTTAGTAAAAGATAATGATCAACAACACAAACAAGATGTGCTTGGCTGCTTCACTTTAAAAAGAATTTAAAAACTTAAAAAAAAAAACCTTGGAGAAAATGATTTTTCCAAATTGCAAGCAACTAATGTTAAGGATGCAACAAATGTGACATTTCATTAAAATAGAAGGAAATTACAACAAGAAATGAAAATATTTCATGACCATGCAGAAAAAGATTCATGTACAGATGTTTCCAAAACTAATTTTTATAAAAAATATTTTCTGGCCATTAGAAAGCAAGTTATGGTCTCAGTTGAAGAGAGATTGGAACAAACGGAGTCACACGCTGCTATTTTCAGTTTTCTGGATCATATCCCAGCATTGATGATTTTAAAGAGAAGAGTCTAAGAGATATTCTATGGCTCTTGATACTACTTTAAAATACTTTGAAAATCCAGTAAGAGTGATGAACATGTATATCTTGTAACTAAACTCTTTTGTCATGTTTTTGTCATAATAGTTTATCAACCAGCATTCTAATGTTTGAACATGATTTATTAATTTTCATACTCACTTCTGAATCTAAGTATTGCTTTAAATTTTGATGAAAAATTCCATTTGCTACCGTCTCAGAGCAAATGCTAATGAATAAAAAACGATTTAACAACTACAGGGACTCAAGAAAGGTCACGTGATTTGGCTGTCAGTAGAGGCCAACCACGTGGAAACCATGACTAGAACAACATAATGAGTGAATCTGCAGAAAATTTATGAGATAAAAATGTAATTTAAAAAATAAATGCTGGGGCTTCCCTGGTGGTGCAGTGGTTAAGAATCCACCTGCCAAGGCAGGGGACACAGGTTTGAGCCCTGGTCCAGGAAGATCCCACATGCCACGGAGCAACTAAGCTCGTGCGCCACAACTACTGAGCCTGTGCTCTAGAGCACGTGAGCCACAACAACTGAGCCCATGTGCCACAACTACTGAAGCCTGTGCGCCTAGAGCCCGTGCTCCACAACAAGAGAAGCCACCGCAATGAGAAGCCTGCGCACCGCAATGAAGAGTAGCCCCCCACTCACCACAACTAGAGAGAGCCCACGCACAGCAACGAAGACCCAACGCAGCCAAAAATAAATAAAGAAAATAAATTTAAAAAAAGAGCCCTCTTTAAAAATAATAATAAATAAATAAAATAATAAATGCTGATATTTTTGTGTTTTATGACCCACCTAAACATTGCTGACCCACCCACCGAACACCCAGATATGCACCATAAAATTTATTGATTTATTTTTATTTATTTTTTTAAATTAGTATATATATTTTTATTGGAGTATAGGTGCTTTACAATGTTGTGTTAGTTTCTGCTGTACAGGGAAGTGAATCAGCTATAGGTAAATATATTGCACAATAAAATTTAAATTCAGTTTTCTTTGAGATTTTGCCCAGTCTTATTACAAACCACAGTTTTACATGTATTTTTCAATGTTGTTGTTAAGAAGATATACTTTTCTAGATTTGTGACTCATTTGTGTTTTGTAAGTAAGTTCAGTTGTACCATTTTTTAGATTCCACATATACTGTACACCTGAAGCTAACACAACATTGTAAATCAACTATACTCCAATAAAAATTTTTAAAAAAAGAAGAAACACTTGTTAAAGTAGGAGAATAGACTATATTAAATATTTCATTTAACAGCTTGTTAGCTTGCTGTCAAACTTAAATATTTAGACATGTGATGTGTGGGCTCCCAAGGGTCCCCTCAGCTCTCAGGGTTGGGTTGGCTCTGCTGGCCTCAACTTCAAGGCTTATTATGAGGAACTTGGATGAGAGGAAATGTGGCAGCTTGTTGATGATGGAGGAAGTGATGTGCCTTCTCCTGCTGTCCCTAGGAAGTGGGGTTACTTCTCCACACTCGAGCGTCTCACTATTTCCTTTCTACTTTGATGCTGTCTGCCTTCTTGACTGAAAAGGCGTGTTTTTTTTTCCCTGATTTTTATTGGAGTATAGTGATTTACAATGTTGCGTTAGTTTCTGCTGTACAGCAAAGTGATTCAGTTATACATACACATCTATCCACTCTTTTTTAGATTCTCATATAGGCCATTACAGAGTACTGAGTAGAGTTCCCTGTGCTCTACAGTAGGTCCTTAGTAGTTACCTATTTTACATATAGTAGTGTGTATGTGTCAATCCCAATCTCCCAATGTATCCCTCCCTCCCTTACCCCCGGTAAGGTAAGGGTTTTGGTTATGAATGAACCCACCTCTGTAGAAAATCGAAAGAAATTTGCATGTGGATTTTTCCTCCATGCTTCCAGGGAGGATAAATGCCTGACCATCTAGGAG
This sequence comes from Mesoplodon mirus, assembly GCF_964341445.2. Classification (NCBI taxonomy): domain Eukaryota; kingdom Metazoa; phylum Chordata; class Mammalia; order Artiodactyla; family Ziphiidae; genus Mesoplodon; species Mesoplodon mirus. The sequence continues at coordinate 227,038,610 of NC_138976.1, read as the reverse complement.
AATCAGCCCCCTGTCACCATCCAGACCTATTAAATTTAACAATTTATTGAAAAGAAGGCTATACTGTTATATTTAAGCAGCTATTCCATATCTTATATGCCAAAGTTGTTAAAAATAACAAAGGACTATTATCTTGAATGTGACAAACCAAATCATGTTTTAAAATGTGATTAATTCCATGAGCTTGGACCTTTTAAGTCCATGTGGTAAGCAGTATTCCATGGGAACTTTCTCCGCATGTGTCCAACGACGTAAACAAAAAGTTAAAATACAGCTTACACTCTCCCGGGCACTCATTAGCATAGCAAAGGAAGCAGGAACTAACCACATTTTACATAAAAAGACTTTAGCAATCTGTGTCTGCTTGCATTAGCATTATTCAATCTGTGGTGCCACTATAGAAATGATTTATTTATAGGTCTATCACCAAAATGTGTTCTTCATTAATTCATATTTTTCTCAGCCTCACATTACTTCTTGAACCCATCCAGGTGGTTTTTAAATGCTGACGGTAATTTAAAACTGAGCAAAGTCACACATCCCTGTTTTTCAGGGCTTAAGAATTATTGAATGGAAACAGCCTTATGGCTCATTTGATACTTTGTCCATTTGTTTGCCTTTAATTAACCTGAAGAATACCACAAATGTGAGCTTGGCTGGACCGTGGGAGTTGAAATCCGCATTGGGAAGGGAATAAACCTTGAATGCCTTGCCAAAGATATTTAGAAGTGTATTTCTCACAAGATTAAAGCTGAAAATCCAGAGTAACTGCAGTTTATTCCAACAATACAGTTCGGTGAAACTGTGTTATATTGAACATTTCCTTTTATGTGACATTCATTAAAATAGAAAAGGCCTTGGGCTTCCCTGGTGGCGCAGTGGTTGAGAGTCCGCCTGCCTATGCAGGGGACACAGGTTCGTGCCCTGGTCCGGGAAGATCCCACATGCCACGGAGCGGCTGGGCCCGTGAGCCATGGCCGCTGAGCCTGCGCATCCGGAGCCTGTGCTCCGCAACGGGAGAGGCCACAACAGTGAGAGGCCCGCGTACCTCAAAAAAAAAAAAAAAAAAAAAAAAAGAAAAGGCCTCATCTAAAGCCTCGTAAAGTGACGTTTCCTCTATATAATATTTTCCTGTATGTAATGTTCAAAAAAGGCCATGTCCTGGAAAACATTACAAAGGGCTTTCCCTGTAGAGTCTGTGCTTGTTGTTAAATTTATTTTGGGTTGTCCTTTTGGTTAGCATTTCATAGCTCTTCACAGATTCATTCAATGTATAATGGGGAAGAAAGCGCCACGGTTTGCCTTAAATTCTATTAATAGGAAGCAGCAGGAGAAAGTTGACATTCCTGGGTAGGAGGTTCTTGAGCACATTCTTTGCTTCTGATAAAGCTTGTCACATCTTCCATTTTTTTCCATTGTAAATCAACTATACCCCAATATAAAATAGAAATTAAATTTAAAAAATGACCTGTGATCATTTTTACCAGATGTCCCCTGTTGACATTAATTTCTTTTTTTTTTCTTTTTTTTGCGGTACGCAGGCCTCTCACTGCTGTGGCCTCTCCCGTTGAGGAGCACAGGCTCCAGACACATAGGCTCAGCGGCCATGGCTCACGGGCCCAGCCGCTCCGTGGCATGTGGGATCTTCCCAGACCGGGGCACGAACCTGCGTCCCCTGCATCGGCAGGCGGACTCTCAACCACTGTGCCACCAGGGAAGCCCAACATTAATTTCTTTTTAAGGTTCTCATCACAAGAAAAAATATTTGTAACTCTGAATTGTGATGGTTGTTAACTGGACTTATTGTGGTGACCATTTCACAATGTGTACAAATATTGAATCATTTTGTTGTACACCTGAAACTAATATAATGTTATATGTCAATTATACCTGAATAAAAAATAACAGTGATAAAAGCAAATGCTTTCCAAGTTTAAACAGCACAGAAAACTACAAACAGAAAACAAAAATCCATGTTCTTCTAAATGTTCCCCGTCTTTCTTCCTATAGGTACCACCATTAACAATTTTTTTGTGTATATACTTCTAGAACTCGTTCCTTTCTATGCCCAGGTAGTTCTGTGGTGGGTACTGTGATGGGCCCAGATGTCCCCTTCAGGACTGAAGGACTTATTCCCTCGCTTGTGGGGCGTGCATCTGGCAGACAGAGAGTAGATTGGTGATTGCCAGAGGCGGGGTTGGGGGCCAGGGAGTGGGGGAAATGGGTGGAGGGGGTCAAAAAGTACAAGCTTCCAGTTATAAGATAAATTAGTCCCGGGGATGTCACGTACAGCTTGGCGACTATGGTTAATAATACTGTATTGTAGATTGGAAAGTTGCTAAAGCGTAGGTCTTAAAATCTCTCATCACAAGAAAAAACATTTGTAACTATGTCAGGTGATGGATGTTAACTAGACATTGTGGCCATCATTTTGCAAGATATACATGTAGCAAATCATTAAGTTGTACACCTGAAACTAAGACAATGTTATAGGTCAATTATATCTCAATGAAACTGGAAAAAAAATTTAAAAATGAACAGTACAATGGCAGGAATCAGAAATGAAATTTTACAGCTTATATTTTTCCTTTTAAGTTAAATGATTCGAAATGGATACGATATCAGCAACTTGATAAACTGCAGTTTGGGAATCCTTGCAGGATGGATTTCCAGGGAAGCTGACTCTAAAGCAGAGAGTAGTCCTGCAGGGTATTTATTAAAGTGTGTCCTTCAGAGCAGCGCCTGTAGGAGGAGGGGAAGGAAACAGAAATGAGAGAGGACAAAGCTGGGCTGCAGTGAAGTTCAAATAAAAGGCCTCAGCCGATCCCACGGGGAACCCTGGAGCTGTAATGCCCCACCGAGGTTGTCCTATGATGCTGGACCCTCACATCCTGGCATCTGATGCAGACCCCCTGGGAAGGGAACATGAACTTGAGCGAGGTGTCTCCTCTTTCTTTTAAGAGCAGAAAGGGAGAGAGGTCATTGCCACTCTTGTCAAAAGCCCCGGAGGTGGCAGCTGCGATGGCAGTGCTCTGGTGTCCACAGTGGGCGTATCACTTAGGGCAGTGCCATTGGAGACACTGTGACAGAAAAGGCTGGCAAGGCTCCCTGGGGACAGCTCCTGGTGACTGTAGCCCAGCAAGGAGAGGCTGTGTTATCTCGCCCATCGTGACCTCCAGGCCTTTCTCTCAAGGAACTTGCCAGGAGCTTCTGCTGGCAGGACAGAGGAGGGGATTGATAACAAAAACAGCAAACGGACGACATCTGCTGAGAGCTTTCGCAAGCCGGCTTCAACAGGAGCTAACTCAATCCTTGCACCAAGCCTCTGAATAAAAGTACTATTATTATCATATCCCAGATATGGAAGCTGAGGCAAAAAGATGTTAAACTCATTCAAAGGCACAAAGCAAATATACAGCAGAGCTGGGATTTGAACACCTAAGCGCCCAGTGGCTTTATGCAAAAAGTCACTCTGGGAACATCATCCTTTGTATGGTTGGCTAAAGGGATGAGCGTAAGAGCAATGACTGAAGATCACATTTTGATCAGACTGTCACGTCTGGCCATTGGAAATACATCTATGGCATAAGGCTAAGAATTTTATTGTTTCAAGGAAACAAAAGAATGGAGAAGGGGCTTTCTTTGTGAAAGCCCAAGTTTTCCTTTTATCGTGTAATTTGGGCTGTGTGGATCTCAGAACGCATTCCAAGTAGTTTTGGATTTAGGGCTGACTTTGTCAGTGGGAATCATGTGCAAGGTCTGATGTGGGGGTTCTCTTGCCTCTGGAGGTTTCTACTCCTACCTGACAGTGCCTGAAATTCCAATATTAGATACTCATTCCTTTGAATGTTGAAGAGTTTTTATTTTACAGGATGTTCTCTTAAAGTATACACATCCCTTTTGAGGGATACATTTAAATCCCTTGAAGGGATGGCAAATACACGTCACTATATCCTGAAGAGTGTTTCCAGAGTATGGAAGGCTAAGGAAAGCAGGAAAGGGAAGAGAAATACAGAAAAGTGTTTCCCTAAGAGGGTGTCAGTGAAAAATTGCTTCTTCAAGTCCCTGAATTTATATGCAGTAGCCTGATGACACATTCTCATAGAATTGTGATTAGTAATGTAAGTAAGTTTTACTGGGTGGGTTCTTTTACTCCAAATGATTCATTTTTTAGGATGTTGACTGGCTATTTCAAGAAAAGTTAATTATTTAAAAACATTGTTCACAATTGCTAGTATATTCATACTTTTCTGAAACTGTCCTGTGTCCCAGATAATGGTGAAAAGAGAGCTTATTTTAACACTTATCAGACAGCACATTAGATTACCATGGAGGATACAGTAAAACACCATAAAGTGTCTGCGTTTGAAACTATCAAACATCCCTTTCGATGTGACAGTTGTGTTTGTAGGTCCACCGTGAAGACTGTTGATGTCTGCTAGGTGCTGAATTTTCAGCAACATTCGATGCATCACCAAATTCATTATTTTCTATTACTCTGATTGTCAAGTTACGATTAAGAAAAAAAATCACAGTTAAGATCTGACAGCACAAATAAGTATAAACAAATCACACCCAACGTGTTAGGAGCTCATATTCTGGGATAATTGATTAAGATGTGCAAAGAAAATAATTATAAGAGAATCATGGCCTGGATAAAAATAATGTATCATAAAAATATACGGCCCTGAGTATTTATGAATAATGCAAAAAAGTCTGTATTTTTGTATTGGCCTTTTGGGTTTTTCAAGAGGTGGTGAGAAATCACGAGACTGTTAGCCGAGACCTTGAGTTTCCTCTTCTGTGAAAAATGTAGGCTAATGGTACATTTTGTACACGTGTCGGGGTTATTGTGAGAATCCAAGGAGGTTGTGTGTGCCGGGTCTTCTAAGCTATCACGGGTGAGATGTCATCATGGCAAGTTTGCTCAGAAGAGGTGGGTGGGGAGACAGAGATTTCATGTCCTCATCACCAATGTTCACGTGTCAGAAGACAGCGTGGTTAAGTACACTAAGTGTGGGCGGTGTTGGAAAGTCACTTCATTGCCATGGGGACCTGCCTTTTTCCGTGCAGTGGGTCCAAATGCTTATCCGGGTTTTCAATCCTCCCCCACCCCAGCGTGTTAAGAACCACAGTCTGGGAGAAGGTATTTTCTGTATACTTTTCCAAATGATCTGAGAGTAGAAGAAACACTTTCTTTATGGAAATTTCATCAATTAGAGTTGATGGAGCACAGCCCAAGTACCAAAGGGATGTAGCTCTGTTGAGAACACTGATCCTTCACCAGAATCTCGTCCATCAGGGCTGCATGCCTTAAGTTAACTGATTCACTTTAGATTTGACTTGCAATTTCAGAGAATGCATTAATTGCATGTCATGGCATAGAGTGTCACAACATTAATATTAGCATGGAATTTGGGTATGTCTACATGGATCTTGGTGAAAAATTAATTTCATTTTCTTTGCATAATTATGATGGGGAAACAAAATATAAAGAATTAAAAGAGCAGATATTAAATATTAAATTTTAAAACACTTCCAAATAAAATATTTTCAAAAAATTTTAATGAGGGCTTCCCTGGTGGCGCAGTGGTTGAGAGTCCGCCTGCCGATGCAGGGGACGCGGGTTTGTGCCCCAGTCTGGGAGGATCCCACATGCTGTGGAGCGGCTGGGCCCGTGAGCCATGGCAGCTGAGCCTGTGCTCCGCAACGGGAGAGGCCACAACAGTGAGAGGCCCGCATAGCGCAAAAAAAAAAAAAAAAAAAAAAAAAAAATTTAATGAGAAAATTGAGCTTGCTTTTATTCATTAGGCTTAATGCTTGAACTGACTACGTGAAACTGATCAAGACTTGTAGATGACGATCTCTTCAATTTTTAGTATTTCTCATGGATGAGAAGCTTATTTCAAAATAACTTTTGAAATGATATATCCCAATCAAAATTATGCGAGTTGAAATTATATTTTAAGGTGTCTAATAGATGTTGCTCTTTTTTTTCTTTCCATTGAAAATATCTAAGGCTAATGTGCATGGATTCTAAATCTAATGGGACTTTTTTTGCTTTTATTTTATTTTATTTTATTTTGGCCACTCCAGGCGGCATGGGGATCTTAGTTCCCCGACCAGGGATCGAACCCGAGCTCACTGCAGTGGAAGTGCGGATCTCTAACCACTGGACCGCCAGGGAATTTCCCCCAATGGAACATTTTCATACCAAGTATTTCAAACTAATGAAGCTCTAACTTTGGGAAAGTGTGTGCATCGTCAGAGTCGTCTTCATGAAACCAGATTGCACAGCCCTAAATGGACTATCAGCCACCAACGGGCACAGGAATTCAATCCGTGTGAAGCTCAGCACCAGGACCCCTACCTGTTCTTGAGCCTGTGGGAGCCCTGTCCTGCCTTCCTGGTCTGACATCTCCAGTCCCCAAGCCGACTGGCTCCTGAGCCCCGTGCTGCTGCCCTGAGCCCTTCCACTTGGGCAAAGGGATACGAGTTTCTCCAGCAGCTGCATGGCCCTTGTTCAGATGGCTGAAGTGGACATGCAGATGGCAGAACACCTGAGGAGGGACAGGAAGTGCTGAGATGATGCTCATTCTCTGGCTGCCTCTGGGGACAAGTTGGGACCACATAAGGTGCCAACCCTGGATGAGGCCCCTGATGCTGGAAACTGTGGCTTGGGGACTTTAAACACTCCAGGGGGTTTTGCTCCCCGAGGGCTGAGGGGAGCAGTGTCTCCATTCAGGTCACACTAGCAGGAAAGCTCTGGACTGGGATTTTTCAAACTTTGGTGTACATCAGAGTCAACTGAAAGTCTTGTGGGAGCACAGCTGCTGGGTCCCATCTCCAGTGTCTGGTCCAGCAGATTTGGGGTGTAGCTTGAGAATCTACATTTCTTTTCTCTCTCTTTTTATTTTTGGCTGCACCATGCGGCTTGTAGGATCTTCTTTCCCTGACTGGGGATTGAACTTGCGCCCTCTGCAGTGAAAGCGCAAGGTCCTAACCACTGGACTGCCAGGGAAGTCCCAAGGATCTGCATTTCTAAGATGCATCCAGGTGATGTTGACACTGCTGGCTGGGAACCATACTTCGTGAACTACTGCTCTAGAGTATGGGATTTCCAACAGGATTTTATGTAGTTCCCCACTTTTCTTCAATACATTTCTAGAATCCATCCATTTCCAACAGGATTTTATGTAATTCCCCACTTTTCTTCAATACATTTCTAGAATCCATCTTTTGAAACATCTATCCCTCTGTCTTTAAGAATATTTACAGTGTCCAAAAGTTTCTGGCCATTCACAGACTTTAAGATGTGCGGTTTTGAAAATCTGAAAGCAGCCCAAATAAAAGAATTCTTAATTTTGCCAAAACACAAAATTATGTTTCATGTTAAATAACCACTGTGTGTATGAGCTGGCAGTCAGGAGCTGGTGAGTGATTCCTCAAAGGTCAGGGTCAAAACTCAAACCATCCTTGTGTGCTACTCAAGGCTATTGTACCCTTTAAGTGAATAATTACATATTCTCATGCTGGGGTCGCAAACTCAAATGCCCGAAGGATTCAGGGAAGTGGCTGCACATAAGTGGAGAGAGCCGGGTGGGGAATGTGGTGATCTGATGGGCTCACGTCCGTCCAAAGACAGAACCTTCCAGAGCTCTAGCTGATGGATGCCAGGTAGGAAGTTGGGGCTGCTTTGAAATCCTGATCTTTACATGAAATCTCTCCCTGCCTTTTCATGTCAGCCTCTAGAAGGCCCAGTAAAACACATTTGTAAGCCAACTCTAAATTTACCTTTACCATCCAAAAATACCCCACCATTTGAGCAATACTGAAGAGTTCGGAAACCTACCTTTTATGAATGTCAAGGGCTCACAGTTCCACATTTTAAAAGAGTTTAGTTTAAATCTGTGCCTGCCCTTTACAGCAATTTTATTGTAATGAAGGAAGAGAAATGTACTACGGACTTTCATTCTTTGGACAGGACGCTTCTCACAGGAAAACTCAAACGGACTTGAGAAAGTATGAATTCCATGCCACGAGTATGTGTTCTGGTGCCAAACAGAGACTGTATTCTCTGTGCTGTGCCTTATCATTATTCACATTCTTTTACTAGCCTGAAAATCATTTTGGGAAACAAACCTCCGGTTGTTGAAAGCAGAGATAATTTTCCTAAAGTGAAACAATTTGCCATTCAAATGTTTTTATCCAAGGACCAAAGTTACCATATGACAGCTGAGGTGTTTATGATCCACTCTCAGTTATCTAGGACCAGGCTGTTAGATTTTCATATTAATTCTCCTCTCCTTTGCTTACCCTTTGACTATGTTATTGCTCGTGCCCCTGCCAATTGTAAGCCCAGCCGATGGAACGGTAGGATGTGGTTTTACTAGCAATGCTTTTAGGAGTTAGGTTGAGAAGCTCTTGGACTCGAAGCCTTAATTGGAAGTTAGGGTTTTGGCATTTTTCATTTGTACATTTTCCTGCCAATCCTGCTTTCACTGAAGTAGCTGGGGCTAACTAGGATTTGCGTTTCTTCTCTTTCCAAAACACCCAGGATTTTTGGTGTTTTGCCTTGAGAGGAAAAAATGTCAATCTTCTATAGGAAAAGGATAAACACCAGCCATCAGTGAGAGCTAAGTCAAGGGTCAGCGCATGGAAAAGCCAGCCAGTGGCCTCTTTGATAAATCGCCTCACATCTCTAGGCCTAGAAAATGAATGGGATGGATGGGCAAAATCAGTGATTTTCCCACTGTGCTCTGGGGAGCCGCAGGGTTTCTACCAGCTGCCTCAGAGGAGGTGGGGAAGGGCTCATCATCTCTGCCACTTCATCGGGAGCAACTCTGCTTCTATCTGAATTACAGTTTATGCTGCATACAGTTTGAAAACCACAATTGTCAATAACCATTTTAAAACAATTCAAGAAGTCCTCTTCACTCCTCACGGACCTGCCGTGCTCCCATCTTCCCGGGCCCTGGTTTTATGCCACATCCCCTCCAGGAATGCTCGCCTCCCCTTTGGTTGACCAGCCAATCCCTATTCATTTTGAACGTTTGGTGAACATGCCTTGTGTCTAGGGAGGGTGGGAGGGAGATGCAAAAGGGAGGGGATATGGGAACATATGTATATGTATAACTGATTAAATACACTTAGTTCTTTGAGAGCAGGAATTCCGTTTACACGACCCAAAAGGTCCTAAAGCACACAACAGACACATACTCGTTGCTGCATTAAGATCTATTTTTATAGTTTAATCAGTGAACAGATTGGTATTATTATTAGCCTACACACCCAGGTAGGCAAGAGACAATTTTATTTTCCTCTAATGCGTATACATTTCTATTCACAGACCCCGCTTCTGCCACGGTGAGAGAAATTTAGCCTTAGTCATTCTGGGGTTCCTCCCAGGGTCGCATCTGAGTTCCTTGAGTTTACTTAGTGCTGACCGTGGGGAGGTGTGAGCGCTGTAGCCCCTGTACAGGTTTCAGGTTGTTGCAGAGACAACCCCAGTTCCCACCCAGGTGATCCTGTCACATGGTCTCCTCTTTCTCTGGTCATATTCACCTCTGTACCTGCCCCCCCCCCTCCAGAGATCATGTCTTTTCTCCCCTCAGGCCAGGCTTTTAAAATCAGGTTTTAGGTGGACTTCCTGGAGGTCCAGTGGTTAAGACTCGTGGTTCCACTGCAGGGGGCGCAGGTTTGCTTCCTGGTCCGGGAACTAAGATCCCCAAAGCTGCGTGGTAGGGCAAAAAAAAAAAAAAAAAGAAAAAAAAAAAGAAAAAGAAACCAAAAGAACAAACAAAAAATCATTAAAATCTTGTTTAAGGGAGAAGCACTGTTGCTTTAAACTGAAATTTTTGCTGTGGAAGCTCCCCCAGTACTTGTCTTTCTGTCCCACCAGCACTTCAGCTCACACACCAAAGCCATGACGACTCCTGCTTCTGCTTTCAGCCCTGTGAGGACTCCCACCCTAGTGACGAGCACACAATGCCCTGGATTCCTGAGTAAAGGATGGATGAGGTGTGGGTGGGGATAGAGAACAAGAAACATCCACCCAGAGAAGAAAACTAATTGAACCGCAAGCCTTGAGCTAAACAGCTTGCAAAAATTGTGATGGTCTTAGAGGCCAGGGTTTTATCTTAAATATTCAAATGAATGCTATAGTCATAAAACATTCATAAAACATACATACATACTCAATGTAAAAATGCTTCAAGATACTTTCAATAAAAAATTACACATGCCTACAATCTTGAAGCAAAAAGGATGCATCTAGAAAGATGCGACGTGTTGCGTTATGCATCCCCAGGTGCCCTAGCGCATTTCAGACAGAGATATGGGAGCAATCCCAAGAAAGCCCCAGTCCAGTCCAGGTTACATGTGGCAATAGGGTTGGGAGGAAAGTGGTGAAATATGACACCAAACACATGAAAGAAAGGCCACGTTCGTCAGGAAGAGAATTACTGAACCATGAGACTAATTTTAGGACCGATATCAAAACCAAGATCATTCTTAGCTTCCGAAGATAAAAGAGAGGTGCTCTTTCCATGTAACTTTTTATTTTCTCTCCTCTCCATGAAACATCTTTGCTGCAAGCTGTCAGCGAATCTTCTATTATAATGAAAATTACTTTATTTACCCTTGCAGTAATATAAAAAAGCAAGCTTTTAGAAGAAAATTATACCTCCTGATTTTTAGTGCAGAATTGAATTGAGATGATAGCAATGAAGAACTTAAAAGTATTCCTGATTTCAGAACACCCAGATATAATATTCACTTGCCTTGAAAACCACAGTGAAAGGGAAATATAAATGAGGAGAACGGGACACTTTAAAAATAATGAAGGCCTTACTCTGACTTGATTGCCTTTATCTTAAAACCAGGTTATTTTCTAGCAAAGGATAATCAGACTTGCTACTAAAAATAATGTGAAGAGTCCACATTCCAGAGAGTTTGCCTAATACAGTGAGCAAGTTCTATGGCTTCTGAGACTTGTAGGCAGAGGTAAACCTAAGAAAGTGAAGTTTATGTAATAAATAGAAACCAGCCAGCACTTACGTGTGGATGAGAGAGAGAAGCAGCTCATTCATAAGCCTGGAACGTCTGGTTTCAAAGGCACAGAGAAAACAATGAGACCCATTGCCTCCAGAAGGCTCCGAACTACCCAGAAATAGTGATTACTTGTGTCCCATTGTTCTGTAGCAAGTAGATGGCTTTCTGAAAAAAAACCAACCAGGTCTATTTCATAAGTCTTTTCGTGCTAAGATAGAAGAGGGAAATGCCTTCCCAGGGTGAGTACTTATAGAAGGAAGTGGAGGCCTGGAGCCAGTCAAGCATTGAGAAGGCTGTGATGGGCGAAGACACAGGTTCACCGACAGCTCCGCGGGACAAAACCTTCTCAGCCACATTTCCATGGAGAAGACGAATATGAAAGAACCAAAGCATGGAGTTAAGCCTCTCTGTTTCAAAATAAAATGTTGAGTCTTCAAAAGGCTAAAGTTTTCTTCTCTGAGTTGAGACAGACATTCAGGTCACAGCCAGCCCGAAGTTCTAACGCCTTCTTAAACTGTATTGTGGTTAAGGACCAGCTCCAGCGATACTGGTGCTCAGGGGTTTTTGTTTGTTTGTTTGCCAGCAGTGAATGGACTTAGGTTTACGTCTCTGTCCTGACTCTCTCTGGATGTGCTGTTGACGGATGCTTCTACAGAGCGTGGAAGATGGACGGCTGCCTTTACCGGTCAAAACTTTTCTAAACGAAACTGTGCCGAATTCAAACAACTCTCAGAGTTGAGGGCTCCATGAAGAGTTCTGGGTAGATATCAATCATAAATGGGGAAAAGAGTGAAGAAAGGAGTAAAAGGAAAAAAATAACCCCAACTCTGAGGGCTGGCATATTATCCCTTTGAATTAACCGTAGCTAATAGAGCAGACAAATCAGTGTTTTCTCCCCACAGCTTGGGATTGCCTGCATCTTTCCTCATCATGATATTATTGTTTTGCAGTGAAATAGTGTGACACGACACACTAGTTAAAAGCGACAACAGATAGGTTTTCCCACCTCTTCTCTTTATCACGGAATCATGATAACCTGTGAGCTCAATCTCAGTTGAACGTTAACCACAAGCTTTGGGGATACTAACGATTACTTTGTAAAAGGGATTTAGGGGCTTCCCTGGTGGCACAGTGGTTGGGAGTCGGCCCGCCATTGCAGGGGACGCGGGTTCGTGCCCCGGTCCGGGGGGATCCTGCGTGCCGTGGAGCGGCTGGGCCCGTGAGCCATGGCCGCTGAGCCTGCGCGTCCGGAGCCTGTGCTCCGCAACGGGAGAGGCCACAGCAGTGGGAGGCCTGCGTACCGCAAAAAAAAAAAAAAAAAGGGGATTTAATAACATATTATCTAACTGAAGCCAGGTGACCGGACTGTACAATCACCCATGACCCCTTTTGGTACCAAAGGTCAGCATCTATTTTTTTCAAATGCTGTGATTAACTCTTTTGGAAGAATCAAACAAGAAAGGTCCTAGAAAGTAGTACATTCCTCTGAATACTTAAGGGCATGAAGCTAATGTAGGTTGCAGGGTCAGTGCAGGTGGAGCGGAGAACACATTTTTTATTGTGTTCTAGGGGTTGGAGATACGGTGAACAAAACACAGAAAACTCGCTTTTACAGAGTGTACATCGCACACACACATGCACACACGCGCACACACATTCAATGCTCCAGAGATAAATAAATCAAAATAAAGGAATAGAGAGTGGTAGCAGGAGTGATATTTCAGATACAGTGTGTGTGTGGGTCTCTCTCAGGAGGTGACATATGAGCAGAGACTTAGATGAAGGGGAGGGGGAGACCGTCAAGTTCTAGGAGAAGGATGTTCCAGGCTGGAGGACTGAGATGTACAAAACCCCTGGGAAACCCTGCTGGGCTGGGGGAGCGGAACTATTTACTGATCCGGGAGAGGCTGGAAGATGAGCAGGGCAGGGCAGCATCGGGGAGTCAGGAGCTCTGCTGTTAACATCTGACCTTTGAGAGGCCCCTTAGGCATCCAAGGGAAGGTGTTGAATAGGCAGCTGGAAGTCTGAGTCTGGTATCTGGGGGAAAGGCTGAAGCTGGAGATAAAAAGTAGGGCATCACTGATGTGGAGATCATGCTTCACGCCACAGGATTAGATGATTTGTTGGGCGTAAGGCAGAAAGAAAACAGGGGAGAAGCCAAGACGGGGTCCCCAGCGGCACCCACATCTGGAGGCAGAGAGACAAATGTGTGCAGAGAAGACACAGGTGAATGGCCTGCTTTCAGGTAGTAGGTCTCTATAATCCAGGGGAAATAGCTGGGATTTAATTGTGAGAATTACATTAGCGGTAGTGAATTCAAAATCTCAGAAGCGCTTTACAGGGATTCTTTTTCAAATATATCAATCAAATGATAACCTCATTAAAAACAAATCCCAAGGGGTCCACTGACCTAGCATGATATGACATAGAGCTATCTCTATGCTAAGTTGGGAAGAACTTAGCAGTAGTCTTCAGAGCTTCAGGATAACATCAAGATGACACTAAAAGCACTTTTTATGTGAATATTAAAAGATTAATGTATACATGCAAGTAATAAAGTTAGGATCCACAATTTCCCTCCTTAGCCAGGTGAATTAAGATCTCTTGAATTGTGTTTTTTAAAATTATTTTTATTTTTAAGCATATATTTTTAAAATTAATTAATTAATTTATTTTTGGCTGTGTTGGGTCTTTTTTGCCATGCGTGGGTTTTCTCTAGTTGTGGTGAACGGGGGCTACTCTTCGTTGCAGTGCAGGGACTTCTCATTGCAGTGGCTTCTCTTGTTGTGGAGCACCGACTGTAGGCTTGCAGGCTTCAGTAGTTGTGGCCCGCAGGTTCTAGAGCGCAGGCTCAGTAGTTGTGGCACACGGGCTTAGTTGCTCCGCGGCATGTGGGATCCTCCCGGGCCAGGGATCAAACCCACGTCCCCTGCGTTGGCAGGCAGATTCTTGACCACTGCACCACCAGGGAAGTCCCTCTTGAATTGTGTTTTGTTCCCATATTTTAGAGACATTAAAAAGAAATTTACTTAGAAAAATATTCTTTACCCCAGCAGAAACATAGCAAACGATATATCCAGACCAATCACAAGGGAGCACAAAAGGAGTAATAAACTTCAGTAGTAATCAAGTAAAGATCAATTAAAATGAGAAACCAATTTTAATATTTTGGAGTGACAGTGGTTTAAAAAGATAAGTGTATGTGCGCTCACATACATTATTGCTGGGAATGTAACTTAGAACAACTTTTCTATATTGAAATTCAGCAGTCTATTAAAAGCCTTAAAATACTTGTATTCTTTTTGAGAGTAATTCTGCTTCCAGGAATTTATCTTAAGAAAGTATTTTGATCTAGGTACTAAAAATATTTATTGTAGCAATATTTGTAAAGATGAAAAATTAGAAATAGCCTAAGATTACAGTGGTAAAGGATTGGTTAAATAAATTATAGTATGTTCATATGGTGTGATTTCTCTACATGTTTTGGAAGACTACTTCCTGACATGGCTAAATGTAAATCGTTTGCTGCAAGAAAACAGCAGGTTATAGAATATTGCACACATTATGATATTAATTATATGTGTATGCACATGCATATACACAGGAAAAACCTGAAAAAACTTCTACCAAGACATTTATAGTGATTTTCTCTGAGTGATGAAATAGAGGTGATTTTTAAATTCTCCAAATAACTTCTACATTTTATAAAATTTCTACAATATTCATATATTACTCTTATATTTAGAACTTTAAAATTTATGAACATTTACAAGGGAAAGATGCTCAGACACTTTTGTTTTCCTTTTAGTAACATATTACTATAAAGTTAGTTCTCCTATTTACTGTTATTGGGTTTGTAGTTTAAACCAAATAATTTTTGTAAGTGAGAGACTTCTGTGAGTCATTTACACAGGGTTCTCTTGTCTTCTTTCAACTGGATGTCGTGACATTGACCCTGCCTGCTACTTGATGATAGCAATCTATCATTACTACATTACATCGTAGTCACACTTTAGACCATAAGAAGAAAGTGAAAAATGGAAATAAATTCAGTTAGCAGAGCTGAATTAGGTGATTCTGGATTCTTGCCACTGTATACATGCTAAACAGTATGGGACTGAATAACTATCTTGAATCAATTATTTTCTTTTTTCTATGTAGGTTCTAATCTGACAGTGTATTATAATGCCAGAGGATTTCTTAGGCCTGAAATTTCAATTCTGAAAACTCTCAACTTTAACCTGGAAATTGTTGTGGTAGGGAGGACCCTAATTCCTAAGCTAGGAATTTCGATGGAGTAAAGTTCCTTTCCTTGAATAAATGAATAGAGACCATTTGAGGAAGTAATGTGAAAAATATTGTAAAATTCATTATGGATAGTGATGAGGGTGATGATCTATATAGAAAAGCTCAAACTTCTATGATAAAAATACGTATCTGTGTATGCATGTTTGTTTAAAGTAGTTAACTGGCTAAGATGATTTTTTTTTTAGGTTTATAAATGGCATGTATGTAAAAGGACATTAAGTATGCTTTTTAAGACAGGATATTTCTGGCCTTAGAATAACTGTACAGAGACTCAGGAAAAAAAATGTCAAAGTGGTAAAGTAATAGAAGCTACTCTATGTATAATTCAAGCAAAAAGAAAGCAACTTTTCCCAAATCACCACTAATGTACGGGTTTCCCTTGAATGACCCAGATAATTGCCATCATATTACATTTCATTTGGACTACGGAGACCTGATTTTTACATTTTGTCTTCTATGTAGAACACAGAGGGGGAAAAAGCATATGCATCTCCCTTTATGGAATTTCCCAATGAAATTGCAAAGGAAGTAACTCACCCAAAAGTTGTAGCGTAAAGCAAAGACCTTAGTTTCTGTCGAGCCTCTGAAAGAAGATTTAACTACATTGAAGGCAGGTTTTACTTTTTCTCTATTTACTGCCACACTATTTCCATCCATTTGGTGAGAGTCATCTGAGGGAAGCATTATTGTTAATTAAACAAAAAGCAAAATATCTTTACAAGATTATAAATTAGTTTTTTTTGTTTTGTTTTGTTTTGTTTTTTGCAGTACGCAGGGCTCTCACTGTTGTGGCCTCTCCCGTTGCAGAGCACAGGCTCTGGACACGCAGGCTCAGCGGCCATGGCTCACGGGCCCAGCCGCTCCGCAGCATGTGGGATCCTCCCAGACCGGGGCACAAACCCGTGTCCCCTGCATCGGCAGGCGGACTCTCAACCACTGCGCCACCAGGGAAGCCCCTATAAATTAGTTTTAACACTTACCTGTTTTTAGAAGTTGCATTGCCAGGTCACTTTGATATTTCAGAAGTTACTTCTCAAGTGTAAAAAAAGAATTTGAACCACACCGCTGGTGTGATTTCAGAATATTTTAGTGACTGAGGCTAAGGAAGAGTTATAAACTCTTTAAAGAGAACGTGGATGCTGCAGCTTCAGACCTTGGAGGTGGGCTTGGTGCCGTGTACCTAACCAGGGTTATTACTCATGTCGGGTCTTCCAGAAACACACGGGCCTTTTTTGGCTGTTGTCAGAACTGAATACTTGAATTACCTCTATCTGGTCTCTGATTGTTTACAATCTTCTCTTGAGGGTGCAGCACACTCCAGTTGTACTTAAGACACATAAATCTCCCTTCAAAGTCTTGGGAGTCGTAGCTTGGGAGCCTAAAGGGCAACTTTAGAGGTAGCTTGGGAGCCTTGGGCTTGGGACCCTAAAGGGAAACTGATACAGAGGCCTCTCAAATGTAGGTATTACACTTTGTTTAAATTATAGAACCATCTAGACTAAAGAATGAACTCTGTGATAATTCAGCTAAAGAAAAGTATAACCGCTGCTAAAAATAAACTTCTCATAATCACCAGTGACCCTTATTTATTTGTGGCTTCCTTGAGGATACACTTTGGGGAGCAGTGATTTGCGATGCCACCCCATCTCCAGAAACAAACAGACAAAGCAAACTACGGATAGAACTTTACTTCTTAATTGCACTGGCTAATTGGAATTTTTCAGGTGGCTCCAACTTAGAGAAAAGTACAATTTGTGAGGTTCATGAAAGCTTACCTGCCTTGATTCAACCTTTAAATGCTTAAATTCCAACAGTTTCAAGTATTCCTTATTTCCGCCATATATCTCCTCATTTCCCTAATGTATCATTTCCATCACAAAACTGCACATTTGGCATTTTTTATCACAAATTATAATTCTGCACTAAAACTTGCAATAAATCAAACTGAGTTGAGACCCATACATCTTTTGTTTGGCTGGAACTATTCTAGGGCTTAATGAAAGCTGCTTTGGCTGATGCCTTAGTGCCTTAATTTGTCTGGCCACAGTGGTTGGTTTCTGTCTTTTCCAGAAAATGGCTCTGTAGCCAGTGTTTTTTATTTATGTTGCTTCATAGCCATTGCATGCTTTGCTTTACTTGGAAGCTTATTTTCTTTTGGCTTTTCCTACCAGTAGATCATTTCTCACTTTCTGACTTTATCATCTTTATTATAACAATTTGGGGGGGATACATGTGTCTGCATACCATCTTCAAAACACTTCTTTTAGTATTTGGATTAATGCCAAGACTTATGATAGACATTTAAAAATGAAGCTAATACTTGAAAGAGCCTTTCACCTAGTTGATACAAATGTTACCTTTCCTATGAGTTAAGTGTGTTATGCTGGGTAATATGGTTAATTAACATCTGCAGATTCATGTCAAAAACTTACTGCTGTCTGAACTTTTCATTAGTCATTATTTCAAGAGAATCAGTGGCACCCTTTCACTCAAGACATAACTGCAGTAACAATTAATTCTGGTTTATTTTTTGCTATGGTTGGCAAAATACTCGTTGTGTTGACACTTCTATTCCCAGCTTGCTGGCTTATGTATCTGAGCAAAGGTAGTTGTATGGGAGGGTATTAATGGCTGCTGAATTTAAGTAAAAACTATAATACAAAAAAATAAGAAATAAAAAGACAACTTGTACATGATTATATTCTTTTTTCCCCCTTAACTTTAAAAATACATTATCTTTTTGTATTTGGAATATAATTGAGGGGCAAGAAGCTACAAGAATTAGTAGAGAAATGCATGCTTAATAATTAATTTAGAATTAATAGAGAGATGCTTGCTCCCCAAGGCATTCACTTGGGACCTAAGAAAGGCTGTATTAAATCTAAAGTAAAAAAGCTACTCTAGACCCATCCTAACAAATCTTAAAAAGAACGTATAACAAGATCAAATTGATCCTCAAGGAATTTAACTACCTGCCAAAACAAAGTACAATACTTTTTTTTTGACTGTAAGGCATGTGGAAGTTTCCCACCAGGGATTGAACCCATGCCCCCTGCATTGGAAGTGCAGAGTCTTAACCACTGGACCACAGAGGAAGCATACATTACTTTTTATTAAAAAAATTTTTAAATTAAAAAATTTTTGGCCATTCCTCATGGCATGCAGGATCTTAGTTCCCCAAGCAGGGATCGAACCCGTGCCCCCTGCAGTGGAATCATGGAGTTCTAATCACTGGACTGCCAGGGA
Organism: Mesoplodon mirus; assembly: GCF_964341445.2. NCBI lineage: Eukaryota > Metazoa > Chordata > Mammalia > Artiodactyla > Ziphiidae > Mesoplodon > Mesoplodon mirus. The sequence continues at coordinate 227,020,004 of NC_138976.1, read as the reverse complement.
ATTCCCAATACTTTTTAAAGGAAAACAACAGAATTCAGACACTCAATGTATTAGTCAAGATTCTCCAGAGAAACACAACCAATTAACCCACTTGACCTAGTTCACATTTATAAAGATTACACCTAACGATGACAGAACACACATTCCTTTCAGATAAGTGTAGAACATTCATGAAATTAGGCATATACTGGGTCAAAAAACAAATCTCAATAAACTTTGAAAGACTGCAATTTTGTAGAGTTTATGATCATAATAGAACTAAACTAGAAATCAGTTACGGAAAGATATCTGGAAGATACAAAAATACATGGAAATTCAACCACATACTTTAAATAATCCATGGGTCAAAGAGGTGATCTCAAAGGGAATCAGAAAAATATTTGAATTGAATGACAATGAAAACATCCTATATCAAATTAGTGGGATGCAGCTAAAATGGTGTTTAGAGGGAAATTTATAGCATTAAATGCTTGTGCTAGAAAAGAATACAGCTGTAAATCAATAATATAAGTTTTACTTTGAGAAACTAGGTCAGAGAAGAGAAAATTAAACCCACACATTTTGCATACAATTTCAGGTGGTTTTTTTGAGTCCCATCATGAACTTCGGATTAAAATTCCCTGATCCTTAACGATATATCTTAGATTTGTATCCCATCCTAGACCTCTTTCTTGAGCCCCAGAATTTCATGTTTAAGTGCTCTCAGGACATCTACAGTTCAGTATTTCACAGACCCCTAAAAATCAAAAGTTATGAAAGGTAGCGAATTAACTCCTTCTCCCTCCCCCTTTCTTCCGCCCCCCTCCCCACTCTTCCTTTTTCCTCTTCTAAACCTAAACTAACGAATGGTGCCACTACCCACTCAGCTGCCCATATATCAAAATCCTGGGTATCTTCCCTCTCCCTCACTCACACATCTAATCAATCATGAAATCCTGCTTACTGCTTATTATTATCAATCACCTAATACTAAATCCACCTAAAACTCCCTCAAATGCACACATTTTTTCTCCCTTTCTGCTGCTACTGTCCCAGAGTGGGTCACCAATATTTCCTGGGTAGATTATGTAATAGCTTCTTCCTAACTTACTTCTGCTGGCTCCCCCGAAGTCTGTCCTACACATTGACTTTCACTAGGCAGTCAGGGGGATATTTCCAGAAGGCTAATGTCACACCCTGTTTATAACCTTTCACTAGCTCCGCTCTGTTCTTGGGTTTAATTCCAGTGTCTTCCACATGGATTATAAGATCATTCATGATTGGGAGCCTACTTATCCCAAGGACCTTTCTGTCTCCTACTGTTCTGCTGTTAACTTCCTGTTCTACCCATGATGGACTTCTCCCTGTCCCCTCAGTTTCATGCTTGCTCTTTCTTCTAGGCCTTCAAGGATGCTGTTCCTTCTGTCTAGGATATTTTTTCCTAACTTTTTCCCTTTGCACCCTTATGTCCGATGCTCTCCACATTTTATTAGATCATCCCTATTCATTCTTTAGACCTATAGTCTCATGGTTATTTCTGTCAGGACTTCCCTGATCTTCCTCTTGCTGCCTTTCTGTCTTTGCCTCCAATGGATCAGTGTCCCTGCTGAGACTCTCATTACATTTTATCATCTGAACTGTAATTTCTTACTTGTGTATCTTCCCTACTAGACTGTGATATAATGTTTGTCCTTGTAGATACGATTGTGGTGCCTTCTTTTTGACAATCTACAGTCAGGCAGGAAGGATTCTGGAATTCTTAAGGACCTGGGAAAATATATGACAAAAATAGTGTAGTATAAAGTAAGACTGGTAGACATTCAATGAATACTTGTATAATTAGTATCCTTTATCTGTGATTACATATTGTCATATGCCAGTATCAAAACCTATGCACTTACAGATTTTTTTTCTCTATTTTATTAACAAGGAAAATATAACTTTTTTGTTAATAAGTGTTGGTGCTGTGTTGGGTAGATTATGAAGAACAATTAAATGTCCATTGAGTTTTCTCTCAATTTTCTGTATATTTTATTATATTTTTCTTTCACTGAGAGGATTCCAAGCATAGAGTTATGGATATCTGCTTGAGAATCTATGATACAAAGACCTCTGCATCCCAACTAAATGCAAAATTGATGGGTTTCATCTGTGCTAAGTCATTTTGCCCGCCTTTCATTTTTTTGTGTTATTAAATTGTAATTGCCCATTCTCTCCGGCCTCTTTACCATGAACATTCAAATGGTCAGTACTAAAATTATACCGTGCCATCACCAAATGTCCAGTACCAGATCCTTATTAGGCTAATAACAGATCCGTTAGAGATTAGAAGGGGTCAGTGTGCCCTTCTGGCGTGGCTCTTGTACACTGTACTCTATGTAAGTGGAAAAACAAAATCATTAAAATAAAGTTATGCACAAGTAGTCATTAAACCGTGTTATAAACATTTGGCTCATTTAACTAGTCTTGGTTGGCTGGATTTGTTTGCCAAGGTACGCTGATTAAAGTGGCAAAGAATTATGGGATGGTCTAAAATAACCAATAGTCATGTGCTCATAATTTTAGTTTTCTTTATAATACGGTAGGGAGGAAATCAACAGTAAAATCAATGTGGTCAGCATTGATGAGATGTATTATTGTATCAGCCTTAACCACAAATACAACACACTTAGAAGTATTCTGTTCTTCCATAACCCTCCAGCTCTAAGGAGGAAAAGATGTATCAGTCATATGGAAGACATGTTGCATCCAGGCATAATGACGTTTTACAGGTATTTAATTTCCCATACATATAGTATTCTAATAAGAGACTATTACCAACAGATTAAAGCTTTTATTTTTTAATAGATCTGAACATTTTAGTCTGATGTGGCAGGGTTTTTTTGGTAGTTTTCTTGCTCATTTTGGTCAGTGATCAGGTCATTGATGTTATTCACTCATTCATTTAATCCTTGAACTTTTATTTATTTAGTATACATCAGGGAAAGTGCAGTTGAGGCTCCAGAGATGAATAACACACAATGTATGAAGTCAAGGGGGTAGAGCTATAGGTTGAGGAGTGGGTGCTCTTTGCATCTGTGTGTGTCTACGGGGCTCCCTTCTCTCTGAGATGTTCCTTGGCCTCCATCTGAGGAGTCCCTTTGACCTGGTGTCTCTCTCTGGAGCCCTGTGGACCTGGTAGGGGAATGCTCAGGGCAACTCTGGCTTCTCTGATTTGGATGCTTTCCCTTTAAAGTATTCAGAGGTTTTCATGTCTGGCTCTGGGTTATCATTTTTCCTCAAATAAATATTCTAATTACACTTAGGTTTCTACTGATCTTTTACTTATTTTAGAAAGAAGCTTCACTGATGCATTACATTTGTTGCTATGCAATGGCAAGCAATACTGTCATTATGATTGCTACCATCTGTAAAAAGTGAGCAGAGGAAAAAACATACAATAGGGCTGAAGATTCAGAGCCTCTCCCCACAATCGACAAGGGCTCATATTGGGACATTGCCTCTAATTTGGTCCGACCCACATGCCAACAGGATAGCTAGATTTCTCTGGGCTTTTAAAATTTTGTTTTGCTTTGTGACTTAAAGTTTTTTTGCTTTTCCTTCTGGGAATAGAAATATGTTTTCTTCCATTTTACAGGCAAACCACTTCAATAGAACATGGCTGGCAGCCATATGGTCATATATGAATCCAACAATTAATTTAGCAAAGAAAACTGCTTGTAACAAGTTTTGAATTTGCCATACCAGGTAGTACTTTGTTGATAAATGAGGAGATGATTGCCAAGAAAGTGACAGTAACATTAATTAAAAGGTATGTTCCCTTTACTCATTTAATGATAGTCAAATTATTAGTTGCCATCTGTTTGAAGTGAAGTCCATGGCATTTGTAGGAGGTACTTAACACTTTTTACGTATAATTTTATAGCAAAAATATGGTGTTAATTTTCAAGCAGCTTACAGTCTAGTAAACTTTTGAATGAGGGCTTGTATTACCCTTATCTGGAACTTCTAGGTCTAGACTTTGGGTTGGCATGGCTTCTAGAACTGGCTTTATGACTGTATTTCACTACCAGTGATCTAGCCAAAGTTAGTAAGTGTGGAGTGACTTAAAGATGGGAAAACAACACAAAGGAAAAGTCAAGTTAACTGAACACATTAGAATCTCATGAAGGGTTATTAGGAATCTGGGGGAAGTAGCTCATACCAGTTCTTGTTTTATCTCGCAGATCGTCTCCTCCCTGGATGGCTCTTGCAGCTCTGACGTTTGTAGAATCAAAGCTTTTGCCACCCAGTCATCACTTCCCACACGCAGGGAGCACAGATGGTGCGGGGTTAAGCCCCTGTCCTTTTACAGTTCCTTGGCATCAGGAGTGGATAAAAAGGGAAAGCAAAACTATCAGGATACTGTGTGAATTTTGCTTACCTTTTACTGAAAGATAACTGCTTAACCTCTGTCTAGGGAAATTAAATATTCCATAGCCTTGCATAGACATGTGAGGTGCACATTTATAGTTACATGAACACTATGATGAATATTTCCTCTGAAGAAATCTGCAACAGTCTGTTTATATTTAATTTTATCAGCTATTTTCGGTAAGGTTACTACTTACACAGTTAGATATTTATTGCATGTATCATAAAAATTTTGGTTGGATTTATGAACTGCAACATGTGGTCAGGTTCCAAAATTATACTACAATTCAAATTAATAGGCTATTATAGATATGATGATGGTTGCAGAACTATCCACAATGCACCAACAGGTCTGACTTCTGGAAGGAGATGTGAAAATGTCCTTGAAATATTTTACAAGTAGGGATAAAAGGGAATCCTCGCCCTCCCCTTCATTATATGAGAATGGAATTAGCAAATAAAGTTTTTTACCACTAAAATGTATATATAATGCTATCACATATTTCCAAGTATGAAGCATGACAGCCAACGGCAACCAGTAAAGTTGTACAAACATGAGGTCAGAGGAAAAAGATCAGAAATGTGTCCTAGCATTGTTTCCTTTTGGTCCAGCTTTTACATGCACACGATTAATGCACAGGGGTCAAGTGCTAGATAGGGTTAAATAATGAGAATACCATTCTTTCAAAGCTGTTCTCCATGAATCTCTAGATTTCAAACAGTTTGGCCTGGTGTGACTCTTTCAATATGCAGAAGTCATGACATGACCCAGGAAGTTTACCAAAATGTTTGTACTGTTTTATTTAGCCTGGTATCCAGTCTTCCAGGGCATTTACAAAACAGTATGAATTCCTTAGAGGACACCCAAAAGGAACTATTTACATCAAGAGAGAGAAGCTTAGGAACATTTTAGAAAAGGATTAAAATATGCAGTAAACATTAATTTCTCTGCAAAAACCTGTTTTTTGCACTAATTATTTCATCTAACTTTGAAATTGAATTCAGACTTGGGGGCAAATAGTCAGATTTTATACTTCAAAACATAATCACTTTTTATGGCTACAGGAGAATTATTGTAATGGGAAGAATTTCTGATATGGAAGAAAATCACATGGTATGGTAATAGTCTTATTCTGATTTAACAGATACCCAAATTCAGACTCTGTTCTTGACTTGTACTTGGTTCAAACTCTTTAATTCTTTTATGACTATCTGCATGTGTAAAATGGAAAAAACAATAATTTCAACTTGTCTTTTGGAGCTTTTGTAAAAATTAATAAAATAAAAAATAGAATCTTGGTTAATATTTGTTTTGAAAGGCTGGCAGAAAAATGTGATACCAACATTGTATCTAGCTGCAGCCCAAATTCTTCAGAAAGCAGTAGCTAATTTTCAGTGATACTCCTGGACTTGGCACATCTTGGTGGGAATTTATATTGAAATGGGTTAGAAGAATAAACTTCAAAAGGATGAAGAAACATCCTTCACATGCCATCAGAATGTTCTGTTTAAAATGCAAAGTTTATTACTTTACTTCGGCGTTAAAAATTCTTGAATCTTGAATCTTAATATGATGGAGAAATCTTGATGATTTCTCCATCATATTAAAGACAAACATAGTAATACATGATGCAGTTCTGATTATCCATTTTCAGCTTTGGTTACCGTCATTCCATTATGTACCCTGTACTTCACTTATACCAAACTTCATAGAGCTCCCTGAAAGCACCAAGCTCTCCCAAGCTTTCCTGTCTTCGTATATGTTGTTCCCTCTGCGATACCCTCCCCTCCATCCATCACCAACTACGTGAACTTCTTTTCACCTTTCAAAGCTCAGCTTATATCACTGCCTCCTTTTACCTATTCCTGACCTTCCTACTGCCTGAAAGAAGGCCATATTTGTCTTATGTCTGTCTCCCACATACTGTGGGCTCCTGAAGTATAGATTCCCTCTTCTATATACCTTTGTGTCTCTAGAGCCTAGCTCAGTGTTGCTGATTGAACAAATAAATAAAAAGATGAAACTTTGGTATGGATTATGCAGTGTCACCCTGGAAGCATCTGAAGTTAGGGACTCATAATAAATTAAACCACTCCACTCTTCTAAGGGTTGGCATCAGTTGAGAGATGGATTGAAAGATGGAGCCGAGAATCAGGCACTTGAAGATCAAAGTGATGGCTTTGTTGCTGACAAAGGCTGGGTTCTGTGGTTTAGGTATGTGGTAATACTGGTTTTCCTAGTAGAACTCAAGATTAGACACAATACTTTCTCAGTCAAGGCAGCTCTGGACAACCACTGACCACCTTTTTGTATTGACCACCAACCTTAGAGCATGACCAACAGTAGAACAGAACACATGCATATGGTCAGATCTCAAAGACGAAGAGGCAGAGAGCTGATGCAGACCTGCCTACGTTTTGTTCCAAAGCCATTAATCAGTTAAGTCAACGTCTCTCCCTTGGGAAAGAATTAGTGGAGGGGCGGAGCAGCCCAAAGTGTTGCTTGAATGAATGTCCCTCTACATGGGAACAGGAAATCAGGGGAAAGGAAGCTTCCCTTATTTACCTTCTCCTAATGCTACTAAGGCTGTCTTTCCGCATGTCCTCTCTCTGTCAATGGCATTACTCTTCCCCAGCGATTCACATATAAGTAGAGACACTATTCTAGTCTATAGCTGACATCCCCCAAAGAGCAATTGATGATGATACTCCAGACTATAGTCTCTGTCCTATAATTAATTGCTGGTATCTTTAAATTTTTTAACTATAAAAGAAATACCTGATTACTTTGAAAATTACAACTGATTTAGATATATAAAAATAAGCCTCCTTAAAAGTATCTTAATCTTCCAGCCTTTTTCCCTGTCTGGGGATAACTATTATTCATATATGTATCTCCAGACATTTTCTAGGCATTTATTCATGCTTAGACATAAAGGTTTTTAAAAACCACAAATAATAATAACTGATAGACATTTTCTTATGTCATATTTTGTTTACGTAATTCTTTTTTTTTTGGTTTTATTTATTTATTTATTTATTTAAGTTTCTGCTTTATAACAAAGTGAATCAGTTATACATATACATCTGTTCCCACATCCCTTCCCTCATGCATCTCCCTCCCTCCCACCCTCCCCATCCCACCCCTCCAGGCGGTCACAAAGCACCGAGCTGATCTCCCTGTGCTCTGCGGCTGCTTCCCACTATCTATCTACCTTACGTTTGGTAGTGTATATATGTCCATGCCTCTCTTTCGCTTTGTCACAGCTTACCCTTCCCCCTCCCCATATCCTCAATTCCATTCTCAAGTAGGTCTGTGTCTTTATTCCCGTTTTACCCCTAGGTTCTTCATGACATTTTTTTAAAAATTCCATATATATGTGTTAGCATATGGTAATTGTCTTTCTCTTTCTGACTTACTTCACTCTGTATGACAGACTCTAGGTCTATCCACCTCATTACAAATAGCTCAGTTTCGTTTCTTTTTATGGCTGAGTAATATTCCATTGTATATATGTGCCACATCTTCTTTATCCATTCATCCGATGATGGACACTTAGGTTGTTTCCATCTCCGGGCTATTGTGAATAGAGCTGCAATGAACATTTTGGTACATGTCTCTTTTTGAATTATGGTTTTCTCAGGGTATATGCCTAGTAGTGGGATTGCTGGGTCATATGGTAGTTCTATTTTTAGTCTTTTAAGGAACCTCCATACTATGTAATTCTTTTTAACATTCTATGAATGAACGTTTCATAATTTATTTCAGCGTTCCCCTCTTGCTGGATAGTTAGGTTGTTTCCCATTTTTTTACTACTACAAAGAATAAAGTTTCTATACACCCATCTGCCTTATTGCTTCTGTAAGAGAGATTCCTATAAGTAAACTGTTGAGTCAAGTAACTTGTGCATTATAATTTCGACAGACATTTCCACATTGTGCTTTAAAAGTCTATACTAACAATATATTAAGTTTCCATTTCCCAAACTGTATGGACACTGGATATTATCAATCCTTGGAGTTTTTACCAGTTGAGCAGGTAAAACATCATTTTAATTCCATTTCCTTTATTATTTATGAAGTTGTACATGATTTTGCATGGTTATTAGCCTTTAGTACTTCCTCTTCTGCCAGTTCATGATTTTTGCCCATTTTTCTTTAGTTTAACTTTTTCGTATATTATGAATTTTAATTCTGTTTCTGCTAAATATGTTGCACATATTTTCTTACAGAAGTGGCTTTCTTTTCACTTTGCATTATAGTTAACCTTTTACTCACAGATTTTATTGCCAACATTTTCATAGACTAAATTCCTGTATAATCATCACTCTCTTTTGGGAATTCCTATTTTGTTCCACTGATCTATTTATCTATTCTTCATACTGTTTTAATTCTATAGCAGTGGTCCTTAATAAAAATAATCCTTAATATTTATTGAAACTTTAATAAGCACCTGGCTCCATTGTACTAATCTTCACAACTACCATATGTGGTAATTTACTTTATTATCACCATTTTACATATTAGGAAACTGAGGCCCAAGTAGGTTAAGTAACTTGCCCAGGGTTATGAGCTAGTAAACAGCTGAGTATTGCCTATCCATGGTCAATTATTTTTCTTTTTTTTGGTCTGCGTTGCGTCTTCATTGCTGTGCACGGGCTTTCTCTAGTTGCAGTGAACAGGGGCTACTCTTCATTGCAGTGTAAGGGCTTCTCATTGCGGTGGCTTCTCTTGTTGTGGAGCACGGGCTCTGGGCATGCGGACTTCAGCAGTTGTGGCTCGCGGGCTCTAGAGCACAGGCTCAGTAGCTGTGGAGCATGGGATTAGTTGTTCTGTGGCATGTGGGATCTTCCTGGACCAGGGCTCGAACCCCTGTCCCCTGAATTGGCAGGTGGATTCTTAACCACTGCATCACCAGGGAAGTCCCCGTCAGTGTTTTTAAACACTATACCATGAGCACTTTCATAGGTAAATACAATGCATTGATAATTGGTATAGCAAGTTGTCCCTCAATGCTGTTGTATTTTACAATTTTCTTATGAGTTTACTCTAATGGGTAAATTTTATAATCACCTTGTCAGTTTCCATAAAAAGTTCTGTTGAGTTTTCAATAATAGTTTTTTTGAAACGTTTAGATTACCTTGAGAAAGAAATGTCATTGTTATGGGCTGAGTTGTGCCCTCCTCTCCCCACCAAATCATACCCTGAAGTCCAACCCCTAGTACCTCAGGAAGTGACTGTATTTGGAGACAGAGCCTTTAAAGAGGTGATTAAGTTAAATGAGATCATTATGGGGACACTGATCTAACATAACTGGTGAGGAAATTTGAAACAAGCAGATTCAGAGAGAAGAACACATGAAGACCAAGGAGAGAGACCTCAGAAGAAACTAACCTTGCTGACACCTTGATTTTGGATTTCTAGCCTCATAACTGTGAGAAAATAAATTTCTGTTGTTTAGCTGCCCAGTCTGCAGTACTTTGTTCACTCACATATTCATTTCATAATTTATTGTCTTCTCATCTAGTGGGCTGTTATGACTTTTAATTTATTTAGTCCTTTTAAAGATTCTTCCGTTAGATATACATGTTTTCTTTAAGACTACATGAACTTTTTTGTTAGTCTTGTCCCTATTCATTTTATTGCTTTCTGTTACTCTAGAAAATTGGATATTTCTTCCATAATATTTCTAATCGATTATTAATTGTTATATATTTATATTTTACCTGGCTACCTTACTGGACTCTTTTATTAGTTTTAGTAATTTTTCAGTTGTCCTTGTGTCTTAAGGCAGACAAACTTATACTATGCAAATAACGGCAGCTTTGTTTTGATTCTTGATTTCCAATGTGTACAGTTCACTTTTCTTATTTTATTGCATTGGCTGGAATGTTTCAAAATAAGCTTGAATAATAGTGATGATAGTGAGTGTCCTTGTCTAGCTCCTGATTTCATTTGGCAATCCTTAATTATTGTATTTATCACCGATGTTTATATAATGTTTAAGTTATAACTTTTCTAGGCATCTTATTCTCTCCCTTTATCAACAAAAGTAATCACAGGGCATGCTTTACCAGAAATTTTCAAAATAAACCTATGGGTTTTCTCCTTTCATATGTTAATATGGTGAATTGAATGAATAGATTTATAAATTTAAACCATCTTTAAATTCTAAGAATAAGCCTGTGTGTTTATTGAGCATTCTTCTTGTAATTTACTGGTAGATTTGAATATTTTACTCATGAATTTTTCAGAAAATGTGTGTATGGATAAACTTTCCAAGTCATTGTAGGACTGAAGATTAATTTGCCTAGATTAATAGATGTGAATATTTATTTATTATCAGTAAAGTTCTTTTAAGTTTACTAGTTGCCTTAATTTAATCAACTAATACTTCATTTCTTCTTAGTAAGCAATACGTTCATGACCTTCTTAGAAAATTAGTGTAATATACTCAAAGGGGAAAAACCGGTGTTTTAGAAGAGGTTGGAAATGCTAAGACAGAGTTCATAAAATTCATTAAAATTACCATAGATGTGAATAATAATTTAGTTTGATATAGAATTCTAGGCTCAAAATAACTTTGAAGACATTGGTCCAGTATATTCTGGTATTCAGTAGTGTAGAAAAGGAATTAGAGGCCAGTCTAATCCTCTCAGATTAGAAAAAACTCACAATTTGATGTGAATCACAGCATAAGTGGATTAGTGTGGAAACTTTTAGATTTTATATGAACTATTTTGTTGTGCCTTACTTTTATACCCTATATAGTTTTCACTGTAATACATCCCTGCTAGGTAGGATGAAGTGAGAAAATTAATGTTTCATCATTTCATTCAATTAGCATAATCTAATGAAAGAATAAGAAATTCTTACTAGTGAATAGGAAGCAGATTAAAGATTGTACCACTTTGTCAATGCAGAAGTGAGGCCAGAATCCAGGTCTCTTAATTATGGGATGTATGAGATTCCTGTTAGGAGGTTTGCTGGAGCAAAGAAATATTGGAACTTTTACTCAAATGATAAAAGGGCCCTAGCAACTGCTGATCACTAGAGGAAAAGCCAACCTGAAATGCACAGGTACTTTGACCTTTGCTCGTTCTGACTATGGCTTGGTTAGATTTGGAACTTTCAACCTTTAAAAATATTTACTCCCCTTTTAATCATTGTCTACATATGTTTAAACAGTATTTGTATACATAAGACTCTGGAATCTCTATTATTTCCTGGGGATATTTAAAGTACTGATTTACACTAGAAACTCAGTTTTCCCGTATTTGTTTCCTGTATTCATTTTATCAATCTGGGAGTTATCTGTTGGACATGAATCTACTAAACTTGAGATAGAGATTACGCCCAGAGAATTTTTATTTATGAATAATTGGCTCCTGGATTTGTGAAACAGAACATGAATCTGATGGTCTTATTACAAGTTGCCCTGCAGGTTTTCATGAAAAAGAAACATGACAGTTTAAAGAGATAATACCTGTTTGATGAAATTGGTCATTTTGAAACCATATCTCTCATTGGCCATCCTGTTTCAGCTGTTATCATGTTAAATAATCTTGCATGTCCATGTGAGAGTCTTGGGAAGAACAAAACAATTCCAAGTGAAATAGAGAGTGCTCATCATTAGTTCTGTAAGGAAGTTAAAGTGACTACTTTAAAGGATTGAAATACAAAATATAGAAGAAAAGATCTGACTTTGAAACATTAGTGTAATGAATAACAGAGTGTACGGCATCAGATAAAAATATTAACCCAGGGCTTCCCTGGTGGTGCAGTGGTTGAGAGTCCGCCTGCCGGTGCAGGGGACACGGGTTCGTGCCCCGGTCTGGGAGGATCCCACATGTCGTGGAGCGGTTGGGCCCGTGAGCCATGGCCGCTGAGCCTGAGCTTCTGGAGCCTGTGCTCCACAGCGGGAGAGACCACAACAGTGAGAAGCCCGTGTACCGCAAAAAAAAAAAAAATAATAAAAAAATAAAAATTAACCCAGAAAAATGGCATATAAGTTTTGTTATGCACTAAATCTATTTATTGAGTAATCTAGAGCTATACACCGGTTGACTCACATACACACTGAATGAGGTGATTTAGGAATAAGGTGAATCATCATTTTTAGTTTGGTAAAAACCTTTTTCCAATGGAGGCAGATATTTTCAGAATTCATTGAAGCATATTATGGTTCTGCTATTACTGGGTCATCAAGTGCAATTAGGCGCAATATGATGTTTCAATAGTTGCTCAAAGTTAACAGTGACTCCTTTGTGATCAGCTAAGGTTATTTTTTTATTATTTATTTACTTTTTTTTTGCGCAGGCTCGGCGGCCATGGCTCACAGGCCCAGCTGCTCCGCGGCATGTGGGATCTTCCCGGACCAGGGCACGAACCCGTGTCCCCTGCACCGGCAGGCGGACTCTCAACCACCACGCCACCAGGGAAGCCCCAGCTAAGCTTATTTTTAAACCTAATTCTAGATAACTCAGAGAAGTGCAATTCTGTATTCCATATGACAATGGCAGCAAAATTTGTCTTCAAAGACGTTGCAGGCCATTATGCAGGATTCTTTGTAAACCCCTTTCCCCATTTAAAAACCACTGAGAACAGAACCTCAAAGCAAAGGGAGATCCATGGTATTTTAATTAGGAAGATCACACCTTATTCTTTTATGAATTCTCTGTCTCTTGGTATAACTTGCTTGCCTACTAGTTTGTGGAGGGAAACATCTTCCAATCCTTGAGGCTCCGGTGTAATTAACCACCTCCATCTCATACGCTGGCTTCTGTCCTTGATGAAACCACCCTACGTGTGAGCTTTTGGAACATTCCTGGGAGAACTCTGTATTTATTTAACTTGAAGGCAAACAGCAACATGCTAAATAATGTGGTTAAAGTTGTTAAAAGCCAAAATAAACACTTATAATTATCTCAAGAAAAACGGTGTCAGGCCAATGCAGTCTCTATAAAGTGGACTCCGCTTGTGTCTTTCAGGCCCTGCTGCACAATAGATCATAGTTAAAGGTCTGTTAACAGACCTCTGACGGCTGAGCGGGGTAGCTGGTGGTTTCCTTCGAAGCCTATTGGCATAATGTGAATTTATGTGTGAGGTGCAAATTGGCAGTTGCCATCTATTGGTGCTTTTGGCAGAACAGAAATCATACCGTAGGGCTACCAGCAGGAAGTGCATTGCTTTGAAATTACCCAGCAGGGTTTCTACTTGCTGCTCTTGCTGTTTCTGAGACAGAGGGCTTCCATCGTCTGGCCATGATTAAAATCAAAGTGGAGGCTTCTTTGCTGGGTGCCAGTAAACTTAGGTGAAAAACAGAAACAATCTGGAGTTTAATTATTTTAAAATGCAATGTAGTCAAGAAACAAAGATGAAAGCATTTTTGACTAATCTACCCCAATTATTTCACATAAACGGATTTGCTAAAAAAGAGACCCATAGAGAGAGAGATTGCCTTTACCAGAGACTTTATAACCTATCTCATAGCCATAAAGTACATCTATGCCACGTATGCCGTCTCATGAAACTCATAGAGAAAAGTGTCCAAACATGATACTTTGGGGTGAATAGAGAAAACCAGATGTGCCTTTACCTTATTCCAAACTCAAGATGCTACATTTATATGAACTAAGCATGGAATAAAATTTTTTGGTTAATTACTTACTACCTTAAAATAATCCATCTGAGGGAGTATCTCTGTGCTATAATTAAGATCAGTGTAATTCCGTAGTGGGCTGGACAGATAATTCCCATTACGCCTGTAGTTCCCAAAGCTGGCAGGTTCTGGATTTCTTCTTTTCAGCTTCTCTTTTTTTCCCACAAAGAGTACAAAAGCACTAGTCATGAGTTCAGAGTTTGCTGCCTCTAATAACCACTGGGAGAACATCTAACTCAATTTTGAACAAAAAAGAGAGAATGCAAGCTTGCTATTACATTGAATCGACCAGCTCTCAAAAAGAAATAGTGGTTGGCATCAAGGGTTAATGTGTAGGTTCTTTGGAGAATACCCACTCATAAGTACTGGGAGTTCATGCTTTCAGTTAACAAATATTTACTGAGTACCTGCTATGTGGTAGGCACTGTGATCGGGACCGGGAACAAGCCTGAAGCTAGAGAATTAAGTAGTTATTTACATCTGTCACTCTGGAGATGGAGTGCCAAGCAAAGGAAATATAGTGTGCCAGGGAGTACATGGTGGGGACACCTACCCTGCAGCTGGGACTCTACCACAAAGAGAGGTGTGGAGGTTACATTTCTGCCACAAATGTCACATACTTTAAAAAGACATATAAGAAGAGGAAAAACGTCATTTTGATTGCAAGTTTAGAAATAGCTTTAGAAAAATGGGATATGCAGGTCTGCTCTCTTCCATTGAAAGTTTTCTTCATCTAACTCCAATTTATCATGATACTTCAAATCATCTGGCCACAACGGAGAGCAGGTGTGTAGAACCTCTCTAAATCCTGCAGCCCAAATGCCAAAGGCCTGTATCTTAACTGATGACATTGCCCAAGGTCAAGGCTCTTGAGCTATCACACCTGTTGAGGCGGGGGGGGGGGAATCCAGATTTTAAACCTTCTTCCACTTTAATTACAATATAAGAAAGAGAGAAATCATAATAGCATAGTTATGCTAAAGGGCATCTATGAGGGGGGAGGGATAAATTAGGAATTTAGGAATAACATATACACACTACTATATATAAAATAGATAACCAACCAGGACCTACTATATAGCACAGGGAACTCTACTCAATATCTTGTAATAACCTATATGGGAAAAGAATCTGAAAAAGAATAGATACACGTATATGTATAACTGAATCACTTTGCTGTAACTAACATGAAACTAACATGACATTGTGAAGCAACTATACTTCAATAAAAAATAAATAAATGTTTAAAAAGTCATTTTACTAATATGAAAAAAAGAGCATTTATGAGTATATTTTACACTTATCCAAATTTAGAACCTGGCAGTTATAACTTGGTTTTGTTTGACAGATAGAGCACAGAAGACTCAGACTGCCTCTGGGTTTGAGAAATTAACATAGAATTTGATGGCTTTACATGAAAAATCTGCTTACAAAATCTAGCTCCCACTGGTGGAAGTATCTTTCTGTTAGTCCACGAAGGTGCTGGAAGCTTTTGTCTCTCAAACGCTCCTCCTGATCAGATTTCCATTCTGTTCCCAAACCAACCTTTAATTTAATAAGCATAGTCCTTCCATTCAGGAAGAATTTCCATGACATTGTGTTGAATCAAATGTACACGTTCTGTATCCATCCCAGCAGCACCACCTATTGTTATGTTGTAGCCCTTGTACTAAACTTCCCAAGCATCTACTTTGTTTATTCCTCTAGTATTTCTGTTTGGCATCCAATGTACTACACATTTTGCAGGTTGTAAGGGTTGAGCATGAGGATTGTGGTGACGTTTCTAAAGTTACAGATCGGTTCTGTACATAAAATACATTTTGTAGTACTTCAGACTTTCCTTTTAATTGGTGAAAAGAAACTGAATGGAGAGGCTGTATGCTTATAAAAATACTTATGGATAGTAGAATAAGGTTCGGTAAATAAGATCCAATTTGTATCTGTATGTTTTGAAAGTTACTACTATCATATATTATTTATCAAATATAAGTGACCTTTTTTCCCCAAAGGGGTTTAAAAGCACTTGTAAAAAACAAATATTATTATTTGCATTTACAGGTAGAAACAAACTCAGGAAGCATCAAATGGGCTGCTATGGAATTTTGCAGCATTCTTCCCAGAAGAAACAGAAGTAGGATTGGAAATTTTATGTAGTCTTTATTTGATATTTATATATACATATATGAATGTGAGTCATAAACTATGTTTGCTGTAAGCCATGTTGATTTAAACCGTGTAAACCACGAAAAGGATGTTAGGAAGAAAACAATAGATAACATAGAGAGTATTTTCATACACACTGTATCATTTAATCTTCCCCACAACTCCCTGGGGTGAGTGAGGTGACCTTGAGCCCTTGCCCTCTTCTTCCCCTGCTGTCTCCACTCTTTTCGAAATTTCATCCACTCTATAGATTCAATTACCATCTCTATGTCGATGATTTCAAAATTTCTATTTATGTCCCTTACATTTCTCCCAACCTCTAGGAGAAGAAAGGTCTATATTTGGAAGTTCCACAAATATCTAAGACTCACCGTAGACTTATCATCCTTCTTGTCAGATCTCCTCATCTTCCTGTATTCTCCATCCCAGTTAACGCCCCACCATCTGTCTCGTCCTCCAGCCAGAGCCTGGAAGTTATCTCAGGCCCCTCCTTCCTGTTCATCCTTTTCACTCAATTAGTCATGACAATGACATTTCCTCAATATCTCTGAATTCTCCCATATTTAGTTCAGGCCTTATCATTTCTCACCTGGTTCATTACAATAACTCTTCTGCTTCCAATTGGATTTTCTCTGCTTGTAGAGAGATGGTTCTAAAACTCAGGACTCAATGGATGGTTTCTCATTGGTTTTAGGATGAAGTCCAAATTTATTACACAAATAATATGATGCTATTTAAAAAACAGGACCCATTACTAAGTTTCCAGTTTTTTATCCTACTGTTGAATGATGAGACGTTTCAACCACACGAGATCTTTAGTGATCACAAGGGACCTGCCCTAGGGGTGCCTCCCTATTTGGAAATCCAGTAATAGAATTCATCATAGTATTAGAACTAAGGATCAACATCATATGATCATCTACAGCAATGTTTAAATGACATTTGAAAAATTCAACACCCATTCAGGTTAAAAAGTAATAAATTAGAAATTGACAGCTGCTCTAATATGATAATGTATATAATACTCATCTTAACTAATGAAATGACCATCTTACCTAATGAAGAACATAATTGGAGGAATTCTTACTAAAGTCAAGATGAAGAAAAGACACTGAGTATCTCTACTACTATTTAACTTTGGGAGTATCAGCCAGTGTCATGAGATATGAAAAACTGGAGGCATAAGATTTGGAAATGAAGAGGTTAAGCCATCTCTATTGCTATTTGATTCCAAATTGGAAATAAATAAGGTGCAGAACAGCATGTAGAGTGACTATCCTTTGTTTAAGAAAGGCTGAAGGGGTGATAAGACTATATACATGTATCTTTTCAAATTAGTGTTTTGAACATTGCATTCTTTAAGCCGACAAATATTTTTTAAAGGTTTTTAATTCAATGCAGAATAAGAAATTAAGTAATACTATAATTGTAATCTGGAGTATTATTTGACGTACTAGTTTAGCATCACATAAAACCATCTTCAAGAGCTATATTTCATTACTTATTTAATTGTACTTATGCTGGGAATCTTTTAAGAAAATGCCCTATCTGGAAATTTTCATGGCTGAGGATTTTTGATAAGATTCTAAAAATTCAACACTCAGTCATTGAGCATTTGGTCACAACATGGAATAAGTGTGCCTCTAATTTTCAGAAATAAAGGAAAACTCAACTTAAAAAAGACTACATACCATTTTCTCATATTTTCAAAAGAAGTAATACAAGAATAAATTCAAAGCCAATAAAAGTGGTTACCCATAGAGTGAGGGAAGGGAATAGGGTGGAGGCAACTTTGGAGCTATGTAAATATTTTACATAATTAAAAAATCAAAATGAACTCATGAAGGAAAAAGAACCTGTTGTCTTGAAGAAAGGGTGCTGTAGAGTGGACACTGTTCTGAGGAGCGTGCAGTCCTGGCTGGGCTGTACCTCTGAGGGTGCAATGAGGCTGGCTCTGGGAGTGCTGGGGAAAGGCTGGAACCAGGTGCCAGCGTGGCGTTGGGTATCCTGAGGTCACAGAAGGCAGACTGGATGCTTGCTTTCTTTCTTTAAATATTTATTTATTTATTTACGTGTCTATTTACTTATTTGGCTGTGTCAGGTCTTCAGTGGTGGCATGCAAGATCTTTGCTGTGGCATGCGGGATCTTCTGTTGTGGCTCGTGGGCTTCTCTCTAGTTGTGGTGTGTGGGCTCCAGAGCACATGGGCTCAGTAGTTGTGGCACATGGGCTTAGTTGCCCCGCAGCATGTGGGATCTTAGTTCCCTGACTAGGGATTGAACCCGAGTCCCCTGCTTTGGAAGGGGGATTCTTAAGCACTGGACCACCAAGGAAGTCCCGGGGAGACAGGATGTAAACAGAAACAACTCTCTCCTCTGTTCTCTCTCTCCCTCTCTGTCCTTGTCTCTCTCCCTATTGGCAGAGCCTTAAGAAGCCTGTGGCAAAGCAGAAATTTAATCTGCAGGGTCCCAGACTCAGCATCACAAAGCAGAGGGAGGTTTTGGGAGTGAGAACAATACCTTAGCCGTTGATATTGCTGGGAAAATTGGGACCAAGAGTTTCCTTAGCATGGGGAGAATTTACGAGGGCCCAAATGACCTTGTAGTACAAGGTCGTTTGCACACCAACAGGGGCTGACACATGAGGCAAAAATTGATTTCAAATAAGATATTGCAGGTGAAATGGTTGAGAATTAGAAAGCGCCCAGCAAATACACAAGATTAGTGTATTACTGTTGGTGTGATAATTTCATTCTTAACTGTAATGGGTGTTATAAAACAAAGTGTATAAAGTCCAAGGTAATCACAAGGTAAATGTGAAAGATGTCTAGCAGCTTTAGAAACAGACATAATCATTCGTTATGACTTGTCTCTAATTGAGCTGATTTTATTTTACTTTGGAAGTTAGGTGAGTTGCCAGCTTTCCAAAGGACACACATTGTAATCAGCTTTTCTGTAATAACTTACACAGAGTTTTGTGGATCCTTACAAAAATCTGAATCAATTTTTTTCTAGCGATGTGTCTATATGTTATACATTGACTACATCAGGGCACTGAATCACTGTACTATAATTACATGGCTGATCATATTAATGTGTATCTCTGTAGTGCAACAATTTTTGCATTTGTTCATTCATCAAGGATAACCATGACTAATGCAATTATAGCTTCATTTTAAACTCATTATTCATGGTCATCAGTTAAGAGATAAGAATGGAATTATGTTGATAAGTTTATAAACTAATGGCTGGAGGCCAATCAGATTGCTTCATGCTCTTAAATTATTTTATGATGATGTTACTTATGGTAACATGTGGATTTGAAGCAAAGCTTTTGGGATTCGAGCAACACTTAAAGAGCTGTAAGTCATTTTTCATTTTTGTTCTCTCATATAGATACAGAAAAGGTACATTAAAATTATTTCGTGAGCTTAATTAACACCATTATAGATACTGCAAATACTTGTAAACTGAGAATAATCTGCAAAAAGAAGAAAATAATTCTGATGCTTTATGCAAAAAATAGCATAACAAAATATAGCAAAGAAGTACGTGATAATTGGTAAGTCAGAACATTAGGAAAAGATTTTGGGAAACATATATTTGTTTGGAGAACCAAAATAGTTGTAACTGGGCCAGATGACGTATTAGTTTCTAAGAGAAACATAAACTTATGCAGAATAAAAAGTTGCAAGTGGTCAATAGAATTTAAAAAGTACTGAAATCATCCAAGAACAAGGTAGGCCTTGGTATAGGACAACAGTCTCTAATTCAGGTGTTACTGATTTGCAAAGGAATGGATCATTTTCTCTAGTTTTTTTTTTTTTCAGCGGCCATGACTCACTGGCCCAGCCGCTCCGTGGCATGTGGGATCTTCCCGGACCGGGGCACGAACCCGTGTCCACTGCATCGGCAGGTGGATTCTCAACCACTGCGCCACCAGAGAAGCCTAGGAATGGATCATTTTGAATTGGAAACTAAAATCAATTGAACGTTAAAATAATTTTAATCGAAAACTCATCACGTGTCTGTATCATTGTTTTTCTACCTGGAGAATATAGTCACAATCCACAATTTTTCCAACTTAGTAAATATTTATTGAGCATCTATTTAATGTGCAAGTTCGTTAGGCATCCCAGTAGGGGCGAAAGGTAGAAAGATACTGTCAAGGAGTTTGTAATCTGGCAATGTGAGTAAGAGAAAGGTGTACACATTTTGAGCGCAAAGGGTAAAGTGTCAAATGCTGTAAGAACGATACAAACACAATGTGTGGAAGGTTGGTAGAAGGAAAGAGCATCTCCAGTTGGAAAGATGAGAGAAAGCTTAATGAAGGAGAGAATATGTGAGATGAACCATGAAGAATAAAAAGAACTTCCAGGGGGCTTCCCTGGTGGTGCAGTGGTTGAGAGTCCGCCTGCCGATGCAGGGGACACGGGTTCGTGCCCCGGTCCGGGAAGATCCCACATGCTGCGGAGCAGCTGGGCCCGTGAGCCATGGCCACTGAGCCTGCGCGTCCGGAGCCTGTGCTCCGCGGCGGGAGGGGCCACAGCGGTGAGAGGCCTGCGTACCGCAAAAAAAAAACCCCAAAAAACAAAACAAAAACAACAACAAAAAAAAGAACTTACACTAGTTGATAACAGAGATATGTACAAAAACACAAGCAGTGTTGATTTTGTGCTAGGCACTGTCTTAAGCATTTCATACGTTACCATGTCATTTAATTCTCAAACAACCACAGGAATGGTGCTCCTGTGATCACTATTCCCAAATGAGGAAGCTTAGAGTGGTTAGTGGGTCTCATGGTACATGGGGATCCAGAATTTGGACTTGGATCCATCTAGCCCCATAACCCAAACCTTAGTCACTATGTTATACTGCCTTGTCATGAGGAGTTGTCTATGAAGGTGACAACTGAAAAACCTACAGCTCCATAACATTTGTGTTTTAGTAAAATGATGCTTGAGAAGTTGACATTGACCAGTAAGAATATGACAAAAATGCATATTATCATATTCAGTTGAAAAAGTAAATACAAAACTGTGCAAGTGCTTTGTTTATAGCGATGCCAGCATATAGGAGACTCAGTAAATTATTGTTGAGTGTATTCATGAATAATATAGAAAATGTGCATGCACGTGGGCAAAGATCGAGAGAGCAATACATAAAATGATTAGTTGTAACAGGATTCTGGCCTTTTCCTCTTTCAAAGTCATCTTTAATCAGTATATTTTCAGCTCTTCCAGGTTTGAGTACAAGCCAGCTGCCTATTTCCTTTCCATTAACAGAAGACTAATTCTTCAGCCCTAAAGAATAAATGCACCAATCTGTGATATCAATAATCAACGGAGAATTCTTTTTCAGGATATTTCTTAACATACACAATCTTTCTGAATATTTTTTTTTCACCTTTTAATTTTTTCCGTAGTGAGGGACATAAATCCAGATAAAATGATGCATAGTTAATTTAAGCATGAGTGACAGAGACCAGATGAGGCAGAGAGAGTTTGCATGTTGACTAATTTCTTTAATTTCCCCAAATTGAAGTCTTATTAATCATTTGCTAGTTCCATGCAATGCTACATTCTTCAAAAAATGCCTAATGATAAAAACAAGAGAAAAGACAAATGAAAATGGTCAAAGTGTTCAATAACATGTTGATGTAGTAAAATTTAAAAATAGAACTTAGTATATTGTGGGATTTTGCCTTTAACTAGACTAAAATACATTTTGCTGAGTCAGAAGAAACTATTAAATACCATATACAAATTGCTTTATACTTATTTGATTAGGAAACAGCATTTACATATGTGTGTGTACACATGCGTTATTTACCAGTGAAACTGATTAACTCATCTGAAGCACGAGTTTTTTTTCTTTAAAAAAAGGGGCTTCTGCTAGCAACATAAGCTACATCTGCATGTGCTAAGTTACCCATTTATCATGAAGCTGTCAGGTTTGAGTGGGTCCCAGAGCAAGGAAAGGCTCTGAAGATGGTCCAAGCTGAAGCAGAAGAAATTCTGCTACTTGGGCTTCATGACTGGGAAGATCCAATGGCGCACAGAACGTCTGTGGGCAAATAGAGATGTTGTTTGCAGCCCCTGGCCACCCCCGAGAGAAGACTCTTAGGGTTTGGGAAACAAATCCTTTCCCTCTTCGAGATGTAGCTACTGCTCACAGCCTGCTACTAGTCCCTGGTAGACACAGAACCTGGCTAAGATGCACCAAATGAACATTTGACGTGAACTGCCTTTTTTTTTTTTTTTGCGGTACGCGGGCCTCTCACTGCTGTGGCCTCTCCCATTGCGGAGCACAGGCTCCGGACGCGCAGGCTCAGCGGCCATGGCTCACAGGCCCAGCCGCTCCACGGCATGTGGGATCTTCCCGGAACGGGGCACGAACCCGTGTCCCCTGCATCGGCAGGCGGACTCTCAACCACTGTGCCACCAGGGAAGCCCTGAGCTGCCTTTTTAATCCAGAACCTCGTAAAGCTGGGTTTGCTCAGAAGCAGTCCATCATCAAGCGACAGTGGTACCTAAGAGATGGGATTCAGGAAGTTACCTGATGCATAGAAATTAAAGAAGGTGCCTGTACACACATTGTACCTACTTTGTGCCTCGGCTTATCTTGGCATCTGCTTCTGCTGCTCTGATCTCTTACCCTCAATCCACCCTGGGTACCTTGAGGAGTTTCCTTTGATCAGTTGACTGAAAAGGCAAAAATTCAGGTGTGGCCCCTAGGTGGTTTTGCATGACATGCTGGTTCCAGCTAGAACTGGACTAGTGCAGCCTTCCACCGAGGTGGCCCAGGACCTCAGGGAGGGAAAATCTTCCCAGTAGGAAAAAAATCGCAAACAGCGCATCTGATTCTTTGCTTTGCTTGGAAGGAGAAAGGGCCAGAGACATAAACTTGGAGGAATTCGTGAGTAGTAGCTAACAGGTTGGCCGGAAGTTTAGGAGGAATATGAGAGACTGGTGAAATGAGGATCTGGGACAGGATGTGTCCGTAGGCTCCGTGATCTGCACACGGGACCGCTTTAGTCTCAGCCGGTCTCTCCTCACCAGCTCAGAGCTGCTCCCTGGGCTCGTGAACAAAGTGACGGTGATGAAATGATTCCGGTAACACGAGCTCCCCTCCCCCACGCTGATCTGATTGCTGCCAATTGAGGTGTTCAACCTACTCGTCCTCTTAATATCTAGTGAAGATCCTGAGAGAGAGACAGCAATTGCTGGAACTCTGGGGCGGGGGGGCAACCAGGCGTCCGCTGAGCCCTCAGCAAAGTCCCCTTCCCCCAGGGACTAGCCAGCTACCCCAGGGAAGGAGGTAATTTTGGCACCCTTCCATCATGAAGGAGCTGTGGTTTATTATCGCTAGAATCGACTCTTACTCTGTGTGTTGACTTGGCTTCCTTGCCCATACCTCTTCTGCAACCCTACCATCCACAGACTTTGTCTTAATAGCCATCAAGTATCCTGTACAACATTCTTTATGAGTAAAGAAGTCCTTTTTTTTTGGCAAATGAATTAGAGCAATGGGCTTATGCCTCTACTGTTCATTGGTTTTACCCTGAATCCCCTCACCCTTGGCCCATCGAATGCCCTCCAAAATAAGTGCAGTGGAGGTTTCCAACATCCTTATGCTGTTAGACGTACAGCTTTGTTATCCAAAGGAGTAATAGTGTAGGAATGAAATCATTAGTTTGATCTTTATTATTTAGTGGAATGACTGGTTAGTAAGTAGTTATTTCCATTTCCATTTGTCTTATTATTTTCCTCTTAAAGTTATGCTCTTAAAATGAGATACAAAAATCCAGCATTGACTTAGTCAGTGTTTATTATTACTTTAAGGATTGTTTTAATGTGGTGTTCAACATGAGAATATTATATAAACCAGCATCAAGTGATTTTCGCTGACATTTATGAATGAGGTTAGTACTTTAATCAAATAAGGATATTAAGAGCTGGCCTTAAAATCCCATTTAGATTCTGATTTTGTTTAGTATAATTTTTCAAGCCAAATAACTTCATGTATTTTTAAGGATTCTAAGTCAACAACCAGATATTAAAGTCGGAAACTTTTTCAAATGCCTTGTCAAAAGTCTTTAAGGTTATTTATGGAAATATTTAGTAATGTAATTTTAGGACTTTGGTAAATTTTGTATTGCTTTGATTACACTTAAAAAAGACTTAGTGTCAAAACATAACTAGCTAAAATTTAAGCAAAAGCATACTTTGAGTAAGAGAGAGAACTTATATTACAATAGCTGAGAATTTTTTATGAGACATCTTCTGTAAAAACACATAGATCATTCGAGGGTAACGTCAGCAAGATAAAGACATACTATTAATATAAACACTTAAATGTTCTGATCTAAACGTCGTACACTCAGGATAAAATCAGAGTCAAAAGTTAAACAAAATATAGCAAGTAACTTAAAAAACATGTAACCTAGAGGTTAACATAAGCTATTCTGAAATGAACATATGAAATGCACAGAACGCATAGAGCTAAAGGTGAGTGTTATAGGCATTTAAAAAATTTATTTTGCTTCACTCAAGGGGGAAAAAAATGTAGTTCAGTATAATCTGTTCCATAATAGGAAATAAAGCTTTAAGGTAAAAAGTGTAGTGACTCTGATGCAGAAAACTTACACCTGTACCTTTTCATCTTCTGAGTTAACAATATATAACCTGGCAAAAAAGCTGCTTGTGCTTTGTCATTGACCAAATCAGGACAATTTTCCTGGCATGGAAAGCATAGTAATGAATGCTAAAACTCTCAGCACTCCTGGTACTGGAAGCCAGGAGCATTCGACTCAAGTCCCAATGCTGCCAGTAACCATGTGACTTTGAGGAAATAGTCACCTTCCTGAGCCTTAGTTTCCTTGTGTGTGAGGTAGGAATGCTGACTTGTACCCTGACTCCCTGAATTATGAGAATCAAATAAAAACTCTGGCACACACTGGTGAAACGAATAAATGAATGAAGATATATAAAGGCATTTTGTACATTACAAAGCCCTAAATGCAAGTGAATTGTCAATTGTTCTATTTCCCAAGCTTACAATCTAATCTGAGAAACATTTTTTTAAAATTGAAGGAAGAACGCCGGGTTAAAATATTTTGCTCTTTGGATGCAGGTTGTTTCATCCATCAATGAATGCAGCAGCAGTGGATTAGGCTGGTTGTCACCTACTGGGTGGCATTTGATGAGTGTACTTCATTTTCTTTTTCCTAAAAAAGTATAATAGTAACTCGTAACCAAAGCTTCAAGATTGGGTAGGCATTGCTTGGCTTTTCTGTTAGCTAGATACGTGGCCTTGAACGAGCCACTTCAACGTGCTGGATTGTAGTTCCCTTCTAGGTAAAATAAAGGCGTAATAATACCCGTCTTTACCATCTCATCGCTGTCTAATATAGGGGCTGTTGAGGAAAGAAAGGACCACATGTGGGACTGGGGAGCATGGGGGTAGAATCTGCCCAGGCTCAAGGGTTTGGCAACCTGGGGAGTTCCCAATAATTTCAGGGCAGAGACATGTGGATGGGAGATGATGCAGGGTTCCCCAGTGTACAGGTTGTAGTAAATCATGGGGGAGATTTGAGGAGCAGGTAGAGAGCCGGACTCTGCGGGAATATGAACACTGATATTTACCTCCTATCTCCAACAGGCAGAATGCAAAGTACTTTTGGTTACCTCTTACTTGCTGAATTATTCTGATGAAATAAATCAGCTTCTTCCCTTGGGGAGGAGGTATTTTAGGAGTTCAGTAAAATTAGATGCAGGCACGGAATAATCTCACAGTCCTGCCTTTCAGTTCAAGTATGAATGGGCCCCATGGTGAGAGAAACCCCCCAAATTCCAGGGGTGGAAAAGGGAGTTGGATTTCCCCTGTCTGGGAGCCAATAGGATAGGTCTAGCGGCTGGGGGAGAGGGAGGGATTTAATAAGGACTTCAATTATATACTACGGGTGGGAGGGTTTGGTAGTCAATTTCAGAAATGATTCTAAGCATGCAAGGTGCAAGTATGTATTTCTAGTTCTCCCCCAATTATTTTATTTTAAAAAATTTATTTATTGAAGTGTAGCTGATCCACAATAGCGTGCTAGCTTCAGGTGTACAGCAAAGTGATTTGGAGATATATATATATATATACATATATATTATTTTTTTATTCTTTTTCATTATAGATTATTATAAGATATAGAACATAGTACCCTGTGCTATACAACAAATCCTTGTTGTCTATCCATTTATTTATTTATTTATATTTTAAAATTAATTATTTATCTTTGGCTGCATTGGGTCTTCGCAGCTGTGCGCGGGCTCCCTCCAGTTGAGAGCGCAGGCTCATTAGTTGTGGCGCACGGGCTTAGTTGTTCTGTGGCATGTGGGATCCTCCCGGACCAGGGCTTGAGCCCCTGTTTCCTGCACTGGCAGGCAGACTCTTAACCACTGCATCACCAGGGAAGCCCTATCCATTTTATATATGGTAGTGTGTATCTGTCAATCCCGTACTCTTAATTTATGCCCCTCCCCCACTTTGGTAACCATAAGTTTGTTGTCTATGTCTGTGAGTCTGTCTCTGTTTTGTAAATAAGTTCATTTGTACTATTTTTCAGATTATGCATATAAGTAATATCATACGATATTTGTCTTTGTCTGACAGACTTCAGTGCTTCCCCCCTTAAAACCGAAAGGAGATGCATGTAAGCCAATCATCAGAGACTTTTCCTGTCAGCCTGCGAGCACACACTCGGAGTCTAGAATGAAAGCAAAGCACACCTTTGGGTTCCAGCTGAGCCTTCCAGTCACCCAAGGCCCAGTGGGTCTCGGGCCTTTGGGCTTAGTTCCTTTTTTACTGGATTCGGACTTCTCAGCAGACCTGAGGCTTCTCCAGACCCCATGTCATAATGTCTGATGTGCTCTGTAGGGGAACCTGTTCACTTTGGACCCTCCCTCTCTTCATCTTCTTCTTCGTTACAGAGATTCAGGCTCTTTAAATCTTTTTGTTCCCTCACTTGTCCTTCCTGGATCCTATGGCATTTACTTGGCTGACTTCAAGTTTTGGTTTTGGTCGGTTTTGTTTGGTATCATTGCCAGGAGGGACAGGGGTGAGGTAGGTGACCAGCTGACCCTGATTGTCCTGCCCTGATGAGCTCCTGGCCTGTGAGATTTTCACCTTTCAAACCAAGAAAGTCCCAGGCAAACCGGGAGCAGCTGGTCACCCTGGGAGCTAGGAGAGACGACAGAGAGATGAAATGCAGTATTCCACGATCAGCGCGGAACATTTACATTAAAAACCAGTCCTTTGGGCTTCCCTGGTGGCGCAGTGGTTGAGAGTCCGCCTGCCGATGCAGGGGACGCGGGTTCGTGCCCCGGTCCGGGAAGATCCCACATGCCGCAGAGCAGCTGGGCCCGTGAGCCATGGCCGCTGAGCCTGCGCGTCCGGAGCCTGTGCTCCGCAACGGGAGAGGCCACAACAGTGAGAGGCCCGCGTACCGCAAAAAAAAAAAAAAAAAAAAAAAAAAAAACACAACAAAAAACCAATCCTTTTACACCGAAAAGATTAACCTTCTCTTAGTGTATTTCCTATGACCTTCAAAGAACCTGTTTGCCTTGAGAAATACATGTGTCTTAAATGAATATGTGTGTAATAAACCCCTCTCAGCTTAAACCAGCTCGAGCAGACTTGATTCTCACAACCACACCCTCCGCTTTCTTTCTCCAGGCGCAGTGACGGTCCAGGTGTGTGACCCAGCTCAGCTATTGAGGATTATCTTGTGGAAATTTGGCTTGAGCTCCTAAGATGTTTGTCTGTTTGTGATCTGTGTCAGACTGCAGGGACAACTTAAACTCAAGACTCACCAGTGGATACACGTCTCACTTGAGAATGAAACCAGCAAAGAAGTAGGCAGAGTTGCAGGGCACAGAAAGGGACTGCAGTCTTCTCACCTGGTTGGAACGTCAGGGTCTGGTCACACCTGAAATGACCTTGTAGTTACAGGCGTGATAATACTCTCTATTTTGCTCCAAAGGGTTGGAGTTGTGTTTGTGTCACTAGGTACCAAAAGAATACTGAATAACTCAACATGATACAACGAAATTTAAATTTATAAACAGATACATTTGGAGTACTATGGCCATAAAGTGGTTCACTTCATTAAATACTCAGTTAGCATTTAATGTATAATTCAATTTTAAAACGTTTGATGGGCATGTATACTTTCAGGAACACACATAATGCTTAAGGTGAAGGAAGTTGGGTAGAACACTTTCTCTTAGCCTGACTCTATGTTTAACTAGCATGTTGCCTCGGGCAAGTTACTTAACCTCTCTGTGACTCATTTGCGCCATCCAAGAAACGTAGATGATAATAGTAACTAACTCTTATAGAAATTGTGTGTAGATGGTGAAGCAGCTACAACAGTGGTCTGGCACTTGAAAGAGAGTTGGCTCTTATTGATAAGAAATAAAGGGTTGTTAATTCATCCCTTTTTCTATCACTTTTACAATTAATATAATAGTTTTTAGGCAGTTTTTAAAATCTTTTGTAAAAATATTTTTATTGGAGTGTAGTTGATTTACAAGGTTGTGTTTCTGCTGTACAGCAAAGTGAATCAGCTATACATACACATACATCCACTCTTTTTTAGATTCTTTCCCCGCAGAAGTCATTACTAGGCAATTTAGATAAGACCATGCAGCATCACACATAGTAAGCAAATACATCAACCACTTAAGCATTAAAAGAGGTAGAAGCAATTATGTAAATAAGTAGACAGAGGAAAAAGCCCGAAGATTTATAATAGGCCAAAGAGAAAACGTTATTTTTATAAGTCCAGGTTATGGCAATTTTTTTGCTCATTGAAAAATTTTACTTATTATATCAATTTTCCAGAAAAAGATAAATATACATAACGCAGAAATAGGTTTCAGAGAGTCGGTTTGAAAAAGTCTTTGTTAGGGTGAATGCTGCTGCTTTCATAATAATAAACATTCGCATAATAAATAGTCTCATAATTAGCACAATACTTCGCCGCCTCTGCTTTGTAAAAGGAAACAAAAGGCTAGAACTGGGTCATATCTCCAATGTGAAATATAGGGCATTTCAATTAAGATTCAAGTTGACTTTTTAAAGTGTTATTCAAGTCAAATGCTACCCCATGTCAATTGCTTCCAGCTGCCGAATGAGTTTGTAAAGTTATAGGGCGTTTCAACAGCACGGCCTGCAACGCGCCCTAATCTCGCGTTACAACGGCGGCTTGCAACGCGCCTTAATCTCACGTTTAAAACGTAGAAGATAAATCACAAAGTGCGTAGAAGTGTATCACAACCATAATATGTGATAAATAAAGAATAACAATTATAAGTAATAAGTCCCTAGTCCCCCCGTCTTCTTGCAGGAATATGCGTGGAACAAAGGCTACAATGTGTGCGTAAACTTTCAGAGGCAAATTACCAGTTACTTCCAATGTTAATCTTCTCTTACCCCTTTCCATTTTTTCAGTGGACAATTTTGCATATATTTAGGACGTGTTGACTGCTTTTAATTTTTTTCTACAGGTCATTTTCTTGGAAAAAGGATGGGGAAATGGTATTTCAAACCAAGACCTGTCGTGACAGTTTAATTCATGCCCTTGCCATTTCAGTGGAATCTCTTTGAATCTTCTGCATGTGAATGAGAAAAAACATAGTAGGACCGTTCAGTGGTCAGACATTACTCTTACTGCCTCATTCTGTAAATTCTTCAAGTCAAAATGAAACTTAAATGGCATTTTGAAACAAGTGTACACATATGAGAGTATCTTCCAGAATTCAGTGGTCTAAGACTGGATTAGAAGGAAAGAAGTTTCATTGCCGGCCAGGAGCTTATTCCCCATTTTTCATTTCTGTTTGTAATTCCTGTCATCTTTGTTTCTTATGCTTTGGCTAAAAAGGGCGAGTCATATTTATTGGAACTGGGTTTCAATAAACATTAGGCATTATGGTGAACCAAAGAGTGATTTATTGATAATTTGTCACTTATATTTATGAAAATGTAGACCCCAGAGCTGCAGAGCTGGTAAATCATATTCTACAGCTTGAACGTGTTGGTTTCCCCCTGTACCCGCCCCATTTACTGCCAAAACACACCATCCACGCTGACTGCCCCGTACAACTCAGGTCCTGGGCATCACGCACTTACACAAAACAAGAAAGAACAACTGTGAGATATTTACTTTTTTGCTTCAATATGTTTTCAATTTAATTCTCAAGTTGAAGAAATAATAAATTGATAAAATGCAATTAGATGTGAGATTACAATTTAATGAGGCCAGAGAAGGGGCAAGAATGTAAATGGAACAGTAGATCGTGTGGATTTTTTTTTTTTTTTAGTTTGTTTATTATGTTACAGCTGTAAAGAACTTTCACACAGTTTCCAGATGCAGGCAGCTGTTAGTCCTTCTGGGAAGGAAACAAAGGTTCAGAGTTCATTTTGATCCACTTGTTCTGGACTAGTGGTATTTAAGATGACACTTGGCTGGGTTGCAGCCTCCAGCCGGACCCGAGGTTGTCAGGATGGGCATCGCTCCTCTCATCTGGAAATTTCTCCAGCCACAGGAGGCCCCAGTTTTCCTAATATGTTTATCTCCCATGGTGATGTCAGCAGAACTCAGCAAATCTAATATTCATGCTCAAGCAGATTTGCTGGTGCTCCTTCCTTATAAGAATAGGCCCTATATCACTCTTGCAGCTGCTTCCTCCAGATATGTGGACGCCCTTTGTGTTTCATGTTCTCTCAGACAGGGCTTGGGCAAGGAACAAAGCACCTACCTATCTGGCTGCAATCTATTTTTCTGGGTTTTTTTTTTTTGTTTGTTTTTTATTCACAAAAATCTAATTCCAGTGTTTTTTCTGTTTTGTTTTCTACAGATGTGACTATAACCATGTCTTTTTCCATTTGGCCAAATCTTTTGAACATAAAACATTTACAGCAGGAAAATAACACATCTTTTTTTCTTTTTTGGACAAATAATTGAGAGAAATAAAGAAGATTTCTAAACACAATTTAGGCAGAAAAATATTTCTTAAGTGTAATGCTCTATGTCTAAGGAATCAAACTCATGAAACTGTATATATGTTCCACACAGAAGTCTACAAAACCATGTTATGTGAACTGTTGTATAATATCTCCAGTTTTAATTATATGGTAACTAATCACTGGTTTTCAGGTTCACAGTGCTTTTTATGATTTGGTGGCAAACATATAATGAAAAGATGGAGAAACAAGCATAATTAGCTGCAGATTTCTTTTACACTTATGCAAATCTTCATTTCTTTAATGAAGAAATACTGATTGCATTTAAAATCTGCAACTACATGCGTCAAGATAGTTGGACGCTTACTAAGTGAAAGATGGGGAACTTATGTCTCCTTGTGAACTTAAGGTAATTTATTCCCACACGTCTTATTTACATATGAGCAGGTACATGTTAAAACTATTTCTAAATGAGTCTCAATTTCAGTTATTTTTAAGCATGACAATGTTGTAGCAACCTTAGGGGTTATCTTTGATACATAACTAATTTTGTATAACTAAGTTATATATAATTTCATATAACTGTAATTTTAAACGGTAAAATTACATGTATTTGTGTTATGTCACAGGATTGCTTATTTTTATATCCTTTGAGAAACATAAATGTTGATTATATAATACTTAAAGTGCTAATTCCGCACCCAAAGCACTCTTTTTTTCAAAGCCATCATCAGATATGCCTCTTTTGCTAGATTTGCAGTCAAAGCATAGTGTCAAATTGTAGGTGAAAGACAAGGCCCTTTAGTTTGTGTTAAGGGCTAGTTAAAAATATAGTATAGATGCTGTACACAAACTTATACAGTGCTGCAGGGCAATTATATCTCAATAAAACTGGAAGAAAAAACAGGATTGATGTTACAAGTGTTTGTTTTATGGTAGTTTGAGCATAAGTTTAATTGTAGACATACTGATCTTATATGCAAAGATCTCCAAGTGTAAATTCTCATACAATTTGGCCCTATAAAATTCTTCATCCTCATTTTATAAATTTGTAAATTGATATTTGAAGATTTAATATACACTGACCCAGGTCACATTGCAGCCACAGATAAGAGTAGTTTTATATCAAAATTTTAAAATATAAATTCATATGTTAAAAAGTTAAATTTTAAGACTGCCTACTTAAAAAAATTCCTGCAAATAATGGAACATAAGATTGATTTTCAAGTCAAAGGGACTGTCACCTTAATTTATTAACCAGAAGAGTTTGACAAAGAATACATTTGAAAAGAAAGCTAATAAAGGACAATATCAGAAACAACCAAAGATATCTATTTGAAGTTATATATATATATATATATATATATATATATATATTTTTTTTTTTTTTTTTTTTTTTTTTTTTGTGGTACGCGGGCCTCTCACTGTTGTGGCCTCTCCTGCCGCAGAGCACAGGCTCCGGACGCGCAGGCCCAGTGGCCATGGCCCACGGGCCCAGCTGCTCCGTGGCATGTGGGATCCTCCCAGACCGGGGCACGAACCCGCGTCCCCTGCATCGGCAGGCGGACTCCCAACCACTGCGCCACCAGGGAAGCCCCTGAAGTTATATTTTTAACTCTTGTTTTTATAAATTCTAATCACATAGAATGTAAAACCAGATTTGGAAAATACTTTCATTCACTGTTACTTGAAATGTGGAATATTTTAAAGTGAAGGTAAGGTGTACAGCAGAAGGGATTCTGCAGGTGTACTGAGGTCCCTGATCAGCTGACTTCAGTAAATCATAAAGGAGGTTGTCTTGTGTGCGCCTGACCTCAGATGAGCCTAGAAGGGGCGGTGCACCCCTGAAAGCAGGCTATGGATAGAGGGCCTACAGAGGAGGCTACATAGCAAGGACTGGACGAAGCCTCTAGATGCTGAGATCATTCCCAGCCGAGAGCTAGCAAGAAACCAAGGCCTCAGTCCAATAGCCACAAGGATCAGAATACTGACTGGAGGA
This sequence comes from Mesoplodon mirus, assembly GCF_964341445.2. Classification (NCBI taxonomy): domain Eukaryota; kingdom Metazoa; phylum Chordata; class Mammalia; order Artiodactyla; family Ziphiidae; genus Mesoplodon; species Mesoplodon mirus. Next base: position 226,986,776 of record NC_138976.1, on the reverse strand, counting down.
CTCTGAGCTCCACGTGAGAACCCAGAAGCGGCTGAGACCCTGAGCAGAGGGGCCAGCCACACCACCCATGCCCAGACTGCTGACCTACAGAACGCTGAGATAAAATGTGACTATTTCAGGCTGCCTAGTTTGTGTGATTTACTGCACACCAGAGAAAACGAATAAAGCTATAGACTGGCAAAACCAAGATTCTAACTCAAGTCTGTCCAACACCAGAGCCTCTCAGCGGTTCTTCACATGGACACGTATTATTGTACTGCACTGCACGCTCATTCTCTGCATAGTTCTTGTTCTAAATCATCTTTGACTCTGGGTTCCAGATTAAAGGTAGGCAAAAGCACCATGCAAAGACAGTTTGCTGGGCTTTGAGTTCCCGGTCCAGGCTGATGTGATGAGGAAGAGCAGGACTGGAGAATTTGTGGATATCCCCATCCTTGGTGTCAACTAAATGATGCTAATAGCAGTCTTAACACCTTATGCTAAAGTGACTGCCTTTGTAGAATCATGTGCGAACATAGCTGATGGCACCAGCTTTGGTTTGTCATTGAACATGTCACCCTGTGTTTCTTTATAAAATACGGGATTAGTGAGACCTAATTTTATCCCTACCAGACCAGATAAAGATTCCATAAGAGAGAACGAATTGAAATACAAGCAAGACAGCTGAGGTTCTGAAGTGCTGCACCAGGACTCAGTTGTATGGGGTCATGAGATAAAATCCAGTGTGGGTTTCAGGGCTCCGAGGGCATCGGGGACTTGCACTTTGCCTAACTAGTGGTAGCAAGACAAGTTCTCTGGTCCATGTGGCAGAGGGCCAGGAGAGCAGGCATGGCTGCATCAGGGTGTTCAGACATAGTAGTCAGATGAAGATTTCCATATGCCCCGGTGAGATGTGAGAAAAACCCATGACTTTACATTCCCAAGAGAAACACATACATCCCTGAAACAGATCTCGGGTGATATTTGGAGACTGGGCCGTGGTTTGTGTGAATCAGGAATTGGAAACCAGATGAGAGTGAGGTACCTTTGCAGGTATCAGCACGAGCAGATGAGGTACAGACACCAGACCTTCTGCCTCTCTCCCCCACAAATGACACACCTCTGGCACTTGGGAGGGCCCTGGAGCTAAGGTACAATTCTAGGAATTGGGTGAAAGGCAGTGAGTCACCCTGAAATAACTATATATATAATTATAATTATATATGACCTATTTATGTTTATATACAACTATAAGATATAAAATACCATATATAATATATATTATAGCTTTATAATAATAACTATATTTTAAGGTTATATGTAATTATACGTTTTCCTCCATCCAGTGGGACTGGAGTTCAAAATAGAAATTATGTATCGTGAAACAACAATAAGGAAAATTCTACTTCCTGAAAACCGAGGTTTGGGACCTATATATGTGTAACTATCCCATTTCATTAATAACAGTGACTTGGTGTCAGCAGCGTCATATTAATCGCCAACACCGTGCGTATTGGAAACTGGAACCCACCGAGGCTGTGATCTGTCGAAGGTCATATAATAAATTAGTGGCTAGCACCTCACTAGACTCTAGACTTTCACCTGGTCTTTGTTAGTGCTTGTGTTGGAACAACACTTTCCTCTGATATCTAGAAAACTGAAGGTTCAGCCCCACTTTTCTCTCAGGTTTGTGGAATGTCATTCCTGGTTTATATGTCTCCCGATGCCACTTAGTCTAGGGAAGCCTGTGGCTGAATAGTAATGGATGAACAGTTGGTATCGCAAAGTTTTGAGGGAGTAGTGTCCTGAAAATAAATGCCCATGACCTGGTGCTTATAAAAATTGGTGAACCCCGGGCAGGGATCAGAAGAGTCTTGGAGAAAGATGGTTGAAATATGTTTAACTTCAGTAGAAAAGCCAGTCTGCAAAAATATACGAGTTCCTGAAGTCTTAAGCATTTCATGACCGGCTGGGAGCAGATGCTCGTTCCAACATCCCTGTCCCAGAGCCTGGGATGTTAAAATACCATTTAGATCCTTGAAATAAGCTGATATTTTCACCTCATAAAAATACCTATGCATGTTCACCTGAGACGAAAAAAAAAAAGTGACATTTTCTGGTGACTTGCTTGAAGAATCCCGGTACTCATTTTCAAAAGGAAGAAATGGAAAAGTCTTCATTTCCAGCTGCTTGGAGATGGGAGGGAAGGAATTAGTATCTACAATTCTTACAACAGTCTGTTGGTTTCAGAAAAGTGTAAAACACTGTGTGTACACGTAGGTACAGAGGAACAGGCATGGTAACATTCTTTAACAATAACTTGAAAGTCTTTTTAAAAAAAATTTTGATTCTTGTTCTGTCTGCAGGATATCCGAAGGCAAAGATTTCAGCAGGAGTTGGATTCATTCTCGGATGTCAATGAACTACCCTGAACTTCCTCTTTGTACGTTCTCTGCTATTTTTTTTTTTTTTTTTTTTTTGCAGTACGCGGGCCTCTCACTGCTGTGGCCTCTCCCGTTGGCGGACCACAGGCTCCGGACGCGCAGGCTCAGCGGCCATGGCCCACAGGCCCAGCCGCTCCGCGGCATGTGGGATCTTTCCAGACCGGGGCACGAACCCGCGTCCCCTACATCGGCAGGCGGACTCTCAACCACTGCGCCACCAGGGAAGCCCCGTTCTCTGCTTTTAAATCCAGCGAAAGCTGTCAGCTTTTAAGCGTGCATATGGGACATCCCTACTTTGTCACTGCTGGAAGTTACCAAAGCCCTGCCATCTAATTTGCTGGGGTTTTTTTTTCTCCTCTGCTGAAATTAATATTTGAAAATTGAAAGCCCCGCATTAGCACCGAACACTGGGAACATTTTATGGCACTTCAGTGGTTCTGTAGTGCCAGCTGGTTTTCCATCCCCTCCGAGGCTCAGGATGCTAAGTGCCCAGGGACAGCCCGTAGAGGTTTCACCATAATCCACCTTTATCCATTAACAGACACTCAATCACTAAAGTGCTTACTAGACTAAACATATTTATCCAACCGAATCACACTTTACAATGCAAATCTGCCAATCCGCAGCTATTAACAAGAAACTGCTTTAAGGGGATTTTGGTGTTTGTGCTGTGAAGAGCCCGCTTACCTACAACAAACCACTAAACCAAATTAACGTAGCTGTATCCTCATAAAAGAAACCAGATATCCTGTTGTGAAAATGGAGAGCTTGGTGGGACAGACCTCCTTTGATGGCTTCGCAGGGTGGCAGACAGGGCTTCAGACTTCCAATCTGGCCACCAAGTCATTGCGAACCTCCACCGTTCAGCTCTCGATAACTTTCAAAGCAAAATAAAAATGCAGCATCCGGGTAACTCAGTTAAGTCGTCAACGCGCTCAGTTACTATTGTAATTGCCGTAAGGGCTGTAATTGTTGGATAAGGCTCCTTAATTCTAATTGCTCCTTCAACCAAGACCATGTTGTAAAAGTGCTTGCATTAGCCAAAAATAAAATCCAAAAGACACAAATGTGGTAGTAATAATAATTCTTTTTATTAGCCTGGCAGAGAGGAAGAGAACAGAGCTTTAAAAACTTCAAAGTTCTGACCAAAAAAAAAAAAAAAAAAAAAAATCAGAATCGGAGAGACTCATATATTCTTTGCCCCATTGTTAGAGCAATACTTACTAAGTGCCATCACCACAAGCTAAGGGTTTGACAACACTTTTTTTCTAGTCTGCGGGAAAGTCGTGCCATCTGCGTTGCCCCACTAATTTAAGATTTCTGTCACCAACTACATACCACAGCCTTGAATGTCCTCACTCAGAACTCTTAATCGCCCCAGGCTTATTGGTATTATACCTCCTTTAAATACCAATATTTTAAGGCAGCTTTGACACTTGGTAGGGTTTGAGGTAAGTTTTTCCCCCACTTAGCTAGCAAGAGAAGAAAGGTAGAATTTACCCAGAGTTAAGCTACTGACACAAAGTAAATAGGAATTCGTAAAATAATAGGCCATTATACTGCACAGAAAAAGAGCACTACTGCATCTGAACTCCACACCTCTGGTACGAAAATGAAATATGAATTTCCAGTCTCTACTGTTTATCAGAAATAATGAGCACTTTCTTAGTTTACTCGACTTTATAGGCACTTCTGGGGAAAATATTATGTGCAGTTAGAGCCAGCTTCATTTTGGAGGGCACTCTTCACTCTGGAGTCATTTCCAAAGTGAATAAACCACAGTGTGCATTTTCCCAAAGATCAGCCGAAGAAAGACTTCAAGCCAAAATAAAAATTAAATTGTCATGCAGCAGAATGTCAGCAGTTTGCTAGAAATATTTCAGAAACATGGGTATGTTCCTGAAATAGGAAAAATAAATATAAATTCTTGTTTCTATATGTATTTAATCTTTGTCTACCCCTCTCATCTCTCATAGTGTAGGAATGAACTACAAAAGAGCTGCCAGATGAATCATGACATATTTTGAGGTCAGCTTTGTGCTGTAAAATGTGTGAAAAATAGTCTTGATGGCTTACTTAGTTAAAAAAATGAAATAAGAACAAACACTAATGTTTTTGTACATGTGTTAAGAGGTGCAATTCTTCTGACATTTGAAGTAATAATGTGAATATCCTATAGTTAGGCAAATATCCCATTCACGTCAATGTGCACCAAATAATCTTCTAATAAAATGACCTGCCTTATGTTTATGATAATAATCTGGGATTTAAATCCGGACATGATAAATGTTATGTTTATGGGCAAGCATGGAGTAGTGAAAATACTGAGTAAAATATTGAAGAACAATATTGCAAACTTTAGCTCTTGGCCTTGAAACCATTTTTTTCCAATTTAGCTATCACAGAGGACAGCATTTATAAGCATAATTATAATGTTGCTATTTTTTCTTCCTTGATGGCTTTTTAATTTCAGTTTTCGATGGGAATATTCATTAGTTTTTTGATGGGAATATTAACCATTCACTATTTCATGTTGGACTTTGAAACTGCATTTTTCTGGCAACAATATGTATCTATCATCCAAGAGAAGTATGGATAATGTATAGTCAGTAAAAACATTTAATGATATGGGTGCTGTGTTGGAAAGATAGAAGAGGCAGGAAACATCCTCCAGTTTAGAGGGGCTCATGGGATAGAATTATGAAGAATTTAAAAAAATATCTCCTAGAAATATACAACAGTGTCTGCAGGATTCCTGTAAAGGAAAAAGGAGATAAAGAGAGAAGGTTTCCAGCGTTGGATTGTAAATTCTTCCTGAGGATGACTGTCATTTTCATTTCTTAATACTGATTAGAGCTTGACGTTGTACAGGTAGGAGATCAATACATGTGTGTTGTCTTAATGAATAAAAGGATTCCAACAACAGATTGTGGGGGAGCAAGACTCATGGAACAAGAAGGTAGCTGTTCCCCCCAGGCCATGGAAAGGTGAAGGTGGCAGGGAGAAGCAAAGGGGCTGGTGAAGGAGGGGCACCTTTGAATTCTACATGTCCTCTTGGGCTTTACCCCAAGGCAAGGCAGACAAATAGCACATTTTCACAAATCCAAACTTCAGAACGCATCACTGTTCTGAAACATCAAGACTCTGCACTAGCGTCCCTTTGTGGTACAGAAAGCAGGACCACCTCTTACAATCAACCTGGGAAGAGATGTAGTTTTTATTTAGCTCACTTCCTGGTTGGTATAAGAGTTTCTTCTGCAGCCTCCCGGCCACAGATCTAAGGAGAAACTCACTTGTTACTGTAGAAGAAAGTTCAGATGTAAGGACTTGTTTTATTATCTCACAAGGGAAGATAAACATCTTGGAAGAAGATGCCCAGGATCTGGGATGAGAGTCCCTTGAGGAAACCACTCACCACTGCAATCATGTGTACTTATATGGCCTCATCGGTTCTCTGTGTCTAAGTAGATCATTATTGTAGCCCTCCCAACCCCCTTCAAATGGAGCTATCTGTAGTAGACTTTTAAAAATTGTTTTAACTAATTGTTTTCCCTGTCTCCTAGTAGTTCAAAGATTCTTTCCATATCTGCCTGTTTCCATCAGTACCACCTTAGACCCACATTTAAATAGCTAGATCGTTTAGCGCTCACAGCCTCGGGGATGTGACAGGGCAAAATTCTTTTTGCTTCTAGTTTACAAAAGTCAAAGCCAGAGGGAGAAGAGAGAAGGTGTGAGGGGTAGTCAAAAGCTTAAAGATTTGGGGAATGAGGGATTTTATTGTCACACCAGAAAACATTTCCCTGGATGGAGTGTGGGAGGAGAGGAGGAAGAGAAGTGCTGAGAGAGAGCTTGGTGAGTCCTGGCAGAGGAGCCGGGACCAGATCTAGTTAGATCCGTAAGGATCTGTAAACACGCCAGATAGATTTGTGGGCTTTGTGAGCAAAGGGGACGCAGAGCTCCTGAAGGCGGCAGGACCCCAGAGCAGGACAGGCTGCCCAGTGGGTCTGGGAGATACGTACAGACAGCCTCCCAGAGATTCCCGAGGGGCAGGCTGACCAACATGGCAGCACATGGTGACAGACCCCAGGGACAGAAATGTCATGTGGAAAGGGATGGCGGCCACCTGAGTGCCTGAATGACTGATGAATGAAGACCAGCTGGGACATGCCGCAGGGGATACCTGACAGCAAAGTACCCATGACACCCCCTTCCCAGGTCTTGGTTGGCACCATGGACTCACCTAGACCTTGACCCTAACAACAATGGGTGATTATCCCAATTAACTGAGATTTGGGTTATGCCACCAAGGTAGAGTGGGGAAGCAAAATCTAAACGGTGCTGAGTTACAGAATGGAAAACTTTCAGAATGTTCTACTGCTCATCAACTGTCAATTTGTAGGCTGTAATGGACACCATCTACATATCATTAGTGTTTCTAAAACTGTGAAACTGGCAAAACAAAGAAAAAATACTCAGCTTCCCCCCCCCCAGAAAAAACCCAAACAGATCTAGAAATGCAAATGGGTGTGAGAACAGAGTGAATGTTCTCTGTTTCCTCTTCCCCCACCAACTGGCACATGAATACTGGTTCTGCTTCACACAGATGACAACTGTTGATGAGTATTTTTCAACCTTTTAGAGCCCATTAGATCATAATAGGCATCTTCATTTGAGGTTGAAAACACAGAAGAAAAGAAAATTCTACTTTCACAAGGTTAATTTTTATATTAAGATTTTATCCTTATTTTAAACAAACTATGAAGCCTACAGAGTTTGCCCATCATGATTGGCCTCGGCAAAGAGAAAAACGTCTTTGCAGAACCCTGACCAGAAGTGATGTGGATTTTTTGTTTGAACATGACCCAAGCAGCTCCAATGACGCATGAAGTGACAGGCTCGGGAGAAGGCCCAGGTTAGGTTCATTCAACAAGGGACCATTCAGGGTTGGCCGATGGCTGAGAAGCCATGTTAAGGTAAAAGAAACCATGGGCTCTGGTTCCAAAGACAGTCACAAGCAAACTGGAATGCCAGCACGGAGAGCGTTTCTCCCAGCTGCCTAGATTGTATCTTTTCTTGGAAGAACTTGCTAGACCTTTAATCCTTGGATTGTGGTGGAGTTTGAAAATGAGGAAAAGGGAACATGAGGCTGTAAATGGATTCTGTTTACGCTTATTGCATTTAAAGGATTTTTCATTCATTTTCTCTTGGAGAAATAATACTTCTACCAGTGTAGATATCAATTTTGAAGGAATTCTGCAAATTGCAAATATATGGCAGGTAAATTATTTGTAATAGATTTCACAATTAATAATAATAATAATTTTCATTTATAAAATAAGAATTTTTGAAAATGGTTGGATCACCAAAAATGGAGGGCCTCCTGCCTTTGTTATAGGCTTTATTTTCTATTATCACCCAAGGCACTAACATTAAATAAAATTATAAATTTAATTCTTTAGTTGCACTAGACACATTTCAAGTGCTCAAAAGTCATGTCTGGCTGGAGGTTAATATTTGGATAATTCACATAGAGAACATTTCCTTCATCACAGAAAGTGCTATTGGCCAGTGCTGCTGTAGAGCTAACAGTCGTGTTATCAGGAAGAGAGAAAATTTGAAATATTACTGCCACAGTTTCATTCTTTATCTACTGTGTAAACACAAAACTTCTGTTAAGAGCATGTTTATAGTAACACCATGGCTAATATCCTACTAATTTCAGTTCTCACTGACTGGCTGACTGACCCACTGAATGAATTTTTCCTGATTTTAATGTAATATGAGATGAACAACTAAAATAAAATAATGGTTTATTCTACTGATTGGAGGTTAATGAGTGTTCTTTACATGAAAATTAAAATACTGATGACATGATTATTCTTATCTCAATCTTAGCCTACAGATACAAATCACATCGCTAAGGAAGAAAACACACCATTTGGTTAATTCTGAGCCAAAATATTTGCTGTTTGGTTGTTTTAGCATTTATTTCTTCTGTGCTTAAAAAGAATTGGTGGAGACAACATCACACATATTTATGTATATTCAGTGCAGTGCAAGCGTCTTACACATTTTAGAATTAATTCTGATTGCCCTTGTGTACTCATATGAGGAACCCTGAGGGCAAACTTGTTTGGAGTTTTCACATTGAGTTAGATGAGGGAATCAGTTCATTTGAAAGACTAATCTTTAGGTCTGTAATCTCTACCTTTTCCTGTGTTTATTTTTGAAATGCAGTTTTGTTGAGAATTGTGGAATAACGGTTTACACTAAGGAAGTGAGTCAGTGTCACCATGAAGTAAGAGGATTAAATCTGGGGAACAGTAATGCCCAGTAGGGTTCTATGTTGTAGAAATGGGTGGTAGGCAGGGAGACTAAGCAGATTGTTCTGGAAGAAACACGTATGGATCCTGGGAATCCAAAAATACTCTTAAATTGAAGGTGACTCCTTGAAGATGGTTGAAAAAAATAAGATGCAATTTTTCAGTGACATAAGAATCCACATGTAAGGTGATACCCATGTGTATCCCTCTACTTAGGCATGTAGAGGATTTTTATTTATAAAGAAGATTTTGTTAGGTCTCGTATCTACTTCTAAGTCAGATCTTTTTGAAAGGAATAGTTTGTCATTCCTTTGAGTGAGTGATGAATGAAGTTTTCACTTTTTGGATTAAATGTACTTTCATCACTTTGGATTTTTAAAACATATATTCAAAATACAGGAAGCAGCATTTAAATTGGTATCAGTGTTCTGGTGGTTTCTCCACACACACAAAAGAAGTCTAGCCACGTATAGACCTAATTCCAGAAAAGATGAGAAGAAACTTTGGATATCTCAAATGGAATATGTAGCTGTTGGCTTTGCTACATTTTTTTTCATTCTTCAGTAATAGAGATGAAGGCAAAAGATAGCAGTTTTTGAACATTATTATTTTGAACACAAAACATATGTACTATTTTATAAATCCTTAAAACCCTTTCAAGCTTGGGAGATTTCTTATGAGGTTCTCACTGCATTTGGAATCAAGAAATATTTATTTAAGTTCCCACTTTGTGGAGAGCAGTGTGTTGGTTCTTTTGGAGGATAATGAAAAAATATGACATAATCCCTGATGTGGGGGGGGGTTTGTAAGGCAGTGGAGAGAGAAAACTCTCAAACTCTCAAAGCAAACAGAGGAAGGAGTAATGCAAGATAGCTTATTTTAATGGTATAGACATTAAACATAATGGAGCCTAGAGGAAAGGGCAGGTTCCCTGGAGGAAATGGGACTGAAGTTAGGTTTTGATGGATGGATGAGGGTTGGAAAGGAAGATGGGCAAAGGAGATGCCTTTGAGGTAGAGGAGCTATAGGTGGGGTTTTGGAGACCCGAACAGCGTGCAGCGTTCTTGGGGCAGCTCTTGATGCAGCTGGAAAACAATTCTGAAGACTGGAACGTCTGAGGTTGTGTAATGAGAGTGAGGCTCCCTATTATAGTCAGGCTTTGTGCATGAGTCCCTTGAGGGACCATGGAAACCACCAGCGATTCAGACCGTGGTTAAAGAACAAGAGGGGAAGGTCTCTGCATTCTGGCCTCTCATCTAAGCTAATTTTTCATCAATAAAGAAGTGAGTAGCCAACCCTTCAACACTTCCTTTACCTAAAGGTGATTGAATTTCCTCTATTAGTCTGCCATCCACGTTTAAATGAAACACAGTGTTTTGAAATTTTTACTTATGGTTAAAATGTTTCTCAGTGGTTTGGAAACTTGGGTAGTCCTAAATTTCTCTCAGATTTCCCCTCCTTATTAGTTTGTATAAATGTTGATTCACCCTAGCAATGAGCTATGGGTAGGAAGGATTTTTCTCCTTTTTTGTGCTATAGAACACAGCATTCCAGAAAAACCTCATTTCCGTTGATGAATGGCTATTGGCATACAGAAATCTGGCATGTGGTTGAGGAGAAGGGATACAGCTGACATGAGAAAAGCTGGAGAAGGAGACCGTAATCCCCCTTCAAATTCACTGCTTATTAGAGGAGCTAAAATGATTAAGCAGCTGGAGGTTTTGATGTATGAGGAAAGATTAAAAGAATTACATGTGTGTAAGTTGGCCGTGGAGCTAAGGGGTATGTGCATGTGTGGTGGGGTGGATCCTGATAGCTGTTTGCAGATAATTGAAAGTATAAGCTCCACAGAGGGAGAGGGATTGTGGTGGTGGTCTTTAGGGGATTATCTAAGGGCAATGAATGAACTGAAGAAAAGGGGAAAAAAATGGCTTCATCAGGAGGACTTTCCTAATGGGTGAGACTTAAGAGGCCATAAAAGAATCTCCCACAAGGGGTGGTGAAATTCCCATCCCTTGAGTCATCTGGAGGAGGCTTATAAAGTGTTGGAAGCACACCATGCTGCCCTGTGGGGGGACAGACTTGGTAAGCAAGACCATCCTTTGTCTTGATGTTTTACAGCTTAATTTTGAAGATGAATCAATTGGTAAACAGTAAATCTGGAAACTCCCCAGGAACTGGGTCTGTCTCATCTCACTGATAATTTTCTCCAAGTAAGAGAGACATGTCCCACACCTCTTCCTCCTCTGATTTCCACACATTGTCCTTGACATTATATCATTTCTTAAGGGACATAATGGTCCAATGGTAGAGGGATTGCAAGATGGAAAGTGTAGGCAGCATGTAATTCATATGAACGAACCCTCCCTGCACTGCAATCTCTTTCCTTGAACACGCCTGCCATCTGTTATGTTAGGAGGACGCGCTGTATTGTGTTCCTCATGGTTCCTCAGTGTTAATGAGGGTTTGGACCATGCTACTCTTGGAAATGAAATTGGTCAAGGCTAGCTTTTCTCCAGTACCATGACAAGGCAGAAATTCTTTCTGGTGACTTTTAATAATGAAAACCAGAGTATGTCTATTTTTATAATTTGCACAAACTGAAAGAGGTAGGATCTCAGAGCTCTTCATTTCAATGCAAATGGAAAAAGAAAAAGAAAGAAAGAAAGAAAGAAAGAAAGAAAGAAAGAAAGGAAGGGAGGCAGGAAGAAAGAAAGAAAGAAAGAAAGAAAGAGAAAGAAAGAAAGAAAGAAAGAAAGAAAGAAAAATCCCATAACCTTGTAGGATAATATGCTTCAACCTCATAGTTTGTCTCTCATGTTTTTCCCCCGTGGGAGGAATAATATATGATTCTCACAAGAAGATTTACATCCAAGTTTTTCTGCACAGTGTTATTTATACAACTAATAACTAGAAATAACCTAAATATTAATAGTAAGTTAAAAAGTTTTTATGTCTTTATGATAAATTGTCACAGCTGCAAAATTCATGGTTTTGAAGACTATATAATAATATGAGAAAATGCACATGATATGTTGGAAGAAGTAAGCAAGACATACAAATACAGGGGCATTTTAAATGTATTAAGATAAGAAGATGGACAGATAAATGGATAGACATTTATATCAGCTTTGTTATCTCTGAGCGGTAGGATTATGAATGATGTTAATTTTCTTCTTCATACTCTTTCATGTGTTTTGCAATTAATACATATTACTTATCACAATGTGATTTAAACAGATCTTTACATTTGAAAGTAAAAGAAATTTTTTTAAAAACATGGGTATTTGGATAAGAATATTTTTCATTAAGCAATAGACTAATCACAGCTCAGAGTGGACTTTTCTGCATAAAAAATAGATTAGGTGGAAAAAATTGTGGTACTTCTATACAATTTAGAAAGAGGAAAATTAAAATTTGTATTTTTTATCCAAAATATTTTTATAAGCTGAAACAAGCAGAAAGCTGAGGATTGGTTTATGTCAGCATTTCACAAGCTGCTCCCAAGTAACCTAGTGTATCAAAATATTTTATTATGTTTACTTCCAAAAACCTTTCATTGGGGTACAATGTCAGACATTTTATTTATTTTAATTTTTTTTAAAATTTTGAACTCTTCAAGTTTAATTCCACCAAAATTACATCACAGAATTGGGACATAATGAAGTATTTCTAATGAAAGGAATAAACAGAACTTGCCTAAGCACTGGTTCATATTTGTGACATGTTATGTACACACCAGGCCTGGAACTTCACCACTCCTGTCAATAGAAATTCACAAAGCTCAATACGTTGTACATTTTAAAAAGTACTAACAAAGATAAACATGTTTCTATTCTTCTGGACTTACTAGAATCTTTATATAGTGATATGTATTTCTGACTCTTAGAGAGAGATATTATGACATCATTTTCTACAGTAAATCAATAGAGGAATTACTATGCAATGTAGCATAAAACGTTTTCTGTTATTATCTTTAGTATTAAGTTTTCTCCTATTACCTTTATTATTTAGCATTGTAGAATATCAGAATTATGAAAAAATTAAAATTATGAGAATCAGAAAGAAAAAAATGATCAAATGAAAGCAATTAAAACTATAAAAATTCATGAGACCATCACAAGTAAAAAATATAAGGTTTCATTCATTCATTTTACAAATATTTATTGTGTGCCTTTGATGGCTCTGGTGCTCTTCTAGAGACAATGAATAAAAAAGGACAAAGATCCCTGTCACTGTGAGGTTTTCATTACGGCAAACTTTAAATCTTCCATGACATACTAAGTATCTGTATGTACACACTAAATATTGTGAAAGTAATCTTTATGTGAAGTTTTGCATTTGTTTGTTTTTCCTTGGAAGTAGAAGCACTGAACTAAAAGAAGTTATACTTTAGAGATCCCTGACAGATATTGTTAAAATGGTCTAAACTGATTTGATGTTTTTCTCTATTAGTGTAAATTATTGTCTTAGCATCTTTTATTAATTTATCTTTAATTTATTCATCAGTCTGATATGCCACATTCAATGGCATACAAAATATATTATATATACATATATGCGTATATATTCTATTTTATTAACCTACCTATTCTACTTTCCATATGAAGAAGCAGGGGACAGATGTATTAATTAACTTCCTCAACCACTAGAACAAAAATATGAATTGCCTAAATTATTTGAAGACACATATTCAACACAAAATAAAACAAATAAAGCAGACCATATAGTAAATAAAGAAAGCAGTGAAATTTGAAGCATAACAGAACATGTGATGGCAGGGACAAGACCAAAAAATTTATTGATAAATATGAATGGGCTAAGTGAACCCACAAAAAGAAAAGATTCTAATTGAATCACAAAGCAAAACACAACTAGTAATTGTTACATGAGATATGTCTTTAAAAAATAATTTAGTAATGTTGAAACTAAAAGCATAGGAAAAGGCACAGCATATACACACTACTATATATAAAATAGATAACCAACAGGGGCTTATAGTATAGTACTGGGAACTCTACTCAGTATTTTGTAATAGCCTATAAGGGAAAAGAATCTGAAAAAGAATATACATATAGATATATAACTGAATATAACTTTATATATATATATATATAAAGTATATATATAACTGAATCACTGTGCTATACACCTGAAACTAACACAACATTGTAATTCAAGTATACTTTAGTAAAAAAAAGAAAATGCAAACAAAAAGTGAAAGGGTTGTTATCCTCACTAAAGACTGGAGTGAAATCAGATGAAAACGTTACATGAGATAAGCAGGATAATCTATTAATTATCATACACCAAGTTATTTTTTTTGAAAGTTCCTCTTTTTTTGTTTGGTTATTAATTAATTAATTTATTTATTTTTGGCTGCGTTGGGTCTTCGTTGCTGTGTGTGGAGTTTCTCTAGTTGTGGCGAGCAGGGGCTACTCTTCATTGCAGTGTGGGGGCTTCTCATTGCAATGGCTTCTCTTGTTGTGGAGCATGGGCTCTAGGGGGGCAGGCTTCAGTAGTTGTGGCATGCGGGCTCAGTAGTTATGGCTCATGGGCTTTAGAGCGCAGGTTCAGTAGTTGTGGCGCATGGGCTTAGTTGCTCCGCAGCATGTGGGATCTTCCTGGACCAGGGCCCGAACTGGGTCTCTTGCACTGGCAGGCGATTCTTAACCACTGCGCCACCAGGAAAGTCCTACCAAGTTACTTTAACTTAGACAAGTTTAGTAATGTTTTCATCCCCCTGCTTCTTCACATGGAAAGTAGAATAGGTAGATTAAGAAAATAAACTGGACAGCCAGCACTGAGACCAAGCAGTCTTGCTTTCTAGCACCACTCCTTACCTGGATCAGAAGTCGGTGCCTGGATTTTCCCTCCTTCTCTGACTCAAGAATGTATATATGGCAGAGTTTCCTGACAGTGTAATGCCAATGAAGGTAGAAGTTACATCCAAGGGCAGCAGAGTCAGTAAATTACAATTGAACCATTGGTAGTTCCAGCCCTAAAAATTCGTTAGCCATTAAGAAATTTCACACCCCTCTTCACAGGGACCTAGCTATCACCTTTCTTGTCTTCTTGTTCTTTCTTTTCTCCTACAGGCTGGTCAGAGACCTTGACAATTATTCCCTCTGTGTTGGTTAAGTATGTGGTTCTCTTTTCTCACTTCCAACCCATAATGGTCATGCTCTGAGGTCATCCTACAACCAGAAATGCTGATCAAGGTACTGCTTTGTCAATGGAGGGCATTTTCTTTTCTGACAGGGATTCTGACATCAGTTTGTTAAGTTACCTTTTCTTTTTCTTCTTCTCATTGCACATATTTTGTTCCATAGTTGAGTTTTTATCCCCTTAGCTTTACTGAGGTATATTTGAAAATAAAATTATATATATTTAAAGTGTACAATGTAATGATTTGATCTATGCATACAATGTGAAATGATCACCACAATTCAGTTAATTAACACATCCATCACCTCACATAGTTACCATTTTTTGTGTGTGTGATGAGAATGCTTAAGATCTACTCTCTTGCCAAATTTCTAGTGTATAATGGAGTATTATTAACTATATTCACTCACCATGCTGTACATTAGATCTCCAGTGCTTATCTGTCTTATAACTGAAAGTTTTACCCTTTGGCCAAACTCTCCCCATTTCCCTCACCCCTCAGTCCCTGGCAACCATTTTTCTACTTTGTTTCTATGAGCTTGACTTTTCTTTTTTTTTTTTTTAAGATTCCACATATAAGTGAGATCATACAGTATTTGTCTTTCTCTATTTAACCTATTTAACTTAGCATAATGTCCTCCAGATTCATCCACGTTTTGGCAAATAGCAGGATTTTCTCCTTTTTAGAGGCTGAATAATATTCCACTGTGTTTATCATCTCTATCTCCCACATTTTCTTTATCCATTCTTCTGTTGATGGACATTTAGGTTGTTTCTGAGTCTTGGCTGTTGTGAATATGCTGCAATGAACACCAGAATGCAGATATCTCTTTGAGGTACTTATTTCCTTTGAATATATACCCAGCAGTGGGATTGCTGGACTGTACGTAGTTCTACTTTAAATTATATGAAAAAAATTAAAATTATAGTTGAGTTTTGATGGATCACTGTAAATTATGTCAAATAATTTCATTCTCTCTTTTGCTTTTTTAGCTAATACCCATTAGCTGATCTTGTCCATGTTTAAAATTTTGATACTTTGTTCATCGTAAAGTTTTTTGCACTCATTTTGATTTCTAAAAATATTACTTATAAAGATTATTTCTCTTATTTATTGAGTCTTTTTGGCACCCTCTTGAACTTTGCAGCCAAGGCAAAAGCCTCACTTACTTAATCCTGGTCCTGGCCCTGCCCATTTTTCAGAACTAGCTATTAGGAAATCCCAAGAGAAACCAAAGTCATAGCAAAGGGTTTAGCAATGCTTTTCTGATAGACGTAATTAATTTTCTTCCCATTTTCCCCTCATAAAGCTAAGATAGCTTGCCAGTTTTTTTTTATTATCTTCAGATCATTTTCAAATCATCTTAGATAACAGTTGGAATGCAGTCCATTTCTTGATTTATTTGCCCATGTGTCAAGCACACTAGCAATGCTTGTTGACCGACAAGACGAGCTTCTGCTCATGGTTTAAGTCTGTTGCAGTTTATTTGAGAGAGTTTCTGGAATTTGCGAGACCACATAGCTCTGAAAAAAATCAAATAAGTTGGTGCAGAATCTATTGGTAAATCCTCAAATAACAAAACACATAGTCATTTTTATGTTATCATAAATTATCCTTCCCAGAAAAAGGCTCTCCTATTTTATGTAAATGAGCAAATGATAGCTTTTGTTAGAGAAGAGTTTTGGATGTCTGAAAATATTGAGTTATTTAGTATCAAGGGGGGCAAGAGAGGAGGGCAGTTGTGAATAGTTTTGGAGGGGGCAGACCATTGGGTCTGTCATTTAAAAATTGTGAATATTTACATATATTCTTCTGGATTTGAAGACAAAATTCTTATGAAAATAGTGTAATTAAGCTTTTGGAGGAATTGGGGCATCAGATCTAAGAGACAGGCAGAGCAGGAAGAATGTAGATAGAGCTGAAGGCCAGTCTGAGGTCCAAGGGTAGGAGATTTGGGGAGTCTATTTTCTATGTTGAGTCATATATATTTTTAAATTTTATTTATTTATTTTTGGCTGCACTGGATCTTCATTGCTGCGCGTGGGCTTTCTCTAGTTGCGTTGAGCAGGGGCTACTCTTTGTTGTGGTGCTCGGGCTTCTCATTGCAGTGGCTTCTCTTGTTGCGGAGCACAGGCTCTAGGCATGTGGGCTTTGGTAGTTGTGGTACGCGGGCTCAGTAGTTGTGGCTCACGGGCTCTAGAGCGCAGGCTCAGTAGTTGTGGCGCATGGGCTTAGTTGCTCCGCGGCATGTGGGAACTTCCCGGACCAGGGCTTGAACCTGTGTCCCTCGCATTGGTGGGCGGATTCTTAACCACTGTGCCGCCAGGGAAGCCCGAGTCATATATTTAAAAGAAAGAGAGGGAGCTTTTGGTAAAAGAAGGTCAAGACAAAATATTTTTGTTGCCTCTCTGTACCCAGGAACTGCAGCTTATGGACGACCAAGATGGCAGGGAGCCCAGCTCTGCTCAAGCAGTTCTTACTTCACCTCCAAGTGCTCACTGGTGAACAGGGTCTCCTCACTGTGTTACTAATTAACCCTGGCAGACCTTCAGCATTTTCATCACCTTGGCAGAACATGGGTTTTTTCCTTGGTGTGCTGTGCTAGCCTCTGGGACCACACTTATCTCTATGCCAGCTCCCCTCTGAAAGCATGAAAAACCAGCACATTCCACCCTGCTGCTAACGGCCAATGTCGAGACGGACCTGGGAACAGGGACGCCTCATTTAGGTGTCATTTGTTTCCTTTAAAAAGTGCTATCCAAGGTCCTGTTTTTACTTCCTGTTCTGAAATAATTATCAGAGTTCCTTGTTTCGGTTGATCCAATTGATTTGGGAATAGAAAAATCATAGGCTAATGTACCATGATTTCTGCCTTGTTAATTACCCGAAGAAACTAGATTTGTGGTTTGTAATTAACACAGGATCAAAGGATGAGAACCACAGCATGTTTAATTGTATGGTTCAGCCCTCGCATGTATACATGATCATCTTTATAACATCCCTAGACATCTTGCCATTCAAAATTTGCATGAATTCTTTTCATATAGTCAATTTCATCTTTGGGAAAGAAGCTTGGTTCAAAGACCAAACAGAAGCTTTTGATCTGTATAACTCAACCTACAAGTTAGAGTTGATATTTAGGAACCATATTGTTTTGGGGTAGGAACTTAGCTCCCCAAACCTCAGTTTCCCCTCTATGAAGTAAAATTTACATATCTACTTCAAAGGACTGTTATGATACTTAACTACTGGAAAATAGTGTGTATGATGTGCGATTTCCGTCTAGAAGTCGCTAGACTGAGGTCACGTTTCTCTTTTATGTACAAATTGCAATAGTTTGAGTTGAACTTCTACTTCATAGCAAGCGGTTTGTCTTTTACCATGTTATCTCATGTTCTTATCATGAATATTTTGGGGAATCCAGTAGGTCTGGGTGTTTCACAGACCCATTCTAAGATTTGTTTTCCGGGGTTCTGCTCTGTTTCTCCCTTGAGCCTTTCCTGCTATTTCAAGAATCACACTGGCTTCCCTCTGGCTGCTGTTCTGTCTCACAGGTAGCATCACCACCCACACAGGATACATGCAGACATGACACAGGCAGGATGCAGCTACAACTTGCAACAAGATGTTATTAGAGGCTTGGGGAAATGCAAGGCAATTCCAGCAACAAAAAATCTGAAACTGACTACTAAAGGTGGATGTTCTCAGATATGAGAATGAGACTGAGTCCCATTACAGGGCTCCCCTACTGCAGCGTTTTTACTGAGCTCCTGGCTTGCCTCACTGGGGCAGACCTCAAGTTTCCGCCTCTGTCCCCAGCCTATTGCCATGTCACAGAGGCCACCTCACCCTCCCGGCAGGGCAACCCTGCTGTGATTTCACCTACTTCAAATTCAGTCCCTTAACTCTTTATGACCTTGAGATGGAAAAACATTTTCTTTCTACCACCACCTCCAAGTCCTCAGCTCTGCTCCAGAATTTAACTGTACCCAGGAAGATGGGCCATGGCAACTTCTACGACATCTGCAGAAAATTTTCTTTTGTACCACCCCACAATATAGGGTATGTTCAACCATAAGATTTCTAGCAGAATATAACAATCTAACATCAGTGTTTTCCCCAAAGTTGCCAGTCTTTCCTCCAACTCAAGGTAAACACCAGGGCTATATTTTTTCCTGCTAATTTTACACACACACACACACTGCTATCGATTGAAAGTTTATATTCCCCGAAAATTCTTATGTTGAAACCTAACCCTCAAAGTGTTGGAGGTGGGCCTCTGAGTGGTGATTGAGTCATGAGAGCAGAGATTAGTGCCCTTGTAAAAGGGACCCCAGGGAGCAAACTCGCCCCTTCCTCCATCTGAAGACAGAGAGAGAAGACAGCCATGGATGAACCAGGAAGTGGGCTCTCACCAAACGCCGAATTTACTGCTGCCTTGATCTTGGACTTTCAGCCTCCAGAACTGTGAGAAAGAAATTTGTTTTGTTTACAAACCACCCAGTCTATAGCATTCCATTATAGCAGCCCGAAGAGACTAAGACAGAATGTATAGACACACATACACAAATACAGACATAGATGTCAAGACACATATGAACCACTGTAGGGAATTCTATCAAGACACATACGAATCGATATACATCTTTCTCCATCAGTATTTGTCAGACAGGATACTTTAGGGAAATATTTCTTTGAAATAATAGTAGTAATCTGAGTTTAAGGGAACAACCATACTATGATCATTTTTTTTTTCTGCTGCTTACAGAGGAATTAGCTAGCACTAAGTAAATTGTCAACTTTTCCCTGTTATATAGACTAGTTTAGCTTCTAAGGTAATGCATTGTCCCAGATCTTTTTTTTCCCAGAAGACAATTTTTACTTTGCTTTTGTGCATATAAAATTTATTTATATGGGTTGGTTTACCTAGAAAAAAGGAACAAATTCATCTTTTTATTTAAAATAATGTCTGTTTCTCACAACAGAGAATGCAGCTTGAAACTTATAATTGAGTTTTTCAATTCTCTTCCGTCAGCTTTTCAGAACCATTGAGTGACACAAGAACCAACCTGTCATATATTTAAACTTCTTGGTGCGCACTGGGTGTTCAGTAATATCGGTTTCCCTTTCTTTTTTTTTTTTTTTTTTTTTTTTTTTTAATCAGTTATACATATACATATGTTTCCATATCCCCTCCCTTTTGCGTCTCCCTCCCACCCTCCCTATCCCACCCCTCCAGGCGGTCACAAAGTACCGAGCTGACCTCCCTGTGCTATGCGGCTGCTTCCCACTAGCTATCTACCTCACGTTTGGTAGTGTATATATGTCCATGCCGCTCTTTCACTTTGTCACAGCTTACCCTTCCCCCTCCCCATATCCTCAAGTCCATTCTCTAGTAGGTCTGTGTCTTTATTCCTGTCTTACCCCTATGTTCTTCATGACATTTTTTTTTCTTAAATTCCATATATATGTGTTAGCATACAGTATTTGTCTTTCTCTTTCTGACTTACTTCACTCTGTATGACAGACTCTAGGTCTATCCACCTCATTACAAATAGCTCAATTTCATTTCTTTTTATGGCTGAGTAATATTCCATTGTATATATGTGCCACATCTTCTTTATCCATTCATCCGATGATGGACACTTAGGTTGTTTCCATCTCCGGGCTATTGTAAATAGGGCTGCTATGAACATTTTGGTACATGTCTCTTTTTGAATTATGCTTTTCTCAGGGTATATGCCCAGTAGTGGGATTGCTGGGTCATATGGTAGTTCTATTTGTAGTTTTTTAAGGAACCTCCATACCGTTCTCCATAGCGGCTGTACCAATTCACATTCCCACCAGCAGTGCA
Source organism: Mesoplodon mirus (assembly GCF_964341445.2). Taxonomy (NCBI): domain Eukaryota; kingdom Metazoa; phylum Chordata; class Mammalia; order Artiodactyla; family Ziphiidae; genus Mesoplodon; species Mesoplodon mirus. The sequence goes on along the minus strand of NC_138976.1, from coordinate 226,966,007 downwards.
AGAGTGTTCCCTTTTTTCCACACCCTCTCCAGCATTTATTGTTTCTAGATTTTTTGATGATGGCCATTCTGACTGGTGTGAGATGATATCTCATTGTAGTTTTGATTTGCATTTCTCTAATGAGTAAAGATGTTGAGCATTCTTTCATGTGTTTGTTGGCAGTCTGTATATCTTCTGTGGAGAAATGTCTATTTAGGTCTTCTGCCCATTTTTGGATTGGGTTGTTTGTTTTTTTGTTATTGAGCTGCATGAGCTGCTTATAAATTTTTGAGATTAATCCTTTGTCAGTTGCTTCATTTGCAAATATTTTCTCCCATTCTGAGGGTTGTCTTTTGGTCTTGTTTATGGTTTCCTTTGCTGTGCAAAAGCTTTTAAGTTTCATTAGGTCCCATGTGTTTATTTTTGTCTTTATTTCCATTTCTCTAGGAGGTGGGTCCAAAAGGATCTTGCTGTGATTTATGTCATAGAGTGTTCTGCCTATGTGTTCCTCTAAGAGTTTGATAGTGTCTGGCCTTACATTTAGGTCTTTAATCCATTTTGAGCTTATTTTTGTGTATGGTGTTAGGGAGTGATCTAATCTCATACTTTTACATGTCCCTATCCAGTTTTCCCAGCACCACTTATTGAAGAGACTGTCCTTTCTCCACTGTACATTCCTGCCTCCTTTATCAAAGATAAGGTGACCATATGTCCGTGGGTTTAACTCTGGGCTTTCTATCCTGTTCCATTGATCTATCTTTCTGTTTTTGTGCCAGTACCATACTGTCTTGATTACTGTAGCTTTGTAGTATAGTCTGAAGTCAGGGAGCCTGATTCCTCCAGCTCCATTTTTCGTTCTCAAGATTGCTTTGGCTATTCGGGGTCTTTTGTGTTTCCATACAAATTGTGAAATTTTTTGTTCTAGTTCTGTGAAAAATGCCAGTGGTAGTTTGATAGGGATTGCATTGAACCTGTAGATTGCTTTGGGTAGTAGAGTCATTTTCACAATGTTGATTCTTCCAATCCAAGAACATGGTACATCTCTCCATCTATTTGTATCATCTTTAATTTCTTTCATCAGTGTCTTATAATTTTCTGCATACAGGTCTTTTGTCTCCTTAGGTAGGTTTATTCCTAGATATTTTATTCTTTTTGTTGCAATGGTAAATGGGAGTGTTTCCTTGATTTCAGTTTCAGATTTTTCATCATCAGTATATAGGAATGCCAGAGATTTCTGTGCATTAATTTTGTATCCTGCAACTTTACCAAATTCATTGATTAACTCTAGTAGTTTTCTGGTAGCATCTTTAGGATTCTCTATGTATAGTATCATGTCATCTGCAAACAGTGACAGCTTTACTTCTTCTTTTCCAATTTGGATTCCTTTTATTTCCTTTTCTTCTCTGATTGCTGTGGCTAAAACTTCCAAAACTAGGTTGAATAAGAGTGGTGAGAGTGGGCAACCTTGTCTTGTTCCTGATCTTAGTGGAAATGGTTTCAGTGTTTCACCATTGAGGACGATGCTGGCTGTGGGTTTGTCATATATGGCCTTTATTATGTTGAGGAAAGTTCCCTCTATGCCTACTTTCTGCAGGGTTTTTATCATAAATGGGTGTTGAATTTTGTCGAAAGCTTTCTCTGCATCTATTGAGATGATCATATGGTTTTTCTCCTTCAATTTGTTAATATGGTGTATCACGTTGATTGATTTGCGTATATTGAAGAATCCTTGCATTCCTGGAATAAACCCCACTTGATCATGGTGTATGATCCTTTTAATGTGCTGTTGGATTCTGTTTGCTAGTATTTTGTTGAGGATTTTTGCATCTATGTTCATCAGTGATATTGGCCTGTAGTTTTCTTTCTTTGTGACATCCTTGTCTGGTTTTGGTATCAAGGTGATGGTGGCCTCGTAGAATGAGTTTGGGAGTGTTCCTCCCTCTGCTATATTTTGGAAGAGTTTCAGAAGGATAGGTGTTAGCTCTTCTCTAAATGCTTGATAGAATTCGCCTGTGAAGCCATCTGGTCCTGGGCTTTTGTTTGTTGGAAGATTTTTTATCACAGTTTCAATTTCAGTGCTTGTGATTGGTCTGTTCATATTTTCTATTTCTTCCTGATTCAGTCTTGGCAGGTTGTGCATTTCTAAGAATTTGTCCATTTCTTCCAGGTTGTCCATTTTATTGGCATAGAGTTGCTTATAGTAATCTCTCATGATCTTTTGTATTTCTGTAGTGTCAGTTGTTACTTCTCCTTTTTCATTTCTAATTCTATTGATTTGAGTCTTCTCCCTTTTTTTCTTGATGAGTCTGGCTAATGGTTTATCAATTTTGTTTATCTTCTCAAAGAACCAGCTTTTAGTTTTATTGATCTTTGCTATCGTTTCCTTCATTTCTTTTTCATTTATTTCTGATCTGATTTTTATGATTTCTTTCCTTCTGCTAACTTTGGGATGTTTTTGTTCTTCTTTCTCTAATTGCTTTAGGTGAAAGGTTAGGTTGTTTATTCGAGATGTTTCCTGTTTCTTAAGGTGGGATTGTATTGCTATAAACTTCCCTCTTAGAACTGCTTTTGCTGCATCCCATAGGTTTTGGGTCGTCGTGTCTCCATTGTCATTTGTTTCTAGGTATTTTTTTATTTCCTCTTTGATTTCTTCAGTGATCACTTCGTTATTAAGTAGTGTATTGTTTAGCCTCCATGTGTTTGTATTTTTTACAGCTCTTTTCCTGTAATTGATATCTAGTCTCATAGCATTGTGGTCAGAAAAGATACTTGATACAATTTCAATTTTCTTAAATTTACCAAGGCTTGATTTGTGACCCAAGATATGATCTATCCTGGAGAATGTTCCATGAGCACTTGAGAAAAATGTGTATTCTGTTGTTTTTGGATGGAATGTCCTATAAATATCAATTAAGTCCATCTTGTTTAATGTATCATTTAAAGCTTGTGTTTCCTTATTTATTTTCATTTTGGATGATCTGTCCATTGGTGAAAGTGGGGTGTTAAAGTCCCCTACTATGATTGTGTTACTGTCGATTTCTCCTTTTATGGCTGTTAGTATTTGCCTTATGTATTGAGGTGCTCCTATGTTTGGTGCATAAATATTTACAATTGTTATATCTTCTTCTTGGATCGATCCCTTGATCATTATGTAGTGTCCTTCTTTGTCTCTTCTAGTAGTCCTTATTTTAAAGTCTATTTTGTCTGATATGAGAATTGCTACTCCAGCTTTCTTTTGGTTTCCATTTGCATGGAATATCTTTTTCCATCCCCTTACTTTCAGTCTGTATGTGTCTCTAGGTCTGAAGTGGGTCTCTTGTAGACAGCATATAGATGGGTCTTGTTTTTGTATCCATTCAGCCACTCTGTGTCTTTTGGTGGGAGCATTTAGTCCATTTACATTTAAGGTAATTATCGATATGTATGTTCCTATTCCCATTTTCTTAATTGTTTTGGGTTCATTATTGTAGGTATATTCCTTCTGTTGTGTTTCTTGCCTAGAGAAGTTCCTTTAGCATTTGTTGTAAAGCTGGTTTGGTGGTGCTGAACTCTCTCAGCTTTTGCTTGTCTGTAAACGTTTTAATTTCTCCATCAAATCTGAATGAGATCCTTGCTGGGTAGAGTAATCTTGGTTGCAGGTTTTTCTCCTTCATCACTTTAAGTATGTCCTGCCACTCCCTTCTGGCTTGTAGAGTTTCTGCTGAGAGATCAGCTGTTATCCTGATGGGGATTCCCTTGTGTGTTATTTGTTGTTTTTCCCTTGCTGCTTTTAATATGATTTCTTTGTGTTTAATTTTTGACAGTTTGATTAATATGTGTCTTGGCGTATTTCTCCTTGGATTTATTCTGTATGGGACTCTCTGTGCCTCCTGGACTTGATTAACTATTTCCTTTCCCATATTAGGGAAGTTTTCAACTATAATCTCTTCAAATATTTTCTCAGTCCCTTTCTTTTTCTCTTCTTCTTCTGGAACCCCTATAATTCGAATGTTGGTGCGTTTAATGTTGTCCCAGAGGTCTCTGAGACTGTCCTCTGTTCTTTTCATTCTTTTTTCTTTATTTTGCTCTGCAGCAGTTATTTCCACTATTTTATCTTCCACCTCACTTATCCGTTCCTCTGCCTCAGTTATTCTGCTATTGATCCCATCTAGAGTATTTTTTATTTCATTTATTGTGTTTTTAATCGATGCTTGATTCATCTTTAGTTCTTCTAGGTCCTTGTTAACTGTTTCTTGCATTTTGTCTATTCTATTTCCAAGATTTTGGATCTGGGAAATAGAATCTTGGATCATCTTTACCATCATTATTCTGAATTCTTTTTCAGGTAGAGTGCCTATTACCTCTTCATTTGTTAGGTCTGGTGGGTTTTTGTCTTGCTCCTTCTCCTGCTGTGGGTTTTTCTGTCTTCTCATTTTGCTTATGTTACTGTGTTTGGGGTCTCCTTTTTGCAGGCTGCAGGTTCGTAGTTCCTGTTGTTTTTGGTGTCTGTCCCCAGTGGCTAAGGTTGGTTTAGTGGGTTGTGTAGGCTTCCTGGTGAAGGGGACTAGTGCCTGTGTTCTGGTGGATGAGGCTGGATCTTGTCTTTCTGGTGGGCAGGTCCACGTCTGGTGGTGTGTTTTGGGGTGTCTGTGGACTTTTTATGATTTTAGGCCACCTCTCTGCTAATGGGTGGCGTTGTGTTCCTGTCTTGCTAGTTGTTTGGCTCAGGGTGTCCAGCACTGTAGCCTGCTGGTCGTTGAGTGAAGCTGGGTGCTGGTGTTGAGATGGAGATCTCTGGAAGATTTTCGCCGTTTGATATTATGTGGAGCTGGGAGGTCTCTTGTGGACCAGTGTCCTGAAGTTGGCTCTCCCACCTCAGAGGCACAGCACTGACTCCTGGCTCCTCAATTTGGGATGATGTGTTGTCTATTCATGTATTCCACAGATGCAGGGTACATCAAGTTGATTGTGGAGCTTTAATCCGCTGCTTCTGAGGCTGCTGGGAGAGGTTTCCCTTTCTCTTCTTTGTTCTCACAGCTCCTGGGTCTCAGCTTTGGATTTGGCCCCGCCTCTGCGTGTAGGTAGCCGGAGGGCGTCTGTTCTTCGCTCAGATAGGACAGGGTTAAAGGAGCAGCCTCTTCGGGGACTCTGGCTCACTCAGGCCGGGAGGGAGGGAGGGGCACGGAGTGCGGGGCGAGCCTGCAGCAGCAGAGGTCGGCGTGACGTTGCACCAGCCCGAGGCGCGCCGTGCGTTCTCCCAGGGAAGCCGCCCCTGGATCCCGGGACCCCGGCAGTGGCGGGCTGCACAGGCTCCCGGAAGGGCGGTGTGGGCAGTGACCTGCGCTCGCACACAGGCTTCTTGGCGGCGGCAGCAGCAGCCCCAGCGTCCCACGCCTGTCACTGGGCTCCGCGCTTTCAGTCGCGACTCGCGCCCGTCCGTGGAGCCCCTTTAAGCAGCGCTCTTAATCCCCTCTCCTCGCGCACCAGGAAACCAAGAGGGAAGAAAAAGTCTCTTGCCTCTTCGGCAGCTCCAGAGTTTTCACGGACTCCCTCCCGGCTAGCTGTGGCACATTAGCCCCCTTCAGGCTGAGTTCTCGCCGCCAGCCCCAATCCTCTCCCTGCGCTCTGACCGAAGCCCGAGCCTCAGCTTCCAGCGCTGCGCGCCCCGGCGGGCGAGCAGACAAGCCTCTCGGGCTGGTGAGTGCCGCTCGGCACCGATCCTCTGTGTGCGGATCTCTCCGCTTTGCCCTACCCAGGTATGTGGGGAGTTTCTTGCCTTTTAGGAGGTCTGGGGTCTTCTGCCAGCGTTCAGTAGGTGTTCTGTAGGAGTTGTTCCACGTGTAGCTATATTTCTGGTGTATCTGTGGGGAGGAAGGTGATCTCCGCGTCTTACTCTTCCGCCATCTTACCCGGAAGTCTCCCGGTTTCCCTTTCTGATCTTTAAAAACTTTTCCTTCAGCTGTGTCAAATTTAATTCTCTTGAATTTTCATTCATAGATTCCAATTCTGTACCTTGGGAAGCTGTATGATTTCATACACTCTAAATTGCAGCTCTACACAATATTTGGTTTCTTGCAGCTGGCAAAGGGCAGCACAGGTTTAACCCTGTGTCTTAGTGAGTGTTGAGGCACAAAGTGTGCCAGAGGAAATCACATGCACACACAGACACCTACTTTCTGGGCATGAAATAAAGCACGAGACTTTTTTATATGCCTATTTTCCTTGGATTGGGAAAGGAAACAAGGAATTTTGGTAATCAACTCTGCTGACTAGTTTTTTGGAAAGGGAAGGTCTATAATTCATGATTAAAACCTTAGTGCATAAGATATTATATTTTATCATTTAGGAAACTGGACCAATCGAAGGCAAGATGATTTTCGTTATATCTCTGACTTTTCTCTTCATAAAGTCTTTCTCCATCGGTATTTGTCAGACAGAAGGGGGCTCTCATGCAGTGGGCCTTCCCCAGGAGTCATATTTAGGTTAATGATGGAATTTTGTCTTTAGTATCTCATCACCTTACTTAACAAAATATCACTTTTTCAGAGCCATTTCTCCATCCATCCATCCATTTGATTATTTACTATCTAGTCAACTCTTTGAATGGCTCAGTGACTTACTCTATTATTCCTCTTTAAAAAGAATGTGGGGGCTTCCCTGGTGGCGCAGTGGTTGAGAGTCCGCCTGCCGATGCAGGGGACGCGGGTTCGTGCCCCTGTCCGGGAGGATCCCACGTGCCGCGGAGCGGCTGGGCCCGTGAGCCGTGGCCGCTGGGCCTGCGCGTCCGGAGCCTGTGCTCCGCAACGGGAGAGGCCACAACAGTGAGAGGCCCGCGTAATGAAAAAAAAAAAAATAAAAAAATAAAAATAAAAAGAATGTGTGTGGGCGCGCGCGCACACGCCTGCATGTGTGTGTGTGTGTGTGTGTGTGTGTGTGGCTTAGAACTGGAATTGGTCTCTACAAGGATTCTCCTTTATTGTATTCTGTTAAACAGTTGCCTTGTTTACTTTCAAGTATTTCTTGAATAAAGGCATAAATAGCCAATTGTCAAATTTTAGAAAAACTGCAAGCTATGAGAGATAGCAAACACAATAGATGTTATTTTCATTATTTAAAATACTTTCCACAAGTTGGAATTAATAGATTAATACAGGCAAGAAAAAATTTAATATAAGTCTACATGAAAAAAATGTAGACATATATTTATGGATAAAGGGTCAGTTGTACAGGTACAAGCTGGAGCAATATGACTAAACAGCAGAACCTATAAAAGATATTTCAGAATTTTTGTTGATGTGTGTTTCATTCTATAATGAGGCTTCAAAAATTATGCCATTTTAGTCTGCATTACTAGAAACATTAATATCTGGAGAAAGGGAGGTTATCGCATGCTTCTCTATTCTCCCTAGAGAAGATTTGGAGTGCTGTGTTCCCTTCTGGGTAGTTTTCTCCGCTGGGATATTGACAAACTGGGTATGCCCAGAGCAGAGCGGACCGGACAGTATAATCACAGAATCACTAATACAGGTGACATGGTGGGAGGTACTGGGTGTGCTTAGCTGGGAAAAAGGTAGACTTGCAGAGAAATGATCATTACTTCTAAGTATGTAAAATTTATCTGAATACAGCAATATGATGAAAATCTTAATCTCTTCAAATCTGCATTTGAAATACTGTTTTGCTATTTAGTAACATTCTATCAAGCAGGTTAGCCCTTTATATCACCTAGAAAATATGGGGCTGATGCACTATTACTTCTCAGTTTAGTTGTGAAGATTAAATGATGAAATCTATGTGAAGTGCCTGTTATCCCTCTTGGCCCATAATAAGACCTCAGTAAATGGTAATGATTATTCTGGCTAATATTTTCAGATGGCAGGAGGAGATCAAAGGTAGGAGATTACAATGAGACTGATCTTAATAAATATAAGAATACAAAAATGAGTATAAGAAAGAAGTTTCTAAAAGTTGGACCTCATAATAAGTAGTGGGTCCTGTATTCCTGGGAGTGTAGAAGACAAGATTGTATAACTACTTATTCAATAAGTGATAACTGGATTATATGAACACCCTGGTCCTCTTCAGTCATAAGTTTCTACAAACGTCTTAGAAGCAGGATGTTTAGAAGCAAAAGAAATTATGGTTGTGTACAATAATGAGAATAAACTTCCTGGATTATATGATTTGACAAAGTTATCACTTAAAATGTCTTCTGCTCCAAGTCTAACTGGGCTTCAGCATTTTCAGAGCACGTGGCTTCAACACAGTCTTACTTGGGTATGAATTTTTTTTGTTGTTGTTCTTTGCGATGATATTCAACAAATATTTAAGATATTTCAAAATAAAGTTTTTGGTTGAGGAAAATCTAAATTTGGAAAAGTTACAAACTGTTCAAACCAAGAATTCTTCTATCAAAATAAGTACACATTGTTGGATTTCTAGAAAGGACAGACTGGAGTCAACTTTGTTGATTTCAGGCTTCTAATGGCATAAATATCGACACACTAGAGATATATAGACATTGGCAATGAAAGTGAATGCAAATTTTCATTATTTTTCTTTTCTCAGACATTTTCTAATGATAAAGACAGTTGTCAATTATTACAAAGAAGAGTATAGTAAAAAAAATTCAGCAACAACAATGATGTGTGTTGTCATACTACAATTGATCAGGTGAAACATTATTGGATTTAAGAACAAATTTTTAAATCGAATGTGTTATCTATTATATGTAGTAGGCAATTAGTTAAAAAATAATTTGTGTGTGTCTCAGAGTCCATGCCTCTGTCCACAATGAGATCAGAAGAACTACTCCCAAGACTTGTTGATTGTGTACCACCTTTTCACATCATGTGATCATAGAAACTCTGGGCCAGGGGTGTGAGAAATGGTTTTAGAAAGTTACCCTTGCTGGTGTACCTGTAGGAAAGCTTACACTTTCTGCCATTCCTGGTTTGATTTCTTTATAAATTTATTTTATAATTTTTCAGGAAATACATTTATAATAGACAATTCAATAAAATGAACAAAGACAGGAAAACAGTTTACTTAGTTGCTTTAATGACCAAATAATGAACAATTGAGGCCAAATATCAAACGTCTTTTATAGGGAAACATGAAAATTATTAACAAAGTGCAAAGTAAAATGTTCATCCTGTTTTTCTTAATGAATATGTGAGACCCATGTCTTTAAAATCACCGTAAAAGAAACAAGAGAGTATAAGCAACTGAAGGTTGGTTGAGAAGACTTTTTTCTGTGGTCAATGATCTGCTCCTTGGGAACATTTTGGTTATTTTCCCACACACTCTCCTTGATCACAAACAAAACAGCACAAAAGAAAAGGACCACTTAAATTTTGCGATTAGATAGAGGCTTTTCCTGAAGGGTTGCTTTTCTTTAAAAAAAAAAAAAACCAAACTAGTAATGATTACGATAATTTCAGATAGTTTTAACTATATGTTTCCTTCCATCAGCCCTTATCTCTAGAGATCTGCTTAATTTATAGTGGGACCTAAGTGAACTTGCGGATACATTGCAAGTAGAAACTTTCACTCACACTCCTATCATTTTCACCCAGAAAACATAAAAAACTAGAACTTTTCCTGCTTCCAACTCATTACATTTAAAAGGCACCTTAGTCTTCAGCACAAAGGGAGTGTTAAATTCGTGTTTTCACATGTATGCATTCTATAAGCATGTTTAAAGTTACATATTTGATATATTACTGTTACTTTTATATAAACATAAGATCCAATTACCTCATATATTATACTGTGTTATATTTACTGTCCTTGAACTCTTCCTCTAAAAATTTTAAACTACTCAGGTTGCTCATCCTCTAGGTCTATTAATATTTTATTATGTCAGATGGACAATGATAAAAATAAAACCAGCATCTACATGCTAATGCAAATTCCAGCTTTCTTCCCATTTAGCATCAAACTTAAAAGCTCAAAGTGCATAATTTTAAATTTATACAATAAAAGTCATTATTCACAAAAGTTGAACATAATGAACAAGTAAAAACCCCAAAGTAAATATCCAACCCAACCACTCTCACTGGAGTAGATCAATTATATATATATATATATATATATATATATATATATATATATATATATATATCTCACATATATACATATATATAAACTTAATTGCATCATGTCCCCAAAATATTTAGTGAGTAAAGTAGGAGGGTTCTGGTAAATTCTTCCAGATACCTTACTTATATCAGCTCATAGGACTTCTTATTTTGCTTAGAGTTCAAGTTATTGAGTTACACAACAAGATTCATAGACTTCTAGGACAATAAACGTAGCCACAGGTTACATAATACTCAATGGTGAAAAGCTGAAAGCTTTTCCTCTAAGATCAGGAATAAGACAAGGGTGCCCACTCTTGCCCTTTTATTTAACATAATATTGGAACTTCTAGCCACAGAGTCAGACAAGAAAAAATATAGCAGGCATACAAATAGGATAAAAAAGTAAAACTGTCACTATTTGCAGATGACATGACATTATGTATTAAAAACCCTAAATACTCCATCAAAAAACTATTAGAACTAATAAATTAATTCAGTAAAGTTTCAGGATACAAAATCAAAATAAAGAAATTTATGTTTCTTTACACTAACAACAAACTATTGGAAAGAGAAATTTTAAAAAAATCCTAGGGCTTCCCTGGTGGTGCAGTGGTTGAGAGTCCGCCTGCCGATGCAGGGGACGCGGGTTCGCGCCCCGGTCCGGGAAGATCCCACATGCCACGGAACGGCTCTGGGCCTGTGAGCCATGGCCGCTGAGCCTGCGCATCCAGAGCCTGTGCTCCGCAACGGGAGAGGCCACAGCAGTGAGAGGCCCGCATACCACAAAAAAAAAAAAAAAAAATCCTATTTAGTATTACATCAAAAAGAATAAAATACCTAGGAATAAATTTAACCAATGAAGTGAAAGACCAGTACTCTGAAAACTGTAAGCCATTAATTTAAAAATTGAAGACAACACAAATAAATGGAAAGATATACCATGCTCAAGGATTGGAAGATTTAATATTATTAAAATGGCCATACTACTCAAAGCAATCTACAGATTAAATGCAATCTCTATCAAAATACCAATGTGTTTTTCACAGAACTGGACAAATAATTTTAAAATTTGTATGGAACCACAAAATACACCCAATAGCCAAAGCAATCTTAAAGAAGAACAAAGCTGGAGTTATTATGCTCTCTGTGTTCAAACTATACTACAACGCTATAATAATCAAAATTGTATGGTTTTGGCACAAAAACAGACACGTAGATCAATAGAACACAATAGAGAGTCCATTAATAAACCTATGCTTACATACTCAATTTACTACGATAGAGCCAAGAATATACAGTGGGGAAAGAACAGTCTACATAAATGGTGATGGGAAAACTGGACAGCTACCTGCAAAAGAATGAAACTAGACCCCTTTCCTACACCATATACAAAAATAAACTTAACATGAATTAAAGACTTAAATGTAAGACCTGAAACTATAAAACTCCTAGAAGAAAACACAAGCACTTTGCTCTCTGACCTTGGTCTTAGTAGTATCTTTTTGGACCTGTCTCTGCAGGTAAGGACAACAAAAGCAAAAACAGACAATTAAGACTACATCAAATTAAAATGCTTTTGTACAGAAAAGGAAACCATCAATAAAACAAAAAGGCAACCTACTGAGTGGGAGAAGATATTTGTATCTTCAACACGAAAGCAAAAACCATACAATCTGATTAAAAAAATGATCAGAGGACCTGAGTAGACTTTTTCCTAAGAAGACATACAGATGGCCAACAAACACATGAAAAGATGCTCAACATGGTTAAACATCAGGGAAGTGTAAATTAAAACCACAATGAGATATCACCTCACACCTGTCAGAGTGGCTATTATCAAAAAGACAACAAAAAACAAGTATTGGTGAGGATGTGGAGAAAAGGGAGCCCTCTTGCACTGTTGCTAGGAATGTAAATTGGTGCAGCCACTATGGAAAACAGTATGCGTTTTCCTTAAAAAATTAAAAATAGAACTACCATACAATCCAGCAATTACATTGCTGGGTGTTTATCCAAAGAAAACAAAAACACTAAAAATACATAAAATGGTGAAGCAGATATATATGCACCCTTATGTTCATCACACATTTTTTACAATAGCCAAGATATGGAAGCAACTTGTGTCCATCAATAGATGAACGTATAAAGAAGATGTGAGATATATATATATATATATATATATATATATATATATATATATACCATTAATATATATACCATTTATATGCACCACATGCTATATATATGATGGAGTATTACTTAGCACTATAAAAGAATGAAATCTTGCTATTTGTGGCAACATGGATGGACCTAGAATATATCATGCTAAGTGACATAACTCAGACAAAGACAAATACCATATGATTTCACTTATATGTGGAATCTAAAAAACAAAATAAGCCAATAAAAGAAAACAGAAAGAGACTCATAGATACAGAGAACAAACTGGAGGTTGCCAGAAGGTAAGGAGGTGGGAGGTTGGGGGAAACAGGTGAAGGGGATTAAGAGATACAAACTTCCAGGTATAAAATAAATAATCTAATGTACAGCATAGAGAATATAGTCAATAATACGGTGATATTTTTGTATAGTGATGGATGGTTACTAGACTTATCATGGTGATCAATTTGTAATATATATAAATGTTGAATTACTATGTTGTATACCTGAAACCAATATAATATTGGTTGTCAACTATACTTTGATAAAACAATATTAAAAAAAGTTACAAGTATTGATATCAGTACAAAAAATAATGTCATAAATAATGAAATGTGTTGGTCTCTGCATATTTAAGAACATCTAGAAAGTACAAACTTTCTGCTTATCACAAAAACTACTTATTAAATATTACATTCATAAAAAGAGCAATAGCCTTGCCAATCACTATAAATATATGTAATCTGTGTAAGGTTAAAATAGTCCTTAATTGTTTATAAAGACAAAATTTCGATGATTGATTAGATATTAATTATCATTAAGTGTTCTTTTAAATTAACAATTTGCTTCAGTTTCTCAGTGATTCAATAGAGACTATTAATATTGGTTTATTTTGATTTAAATATGCCAAAATACCTCATATTCTCAATAGCCATGATTACAGAGAAGAGTTCTATTTTTTTCTTATTTAAAAAAATTTTGGGCTTGGCTTAAAATATTACATACCCATGTTTTGTATAAGGATAATTTCAATACTAGTGCCTAAACCTGTAAGCTTTCTATTAAATATTGGTAATTTTTTATAAGTATAAGAGCCTAGAAATGGTATTGTATGATAATGTATTTGTAGTGTTGACCTTGAAAATAAAAGAGCCATTATTACACCAGCAAAATGAGCTTAATTAGGAATATCAGAGAATCACAATTCGTGACAAACTATGATGACACATAGGCAAGTCTGAAGAACAACGGAGGTGAGGTGCTTGTTTGTAGAGAAAAGTGGAAGTTTGGGGGTTCTGAGTCCGGGGTGGTGATGGCTTCTCATTGAGTTGACTGCAGCCAGGCAAGGAGAAATTCTTCCTTCTACTGGGGCCTGAATGGAAATGCGTGAGAGAGCCCCCTTCAGGGATTCCATTGTATTTTATTTTTTATCATTATAATTTAATTTTTTAATTTTTTTAAACATCTTTATTGGAGTATAATTGCCTTACAATGGTGTGTTAGTTTCTGTTTTATAGCAAAATGAATCAGTTATACATATACATATGTTCCCATATCTCTTCCCTCTTGCGTCTCCCTGCCGCCCACCCTCCCTATCCCACCCCTCTAGGGATTCCATTTTAAATGAGGTTTCCTTTATTTTCACAGTAGACAGCAAACATAATTATTCTGCTTACAAAAATGAAAGCATACTATGATGTTACATATGCTGACAGAGAATGCTAATTTGATTCATACTTTTTGTTTAAATGTGTCAAATTTTGGAGTTTCTAATAGTAAAATATATATTTGCCAGCCAAGCCTTTAATTAATAAGACTTCAGACCCCTTAAGCTTATAACATTGAAGAACCAAACTTAAAATGTACTTATTGCACCTCTTTTCTGAATAGGATTGTAGTATTATGGTTTAAAATAGCAGACATCCAAAATGAAAATCTTTTCAAGTTTCACTTTGAGGAATTTTGGATTTTATATAGATGTTGCCTTTTCTTTGCCCACATGCATAAATTTTAGGAGAAAAGGATGCTGAATTTGTGTGTGTGCATGTATATAATGATGTCATTATAGCCTATTATACTCCAATAAAGATGTTAAAATATATATATATAAAATAAAATAAATAGTCAAATATGTGGAATTTTAAGTAATCCTATAAGAATACAGAGAACTAAAGCTTCTTTGCCTTTTTGAGGCAAGGTGCACATGTAACTTGTCAAATGAGCATTTGAGAATCGATTTCCTTTTCTCTCTCTCTCTTACTTCCTCCTTCACTCTCTTCTTATCTTTTTTCTTCCTTCCTTTTCTCTTTCTTCCCCACCCCGGCTGTCCCCCACGACTGCATTCTGCAATTGTTGATATAGCTGGTCATGTTCAAGATCTAATTTATAAATTTAGATTATCCCAAACACACATTAATTATTTTTTAACTTAATTTTGTTTATGGATAGGAACATAATTCTTTTCCTATGCATAAAACAGGAATCAAATTGACAAAGGCATCTTGGTTGCCAGCTATAGTTTCTCTTTCCACGGGCCATCAGAAAAATCACTTAACACTAAACAAAGTATTTGAGATCCATGTGTGAAATATGTAATCTCAAATAGTAGGCCCTTTTCCAATTATGAAAATATTCTGGCCTGTGACTTATTTTTTATTATTATTATTTTTTTCGGTACGCAGGCCTCTCACTGTTGTGGCTTCTCCTGTTGCGGAGCACAGGCTCCGGATGCGCAGGCTCAGCGGCCATGGCTCACGGGCCCAGCCGCTTCGCGGCATGTGGGATCTTCCCGGACCAGGGCACGAACCCGTGTTCCCTGCATCGGCGGGCGGACTCTCAACCACTGCGCCACCAGGGAAGCCCTGGCCTGTGTCTTTTTTTAAGAATGAAAATACAAAGTTAAAAAGACATAGGTTGTTAAATTTAGATAACGTTATCAATGTAGGCCATGGAACTAAATTCTTCAGGAAAAAAAACTAAAGGAGTCTATTTCAGCTACTGTGCGATTGCCGGTTTGCCATTTCCCACACTGCTCTCAAGCTGAGGGCACGTGGATTTTAACAATTTTCTACCTTCCTCAGGAATTATTCAGGCTTAAAAATTTTTTTTTTAAGTATAGTTGATTTACAGTGTTGTGTTAGATTCAGGTGTATAGCAAAGTGATTCAGTTATGCATATATATATATTCTTTTCCATTATAGATTATTACAAGATACTGAATATAGTTCCCTGTGCTGTACAGTAGGTCCTTGTTTTTTATCTATTTTATATATAGTAACATGTATCTCTTAACCCCAATTATCATGCAAGTGAATTAGGTCAGACAAAGACAAATATCATATGTTATCACTTCTTTTTTTTGTTTTTGTTTTTTTTTGTTTTTTGTGGTACGCAGGCCTCCCACTGTTGTGGCCTCTCCCGTTGCGGAGCACAGGCTCCGGACGCGCAGGCTCAGCGGCCATGGCTCACGGGCCCAGCCGCTCCGCAGCATGTGGGATCTTCCCAGACCGGGGCACGAACCCGTGTCCCCTGCATCGGCAGGCGGACTCTCAACCACTGCGCCACCAGGGAAGCCCCACTTCTTTTTTTTAAATCACTTCTTTGTGGAATCTAAAAAATGGTACAAATGAATTTATTACAAAACAGAAATAGACTCACAGACATAGAACACAAACTTTACCAAAGGGGAAAGTGGGGGTGCTGGGGTGTTGGGAGAGGGATAAATTAGGAGTTTGGGATTAACAGACTTTTATTTTAAGAACATTTAAAAGCCACAATTTTATTTAATTATTTAAGGACAGATCTCCATCAGGATTTAGTAATGTTACTAAGAAATGTTTATCATTTTTTTCAGAAGAATGAAATAATTTTAATTAAAATCAAAGTCATCTAGGCTAAAAGCAGGGAGCTTTTCTGCATAAGGTAAGGTCAGTGGAAACAAAGGCTTGTGGGTCTTATTAAGCCTGCATTAAGCCACTGTAAAGGTTTTCCTTGGCTTCAAATGTAAATGCTATGCGGTCTACAGAGAAATGCAGCAATGGCTTCCTCCTGTTTCCTACTTGTTAAGTGATCAGACTCACAGTTATGATGTACCCACTTCAAAGCCATATTCTAAGTACCAAGTAATAAAGCTAGTTTTGTTAAAGTATTTTTTTTTAATTCTGAGGTTAAAATCGAAAAGAAAGGCTATATTCAATATGAATTGTTCTCTTTTACAAAACAACGTAATGAAGCTGGGATATTTTTCTTGTTTCTACAATTTCAGGGAAATGACAAAGCAGGGATTTCAGAAGTTCTGAGGATATATTTTGATATTTTAATAGGCCTCTTGCCAGGTATGATTAGACACTCAATAAATAATTGACTTGAATTGTTTGGGTGTTTTCATCGGGGAGCACATAATATCAATTTCTTTTTGTTTTTACTTTAGGAAAATTCCTGGAAAGTCTTCATTAAGTAGAAAACAAAACAAACCATGAGACCCACAAGGAATAAATAACAAAATTGACTTTGGGGCTATGGAGTTTGACTTCGCAGCTTGTACTCAAAGCCTCTATAACAAAACCTCTCCGCTAATGTGAAGCAGCTGTGGCAATTGAACAAAATGGTCCAAACTGTTGAAAAGCCATTAAGAGTCTGATGTATGTAGAATAAAAAGGTTCATTCAGCTTTTTAAAAGGTTTCCCAATATGGAGTGTTATTTTATTTTATAACCACGTCTTAGTCATATTAAGTTTAAATGCCACAGAAAATTTTAATGACCATGTGGCTGGCTTTTTTGGTGAAATAGCAAGAATTCTTTAACATGCCTAAAATTCTTTTAGGAGAAAAATGGTACAAATCTATTAGGGACACTGTACAAGTTCCCACTATGAAGTGTATGTTTAGAAAATTGAGTATCACATAGAGGATGATTTACCATTTGTCTGTAGGGGAACCTAAATAAATTAGAGTTAATTTCTTTAATCTTAAGGCATAGAGAGGCTTTTAGAAATAAGGAAAGCCACTTGCTTCCCCAGCCCTTTTATAAGTCTGAGCCTCAAGTATTAACTGTACATTTTAAAATTGATTTTTAATAGATTGTATGATTTTGTGACACACGTTTTGAATCTTTTCCTAAGGATGTATGAAAGGTTATACCTTCTGTTTCTCCGCCCGTTTTTCCTCTGAAGGTGATAGCTATATGATGTTTTTTATGCATTCATCTGCTTTATTTATCTTGACTTTTAGGAGGTCTATCTCTGTGCCCTTCAAGTTTTACCTGAAACTAACACAACGTTGTAAATCAACTATACTTCAATAAAAAATTATTTCTAAGAGAAATGAGGCATTAGTTTATTCCTGTAGTCAGTATTCTACCTGATATGAGGTCAATGTTTTCAGTACATTATAACTGTACAGCTACAAGAGCTGTAAATGTGTTCCTTAGAAATCCACTGGGAATTTTCCTGGGTTATTCTGCTGTGTACACTGATATACATGCTATGAAGATGAGTTCAGCTGGACTGCAGACACCAAGCCCAGAGAAGCTCTGTGAGCGCTGAGGCCACGCACCAGTGACAGGGCGGTTCCAACCTGCTGTACACCATAGCTCTGCTATGTTCCCCTAAGACCAGTCACGGTAGAAACCCTGATTCACAGGGAAAACGACTGGTCATCTTCCAAGACATAAACAAGCCCAAGAATTGGGAGCCTAGGGTTTGGTTTGTTGGCGCGAACGTTGGAGTCCTTTGATTCTCTGAGGACTCCATCAGCCCTACTCTGTTCAAGGCATTTTCTAGATGCTGTGAGGAAGATAACGTTGCCTTTGACTTCACAGGGCTTACCTCTTGTTGGAAAGGAGAGATGTATATACTTTTTTTTTTTTTTTTTTTG
The DNA here is from genome assembly GCF_964341445.2 of Mesoplodon mirus. Classification (NCBI taxonomy): domain Eukaryota; kingdom Metazoa; phylum Chordata; class Mammalia; order Artiodactyla; family Ziphiidae; genus Mesoplodon; species Mesoplodon mirus. The sequence goes on along the minus strand of NC_138976.1, from coordinate 226,947,930 downwards.
CGGTACACGGGCCTCTCACTGTTGTGGCCTCTCCCATTGCGGAGCACAGGCTCCGGATGCGCAGGCTCAGCGGCCATGGCTCACGGGCCCAGCCGCTCCACGGCACGTGGGATCTTCCCGGACCGGGGCACGACCCCGCGTCCCCTGCATTGGCAGGCGGACTCTCAACCACTGCGCCACCAGGGAAGCCCGTATATACTTTTTTTATTGCGAGGCAGTGTTGTCATAGCAGTGTTCTCGTGGTGCATGGCACTGGTGCTCAACGCTATGACAGTGGGGTAAGTGCCCATGGGCAGCAGAGGTTTTCCAAATGCCTCACTGGGCAGGTGAGATTTGAGTAAGACTAATGGTGGGGGATGGCACCATCTCCATGGGGTGGATGTGGCATATTTCAAGAGTCAACCAGAGTAACAAAAACTAGTGCATTCTAGTGCACTAGAATAGTGAAAGGGAAGTTTGGAGAAGTCAGTAGAAGTCATATTCTAGTCTCTTAATAAATATTCATTGACCAAAAATAAGAACAATCCAGATAAGCTATAAAATCCTTGCTTATCTATTTTCCAAAACTCACCAGAGAGCTGAGGATGCAGAGAAGCTGAAGTAAAATAAATTCTAGAGAGTCACAAGCCCTTCCCAAGAGAGAAGAGACCCGTGGTATTTTCAGAAGCAAATACACCATTGACTGGGGTAAGTAGAAATGAGTCCAACATTGAATGGACTTTTAAAAGCCGCCTGTGGGCTGGTGCGATGGATTAGAACTCCAGAAAGCCTTGTCACAAAGTGAGTCCACACTCCCCTGCCATCTCTTTCCCCCAGGGCTTTTTCTGAGTGCCAAAGATTGGGACAGGGCCCAGGGCTGAAAGGGTGTCCCACCCTGTCCTGTCTGGTACACCAGGCTTTCTCGAGTCCATAGCAGCAGCCCACTGAAGGCTGGCACAAGGCAGACAGATGGAGATGAACATCACACAGTTTGGAAAGCTGAGGACTGAGCCTCTGACTAAAGCAGAGGGAGGTCTCTGTGTCTCCCTGGTGCTCACACCAGGTCCTGCGGAAGAGATGAAACCAGTGGTAAACTGGACCTAAGGCTACCACAAAGTCCAGAACCATCTCAACAATTGATTAGAGTGACTTGGTCCTGCCTACCCCATGCCATAGCAGAGGCCTGGTTAAAAAAAACATGGCCATGCCCTTTTCTGGGGGTAAAGATTATTACTGACTTCAGTCTCCTTTTTTCTTTTAGCCAAAATGTCCTGCATACAATAAGATTAAGATGAGATGTTTTTGGTTTGCTTTTTACTTGCCTACAGCTATTTTTTTCCAGTTGTTAAATTACCCTTTTTGCACACACACACACACACACACACACACACACACGTTGAAATTAAGGAATCTTTTTTAATCCTTTGTATTCCACAGCCACCAGTATTGTCAGCGGGTAGATAGCAAAATTACATAAAATAATTCAATCATTTAGTTGATCAACAGCTTAATACGTCTAGGTACTATGAAAATGACAGAGATGAATAAGATACCATACTGCCTTCAAGCTGCTTGTGATCTACGAATTGATTGATTGACATCTGTGATAGACGGAGAATCAAGACACAACTAATCTTTGACAATGTCGTGGCATTTGTCTTCTTATATTCCAGTGTGATTTTCTTTGATTAGATTCGATTAGATCATGCACATGAAGTAGTTAGCTGAGTGCCTGACACATAGTAATTCCTTGATCATTGTTATTTATTTATTATTTGAATCATTATTGTTATTATAAAATTAAAGTATAGAGATGCTCCGAAGTTCTTTGATAAACTTCACACTACCATTTTCATTACTCTCTAAAATGGCAAGTGAGGGACCCTGAAACTTAAGCTTTTGGATTCATGGTAAATTGGCTTTTCACTCCATCTGTATTTAAAAGTGTTTTCAGAAATAAGACAACCAAATTTTTTTGCTCTATCAAAAATTTACTGTTGTTTCAGTGCTACTTTTGTGCTTTCTGTCCTATCATCCCACCTTATGAGGTGAGAAAAGTGAGAAATACAGCTTCTACTGATTATACATATGTTAGGTTCATTGGAAACAAAGGTAGAATAAAGGAAATAGAAAGTAACAAAACTTAAATTCCTTTTGGGATAGTAATATAATTTCTATAGGTCTACAATCAGATCCCCTTTCAGTTTGCCTCCTTGTAAAAATTCTATTGAAAGAGTCAAGCGCCTATCTTCTTGGTTGCATCTGCGAGTGTGTGGGTATAAAATATACCCCAGGTTATTTCGATCATAACTCTTGTGCAATATCATCAGCATCTCACATAGGGTGGAAATGGGGCCGTATAGAATATAAGCGACTTGATCATAGCCGTAAGAAATTCCATGGATTTTTAAATCCCACAAAATATGTTGAACAGCTACTATCATGCACTGTGTCTTCCGGAGTCACTAAACTAGCTCTCGCTTTCTTCTGTTCTTTTACCTTCTATTACTTCTCCACACCTTTCACCCTCTTTCCTGCCCTCTTCTGTTTGTCTTTAACACGGTCCCTCACAGATTCCTCTGGCAGTGTTAGCTTTTCTCCTCTGATATACTAGTTTTTAGGTGATAAGTTGAGCATTGCGTTCTTAAACATCTAAGGATAGCTTTAATTGATTTAACCACTTGACTTTAAGCCACAGTTCAATTTTCAACTGATATGATGGCACCTTTTATAAGGGAAGAAAATAGGAGACCTATAAGTCAACTGGGAGATAGGGTAAGTGCCTGTATCTGACATCTTGATTAATACGAATTAAGTCAAGCCTGGTTTAGTAGTTCATAGGTTCACATCAGCAATGATAACAGTAGCCATTAGTGATGACACTGAAGGCTCCAGCTTCTAACCAGGATTTCCTTTGAAGTTCAAAGACCTAGCTACCAAGTTCAACTCCAAGATAGGATGGGAAATAGAACATAGAAAATGCTGAAAACATCAAATGGATATAATTTACTTTTTCATCATCATGCTTCCTAAAGCTCTCAGGTCATTTTCATGAGTTATGTAATTACGATATAGTGTGACTATTAAATAAAAGCTACCAATTGTATTTTCAGAAAACAGATCCTAGTACATGTTGAGAAGATACTTCTCTGTAGTGCAAAAAGAAAAGGGATAATTCATATCTTCCTGGAACAGAGTATATAACAAGTTCCATGTAGCTGCTCTGTGAATTTCTCAGTGATTGTGGAAGGACCACATGTAGGAACATTACAGTCTAATTGTTAGGTTTTCATGCATCCAGGGCACAGCTGTTTTTCCAGTAGTCTGCAGGGTTTCTCATGCAGGGGTCTTGAATCATCTTGTATCAGGAACACCTAGGGAAATTACTAAACAATGACATCCCACCCCAGATCTACCGCACCAGAATCTCTGGAGACAAAGCCTGGGATTCTGCATTTAATATCTGCTCTTATAACCACTAAGTCTGAGGCGCAGTGCCTTCTGTTATTTTATTTTATTTTATTTTTTGGCAGCGCTGTACCACGTGCGGAGTCTTAGTTCCCTGACCAGGGATGGAACCCAAGCCCCCTGCAGTGGAAGCCAGGAGTCTTAACCACTGGACTGCCAGGGAAGTCCCTCTCAGAGCCTTCTAAGCACACAGTTTTTCAATGGAGTTTTTATGAAACTTACTTTCTCAGTCCTTTGAACTCAAGGGAACACTGGGATTTTTATCTTTAAGCAAAGGAGACATTAGCGAAGTTAAACTTTGGTAGTCCTACATCTTCCAGTGAAATGCTTATCACAGTCATGGTGCTATTAAATCACAAGAAAGGAGAGTCACAAAATTGCGCCTTTCCCCCCAAAACCCAGTCAGTTCTGAGAAGATCTGGTGGATTGCTTGTAGCATAACAAAACTGAGGTCATTAGAGGTGGCATTCTGAGCTCTGTCATCCACAGTCCTCACCATGGGAGCAGGTTTGGTGGCAGATGTCACAGTTAGAAGTCTACGTAAACTGTAATAAACCTCCCACTGTACAGATGGTGGTGCTTCCTCCTGTCCGGGGAGACTGAGTCATTTGACTACGCTGGGCCCCATGTAATATGTGTCCAAACAAGAATGTAACTGGGCTTCTGGTCCTAACTTGGGCAAGAGATGCTATTAAGGCAGGTGGAAGGAGGCTGGATTTGGAGTTTGGTAAAATGGTAGCCTGAGTCATCCCTGCTTTTGTAATCTCCATTTACATTCCTTGGGCCTGTGCTCAGGCATTGCACTTGTTTGCAGATCTATTTTTATCTCATATGAACTTGACAGTGACTCTCTCGGGCTCCCCTTGTGCCAGTGACTGCAGCACGATTCCGTGCTCAGACCGTGTATTAATCCAATTGCTTCCTCACAGGCCTTGGGCCCGCGTTCCCATGGAAGCAACAGAGAGCCCTGCAGCATGGTTTAGACAACTTATGAGGCCAATTTCTAGGCCTGTGGCAGCAACCTGCCTTCTGGAAGGAGGTCTTTTTTCATCAGGGTCTGAATTTCAGGGTGACTGTTAGTACTGTCTCTTTATCTTTTTCCAGAAATATTGGGGATGGTAGAGATTCATACTGGAATCTAGAAGGTGTTTAATCCTTTTGCTCACATGGACTGTTTTTAAATGTTTTTAACAATGATCTTATGGATATAAGAGCAAGGACATGGGAACAAGTGTGCCTCCACTCGCACCCCATCTTCTTGCAAGTCAGGATTTATTTTTCAAAACAATGAAACTTTTCAAATGCCAGTCATTCATCTCATTGTCCTGGTATTCCAGACACTTTTCTCATTATATTCTGGTACCTCTATAATACTTCGACATCTTCCATGCCTACAATATTTATTTCTCATTACCTCCGTACCAAAAATGAAACTGTGTATTTGTTTTTGGAAAACTTCTTATGATGTTCATTTTTCACATATTATCTTCATATAGTGAGGAAGCCTTTAAAATGTTTTTGGCCTTTCCTAAATAAATAAGCCAAAAAAGCCTTTAGAAAACCTTCTCTTTGTCAAACATTATTCTCTTGCTCTTTTATTTAAGATTCTCTTATAAAGACAAAAACAGATCTTTCACTAATGCACTATTTCTAACCAACTTTGTGTCAGTTTAGGCCCCATTGTAGATCCCAGATCCTGCTTTCTGTGGCCTCCAAGGCAACCTCCAATTTCATTTAATAGGGTATCTAAGGATGTTAGGTCAAATTGAGACCCCTGTTGAGTTTGATTCTAGAATTTCTTTGCCTTGCAATTTGAAGTCGTTTGTTTGTTTACAGGACAGGTTGATGATGTGTGAGGACCAAAGTTGGCTGTGGTTCCAGATGTGTGGGTCTGCTCCTTGGTGAACCTGGCTGAGACCACCTTCCCAACTTTCTACTTGTAGAGAGGAGAGAAGCTATGTCGTGATAGATTCCATGAAGTGTGAATGGTCACGGTAAATTAATGATGAAGTATAGAGTCCCTGGCCTTTGGTCAACCAACCTGGACTCTTTGGGGAGGTAACGTGTACAATGGTGGGGAATGAGGAGTGTGATAGACCTTGTTTCCAAGCCTGATTTTCACAAATGTGTAATTGTGGTCAGTTTATTTAACTTTTCTAAGTTTTCATTCCTCTGTTTTAAAAACACTGCTGCTTTTATGATTAAAGAAGATAATGTTGCTGAGTGTTTAGCATAGTCCCCTACACATAGTAGATAAAGGCAAATATTATATTAATATAATTTCTACCTGTAACAATGTGAACTTTCCTATATGCTTTTAATTTATAGATTTAACCTTTTAGTTTATAAATTTAAGCTTGGTGATCTCTAAAATATGGCAATGTATTTCAGTCACAGAGGCAATTTTAATTAGTTATTAAATTTTGATTCCATTTTGATTAGTTCATAAATTTTTGTATTGAGTTTTCAATGATTATGTATAATAGGGTACATAGGAGAGGTGCCAGCTTTGAAATCACACAGTCTGGTTGCAAATCCTGGCTGTTGCACTTCCTGGGTATATAACTGAGCTTCCCAGTCTTTCCAAATTTAGGAAAAAGAAAACATGGGGAAAAAAAGGAGTTTGAAAGAAATATTGTCACTGCAGGGAGAAGAAAATCTCAAAAACACACAAACAAAACCCTGACATTAACGTTTAAGGGAGATAGGAGAAAACACTGCATTTGTGAAACAAAAACAAGAAAAAAAATTACATTCAGATAACAGAGAGTTCTTGGAAGTTAAAAGTTATGACAGCTGAAATGAAAATTCAGTAAAAGGATAGGAAAATACAGTTGAAGCAATATTCCAAAAATTAGTACAGAAAGGCAAAGGAATGAAAAATAGGAGAAAAGGGATAAGAAAGTTAGAGGAACATTCTGAGTAGTACAAAATGAACAAAAAAGTTCTAGAGAGGCAGACCAGAGAATATGGAAGGGAGGAAATTATCCAAGAAATGATTTTAAAATGTTCCATATATACAGTGGAGTATTACTCAGCCCTAAAAAGGAATGAAATAGTGCCACTTGCAGAGACGTGGATACTAGAAACTGTCATACAGAGTGAAGTAAGTCAGAAAGAGAAAAACAAATATATAATATCACTTATATGTGGAATCTAGAAAAATGGTACAGATGATCTTATTTGCAAAGCAGAAATAGAGACACAGACGTAGAGAACAAACTTACGGATACCAAGAGGGGAAGGAGAAGTGGGAGGAATTGGGAGATTGGGATTGACACATATACACTGCTATGTATAAAATAGATAACTAATGAGAACCTACTGTATAGCACAGGGAACTCTACTCAATGCTCTGTGGTGACCTAAATGGGAAGGAAATCCAAAAGAGAGGGGATATATGTATATGTATAACTGATTCAATTACTGTACAGCAGAAACTAACACAACATTGTAAAGCAGCTATACTCCAATAAAAATTAATTTAAAAAAATGTTCCAGAATGGAAGGATATTAGTTTTGAAAGTAAAGGAGCCCAATAGCTGCCAAGGACCCTGGATGGAGAAAGGTCTGAGCTAAGTAAGATGCATGAGGTTTTAGACCCAGAGAAAAGGAGAAACTTATAAGTGCTTCCCAGAGGGAGAGAAAGAAAACAAATCACATGTGATAAGGGGTTATGTATCAAAATGCAGGTGACTTCTGACTGCAGTACTGCCAGGAGGGCATGGTTAAGTGATGCTTCCACAGTCTGAAGGAAAATTCCAACGTAGGATTCTATATCCACTCAAACTACCAGTCAGCGAATAGGGAGGAGGAGAGACCTTGTCACACATGGAAGCTTCAAAAAGTAACCTATTGTATACCTTATCTCAGAGAGTCTCTGAGAGATCTAACAGAATTGAGAGATGGGATGCCTTGGTATCCAGGAGATAGAGACTCTAACATGGGAACAGAATATGTAAGGGAAACCACAGGATACACAATGAAGGGAGATTCCAGGACAATGGCTGTGCAGGTGGCCTAGAGAGCAAGTGGTCCAGATTTGAGCAGAATAGACGGCTCTAGTGGGCTTTCTTCAAGAGAATGAAACACCCAAAATACCTGATGGTTTGAGCTTGTAGAGGGGAGATGTATGATTCTAGGAAAGATGAGCAAAGTATGGACTGAATTAGTATTGAGTGAAGGGAAAAAGATGGACAAGAAAAACAAACAATTGCATTAAACTCCATGGCTCAACTCAGGAATAATATTTATATACTCATCATAAGGTGAAAAGTGAATACTGATGTAACTAAGGATGATGACCTAATTAACCAGGAAATGGAAGAAACTGACTGTGGGTGTGTATGTGTGAGTGGGGAACCTACATAAGATCAAACCACATTTCCACAAGATGAAGCCAATAGGTATGTAGCATGGACATATATACACTACCAAATGTAAAATAGATAGCTAGTGGGAAGCAGCTGCATAGCACAGGGAGATCAGCTCAGTGCTTTGTGACGACCCAGAGTGGGGGGATAGGGAGTGTGGGAGGGAGGCACATGAAGGAGGGGATATGGGGATATATGTATATGTATAGATGATTCACTTTGTTGTACAGCAGAAACTAACACAGTATTGTGAAGCAATTATACTCCAATAAAGATCTATTTTAAAATAAAATTCAGAAATCAAGAAATAGAATTATAAGCAAGTTATTTCAAAATATAAGGTAAAGATCAAAATAAAAGGCTGAGCTAGTTGAAATTTGTTGCCTGTAGAAAAGCAGGAATTTCGGGTGGTAGAAGAGAATGAGGTGGCAGGCAATGTTTTTTTTCATACTGAGCCTTTGACTTGTGTACTATAAATATGTACATTTTTTAAAAAAATTAATTTTTAGGGCTTCCCTGGTGGCGTAGTGGTTGAGAGTCTGCCTGCCGATGCAGGGGACATGGGTTTGTGCCCTGGTCCGGGAGAATCCTACATGCCGCGGAGCAGCTGGGCCCATGAGCCATGGCCACTGAGCCTGAGCATTCGGAGCCTGTGCTCCGCAACGGGAGAGGCCACAACAGTGAGAGGCCCGCGTACCACAAAAAAAATAAAATAATAATTTTTATTGGAGTATAGTTGATTTACAATGTTGTGTTAGTTTCAGGTGTACAGCAAAGTGAATCAGTTATTTGTGTACATATATCCCCTCTTTTTAAGATTCTGTTCCCATATAAGCCATTACAGAGTATTGAATAGAGCTCCCTGTGCTATACAGTAGGTACTAATTAATTATCTATTTTATTTTAAGTAGTGTGTATATGTCAATCCCAATCTCCCAATTTATTCCTTCCCCAACCTTTCCCCCTTGATAACCATAAATTTGTTTTCTACGTGTGTGGATCTACTTCTGTTTTGTAAATAAGTTCATTTGTATCATTTTTTTAGATTCCACATGTAAGTGATATCATATATTTGTCTTTCTCTGTCTGACTTACTCCACTAAGTATGACAATCTCTAGGTCTATCCATGTTGCTGCAAATGGCATTATTTCATTCTTTTTTATGGTTGAGTAATACTCCAGATATATGTATATATAATCATATCTTCTTTGTATATACAGACCATCCATTCTAATGCCTGCAAAACACCTTGTGCTACCTGACATTTTCATACTCACTTATTTGTTTGTCCAAAGACTTCCTCTATCAGAGTCATTTAAGTTAGTAAAAGAAGTTTATAAATCATTTTAACACTAAACATCATTACTTGGTTTGGGGATGGTGTGAAATCATTTCATGTTGATGACAGTGACAGCTCCCATTAGCAGCAGTTCTCATTGGTAGCTTTTGAACAATTTAAGAAATAAAATATCAATAAAAGCTAACAAATATTTCAAAATCTACTGTCCAGGGGGAGGGGGAGTATAATATGCTGTCCTTAGCCATGAAAAGTTTGAGAACAACTGAACTGAAATATTTCTAGCACTGTTTTTAGAAACTGATTCAAAAGAGATTATCAAAATAAGTGAAGTAAGTCAGACAGAAAAAGACAAATATATGATATCACTTACATGTGGAATCTAAAAAGCAACACAAATGAACTTATTTACAAAACAGAAATATCTCACAGACATAGAAAACAAACTTATGGTTACCAAAGGGGAAAGGTGGGGGAGGGATAAATTAGGAGTTTGGGATTAACAGATACACACTACTATATATAAAATAGATAAACAACAGGGAGCTACTGTACAGCATAGGGAACTATATTCAAGATCTTATAATAACCTATAATAGAAAAGAATCTGAAAAAGAATATATGTGTATACACACACACACACACACACACACACACACACACATATATATACTATAATGGAATCACTTTGCTGTACACCTGAAACTACCACAACATTGTAAATTAACTATAATTTAAAAGATGGTCAATACAAAAATATACACACAGAGACCAGGATGGTCTAGGGACAGGGGTCCCATAGGATTGGAAGGTCAGTGAAGGCCTCCTTAAGGAGGTGACTTAAACTGAACCAGAGTGACAAAGAAGGGCCAGGCCCTTGAGGTTTAGAGATGGGGTCCCAGACAGAGGATCTGCTGAGGCAGATGTCTGTGTCAGGAACAGACCTGTCCTGTCTGAGAGACATTGAGGTCAGTGAAACTGAAGTCAAGCCACAGGGGAGAGGGGAATGAGGTGCAGCTAGAGGTCTGGGTTCTAGGTGAATCATTTGCATTATTTTCTAAGAACAATTGGAAAGCCATTGAAGAATGCTGAGTAGTGGTTTGATGACTTCAAATCCACTTGTTCATGACAAGGAGGAAATTGTTTTTGAGTGAAGTTGTTTTGATCTAAGAATGAAATTGTTTTTATAAGTAAAGTTGTTTGGATATAAAAGTGAAATTGATGTGTCAGGATATAGTCATCAACATCTGGGGTTGCTGATAAGCTGTAAATACCCAGAGTTTGTGAGGGTTATCCCAGAGTGTTTGATCTGGGCAAGGTGATGTTTTGCTGCTATAAATAGCTTGCTGAAGACCTAGGGACATTAGCTCCTGCCTGGGCACGGTGAATATTTGCTCTGCAGTGGTGAACACTGAGCAGTGGCCTTTTGCCCACAACACGGGCAGCCTGGTTCCCTAGCAACAAGGGACTTTAGTTTTTGTAATGGCAGCTGGATCTCAGCTCTGGGTTGGTTAAGCCGTCTCTCCAGAGAACCAACTGGTACAAAGGTACACCTCAACTAAATATGGACATCCTTCCTTTCATCTCCCTTTGCCTGGAACAATAGTGTCATTAATCTGTCATTGGTTCGGACTGTGTTATTTCTTTATTGGCTCATTGAGGGACATCACCCTGTATGCTATTGGCTTGTGAAATTATTATAATTCCCGCAGTGAACCGTGTTCAATAAAATATTGGCAAAGACAGTCCCAGTCTCTGAGCATATCTTGCCCCAAAACAACACAAAGAGCTTTAAGAATTTAGGTCATGTATTTTTGGCAGGAGTACCCTACACCTGACGTAGCATAAGAAGTAAGTTTTTTTGCTTTCCCTTCTCATTTTATTTTCTCTGCGTTCCTCTTCCTGTATTAATAATAGAGAAGTCATATAGAAATGATAAGGTGTATATATATATATATATCACTTTCTCTTTTTACTACCCTTCAACCTATGCTTAGTCTCAATCCCCAGGCATCCGCTTCTCTATTAAATGAGTTCCTTATGAGGAAACTCGCCTCAGTATCACTTTGGTTAGGCTTTCCCTGGTCTTTTTAGGTATAATTAAAATCACTTATATATGCATTTATCATGGCATTTATTATACTGTATTGTTAGAATTGTTTTACTTGCATCTCCTTCACTGGTCATGATTTCTTCCTCCCCTGAACAAAACGAGTTTGTACTTTATAAGGATTTATATTATTTGCTTAGGTCCCATGAATAGAACACAATTCCTGGCACATAGTGTACCTATGGTAAGTGTTTGCTGGATAAGTGTTAACAGGTCAGTTGACTTGCAAGTGAGTAGCAGAGATGGGAGTAAAACCAAAGTCTTGATCTATGGACTGAATTCCTGGGCAAAAGCATGGAGTCTACCTTAGTTACTGAAAATCTGTCAATTTATGAACACTGTACGTGTGCTGACTTATTCCTGATATAAGTTCCTGAACAAAATCTGTTTTCACTGCTTTAACTACTGTCTGGCCCTGGTGTTCAGTGTGTGTGTACTTATTGAAAAGCCTCATTAATTCGTGCCAATTCTGTGCAAAGGAGCCTACATTAATTTAAAAAAAAAGTCACAAAATTCTTTGTTGGTAAAGGTCCTTGAAGCCTTATTTTAATGACTAGATAAGGCTGCCTTGTATCTTTTTTGTAAAGTTTCTTCCTGAGACCTTTCTTTTCTAATAAGTGACAAAAGTTATGAAGGCCTAGCTAAGTAAGGGTCAACATCAGCAAAGTGCCTGTTGAAGTTCTTCTACAAATGTTAATATAATCAACATACATTTTGGGGTGAGGTATTTTCTTTCTAGAAGTTGATGGTATGCACCAGGACTTAATCAGCTCAGAGATATTAATCGAGGGCAGCACAGTGGAGAATATAGTTTTATGGGTGAAACATGGAAAATTTTTTTGGTTAATATTTCTTTTTAATCCGAAGACAGCCTTTCTACTGCTTATGAACATGATATTAATCTTGCTTTTCTTAAATTCACTTCCTAAATCATGTTTTCTTTTAATATAATTGAAAATGTTAATATTATTATGAACATGGTTTCTCTGATCCCTAAGTCAAAATGAGAAAATTTCTAATTTTAATTTTTAAGTGAACTTTGTGAGATTTTTAGCTGCATCATCTTAAATAACAATCAAGTGCTTGCTTCTGGAAAAAAAGAAACATTGAGCATAATTTAGATGATTTATTCAACTTCAGGTAATGGAGGAAACCAACTTTACTTTTAGATAATACTTCCATATTTTCTTGGTAGAGTTCCCTAGAGGAAAGTCCACTTTAATGTTCATAAGTCTAACTAATATCTGTTAGTTATAGTAAAAATGAAAAGTTGATGCATTTTATGTTTTTTTTTCAGATAACTCACTTAATTAGAAGTGTAAAGTTAATTATATTTTTATTGGATGATTTTTATTCTTAAAAGGAGAATTCTAAACAATGATGATAAAACGATTCTTTTCATGGAGAGTTTTTTTTTTTTTTAAAAGGGGACTTTTGTAGGGAAAGATCACACACTTCCTTGTGTTCTACAGCCAGCATCCTGTGTGTTATTTAGAGGTCCTTTATCATGGAGGGTGGTCCAGTAGGAATTTACCAGAGGGAAAAAAAGGAGTGTACAAAAATTTAATTATTATTTGACCTCAAATAATTATATGCCACTTAACTAATTAAAGAGAAAATTAACAATGTACCACTAATGGGTAGTCTGTTCCTTGCATGACTCACTCATCTTTCACAAAGAATAAGTGATTTGTATTAGAAATGAGTTGTGAAGGATGTTTTTGGGGATAACTATTGCTGTCATTGCTATGTTAAATCACAGGCTCAACCTCTGGACAAAAAGAGACTGGCTTATCAGAGCCAGGAAAACAGAAGCCCCAGCCTGATAGCTCTGACTCAAGGCCTTGTTTCAAAGCTATGACTCAGTGCAACGCGGCCAGGCAGCCCTGTCCTCCTCTGTTCCTTCCAATCCAGCCATTCACCCGCTAATGTGCAGGTTGCGTGCCTCACGCCGATTATTTCTGTGAAGTCCTTCAGAGTCAGCCTTATTTTCTCGCAAGCATTCATCTTCATTTTCAAGTGAGTGAAGGCAGGGTTTCAGTGGTAGCACTGTCCACAGAGCAGAGCGAGCAGTTCAATCAAAACAACAGCTGAAGAAACTGCTAGAAGAATGTTCACAGTAACAGAGGTGCTTTTCGTGTTTCAGTGTGGGGTGTAGGTACGTTGGCTGTGAGTGTGCTTGTGAAGCTTGTGCAGATCATTCCTATGGTGAGAATCAGAATATCTGCAAGTGTCAGCAGGGATCTCCTAGTTTACTTATGTTGTTATTGATTGGATCTTTTCATGTTCATTGTTTCCCTTCTTGTAACTTTTTATGACCTCTTTTATTTATTCCATCCCTTCTTGGGACTAGACTACAAAGATTTATTTTTTATTGCTTCTTTATTCAATCACCTATATTTTCATGTAATTGGTTGATCAAAGGACAACAACCTAGTGACCCAGCATAAGTAAGACTACATGTCCATCAGCAACAGCCCAAGTGCGATAATAGACAACAATTGTCAGTGTGCAGACACACAGGGGTTCGGGCTCCAGGGAAAGACCTCATCCTTGGTACTCAGGACCGGTCTATTACCACCAGGCTTAGAAAGAGGCTAAATCAGGAATCCAGATTTTTGTGTGAATTCAACTGACACTGTGCTGGTCAACAGTTTCCCAAATTGTTTTTGGCCCTGGGGCTGCCAACAACATGTGCAACTTCTGATGTGAACTAGAAATTTCTGATGGCATCCTCTATTTCACCTTAACTTACTGAGAAATGATCCTCACTTTCTGTTACCTCCGGCCAGTAGAGAGTTTCACAATAAACCATTTGAAATTTGAGTCGAGTGATTACAAGTAATTTGATATAAAATAATTATTGTTGCTATTTAATAGGTGAGAAAGGAGATGCTGAGAGAAATTGCAGTGATCTGCCCCAACAGTACAAAGCTGATAGAACTTGTAGCTTCTAAATACAAATCTTGTGTTCTTTCTAGTTGTTCTGTGTGATGGACTGAATTGTGTCCCCTCCCCTACTCTAATTCATACATTGTAGCCCTAACCCCGAATATGACTGTTTCTGGAGATACGGCTTTTAAAGAGGTGACTAAGGTTAAATAAGGTCATATGGGTGGGACCCTAATCCGATAGGACTGGTGTCCTTATAAGATGAGGAAGAGATACCAGGGGCATATGTGCATGGAGAAACAGCCATGTGAGGATCCAGGGAGAAGACAGCCAAGGAGAGAGGCCTCAGAAAAAACCAACTCTGGAGGCCCCTGGATCTTGGACTTCTGGACTTTTGGAAAATAAATTTATGTTAAGTTTAAAAAAAAAAAAAAGAAGAGGCAACAAAAACAGCCTCCTCTACTCAAATGACCAGACATGGATTGCTTTACATTTTTTGATCCAAGGATACTTCATTTGTCTATGATGTTAAGTTCAAAATATTTGAAAGAAAAGAAACTGATTCTTATTAACATTTGGATGTCTGGTCTCATGTAGCATGTAATGGGGATGTAATTATATTTGCTGAATGAAAAATGCTGCTAAATAGTTTAATGTTTGGAAATAACAGTTTGATGAAAACATTTCTCTTTTCTTTTGAATGACAAACAGTGAGTAGATATAGATATAAATCTTCAAAAAGTCATGATAAAAATACAATATTTTTCTTAAAAAATAATAATTTGTTGACACAAACCTCCATTTTTTCCTACTTAAACTGTGTGAAGAAAGATTTTTATTTAGACTTGGTATTATATTAAATTTCACCCCAAAATTATACTTTTTCCATTCCTATATGTTCTTATATAATTTCTAATTATATATTTTGACTTAGTTGTGAAAATGTTACTTAAATAATGCTAAAAAATCTGGAACATGGCATTATAAGAATAAAATTATAATTAAATATCAACATTTAGGGCTTCCCTGGTGGCGCAGTGGTTGAGAGTCCGCCTGCCAATGCAGGGGACACAGGTTCATGCCCCAGACCGGGAGGATCCCACATGCCCCGGAGCGGCTGGGCCCATGAGCCATGGCCGCTGAGCCTGCGCAATATATATATATATATATTTTTTTTAAAGAAATCGAATTTGAAATACTTTAGTATGGTAGATTATTCTAAGGAGGTACAGATTGAGAAAATGCACTTCTACCCCAAATTTTGGAAGTTGTTTCTTACCCTTTTTCTGTGATTTGATTTTCAAATTGAATTTAGGTTTGCAAATTTGAATGATAATATTTTATCCCACACTGGACTTCTACTTAAAGCCAACTCACTTAAGATGGTATTTGGCAGCAAAAAAAAAAATTCAATAAAAATGAAAATGCAATCTATGGAATAAGAAAATATTTGCAAACCATCTATCTGATAAAGAGTTAAAATCCAAAACATGTAAGGAACTCACATAACTCAACAGCAAAAAAACACACAATCCAACTTAAAAATGGGGAGAGGACCTGAATAGACATTTTTTCAAATGAAGACATAGAGATGGCCAACAGGTACTTGTAAAGGTACTCAGCATCACTAATCATCAGGGAAATGCAAATCAAAACCACGATGAGATATCACCTCACACCTATTGGAATAGCTATTATCAAAAAGACATGAAAGAACAAGTGTTGGTGAGGATGTGGAGAAAAGAAAACCCTCTTACACTGCTGGTGGGAATGTAAATTGGAGCAGCCAGTATGGAAAACAGTATGGAAGTTTCTCAAAAAGTTAAAAATGGAACTACCATATGACCTAGTAATCCCACTTCTGGGTATATATCCAAAGAAAATAAAATCAGGATCTTGAAAAGATACCTGCATTCCATGTTCACTGCAGCAGTATTCATGATAATCCAGAAATGGAAAAAACCTAATTGTCTGTCTATGAATGAATGGATAAAGAAGACGTGATACATACAGGAAAGAAGGACATCCTGCCATTTGCAAAACCATGGAAGGAACTTGAAGATGTTATGCTAAGGTAATTAAGTCAGAGAGAGAAAGACGAATACTCTATGATATCACTTATATGAAAAAAGCTGAACTCATAGAAACAGGGAGTAGAATAGTGGTTGCCAGGGTCTGACGGATGAGGAAATGAGGAGATGCTGGTCAACGGGGACAGATTTCCAGTTAAAAGATAAATAATTCCTGGGAAAGTAATGTACAGCATGATGACTATAGTTAACACTGCTGTATTATATTCTTGAAAGCTGCTGTCAGAGTAGATCTTAAATGTTCTCATGACACACACAAAAAGGTAATTATGTGAGATGATAAAAGTGTTAACTAACTCTACTGTGGTCATCATTTTGCAATATGTAAGAGTATCAAATCCCCATGATATTCACCTTAAACTCACGCATTATATGTCAATTATATCTCATTAAACCTGGGAAAAACATGCCACTTGCTCACCTAGTTAAGAAAAAAGTTGTTGGTTGGAATTCAGCTGGGTAATGATTAAGCATTCATATGTTTATATTTTACTAAATCAGAAGAGAAAAAGACCCTATATTCACATGTAAAAATTTAGGATTGTGGGTAAGGCTTATTTTATAAATCAGGAAATAATGCTTGCATGTAGTCACTGGATTCTCAGGGGAATTAGAATAATTAGAATAAAGAGATCCCTCCATAGGAGTTAAAACCTCTCAGGCAGAAAGGATAAATAATTTTTCAGATAGGTCATTTTTTTAATCCCAGAGAATGTTGAGTTAACAAACAACACGTACTTGTTCGCTCTCCCATTATTGTTAAGGATCCATAGGATAAAAACCCCGAAAACCACAAGAAAACATCTCATGGTTTTGCTTGTATTTTGTTATAAAAATAAAAGAAATTGAATTAAAATTCTCACAACATTTCTTACAGACATATAAAGGAGCAAATGATAGCTGTTTTACATAATTCTTTGGAATACTTTAGTTTTAAAATAATTTTTTTGCAGGAAAAATAACAGGAAGACCTATGTGGCAATCTTCTTAATAGGTCCTGAATCACACTATAAAGATAAGTTGCTTGTTTTTCATGGACTTTTCCAGTTCTTAGTGGCAGATATTTCTTATCGGGTAGTATTAAGTAGTTACATTTAGAAACACATCATGCTTCTGGTATTCAATGAAACTTAGAATCTTTAAAAGTACTAGACAACAGAAAAATACTTGGTAGTTAAGCCAGTTAAATCTTTTACAAATCAGAAATGTTTTATGGGTTTCTTTAAAACTTCTTCTTTCAGTTGACACCATTTTCATTGAAATGCCCAAATGATGAAATTAAACCTTTTTGGTCGTTGTAATGGTATAAATCTGCAAAGAAGCTCTTTAGTTAGCTTATCTTGAATGCATTCTTTGCTATTGTTACAAAACATAACTTTCCTTTTAGGGACAGACTTTTATAAGAAATTCTCAGTGGTATTACTCATAGTAAATATATACTTCATGTGCATGAATATGTTTAGAATCTGTCAAACGCCACCAAGACATTTTAAAACCTAAATTTCCCATAAGGCCAAAGAGAGGTGTGTATATGAAAATGCAGGTTAAATTCTTGATCTATAGAGTCACTTAGTTTCAAACATCCTATTAACTGGAGGGCGTTTGTAGAGGTACGTGACTTCATTAAAATGCTGCACGATGAACACTCTTCCTGGCTTTTCTGTCTTCTCTGGCTCACAATTGGTTTGTTTCACACCAGGATTCACTCTATGGGAAGCACCTTACACAGCGACTGACTACACAAGTCCTGGTTTGGATAGGTGTTTTCACTTACCAGGGTTTGACCATAAGAAACATAAAAAAATTGAAGGTTAAAAAATTGTGAAATGTCAGCAAATTCATATTTTTTCATCTAATACTTGTATGACCCTGGGAAAGTTACTGAATTTCTTTAGGGTTGAAAATTCTCATTTATAACATGGAGAAGATAAAGTTTACCTCATAAAATCACTACAAGAATTAAATGTAATACCAATGTTTTCTTAGGTCAGTCTCCCAAAGCAATAGAAATAAAAACAAAAATAAACAAATGGGACTTAGTCAAACTTACAAGCTTTTGCACAGCAAAGGAAACCATAAACAAACAACAAAAATACAACCTAGGGAATGGGAGAAATATTTGCAAATGATGAGACCGACAAAGGCTTAATCTCCAAAATATACAAACAGCTCATACAACTCAACAACAAAAAAACAAACCACTTAATTGAAAAATGGGCAGAAGACCTTAATAGACATTTCTCCAAAGAAGATATACAGATGGCCAGTAGGCACATGAAAAGATGCTCAACATCACTAATTATTAGAGAGATGCAAATCAAAATTACAATGAGGTACCACCTCACTCTGGTCAGAATAGCCATCATTAAAAAGTCTACAAATAACAAATGCTGGAGAGGGTGTGGAGAAAAGGGAACCCTCCTACACTGCTGGTGGGAATGTAAGTTTGTGCAGCCAATATGGAAAATGGCATGGAAGATCCTTGAAAAACTAAAAATAGAACTACCGTATAATCCAGCTATCCCACTCCTGGGCATATATCTGGAGAAAACTCTACTTCAAAAAGATACATGTACCCCTCTCTTCATAGCAGTGCTGTTCACAATAGCCAAAACATGGAAACAACCTAAATGTCCATCAACAGATGAATGGATAAAGAAGATGTGGTACATATATACCATGGAATGTTACTCAGCCATAAAAAAGAACAAAATAATGCCATTTGCAGCAACATGGATGCAACTAGAGATTAACATACTAAGTGAAGTAAGTCAGAAAGAGAAAGACAAATACCATATGACAGCACTTATATGTGGAATATAAAATATGGCACAAATGAATCTATCTACAAAACAGAAACAGAGTCACAGACATAGAGATCAGACTTGTGGTTGCCAAGGGGGGGGGGAGGGAGAGGGATGAACTGGGAATTTGGGATTAGCAGATGCAAACTATTACATTTAGAATGGATAAACAAGGTCCTACTGTATACACAGGGAACTATATCCAATCTCCTGAGATAAACCATCATGGAAAAGAATATAAAAAAGAATGTATATATGTGTATAACTGAGCACTTTGCTGTACAGCAGAAATTAGCACAACATTGTAAATCAACTATACCTCAATAAAAAAAAGAATTAAATGTAATGATGCACATAAGGTAATTTGCTAGTGTTTAGTCTATAGTAGTTCTTTTGGTGAAAGGTTAACTATTGTTATAGCAGCCCTCCTGTTACCGTGGCAGTAGAGCAGGAGTTTAAGGAAGTATTATTACAAATAAAGTCCATGTTCATGAGGGTTCCCTTATGAAACAACCCAAAAAACCCACATTCCCTTTAGTGTGTGCTACCCAGGTTTCTAGTTTTCATCGGAAGAGTACGGGTAAGTTCACACTTGCTGACTTAACAGAATGGTCCCCCCAGCTCCATGCAGGGGCTTCCACTGGGGTCACATTCACTGTCTTTTGTTCTAGTTTGAGAGAGTTCAAGACCTTGATGCAAAGATACCTAATCCGGGAATCTTATTATTGGTGTTTTTCCTTTAAATTCTTATTCATCTCATATTCATTCAATTCTTCCATTTTATAGGTTCTTCTCAAGACTCTCTCTCTCTCTTTGTTTTTTTTTTTTTTTTTGTAGTACGCGGGCCTCTCACTGTTGTGGCCTCTCCCGTGTCAGAGCACAGGCTCCGGACACACAGGCTCAGTGGCCATGGCTCACGGGCCCAGCCGCTCCGTGGCATGTAGGATCTTCCCGGACCGGGGCACGAACCCGTGTCCCCTGCATTGGCAGGCTAACTCTCAACCACTGCACCACCAGGGAAGCCCCTCAAGACTCTTGATGTGCCTGAAGTGGTCAGACTAACACATTTCTGTGAAAGGGTCTCCATTTGTCAGGATGCTCTGATCACACACTTCTTGTCCTCACCTCCCATGACTTGGTCCCCCCTACATCCTCCCACTCGAGTTTCCACCAGGAGCCTCTGGATGAGCTCGGGTATTGCAGAGGACACCTTGCTACCTGCCAGCCCTTCCTGCCTCTGTTTCTCCGTAGGGATATAAGAATACCAGCTGTACCTCACAAAGTCCAGAATTGTAATACCGATGACTCCTAACATACATATTAAAGGTGGGCAGTTTCCAGCATGAAACAGAAGTACCCAGCACATCCTAAACATGTTAGCCTTTTTCCTCCTCTACCAGAAGGAAATCAAAGTTTGGGGAATTTATGTAATTTGCGTAATATGTCACAGCTAAATGTGAAACTGGTTTTAGAACATAAGTCTAGTCTTATGTCAAAGCCTTGTTTGGGTTACATTTCCCTCCTACATTCTCCTATAAAACTTAGCAATCATTACTCGGTGTGATAATGAGCCATGCACTTTCTCTTTCCAAACTGAGTGCACGTGAAGGGAGAGGATGTATTTTTGTCCCCTTTTAAGTCCAATGTCAGGAATTGCTTGATGAATAAGAGGAAGAGGAAACTTTCCTCGTATTCCTGTCACTTGAGACTTTGAAGCAGCTTCAGTATTTTTGATTTTTGCTTTTTCCCTGGCTACAGCTTTTGGCAACTCTCAATTAAAATCTCAGCATCTTCCAAAGATCTTGTGGGCCCCACTCCTCATCCGTGCCATCATCTCTTACATTTTGGTTGGAACCGTCCCTCCTACTGGGGAGCCCCAAGTTTCCATTTGCTTGGTCTGGGTTGTGCCAGGAGTGAAAAGGAGCAGAAAATGCAAAGAAAACACACGTAGTCTGCACTAGCAGAGAAATATTGTTATAACCGACATAGCGCTGGCACGTGCAACATTTCACCTTCTTACATGAGAGATAAAAGCCTTCTTTTCAAAGTCTTGGCAGATTTCACCACCGAGATGTAAGACAAGTGAAGTGTCAGCTTGGTTCAAGTTTTCCCTGATGTTCAATATTTGTGGGAGATGTACGGATTTATTTCAAGTTCAAATGAATTTACCATTTTTAAAATAACTGTGTTCCTGTAGGCTTAAAGTTCAGTAAGTTGGTGTAGCTCATTTTCGCTTTTGTATTGTGCTTCTATAGAAGTCCTTAGTTACTACTGTGATGGGCGGTTATGTTGAAGATACCACATGTTCACACTCCTATGTTTCTTACTACCCCTTTGTAGGAAATCCAGGTGCCAAATAGATCTTTATTATTATTGTTATCATCACCATTTACTCAAGAAGTGTTTATTGACTGCCAACTATTGGCCCGGTTATGGAGGAGACACACAATCAGTAAATAAATATTAGTATGTCGGAGGTGATAAATTCTATGAAGAAAAATAAAGTAGAGCAAGGTGAGAGAATGTGAAGTAGTAGAAGGTTGTAGCCATTTTACATGGGATGGTGAGATTTGGCTTCTTTTGGTGAGATCACACTTGAGAAGAGACCCGAAGAAAGTAAGCCAAGTGGTCCTCTGGAGGAAGAGCATGCCAGGCAGAGAGAATAGTAAGTGCAAAGGCCCTGGGGGAGAACAGATGATGTGTTTAAGGAGTAGCAAAGTGGCTGGAGGAGAATGGGCCCGAGTTGACGGAGATGATGTCAGAGAGCCGACGGGGACCTTATGAAGGTCTCTGACACGTACTTAAATGGTGGAGTAGTGACATGACCTTCTCAAAAGGAGAATGAAGAGAAAGGTGTTAGGAGCAGGAAGTCGAGGCCAGAGGCTACTGAAAATAATCCAGATAGGAGACAGTGGGGGCTGAGGTCACAGCGGCAGCAGCGGAGGTGGTAAGAAGCAGTCAGACTCTGGATGGATTTGGGAGATAGAGCCAACCGAGTTGACTGATGTATTGGGGAGGGGAGTCCAGGCTAATCCCCTGGCCTCGGGCCTGAGTAGCTGGAAGAGGAGGGTTGCTGTAGACTGAGACGGGGAGCACTGTATGAGGAGGAGGCTTCGTGGTGAAAAGGGGGACAACACCAGAAGAAATGCAGTGCATTTTTCATTGTAAAATTTAAACAAATCTAGCCGGCTTGAATTTTGGCATCCGTTGTACATGAATACACTGAGAATTTCTTTGGAGAGACAGATCCTTCTCTTTAAGGCAATGAATAAGATTTTTATTCATCATAACTAAAAGGGACAATAAACCGAAGTTGGTCATGATAAAACACAAGATCTCTACCATCAGTCTGTGTATACAACCGTCTCATGGATTTCACCTCCTAGAGTAACAGGGGTGATTTTGTGGTGTGTGAAGCCAGAGAGCATATGGTTAATGTAAATAGTGAACTAGCTATCTGGGATTTTAAAAGTCTGGGCTTAGATTAAATTAATGGGAAATATTTATGGAGAACCCAAGTAGTAACACATGGGTGATGCCGACTGGGAACTAAAAAGTGTGACCCCGATGTCCATGGAGATTGCTGGGTCCTGGCTGCTGTGGGGACTCATGAATATCTGGGTGGTTTTCCTGTGTGTCTAAAGAGGAGGCCATGCATGGATGGTCAAGAAACCCCTTTGTCAAGTGCACAGAGATACTTACTGAGCATGAATGGCCACCTTTTCCTCTCTGTATGTACAACTGACAATTGTGTGTGTTGATTTACTTTAAATATATTGGTTTGAAATCTACTTTCTTTAACAATTAAACTATCCCTCTTATTCAATCAAAACAATACAGAAACTCGAATCTATCATGGTGTTTACCCAGAATAGTAGGCGATAAAACCCCACAATTAATAATCCTCTCAGGAGTAGCCATGGTAGCTCCCCAGACACACTTGCCAAGGGTCCCTGCACTTTCCTAACAAGTGCCTTTTCATCAACCAAACACCACAAAAGCCTAAGTTAGGAAACGGAGTCCTAGGAATAACAGACTTCTATAAAGAGGTGAGACTCTGACCGGCAGCCACAACAGAGCAATCTTGTTTCTAAACATAGAAGCAATTTTCGGGCCTCTTTCAGGGCAAGGAGACAATTATTGCCAAAACAAATAGGGCAGTGTGTCTATACCTCAGGCGCTGAGTGGACGCCGTCTGGGCAGGGCCTCCAGCTGGGGCGGCTGTACATCAGCTCAGCTGGACCACACTGGGCTGAGGACCACTCTTGATTGTCTTTGAACAGTTTAAGTACGTCTCCTTAATTGATAGATTAGCTGAATACAGAATACGAGACACAAGAGGATTGCTGATGCATTTTGCACCCATTTGCTTAACAACAAAAATGTACTGTCTTCATGAGGGATGGGAGGATTTCATCAAGAATGTTAATAACATTTGAAACTTTAGTATATAATTTTCAAGTTGTCTCAGGATTCTGTGTATGCCCCGAAACTATACCTTCCAATTTATCTTGACTGTCAGGGCAGGAATGTGATGGATTAATGTTCTTCTCTTCAGTTACATTAGGATTCTAGGCAGGTTTCCATAAATAGCTTTATTGAGCTTCCACATTTTTGCTCATTAATGATCACTTCTGGGAACTCTTTTAGACCCCGTGCCACCCACTTACATCAATGGGTTTGCTTGGATTCCACCCCCCACCCTACCTCTGACTTAACTCCGGGACCGTGGTCTTCATCTACACCCACCCCTGTGGTTGGGGCTGGATATCCAGATTGTGTGAATTTGTATAGAACTGTAAATAATGCCATAATGAAAATCTTCATATGTACACATTTGAATATATTTTGTATTATTTACTTAGTTTAGATCCTCAGAAGTGGAAGTATTGTGGGAGTTTGCACCAATTCATACCATCAACAAAATGTACGTGTACTTGTTTCAGTATACTTTTACCTTTGTTTTCTAACTTAACATTAAGACTTTCAGCACCTACAGATACATCATTCTTCTTTAAGATTTTTATGAGTTCTTCATCTTATTGTAAATTCTCTTCTTCATTATTCAGCTATAAATGCCTTGTGAGGTGTAGTGTGATTCTTCCTACATATTGTGGATCTGCTATTTCAGATAAAAAACTCAGGTATATAAAAAATTAACTTTATTTTTTTCTACAAGAGAACCGCACACTCCAACTATTTAACCTCATGGCAGAAAGTAAATCTTGATCAACTCAAAGTAAATTCAATACATTCTGGTTTTTGTTTTTTTGTGTTTTTTCCCCCCAGTAAGTTCAGTTCAGAGTCTTGAGTTCATCCTACCTTGCCCTCTAGGGCTGCTCTGCAGAGCAGTATTAAGTCTTCCTGGCCTCAGTGCATCATGTCACCACTGCTTTCACCTCATGATAAGCATGGATTTGGTGGTTCTTACAACTTGTGTCCAGCGCCACTCTCTTGGTTTCTTCTGGAAAGTTAAGCACAGGTCTCCCCTACGCTCAGATCTCTCAGACCCTTCTTAGCATCTTACTATTTTACTTCCAACTGAACTTCTTCTCAACCTCATCCAGGGAAATTCTCTCTCCTAAGGCATGGGGACAAATCGAGCTTAGTCAATAATCTTCTAAATCCCCAGAGTTTCCATAAAGTCTAGAAACTTAGGCAACTTCTGCATAATATCATTAAGGACATTTTCAATCTGCAAAAATATAATATAATATTATCTACGTTTCCAGACATGTAGGCGCCGTGTATTACATATGATAAGAACTCAGCTTTTGAAGCTCAAAAGTAAAGAATCAGCTTGTTTTGTTCTTTACATCCTACTGGGTTCTCTTCCTTAAGCTACCAAGGGGAAATACTCTAGCCTTCTGGATTGGAATCAGGGGTGGGTGGGGTGTTGGGAGAACACACATGTTAGTACTTCCCCCTGTTATTCAATTCACCACATTCATTCTTTACCCATGTGCATGAGAAATGGCCAGCAAACCAATTTCAAAATATGCCTTTGCAACTGAACACATAGGATAGAACAAGCTAATAAGTCTAGGGTGTTGATAGAAATCTGTGGGTAGTTCCTTCCAGTTCTTTCTCTAATTCCAAGGTCAGCCTATTTGAGGTATGATGTGGGTGCTTTTGTTTTTTTGGTGGCTAGGACAGTGCGCCTGCCCCCTAATATATTCTCAGTAAATGTCTGATAAAGAAATAAATGATAGGGATGCCACAGTGGGCACTATTAGGCAAGCAGGGTCCCCCAGGCAGAGGCAAATCTAACGTCTGTTTGCAGACAAGATCTAGGGAAGCATAGTTGTTATGCAGCCCAGATTTATATGCCAAAGAGCCAAGATCATGGCTATGGAAACTATGGCAATGGTCACCCAGAATAGTGAGATGACAATAAAAGTTAGAGACTGACCAGAAGGCAGAACACAACCAAACCTGGCTGAACACCAGGGCTGTGAGCAGTAAGTATGGGTATCCTTTTTGTGTGTTGGTGGGTCTTCAGGACAGCTGAAAGGAGAATGGCAGACCTGACCTATTCTCTCCCGTTTTCCAAAACACTGTGTGCTATTTTTGGGTCCACTACATGGCTATGCTCACAAATTTATCACATCCTTTCTGTTATGTCCCTGTAGCTCCTCTGACAATGAAGAATAAGGATGCACCAATTAAGTGGCTCTTCTATAATTTCTCATAAATGAAGTAAAATCTGGAGCAAATGAAAGGAAATTCAGCTACAAAATGTAAAGTATGTCCTCTTTGAATTCTTCCAACCATGTAATCTTTCCAGTCAAGTAGTTGTACATTCAACCCTTTTTTCCTTCTCCTTTCATAAGTGGGTAAAACTCATTTTCATTCCACATGTGATTTGTCACCTAAACAGCTCTTGGGAAGGTGATTTCTGAAGTTAGAAAAGTTTGTTTACTTTTATGCTGGTATTGGTTCAGTATTTCCTTCCCAGTTTTGTTTATGTTGTGTGTTAGAAATTTACTTAGCAAACTTTGCTTTTGTGGAAGTTTCACAGACTTTGGCTCAGCCTGTGAATATGCATTTACTGACTTGAAAAGATTCCAATCTTTTTACTAAGGCTCACAAAATGTATTTAAGTTTATGTTTTAGGTCCCTATTTTCACTTCCTTGTCAACTTTTCTCTACTTAAATAGGAAGGTGCTTTGACTCTAGCAAAACCAATATGGACTAATCTGATATGTACTATTTCTGAGTTATAAAATTCTCAGAAATTTATTTCATGAGTTTAAACATGAGTTTAACCTTCATCTCCTGTACTCATTGATGTAGACTGTGGTTAAAAAAATTTTTACAAGGAAACTGCTTAATTTTATCAATACAGGCACTGTATTGATAAAAAAAAAAAAAAAAAAAAAAACTACAAATAGAACTACCATATGACCCAGCAATCCCACTACTGGGCATATACCCTGAGAAAACCATAATTCAAAAAGAGACATGTACCAAAATGTTCATAGCAGCCCTATTTACAATAGCCCGGAGATGGAAACAACCTAAGTGTCCATCATCGGATGAATGGATAAAGAAGATGTGGCACATATATACAATGGAATATTACTCAGCCATAAAAAGAAATGAAATTGAGCTATTTGTAATGAGGTGGATAGACCTAGAGTCTGTCATACAGAGTGAAGTAAGTCAGAAAGAGAAAGACAAATACTGTATGCTAACACATATATATGGAATTTAAGAAAAAAAAATGTCATGAAGAACATAGGGGTAAGACAGGAATAAAGACACAGACCTACTAGAGAATGGACTTGAGGATATGGGGAGGGGGAAGGGTAAGCTGTGACAAAGTGAAAGAGCGGCATGGACATATATACACTACCAAACGTAAGGTAAATAGCTAGTGGGAAGCAGCCGCATAGCACAGAGAGATCAGCTTGGTACTTTGTGACCGCCTGGAGGGGTGGGATAGGGAGGGTGGGAGGGAGACGCAAAAGGGAGGGGATATGGAAACATATGTATATGTATAACTGATTAAATTTGTTATAAAGCAAAAAAAAAAAAAAAAAAAAAAAAGATACATGGACCCATAACATTATCGCCTAGGATATCTGCCATGGACCACCTTCATTCAATATTTTCAATGAGAGAGAAGTAAACTTTTAACTGTTTAAAAAAAAAAAAATTTTTACAAGGAAACTGCTTAATTTTATCAATACAGGCACTGCTCTAATGCTATCATTACTGATGAAAACATTCTGATGTAATAGCTGTTGTGATTCAAATCAAATTACATACCTCTGTGTAATTCCACATGGCCATAAATTAGTGTGCTTCAGCTAGTATGGACTAATAAAATTCTTTCTGGAAATGTGTTTCTGTCTAGTGTCCTTTTTCATGATTTCCATCTCTACATTTTATAGAGAAATGTTTGGGATTTGAGAGTGAGAGAGATTTGGGGGGAGAGAGTTGCAACTTCTGATTTCTTGATTATTCTGCTTGATAATCTCCTGATTTCCTTACTCTCTTTCTCTGTTTTCTGGTTTAGGAAACTCAACTCTGTTTTTGGCACTGGCCTTTTATCTTCTTTGGTTAATTTAATTTTAACAAAATCTGTAACTCTTTTTCTATCAATAAGTGGACCATGTCACCTCTGAGTCTCTTGTCTGATTCTGACCTTTGATACTTGATGTAGTTGTAGTATTTTCTATGAGCTATTTATTCAACTATTTGATTTTTGCTGTTTTCATCATTTTTATGTGAATTTCATTCTGATTAATGAATGTTAACCTAATCTAACATTTTTGATATGTCCCTGGCCACTTGCTTACTTCACTTAAAAAATATATTTCATTTATTTTGAATCTAGTAATAAATACATGTAGCATAATAAGCATACAAATGATTAATATAGTTTTGACTCAGTTTATTTATTAGGAAAAGAACATAAAAATATTGGAAAGAGCATTGGGGAGGATAGGGAAATGTCTTGAGTTGGGGGTAAAGTAGGAAGCAGGATTGCTTTTAATATGTTATTGTACACGCAGAGATTTTCTTTGCTATTCTTTTCTCATCTTTATTCACATTGGTTTTATTTGTATCAAAAGAGATAGGCACAACATTGTAAATCAACTATACTTCAATAAAAAAATAAGATTAAAAAAAAGAACCATCAACAATGTGTAAAAGAAAAAAATAACTGGGATAGGTAATAACTGAGTGCTTGAAGATGGTAAAGGAACACATTTCTAAGGTCTCTGTGTCCCTCAGAGGTAGAGCGAGCGCTGATTGCTAGGATTCCCTGTGACCGACCCCTAAGCAGGCGTGGCCTGTGGTCAGAGCAAAGGACAGAACAGAGGGTCAAGACACAGGAGGTGTTCTGGAGAGAAAGGAGGAACTTGAGATTGAGATCAGTCACCGACAGCCAATGATATGATCAACCGTGACTACGTCCTTAAAATCTCCTAAACGATAGAGTTCAGCGAGCTTCCACGTTAGTGGACAGACTCACAGGCCTCACTGACCCCAGGGTCCTAAGACAGAGGCTCCTGTGCTCAGAACCCTTCTGGACCAGACCCCATGCACCTCTTCATCTGGCTGTGAATTTGTACCCTTCATAATAAACGGTAAGAATAAGTATAACACCTTCTTGGGTTCTACTGTGTTCTGAGCAGGGAGGGTCCTGGGAACCCTTGATTAGCAATTGGCCCAACATAAGTGTGAGTAGACTGAGGACCCCGTTTGCAGCTGGCATCAGAAGTGGGGACAGTCTTGTGGGACAGAGACCTCGATCTGTGGAATAACTCTGAATAGTTTGTGTAAGAATTGAATTGAGTTGTTGGGGGACCCCCACTCTCCGCCAGAAGGAAAAAAAGACACAGGAGGTGTGGACACCTCTATGGAGCTGACTGTGCTCAAGACTATCAGAGAAAAGCTCTTCATTTGTTCTCTCATGGAGTCCCTTGTGGGCATCAGATTAGAAGGTAAAGGAATTTTTTAAAACCCCCGAGGCAGGGAAGAAAACTTCACTGAGAGATAAAACATCTTTAATGAAAAACAAATCAACTTAAGTTTTGGGGAAATCTAATTTTTTAAGGTGAGTTTCAGACATCACTTTTGAGCCCCATTAATCGATTCCACTACCAAACACTTTATTGAGCAAGTGTATCAGGCACTGGGGTAGGAGTTTGCAAGGGCTTGCACTGCTGTACTAAGCCAGACAGTGGAGTGTTGGTAAGAGTGTCTAATACACCAGAGGTGATAGGGAATAATCATTAAATGAATAGATCAGAACATGTTTATCAGTAAAACTGATTCGGAGATGTCTCTCACCATCTCCTCCTTTCTTCTTGAAATGTTTACTGGCATTTTTAGTACCTTCAGGGTCTGCAAAACTTTCCCTTTGGCATTTGTTGGGTAGGGGTCATCACGCACGTGATTGGGATATTTGTATGGTCTCGATAAGGAGGGGTTCCCTCTGGTGGGTGCAGCCCTCTACATCTTTGGTTTGAGCGCTTTTGCTTTTATATTTTCATACTCAAATCATTTTCTAAAGTATGTAGGCTAATTTAATTTTTGTTTTTAATTTACTCTGTAAATATTTATCAGGTGCCTCCTGTGAGCCAGACTCTATGCGAGATTCTTGGGAACCAACAGTGAAGATGACCATGACGTCATCCCTCACTGGATGCTGGGGATCTCAAGGTCAAGTCAAGAGGGGCAAGTGAATCACATGAAGGAGGGGAACCTTGAAAGCAGGAGAGCTCTTTGTCTATTTCCCTCCCCGCTCCTTACACAGAAGGCACATAGAAGGTGCATGACAGACCACTCATTAATTGCTGTACAGTACATGCTTGTTGAATAAAGGGAAAAAAAACCAATAGATGTGTTATATAAGAACACATTTAAAGAATGAAGAGGAAGAGGAAGAAGAAGAGGATGAAGAGGAGAAAGAACACAACTTGACCCAGGAGTTGTTTTTTTTCCACTGGAAGGTTTACAAAAGGCTTCCCTGAATGATGACACTTGAGCTGAGATCTGACATATGGACAGGAGATGGTGGCAGTGGGGAAGAATAATGTTCCAAACAGAGGGGGTGGCTCGTTTAAATGTCCTGTGGCTTCAAGTGGTTGGGCTGTGGGAGTGCTTGATGAGGCGCTAGAGATGGACAGGGCCCAGGCCATATCAGACCTTGATGGCTGCACGTAAGAACTTTGCCTGTCTCCTGTAAGCCATGAGAATAAGACCAAGCCTCCATTTCCTTTAGAAATTCAACACTCTGGTTGCCAGTTATTGGGGTATAATATATTGTTTATTTCCTAACATTCACATTTACTAAAGAATGTGAATACTGGTACATATTGTGGACACTTCAGCTTGTAGAAAA
The DNA here is from genome assembly GCF_964341445.2 of Mesoplodon mirus. Classification (NCBI taxonomy): domain Eukaryota; kingdom Metazoa; phylum Chordata; class Mammalia; order Artiodactyla; family Ziphiidae; genus Mesoplodon; species Mesoplodon mirus. Next base: position 226,917,554 of record NC_138976.1, on the reverse strand, counting down.
TTTTCTCAGCTGTCCAATATTTGAAAACAGGTATTATAATAGGAGGAACGCATGAAAGACTGTGGAATCTAAATGCTTTTACTATTAACATAAACATATTTATTAGCGTCTGATAGAAAAGCATAAGAAGTCTGCATTCCTCTGCTATGGACAGAATGTTTTTGCCCTCCCAAGGTTCATATGTTGAAATCCTAATGCCCCATGTGAGGGTATTTGGAGATGGGGCTTTGCGCGGCTAACAGATCATGTAGGTGAAGCCCTCATGCTGGGATTAGTGCCCTTATAAGAAGAGCTAAGAGAGAGCTTGTTTCCTTTCTCTCTGCTCTATCCCATGTGAGGATACAATGAGAAGACAGTAGTTTGCAAACCAGAAGACTGCTATCACCAGGAACCAAATCAGTCACCACTTTGATTTTGGCCTTCCCAGCCTCCAAAATTGTGTGTGTGTGTTTTTTTTTAAAATTTTTATTGGGGTATAGTTGATTTACAATGTTGTGTTGGTTTCGGGTGTACAGCAAAGTGAATCTGTTATACATATATATATATCCACTCTTTTTTACATTCTTTTCCCATATAGGCCATCATAGAGTATTGAGTAGAGCTCCCTGTGCTATACAGTAGGTCCTTATTAGTGATCTATTTTATATATAGTAGTGTGTATATGTCAATCCCAATCTTCCAATTTATCCTTCCCCCCTACCCCCCAGTAACCATAAGTGTATTTTCTACATCTGTAAGTCTATTTCTGTTTCACTTTGTAGCTAATTTCATTTGTAGCCTTTTTTTAGATTCCACATATAAGCAATATCATATGATATTTGTCTTTCTGCTCTGACTTACTTCACTCCGTATAACAATCTCTAGGCCCATCCATGTTGCTGCAAATGGCATTATTTCATTCTTTTTTATGGCTGAGTAATATACCATTGTATATATGTACCACATCTTCTTCATCCATTCCTCTGTTGATGGACATTTAAGTTGCTTCCATGTCCTGGCTATTGTAAATAGAGCTGCAATGAATGTTGGGGTGCATGTATCTTTTTGAATTATGGTTTTCTCTGGATATATGCTCAGGAGTGGGGTTGCTTGATCATATGGTAGTTTTTTTTAGTTTTTTAAGGACCCTCCATACTGTTCTCCACAGTGGCTGTACCAGTTTACATTCCCACCAACAGTGTAGCAGGGTTCCCTTTTCTCCACATCCCTTCCAGAATTTATTGTTTGTAGATTTTTTAATGATGGCTATTCCAACTCATGTGAGGTGATACCTCACTGTAGTTTTGATTTGCATTTCTCTAATAATTAGTGATGTTGAGCATCTTTTCATGTGCTTTTTTTTTTTTCTTGGTATGTGGGCCTCTCACTGTTGTGGCCTCTCCCGTTGCGGAGCACAGGCTCCAGACGCGCAGGCTCAGCGGCCATGGCTCACGGGCCAGCCGCTCCGTGGCATGTGGGATCTTCCCGGCCCGGGGCACGAACCCGTGTCCCCTGCATCGGCAGGCAGACTCTCAACCACTGCGCCACCAGGGAAGCCCTTTTCATGTGCTTTTTAACCATCTGTATATCTTCTTTGGAGAAATGTCTATTTAGATTTTCCATCCATTTTTTGATTGGGTTGTTTGGGGTTTTTTTTTTTATATTGAGCTGTATGAGCTGTTTGTATATTTTGGAGATTAATCCCTGTCCATTGCTTTGGTTGCGAACAGAATTGTTGAAAAACAAATTTCTGTTGTTTAAGTCACTCAGTCTCTGGTAATTTGTTATAAAAGCCAGAACTGACTAAGACACCTCTTTCCACATATTTTAAAAATTACCATATATATTACCTATAGAGGGACTCATTTACAATGATAGGTATATATTTTTGGAATGCTGCAAATACTGGAATGCATTTTTCAGGCACCATTTTTTGCTTCAGCCATCCTTCCAACCTCCCCCATGAAAACATGATCAGCCTTGTAGGTGACTGCTGCTCTCAGCTCCCCAGTCTGCTGCCACCTGGGCTGTTATGTATGCTGTGCCCTTGCTGTCCTTGCCTCATTTCCTGGCCAACTCCTGGGCGTCTCCCCAGGCAGTCTCCCTACCGAACCAGAAGTTCCCCTCTTTGGCAACTGCCTCACACTCTGGAATGGCCCCCTATCCCACTCCTAAAGCAGCTCGAGTCAGGCATCCCTCTTACACTTCCCTGCCCTTCCGACTAATCTGTAGGTCCCTGGAGAACAGAGAAGCTCAGAACTCTTTTCTGTCACTTAACTCTGTGATCTGGGGCATGTTTTAAAACCTCTTCTAGCCTCTGTTTCCTTATCTGTAAAATGATAACAACAACAAAATGCTTCGATAGGGCATCCATATGCCGGCCATTGTGTCTGTTTCTAACAACATCCTTCCCAGGCAGATGCTGATGTCATTTCCATTTTCAGGATGGGGAAACTTGCATCCTGAGAGGAGAATTAATCTGGCCAAGGCTGCATAGCTAATAACTGGTAGTGGTAAGCGAGGCAGCTGGCAATAGAGTCTGGTTGCCAGCAGCTCTACGTTACACGCATTAGCCTTCCTTACTGATTCTTGTGAGCGTTAAATGAGATGATATTTTGTGAAAAGTTAAACACCATGCCGGACACATAATCAACTCTCAGTAACTATTATTTGTACTATTTGCATCTGTAATTTTCAATTATATTTGATTTCTCCTATGTTCAGATGAAAAAAAGATAGCATTTTCTAAAATTTGTAAGAAGCTTTTGGTCTGATCTGTGCTTTTTGTTCTTGTTTCAGTCTTTTAACCTTAATGCTATGTCCAGAATTACTGTGTTTTGTCTTGTTTTTCTGCACAGCCTTGCACTATTTTTATGACTGAAGACCACATTCTGTGTAAAGCTAAGTTTCCTTTTGAATGGATTACAACAAGTGGAACTGACTTTTCCAATTACCTATTCAATTGACCTGGTACAAAGAAGGTTAAAGTTCCCACCTAATATATGATCATTAAAGCGTTTCATGGACCTTTTCAGACAAAGCAGTCTGGGAAACTCTGAGACAACATCATTTTTGGTGCCAGACTGATAAGGCATTTAACATTTGTCAGTTACAGGAGAGAGAGAGATGTTGATACATTAATTAGATGTAATACCTCTCTTTGGGCAAAATGTAAAGAATTTCCTTTTTTTTTTTTCTTAAAGAAACATGTCAGGTAATAAAAGGTAAATATAGAGTGGCCCAGATAATGTAAAGAACCCTTTAAATTATACCAGAGCTTTAAAATCTACACATACATGTATTTGGGATTCATGCACTGAACAATATTTTTCATCATCACATTGTTAATTTCGTGGTTGATAATTTCCGAAGGGTGATTTCCAATGCTTGGTACCAGCAAAAGTAAATTAAGAAAAGAAGTTTTGGGTAAAAAAAAAAATCACTTAGGTAAAAAAAACGAATTTCTCCGCCAACACACGCCTCTTCAACTTTGTAAACATTTTTTTTTTGCCAATTTCCGAAATGTCGCAAAAACAAACAGTGAGTAAATCCAATAATTGTCCTCCAAGATTTTAGTCTTAGTTGAAATCAATCATGTAGGCCATTTATCTCCTCTTTTTCTTTCCCTCCCCCACCATCAGACCGGTGTGGGCTGGTGACTTGAATGGCATTCACCCACATGTGTTTCAGTTTGGGGATCCTTAACCATAATTGATGAAGGATTATTTTTCTTTTCTTTAAGAACAGATACACAGCATGCTTTAGGAACTGGGGACCACAACAATTTATGTGAAAAGGACTCTAAATTCCACCTTTTAAATATTTTACACATTTTTAGAACATTGAGTTCTATGTGTCAGTATTCAGGGAGAAAAAAAATGTCGGCGTTGCATATTTCAGATAAGCGTTTGACTATAATATTCTAGTATGTCAATTCATTTTTGTCAGGTTTAGAGAGCTAGCACTTATTGTAAAAATAACATACATGTTATATTTATTATACTATACTATATTATATTATAATAATATTTGTACTAAGACCCTTAGGAAGTTTTTCTATTCCTTATGCTTTGGTATAAACCTAACTGGATTTGGTTTCTTAATTTATTTCCTTTTATGGAAATAAAAAGTAAATTTGTTTTGTTTGTGTATCTGGTTTTTGCTACAGAGTGTCTGATTTCAGTATATATTGATGGTGGAAGTTTAGGTTTAATTCCAGCAATTCAAAGTAGCCATTGTAATCAATCTCTTTCTGTCTCTGTCTCTGTCTCTGTCTCTGCCTCTCTGTCTACCAGAGAAAAAACTGAGGCATAGAGCATTTAGGAAAGCCTCGAAGAGCACACGTCTAGAACTGGCAGAATCAGGGTAAAACCCAAATTTCCCTCCTTTGATAAGTGCTGTATTTTAACCATATTCTAAAAAACTTGAACTCAGGAAGAAAATACAGATCATGGCATTTTCTTTGTATTCTATAGTCTTCATTTAAAACACATCATTTTTGGTACCTTTGTTAGTTACAAGAGGTAGATTCATGTCTGTACATTAATTAGATGTAATATTTAATTATATCACAGGACATATCTTTATTTCCCTTCATTTCAGAGAGCAAAATCTCTCCTTCTAACCTTAGATACAGGGCTTGGAAATGAGGGGCAAAATACCTTGGAATACTGTCTTCAACTTTGATTAAAGTTTGCAGATCTCAGGGTATCACGTGTCATACTGCCATGAAATATTTTATGAAAACAGTCTCATAATACATATGTGTTCATGTTAGCTTTGCCAGCATGATAGGGTGCAAACACTTGCAGGAAGTGCCTATGTGCTAAACTAGCTATGAATCATGAATCCTGCTAACTCTTGATCTCATCTGGACTTGTCTTATCAACCAGTGGGGAGCAGAGATTGTGAGCGCTCCCTTCCCCCCCCCCCCATGCACGTTTAGATACACGGGGTCAGCTCTCTTGGCACTGCTGATGCCTGAGATAAGTGTCGAGGGTTAAAGCTTGTGACTAAATGTCTGGGGGGGAAAACACCGTAATGTGTTACACCCAACATGTATTTCCAGTGACATCAAGATGCTCGGCTTGGGTTATCTATCAACCTTGTTGCTAGTGTAGCTTGGATTTGGGCAAGAGACTTAGTCACGTTGTTCTTATTCTAACAAGAATATTTTAATTCTAATATCCTCATTCTCAGAACCCTTGAAAGAAACTCTGAAGCAAATCAAACGACTCAGGACATTATCTTTAATGCCACAATGCACCGCATTTCCAATGGTTTCAGTATTAGGAGTTGGCACCCAGCCTCAGACTTTGGAGATTGACGTTAAATCATCAGCTCTTTGTAAACTATGCTGAAAAAGATCTCTAGCTTTACTGTACACGTTTACAATGTTTTTCTTTTTTGCCAATTGGAGGAGACACCGGAGCTTAGTATCCACTCGTGCACAGGTTTTATAGGATGTCAGACAAAATGATTTTTTATTGAGGAAGGGTCAAACAAGTTGTGTTTTTTGTTGTGTCACACTATACAATTTGAGGGCCGTGTTATAAAAATTGGGGGCTCCAGCAAGAAGGCAAAGGCTACGAATGGTGATTTAAGACTACATTATCCTGTTTCTAATTCCTCCTCTTTCTTCCTGCGGAAATGTAATTGCAGAAGCTTGGAAGACGGGGTTGAAGCGTGGGTTTCTATATCTGCCTTGAAAAGAGTCGTAAAGTCTGTTTTATGGGTCTCGCTCCAGCCTCGCTCGACTTTTCCAAATTAAAGGAGACAATATGACAATCTCACCAAGCTCTGATCTTACATCTTAATTTGCAAACTCAGCAGCAATATCAGTATCTGGTCTAAGGGGCTCAGAGAAAACCGTGCTGAAATTAATGGCTTATCTAGAGACATTCAGTAAAATGTCCTCTGTATTAAAGTAGAAGCCAGTATGTTTTTTTAAAAAGAACCTCTCATCATAAAATATATTATTTCTTAAAATGGATGTATTCTGTCAGTTTCTTAGTTTTGACAAATGTACCCTGTGAATGTAAGATGTCAACAATAGAAAGAATTGGGTGACAGGAATTCTCTGCATTATCCTTACGACTTTTCTGTGAATCCAAAACGATTCTACAGTCAATTGATGTGCTCATTTCGAAGCCATCATACTTGTCCTAATGTATTTGTGACGTCATAACCTAAAGAGTGGGAAGCTAATTTGAAGTGAACTATTTCTGCTTCAGATTTAACAGAGTTTTCATAGTGCAGGGTTTTGCCCATTCCCGTGATTTGAAGAACTGAGGGCAGTTTGTTTCTTAGCGTATGTCATATAAAAGGACTGTGTGAACCTGTCTGAAAAATATTCACCAACCGTTTGTTTAGAATCAGGTCAAACAGACCCTTACACGAAGTCCCTTTACCTGTACAGCCTTTGTCAGAAAACTGTAAATAAACCTTGACTGACAGTGTCCCTTGATTGTGGCCTCAAAGACCACCCACTTCTGGGGGCGAGAGGCTAATTCTGACTCCCCATCAGGCCCATTGTAGACCTTAGGAAAACAAGCATTTCACTTCAATCTTCTCAAGCTTGGACAGACCTCGTTAGGAGCTGTGGTTCTAGCGTTTGGAGCAGAGACAAGATCAAGCTTTAGTAACTATTTAAACAGAAGAAAGATTAGAGTTTACAGTTTATCTTATTGAGAAAACCTTCAGTGAGGGGGAAAAATGTGTGTGAGCTTTAACTACAACGATTCTATGTGTAATGAGATGTCATCGATCATCTGGAGAGAAAAGTAATATGCTTTGACATATAAATCTGTACACAGTGCTTCTGTAATCTAACTCTATTCCCTTGCTGCAGAGAAACATTGCTAATGGAAGCCAAAAAATACATTAACCTGCAAAAAGAAAAATTTATTGACACGACTTTGCAAATCACAGTTAATTGAGTCACAAACAAAACATCAAATAACGGAAATAATGTGGTAATTGGGGACCTTGTTCTGCATAATACACTTGTTGGCATACATTATGGGTTTGCTATCTTCTAAGAGTATTAAATCATTGTACAAAACCATTGCCAAGAAAACTCTTCATTTCCTTTTGGTGACTTCTTACTGCCCTCAGTGGAAGTTTAATAGAAAAGGAAGGACATGATGTAGTTTTAATGACAGGAAACCCATGGCCTTCCAAATGAATAAATTCCATCACTGGCTGACACAAAGTGTGCTAATTATTTCCTTTGATAAATTAAAAGCTGTAAAAGTCCAAAGTATATAAACATGTGGTTTACAGTTATAATCAACCTGTCTGCATTATTGAAAGTTCATATTATCCTCATTATTTAATAAGCATTACATTTATTTTTTTATTCCAGAAAAGTTGTATTGAAAACATGTGTTAAACTTTTACTGACTGGAGAGGTAACTAAAGAAACTAACTAACCTTCATATTTATGACTTGCCAGAGCCTAAAATCAAATATTGATCTATTCCTCTAATACCAAACTTTGAGAGTGAAGATGGTTTATGTTTATGAAAAGATGAAACAAACAAAATCAAGTAAGAACCAATCAGGTCCAACACGTGGAGAGGAATTAGACTATTATACTTGATTTTATTATTTTATTTTAAGCATCAGCTAAATTGTTTGGGAGTGAAATAGAGCAATTCTTTTATTGAGCAACATTTATTATGCACCTCTGTATGCTCTGTGTAAATTAATTTATTCATTCCACAAGTATTTATTTAGCACATCCCATGTGTTCTGTGGCTACCATAGTAGCCAATACAGGTTCTCATCCTCCACTGCAGGGAGCTTGCAGTGTAGTAGGGTAGCTAGTAATGCAGTGATTATACAGTTGTAAACCTGGAAATGTGATAAGGAGGTTTGCGGTTTCCTGAAAGCCTCCTGACCATGGGGAGAGCTGTCCTTGTCACAGAGGTTAGATCTTCCCAGCGAACGGGGGATCCCATTGAAATGTGAACAGTGAGCTGAAGGGGATGGGGAGAACTCCAGGCAGAGACATGTTATATGTGAAGATTTGTAGTAGGACCGAGAGAAGGCTCAGTGACATCAGGTCAGGACGTGAGGGGGGTCACAGTCCAGCTCACCTGTACCTCCCCAGTGCCCTTGTTCTCCCTTTCCTCAAGGTGAGTGCAGACAGCACGAGGGCATGTGGATTGTTGGGTCGAGCGTGGGCTCTATCTCAGCCCATCACCACGTTGTTGAATGCCCAATGCAGGCATGGCCTGCCCAACACGTATGGCAGCCCTGGGGAAGTGAGGTAAGATAATGCAATGGTGGAAAGACAGGTGGAGGTCAGGTGATGAAAGATGCTATACACTGAATCTGTGCCCCCCCCCCCCACCAAATTCATAGGTTGAAACCTAATCCTCAATGTGATGGTGTCTGGAGGTGGGGCCTTTGGGAGGTGATTAGGTCCTGAGGGCAGCGCCCCCATAAATGGGATTAGTGCTCCTGTAAAAGAGGCCCCAGAGAGCTCTTTTACCCTTTCCATCACGTAAGGACACAGCAAGAGGAGACGCTGTGAACCAGGAAGTAGATTCTCACCAGACACGTAATCAGACAGTGCCTTGATCTTGGACTTTCCAACCTCCAGAATTGTGAGAAATAAATTTCTGTTGTTTATAAATGACCCAGTCTATGGTATTCTGTTATAGCAGCCCAAAAGGACTAAAGCATAAGAATTTGCCCTTTGTAGCAATAAAAAAGAATGGCTTCTCCTATGCTTATTCATATTAAAGAAACCAATTTTACAACTTCAATTTTGCACAATTTCCAACATTTCTCAAGTTCTAACTCTAAGCAGCTCCTCAACTAAGGTGAACAAAATACCTTGTTATACTCATCCTGGTTTTTGCTTCGTCTTGTCTTCACATTCAGGAATGATATCTGTTGCATTCTCAACCATTTATTCTAGCCCTCTTTAGACTAAGATAAAAGACACTTCATGTAATCTAGCAGACATATGTGAGCTTCTATTAAGACTTCATGATCCCTTACAGAAAGGTAGTGTGGTTCTGCTAGAATTTAAAGGATATTATAATAATGCCTTACAAAAGAGCTATGAAGTAAAGAGATGATGTCATTCATTTATTCATTCACTCATCTTTTTTTAATTCTTAAAAGTTCATCCTAGATTGACTTTTACCAGGAGCTGTGAGAGAGGCTAGGAGACCAAAAGAATGAGTCTTGGCAACTGTTCTCAAGGTACTCACTCAGCCTGGGGAGATGGTCACCGAAAACAAGTAACTAAGAGATAACAGAATAGTAGATGAGTAGAACTCTGACAGTTCCTAACTCAGCCGGTGAGGGAAGGGATTCTGGGCAGAGGCTACAAGGAGCTAGCCTAGCAAAGAAAGGGGGAAGAGCCCTCCAGACTGAGAGGGCAACAGGAACAAGATCAGGGGAGCGCAAAGCATGTTTTAAGGAAGAGACAAGCAAGAACTGAGACGGGGTGGTAGGAAGGGCCAGATCAAGGGGAAGCTTGAGTGGTAAGGAGGTTGGACTTAAGTTTTTAGAGATGGGGAACAATTGAAGAATCCTGCTGCTTCTTGTGGATCCATCCAAGGAGTCCATATCTGAGTTTAAGGCTTCTAATCAGATACAATTCTTTACAACTGCGCCATGCATCCTGAGGAGTTTCGCAAGTGTTTTTCAGAATGACACAAACTGGAATAGAGTGGGAAGACTGTTTAGTATAACTCAGAGTAGTAGCTCAGATTAACATTTCAGATGTATCACTGGGATGTCTGGATGGAAGAAAAGTTTGAGAGGATCCCAACTCTACACACATACCGATGAGGAGACTGTTGCAACTGCTCAGGTGAGAAAGAATGAGAACCTCAATTAAGACTCTTGGTGCTGAGAGAAGACAAAAACTTATGAGGCACCTCACACCAGTCAGAATGGCCATCATGAAGAAGTCTACAAATAATAAATGCTGGAGGGGGTGTGGAGAAAAAGGAAACCACTGTTGGTAGGAATGTAAATTGGTTCAGCCCCTATGGAGAACAGTATGAAGGGTCCTTGAAAAACTAAAAACTAAGTTACCATATAATCCAGCAATCCCACTCCTGGGCATATATCTGGAGAAAACTCTAATTCAAAAAGATACATGCACCTCAAAGTTCATAACAGCACTATTTGCAATAGCCAAGACACAGAAACAACCTAAATGTCCATCAAATATATATATGCAATGGAATACTACTCAGCCATAAAAAAGAATGAAATGTTGCCATTTGCAGCAACATGGATGGACCTAGAGATGATCATATTAAGTGAAGAAAATCAGACAAATACCATATGATATCATTTGTACGTGGAATCTAAAAAATGGGTGCAAATGAATTTACTTACGAAAACAGAAACAGACTCACAGACATAGAAAACAAACTTATGGTTACCAAAGGGGTTAGTGGGGGAGGGGAGAGATAAATTAGGAGTTTGGGATTAACAGATACACACTCCTATATATAAAATAACTAATCAACAAGGACCTACTGTCTAGCATAGGAAACTATATTTAATATCTTGTAATAACCTATAATGGAAAAGAATCTGAAAAAGATTCATATATATATATATGAATCTTTATATATATATATATATATATATATATATATATATATATATATAACTGAATCACTTTGCTTTACACTTGAAACTAACACGACATTGTAAATTAACTATACTCCAATAAAAAAAAACTCAAGACAAATGTAAGAGGAATTTAGGAGATAAGAAAAACCAGGCTTCATGTTTACTGCTTAATTGAGTGGTTGGAGTAAAAGGTGGGAGACAGATCAAGGATGACTCAGGCATCTAGCTTGGATAACAGAATAGAGTATGGTGGAAAAACAGAAAAGATAAAGATATTGAAAGCACCATAACATTCATAAATTGAATTGGGAAAAAAAATTAGGTGCCACAGGAAATTTTAACAAACATAGACCTCATTACCAGCCACATGGAATAGCACTTACTGACACAATTGTCCACGACACTATTAACAAAAGGTCTGTCTTTGGCAAAATGATGCTATTCCAATGATGCTCAGACAGGCAGCTTCTTGGTCTTGTCCAAGACAAACCCTTCTTGTAGCAGATTCAGTGCATTTTCTCCTATTCTAGCCGTACGTTCTTTCTTGTCATTTCGGATACTTATCAATCACACCTCACCCCCGCATCTCTGTTTTCCCTTCCCAGTTCTAAATAAACCTAATCCTTTTAACTTCCACTCAGAGACTTTATTTTGTGAACAATGAATCATTTTGCTCCTTCTCTTTGGGATCCCATCCAGGGAGTCCATTCCTCATTTTTAAGACCTCAAATCAGACACATTTTTCTACATTTCTATGCCTTGCCTCAAAGAGGTGTTTGATAAGTCTTTTCAAAATGATAAAGTCCTGAGGATGGAGGGAAGATGGTCTAGGAACTCCCACAAGCTAGAATCCTATTTATTCCAGTTTATTATCAACACATTTTTAAACACTAACATGGCACTGATGACTCATATACAATCCTCTATAATCCCATCTTCTGTTTATGTTGTCTTTGCCTGTAACCAGGTCTTTATCATTACTTCTGTGCAGTTTGTTTCCTCCCTTTTACTTGTCCTGATTAAATTTTTATTCTCATTATTTCTGCCTATTTTTCAAGGTCATTGAAAGTTGTAATTATCCACTCCAAGTGGCTAAGCTTCCCACTCAATTTGGTGCCACTGGTAATTTAATGAGCTCCTCCCAAATTCATCTGCCATTAAAGATGTTATTAAATAGTTCTGATCCAGGGTGATCCCTTTGAAAAAAACATTCACGCCCTCCAGGCTGATATTGCATTGTCGATAACTGACTCTTCTTGAATATTTTTCTAACATGTTTGTGCTCTTATCTAGTTGCAAAACAACTTAAATAATAGTTAAAAAAATAACATATGTCTGTGTAGTATTATACCTTACAGAATCTTCCCCTCCCCCCCCCACCAGATTACTTAATTTGCTGCTTAAATAACTCTACAAGATGGGAAGAAGAGGGTTATCTTCTTAACCTATTCAAAGGCTTGAGAAACTTCTAAGGTACCTATTTCAAAGGCTTGGAAACTGAGGTTCAGGTTAGTGACAAGTTCTCTCAACTAGCAGTTAGTAGAACAAGCTCTTCAATGCATATTTTCTGACTTCAAAGCTGATGTCCTTCCTACCTACCATGATGAACCACTCTGGTTATATATTAGTACGTGGCTTAATACTACATGAAGAACCCTGATTAAAAAGTTCTCATAATTCTATCCCAATGTTGATCTTCCCATTCTTTTAGTACCTAAGGCATAATTGGTCTGTACAACACTATTCAATTCAATGTGTACTCCTATGGGACCCAGAACCACAAAGGTTGTAAAAAAAATTATAGGGTGCTATCTAGCACCTAGTTAGTGGTATTTTGAATTTTTCTGTTTATTACTTTAAGAAAAATGGCTCACTCCTTGAGGACAGATTCTATGTTGTGTGCATATGCATCCTCAGCCATATCTAGCAAGTTCTGGGCAAATAGCATGAAGTTTTCAAATACTTCTTGGCTTACTTTGCTGGCTGAACTCCATATTAACTGAATCCCTACTATGTGTCCAGTGCTGTACTAGGTATAATGCAGGGTGCATGGCTTTGTCTCTTGCAAAGGGAACATTAATGAACAAGGCATATTGGGTGGATACTTAGGACACGCCTTGACTAGACTAGACTCTTGACCCTTGACTGAAGTCCAGGCTTTGAGCTGAGGAGGAGGAGATAAGCTTGGAAAGATTACGTTGTTCTATATTATAGAAAACCTTGAAATCAAGCAAAAGAAGCTAGACAATGTGGTAAACAGGAAGTATCATTTCAATATCAAATAAATTCATTACCAAGGATGAGAAGTAATGTTAAGATTAGGTCATCAATTGTTTTTAACATACGGTAATGTGAGTACTCCATATTATTTGAGAAATAATAAAGAAAGAAGCTCTTCTTACCTCCTTGAAGTGGACTCTTTTCCTTCGTGTTACTTTTGCTCCCCTATCTAGACACTTTATCTAGCACATTCATGGCACCCTTCTCCTCTTCCTCGGAATTCAGTCCTAGTTCTTTTGTTTCTCTCTTTCACACATTTATTGCTTCTGGAGCAAATAAAGTGTTTCAGCCATCATTTGCGTTTGCCAATGACTGTTAAACCCATCATGAATAGTGCTGCTCATTTTGTCCTCTAATCAATCAACTCATCCATTCATTTGACATGAACGTAGAGGGCAAATTACACAGAAGGAACCTGGGTTGTGTAAGTAATGTAAAGAATAAAATGAGATAGTTGAAGGTGCTGAGAACTTCTAAGCTAGTCATGCAATAAAGTGGGATACGTCACAAGTCTTTTGTATATCCCCCAATGTAAGAATACCACTTTTCATATTGTTTACTCCATAAGTAAAATATCATTTAAAATATTTAAATATCTCATTACTGTATTCATGGTATCTGATACAGTTACTATTTTCATGATTCATGTGGATGCTGGGGGGTTGTCTAGGTTCCCTCAATGGTAAATGTGTTTTCTATAGTTAATATCCTGTGATAAACCATAATGGAAAAGAATATGAAAAAGAATGTATATATAAGTATAACTGAATCACTTTGCTGTACAGCAGAAATTAATACAACATTGTAAATCAACTATACTTCAATAAAATAAATTTTAAAAAATGATAAATGTGTTTTCAAATGGACTTCTTGTTTTAAAGAACTTACAAATGACCATACGCCATTCAACTTTTGTTATCACTAAGTACAGTCAAACCCATAAAGGTCAAATCTGAGAATGTTTAGGTCTACTGAAATGACAAATAAAGTTATATTTGTAGAAGGTGGCCCAAATAAAAAGAGTTCTAAAATGCAGTCCAAGGAATTTGGATCTGATGGGTTAAGTGATGGGGAGTTATGGTTTGAGCAGGAATAAGACATAATAAATATGACAGGCAATTGCAGGCTAAAGACTATTAAAGTCACAGATTAGAGTTGGGAAGAGCAGGGAGAAGACCACCACAGTGATTTAAGTATGATGTGGTTAGCAGAGCTGCTAGAATGGTAGCAATGAAAACAGAAATGCAAAGACAAAAGAGTTTCAGTGCTGGTGGAGTGCATTGATGGTACCCAAGGTGAGACCAAGGTCCTGATGGGACTAGTGTTTTCTGCTAAGGAGCTTGTTCTATAAAGCAAGCCGTTTCAAATATTAGTGTGATATACTCCTATGTGTAATTTTAAAAGTTCACACTGGAAGTAGTTTGGAGCACGGATGGAGAAAAAAATCAACACATCTAAAGATAAATATACTAGTGTGGTGAGAATAGCCTTGGTTGTTGTTTGGGTTAAATAAATGTTCTTACAGAAGAGTTCTGAGAACAGCCTCTGGTATGTAGTAAGCTCTTAATGAATGTGGCTTCCAGAATTACTACTATGAACATTATGTTACTCCTATTTGAATCATTGCAATGGTCTTAGTGAGATATGAGAAATCATTAGGACATGTACTAGAGGTCCGGAGGTGAAAATGAAGAGGAAAGCCCAGATTCTCAAAATATCAGCAGGTAGGAAAGGCTAGAATGAGGATGATTCTGTTTTGATGAACAAGTAAGGTGGAGGGAGAGGTCAGGGATATACTTTGAGACTTTGAATCACGGCCTATTAGGAGATTGTGAAATCAATCTAGAGAGTTATGAGTGGCCTTATGAAAACCAAGATAGAATAGAATTGAGAAGTTCACACAGAGATATTACCTTGCAAAACTTTTATGTGGATGGTACTTGTGAGAACATTGTTGGTGGGTCTAACATGTATCCAGGCACATCTAGGAAGTAAGCACAGGTCTGAATGAGTCTGGAGGATCACAGGCCTCCAGCTGCAAGGCAGTCAGCCCAGGTTCCCTGTGGGCAGGCTGATTTCCAGGAGGGCCTGGGGCCCAGGAGCTGAGAAAAAGTGTGCTTTTATCCTTCTTTCAAATCTGCATATTAGATGAGAGATCAGTTCTCTTCATGGATTAGAAATACGAAGAAAGGATAGAATTTTTTTCTTCTAGAAAACTCATCCACAGGGTAACAAGAGGAATTAGGAGTGTGTATTCCCCTCTAACACATGAGTTATCTTCCTCTAGTTTTTGATGAGGTTATTATTATAATTTTTATTTGTAGATGGACACTACAATGGACTTAAAATGGCAGTTTTGTGGATTCAGAAATGCAACCCAACCTCACTATTCTAAGATCTCTGAAGAATTTTTGCTTCCATAGGGAAATAGTATTTTGCTTAAGTGTAAAAACAACAGAGCATATGCACCTCTTGGCTTTCCTTTTGCTAAAGATAATGGTCAGAACAGCATTTTACTGTTCCGAAGCCAAAGACTAGTCTAAGACTCTGGAGGGTGAAACCTGAACATAACTTTATTGTAAAAATAATTTATAACTATATCACGAATGTATCTCCAAATATTAACCTACAGCATGAGTGCAGATTCCAACTGAGGAGAGTCCAAACCTCCAAGCTGATGAGCCATTAGGGTACTGGAGTCGGGGGCTGGGGGTAGAGTGTGAAACTGGTTGACTGGACCAGAAGATTTCCGGTTTCCTAAGCTGTAAGGAGCTCTTGGATTCTTTGGAGCCTCCTCCATCCTCCTAAGCCGCAAATACAACCACTTTTGATACTTATTAATGCTTTCTTTCAAGTGTCTCTTGATTCTGTCTCATTCTTCCTGTCCATGATGCCGTGAGGCATAGGCACAATTCCCTGTGCTGGATTATTATTCTCTGCAACTCTGCCTTCTCCAGAAAGTCCTTCCCTGGACCCATGGACCATCTTCTCAAGGGAATGCCTCAGTGGGATTTCTTGCCTTGCTCAAAACTCCCTTTTTTTTTTGGCTGCACCCTGTGGCATGCGGGATCTTAGTTCCCTGACCAGGGATCCACCCCATGCCCCCTGCCATGGAAGTGCAGAGTCCTACCTATTGGACTGCCAGGGAAGTCCCCTCAAAACTCCTTGTTGGGACACTTAGGTATCCATATAAGAAAAAAAAAACAAAAAGGGAAGGGAGTAGAGTCCTTTCATACATAATTCCATATAGAATTAAAATCCAAATGTGTGTGGCAAAAGAATAAACAGTTTAGAAGGTGATTCAGGAGAACATCTTCATCAAACGGAGGGTTACCAAGGGTTTTTTAGACAAACACAGGGAGCACTGACAACAAAGAAAGAGATAGATGGCTCTGACTAATTTAACATTAGAAATTTATGTTAATTAAGATTAAAATTAAGTTTTATCAAAAGACGCCATATAAAAAATGAAAAGACAGCCTTCAGAATAGAAGAAAGCATTTGCAACATGTAATCAGCAAAACTGTAGTATCCAGAAATATTTAAAGAACTCCTACAAAACAGTATGAAAAAACACACAACCCTAGAGAAAATAAACAGGCTAAAGAACAGGAACTTGGGGGACTTCCCTGGTGGCCCAATGCAGGGGATGCGGGTTCGATCCCTGGTAGGGGACCTAAGATCCCACATGCCTGGGGGAAACTAAACCCAACTAGAGAGAAGCCACAATGAAGACCCAGCACAGCCTATATATATATATAAATGAACAGGCACTTTACAAGAGAAGAAGAATAAAACCTCCTTGATGAATTTTGATTTTCTGCATCTCAAATCCCAAATTCATCCTTCAAGTTCCTTCCCAAGATTTCCTCTCTAAAGCCTTACTTACAACCACTTTCCTGAGACCTCCAGTATAGCCAAACTTATTGTCTCTCAGGGAAACCTTGTCTTTTCCTTCCTTCAAGCTTTTAAAAGTTGATACATAAGCTGCAGCTCCTGGAATACCTCTCTGGTTGCAACCACAGATACATGCTAAATCTCCCCTGGTCCGAGGGAGGACCTACATTCATTCATTTCTTGTAAAATCCCTTGTGATCCTTGTATCTTCCTTTACATCATTTTTTTCCTTTCTGTGTTCTTTTCCTTTCCCTCAACCAGACATCTAAGCTCTCTGAGGTCAGACAGCATGTCTTCTTTCCTTTAAAATCAGCACATTTTAGGATGTACTTTTGCATAGAGTAGTTACTTTTGATTGATGATAGTGAAAAAAGAATGTCTTTTCTGGATATTTTCTTGGTGTCAATGAGGTCAACATAATAGCATCTGTAATCACTCTGAAGTTTTGCCCATCAGCTCATTTGGTTTGAGAAAATGTTTTCCTAAAATAAAAGTAATTTCTTTCTCATTTTTTCCATAGTGAATGTCATCCCCATCCATCTCCACTTTCCCTTCTCACGTCAAAGGATCCACACAATGCTGTGATCCCCTCTCCTTAGTATTTCTTGGGTCTATCTTAGATCTCAGTTCCCATGTCCTCTGCATCCCATGGTCACTGCCTGGGTTTGGGTCCCCGTGTTTCCACCTGGAACTTTTAGTACAGTCTTACTTGATGTTGAGCCTGTCCTTCACATGGCTGTGGGAATGAGTTCTCACAAAGCCCAGTTGGAAAGGCTTTCCTTCCAGGATCAAACATAAACTTCTCCAGGGAGGCAGCAGCCCAGTGTCCAGATGTGTGCACAGCCCAGGGCTTGAATCCTGGCCATGACATTCACCCTTGAGTGGGAATAGGAAGAAAAGAAGACAAAGGATGAATGTGATATAATAACCACTCAAGGACTGCGAGAGAGGAAGAATAATCAACAATGGCTCTGGGGTTTTGAGTTTGAAAATGGTATGAATGTTGAGACAACAGGAAATTTATAGTAACGAGTGGACAGATTGTTCTACTTGCCCCATGAATATTCATCTGGTACATTTGATCCTTAGAATAGTCCTACTAACTTGATAGCATTTTATAGACTTTGTTAATGTTATTTTGGGCAAATTACCCAATCTGTGCCTCAGTTTCCTCATCTATAAAATGTGGATGAGGGCTTCCCTGGTGGCGCAGTGGTTGAGAGTCCGCCTGCCGATGCAGGGGACACGGGTTCGTGCCCTGGTCCGGGAGGATCCCACATGCTGCGGAGAGGCTGGGCCTGTGAGCCATGGCCGCTGAGCCTGCACGTCCGGAGCCTGTGCTCCTCAACGGGAGAGGCCACAGTGGTGAGAGGCCCGAGTACCGCAAAAAAAAAAAAAAAAAAAAGTGGATGATAGCATTTGTTCCATAGGGTTATGGCACACATTAAGTAAGATGAGAAGTTATAATCTTAGAACGGCACCTGGCACAGTTTGGGCTCGGAAAATGTCAACTATTATGATGACCATGGTGCTGGCCTACAATACGTTTGACCATTTAGGTCCCCTCTCCCATCACACCCAATTAATCACACTCCTTACATTTACTCTCTCGCCAGAGATGTTCTCATTGTCCCACTTCTGCAAATAAAAAGTAAGCACCCTTCTCATTCTTCAGAAACAGTTCTCAATTCCCTCTCATATTTCCTTGTTACTCCAGGCAGAGTGAATGGTTCTCACTTCCAGGGTCCCCAAGATTTTAATACCATTTCTGGAACACCTGTAATATTTTAATAATATAATTAGGCTAGTATACATTATGGTATTTAACACAAGGAATTTTAAAATTAATTTTTACTGGAGTATGTTTGCTTTACAATGTTGTGTTAGTTTCTGCTGTACAGCAAAGTGAATCAGTTTTATGTATACATATACCCCCTGTTTTTTGGATTTCCTTCCCATTTAGGTCACCACAGAGCACTGAGTAGAGTTCCCTGTGCTACAAAGTAGGTTCTCATTAGTTACCTATTTTATACATAGTAGTGTATATATGTCATTCCCAGTCTCCTAATTCATCCCACTCTCCCCTTCCCCCTTGGTATCCATACATTTGTTCTCTAGTCTGTGTCTCTATTTCTGCTTGGCAAATAAGATCATCTATACCAGTTTTCTAGAGTCCACATATATGCGTTAATACACATCATTTGTTTTTCTCTTTCTGACTTACTTCACTCTGTATGGTAGTCTCTAGGTCCATCCACATCTCTACAAATGACTCAGTTTCCTTCCTTTTTATGGCTGAGTAATATTCCGTTGTATATATGTACCACATCTTCTTCATCAACACATGGAATTTCTTGATTGCAGGGAAAATGTCTGTTAGAAAATAGGGCTTATTGTTATTTTCTGACTGTAAAAGCTAGTCATTGTAAAAAACTGGGGGGAAAAGCTAAAAATTGAAAAACATATCAACTGTAATGTGATCACCTAAAGAAAACCCCAGTTTATCGTTGATATGTTTACCTAGAGTATCTTAAAACATTTTTAAAGCTACACTGGGGTTGTCTCACATTTACTGTTTTGATTTCTGTGTTTCTCTTGTTTTTACTTTTTTTGCCTTATCATTTAAGGGCCTATATCTTAATTATTTTGAGGTAGCCACACTATCAATCATAAAATCTCATGTGTTTTCCTTTTCACATCCTTATCCCTTCTTTCCCTCATTTAAAGAGGGACTCAAAGAGGCTATATTAAATAAATGTGTGTTTCATGAATTACAGTTTATTTAATCTCTACAGCGTTAAATGTTACACTTTCTTTTCTAAGATATGAAACAACTCATTTTCTTCACCTCACTGATATTTCAAATTTTAACTTGTTATCATTCATGGGTTTTGTTTCAAAGGTTCGAAAATAGTTAGGTTGTGAAAAATTAAGTTGGGGTGGTGATGTCTCCATGTGCTTATTTCCTGTCATCCTTCTTTGTCCTTAAAAAATAGAGTATTATAGAGATGAGGGAGAAAGTAGCACATTTGTTCTTGGCCACAGGACAAATTGATGTCTGGAACTTGCCCTCATATAGCTGATTCACTTTGTTATACAGCAGAAACTAACACAACATGGTAAAGCAATTATACTCCAATAAAGATGTAAAAAAATTTTTTTTTAAAAAAGCAACCATAATATGGTTGCATTTAATGTTAACTATGTCCCAGTAGAGTTGAATTCAAAGAGAATCTCACATTTAAAATTTTCCTTTAACTTTAGCTCTGCTTGGGAATTCAGCTATATCTCCAAGTTGTGCTCTGATAAACATTCTCCCATTCTTCCTTCCAGATGAAAAGAAACGAGCACCAAGTTTTTGTTTGTTTGTTGTTTGTTTAATATTCATGAAAGTAAGGGTACAATTCTTTCCTCCATCTAACAAGTTTGTTTCTAGGCTTCTGGTTAGTGAAAGGCAGATCTGGAGGACACAAGAGAAATCATGGAGACAGGTTTCAGAAAGCACCCTTTAGAGAGAGAAAAAAACATTTTCCAGCTTTTCAAGGCCTTGAAAACACTAGATCTTGCATAATAACGTCAGAGAAATAATATTATTGTTAATAAATTATGGGGTATCTTTTTTTTTTTTTTGGTCTATATGTGTTTTAGCAACCCACAGGCATTGGTTACGTTATCTGGGAGTCTTTCGCTTTTGGCTAGTGGAATGGTAAAAAGATTTATTCAACATTTTCTAATTTCCTAGTGTCACAGCTGAGGTGAACTGTGAAAAACTGCAAATATAACAGCTTCTGAAGGAGTATCCCTTTGTGTAGGATCTGCTAAGTTAGAGAGGCCTCATGGGGCCAAGACAATTATCCACACTCATTGGAAGTTTGGCACTGTCATGAATGGTAGGCAAAGGGCCATTATGTGAAGATGTGTTTCCCCCTCAATCAACGTGGGGACAACAGGGTGGAATAGAGATGGAACAGTCTCCCTGTGGCTCTCTGAGTGACCTAAGCATAGTCCTTACATGATTATTTAATGCAGAGATGTTATTCATGCTGCTTGGTGAAGGATTTCAACGTTATTACCATCAAGTTGCTCTTCAAATATTTGTTAACTTTTTTAGAAAAATAAGCTCTGCTCTGAAAATGGGCAAGTAGTACCTCAGTGTAAGAATAGCTCATTTTCATGAGCAGAAGGAAAGAAGCAGACGTGTGTGGGTCTACAAAAGAATGAATTCTCTTTTAAGCATCTCTCCTTGTTCAAGGAGGATTTCTCCATTAAAAACAAACAGGGCAAGTGTTAGAACTTAAGACTTACATGCACTAATCACAACAGGAGGTGAAACACAGTAAAAATTTAACCAGTGTTTGTCCGTTAGGGACCAAATTGAATGAGTTTCTTTGAAGAAAATACTTTTATAGTGATTTTACTAAATGACTCCTAATTCTTTGCCAAAAGGATGCACCTAGAGAAATTTGGAAAAGATGAGAAGAAATATAAATAAATGATAAATTCAGGGCAAGACCTTTTCTCTAGACGCCTTGTTTTGCTGTGACTGTGTTTCATTTCGTTTCACTGCACTTTTAAGAGAAGAGTGTTTGGCAGTGAGTTAGAGGGTTATACACCTCTTCTTTAGGGAGAACCAGGCAAAGGAATTATGATGTGTGCCATATTGTAAAGGAAACATTTGCTTAGAAACTTGTAGCTGACATTTTTATGCAAGATCTAGTGTTTTCAAGGCCTCAAAAAGCTGGAAAATGTTTTCTGAGTGTGAGGAGGAGCTCACATTAAAGTGGACCATACTTACTGGTCTCTGATGAAAAATGGCACCTTTTAGTTTTTCCTCCCACCAGGTGCTGGTTGACCATGAGCATCATATGATTAACATTGTTTCAGAGCTGGATTCCCCCTGAACGTACTGTGGTGTTTGGACACATATGTCCAAGCCAAAAGGTTTTCTCCTTTTTCTAGAACTTCTGTAAGAAGTTTCTGATAGTATTTTAATAAAATAGGAAGAAATGGTTAAGTTCTTAGAGAGTTCTGTTTTCATTTCATTAGCTCATCAATTGAAATATTTAAAAATTTTGTGTTCTTTCTTGTTCATGAAAGCATCATATTTTTCTTGACAAGTCCAATGCTTCAAGTAAGGACCTTTGTAAAACTGTTTTCGTGTGTTCCACTACCAGCTTTTGCCCCTGCCTGCCAGCAAACGGTTCTGTGGGTAAATATGACTCTCTTTGCTTCTCCTCACCCTGGCTTTTCAGGGGTGTACAAGCAAAGGACGTAGAGCTGGGGGCCCTCAGCTGGGGCTCAGTCCTGCTCCTTTGAAGGGTGTCTTTTGATGTCGGGATCCAGCATCTATGGAGTTGGAGACAAAGTGGAAAACCTCGCATGCTCCACAAACTGTTTAAAAGTTTTATGAATATATAAGTTTTAAGAGAGTCAGTATAGCACAGACCCCGACATAATCAGTAATGGACATTAATGAAATGAACAAATAAATATTATAAAGTAAGTTTTCATTTCATTTAAGATTTTTTTTTAAGATCCCCCATTTTCTTGTCACCAGTCATCAAGTGCTCCAGGGTATAACAGATCCTTCATTGAATGTTAACTCCACAAAAGAAGGGATTATTTTCTATTTTGCTGAAACAGAGAGATCCCTGGACAATTATTTAGAATACATATACCTAGGCTGTAAACCAAACTGTTGAGTAAGAATTTCCAGGGTTGGTTAAGTAGTCTTCTGTGCTTTTTATAAACACTCTAGCTGCTTCTTACGATCAGGTATATTTGGGAAACGCTGAACAATACAAAGCATACAGACCAAGCTCAGAAGAATTCCAGTGTTTCAAGGGGCGGGGGAGGAGAGAGGGGCAGGGATGTGGATACCAGGAAGGAAGATGGGAGAACACAGGACATATCAAAAACATCCTCTCAATCCCTCTGCACCATACCTATCAAACAGTCCCACTAACATGGCTTTATTTTATATTCTCTCATTTTATATTACTTCTGAAGACATCAGTATCTTTATTCAATATGGATTTGCACACACAAGACTTTCCCATACATTGCACCAAACCATAAGGCAGTCAGCAGTCAGAATTACTTTTGCTCTTTCTGTGTTTAAAATATCATTTTCTCTAGACTAAAACAGTGCTTTCTGAGCTAAATAAGTATATTTTGACCAATTATAGAAGCTGGAGATAAAAACCCTGACCTCATAAATGGAAGCAGCCCCAGAACTCTTTCTGCTGCTATGGCTTCTGACCATTAGAATGTGAGCCTTTACAACCATGAACAGTGAGTACAATGAGGCGGTGAAGATTACATACGAGGTGTGACATTCTTTTCTGTGAATTTCATAATTACCATTTTGATTTTTATTGGGGTTTACTTCATTTGCTACAGTGCTATTGGGAGAACCAAAAGGGTCTGATTTAAAGCTCTTGCTTCTAGCTAAGCCCAGGCTACTGAGAGGGAGGAGGGGCTGCAACTCTGCATTTTCATGTCACGGCCTGCAGCAGAAATTCAAATCAGATTATATTCATCAAAATCAAAGGGAATTTGTACAGTTATTTGTTTGCAGATTTAAAGTTAAAGGAAAGAATTAAACAATATGAACGTATACACTGAACTGGCCATCTCTCCATGAGTGTTTGAAATTGGTTGAGTTTATCTATAAGGTATGAGGGTTCTATTTTCCGCCTTTTCTATCTAATGTTTAAGTGAAGGTAGGTTTAGTCGATCTGTTTTATGTCTACATGACATACATCTTCCTTCTTTTTTGGCTCAAATCTCCCTTTTGGCTCTTGACTTCTATCACTGTTCTGGAAAGTCAGGAAGTCAGCCAGAATCAAATGAAGCCTAGCAGATTTCTTAATAGCATTTATTTAGGACAGTAATTCCAGTGGCAGCGAGTCCACCATTAGCAAGGATATATTGGTTACTTTTATTACGTCGGTCTGAATTCCTTGTCTGTTGTGCTACACATAAACCCAGAAGAAAACAGTAGGCAGATTTATGGTTTGCACTGTCTCTGAGATGTTACTTTAAATACCTGATTCACAGTTCTCTGGAGGGAAACCTCACCCTCTGGAAGCGTGAGAGGCCGAGGGGCTGGGGTGACCTTAGAAACAGAGCTGGGCTTCTGTGCGTTGCAGAGTTCAGTTTATTTCTCCAACTAAGGCGAGAGCTGTGAGTCTCAAAGATACAGTCAAGAACATTGTCTTCTTGTTTCTGCCTACTTCTGATTGCCAATCAAGACAGTGACTTCAAAAAAATTGAAATCTGGACTCAATGTATTGCAGATATACTTCTGAGCCATTCATGGTGTGGGTATTGTTGCTGAAATCTTGGCTTCTGGAAGTTAGTTTCTGCATCTATAAAATGGAGATAATCATGCCTCTCTTGTTCCACAGGGTTTTTTGGTAAAGATCAAGAGAGGTATTTGAGAAAAGTCCTATAAAACTCTTAGATTTTTACAAATTTCAAAGTATTTTTATTGAGATAAACACATGCACAACAGTTTAAAGAAATCAAGAAGTTCTAGAATAACTAGTAAAGCTATAGTTTAGTAGAAACTGTAGTAGCCGAGGGGGCAGTGGTAGCCCCAATTTGTTGAGCATCTAACGTATGCTAAGAGCTGTTCTAAGTGTCAGGTTCCTTATACACATTGCTTTAATATTCATAATAACACTGTAGATTTTTTTCAAAAACTCAACTGCGTAAATGAAGAAACTACGTTTCAGAGGGAAGTGAAGCCATTTGCCTAAAGTCACCCAGCAAGTAAGTGCAGAACAGTGTTAGTTCCCACTAGATGAGCATCAAGTGTATCTGAGCAGAACAAAACGATACGGGTCATTTGGACCTCACCACCAGTCTCTAGTGGCTGCGCGAGCATTTTTCTTTTCTCCCAGCACTGTGGGCGAGATCTGTGGCACCAGAAACACCCTGTGGAAGGAGCCAGGGATATCGACTCGTGATAAAGGAGAGGAAACTGAGGCCCTGGGCATCTCTTGCACTGCGGTAACTGAGGCTCTCAGACAGTGGCACTCATTTGTGCACAGCTGAGAAGTGGTCAAGTCAGAACGGGAACCCATTTATTACTTTTGCCTGAGACACGTGGACTGGGAACAAAATCAAGGAGTAGAAGAGTCAGAACCTTGTAACTCAGTGAAAGAGACACCAAACTAGGTAAAATAACACTAGCTTTGCCACTATAGTTCCTAATTCATTGTTCCCTGTAACCAGTAAAACAAAACATTAAAAGTGTGTTTATTGGAGGGCAGCCCTGCAAGTGTGGTCTGGGCCCTCTTGCTAGCTGTAGAGCCTCTATTTGATGCTAGTCGTCTAAGGAAACAGAATATAGGTACTCCTCTGTCTTGTTCATCACTGTATCCCCAAGCCTCTAGAATAGTGCCTAATGTATCTTGGGTACTGGGATGTCAAAGGCTCACTGGACCAAAATAATATTAAAGACATCCAAGGAGAACACCTCTGAATGGGAGGCAAGATTCCTCAGACAGCCATGTGGCTGACAGGATGTTGGTGCTCCGGCCTGGTGTCAGGCCTGAGCCTCTGAGATGGGAGAGCCAAGTTCAGGACACTGGACCCCCGGCCACACATAATATCAGTTGGTGAGAGCTCTCTAAGAGATCCCTGTCTCAACACTAAGACCCAGCTCCACCCAATGGCCAGAAAGCTCTAGGGCTAGAGGTCCCATGTCAAATAACTAGCAAGACAGGAACACAACCCCACCCATTAGCAGAGAGGCTGCCTAAAATCACACTAAGTTCACAGACACCCCCAAACACACCATCAGACATAGCTCTGCCCGCCAGAAAGACAAGATCCAGCCCCACCCACCAGAACACAGGCACTAGTTCCCTCCACCAGGAAGCCTACACAGGCCACTAAACCAACCTCACCCACTGAGGGCAGACACCAAGAAAAACAGGAACTATGAACCTGCAGCCTGTGAAAAGGAGACCCAAACATAGTAAGTTAACTGAAATGAGAAGACAAAGAAATACGCAGCAGATGAAGGAGCAAGGTAAAAACTCACCAGACCAAACAAATGAAGAGGAAATAGGCAGTCTACCTGAAAAAGAATTCAGAGTAATGACAGTAAAGATAATCCAGAATCTTGGAACTAGAATGCAGAAAATACAGGAAACGTTTCACAAGGAACTAGAAGGATTAAAGAACAAACAAACAATGATGAACAACACAATAAATGAAATTAAAAATTCTCTAGAAGGAATCAATAGCAGAATAAATGAGGTAGGAGAATGGATAAGTGACCTGGAAGATACAATAGTGGAAATAACTACTGAAGAGCAGAATAAAGAAAAGAGAATGAAAAGAATTGAGGACAGTCTCACAGACCTCTGGGACAACATTAAACACATCAACATTCGAATTATAGGGGTCCCAGAAGAAGAGAAAAAGAAAGGGTCTGAGAAAATATTTGAAGAGATTATAGTTGAAAACTTCTTTAACATTGGAAAGGAAATAGTCAGTCAAGTCCAGGAAGCACAGAGAGTCCCATACAGGATAAATCCAAGGAGAAACAGGCCAAGACACATATTAATCAAACTATCAAAAACTAAATACAAAGAAAAAATATTAAAAGCAGCAAAGGAAAAGCAACTAACAACATAAAAGGGAATCCCCATAAGGTTAACAGCTGATCTTTTAGCAAAAACTCTGCAAGCCAGAGGGAGTGGCAGGACATATTTAAAGTGATGAAAGGGGAAAACATACAGCAAGATTACTCTACCCAGCAAGGATCTCAGTGAGATTTGACAGCGAAATTAAAACCTTTACAGACAAGCAAAATTTAAGAGATTTCAGCACCACCAAACCAGCTTTACAACAAATGCTAAAGGAACTTCTCTAGGCAGAAAACACCAGAGAAGGAAAAGACCTACAATAACAAACAAAGAACAATTAAGAAAATGGTAATAGGAACATACATATCGATAATTACCTTAAGTGTAAATGGATTAAATGCTCCCACCAAAAGACATAGATCGGCTGAATGGATACAGAAACAAGACCCATATATATGCTGTCTACAAGAGACCCACTTCAGACCTAGGGACACATACAGACTGAAAGTGAGGGGATGGAAGAAGATATTCCATGCAAATGGAAATCAAAAGAAAGCTGGAGTAGCATTTCTCATATCAGACAAAATAGACTTTAAGATAAAGACTATTACAGGAGACAAAGAAGGACACTACACAATGATCAAGGCATCAATCCAAGAAGAAGATATAACAATTGTAAATATTTATGCACACAACAGAGGAGCACCTTAATACATAAGGCAAATGCTAACAGCCATAAAAGGGGAAATTGACATTAACACAATCATAGCAGGGGACTTTAACACCCACTTTCAGCAATGGACAGATCATCCAAAATGAAAATAAATAAGGAAACACAAGCTTTAAATGACACATTAAACAAGATGAATTTAATTGATATTTATAGGACATTCCATTCAAAAACAACAAAATACACTTTCTTCTCAAGTGCTCGTGGAAAACATTCTCCAGGCTAGATGATATTTTGGGTCACAAATCAAGCCTTGGTAAATTTAAGAGTATTGAAATCATATCAAGTATCTTTTCCAACCACAACGCTATGAGACTAGATATCAATTAAAGGAAAAAAAACTGTAAAAAATACAAACACATGGAGGCTAAACGATATGCTACTAAATAAACAAGAGATCACTGAAGAAATCAAAGAGGAAATAAAAAAATACCAAGAAACAAATGACAATGAAAACACGATGACCCCAAACCTATGGGATGCTGCAAAAGCAGCTTTAAGAGGGAAATGTATAGCAATATAATCCTACCTCAAGAAACAAGAAGCATCTCTGATAAACAACCTAACCTTACACCTAAAGCAATTAGAGAAAGAAGAAAAAAAAAACCCCAAAGTTAGCAGAAGGAAAGAAATCATAAAGATCAGATCAGAAATGAATGAAAAAGAAATGAAGGAAATGAGAGCAAAGATCAATAAAACTAAAAGCTGGTTCTTTCAGAAGATAAACAAAATTGATAAACCAATAGCCAGACTCATCAAGAAAAAATGGGAGAAGACTCAAATCAATAGAATTAGAAATGAAAAAGGAGAAGTAACAACTGACACTGTAGAAATACAAAGGATCATGAGAGATTACTACAAGCAACTATATGCCAAAAAAATGGAACACCTGGAAGAAATGGACAATTCTTAGAAAAGCACAACCTTCCAAGACTGAACCAGGAAGAAATAGAAAATATAAACAGACCAATCACAAGCACTGAAATTGACACTGTGATTGAAAATCTTCCAACAAACAAAAACCCAGGACCAGATGGCTTCACAGGAGAATTCTATCAAACATTTAGAGAAGAGCTAACACCTATCCTTCTCAAACTCTTCCAAAATATAGTAGAGGAAGGAACACTCCCAAACTCATTCTATGAGGCCACCATCACCCTGATACCAAAACCAGACAAAGATGCCACAAAAAAGGAAAACTACAACCCAGTATCACTGATGAACATAAAATGCAAAAATCCTCAACAAAATACTAGCAAACAGAATCCAACAGCACATTAAAAGGATCATACACCATGATCAAGTGGGGTTTATCCCAGGAATGCAAGGATTCTTCAATATACACAAATCAATCAATGTGATACACCATATTAACAAACTGAAGGATAAAAACAATATGATAACCTCAATAGATGCAGAAAAAGCTTTCAACACAATTCAACACCCATTTATGATAAAAAGTCTCTAGAAAGTAGGCATAGAGGGAACCTACATCAACATAATAAAGGCCATACATGACAAACCCACAGCCAACATTGTTCTCAATGGTGAAAAACTGAAACCATTTCCTCTAAGATCAGGAACAAGACAAGGTTGTCCACTCTCACCACTATTATTCAACATAGTTTTGGAAGTTTTAGTCACAGCAATCAGAGAAGAAAAAAAGTAAAACTGTCACTGTTTGCAGATGACATGATACTATACATAGAGAATCCTAAAGATGCTACCAGAAAACTACTAGAGCTAATCAATGAATCTGGTAAAGTAACAGGATACAAAATTAAGCACAGAAATCTCTTGCATTCCTATACACTAATGATGAAAAATCTGAAAGAGAAATTAAGGAAATACTCCCACTTACCATTGCAACAAAAAGAATAAAATACCTAGGAATAAACCTACCGAAGGAGACAAAAGACCTGTAGGCAGAAAATTATAAGACACTGATGAAAGAAATTAAAGACAATACAAACAGATGGAGAGATATACCATGTTCTTGGATTGGAAGAATCAACATTGTGAAAATGACTATACCACTGCAAGCAATCTACGGATTCAATGCAATCCCTATCAAACTACGAATGACAATTTTCACAGAACTAGAACAAAAAATTTCACAATATGTATGGAAACACAAAAGACCCTCAAGCCAAAGCAATCTTGAGAAAGAAAAACGGAGCTGAGGAATCAGGCTGCCTGACTTCAGACTATGCTACAAAGCTACAGTAATCAAGACAGTATGGTGGTGGTAAAAAACAGAAATATAGGGCTTCCCTGGTGGCGCGGTGGTTGAGGGTCCACCTGCCAATGCGGGGTACATGGGTTTGTGCCCCGGTCCAGGAGGATCCCACATGCTGCAGAGCAGCTGGGCCCGTGAGCCATGGTCGCTGGGCCTGCACGTCTGGAGCCTGTGCACCGCAGCGGGAGAGGCCACGGTGGTGAGAGGCCCGCGTACCGCAAAAAAATAAAAAAAAAAAAAGAAAAAAACCCCAGAAATATAGATCAATGGAACAGGATAGAAAGCCCAGAGACAAACCCATGCACATACGGTCACCTTATCTTTGATAAAGGAGGCAAGAATATACAATGGAGGAAAGACAGCCTCTTCAATAAGTGATGCTGGGAAAAGTGGACAGCTACATGTAAAAGAATGAGATTAGAACACTACCTAACACCACATACAAAAATAAACTCAGAATGGATTAAGGACCTAAATGTAAGGCC
The DNA here is from genome assembly GCF_964341445.2 of Mesoplodon mirus. NCBI lineage: Eukaryota > Metazoa > Chordata > Mammalia > Artiodactyla > Ziphiidae > Mesoplodon > Mesoplodon mirus. Next base: position 226,887,719 of record NC_138976.1, on the reverse strand, counting down.
AGACGTTATAAAACTCTTAGAGGAAAACATAGGCAGAACACTCTATGACATCAATCACAGAATGATCCTTTTTGACCCACCTCTTAGAGAACTGGAAATAAAAACAAAAATAAACAAATGGGACCTAATGAAACTTAAAAGTTTTGCACAGAAAAGGAAACCATAAACAAGACGAAAAGACAAGCCTCTGGATGGGAGAAAATATTTGCAAACAAAGCAACTGACAAAGGATTAATCTCCAAAATATACAAGCAGCTCATGCAGCTCAATATCAAAAAAAACAAAAAACCCAATCCAAAAATGGGCAGAAGACCTAAATAGACATTTCTCCAAAGAAGATAAACAGATCGCCAACAAACACATGAACGAATGCTCAACATCACTAATCATCAGAGAAATGCAAATCAAAACCACAATGAGATATCATCTCACACCGATCAGAATGGCCATCATCAAAAACTCTAGAAACAATAAATGCTGGAGAGGGTGTGGATAAAAGGGACCCTCTTGTACTGTTGGTGGGAATGTAAATTGATACAGCCACTATGGAGAACAGTATGGAGGTTCCTTAAAAAGTAAAAATAAAACCACCATATGACCCAGAAATCCCACTACTGGGCATATACCCTGAGAAAACCATAATTCAAAAAGAGTCATGTACCACAATATTCATTGCAGCACTATTTACAATAGCCAGGACATGGAAGCAACCTAAGTGTCCATCAACAGATGAATGGATAAAGAAGATGTGGCACACACATACAATAGAATATTACTCAGCCATAAAAAGAAATGAAATTGAACCATTTGTAGTGAAGTGGATGGACCTAGAGTCTGTCAGGCAGAGTGAAGTAAGTCAGAAAGAGAAAAACAAATACTGTATGCTAACACATGTATATGGAATCTAAAAAAAAAAAAAAAGGTTCTGATGAACCTAGGGGCAGGACAGGAATAAAGACACAGATGTAGAGAATGAACTTGAGGAGACGGGGAGGGGAAGGGTAAGCTGGGACGAAGTGAGAGAGTGGCATGGACATATATACACTACCAAATGTAAAATAGATAGCTAGTGGGAAGCAGCCGCATAGCACAGGGAGATCAGTTCAGTGCTTTGTGACCACCTAGAGGGGTGGGATAGGGAGGATGGGAGGGGTACATAAGAGGGAGGGGATATGGGGATATATGTATACTTATAGCTGATTCACTTTGTTATACAGCAGAAACTAACACACCATTTTAAAACAATTATACTCCAATAAAGGTGTTAAAAATAAAAAAGGATACAAGTTGTACCCATTTTCAGTAGTTTGCTTTTCTTCCTGCTTGAAGCTGTTATTACTCTATTCCTAATCTCATATTTCCACTTTTGCTCTAGGATCCAAAAGAATACAAATGGACAGGGCCATCATTTCACTTAGAGTTTTTTGAAACTAGCACGATTGCAAGAGGCTCTCTGAAACTGCTGAGATCTTTATGTGCAACTCAGCCTATAAAGTATACCAAATCAGAGCACACTGCATATGGTGTGTGATTCTGTAAGTTTTCAAAATAACCTGATGGAAACTTTGAAGATGCTTCTACCCAAATAAATGCATCAGTGAGGCTAAGGTCAGAGAAAAATGGATAGTAACTTTATAAAATATGTTACTCCCTGTAAAATATCCTTGAAATTATGAGATCTTCTTTTTCCCCAAATGAATGTTACTGAAATAAATTCTAAAATGACTAAGCTTTGGAAAGATCAAGCCGGAAAGTTCTTACAAATATAGCAAAATAATGTAATAAGCACACTTAAATAATGATATAGCATCTTTTAGACCATCAAAACTGGGTTCTTAGAAAATAAAAACATAAAATATGGAAAAAAAATTTTACATTAAAAAAACAAAACAAAACAACCCTTGCAACATGTTATCAAAACATTCAAATTAAAAGGAGGTAAAGTTTTTCATGCATTGAAAGGCCAAAGGCTTAGAAAATTTAGGGAATTCCCTGGCAGTCCAAGTAGTTAGGACGCGAAGCTTTCATTGCCAAGGGCCTGGGTTTGATCCCTCGTCGGGGAACTAAGATCCTGCAAGCTGCGTGGTGTGGCAAAAAAAAAGAAAAGGCTTAGAAGATTTAAACCTGATAAGGCTTTCTGTGACAGGCTGACTTGCTGCTGATGGAAGGGAAGGCAATAAAACCTTTAAGAAAATACACTTGGAAATATTATCAAGTAACTTCAAAAGTTTTGTATGTTTTAATCCATTAATTCTAAGCAAATAGCCAGAGATGAAACATAGATTACGTATAAGTAGTCATTTTATTGTTTTTCGTAGTCAAAAGTTAGAAAAACACTATGTTCAAAAATAGAGAAATATTTTAACGAGTATACTTTCCACGACAGTGTGCTTTTAGCTATTAAAAACAATATAGTTTAGAATGTTATCTAATAGGATGGCTTATGATAAGGTGGAAAAACAACTATAAAAATGCATACTGAATATACACATAGTTTTGTTTAAAGGCATAGAGCAGAGAAAAAAACACTAGACAAATATACACTAAATTTGGAGGCATAAAATTTAGCTTTTCTTGATAAGCTTTTGCATTCCCAAGTTTTATACAAAGGGCATATAATAAAAATCTTAAATGAAATTATTCACAAGCACATTATATAAAATTCAAATAAACTGAGTGATGCTGAGCAAGAAACCTATTTTGACTGTTAATTAATTAAGTAAGGAATTAACTCCAATAGGTCATCATTTCATTTAAAAGAACAAAATATTTAAAGTTTCCAAAAAGAGCTTTGCATGACTTTTTATTTGGTTTTAGGAACCCCAAGATTGTCAGACATTAAATCCTTCAGTTGTTGAAAATGAACACCTCATTACTTTCTTTCCCTGCGAGTGGAATTTGCACTGTTTCCTCTTTCTATTGTTATATTTTCTTAGTTGCCTAAATAATCTATGCTCAGAGAGATAATATTTTGTCAACCCATGCTAGTTGTTTCTTTCTTCATAGTCACTTAAAAAGTAAATCCTTCAGAAGAACATTTCTTGAGCTTACTTTTTCATTATTTCCAGAGGCGAAAACTGGCAGGGCAATTTATAATTCAATTTTTGCTAAATCCATGACACCCAATATATATGTCAGGTATTTCAACAGCAGGGTACTTTGGGGATAGGTGATAAATTGTACTGATTAGAAGTGCAAGCTGTTCTTCTAAAAACATCATATCAAAAAGAAGGTAGGTATTATTAGGAGAATGTAATGTATCTTTAGATTGTCCAGAAACATCAGAGATCATCACTTCATGTGAATATATTCCCCTTAGTGTTATACAGCAAAATATGACAGTTCTTACCAACCTTTTGATGGCACTCATCTGGAGAGAGACCCTATGGGTTCACAGACCTATCCTGGGCTGGTCGACTTCCAGCAGCCACATAGCTGTTAGCGTTGCAATAACTCATACCCGCCGGAATGACTCACTCTGAAACCCGAAACATGGCCCTAATCATTTTAGGACGCTGTTGGTATATACGAGTAGTATAAATATTATTTTATAATATAATCTCCTCTGATCTTTTTAAATATCCTTTCAGTGTTCCAGATAGTTCCCTGTGTGATATGGATGGCTTAAGCAAAGCCATGGAATCCCCTAGGTTATCTTCAAAAAAAATGCTGAAAAAAGTAGACGGTTGAAATATAAAAATCCTCTCTGGTGGTATACATGCCTCTGTGTGTGTGTGCATGCGTGTGTGCATGTATGTGTACACACACATGCTGCAGTTAAGCTTGGCATTCCATTAATGAGTGAAGTAATTAAGCAAAGCAAACTGGTAGGTTACCCCAGGTCTAAGACTAGGGAATGGGCCATGGAGCCTTTCACCTCTAGGTCAACGGTTTCTGTTTAATCGGGCTGTTAATGACTAAAAGTCATTGTTTCCATCTGAGAGCTGTTTGGTCTCCATGTGAAATAAGTTGGTGGTCCGTTCTCAGTTTCTCAGGTGCAAATGTACAGATCATGAAATCCATGGCTGGTTTTTGCTCTGCTGTTGGACAAATCAGTAAAAAAAGACAAAAACAAAAACAAAAAACATGCTATTTGAAGGAAATGACAAAACAGCTCTATCTGGGACTGAGCACACTGCAGGAATGAGATGTCTTCCTAAATAGAGAAAGTTATGCTGAAATAATTAACTTGAAATAATGGAGGACTCGTGAATTCACTTTGACTACTTATAGGAGGCTTTTTATTTGCATAGTTGCTTTCCCCAAAATGAACTTATTTGAACCTCAGAGTTCATGTGTGTGATGTAGGCCATGCTGATAAGAAACCAGAGCTCAGAATCCAAAGCTCTAAGAGGTCAGGGTTGCCTAAGATCAAGTAGTCAGTTTTCCCATGGACGCTGGAGTAGCTTCTTGGCAAAGGAGGACTTAAAGAGGACTTCCAAACACCTGGAGAATTTGTCTAGAAAAGAAAAGTAAATGATATTCCTGAAGGATGTCAGCATGAAGAAAATCAAAGTAGAAATTAGCACAGTGTGTTCACAGTAGCACACATCACAGGCATTTTACATTCTGTGTTCGCACAGGACTACATTAAAATAGATTTTAACCTGCACACACAATTACATTAATGAACACCTTGTGTGTTCACACAGACTAAGGTTACGGCGAAAAGAATGAACCGTTAGTGGTGTTTTTTCAACAGGAAAACTAGCCTTAAAGATCTCGTCAGAACAAAACACGTAACTATTTATGAGGAAGCAGATGTGAAATGGCTGCTGGAAATAGACAAGAAGTATACAGACCTCTTTTGTGAGAAATGCACAGTGGCTGGCAGATAAAGGTTATTATGATTCTAACAGAAGCTAATAAACGTCTTGATTAGAGAAGAAAGGCTTCTGATAACCCTGCAGCTAAAAGTTGTGATTGTGGGACTTTCCAGTCAAAATGATTCCCAAAGTCCACAGAGCGTCCAGCAGGGGCTGGTAGGGCAAACCCAACCAGGTCTCAGCTGGGAGAGATGCTCCCCTACATGCAGGGGTTGGAAAACAGTGGGGATCATTTGTGGTTTTCACCATGACAAGGGCATGAATGGTCAAGGTCAGAGATTCCCAGCTTCAGTCTCACCCCCCAAACCCTTGTCCAGACCCCGTGCCAGGAGCACCCTGACCAATAAACACTGTCCTCACTTTTCTCACCACCCTTTCTCTGTAGACCCAAGACTATAATTCCAAGACTGACAAAGCAAGAAAATCAGCACGCATGGCCTCCACACTTTGATCTTTACTTATCCTTCACCTACTTAAATTTTGCCTCCACTTTTGAATGGTATTCCTACCAAGCTTGTCACGAAACTGAACCCGTAAACTAACGGATTCTTTTCAGGTGTCATCTTATTAGACACTTTTTTTTTTCTGGAAGCTCTTTTCTGTCTTCACTTCCCAAGTTCATTCTCTCTGACCCTTCAGAACACTCCTCGCTCATCCCCGTAGGTTTCTCTGGCCTCATCAGCTCCCTTACAGCAATGTTCATTAGGACCCAATGCTTAGCTTCCTCTTCTTTTTTTTTTTTTTTTTTTTTTGCGGTATGCGGGCCTCTCACTGTTGTGGCCTCTCCCGTTGCGGAGCACAGGCTCCGGATGCGCAGGCCCAGCGGCCATGGCTCACGGGCCCAGCCGCTCCGCGGCATATGGGATCCTCCCAGACCGGGGCACGAACCCGTATCCCCTGCATCGGCAGGCGGACTCTCAACCACCGCGCCACCAGGGAGGCCCCCTCTTCTTTTTTTATTGAATTTCCCCCCGACATCCATTGGCCTTGGCTGCCACCACTGATGACTCCCAAGTTTCAACCTCTACATCAATCTCTTGAAACAAAATCAGCAGTGTCTAGAAAACCAATTGTATACTGCACATCTCATAGGCAGATATGGATTTTCAGGAGTGTCAAATTATGCCACTACACTCTTCTTTTTTTCTGTTTTCATTTAAGTGACATGTTTTTATAAAGTGGAGCTAAAATTTAAGTAGAGCTGTTTTTTCTATTGAAGTATAGTTGATTTACAATATTGTGTTAGTTTCAGGTATATAGCAAAGTGATTTAGCTTTATATATATATGTGTGTTTTTTAGATTATTTTCCATTTTAGGGTATTAGAAGATCTTGAATATAATTCCCTGTGCTATACAGTAAATCTTTGTTGCTTTTCTATTTTATGTATAGTAGTTTGTTAATCCCATACTCCTAATTTAATCTCTCCCCCTCCCTTTCCCCTTTTTTAACCATACATTTGTTTTCTATGTCTGTAAAAAAAGAATAAAAAAATTTAAGTAGAGCTGGAATCTGCCTTCTAGGTTAGGTGAGGAGATGAACATAAGTAATCACGAGAAGATAAATTCATGATCCAAGGGAGACAGAAGAGGAAGGGCTTGACTCTGGAAAGGCAGATAGAAGAGAGGGTGAGTAGTTAGAGTCCAGGAAACATCTTAGGGTGGATGACACCAGAGCCAGGAGTCCCCACAGGATGAGAAACATTCTGAACCGAAGAAGTAGCATGTGCATATAGCCGAGAAAGACTAACACATGTTCTTGCACCCCTGGTTAATTTGGCACGACGGCAAAGGGCAAGGAGGATGACAGGATCGCAGTGAAAGAGAGGCAGCAACCAGATCATAAAGGTGTTTTATTTCCAGGCAGAATAATTTGGACCTCACCCTGTAGGTAACTGAACAATTAAGTAAGTTTAACTAGCGATTGTATGGCAACATCAGTTTTGTTTTTCAGATGATTATTCTCAGTTTGTAAAGAGGATGATGGAGGATAGAGAGTATTGCATTATGAAGACAAAGGCAACGGGGGAAGATTTTTAGCAGCCAATTAAGAAATCATGAGACCCTGATTTAGGAAGCCAGAATTGGAACATAGAGTAAGAAGTGAAGTCCATAGGTGCTATTTTTTGAAAGTTGAATCAGCCGGCTGTAGTGACCAGGGAACTTGGAAAGTGAAGGAAAGGATGGAGAATTGAGGATGACCACCAGATCTCTGGGTTTGGTGAGGTAGGGCACGGTGCCATTGAAAAAGTTGGACCTATAGGAGAAAAAGAAAATGAGAAAAGTTTTATTTTACCACAGGCTTAAAAATGCAGGCTTGAGTGTCAGAGATGAATGATAAGCTCTTCATTCTAGGATCTGTCCTTTACCTAGCCTTTTCCCCCTTAGGACAATAAGCTTTGGGCTTACCCTTAATGGTAGAAAGGTCAGGAGTAAAGAAAGAGAGTACATTGGAAAGAAAAGAGAGTATATGGCAGAAACATCATCCTTATTATATTAAAATGCTATGTGTGAAATGTGGGGGGCAGGGATAAATCAGAAGCTTGGGATGAACACACACACCCTACTATATTAAGATAGATAACCAACAAGGATCTACTGTAGAGCACAGGGAACTCTACTTGATATTCTGTGATAACCTATATGGGAAAAGAATCTAAAAAAGAACGAATATATGTAGATGTATAACTGAATCACTTTGCTGTACACCTGAAACGAACACAACATTTTAAATCAACTCTACTCCAATAAAATTAAAAAATAATAATAACTGGAAAAACAGTAAAATGCAATGTGTGATCTTGGGCCTGTTCTTCAGCCTGAATTCAATTGTCTTATCTGCTAAGAAAGCAAAGCGGTACCTACCTCACAGTGATGATGTGAAAAACAAAAGGGCCCATTTTAAGGTACCTAGACACGTTCCTTGCACTCAGAAGTCTCTCTCGAAATTGGCCCAACCTTTCCCTTCCAATAGTATGGTTTTCAAATAGCTTAAAAATTCCCAGATATTCTTCTTCTTTTAAAAATAAAATCATGTTCCTTAATGAAATCCTATGTTCTAGTACCTTCTACAGAGAATAAATAACTTATTGGCATTGTTCTAAATCTGCCTGATGTACTGAGACATTTGGCAGTGTGACCTTACCTAATTGTGATGATTTGTGTCAACTATATATATATTTTTTACATAGTGCTTAAAAGAAACTAGCCATCTTTTAAAGGACAGGCTTCTAGAGTCCAACCAGGTTTTATAAAAGTTACTATACATAAGCACCAAATGACTGTAGCAACTTGAACCTGAAAATGAAGCTTCCTTCCCTGTGGGAGTGGGATGGTGTGAGCAGAGTTGGGCAAAACCCAACATTAGATTTGGTGGGTCCAATGGATGAAACACTTTAAAATTGATGGCTAGAGTGGAATTTGATGCAATAGCATCTCAGGAAACCTGACAACAAAGAAATTAGCATTTATAAAAGCAAGATTGAGGAAAACTTTTGGTATAAAATAAACCAGACCTAACCAAGTTAAATTTCTCTGGAATTATTCCAGCCTCTGGGCCCCTTATTATAATCTATATAATTTGGTTTCGTTGATGTAGTTGTTTGGGTGATTTATGCTACTGATAATAGAAGCTTATAAATTTCTTGAAGGGAAGTCTAGGCCTTCCTGGTTGATGTGTTTTAATTCACTTACACAACCCGCTTCCACTAGCAGCAGCTTAAGTCTTTTATATAAATCAGAAGTGCCTGCCCTTTCCAAACTCTTGTCTATGCCCTTGTAGAGCCATTAAAAACATGTCAGGATGGAACGTAATTGGCAGAACGTTGGATCTAATCCACTTTCCCTCTATCTGAAGCTGTGCTCTGGCTTGTAGATCCACAGAGGAGATGGATGAAGCTTTTTAATTTTTCAGCAGTTGTTTTCAACTTAGTATTTACAGCAACACGAGAAAGAGAGAAGAAGAAAATCATGTGCCCGTATAAAATGAAATGCAATCGTGAAGTAACTACTGATGGACTTTCATACAGGCATAAAAATGGATGAACTGATTGACAGAGGAAAGAAAGAATGAGACCAGAAGTCCAGGACCGAGCCCTGAGTGACTCAGGACAGAGGATGATGAGCTGGCAAGGCTGTCTGAGCATGAAGGGCCATCGAGGAAGGAAGATGAGGACAATTTGTTTTTTACTGAGAAGCCAAGAGAGGAGAATGTTTGGTTTTGAAGGGAAGGTGAGAAGTAGAATCTGGAAGAAGAAATGGGGTTAAGGGTATTTTAAGACTCGAGCACCTTTAAATGCTAATAAGAAGTAACCAGCAGACATGACATGGATGAGAGAAGGAAATGGATACCCAAAGAGGTCTTTTTTATGTGGGTTGTATCTATTGCTATTTACTGTGTAAGAAATTAAAACTGAGAAATTATTAAAATACCCATGTATTAATTCATCTAAGTTGCCATAACAAACCCATTACATATCAACAGAAATAACATGTTTTTATTTAAAAAATGGGATCTTCCAAAGTAAAAATAAATTAGTGATGAGTGGCACTGTTTAAAATTTTTTCAATTCTCTTTAATGTCATGTTTAATAGGAGACAGCTGGGTTCTCACATCTGCCTCTGCATTCCATCTGTTGCCTTATGTTGTTTTGGTTAAGGGTTTTGAGAAAATCTGGCCTCATACAGATGTATGTTTGGGTAAGGCAGCAGTGCCAGTGTGTTTCTCTGATACCAAACTAGAACCCACCACACGGTGGTTTCTTAAGGATTAGCTGTGGTGTGAAGTCCGAAACCTTATCCCTGTGAAGTTTTTGTACTCTACCGTCATTTGTTTGTCTTGTACTTGTTTGTTTGTTTGTTTTGTTTTGCGGTACGCGGACCTCTCACTGTTGTGGCCTCTCCCGTTGCGGAGCACAGGCTCCGGATGCACAGGCCCAGCGGCCATGGCTCATGGGCCCAGCCGCTCCGCGGCATGTGGGATCTTCCTGGACTGGGGCAAGAACCCGTGTCCCCTGCATCGGCAGGCAGACTCTCAACCACTGCGCCACCAGGGAAACCCGTTTGTCTTGCACTTTGAATCGAATTATGCAGATCTTATGAATCTGACACTTTATCACATGATGTCAAAAAATCATATTGTTAATATCACTGATCTCATCAGAAATATCTTTAAATATTTGGAAGCTGTCATGATTATGATGTTAGATACAAGTTTCCCCAAAGTTCATATTCACTCAAAAGCTCAAATTTTATCTTTGTCAATAAATACTTTGTTTTCCTTGAAGTGACAAATTCACCTGGTTCATTTTCAAGAAGATGTCTGCCAGATACCCAAATATGAATGATTGAAATGGAGTAGGACCCTGCGGGGCTTTCGTGGGGACAGACTAACCCCCACCTCATGTCACCTGCCTCTTGTTTGACCCTCTCCCTCACCTTGCCTTTAAAAACCCTCCCTTAAAAGCCATCAGGGAGTTTGGGTCTTTTGAACATGAGCTGCTCGTTCTCCTTGCTTGGCTCTGCATTGGGTGTCTTGCAATAAACCCTGTACTTTCCACAACGTGGTGTCAGTAGATTGACTTTGCTGCTCATGGGTGAGCAAATGCAAGTTTTGTTTGGTTTAACGTGACCATATTTTGTCTATCAGACATTCTTTCAAGTAGAATGGTATTTCATGAAAACAGCTCTCAATTCAAACAATTACACAAGTATTTTCCCTCAGAAGAACTATCATTTTTCACTATGCAGAAGTGTTTTATATGTACTCCTTATTATGTTATCCAGAATATTAAAAAGGTGTATACTTAAGAATTGAGGTTTAATAAAATTAACAACCTTTATTGCTTCATCAAAGTCATTCTTAAGTAAAATTGGTTTTTAATTTTTTAAGTGTGTGTGACGTGTAAGAGTACAATAATTACTGGTACAATTTGTAATTGACACTAAGGCATCCACAAGGCCACCTGCCATTGACTTTGCTTTATCTGGTCAAACGTTAAGACAGTGGAAAAGTCAAACAATGCCTTAGTATTTTATGGAAATAGTTTGACTCTTTGTGGAGCCTATGAAATGTTCTAAAGAACCCCTGGGGTCCATGAAACACACTTTGAGAACTGCTACTCTAAGAAATTACAATGTAAAGTCAGGGTTTAAATCACTCTGAAAAATATTATTAAATAAAGATTGCTAGGACTATCAGAGATTTATTTGGAAAGAAAAAACTTATATCTTTACTTCATATTATACAAATAAAATTTTAATGGATTAAATAATTACATGTCTATGGTTTTATTAGCTAAAACTACTAGAAAATATAGATGGCTATGTATCTAATTTAGGAATGAGGAAGACTTTTCTCTGCAAAAACCAAAACAAAACAATTATAAAAGGAAACACAGTTTTTTCCAACAACAACTTGAAAGACTTTTTTATATTGAACAGCTTCAGTGTCTACAGAAATATAAACAAAATAGAAAACTGAGAAAACAGTATTTGCAACATATGTAATGGTTAAAGCGTTGTATCTTTCAAACATAATGAGCTCTTATGAATTAATAAGGACAAAGGAAAACATGATGAAAGATACTTTTCAACAAAAGAGCTACAAATGACCAATGAACAAATGAAAAACAATGTTCAATCTTTCTATAGATACAGCTATGTAAATGAAAAGTGGTGAGGATGGGAAAAGTGATTGTATTAATTATCTATTGCTATTAAAGAGGTTGCCCCCAAACTTAGCAGCTTAAAATAATAAACTGTTTCTCACGGTTTCTGTGGGTCAAGAATCTGGGGGCAGCTTAGCTGGGTGGTTCTAGCTCAACGTTTCTTATAAAGTTGCAGTCTTTGCAAGACTGGTCTGATGCTGAAGCATCCTGCTTCAAATTCATGCAATGTCTTCCTCTCCAATGGGCTTGGAACAACATGGCAACATGATTCCTCCAGTGCAAGCAATGACAGAGAGAAAGGGGGAAAAGAGAGAGAGAGAGAGAGAGGGAGAGAGAGACAGGCAGACAGGCAGCGAGAGAGAGAGAGAGAGAGAGAGAGAGAGAGAGAGAGAGAGAGATCGAAAGAACAAGACAGAAGCAGTCTTTTTATAACCCAATCTCTGAAGTGATAGCCCATCACTTCTACTATATTCTATTGAATAGAAGCAAGTCACTATGTGAAGCCCACCCTGAAGAGGAGAGAATCATTGAGGACTTTGTCTTAGAGGTTACCTAATGCAATGATAATCTCCAACATGGTCAGAGAGAGATGAAACAGGTGGAAGAAGATAGTATTTCCATCTCTTTGGAGGGCAATTTTGCAATACATATCAAAACTCTAAACATCTTCTTGGCCCTTGTGACATGGCAATTCTATCTCTAAAAAATAATGAATACAAAGAATATGTAAAAGACACTCATGGTAACATAAATTATAATAGTGAATAACTGGATGAAACAAATTCCTAAAATATAAAAATAGTTAAATCAATTATTATACATTCCAGGAGTATAATATTTACAGACCTTAAAAACATTAAAAAAACCTTTTAATAACAAAGGCACTTACCTGTGATCTATAGTTTATCGGGGATGTATATACTGTATGATGACACGTTTTGTAAAACAATGCATGCTCTATGCACTGAATCCACGTTCAGAAGGATAAAATTCTTTTTTTTTTTTAGGTTTTTCATTTCTTTATTGAAGTATAGTTGATTTTAGAAGGATAAAATTCTAATATTACCAGTGATTGCTTTTGTGTGGCAGTGTTCAGGGAACTTTTTTCCATCTCTATCTTTTCTATATTCTCTAATTTATCTGTACTGAGCTTTTATTACCGGACAATCAGGAAAGAGAAAAACTATGGAAAATAAAGAAGTAATGAATCAATTTTTTAAACAAATCAACAGAAAATGAATTTTTATAGAAATGATTCTGAGACCAGCTGTTAAAACACAATATAAAAGTACAATAATTATGTTTTAAGTTGTTATAGTTATGATTCTTTTTCCATACGTAGCAGGATAAAACAGGAGCTGAATGGCATCGCTATTTAAAATCTGCAATTATAAATAAAATTTGAGCTAATAGGGCTGGGGGTTCAAGGAAAGTTATCAACAGTCTAAAAGTTTGTCACTGAAAAAAAATTATTATTTCTTCTTTGATTCCTGAAAAAGCAGATACATTCCAGCTTCTTCATTAAATGACTGCCCTGTTCTAGAAGGACAGGAATTAAGTGATTTAAAAGGTTGCTTCTAGTCTAAATAGAGTGGTTTTGACCAATTTAATTGGAATTCCATCCAAAAGTTTTTAAGAAAGAATGTTAGTTCAAGACATGTTAGCATAATTCAAAGTAAATTTCCCAAGCCACCTCTGAGCATCTTTCCTCGTGTCCCTGGGGAAGCCAAGTGAAGCATGCCTCTTGGCGTTACTCATAATCCTTTCTAAAGGCTCTTTAATACATCTTGTGACTGAGTACATACTGTTTATAAGTCAGAAATTTTGAAACAGGATATTTTTGAGACTATCTGATATCATATAAGAATTCGTTACTTCAGAGTTGAGCTGAGTAGCTGCAAGCAGGCAAAAGGAAAAAAAGAAAAGAAAAGAAAAGAAAAGAAAAAGTAGGCTAATGCATTCTTTAGTAGGCATTGTAGAGATCCCCTTAAGAAGTTCCATTCTATAACGTGTTCTCCTACGATACATGCAAAGTTAAGGTTTCATGTGGCGCTCCACAACTGCCCTGTTGTGATGGTGTTTAGTAGCTGGCCTATTGTAATCTATCTTTGGAGAATGTTTACTATATTTTAAAAGTTGGATCTGAACCCATCCCCGAGCTTAATGCTGACATTCACAAGGGCATGACTGGCTCTGTCTTAGGCTGGAGAAAGCCCTTATTATGGTGGAGTTAACTGAGCCAACAATTAATAATGTCAGAATACCATTCCGCAAAGCAGGGCAATGCTTAGTCAAAGTGATTCATATTAGCTGAGCATGAGTGAAGAAACCTGAACAGGCTATTTCAGAGTCCTGGACTGCCTTTGAATCCACCACCCTTGTGAACACAGTGGAAAGCATCAGGGTTCATGCTCCTGGCTGTTCAGATTTCTTAGTAAATGTTTCACTGTGTCCCAGGGAGAAGACAGAGTGTTTTAATGTGGGAAATGGAAACTTCTGTGCTGTCTGTTCTGGAGAAAAGAATGTGGTTTCTAAAATATCACTTTTTGAACTTCCTGTACTGTATTTATACAATTCTGACTCTTTAAAAGGCTAAATTGTGTTATGACTAAACCAGTCACTGATAGACCCAATTTGTTCGAGGAGAAAAGTGTTCCTCGCCATCTATGTGCAGTTTCCTTTGGGTGGTACATTCTTTCCCTGGCCTGCACCACCCTACAGCCAGCAGGGAGGCATTAGCCCTGGCAGCCACTTTCCACTGAGCAAGCGACGTAACCATATTCCACCTGAGAACATGTTATGGTTTAGTGTGAAAAGCAGGGGTGTGAAGAGAGACCAGACTGGAATCCAATCCATCCCGTCTTTGGCTTCCCTTTGCTGAGCCTCAGTTTCCTCTTTGTAAAATGCAGATAATAATCAATACCTCTCGAGGTAGTTTTGAAGATTAAAGAAGAGTGTGTGTCTAGCCGAGTGCCTCCTAATTAGGAATGGCTGCATACATTATAGTTTTTGGCCAGACAACCAGAGCAATTTGGTTTCGTTTTGGTGTGGAAAATGTGTTCAGCTGATGAAAATGAATCGGTGAATTTTCAGACACTAGCATATGCTCAAGGTTATCTCTCTACACACTTTGGGAACTCAGAAATAGGAAATGATGTCAGACTAGGAAGAACAGATAAAGTAAGCAATGCTCTTTTAATTTTTAAAACAATTACAACCCATAGTAAGAAATAGATTTTACAACATGACCTAGTTTACAACACATATACACATCATAAATGTAACTGAAATTAAAGTTTAATGAAATAATACTTTTCTATGTGTGACATACTCTGATATTTTTTTCTTTTTTCTTCCTTTCTGGTTAGAACCAACTAAGTTAATTTCACAGCCACAAATGGTGTATGAACATCTTGAAAAACACTGATTCGATGGAGAGTTATTAATTTATCATACAAAGTTGTTTAGTATTTGTTCTTGAGTGCCATTTCATTTTACTTGTATTTTATATTTTTAAATTATATTAATGAATGTTTGCCTTGAGGAAAGGGAAAGGAAACTAACAGTTGCCAAGTACGTACAGTGCTAGATATTATCTGTGTTGTTTTGCATATATCTCTTCTTTTGTTACACAAATCTTACTATTATCCCTATTTTATTTTATTTGCGGTACGCGGGCCTCTCACTGTTGTGGCCTCTCCCGTTGCGGAGCACAGGCTCCGGACGCGCAGGCTCAGCGGCCATGGCTCACGGGCCCAGCCACTCCGCGGCATGTGGGATCTTCCCGGACCGGGGCATGAACCCGTGTCCCCTGCATCGGCAGGTGGACTCTCAACCACTGCGCCACCAGAGAAGGCCTATCCCTATTTTATAGATAAAGAAATCAAATTGCAAGTGATAAAATATCTTACTCAAGATTTCAAACCTCTTGATTTTCCATTGTCTTTAAATGCAAGAGGCCAAATGACTCACAGTGACACATCTGTGAGCTTTTACCTGTGGGCTGTTTAAAGGAAAATATACCGTATATCCTTTCCTTTAAGTTACATTAGGCATCCTTGGTTGTTTAAGATTAGAATTTGGGTTTAAATTATAACACAAAAAATATGGAGAAAAGGTCATGTTAATTCTACTTTGTATCATCTTAAGTATAGTGTAGCCCTCACCAAAAAGTATTCTGAAATGATAGGATAATTAGGTAAATTTAGCATTTCTTTAGCATTTCTTTGCGAAACAGAACGTCCAGGTGTGAGACTATTTTGATCTGTGATTCTAAATACAACAGTTTAAAACATTTTCCCCTTAAAAAACACTTTTAGAAGAGACAATACAGGAATCTGTATTCTCTTTCAATTAAAAATAAACCCCACTGTGATAGTACAATCATAAACCTAGATGGATTTTCGTTGGATTCAGTGTTTGAAAGGATGATCAAACTCCAAGTTTATTTTTTCATAGTTTTCTTTTTCCCCTACAGATTCTTCCCCGCAGCGGATTAACAACAGACATTTGAAGTTGTACTGTTTAAATATCTTTGAATTATTTTTGTTTAAAAATGTCAATGGGTACGATAGGAAAAGTACATTTTTTTCCTTGTAACTTCAAAACAATTGAACAGAACCTTTGGACTGAAACCAAAAATTGAATGTTTTCACTTTAAGAAGATTTTCTCTTCTGAAAAATAATGAATGAGTCTCTTTGCAAGTTTAACTATTTCACGTTTCAAGTCTCTGGTTTTCAACATTTTATGGTATTAAAAAGAAGTAAGCTTTCGTGAATAAATAAGCATAATTTTTCTTTCTCACTTCTCTCTCAATTGGAAGTTATGTAAACTTCAGAAACATGTAAGGCTTCTATACAGATGAAATGCATAACGGTTTACAACATGTAAACAGAAGCGGTCCATTTCAGTAGTGACTACTTCTTTAAGTTTGTGTTAGTGAATGACAGACCTTGAGGGGCCAAAAAGACCGGTAGAAGAGGAAGGACATCATTTTCTGCTTGTCTCCCATGGGCTCTGAAAAGAGGCCCATCACTGTGATGCTCCTTGAGGGGCACAGTGGAGTCCAGTAACTTACACTTCAGTGGATTACAAAAAGCCCGTGCAGACTGTGGGACCCATCGGAGACTGACCAAGTTCCATAATTTCCGAATCTTTGTGTTGGGACAGTTGACTTCTGAGGTCTACTTTCAGAAGGTCCTGGGGCTTTCACTCCCGGAACTCCAGGGCATCCCAAAGCCCCCAGGCTTGCACCTGCCCCTGAGCTGCTTAAGTCACTAACATGCCTCTGCTGAAGGCTTCAAAAACTTTCCATTGTGGGAAACATGCCCCCAGGGGAAGATGTGAAAATTACAAAGCCAGATTTGAGATACGAATGACTTTAAGAAATCTTTCTTGAAAATTTTAAATGTATACTAGCTTTTTTTTTTAACTGTCTCCAAGTCAATATTTGTAGATGTTATGTAAGAGTAAGGTACATCCCTTTGCCTTTCCATTCAAAACTGGCTGTAAATATAAGGCAAACAGATTCCTTTTTTTGTGAAGGGAATTTGTAGAGATAAGATGAATGGTAACTATCACTGAATGGTGACTCAGTTGATAGGTGAAGGTTATCAGAAGGAAAATATGGAAAGATAGATTAGTGGACCTGTTGATGGACTCACATTGTTTTCTTATTTTCTTTGTACTCTGATAAAACCAAATTTGTGACAAAGTGCCATAATGCAAAAAAATATATAATATTAACTTGGTGCAAAAGAAGATACATTTTACTTATTTTTTATAGACTCCTAAGTGATTCTACTGAATATGTGTAATATATAAAATGAGATGAAAGAAAGACTTTTTCACCATATATATATATATATATATACACATATATATAACTGAATCACTTTACTGTGCACCTGAAACTAACACAATATTGTAAATCAGCTATACTTCAATAAAATTTTTTAAAAAGAAAAATAACGGACTTTTTCAATATAAGAATTTGTTATTTTTATTGGTCATAATTGAATATTTTATGACTACATAGAAATAAAGGAGCAATGTGTTTAGAACTGTACTTCAGGACAATTAATCTGGCATCATCTGTGCTAAGAAGGGGGGCTGGGAGTGGAAAAAGCAGATTCACCTTTTAGCAATAAACATAATGTTTTAAAGATTGGTCTTCAACATTATTATAAAAAGAGAGCCATAGGGCAGACTAAAAAGACACTCAGAGATAGTTGACACCAAGAGTTCTAGTTAGAATTTGCTCTCTAACTAGTGACCTTGGGCAAGTCACTTTACCGTGCTGAAATTTAGTTTTCTGCTCTCTAAAATAAGAATTGTCATCTGTATTATCTTTTTAAGTTTGAGAACAAAAATTTGGGGGGGGGCATCACTATTTCACCAAAAACAAAGTGCCTGGGAACTTAACAGACAAAATTGCCTTTTATGCTGGGCTCCCCTCTGCAGCCAGGAGGAATCTGAAGCACCAGCTCCTATGTAGCTGTCCTGCAAGGTGTGAGTCTACCTGTCCTATCAACTCTCCCTCTGCTGTCTCTCCCTGAACTCTGTGCTTCAGGCGTTCCATACTGGCACCTGTTCCATGAAAACATCATGCCTTCTCCCTTCTCTGGGTCAATTTCTCTCCATACCATCGTCTCTGTATTCCTGCCATAGCTACCATCTCCATTATTGGATAATTTTTTATTCTTCAGTCTCCGTTTAATCCTGTGAAGGTGACATAAAACACCTGCAGTCAGAGTACCTAGGTTCAGATTCCAAGTCTATCACTTTTAATAACAGGTGACTTTGGGCAAATACTAAGACTCTACTTTTTCATCTGTAAAATGGGAATAAGGACCTATTAAGTTATGAGATTTTAAAGAGATTTACAAATCCTGGCTCTGTGCCTGTCATGTAGTACACACTCTTGAAGAGTTTACCAATAGTTTTAGCCCCAGAGCTGTCTGGGTTTACCTGTGTGACAGCATTAGCTCCTTGCTGTGAAATTGCCTATTTAGTCTGTTGTCTCTCTACACATGCCCAATGCCATCTCCACATCCCAATTAAACCCTATGATTCCTGAAAACAGAAACTGCTGTGTCCTCAGCAGTGAAAAATTATCCTGTCTCATGGTGGAGGCCAAATAAATATTGAATGAAAACATGGTTATTCCACCTTACAGCTTAATGGGGAAAGAGTCAGACTGCAATTCTAATCGAGAAACGTAGTCTAGAGTTAACATGAATGAGTTAGGCGTTAATTTTTGTAACAACCTAGAACTTTTGGCACACCAACAACTCATCTGAAAAACATTCAAGTATTTATTTTAATATTTTGGTCATCTTAGAAGACTAAGCAGGTGTGACTTCCCTCACCAGGGACCCTCCAGCTCTTTGGTGATTCGTTCTTTGGAGACTAAATTCCATGCAGCTCTATATTTACAAAACCATCTCACAATATGTTCAGGTATTCTTTATTTTGGATCTCGTTGGTGAAGGTAACATAAATTGGTAATCAGATTTTCATTTGGCCAAAGTAGCCAAGAAAACACCGTTATTTATTTTCTAAAATCTAACGAGTGATTCAGGAGCAAGAAGGCAAACTGTGGGAAATGCCATAATGAAACATGATTTTTTTTTCTATTACAGAAATGACAGAAGCTTATGCACATTCATGTCTGGGGCACCAAGGTTTCCAATCGAATAGATTCATAATCAATCTCATTTTGTGGAAAAAGAAATAAGAGAAAAAAGAAGTATTTGGTTTGGTCATTAGGGATTTAAACACAGGTTTCTTGTCTCTTTTTCTTCATAATATAAACTTTTGCCCAAACCTGCTGTCCTTCTGCATTGCCCAGCAGGTCAAGGCCATCTCATCCCCTTGGTCCTGTGAGAATTTAGAGCCTTTCACCCCCCTTCACCTTCTCTCCACTTTTCATCTCTTCTGGGCCCTCCTGTTCATCTCCAGGATCTTGTTCTCGAAGAATCTCCTCTCTTCAACTTAAGTGCCTCTACCCAAAGTAGCAGCATGGGGGCCACTTGTGCATGGGTGTTAATGAAGTCATGACAAACCTGTAGTAAGTTCACCGCCCCTAAGATGTCGACCCTGAAGGACAAAACTTGGTTGGATGCATAGACTCAATGGGAGGTGTGTCATCCTGACTTGATAAGTTAGACATTCTAGATGTGTGTGCAAAATGCAAAAAACAATGTGAGGATAATGCATCCTTAAAATAGAGGACTTAATACGGTATCAGAGAAAGGAGAAAATATGTATGTATATAATTTGCTTTTAAAAATTATGATTATTAGAGTATGCTATTCCAATGAGTCATTGATGAGAAAATAATGATAACTCTATAAAATCTATGAAGCCATTTTATAATTTAAAACAATGGTTATATGTTCTAGCCATAGAGTGATTTTGAAAACAGAGGTGATCACCACCTACCCTGATTCTCTAAATAAGCATTCCCTTGCTTCAGTGATAGTGGTTTAGTCAGATCATCTTGTAGTTCTTTCTATGATTTAGTCAGCGATATTGAACAGGCTCTAAAGCAAGAAAAGAAGGGATACTGGATAAAGTAAATAAACTTAACAAGGCAGAAGATACAGGTACCCAGAGAGTTCAACAATTTAGAGGATTCGTCTGACTTTTTTAAAGTCCAAAAGTCATCTGTGTTGATTATAACAGGAAACTAGTCTTCTAAGTTAGACAGTGTATGTGTGTGTGGTCCAAACCTTCTTTTAAAAAAAGTGCATTGACAAATGTAAAAGGCCCTTTGAGGAAATCGCAACTTCTGTATTGTCTCTCTTCATTAAGCCTCTGAAAATATTTTAGTCAATTCATACATAGAAATGCACAGCCCTTGAAAAATAGTGTGTGTGTAAAACACTCACCGAAACCTAGCTACAACACTGTTTTGTACACAGCAAAATTGTGTACATGTTCACAGTTGATGAAACAGGCTAGCCATTTTTATTTTGGATCTCATTGACAAAGATAGAATAAATTAATAACGTTTTTATCATTTGGCCAGAGTCCAAGAAAACACCCTGTTGTCCATTGTCTAAATACCAACAAAGTCACAAAATAGTTAAAAGACCTCAATATGGCAATACTATCGTTCCTCCATTCAACGTTTTAGTGATGCCAAGTGTATTGTGACAGCTTGCAGATGACACACAGAAAATCTATGCTATCGTGGAGTCTGAGATCCTAAACTTATAATAGTTTTTCATTGAATGTAGCGAACTAAATATTTTGGGGTGGGGGGGGCGGGCCTGGGGTAGAGTGGGGAATGGGAGAGATTTTAAGAGAGGGGAAGGGGAGAAAAAAAATGCAAACTGGCAACAAGCTTATTAAAATAATAATGATGTCAGTCTTCCTCCTGTGGAAATATACACTCCATCCTGCTCCAGTGCTGGGGAGTGCAGATCTCCTGATAAGACCAGGGGACTTAGTTGAGGTTGGATGAATGCTTACCATGTGTGACCAAGTGGGAGGAAACTGTGGTGAGACAGGGAAGGAGAGAAATAACTCACTTCGTGTCTGGCATGAGGGTGTTGAATCCCTTTAGTGATGATTTCTGTGTTCTGTGTGAGTTATGGGAGTTTGAGCTTGCTTTATGCCTTTTACAAAGAAACGCCTTTTGGCTCAGATTAAGTTGTGATCTTTTCACTTTGGCACCTCTTTCCCTGGGGTCAGCATTTCCAGTTCATTCCCCAGCCACGGCTGCAGCTAGCCTTTGAGATCTCAAAATGCTAGAATGCAAACCCAGGTTGTATTTAGGCATTTAGGGAACTTGCCAGATCCCATAAGGTAATGACAGCTAAGTCATAAGGCAGCACTTGCCTCTCTCCCCATGACCCAGTTTATGACACTGTCAATGGTGGCTCTTACAAGTTCATTGGGTTCATTACAGCAGAAAAGGAATCAGGAAGATCGATTGGGACAAAATGCTTCCATCAAAATGTTTTAAGGTCGGGCTTCCCTGGTGGCACAGTGGTTGAGAGTCCGCCTGCCGATGCAGGGGACACGGGTTCATGCTCCGGTCCGGGAGGATCCCACATGCCGCGGAGCGGCTGGGCCCGTGAGCCATGGCCGCTGAGCCTGCGCGTCCGGAGCCTGTGCTCTGCAACGGGAGAGGCCACAGCAGTTAGAGGCCCACGTACCGCAGAAAAAATAAATAAATAAATAAGTAAAAATGTTTTAGGGCATTTAAATTGGAGGGAGGGGCTCTTGGTTTTTCCCTAGACACTAAAGAGAAAGGAGACACACAGTTGAGGTAGGAATTCTCACACACTATGCAGATTATTATGATTAAAACCTCCTAAGTAAACTGGGCTGCTGGGGAGCCTTTGCATTTTGTCTTTGTGAAATCCCAAATGCTTTTGAAATTGGAAAACTCAAAATACTGGCCTACAAAGCCCTAGAGGACCAGCAGACCAGAAAAGGAAACCTGGCATAATAAGAATAAACAAGGAATCTGCTTAAGATGGATGTGTATCGTCAAAAGAAAGGTACATGCGGACAAAATTTAGTCTCTCCAGAGCCTTTCCAGTTCTTCTGCTTTTCTATTTTTTTTTCCTCTGACAGCTCCCTAGAGTTTTCTGATGTCTTTCTTGAACTGAGTTCCCATCATTGTGGTCCTTAATGTCCCCCAATGTGTCTAAGCATCGTCTTTGTCTTCCCAAGGGGTTTTCATAACCTGTGATAAGGATACTTAGACTTATTAAAAAACCTGTAAAAGTCCTAACTACATGCCTTTAAAAATACTTTTTGCTTTGCTTTATTTTATTTGTTCGTTCTTTATTTATTTGTTTTTCTTTATTTTTAAGGGAGGCAAAGTATTGCATATAACCAAGCAGGGGCTTGGAAGACAGGCAGGGCTGGTGTCACCAGCTCTGTGGCCCTGGGCTTCCATTTTCTCATCTGCAAGATCAGAACATTCATATTGCATGGTCATGTGATAATTGAATTATATAACGCCTAGTACATGTTATCAAGTCAATATTTTTAAAACACTTTTTTTTCTTGTAAAGAAGAAACTGAGAGAAGTAATTTTGAACATACCTATAGAGTTCTCTACCTTCAGCCACGTTTGTCACCAATATGACATAAGACCAGGTAAAAAAGGTACAGTCGCTGGCAGTTTCTCCATCAATCTGCACCTAATAACTCGGAATTCCTTCACACTGGCCATTTGCCAAGCTGACTTGTAATTCACGTTTCAGTTCTGCATCTGTGGGTGAAAGATGTCAGTTACTTCGACGAGAACAGTCTCTTGATCATCCTCTCTGCCTCTATTCACACTGCAGGGTGCTTCTCTTGGTTTCCCCTGAGGAAGTGTCTCTCCAGCCAAAGTGTGCCCCTTCCGTAAGGCCCAACCTTGACTAATACTCTTTTAAAATGATTCCTTTCATTTACTAAACACAAATCAGTCTCTTCATGTGTGACCCACAGCGTGTGATGTTTGCAGTCCTAGATTATTTACTGTTTTATATGATTCTCTCGTCACTATATGTTTTGAAATCTGATTAGGACTTGAGCCAAGGGTTCTGGTGGAAGCTGCTTTTAAAACCAAAGGTTTGCCACAGGAGGTCATTTTTTTGTTTTCCTGGCCTAAGATGAAGCGCCTGATCCCTATGAAAGGTGTAAGAATTATATCTCAAATTTTAACGAAACTTCTACCGCCATGATTTCTTGGTTCTTTGAAACAAACATGGCTCAGGTCTCTCAGAATAGTTATTTGAATACCAGCTCTCTACTACAGGAGTCTCCAAAGTGGGATGCACAAAACAACCCACTGGGGTGCTGTAAAAATATTAGAATTTCTTTTCATGCTTAGTTTTTATCTAAAAAAAAGGAAGAACTCAGCTTTACTATACTTAGTGAATTGTCACCGAAGGTCGCATATATTAGATGATTAAATGTCAGTGCTGTCTGTGTAAAGTAGACAGAAGTAAGAGAGTTAGCTTTCCTGTGAGGCTGCGTGAAACATGTCTGCATATTGCAACATAATACAGACTTTGTACATTCCTGGTTATGTGGCTTTATGGTTATCACTAAAACATCCTCCGCATAATGAACAGGAAGCTTGAAAATATTCCTTCTGATAAATTCCCGCTTAAAATATTATCAATGCAAACCCAAAGGATCAAAAAGAAATGAACAGAGTCAATACATTTTTTACTATTAATAAAGGTCTTTGTCAGCCACAAAACATGTTCAAAACACTGACAGTCTGATCCTATCTGTCAAGTGGTCAGCCAAAAGAAAAAATATAGAGAAGGCAGCTTAAAATGGATTTATATCCACTAGCTTCACTTGAAACTTTCATTAAGTATATATTGTGTCATGAGATATTCCTAATGATAGTACAAAGCCATCACGTTTAACTATTTCAAAATATGACTTTCTTTTTATCTCTCATTATCAAAGAGTTTACATTCCTGTGTATTTTTTAATGGGTAGCGTTAGCATGGTAGTGTGTATGTGTCCTTTATAGATAAAGGAACAAAAATGAAAGGTACATACACAACATTTTTTAAAGATGAGTATGAAGGACCAAATCTGGACAGCAGTTCTCCAAGAGAATAGAAACTCCCGCTTAGACTGTAAGAGTCTGGAAGGCAGGGGTCATCAGTCATCTAGGCTGGAGTCCCTTCCAGGCGTCAACAAATGGAGGGGGGAGTGAAAGATTGAGTGAAGGTTCCAATGACGCTCATTCCTTGACTTTGGGGCACTTGGGCACCTGCAGTGTTCAAGAAAGCAACAGTCACTATTGAAAATACAAGCCCTGAATACATCCCAGCCTGGAATTGTGACCATAACAGACTGACAAACATCACGATGCCGGCTTTGTCCTCGTCCGATGATGAAAAGACTGTGCCTTCCTTTTGATACAAGTTCCATCTCTGTCCTTATATTATGTTGCTTTTTGTCTGATAGAAATGACTTATATTTCTAAAAATATAAACACATTTTCTTTGTTTCAGAAATTACAGGCAGAACTTATTTCATTGTGCTTCCCTATATTGAGCTTTTCAGATACTGAGTTTTTTACAAATTCTAAGGTATGTGACAACCCTGCATTGTCAGATGATGCTGGAATTTTTAACAATAAAGTGTTTTTCAATCAAGGTATTTACTTTTTTTTCGACATAATGAACACTTACTAGACTACACTGTAGTATAAACATAACTTTTATATGCATTGGGAAACCAAAAATTGTGAGTGATTCTCTGTGTGGCAATATTTGCTTTATTGCAGTGGTCTGGAAGCAAACCTGAAATATCTCTGAGGTCTGCCTGGTGTCTCTGTATCTATGGTTACTTCTTTTTTTAAAATTTAATTTATTTTTTTATACAGCAGGTTATTATTAGTTATCCATTTTATACATATTAGTGTATATATGTCAATCCCAACCTCCCAGTTCATCACACTACCACCCCACTGCCACGTTCCCCCCTTGGTGTCCATACGTTAGTTCTCTACATCTGTTTCTCAATTTCTGCCCTGCAAACCAGTTCATCTGTACCATTTTTCTAGGTTTCACATATATGTGTTAACATGCAATATTTGTTTTTCTCTTTCTGACTTACTTCACTCTGTATAACCATCTCTAGATCCATCCATGCCTCTACAGATGACCCAATTTCATTCCTTTTTATGGCTGAGTAATATTCCATTGTATATAGGTACCACATCATCTTTATCCATTTGTCTGTTGATGGGCATTTAGGTTACTTCCATGACCTGGCTATTGTAAACAGTGCTGCGATGAACATTGGGGTGCATGTGTCTTTTTGAATTATGGTTTTCTCAGTGTATATGCCCAGTAGTGGGATTGCTGGATCATATGATAGTTCTATTTTTAGTTTTTTTAAGGAACCTCCATACTGTTCTCCACAGTGGCTGTATCAATTTACATTCCCACCAACAGTGCAAGAGGGTTCCCTTTTCTCTACACCCTCTCCAGCATTTGTTGTTTGTAGATTTTCTGATGATGCCCATTCTGACTGGTGTGAGGTGATACCTCATTGTAGCTTTGATTTGCATTTCTCTAATGATTAGTGATGTTGAGCAGCTTTTCATGTGCTTCTTGGTCATCTGTATATCTTCTTTGGAGAAATGTCTATTTAGGTCTTCTGCCCATTTTTGGATTGGGTTGTTTGTTTTTTTATTGTTGAGCTGTATGAGCTGTTTATATATTTTGGAGATTAATCCTTTGTCCATTGACTCATTTGCAAATATTTTCTCCCATTCTGAGGGTTGTCTTTTGGTCTTGTTTATGGTTTCTTTTGCTGTACAAAAGCTTTTAAGTTTCATTAGGTCTCATTTGTTTATTTTTGTTTTTATTTCCATTTGTCTAGGAGGTGGGTCAAAAAGGATCTTATGTGATTTATGTCATAGAGTGTTCTGCCTATATTTTCCTCTAAGAGTTTGATAGTGTCTGGCCTTACATTTAGGTCTTTAATCCATTTTGAGTTTATTTTTGTGTATGGTGTTAAGGAGTGTTCTAATTTCATACTTTTACATGTACCTGTCCAGTTTTCCCAGCACCACTTATTGAAGAGGCTGTCTTTTCTCCACTGTATACTCTTGCCTCCTTTATCAAAGATAAGGTGATCATATGTGCATGGGTTTATCTCTGGGCTTTCTATCCTGTTCCATTGATCTATATTTCTGTTTTTATGCCAGTACCATACTGTCTTGATTACTGTAGCTTTGTAGTATAGTCTGAAGTCAGGGAGCCTGATTTCTCCAGCTTCATTTTTCATTCTCAAGATTGCTTTGGCTATTCGGGGTCTTTTGCCAATTTTCTAAGAATCATCTTTCTTCATTGATTACGAACATGATGAAGAGGTGCACAAACTGTATTGTGACCAAACTTCCATGGCATTGGGATTATGTACTCCATGAAATTCAATTCCACCTACTCTGAGTTCTAGACTGTGATTCGTGTGAGATATGAAAACATATCCTTGTCTTTAATGAAACAGTAGTCATTTTAATTTGGTAAGCTTTAACTTATATATATGTATGTGTGTATATGCATATGTATGTATGTATACACACATATATGTATATACACATATGTGTGGGTATACTTAAACTTTTTGTTTGATATGAGCTTTCTTTTTGGAACCAGATATAAAATACAGTTGGAACCCAGGTTTGTAATTCTAGAGGTATCCTTCCAGAACCACAGACACTTTTTTTTTTTTTTACAAAAATATGATGTAGATACAAGGAGAAGGATGGAGACTTGGAGATGTATGACTCATTGTGTGCTTCCTAGAGGGAAAGCCTGTTCCTAACAGTGGATCAGAGGCATGAGACAGGCATGGAGCATCTGAGGATGATGAGGAGCCATGGCTGGTGGAGCAGAGAGTGGAGTTCACGTAACTTCAGGACCCCAGTGTTGGACGTACATTTAGAAACAATCTCCTCTCTCTGGGATAAGAAATTGCTCCCCTAATTGAGGAGGCAAAATGCTTCCCAAGAGAAACCACTGTTACCAAGGATGCCCCAGTATTCTCTGGTAGTTCAATTTTTCTTCACCTCTCCCTTCTTTCCCCCCACCCCCACTGCAAACACACACACACACACACACACACACTCACTCACTCAAACATACCTCAGTAGAAGCATCTGGTACAATTCCTCTTCCATTCCTTCGATTCACAAAAGGAACTAAAAGATTACTTATTCCTGTATTAGATGGAGTCTTGTATGGAACATGATGGCATCCAATTGTACATTCAGTTATTCACTCATTCATTAAGCAAGGAACATGAACTGGGCACCTTCTATGTTAGAAACTGCTTAGTTGTCCCACCGTATCTGGTCACTTCCTTAGAAGAGATGCTTCTTGCCCTCCCCCTTCTCTCTCCCTATCCAGGGTAGAGGGACCAGATATGATTCCAGGGAGCTAGTGACAACATTTTGGATAGTGATCCTGAGGCCAGCAGGGCCACAGGGTGGGAGGAGCCTGGGCCTCTGTGTGACCTTGTGGAGCGCAGAGCCCTCCCTGCCCTGCGCTGCCAACTCACTGGAACTTGCTCTACGAGATGGAACAAAACTTCCATCTTGTTTGGGCAGCTGTACTTTTGGGAATCTCTTAGTCTGTATCCCACTGAGTAGACCAACTCTGGTGGATATGAAAGTATGGAAATTCATGTAAATTATTTAAAATGTTTTCCTAGGTATGAAATAATTCTGCCTTGTACCTTGACAGCATCAGGCTTCGTTCATGCTCTTTTCTCTTCCTGTGATATCCCTTATCCATGACTAGGAATTCTATTTTTCCATTGAGAGTTTGCTCAAATACCACCTACTAGTAGCTCTTGCCAATTTTACCTCTTCTCCTGAGCTGACCCTATACCTTCTCTACTGTTCCAGGTAAGAATAATCTCACTTTTTTGCTTCTCTCACAGCATATTTTTTGTCTACTAAAATAACTACATGCAGGCTTATATATTTCACTAGAGACTTCCAAACAAAGTCTGTCTGTTACTAATTTTTCTATCTCCCTGACATCTAGAGCAATGCCTTCAATAATCCAATAAATGTTTGTGGGATATTCATTGAATATAAGCCTTACTCTTTGTGTCTTTACCAGGCTACAATAGTAAATGTTTTCCACAATGAATCTGCAGAAAATGTTCATAGTTACTGTCCTCTTATTCATCAAATGTAAAAGTAAATGTTGTTTCAAAAAATTGCAAGAGAAGGATATCGTCTACCTTGTTTCCAATTAGAAAGTAGCAGCCTGGCTTGAAAACATATGCCAGAAAAACTGGCCATTGCTGGGATAAGATAATTATGATGGTAATAACCCATTAAAAAAAAATGTCAGCTGCTCCTGTTTTATTCTTCATGAAATAGAGCTGTGGCCTGTTTCAGGATGATGTTTTCAGGACCTGGAAATTTTTATTTCCCTACATGAGTCTTTCATCCTTTTACTGACATTTATTCTTTTCATGCAATTATCCTGAAAGGAAACTCTGGCCAGGCAAATGGGTTGTTGTCTGCCTCTGAAGAGACACTCCTGTCTAGTTGGTGAGCTTTCAAGTTCTGTGATCAGGAACCCTCAGGCCCATTTTTAAGGGGTTTCAGGCTGGTTGAACTTCCCTGTCTCCCCAAATGTCCAAAATGAGATTACGCCATGGGCAAGATCAATTTACTGGAAGGTACTTAAGCAATAAATCTGGAGCTTTTTGTCCAGTCACTGTTTCTTTCAAGCTTTGTGACAGAAAATTAAGCCACAAGAGCTTTGACAAATTGGATATTACCCCATCTAATTGTGTGTGTTTAAGCTTATCACACTGAATCACAGTATTGTAACTGACTATGAAGCCAGAAAGGCCTTTGTTTAATCAGTGCAGTGCCATTTAACAGCGATAAATCACCCAACTCAAATGTCATAATAAGGTCACAGAAACTTGAAGGCTAAAAAGAGAGAACATTAAAGTCAGCTGATAAGTAGAGGAAGAGAGCAAGTGGTGCCAGGGGAAGTTCTGAGAGCTTTGCTTTTTTAGAAGCTGGTAGAGCAACTAAGGGGAACTCAGGCTTAGCTTTAGCTGAGATCAGAAAAGCTGTCAGTCACTTGGTTGAGGAGGAAGTCATTCTGTGAGTTCCTTAGCGGGCTTCTGTCTGTGGGAAGGTAGCTCCTGCCCACAGAGTGCTTGAGGTTGGTGGTTCATCCTAAAGATGTTTGTACGCCAGTGGATACCACTTCATGGTTTTTCTTTCACTTATTCTTTGCATTTTTTCCTTTGATATTTCTTTTAAAAAGCAAGAGCTCAGATCTGATCTGGTACCAAAGACAAGAGGAAATAATGCCCAGTTACAAAATATTTTGGGGAAGGAACAATTTGATTCAATTCACTTGTTTGCAAGGGAGTTTTTGTTTCCTGGAAAACTTGCCACGTTGAATGTTACAGGACAAAAAGAAAACGACTAAACACATTGTTTTGTTTTTATTTTTAACACCCAAGGGGGTACTGGGCCGTCTGATAAGTCCTTGTAAGCACCTCAAGATAAAACTTGTGAAAAGCTGGACTTTAGCATGGAGGCCCCTTGAAGGCCAGCACTCTGTCCCCTACGGTGCATACTGAGCACTTGAGCACGCCTGGCCCTAATCAATACTGCCTGACTGGCTGACTGACTCTAATAACAGAGCTGTAGTAAATGGTAAATAGAAAAAAAAAGGCACACGGAATGTCTCTGACCGAGGAGTACTAGGCAGTTGCCATTCAGCTTGTAGACTTCCTGCAGAACTTTTGAATATTTTGTAATGTGATAAAAAACGGAGTATAATGACCACTGTTTAGACTTGGAATGAAACAGCACAGAGACTGAGAACAAGGACCACATCTTATAGGGAGAATGATTTAGATTTCATACCCCCTGAGCCTGTCAGCCGGGAAGATATCCATGTTTGGAGCAAGGTTACCGAGATTGCCTTCTAGTTCTGTAGAGCCCTGTGTGGTCCACTGGCCGTATATGGCTGTGGAAACTCAAATGTGACCAGTCTAAATTGAGATGTGCTACCAGTGTAAAATACATACCAGATTTCAAAGACTTACTGTAAAAAAGAACTTAAACTGTCTCATGAATAATTGGATATATTGATTACATGCCGAAATGACAATATTCTGTGCTGAGTTAAATGAAATATATTAACAACATCAGTTTCAAAACAGAAACAGACTCACAGACTTAGAGAACGAACTATGGTTACGAGGGGGGGATGGGTGGCGGGGAGGGATAGCTAGAGAGTTGGGATTGACATGTACACACTGCTATATTTAAAATAGGTAACCAACAAGGACCTACTGTATAGCACAGGGAACTCTGCTCAATATTCTGTTACAACCTAAGTGGGAAAATAATTTGAAAAAGAATAGACACAGGTATATGTAAATAAATAAATAAAAAAAATCAGTTTCACCTATTTCTTTTCACTCCTTTTAATGAGACTACTAGGAAATTTAAAATTACACATACGGCTTGTGTCATATTCCTATAGGACAGTGTAGACCAATGAAGAGTCACCTGCGTTGGTATCATCATTGACCTGGACCAGGTGTAATCCTGTAAAATGCAGAGGTGAAACACTTCCTGACCCATTGTAATCTCCTAAACAAGGCTGTGTCCCAGAGCTTTTAGCTCCAAATCAAAGAGCTGGAGTTGTTAATATACCAAATGGAAAATAAATCTAATAGCATCAATACTATACTTGACAACTAAAGGATTACTTCTGGGAAGACAGAAATTGGCATTATTCAGCTTGAAGGAGAGAATGACAAAGTGCAATTTAATAGGCATCTTTGGGGACATAACGAGACAAGCCAAGATTGCAGCATGAATGTTGGAGGTTAACCTGAATGATTTCTTAAGAGTCAGGGTTGTTTAACACTTGAGACAGGTTGTGACTCTTCTTTTTCTGGAGGGCAATGATAATAAGGTAGGGCCTCCTCTGAAGTGCCAGAGAAGTATAAGATTGCAGAAAACAATTTAAGATAGCAACCCCAATATCAGTACTTTTTCAGATACTTGGAGTGCTTCTGAAAGTTGGTGACAAGACAAGACAAGATTACTGGCCCTTTCCTCGGGTTGGATCCATCTTTAATTTCTCTCCTTAGATGTTAATGAAATTCACTTTAAAATGCATTATTCTGTGTCATCTCATCATTCTCTTAAAGAATTTGCATTTAAAAGTCATCAAAATATTATATCTGGGACTGGACTGAAAACTCCTCAAGATGTGAAACGACGTATTATATTTCCTTTTTATTATTGTATGCCCCTGTATGCATATACTATATTATGTTTATTATACAAATAAGTATATATATATATATATATGTGCTGTAGGACATGGTAGCTATTCAAGACTATTTGATGAACGGATAGATATATGTTAAATAATAATAAAGCAACCTAAATGTCTGCAATTCCACTGCTTAGGTGGAGAAGGCAGCTAAAGCATGATAGAAATCCCCAGGTCCCCAATTCTGATCCAGTACATTTATACAGCAAAACCTTGATAAGTCAATGCTGCACCTGAGTGTAATAGAGTTTGGATTTTTTGCCAGTGAGATATAATGTTAGACCAGCTGACTATTTTAGTAAGTTATCAATAATTTCTCTAAAAATATTGATAGTTTAAAATTGTTTGCAAGGTAAGTTTTTGTTAGTATGGCTTCCCATTACTATGTAAAGGAATAGTCACTACATATATCAGTATGAGAAAACCAAATGAAACAACAAAGCTCTAAAAAAAAAAGGCATTCTACTGAAATAGAAGTCCCTGATCAAGTTAAAAGCATGGTTCATAACCTATGCTGCATTACCTGAAATCTACATCCAAAATAACTTCTTGACTGTAAGACTTTGGGTTTTTCATTTTAGACAAATGTTTCTGGCCTCCATTTTTATAGTGTTTTTAGTAAACTTATATGCTGATATCTTTGGCTGATCATAGATTTATTTTCCCTATATTTATATCCAGGCATAATTTTTAAATGGAAACATCTGAGTTTTCAGCGGCTATGAGTCAATCTTGAGCAAGGAAGTAGTGCTCATACAACACATGGTATCATATCTGGGTGTGGCCAAAATAATGCACATCCATATGCCACATCAGGAAATTAACAGTAGAGTTCGTCACTTCTCTGAATGCGTTTCGGCTTAATCTTACTCCGTTAAGGAGGAAAAGTCATTTTAATTTGGTCTTCCGTTAAAGAACCTATTGTCTCTTCTTCTTCCTAAACTATTAACTTCACATCCAAACATTTTGAACAACGCTGACAGGAGTTAATTTCCAGACTTTTACACCACCTTTGGCTGGACACGTCCCTTTCCCTTTGGTGCCAACACACAACTATTTGGCCTTTTGTAAAGGTCGCATATTTTCCTTCGAAGTGGAGTTGCCCTAGCTATGTCAGAAAACATGTGTGTCCATTCTTCCAAAATGAGAGACTTACCTCCTTACTGCCCAGGATCCCAGAGTGAGCCAGTCAAGCTGTTGTTACTTTGTGGCTGGGGTTGGGGGGAGGGGATACTAGTGACTGTTTGGAAGATGACTTAAAGCTTTCCAGGTATCGATACATTTCTTTACCAGACTACCAACATTGGATTCCAGTTGTGAGGTGTACATCTCACAACTTTGTTGCACCCGTAAGCAAATCATATGAAAAGATGAAAAAATAACATACATTTTATCATCTTCCCAACAGGTTCATGGAATCATTACTTTAAATATTAGGAAAAAGTATTTCAGCTGGTATATATAGTATATACAGTGAAGACTAAAGTGACTACCACATGCTTTCTTGCAGAATGCCAATGGTATTTCTAAATGCCCTAAAAAAAAGTCTTCCCTCCCTGAACTGGCTACTCCCCGCTCCCTTCCGATGAGTGAGTAGCCGGTTGCTTGGGCCAGGCAATTTAGTTCTTAGTACTTTTATCAGCAGGAGAGGTCCCAGCCTAAAGCAGGGAACTTGGTTTTTTTCTTTTTATTTGTTTTCTTTTCAAGATATCGATGATATGGCCCTATCAAATGTACAGTTTAGTGAGATGGATGGCACTTCACTAACTGGCAATTCAGGGAAGTCTGACCCTGCTTGTTTACATGAACACGTTTTAGAACAGCCAGTTCGCTTCCAGCTGCTCTGCCCACTGCCCAGCACTGAGGGGAAAAGCCATCAGTGGGCCGACAGGTCCGTGATAAACTCACCCCCCCATTTGGCAAGCAAGGAAGCAGGATGATAAGGGCTCTGATTTATGTTTTATCTGTCACTAAGTTTTCAGGCAAGTCGGGCAGCCAGCCTGAAATGACTTGGTTTTGTTATCACCTCATATGCCACAGGTTTCTCAAGTGAGGCAAAGTCTTTGGCGACTTTTAAAAAGAACTTTCTTTCACCTCTTGAGGAAGCTTAGCGGTGTTACATTAAAACACCCGGGTCTGCCTCACTAAACTTTGAGGCTATAAATGAGCCTGGGAGGGCTCCTTCCCAGGAATGATTTTTTTTTTTTAATTTTTATTGGGGTATAGTTGATTTACGATGTTGTGTTAGTTTCAGGTGTACAGCAGAGTGAATCAGTTATACATATATATCTATCCACTCTTTTTTAGATTCTTTTCCCTGTAGACCATTACAGAGTATTGAGTAGAGTTCCCTGTGCTATACAGTAGGTCCTTATTCATTATCTATTTTATATATAGCAGTGTGTATATGTCAATCCCAAAATCTCCCAGTCTACCCCTCTCCCTCTTAAGCCCTGGTAACCATGTTTGTTTTCTATATCTGTGACTCTACTTCTGTTTTGTAAATCAGTTCATTTGTATCCTTTTTTCAGATTCCACATATAAGTGATGTCATATGATATTTGTCTTTCCCTGTCTGACTTACTTCACTCTGCCTATATCACCTACATATAATTGAGGTACTCTTTTGGCAGCACAAAACCAGTCTTGATAATACAATTATGGGAACGCTTGACATTTAAAAAAATGTAGGTACCTAAAAAAATGTGTTAACATGAAGATTGCATACACCCCTCTATTCAAATTCACCTATAAAGAAAAAATTCTACAAATAGCATGAATTCAGACTCTGAATAAAATCTAGCTTGGCTTCAGAGAATGAAAATCAACTCAAAGAGGATCATCTGTCTTCGGGGAGAAGAGTGTCAGTGGATACAATTAGAAAGCAAAAATCTCCTGTTCCTTTGTGATGGATGCCGCAGGCTGGCCATGGGGGTCAATGGGAGATTACCCTACATAAAAGCACCGAGCATCCTTATCTAGTCACTAACACAGCCAGTAAATGAAAGCCCTCCTTACCCTTCCCCAACCTGTTTCAAGTTGTTTTCTCCCAAGTTTAAATTGGCTTGTCGTTTTACAAGGATGGATGGGTATTATTTTTAAGCTTTTATTTTACAGTGGAGGAATGTGAGTGTTTCACAGTGAAGTTTTCCCATGGAGAAGGGAATAGCAATGAATCATAAAGTGTGAACCCTCCCAAGCTTCTTTCATATATATATATGTATGTATATATATATATATGTATATGGTTATGGTCTAATATCTTCTCCCCCAGTTGTGTTTTCTTTCCAAACATCATAAGAAAAGTCAGGGGGAAAGCCCTTGGAAGCTATCTTCTGAAAACAGTTGTAGTCTATCTCCTGTATTCCCAACTGTATAATCTTTTTGGTATCTGACGTGGACTCAGAGAAACCCACGATGTATTTTCCCTGAGGAATATCCTTCAGGGATGCCCCTCCTCCTACCTTCTTTCAGGATAAAATCCAAACTTCTTAGCCTGAAAACTACTGTTTACCCTTCTGGCCTCATCCACTGCCACTTTCTACAGACACTTTGTATACAGGTCACACTAAAGTACCTGAAGGTTCCTGAATAGTTCATGCTTTTACCCCTTCTTAATTTTACCCCTCTCTAGGAGAGCAAGGATTTAAAAAAATAACAGTTTGATCACTACTGTTTCCCCCAATGCCTAAAACTATTCCTAGAGCTCACTTAGTAAGTGTCAACTATTTGTTAACTGAATAACGTGTACATATGCTGCTGCTCCCTTAGTCTGGAAAAATCCTTCTCCTTTCCTCTCTGGACTGAATTTTACTTGTATTTCAAATTTTGGGTGACCTAGGGGAAGTCTTCTCTCCCCATCTCCAGATCCAGGAAAGATGTCACTTCCACAACCTCTTAGAGCACCCACTGCATCCCTTCAGCATCTTCTACACTGCATTTTTTTTCAAAACAAAAAACTTTTAATTGAAACATAGGTGATTTACAATGTTGTGTTAGTTTCAGGTGTACAGCAAAGCGATCTAGTTATATATATATAACTAATATATATATATTCTTTTTCAGATTCTTTTCCATTATAGGTTATTATAAGGTATTGAATATACCTCCCTGTGTCATAGAGTAGGTCCTTGTTGTTTATCTATTTCATATACCATAGTGTGTATCTGTTAATGTACACCACATTTTTTTTTTTTTTTTTTTTGCGGTACGCAGGCCTCTCACTGTTGTGGCCTCTCCCGTTGTGGAACACAGGCTCCAGACGCACAGGCTCAGTGGCCATGGCTCACGGGCCTAGCCGCTCCGCGGCGTGTGGGATCTTCCCGGACTGGGGCACGAACCCGTGTCCTCTGCATCGGCAGGCGGACTCTCAACCACTGCGCCACCAGGGAAGCCCTACACCACATTTTAATTGTTTGCATCCACTAACAGACAGACAGCCCCCGACGGAGGCGGGGGGGGCGGCATTCTCCAGTTTTCTATGCCCTGTGTCTATGTGACGATATGATGAGTCTGATTAATGCCCATGTTTTCTCATGCCCAGAGACCTCAATGATCTGATTGCTTATACTTCTCCCCAGCCTCCCTAACCCTAATCTAGTCCCTGCACCTCCCAGCTGCTCTTCCACACACAATGCAGACCTTAACCCTTAACCCCTAACCCCTTCACGCTCTGTTCCTTCTGCCTGGTTGCCCTGCCTTCAGATTTGCTCTGCCTAGAACTCCCTCACTGTTTTTGCTCAGATGGTCACCTGCTCAGTGAAGTCTGCGCCCTGCTCACCCTACCTAAAATGCTCCCCCTGCCTTCCCCTATTCCTGATCCCCTCTGCCCATGTTACCTCCTAACTTACAATAGAACATTGTGATTTGAAGGTTCATTGTTTATTGTGTGTCTCCCCACTTGAAAATAAGTTTCACGAAAGAAATGTTCTTTGCTTTATTCATTAAAATGATGCCTGGAACCAGTAGGCAATCAATAGATACTTGAATAAATAAATGCTTATTGTATACATACACATGTATACATTTATACATATATACATAAATATATATTTACTCTTATAAATAAATCAGTTACATAGTTGAATAGCATTGTCATCTACCATAACACATGTCATTTCTTTCCCTTAATAAAAGCTATAAAGTTTTCACTGCTTCTTTCGAAAGGCCAGTATACAACTTAATGGAAGTTGCAGTCCCATTCTTGATGTGACATTTAAAATTTCCTTTTAAATCGAATAATTTCCCTTTATAAAGAATACTTTCTTTGGCTCAAACTTCTCACGAAGTTGCAATGTTTCCTTATAAGCCACAGTTTCCAGCCCCCTTAGATACTGTGGTTAAGTTAAAATCGGTCTCTTCTCCACTTTAGAACACTTCAGTAAAAACCATGTTGTAAGCTCTTAAATTCTTCAGTGTATTTACACGACATATTGGTGGACTGAGAGGAAGATGCCGGAGCTGGGCCTGGGCTTCTGAAGCTTCCTCTTGCTGTACAGTTGACTATAAAAGAGTTTGTATTCCCTATAAAAATATTTTC
The DNA here is from genome assembly GCF_964341445.2 of Mesoplodon mirus. Taxonomy (NCBI): domain Eukaryota; kingdom Metazoa; phylum Chordata; class Mammalia; order Artiodactyla; family Ziphiidae; genus Mesoplodon; species Mesoplodon mirus. The sequence goes on along the minus strand of NC_138976.1, from coordinate 226,850,846 downwards.
ACTTTATTTACCCACTTTTTATCACAAATAGTTTTTTGACCGCTAATAAGCACAACATGAAAATATTTTCTCTTGCCTTCTCAGCACCGTGATGGCATCTTCTCACTGGCACTGGGCATGGAAAACAGATGTCACTGCAAGTCTCAAGTGCATTTATTATTCTCCACACGGTCCTGTCAATAGAGAGCAGAGAGACCCAAACTTAACTGAAACGTGGCAATTTTATCTTTCTCTTGAGTTTAGATGTGGCTCTTGGAACATTAGATTTAGGAAATAAGGTCTTCGGTTTGCTTTTGTTATTTTTGGTTTTCCTTTTTCTTTATGTCTTGCTGTGGCTTTTCTCTCCTTCCTTCCTTCCTTCCTTCCTCTCCTTCTTTCTTTCTCTTCCTTTCTCTCTCTCTCTCTCCCCCCCTCCCTTCCTTCCTTCCATTCTTTCTTTCATTCTTTGCAGTTTTTTTGTAGTTATTTATCTAGATCACTTTCACTTCACATTTACTTTGTATCTATCTACATTTGTATTAATATAAGTAGAATAATCCTATTACCCAGTTCCTTTTTCCTTGCTCAAAGATATTACATTCCCATGGGATCATCTTAGTATAACTGCCGTCTTCTGGATTCGTGTCCACTTGGTAACAAATGAGTCAGTTGGCATGGACGTATTCCACATTAGTTATAAGGTGTGTAATTATTATGTACAAATGGTATACATAGCTGATTTATATCCTTACATCATTGTTTACAATGTATAGGAAAAGTTTTGCACGTACTCTGTTAAAGAGAGATTTTCAAAAAGTATCTTAATTATTTTGAAAATATTTTCCATGTCTTAAATATACTATACTGAGAAACTGGATGTCTGTGCCTTACATACAATAGAGCAATAGCTGGTGTGGATGGGAGGTGGCCAAATGCAGTCTCAATCAAATGTTATCATTACTTTCGACATTAACTGAATATCTTCTGAGCATATTAGGTAAAGGCTTGGTGTTGACTTTGTATTTGAACAGCATTGATATGTTTTATGCATTAAATTTAATCTTCACAATCCAGAGAGGTTAAGTATCTTTTAAAAGAATAACTGCTTAAAGTAGCTTTACTCAGAGTCAGTCATCTTGTTGAGTTGGAAGGGTTATAACATATTATCCTGTACTAATACATTCACATTTACGAATTTAGTAAAGAAGTACATTTCACCCAGCTGATAATAATACATTCCCAGAGGCGAGACTGGTACTTTTTTAAAGGTGTGGAGGATAGGTTATGGAAGATCTTACAGGTGGGAGTACATCCAGGATGGCCAAGCCCAGCAGATTGTTGTGATGGAAGGCTGGTAAGCTAGGGACTTGAGGACCAGGTAGACAGAAGAATAAAAGAATGCAAAAGGCTGAAGCAAGGAGTCTCTACTTCCTTGGGTATCCCAAAAACTTTACAGTGGGAAGTATTCTGTGGGTTTTTTTTTTTGGTCATGCTGCACAGCTTGTGAGATCTTAGTTCCCGGACCAGAGATTGAACCTGGGTCCTCGGCAGTGAAAGCACCGAGTCCTAACCACTGGGCCACCAGGGAATTCCTGGTATTCTGTTTTTTTCAGAATAACACATAAGGTGGGATATATGTTAAACTGTCCCCTAGCTTGATCTGCAATGTATCTAGACCTTGAGGCCCTTTGCTCCACTCAGGTGCACTTGATTTCACCCAATCACACAAAGGAAGGATATCAGAGACCAGGCATTGGGCCACACACAGGAGGGCAAGGATTTAGGAGAAATAGGTTAGGGTTTTTTGCACTCCTAGAGGGTTTGTCTTGGAAGGGGAGGGGGAGAGGTGCCAGGTAGGTGGGAGCTGATAGACTCAGAGCTTAGCAGGAGTAGGCAATCAGGCACTTCTTGTCACCAGCACCCAGATGCCCCATACGAGCCCTGAGACCATCCAAGCGCCTTTCAGATGCACAGTGGACGTCTCTTGCTCCTTGTAGGATTGAGGGCTGTCCTCTCTGCTACTCCTCTTTGAATTTTGCACAGATGGTTTAGCTCAAACATTACAAGGGAAAAGTGACCCAACGTAGCCCAGAGACTTTTTCTTCTCTTAAAAGACTCATACCCACTGACAGTCATGCCTAAGCTATAGGCTGTCAAAGGCACAAAGTGAACTGGAGAATAAAAATTATGCTGTAACATTAAGAGGGTCAGATAGGCCAGCAGACACAGAGTGTGAAACGTACATTCATTACCACTTATTCTTGAATTGCTTTGTCTTCACAGCCAAGCAGGATTTTTGCTTTAGTCATTTGGATAAACTAAAGCTGGATCAGTCTAGTGATTCCTGACTATAAATGAGGAAAGTTCTAAAGAGAATCTGTAAGTTTACAGAAACTAATGTTAAACGTACTATCCTGTATTTTCTGCCACACCTATGTGTGGCAATGGTGTAGTTTGCCATTTATTTGGTTTGTCTCAGGTGGATACTAATAAACCCCAGAATACTGCTGTGAAACATTTATTCATTTTTAGGATGTGAGGCATGAAGCTGCCATTAAATAAAGATAATATCCTAAGGCAGGACTTCCCTGGTGTTCTGGTAGTTAAGACTCCAAGCTTCCACTACAGGGGGAGTGGGTTCGATCCCTGCTCGGGGAACTAAGATACCATATGCCATGTGGCACGCCCTCCCCCCACCAAAAAAAAAAAAAAGAGAAAAAAATATGAATGCAAAGGTCAAAATGACTAATAATATCATATTGTTATATGTGCAGATACCAGGTGTCACTGGTGCTGACAGTCTTTCAGGGAAGAGCATTTGACATTAGGAGCCAGTCCATCCTAGGGCAGCCCCTGAGCATCAAACAGCTGCTGTTTTAGTAGCAAATGTAGCAAGCAATGCCTCCTGCAGTATTTGTGAATCTGAAGTGAGAGGTCGTGTTCTCACATCCTCCTTTCTGAGTTTTGCCTGAGGAGGTCACTGCCTCTGACTCTGGGTTTGGGAGAGAGATTTTCAAACATCTTATACATTTAGATGCTGCCCCAGAATGCCCCATCAAGACCTTAACACTCTTTCCATCAATTTTATGTATTTATTTATTGTAACAGGAAAGGCCTTTTTTTAAAATTTTATTTTATTTCTGGCTGCATTGAATCTTTGTTGTTGCATGTGGGCTTTCTCTAGTTGTGGCGAGCATGGGCTACTCTTCCTTGCGGTGGGCAGGCTTCTCCTTGCGGTGGCTTCTCTTGTTGTGGAGCATGGGCTCTAGGCGTGCGGGCTTCAGTAGTTGTGGCACATGGGCCTCAGTAGTTGTGGCTCCCACGCTCTAGAGCGCAGGCTCAGCAGCTGTGGCACATGGGCTCAGTTGCTTTGCCGCATGGGGATCCTCCCGGACCAGGGATCAAACTCGTGTCCCCTGTATCGGCAGGTGGATTCTTAACCACTGCACCACCAGGGAAGCCCTCCATCAACTTTGTTTTTAAAGGAAATGGTTTAGAAATAGCCATGTGTCCAGCCCTTGCCAAGGATATTAGTGAGAAAACACTTAAAATATGTACAGCTTAAGTCATACCATTGCCTAATAAATTAGTACAAAAAAAAGCACAAAACCTCAAGAATACTTAATGATGACAGGATATTTTATCACACTGTAGCAGTGTACAGTCTGGAAATCTTGCCAGAAAATTTTAGGGACAAAATTCAACACTTCATTTCACATGCCATACAAATATTACGGGTGTCCAGTTGTGGAAAACCTATTTGGATGCCCAGACTGGGGACACTCAGGGTCATCACCGAGACACTCTCTACCAACTTTTAAAACAATTTTCAAGTGCAGAAAGGTACAAACAATCCTACAATGTGCTCTATGTGCCCCTCCCTGGATTTTAATAGCGACCAACATTTTGCAAGACTTTTTTTTTCCTTTAGAAACCTCTCCCCCAAATATTTTTAGAGGTATTTAAAATAAAATCCCAGACATCATGTCATTTCACCTGTAAATATTGTCCACATGCAACTTTAACTTCTAAGGACTTTTAAAAATTAACCTCCATTCCCCCAACACCAACAAAATTAACAATCACTAAACATCACCTATATTCATATTTCCAATCTGTATCCAAATTACCCTGATTGTTTTGAGAATGTTTTTCTTTTTTGTTTTGGAATAGAGAAAGTTTTTCTATGGCTGGTTAGTTCCTATAAGGATCCAAATAAGATCAATAAAGACAAATACTGCATAGTATCACTTATATCTGGAATCTTAAAAAAAAAAAAAGTAAAACTCATAGAAAAAGAGTAGAAAAGTGGTGGATAGGGGCAGCGGGTGGGGGAAATAGGGAGAGTTTGGTAAAAGAGTAGAAACTTTTAGTTTTAAGCTGAACAAGGTCTGAGGATCTAACAGAACATGCACGGTGACTGTAGTTGATAACACTGTGGTGTATAATTGAAATTTGCGAAGAGAGTAGAATTTAAATGTTCTCACCAAATATACATACGGTGATGGATGTGTTATGTCAATGGAGTAATCTTTTCACAATGTGGGCATATATCAAATCATGATGTACACTTTAAATGTCTTACAATTTTGTCAGTTATACCTCAATGAAGCTGAAAAAATAATATCAATACACAGCACCCTTCTGTTTGTCACTTAAGTCTCTCTTATTCTGTAACAGCCCTCTTCCACCCCACTCTCTTTGCATCATTGATTTGATGGAGAGACTAGAATGTCCTCAGTTCTAGATTTGGCCAATTGCTTCTTCTGCTGGTCTTTGTTCTTTGGCTTTTTCTTGTAAACCAGTATTTAGAGCCAGAGGCTTGGTGCCCTTCAGGTTCAATTACCCATGGGTGGTGCTGAGAGCTCCCTGCACCCAGGCATGAGGCACTTGTCTGGTCACCCTGCTCTTGGTGTGGCTAGACTGTGATCAGTGGGGTCAGGTGAGGTCAGCCTGATTCTCCTTTATAATGATCCCCACCACTTCGCTTTTTTTTTTAACATTAATTGATGACTACTGCATAAATCCATTATTTCACTGAACTTGGCAAAATAACGATTCCCTAATTTTGTCATTTCTGGAATTCCTTTATAAAAAGGACTCTATCAATTATTTAGGAACCCTGAAATAAGGACTCTTTCTCTATTTATAGATGCTCAGAATAGCATGTTATTGCATTAGCAACCCTGAAGGTGTCCAGAGTGGGGTGCTTTGGAGTATCATTATGAAAGCATATGTATGATGTATTTTAATTCATTGCAGTTACTGTTTTTATACTAAAGCCGTTACATCTTAGGCAGCCTCTTCAAGTTGTCTCCTATGTCCTTTTGACACAATCCAATTCCTCTTTGATAGACTTCTTCCTTTCTGATGCACTAAGACCTCCCAGGCTCATCTTACACATTTGCTGGACCTAAAAACAATTATTTCTCTAAGAACCTTTGGTTCTTGTTAGTGGGAAATCTGACCACCAAAATTTGACTTCTACAAGAAACATTGTTCTTGCGTCATGGGCATAAACATTGCACATTGTATCTTTTATTTTTTCAAAACGCCCAAAGTATTTGAAAAAGCTAGACATATAAAACCTTAAAGTGGACTTTTCAAGGTTTGGTAAGCCAATCTGTTACTTCTGTAACAATTTAAAAATTTTATGTACACTTAGAGATAGCATGTGTAAGCGTTTTCATTTACGCCTTCATAAATTTTATTTAAATTTTTTTGCTTTTCTAAATCAGGAAATACGTACACCAGTGTTCACTCGGCAATTGCAAAATGTAAGAACAATATAGTTTAAGAGATGATATTTTTAATCAAACAATTATCTTTTCTTATTTTTAATGATTTGAAAAAATAATTTGTGAATATGCTTTTCTTAAGCTAGTATTTCTATAATGGAACGTTCAGTGCTAAGACCTGGCATGTAAGTTTGAAGTAGGTTTTTAGTTATAATTTAGAAGCCTAGCATGCAAAGAGCTCTACTTTGTCTAAATATCTTTCAAAACAGTGCAATTCCTCAGTCAAAAAACCCTGGAAACTTCAGCACTATTAGAATCTGCCTAAAATCTCTAAGTTCTCTTCACTGTCCGAGGTGCAAAAATCTCCACATAATCCTGTCTTTTTGGTTTTTTGCCTCACTGATTTTGATTACTTGAGCTCAAGTAGGTATATTCCAAGACTTAATGTTACTTCAGCCCTTAAGCTTGTGGGGCCAGTGTAGTGCTAATTAATATCTTGGAATAAAAGTGCCAAAGAATCTCATGAGCACACCCAGCCTTAGATGCTACAGATGGGGGGAAACTGGGTTGGATGGGAGAATCAGCAGTCTCCTCCTCTGGTCCTCTCTGCATTTGATTTCAGCTCTGGGGTACTGGCTGGTCCAATTGAAGCCCTGAAATTGGCCTAACTGATATGGGTCATTCTTTCTCTCTTTCTCTCTTTCTCACTTCTACTGCCCTTTGACTCATACAGACCATTCATTTTTAGGTTTTACGTACAGCACTTTTCATTATCAAATAGGGTCTCTTGTGGCCTTCTGGAAATACTTGTCAACTTAGAGGGGGTTTGTTGCTGCTTTTCTCTTATGAAATAAAAGCAAACCTTATATAACACTTACTCTGTGGGCCTGAGTTCTAAGCACTTCACATAGATCAACTGACAACAGCCCAGTGACAAGCTTACTGCTATCAGTCCCATTTTACAGATAAGAAAACTGAGATACATAGAAGAGATTAACTTGCCCAGCATCACACAAACAGTTCAGGGCAGGGCTGTGATTTCGACCCAGGCAATGTGGTTCGCACTAGTCTCTGAGCCACTCAGTCTGATGCAGAATTAGCTTCTGTGAGCTGGAGCCATGAGGGGTCCTGGGTCTTTGTCGGATGGTCTGGAACTGTGATAATAGTATACAACCCTTCTCGGTTACTATAAAAGAGTGAATTTCTAAATGAAACAAATCAACACACATGTAGGTCTCTGATAAATAAAATGGATACTTTAGATTGTCCTTGAAGGAAGTAAAGTGGAAGATTATATATTACCATTATAGTGATTGTGTTCTACATCCACTGATGTTCCTGAGATACAATTTGAGAGAAAACCAAAATACATATTGAAAGGTACAAACCAAAGGAATGTTATATTAGAAAGTATGGACTAAGACTCTGGATGAATCACAACGTATAAAGAAATATTCTCACCCAGAACCAGGAAGGTGAGAGTACCACGACCTACACAGTAAAGCTGATCTATTCTCCCCACCAGACCCTGACTTCTACATGTTATTCTCTACACAACTAGAAGCTACTGAAGTCAAAACAGAAAGCCTACTGGCCCTGAAGCAGAGTGGAGATGCAGGAAAATGATGCACTTTCCCCCAGTCCTGGGCCTGGCCACCTTGCTGTCGATTTTTCTAGGCATCAGCGTGAAGTCACTCCCACATGCCATTGGGTCCTGTGGCACTGAAATACCTGGTGTTGACGAGGCAGAGACCACCAGCTTCTATCAAGGCTCGGGACCCAGGTCTCTGAAGGTGAAAGGTCACAGCCTCACCTCACAACACTGTCTTGGGTCTGTTTCTTATTACCAAATAATTTCCAGAAAGTTTCCCAGGAGCAGCACCAAGGGAAGGAGGCTCCGAGGAGGAGAAGCAGTGGCCTCCATGCGGCATCTTTTCAGTGACTGAGAGTGAGAAGGGCCTGGGGGGAAGGAGGAAGGTGGCCATCTCCCCCCATCCCGGCCGCAGGATGAGCGTGGCTGTCAGAGTGACCTGGCCGCTCCTCAAAGGACACAAGCTTATTGCGAGGAGATAGGAGGAAAAGAAAGCTCTGCCGTCAGAAGGGCCACTGCCTCTCAGAAGCTGCTGGCTGGAGCCTTGGGCAGGCCAGTCCCCCAGGAGGAGAGGCGCGAACCACATCCATGGACCCAAGGTGAAGGACCACCATTAAAAATAAATAAGAAACCCCGAATGTGTAAATCGCATATAAGCCAAACCATATGGCATAAAATGAAAACATTTTCTCCCCATTCTTTTGGTCACATTGTTTCCTAGTAGATTTTATCCACAGGAAGGTATTCACACGCCTTGGGTCCTGGAGCTTCTCCCCTGATCCATGACCTTGATAAAACAAGCAGCTCAATGATCCTCACACTGTTCGTGCAGCTCTGTGTGTGAGAGAATGTTGTGTGTGTAGAAGTGCTAAAATCCTGGGGTAACACCTCATACATTAGCGGGCTTCCCTGCCAAACAAAGTCATTTTTCAGACAAGTCATAAAGTAGCCTAAAAAACAAGCGTTTCAGTGTTTGCTCCAAATGAGGCAGTGGCCAGGGGACCGCCGGCCCTGACATCATTTCTGACGTAGCCGGTGCGGGTTTGCTATCTGATCAGGGCTCAGCCACCGTGGTGCCAGACTCCCTCCTGAAGTGAGGTGGTGGAGGGAAATTACTGTGTCGGAGTTCGCAGAAGGTGAGAGCGTCTGCTGCAAGTTTCCTTCAGAGAGCTTCAGCTGGAATTGCCTTTGATTCTTTCCAAGAGAATCTTTTGAAGCTATGTATGGAGTTTGGCAGTAAGTAAAGATGAGCTTCCAACAGGAAACTCAGCCAGCATCAGAAGTGAAGGTGACCTGGAGGATGCAGATGTTTATGTACAAATGTGGTCAAATAGCTGACTTGCTGAAAGGATGCTCCGCGGTCTCCCGGGAAACCAAAGCAGCCGTATCCCTTTATCTCTAAAGGCTGAATTTTCACTTGGCTGAGCCCTTGACCCAGCACCTGGTACCAGAGAATCATAACCTCTCTCACTGTCAATTTATTTACCTTAAACAATAAGAAAAATGCTATACGCTTCACTGCCACATGGGAAAATTGTACAGAAAAATACCAAAATGTGTTTTGAGATTATTTGATGAAAGGATGATATATATATATTTGTATATATATGTGTGTGTGTGTGTTATTTCTGTAATGTGTTCTTTTCTCCCCCTCCTCCTCCTGGCCTGTCAGCTGCTACATACGTAACACTTATCATAACTCCCAACCTCTTCATTTCCACTTTCCTGGCAAACTTGTGGATGTGTAGATGGAAGATTCTGTGGTGTACCTTTGCTTTATTCAGTTGAGGCAATGCACACAAGAGAATTCTGCAGACCTTAAAGTCAGACAGAAATATCCATTACTATTTTCATTTTTTTAATTGAGAAAATACAGTATAAGAATGCATCAGACAAGGGGCTTCCCTGGTGGCGCAGTGGTTGAGAGTCTGCCTGCCGATGCAGGGGACACGGGTTTGTGCCCTGGTCTGGGAGGATCCCACGTGCCGCGGAGCGGCTGGGCCCGTGAACCATGGCCGCCGAGCCTGCGCGTCCGGAGCCTGCGCTCCACAACGGGAGAGGCCACAACAGTGAGAGGTCCACGTACCACAAAAAAAAAAAAAAAAAAAAAATGCATCAGACAAATCTGGACTTGAATCCTGGCTTTGCCCCTGACACATATGTATAGCTTATGCGTGCACACATGCATTCACACACACACACACTTGTGAGCAACTAGTCACACATATGTACACGTGAACACAGACGTTCCCACTCATGCATCAATTTGGGGCCAGAAGACTGGGTTTGACTCCTACCTCCACTACATGGCAGGTGTGTGACCTTGAATAAGAGACTAAACATCTGTGCCTGTGTCTCCTCATTTGTAAATCAGGAACTATAACAGTACCCATCTCACACCCTTACAAGGTGGTTGTAAAGATTAAATCAACGAGCTACTCAGAACAGTGCTTGGCACGTAGTAAATGCTACATATATATATATATATATATATATATTTTTTTTTTTTTTTTTTTTTTTTTTTTTGCGGTACGCAGGCCTCTCACTGTTGTGGCCCCTCCCGTTGCGGAGCACAGGCTCCGGACATGCAGGCTCAGTGGCCATGGCTCACGGGCCCAGCCGCTCCGCGGCATGTGGGATCTTCCCGGACCGGGGCACAAACCCATGTCCCCTGCATCGGCAGGCGGACTCTCAACCACTGCGCCACCAGGGAAGCCCTAAATGCTACATATTTATTTGCTATTAACATTAAGGGGACAAACTCAGCACAGTCAGAAGACAGATTTCTTTCCCAACATGGCTTTTAATGAAATTTTCCACGTGTAAAGGGGAGAAGGAAACGTGAATTAACAAAAATTTTAATGGGTCAGGTCATCTTAATACCGCACACGGAAAGGCTGCATAGTTTTCATAGTGAATGTCGGGCATTTCTGGTTTACCCACAGGGAGAGTCAGGCCTGTGCACCAGGGAATTTCAGGAGAAATGTGAGACCACAACGGGTAAACACTGTAAGTGCCTCAAGGTTCGTTTCTAGCTGTTCTCCTAAGAGTTTAATGGATGCAATTATCTGCTTTCTCAGAAATCTGGGGGATTGGGTGGGGCCTCTCAATGTGAAAGAAAATAATCCTCATGGTTTAATATCTACTTTCTTGAGTGATGGGATATGCAGGGTCACCATTCTCCTTGCTGCTCTATTTCCTGCATACCAACCCCTCAGTATGGCTGTATCACTTTGTGTTATATTTAGAGTCGCGTTAGGTTCATACAAACTGTTTAAAAATGTTATTGCTTCTCAGATTTTCTCTCTCTAATTATGATGTGCTTTGGACAGATAAACAGACCTTGATTTGGACTTTGGGCTGAATAATCAGCCATTTGGAGGTGTTAAGAGAAGAATGAGGAATATGTACAAAGTGATGGAACTAGTGGGATGTAAAGAAACACTAAGTCCCAAAGTAACAACCTTGGTTATTAATTCTGAGTTATTCTTCATCACAGCCCATCCTAACCTTGGTTTCCAGCAAGCTTAAAGAGAGATGTTCCATCAGCTTGTAGTGAAACTTCCTATTTGTAAAAAAAAAAAAAAAAAAAAAATCTCCTTTGACGTACAGTACGTAACGCTGGCTCTATATGATAGTTTAATATGTAAATCTTTGCACCTTTGATTTATAAATAGAAATTTATTTCTGCATCTTCTCTCTTCTACAACCTACTGCCAGAAGCCTTCCTTAAGGGTTCACATCCCTTTACTTTGACTCATGGAGATATGGTGTGCCTGCCTTCCCTCAATTGAAAATTTTTAGTTCACACATTATCAACTCATCAACTGCTTCTCATTTTTATCAGGGAGTATGAGCTGCTCAAACTTTTTAGATAAATACAATAAATACTTACATTTACCCAATTAACCATTTCTTTTTTTGAGATACCTCCACCAAAATAGTGTGAAATAAATTGCTTCCTGAAAAACTTTGGAGTTACACTAGATTATAGCTTAAACATTTATATGCAAACAAAACTTTAAAAAGGGTTTAAATGGGAATAAATGATGGACAGGTAATCCACTTTTTGATGACCTATGATGTCTCAGGCACTACTCTTTATTTAAATTATTTTACTTAATCCCCACAACAAGCATGTGAGCAATTCAGTTATAGGGGCAAGGAATTGTTGAAACTCAGTAAATTGCACTCATTGTAAGGGCTAGAGATGAGATTTTATGCTAGATATAAATAACTAAATATTCTGTTTTTCTAATATAGAAGTCTTTATGAATATTTCAAGCATACTATTTATTTTTAGTACTATTTTTTCAATCAACAGAATTTATTAAGGACTGAGTATACACAGTGAATGCATTATGATAGCACTGGAAAAATGAAAAATCTGATTCCTATCTTCAAATATGGGAATTTGGAGAAAACATACAATCCACACCTTCGATGACCACACCACTCTATAAAACATGGGAGAGACAAATAGGGGTAAAGACAACTGGGTTAGTTCTCATTTATGGAAAACCTCTTGGAAGAGGGGTGAATTACATGAGGCCCTCAAGGATGGGCAGGAATATATTGGCAGGAGGATCTATCACCAACTTGGGGTTGGCGCTCAGCATACTGCGTTCAGGGGACAGTAGGAAGGTCCCCCCACTAGGGATGTGCTCAAATCAAAGAGCTGTGAGAGGGTGGAGGGTATATGACCAACTTGACCAGGACTGGAATGATCGGTAGGAAGTCTGGACTTAAGGATATAAACACAGAAGGTAATATTAGAATTTTATGAGCACCAACGTATCTTAATGATGGAAGTATTTAAAAATATTGTAGGGCCAAAAGGGACTAAAATGATGATGCAGTTAGGAAGATAATTGGGGCAATTTAGGCTCGAGGTGATAAAATCTGGTTCAAGACGATAGTAACATATAAAGGGGGAAAATAGAATCCAGTGATTCATTAAAACTATGAGATCTAGTGGAAAGTTCCAGTGGTAATTGTTTGTTTTGGAAAAATGGTTTTGCAATTTATTTGATTTTACAGGAGAACCATGTTATCTAATCCAATTGGTACTGGTGTTTGGTTGCACAACCACAGAGTTAAAGAAAAGAATCATTAGGAAATGATATAAACATGTGGTTTGAACATTTAGTTATCTTGAAAACATTTATTGCATAAATGTTCATGCATTTACCAACATTTGGTGCAATTCCAAGCCTTTTCTTTGATGGATATGTCCATTGGAGTTCTAAATCATCCTTCTTGTATAAATCATACCCTTAGGGCATTACTTACAAGTTCAGGTTGTTTTTCTTCGAATGAATTAAAGACTGTTACAAACCAATATGATCAAAAAATTTGTCTACATTTTGATTTCCCTCCCAATCTCTCAAAGTTATCTCACCTACACCACCCTTCAACAGCAATCATTTCAGTGACAGTTTTATTAAATCTTTCAAAACGATTCCCTTTAGTTTTCAAAGAAAGATATCTTTCTTTTTGCTCTAATGTTTCATTGATTTATTTGATATCTAACTACATTACATACATATAATAACAAGTACAACTGCCATAAATAGGTTTAGAAAAAACACAGCTTACTTTTGGTTTAAATATGACTCAACTAGAATCCACAAGAGTGCAAACAAAAGCTCCCAGGTGGGATGGGCGCTTTCAGGGGTCTCCCAGCAGCAGTCACTGTGTTGTTTTGATAGCATGAGTCATTAGTTAATCCAGCAAGTTAGAAAGGAGAGACTGGCAAAGAGCTTGTATTGTTCTATACAGAACACAATCCTCTAAAAGCTAAATGGTAACTGATATTTATCATAGTTACCATGTGCATTAAAATGGAGCCTGGCTTGAAGGGTTTCTCATTTTATAATGAGTATGGCATGACTTTAAACACATAGACCTTCCACATTTTCTTTTGGGGAACTTCCAGTTCAACAGAGAGTAAATGCCAACTCTAACAATTTTTAAGTTTGTAGCAAAATCGAGGCAGCAAGCAGATAAGAAATGAGATAGAACTTGACATTGTAAGGTAAAAGTTTAAAAATTGTGTTTAAGCCACAATTTTATTCATTTCCCACATTCTTTAGAGGTTAATCCACATGAACACCTATTGACTTTTTTAAACTGTATCTTTTCCAACATTTATAAAATTATGAAATATTTATTTGCAAGAACCACTTTAGGAAATTTTTTTTAGAGCTTTCAGAAACATGAAATAAATCTACCATTCTGATTTCACAAATAAGTGAAGTTAAGCTGAAAAGTTATCACGAGTTTCCTTGAAGTCATCCATCAGGTTGACAAAAGCAAAGATTATAATGAAGCATAAGATACTTAATCCAAGTATACTACTTGCATTAAGTATCTTATGCTTCATTATAGTTAATCCATCTTATCCTTTGACATGATACCCCTCTATCTGTTCTCCCATCTCACTCTCTTTTAAATCTAAGACTTTCACTGATAGATCTGAATGGCAGAGCCTTGGTCACATGCCAGTTCCTACTACATGGCAGGCTGGTTAAGTCCATTCCTGACTTCCACTTTGGCATTCCATGTCCATAAATTAGAAAGCACCCAAACACAGGGAGTTAAAATTACAGATTGGGACAATTGAACACTATAGCTGATTTCAAATCATGCCATCTCATGCCAAAATGAATCTTTTTCAAGGATAAAGGATAAAAATGTGAATATCTCAACTCTCTATTTTAAAATATAATCCAATTCAACAGACTGAAATATCTTTAAAAAAAATCAACAGAAGGCACGTTGAGTGCATTCATCATGGAAACGTATCTCCACCATAGTTCATCTTTCAAACCCTTCTATGTGATAACCATGTCACATCTAGTGTTTTATAAATTGGGTGATTCTCAAAAATCCATTTTAGTGGGTATATGTCATTTAGTGAGCATAAGGATGGCCATTTATAGCTTTTAGGTCTCTCGGATATTTTTAATTATGACAGGATAGGTAGGCATGCAGTGCAATGCCAAAACCCAGCCATACATTACTTGTACTTAAGAAGCAGGGGAGTTTGGAGCTGAGTACTTTAGCTGATAAAACACACATTTTTCACCTACCAGACCTCAGCTCCACTTGGCTCTGATTTCTTAAGTAAATTAATTTTGTTCTATCAATGATGCTACCATTAGTTGATAATCCAGGAGGCATGCCATGCATATTTCACCCTTCGCTGGCTTCTTACTGTTTCTGAACATCGGCTGAATATAAAAAGGAGACATTTTGGATGTGCTTGGAGACCCACTACCTTTAGCTTTAGCTCAGAAATTGTACAAGTTTGGTGAATATGCCAGCAATTTTGAGCACGACCTGGGAGGTAGTTGGAGTGATTATTCTAATTTATATAAGGAAAAAAAATCTTAGCAGATTTAACTAAACTGTCCCATGTTCACTGAGTTGAGAATGAATTTGTGTTTCTAATATTAACTTTGTGAGGTTACCAATTACTTTTGGAGTTCTAGTGTTCTTTGTTTGTCTCCCACTCAGGCCTGAAAAGTCCCTCAGGTTAGGATGAAAGCCTAACACCTAGTTCAGTGTTTAGCATGTAGTTTCTGCTTAAAATGGTGGTGGGGGGGCGGGGCTGGAGGTGGGAACAGAGGTCTCATGTTTATGAGGACCAGATGAACCCACTAAGAACATTATCAAAAGAGGATTTGGGAATTAATGATCAAACAACAGAATACAAGAATTAAGACTGAAAAGATAATCCAAGAAGCTTTCCAGGAGTACCTCAGATAGACAAGAAGCTCATGCAGAAAGAAGAAATAATCAGAGGTCTATGCTTTTTTCCTGGGCTGCTGACTGAGTGGAAGGCCGAGAGCGCAGGGCACATTCAGGTGGGTGCTTTTAGGGTCTACTCAAATATCCCACAACTCAGCCTGGGGAAAACTTATAACAAGTTCTTTGAATGTGGGAAATTAGGAAACTAAAAGAATAAGATCACCCTTCCAGGCGTCATAATCAGGGAGGGAGAACTCAGCTGTGAAGCCTTTGGGACCTTTAATAACAGGCTGTAAGGACAGAGAAAGCCCCGTGGTCTACCCCAGTGACACACCCTCGCTACAGGCCTGGCCTTGCAAGGCCGGCAAGGCATTCCCAATCACAGGCTACACTTGGGCTTGATCAGGAGACAGTGAGACTCACCAGGAGGGGCTATACTGGCTGAATGTGACATTAACAACCCATCATGGCCAACAGTGGTTGAGTGAAGAGAAGTTCCACGGGCAGCAGCAGGGAGAACGCGTGAGCCACTTGGATTCTATCTGGGAATAAGGATGGCCTTTCGGGGGAAAGTCCAGTGATGCTTCTGGCCTCCAACCTGTTCAGGGCCACTTTTTTCATCTTAAATGATTGAAAGTCAGGAGGCATCTTTAGGAACAACATAATGATACAATCGTGTTTTAGAATTTTTAAATAGGATTAGTAATTCTAATCACTTTATGTCAAAATATGTACAGCTTTACCAAGTAGAAATATATAACTAGTCATAATTCGCATCTGGTCAGACACAGGTTTTAGAGAGAAGAGTGGTGTGACCATAATAGAAAGCATTCTGTTTTGACTTGATTGTAAGAGACAACTTTTGGGAGGTCAGAAAGAAGAGATGAAAAAGGGATGTTTAATTCCTGAAAACTTTTCTTTCCTATTTGAGACCGTGAATATTAGCAAAAGAAAAGAAAAAAAAAAACTAGTAAAAGTCGTGCTCACTTCGGCAGCACGTATGCTAAAATTGGAATGATACAGAGAAGATTAGCATGGCCCCTGTGCAAGGATGACACACAACTTCGTAAAGGGTTCCATGTGTTTTTGGATTGGGAGTTTGGGGTTAGTAGATGCCAACTATCACATATAGAATGGATGGACAACAAGGTCCTACTGCATAGCACAGGGAACTATATTCAATATCCTGGGAAAAACCATAATGGAAAAGAATATAAAAAAGAATGTATGTATATGTATAACTGAGTCACTTCGCTGTACAGCAGAAATTAACACAATATCATAAATCAATTATACTTCAATTAAAATAAATAATAATAAATAAAAGAAAGCAAATAAATAAAAAGAAAAAAGTTGATATTGATTACATATTGAAATGAAAATGCTTGGGATATATTGGGTTAAATAAAATATATTGATAAAGTAAAAAAAAAAAAACTAGTAAAAGTCACTCTGCTAAAGAATGTAATTCATCTAAGTCACAGCATTCCATATTCTGAACCCTTTTTAAACACACGGTTTGCAAATAATAACCTAGAAACTGTGACAGATTGTGGGTTCTGAAAACAGAAAACCCCTTTTTAAACAAAAAAAATTCTTGAGTATTTCTCTATGTACTGTTCGTATTACATTTTCCTATCTATCCTGTCCCTGGTTGACTTGAATTGGGTGGCAAAAGGATATTTGATTATGTTAGATTTCTGCCCTAAGGTTAATGAGTAATGTTTGTGATCTGAAACAGGTATATTATGTTGATAGTGTCAGGAATGCCCCCCGCTGTGCAAAAAAAGGTGTCAAAATGCCAATAACCAAGTGTGTGGGGAAGGTGGTAGGGACTATACCTGGCTACTTGGTGGGCAGATCATAAACTCTTAATAAGTGGCACTTGGTCTCGGACAGCATCATAATTCGTCCACATGTGTCTTTTCCTCTGCACCACCAAACCCCATCAACTCGCAGCCTGCGGCTTTAAACGTTTCCCTGAGCAAATCTCAAGGTATTTCTTTCTGACTCCCCTGTAAATAGGTGGTGACGAGAGAAGTCTCCTTTGCTTTCAAAAGTCTATATTAAAACTCCAATGCAGCTCATCCATTTTCATCTTTTTAAAAATAAATTACACCTATGAATTGAATACCTTTAAAAGTCACATGCCCTTTAGATGCACTGAATCACGAGGTTGCATTTAAACCTCCCTAAGAAGCTCTGAATCACGATGGCCTTCAGAAGGAGCTCATAGAATTTCTAATCCAGTTACCTTATTGGCAACTGCAAAGACTGCCCTGGTTGTCTGGTTTTAAAATGGATTTAAATATTCTATGTGGTTTTTTTTTTTTCCAAATTAACTTTCATGATATTTTACAAAAATATTTCCTTCTTTCTCTCATTCAATATTTATTTAGTGCTTGCTACATGTCAGGCAGAATTTTAGGGTTTGAGTTATTATAGTGAAAAGAACAGATGTGTTTGAAAAGTCTGTTTTTGCAGAATGCACTAATGGATTTTCGCTAGTTTTATGCACGGACTATTTCCATACCACTGGGATTCAGTGCAGTCAGGAGATCACTGTGATCTTTTGTGAGAGGACAGCCATGACAATTCATCGCATTATTCTTGTCCAGCCACTGGACATAGTACTTCTTTTTTTTTTTTTTTTTTTTTTTTTGCGGTACGCGGGCCTCTCACTGTTGTGGCCTCTCCCGTTGCGGAGCACAGGCTCCGGACGCGCAGGCTCAGCGGCCATGGCTCACAGGCCCAGCCGCTCCATGGCATGTGGGATCTTCCCGGACCAGGGCACGAACCCGTGTCCCCTGCATCGGCAGACGGACTCTCAACCACTGCACCACCAGGGAAGCCCCATAGTGCTTCTTTAGGCATCAGGTCCAAGGGGACAGTCCTTCCTCCTTGTCCTCCACTCTATCACCTGCCAGTCAAATAATTAGTCTGCACACTGCATCTTGAATAACTATTATTCAGAACCTCCACCATTCACATCAGGGACAACGCTGGGGAAAGAAAAATTCATAAAAAGGCAAATCCTTGTAACCTCCTAATGTTCTACTTTTCCTGTCTCTGGCTTCCTTTTTTAGTGCCATCTATATTGTCATTAGTTCTGCTTTTAATTCACTGGGGAGAAAAATAAAAGAGATGGGAAAAGGCCTCGTGGGTGTTGGGACAGGTAGTAGTTGCATTTTTAGGTGGAGACTTTCCTGGTAGCCCTACTGAACTCGTGGCACCAGTGGCTCCCCCTGGTAGCAGTATACAACTGTGGGATGCAGTGGGTTTCCCTGTTGGATGCTTTGCCATCCTATCAATAGTCCTCATTGTTGGAATTATGTTTGTCATATTGTAAGACATGAAAGATTTGAGTCAGAGGTTAGAGGGCATTTGTCCTCAAGTCTTCTCCCATCACTGAAGAACTTTTCTTATTTTCAGATTCATACTTTTGGATGAATAATAACGTTCTTTTCCCACAAATGTGATGTTATATCTTGAATTTAAATTCTCACACATACCGGGGGCAGGGAAGAGGGATAAATTGGGAATTGACAGATACACACTATTATATATAAAATAGATAACCAACAAGGACCTACTGTATAGCACAGGGGACTATATTCGATATCTTGTAATCCATAAGGGAAAAGAATCTGAAAAAGAATATATATATAATTAAATATTAATATATATAATTAAATATATAATATATAATGTATATAATTAAATCACTTTGCTGTACACCTGAAACATTGTAAATCAACTATACTTCAACTAAACAATCCTCACACATCTTGTATGAAAGAGTTTGAATCATATTCCTCCTCTCCCCCTTCAGAGCCTGTCTCTGTTGCCAACTATGCAGGATGTCAAGGGAGTTGTTAATCTTTTCATGTAAATCTATGGGAAATAGGGTTTCTTTAAAAGCAACCACATTGTGAGAAATGTGGTTTTACTTTTTTAAAAGGCAATTGAAATAGCTGTATCTCTAAATAGGAGATATGGGGATATATGTATATGTATAGCTGATTCACTTGGTTATAAAGCAGAAACTAACACACCATTGTAAAGCAATTACACTCCAACAAAGATGTTAAAACAAAAACAAAAACAAAAACAAGCTAAGCCAAACAAAAAATAATAATTCTTCACCTTCGTAGAAAAAAGTTTAATTTTCTTTGGAAAAGGTCACAAGCTAAAGCATTGTTCATTAGAGAAATGTATTGTGGATGAATGATTTTTTTTTTTTTTTTTTTTTTTTTTGCGGTACGTGGGCCTCTCACTGCTGTGGCCTCTCCCGTTGTGGAGCCCAGGCTCCGGACGCGCAGGCTCAGCGGCCATGGCTCACGGGCCCAGCCGCTCCGCGGCACGCGGGATCCCCCTGGACCAGAGCACGAACCCGCGTCCCCCGCATTGGCAGGCGGACTCTCAACCACTGCACCACCAGGGAAGCCCTGGATAAATGATTTTTGACAGCAGTACCATCTCTTTGAATAGTTTGGTAAAACATACTAGAAATAAATTCAAGCAAGTTCATGAAATTGCCTAAAGAGCTAGAAGAGAGTATGAAGTATAATGCTTTTATTACTGTGTGTGTGAGTTAGAATCCAATAACATTAGTGACTGAAACCACATAATCAGACAGGTGTATTTGATGAGTGAATATTTTATTTGGGGGTTTCTGGAGCTTATCAAATAGATTTAGAACCTTTAATAACTTTTTCCATATACATATAATCTGGTATAAAACATGTACAGAATATTCTCTCAGAAAAGTAACTGCCAGTTTGTCTTGTTTCCTATTCTGGATTTTCACTTTTCAGTTCACCTGGACTACAATTTCAGAATAGCTATCTTACTGAAAATAAAATTCTGTATCAGTTGAAATCCGTGTATTCACAATATAGAAAGCTGAGATACTGATGCAGTAAAAATGGTGACGTCGTTTTTAAAAACATTGTGGCACATCATTTATTTCCCTATGACAGTTTCTGTCTCTCAGGGGAATGAATCGAAGTTGTGACTTAGTTAACTAAAACAGATTATTAAGTTAGCATAAACTCAATCAGTGGGAAACCTGGCGGCTGGCACACTTATTTATGATGTGTCAAATGTAAAATCATGTTCCTACTTTGAAGTTTTGCTAGCAAGTCACATTGCTAATACCAGAAGGAAAAAAAAATTCTCTTCTAAAATATTTAGATGTGAAAATAACTTTACAGTAGTATTTATGAAAAGGTTTCAAGGCTTGTTGTATAAGATATGTTGGTACAGAATTATTTGGCAACCAATTTATAAAATTAAAAAATTATATATTGTAACTAAAAAACAAAGCAACTGAGAAAGGGCCATCACTGAATTGTAAGAAACAGATTTTTAGATATTATTTATGAGGCATTTCAAAACGAACAGATTCTTACCCAACTTATTTTACTTATCTATAGTTATTTTTAAATTGTCTCCCTTTTCTTTTTTGCACTTTGTACTTATTCTATTTTTCATCACTGAATTATGAAAATATTTCTAAACATTACCAGATTAATGAGGCCACTAGGCTTCTTTGTAAAGGTAGATTGTGAAAGTCAATTTTGCTGGCTTAATAGCAAAGGAATAATGGAAAATATGAATTCATGTTGTCGTTGGGTGCATTTAAAGTAGGAGATAAATTTTGTAAACATGTCTATGTAGTCATAAAAATATTTTATTATACTGTATTATTCTGTTAGATGATATAGATGATATCTATGCCTCAGTTTCATCATTATACGGTAACATTTATTTTCAATAAAAACATGGACTGATTTTAACTGTTATAATTGGGAATTTAAATTTATAACTTAGAAACACTATAAAATATTTCTATGAATATCATTCCTACACTAAAATATGTATAGGTACTGCAGCTGGGTATAAAAGAAGTAGCAAAGAAAAAGTACACATTCAATGTAATTCAATGAGTACTCAGTAAGTCTCTACCATGCACCAAGAACTCATAAGAAAGCACAACACATGGCACCTGTTATCAAGGAACTTATAATTTATGCTTCTGTGAATAACATTTATTTATGACAGTACAATGTTTAATGCCATTGAGAGGATGGTGTACTGAAACTTTAGAAAAGAGAACTATAAAGTAAGCTTCAGTGTTTAGGAAAGTCTTCAGGGACAAGGAAGGATTCAACCGGAAGGAGTAAGGACGTTTTAGGTAGTACAATGAGCCAAGATGCCAAGACCAGACAAAGAAGAACTTGTTTAGGGAGTTGGTGTGAAGAGCTTTTTGCTTAAATAAGGAAAAGTCTAGGGAAGTAACGGACACTAAGCAGGGGAAGGAAATCAGGTTTTGATGCAATCTGGAGGATTTTAAATACTTTCATAACATGATAATTTCTATAATCTAGACCTAACTAGTTGGTTTCTGTCCCATAAGCCTTGGGAGACACTAAAGGACCTGAGGAATGCAGTGTTTTGGAAAGATTGATCCAACAGTAATATTTGGGATGTTTTAGTGGGAAAGATAACAGAGGCAAGAAGGCTAAGATAATGGAAATAAGTAGTTACTACCAGGACAAAGGTGGAAAGCAGAAGTGGTGAAAAAGAAATGGTTTTTAGAGAGGTGTTTAAGAAGATTTACCCTCCAATTCAAAAGATGATTGTTTTCCTAGTCCTCTTATAAAACGTTTCTTTTACTTTCTGCAGCTCTGGTAGACTCGAGATGGCTGAAGATCCTTTGCCACACCTCTCACTAAGAGGTGTTTAATTCACCGCTTGAATTCGGTCTGGATGTGGTAAGACTTGCTTGAACAATAGAATATCACAAGTAGCATTCAGAGACTTTGAGACTACAGGTCATAAAGGACTTAAGGCTTCTGCCCAGGCAGAACCTGGCTGCCGGAAGGGTGGTCGACATGGAGGGAACCAAGGCCTCAAATCAGAGCCCCCGCTGAGCTTTCAGCCATCAGCAGTGCCAGTTTCAGTAGCTGCTTTTTCATAGGGAAAGAATGTGGGAGAGGTAAGGTGGGCAGTTTAGGAGCTTTGCTTCACAGGCTGACTCTACTTTTGATGGAGGGCGATTACTTCTGCTTGTATATTTGGTTATTAGTATTTCATATTTCTACCCATCATATCTGCTACAGACATATTACTTTCATTAACTCATTCGAAACATTTCAGTTTAGTCTTAGAAATTCTTGAGACACATGGCCACAATTTCACTTCCTCTTTCCATAACAGATATTCTAATTATTTTTTACTTTGATTACATAAATTCAATGCCAAAAGCAGATTAGAAGTTGATACAGGTCATCAGAATAGAATATAAGTAATAAAAAATTCACATCATAAAAATTTCATGTCAAGTATTGTAAACCAAAGACTTTTAATAGCCACCATTCATTGAGCCCCTGTGTTAGACTTTCTCCCCTCAAACTAGCATCACTGAATTCTCTAAAAATAATTTAAATTGTGATTCTGTTACAATGACAATCTAAAAAAATAGCATGTGCATACACTGGGTCATGTAGATGACTACGCCATGTCTGAGTTCTCTCGTTTGGGGATGCACTTACAATCCCATTTGCACTCAGGGAAGGCCAGATAATGTCACAAAGAGCTGTAGGAATAAAAATTAACAGTATTCTGAATATAGCAAAACAGGATGAGGATCAAATAATTATAGGATAATTGTTAATTATTTAATAATTATAATTATAGAGTAGACAGCCAAATGGACAATTCAAACCCTAACAATTATCAAGCAAAAACATTATTTTGTGGCTTTAGGTACCGTACTTGAGCTATAAATGGACAGATTGGGCAATTCCTGTTTGCCCAATTTGCAACAATTCATTAGCAGTAAGTATAATGGTAAATGAAGAGTAAAAATATTTTTGTCTAGGATCCGGAAATAATTGGTTTCCATATCCTTTCCATGTTGATTTCAATTACACTCAGTTTCATCCTCACTTCAAGTAAACAATATAATTTTACAGAATTATCAAGAACTACCTTGTTAAAATTGAGAATGATTCTAGGTCACTACCTTTCATTTTATGATTGTTTTTGTAAGTGACAAATAGAATAGCTATCATTTTATACATTAAATAATGTATCCAGCAAACTGGATTTTTTAAAGAATTGAGTAAATCCTACATGCTCAAAATAGTAGGAAAAGACAAGAAAACACATCTTGTTTATTTGTTAAATTGCATGTTGTATAAGTTATTTGCCATATGTAAGTAAAAAAATAGAAATTTTTAAAATTTAGTAACTCTACTTTTTTTCCTTGTATTTTAAGCCTTAGAATTTTTTCTTTTTTTCCTTTTAAAACTCCCATCCTAATGGGGTCAACTCCCTAAACACAGGTTTTATAACCATGGGAAAGTTGCATACTTTATGTAATATGTTTGTTTATGGCTCAATATGTCATTTCAGTTTTTTGTGTCTCTCCTCACACTTATAAAGGTATTAAAAGATGCCACAGAGTAATCAGCAAATATATGACTTCATATCAACTAAAAGCACTTTACAGAAGAGGAGAGACTGCAAGGCAACAGATTTCCTATAGCAGTACTTTCCTAAGTGTGCTAAGGTAATTAGCCTCAATAGGAGATAATTTTGGTTCACAGGGGTTGCTGTTGCTTTAATCCTTTCTGGGAAATTTGGATTTTCCATTGATAGCAGTTTTAACAGGTCACACTGGAGCCAGAGTGAATTAAAGTGAAGAGCTACACAGTCTAAACAAACATTCCGCCCCATTATCAGAAGCCTGACAACATAATAGCATAAACTATAGTCATGTGGCCACATTGACAAGTAATGCAGGAACAATTAAAAATCAAAGAAATGCTACATTTCTTAAATCAGACTTGAGTTGGGGTAAGCATGTTTAAATGACCACTTTCCTCCCCTCCCCCAGAAATTTTATCTTCTGTTTTAAGCTGAAAAAATTATAACACTGTTTATTTGAATCATTCTTGTGATTAATCTACCTCTCTGTTTTGTAAAATTAAGGCAGACTGTGATAATATTGCTATACAATTTTAGGTATTTAAACCTTGAAAATACTATGTGATTTGGCATGCTTATTTTTAAAAAAATTTCTATTTTACCAAAATTGCACAATTAAACAAATTTAGAGCTGCAATTCCACTACATTTTACATTTTCCCCAAGGATGTTGATAGAACATGGTTTGTTTATATTTACTGTGAAACCTTTTAAAATATGTGATAGGTAATGTAGTTTACATGTTATTTTTCTATGCATTTTTTTTTGTAACTAGGAGATTTAAAAATAACTCATAAAATGGATAGACTTATACTTCAGTGGGCTCTAAGTGACAATATTTTGTCAATACTTTTGGTGTTCTAATATTACTTTATTACTTTTAGATGAGAGTTTTACAGATACTAAAAATGTATCGAAATGCTTTTGCCTACAGAATGTTTGTGTTATAAAGCAGCAACGGATTTTTTTGTTGTTAAGGGAGATTGTATTAATTGTATTTCAAAAATCTTTTACTAGACTTTCTCTGTGTGCGTGTGTGTGTGTGTGTGT
This sequence comes from Mesoplodon mirus, assembly GCF_964341445.2. Lineage (NCBI taxonomy): Eukaryota > Metazoa > Chordata > Mammalia > Artiodactyla > Ziphiidae > Mesoplodon > Mesoplodon mirus. The sequence goes on along the minus strand of NC_138976.1, from coordinate 226,826,235 downwards.
GAGATATTCACCCACACAGGAGGAATTTACCTGCACGTGCTTTGAGCTTCATGAACACACATCCTTCGCTTTCTAAGACCCTCGGTTTCAAATATTCTGTTTCCGTCAGTATATTCAGATTTGCCCAAACTTATTATTTTTGTTCAGAAAAGGAAATAAATCAATTACCACAATATTAAAACATCCTCAAGTGAGTCTTTGTTGTTTCTTCTACAGAAAATTCTCCAAGCAGTGGTCTGGCAAACAACTCACTTTACCCTTGATTTTATCCTGGTTTGGTGTCTCTGAAGAACAACTGACTATTGTTCTGAATTCAGGGTTTGGGGTCAAGTGATAAGTGAGCAGGAAATACCAAGGTGCGCCAAAATGAATGACAGAAGGAATTCAATTCATCTTATTTTTTTAAATACCTACTGTATGCTTAAAACTGTGCAAGGTACTGTATGGGATAAAGAGAAATATCCAGCTCCGTCTTCAGAGAACAGACAAGTAGTGGGGAGACAAGCCACAGGAAAGTAACTACTATAGGAAAGCTATAGGCACAGTGTGAAAATGTTAGAAGAAAAAGTGCTAAGAAAACAACAAAGGAGATACAAGGGCTTGAAAATATCCCCAGTTCAGTGATTCCCAAGCCAGGCCACATGTGAGAAACACCAAGGAAGATCTTGATGAAAAATCAAGTACGCTAGTACGTTCATGGACCCACTAGATGAGAATTTCAGAGGTGAGGGGAAGGTGTAGAAACTAGTAATGCATATTTTTTTTTTTTTTTTTTTTTTTTTTTGCTGTACGCGGGCCTCTCACTGCTGTGGCCTCTCCCGTTGCGGAGCACAGGCTCCGGACACACAGGCTCCGCGGCCATGGCTCGCGGGCCCAGCCGCTCCGCGGCATGTGGGATCTTCCGGGATCGGGGCACGAACCCATGTCCCCTGCATCGGCAGGCAGACTCTCAACCACTGCGCCACCAGGGAAGCCGTAATGCATATTTTTAAAAAATCTCTCCTGATAATTTTGAAGCACAGTTAGATTTGCAAACACTCTCCTGGTGTAGGAGATTATGAAATTTTGTGTAACTGTATGTTTAGCCCTCCTAATTGTTTTCTATTTGAGGCTCATTCACATGGAGTGGACTCTTCTAAACTAACTTCCGTTGGCAAAATTCCAAACACCCCCTAAGTAGCCCCATGAAGCTCCCGTCACTTCATTTCTTCAGACAACATTTATAATTTTGTACAAATATTCGCTGACATATGCTTCCATTTTTTAATGCATCCTTAGCAATTTGTTCATGATTTTTATCTCGAGGAAACTATCATTTAAGGTCATTGTGAGAATTTTTTCTTGTACTTAAAAGAAGGTATATAAATGCACGCATATACAAATCTCCATATGTACACTATGATCATACATCTATTCACATTTATACATTTTCCCATATCAGCCTAGTCTTGTATTTTGTCTATGGTGGTTGTGAATGGCTTACTGATAGTAAACTTTGGAAGGTATTAGCACACTACTCTTCACAAGCATGCTGATAAATGTTTCAGTATCAATATTGCCCCCCAACTCCAAACTCCTCCCCCCCACTGCCCCAAAGCAATCCTAGCTATAAATGATTTCTGGTAATTTATACTTGCTAAGCCTTAGAGCTCCTTCTTTTTTTTTTTTCTTTTGTGGTACACAGACCTCTCACTGCTGCAGCCTCTCCCACTGTGGAGCACAGGCTCCGGACGCACAGGCTCAGCGGCCACGGCTCACGGGCCCAGCTGCTCCGCGGCACGTGGGATCTTCCCAGACCGGGGCATGAACCTGCGTCCCCTGCATCGGCAGGCGGACTCTCAACCACTGCGCCACCAGGGAAGCCCATAGGGCTATTTCAACCAGATTCTTGGAAATGTTAATGATCTGGGAGAGAAATTCCCGACATTCAGCTCAATATCTCCAGGAGAGTGGGAGGTGGGAACACAATGATTAGAGAGAGGACAGCAAACAGAAGGGGAGGGGGGTGGGGACCCAGGAATTTAGAACGGGATCAGTGGGTTATGCATCCTTCTCCACCACTTAACAGTTTGTAGACCTAACTTTTGAATTCTGGTTCTCTCACCAAATCTGTCATTTTACTCAGAGTTTATTCTCTTCCATCAAAATATTTGTTAAAATAGAAAGTTCATTTTATTTTAATTTGCTCAGAATATACTAATTCCACTAAACTGAGTAAACTTGTATAAGTAGTAATAAAGCCAGGAAGCAAAGTTTTCAGGATAATGTAAGTATATGATATTTTTTCATTAATATGTACATATGGCCAACGCCCAATGCCAGTTCATGGAAAATGACAATATTTCATATCTTTGAGACCATTAGACAAACAGATATAAAAGGATATAAAATATTTCTGACAGTATCACTGAGTTCAACCAGCTGGATTGCAGTGAGATAGAGAAACTTTAACCAACTTTAACCAAGAGTTCCCTGTGGGAAATAATAAATGTATCTCCTTCTTGGGTTAAAAACAATAACAATAGCAGCAATAATCCTATGAGGCGGATGACGGGGGAGGGAGGAACAGACTGGCACTGTGGCCTTTGTGCTCCTTCTGTTGAGAACCTTGTGCCGAGGCTATTACATCCTTCCTGGCAAAAAGAACTCAAGTTTACTCACATCGTGCTTCCAGACCATACAGATTTCTGACCCAAGACAACTCTATTCCCGGCCCATAACAAATTAAAAATACCTCTGGATCAAGGCACAGGAAGAAAGTACCCGAGATGCAACGGATACCACATTCTGTAAAAGTTCCCCAACAAAGGAAGGTGCCAATGGAAAGCTGGAACTTTAAAATAGTTCAAAAGGTACATTGAGTGTTGCTAGAATATGCAGTACAGCTCTTAGTTTCTGAGGGTCACCCCCGGAGTAAGGATGTTGACAACCAAGGAAATAAGAGTCCATGCTCATCTGATTTTACTTTAGCAGTTATTTCAGGTTTTACCCTAAATACTACGTGGACAGAAAAAAAAAAGTTACTTTATGTATTGACTGACTTTGTAAGTTTCTTTTGGTGTTTTTTGGGATGTTTTTGTTTTTGCTTTAGCCCCTCGTGAGAAATTTCCCCAGAAAATGTTAACCAGCTCAGGAAAAGTATTTGATGATTTAATAATCATTCAAAAAAACTTTCAACCAACAAATATTTACTGGGCATTGGCTACATCCAACCCTGGCTGAAGGATTCTAAAGTACTGTAATGTCACCTAGAGGCGTGGGATAGGGAGGGTGGGAGGGAGACACAAGAGGGAGGGGATATGGGGATATATGTATATGTATAGCCGATTCACTTTGTTATACAGCAGAAACTAACACACCATTGTAAGGCAATTATACTCCAATAAAGACGTTAAAGAAAAAGTCTACTGGGATTTTGATTGCGGAAAAAAATAAAAATAAAGTACCGTAATGTCAATTTGGAAGACATGGTCCCTGTCCTCAAGGAGTTTACAGTCCCACCAAGAAGATATATGACATGAAAAAGAATATTGTATATGAGGTGCTTAGAATAATCCACATCATAAAGACAGAAAGTATAAAGGTGGTTTTTGGGGACCGCTGGCAGGCTGCAGTGGGGGACAGAATGGGAAGTTATTGTTTAGCAGGTGTAGCGCTTACTATTTTACCTAGTGATGTCTTAGGTCTTCATACCAAATTAGGACCAGTTGATTTAAATCCCAATATGTTCTCCAAGTCAGGCAAGTTTCATAATACTTTAAGTTTTGCTATTAATAAGTGAAGTAAAAATGTACAGGAAAGATTTATTTCCTGTGGACAGAACAACAACTACCAAGAAGGCCTTTGGCCAGGATATTTTCCACTTCATTCGAGCATGTACTGTACACATTACACAAATTGCCTGAGGGGTAGTGTGAGTCGGCTGCTACCTGCCCGCTGTGTTTTGGGGGCACCATAGATAACAGCCCTCAACAGCTGGTGTTGGTGACACAAGAAGCACCTGAACCCCATTTAGCTTGAACCTCCCCTCTCACTGCTTTTGTCCTGAAGCCAATCACTTAGCAGAAAATAGAGATGATAACTTCCCTCATTCATAGAGATAGTGGCGAGAGATTTAAAAAACGAGATAATATGTCTAAAAATGAGTTTTATTTTTAACCATCTGGTTTAATTTGGAGCTCACTGAGATTCATTTACTACGTGCAAGGCTCTGTGCTAAATGCTTTATTTTTTTTGAATTTTATTTTATTTATTTTTTTATACAGCAGGTTCTTATTAGTTATCCATTTATACTGTGCCAAGTGCTTTGATGGGTGTTATGCCCTTCACGGTCAAGGTTGTCTTGTGCATAAATACCATAATCCTTCCTAACATATGAGAAAACTGGGACCTAAAAAAGTTAGGTGAAATGCGTGCTGAGGTCACACTTGAGTCAGTGGAAGTGTTAAAATCGAGGGTTTTCTGAAGCCACGGAATGCACTCTTAACCAATATGCCATGTTGCTGTCTTTTTGGTGCTCAAGAAGAAATTGATTTCTAAAGTATTCGTTATAAATTCATCTCTGAAATTCCCACACATACTCTTAGTCATTCAACATTGTGGTGTCTCTAGAGTATCACTGTTGGTGTCTGTGCTCAGAGGGGGAAGAGAACAGGGCGGGCCTCCTAGCCCTCTCCTGTTACGGGATTAGCATATTAAATTGTATGATTTTCATATCAGGAGAAACAGGCAATGTGGTACCGAAGGGATGAAGTGTGTGACCTAAGTGCCCACGAAGAAGAGATGGATAAAAGAGTTGGCCCCATAGGCCCCAGAGACAGGCTCCAAGCACGGTCCAGTGGATGAGGGAGCAGGCCTGGGCAGTGGTCTTAGACTTGAGAGAACTCTCCTCCGTAATTGAATGCAAAGTAGGTACATGAAGAAGAGGGACAGATGTGGAAAGGAGGTGAATTTAAAGTGGCCCCAACATTTCCCCTAGTTGACGCCCAGCCCTGACTTTGTTATTAATTGGGTAGGGTCAATTACAGAGAAGACAAAGATGGGAAATGTAGCAAACAGCTGTATCACTTCCTTGGATTAGACTGAAACTATTCAAAATAAGTTTTGATTAAAAAACCCCTGTATACCAAGTTATACAAAAGTAAGGTCACTCAGTCATATAAAATTGGCTTGTGCATAAAAAGGAGAGCTGTTGTACGCTATTTGTGTCTGCTTGATAAATACTTGTATTTTGAGATCATTGCAACCATAAAGGGATCCTAGCAGAGTGATTCATATGAAGTAGGGTAAGTAATAAAGTCACTACCATTAAAACTTGAATGAGTCTCTCTCTAAAAATTCCTAATGTGGGGCATAATCTTGATCTGACACCGACCATAAATGATTTCCATTAAACAGTGAACCCCTTGAGAGAAAAGAATTTCTTTTTGGTTTTGTACAATACTTGGTGCACTTAGAAAGCATTCGTTAGGCTAATGAAAAATTATTTTTTAAAAAGCATTCGTTAGGCTAATGAAAAATTATTTTTAAAAGGTATGTCTAACAGACATCTCCAAGGTACCACGGCCCAAGTTGTATTCTTGATCTTGCCAAACCAGTTCCTCCCATACTTGGCCACGTCTCAGTAACAGGCAACTCCTTTCTACCTTAACTCAGGTTCCACACTTCAGAGTCATCCTCTCCCCTCTCACATCCACATCTGATCCCTCAGCACTTCTATGAGCTCCTATTAGGGTGGAGGCTAAGCTACCCTAATAAGAAGACTGCAAAATAGAGGCTTAAGGACCTTAGATGTTAGTTCTTTGTCATGTAAAAGTGCAAGAAATATAGTAATTATGATCAGGGCTCTGCGGCAGTGGCAGATCTGCCTTCCTCAAACATCCCAAGGTTCCCAGTCACCACCAGTTCCAGAAAGAATGGAGAAAAGATGAGAAGCAAATGTGGGGCAACCATCTCTAGGAGGATGGCTAGGAGCTGGCATGGAGCACTTCCACTTCCCATCCGCTGGTGAGACCCTCATCATGTGGACGCTCTTGGCTGCAAAGGAAGCTTGGAGATGTGGTTTCTAGTTGGGTATCCATCTGCCCAGAAAGAAGGAGAGAACAGGTGTGGGAGGACAGCCAGTGATGTCTGCCACGAGTTTATATTTCCAAAAGAAATTCACCTCCAGTTATCTGTCATCTCCCCTACTACACCACCTCTGCGCTACTTGATGGTCCCACCATCAACGACCCCATCAAACTGGCGTTACTGTTTCTGCTCTTGCTTCTCTAAATCCATTCACATCGCAGTCTGTGGAGGTGGTCAAACTCCCATCAAACCGTGGCGTTTTTCTGCCCTCAGCCCTGCAGTTTCTTCCCATCTCACTATGAGTAAAGCACATGGGCTGGCCCTGCTATTTCCTGAGCTCAACTCCTAGCCACAGAGTGGACCGTCTGGCTCCCACATGGCCTGCAGGTTCCCCTCCCCAGGGGACTGGGGTCCCTCAGCCCAGCGCTTCTTCCTCCAGTGCCCCAAAGCCTCCCTCTCACCTTCATCTGAATTCAAATGCAACTCCTGGCAACACCTCGACAGCCCATCCCATGTAAAATTGCAACTCTTCTGTCACCTGACACTCCCTATCCTTCTTCCCGTCTTATTTTTATCTTCAGCGTCTTCTAACATATCCCGTATTTTACTTATTCGTCTTGTTTTTTCTCCCCCCCCCCACACCCTTACCTCCCCAACTCCAGAAGGTAAGCTCAGGACAGTAGATGTCTTCGTCTGTTTTGTTCTCTGTACCGTATATGCGCCCTGACCCATAATAAATGCTCAGTAAATTCCTTGGAGTGAATCACAGGGAAAAAATATACAGCCTCAGGCATCCGCCTGCCCATTGAAAGTACTGCCTTCTTGTAAATACTTAGCAGGATATAAGGAATCAATCTTATAATAAGAATTGATGTTGTGAGGCTCTATGACTAGGAACTAAATATTGAATGAGCTTTGGAAGGAAACAGAGGCTTGAAATTGGGAAATTTTATGTTTAAGGCCATTCTGAGATTAAACTGTTCATGAAATGAAACAACAAATTTCCACCGTTTGCCTCAGTTTTCTCAGTTCAGTAAGACATAAAAATCTACTTTAGGCTTATAAGGATTTGGAAACGTAAATATGTGAAAAAGGCAATGCACTATCTCAAAAGTATTTGCATATAATTTACCTTTAAGTTTACAACCTTTATTAAAGTAAAAGAGTACCAAAGAATTTGCTAATTTCAAACAGTTTATCTTGGTAATGTGTCCAGAACTGTCCTTTTCTATTCTGTGTTTCAGTCTCTATCCCAAAGTTGTACTGAATCCCAAAGATGCCTTGAATGTGTTTAATAAAATTGCCATAGTAATAGTTACTGAGAACTTCTGTATGTAACCTGAATATTTTTTACATATTATATTAAATCCTTATAAAAGCCCTATGAGGTAGATTCTAACAGGTAGGATATGATTATAGTTGACTTTAACAACTAAAATATTAATAAATATAATTTGATCATTTAAAAATACTTCAATTTTGACAATAAAACCCAATTAAAAAATGTGTAAATACATAAAAAAATGAAATTGAGTTATTTGTAGTGAGGTGGATGCACCTAGAGTCTGTCATACAGAGTGAAGTTAAGTCAGAAAGAGAAAAACAAATACCGTATGCTAACGCATATATATAGGATCTAAAAAAAAGAAATGGTACTGATGAACCTAGAGGCAGGGCAGGAATAAGGACGCAGACACAGAGAATGGACTTGAGGAAATGGGGGAGGGGTGGAGAGGGGGAAGCTGGGACAAAGTGAGAGTAGCATCGACATATATACACACTACCGAATGTAAAATAGATAGCTAGTGGGAAGCAGCCGCATAGCACAGGGAGATCAGCTCGGTGCTTTGTGTCCACCTACAGGGGTGGGATAGGGAGGGTAGGAGGGAGGCTCAAGTGTGAGGGGATATGAGGACATGTGTATGCATATGGCTGATTCACTTTGTTGTACAACAGAAACTAAAACAGCATTGTGAACCAATTATACTCCAATAAAGATGTATGAAAAAAATCAATCAGTCAATCAAAAATAATAATAAATAAAATAAATCTATTTTTCTGAGATGAGTATTTACTTACATGGACTGCTCCTTCACTTTTCTTCCACAATTGGTTATTTCCTCAAGTTCAACCATCAAAGAATGTTCAGATAGACTTAAAATGTAAAAAGCAATAGCCTTCAAAATAATTTCCTCTTTTACACTCTCATAAAGATGCAGTGCCTAGCAAAGGTCACTCATTCAAATCCCATTCCTCCAGTTTTCTTTCCTAAATTAGAAACAAAAAAAGAATACGATTTTTCCCTACATATTAACTACACATGACCCCATAAAAACAAGTTTTTTATATTTATAAAAGTGACAAACTTAGAAAAAGAAGCAAATCATGAATATAACGACATAGTTTGGAATTATCAAGGCAACAACCCAGATTCCTGCTAATTTAGTTTCAGAAGATGATAATAATGCTTTTTTATCTCAAACTTGGCTCAAGCTTTCGGAAAAAATATTCCCCCAGGAAATTTGAACCCAGCTGAAGCAATTGATTTTTACTGACTGTATCCAGGATCCTCATTTCTGAAGTTTGGTTACTCCCATGATCGCTCAGTCACATGTATCCAAACGGTTATTCAGAATTGAATCGACAACTTTGACAGAGTTAATATCTCTGCTAGCCTTTCACAAAACATCCTTGTTACTCAAGAAGATGGACAAGAACCAGAATAGACATCCCCAGTTTCCTAGCCACAGCAATTTATACAATCAGAAACAGTGCAGGAGTAGCCACTGTTAAGACACCATGGAGGGGGCACAAATTTCAGAGAGAACATCGTACAAATCTTCAGGGAATAGAATTCATCACATTCTAAAAAAAATCTTAAAAAAAATTACATCTCAAACCTTTTTTTATTTTCTGGACAAGGCTGAACACACTCACAAAACTTGTTATTTCTTCAGAATTCTCAACAGTTGTGGCCATGATGAAATTCTTGACAGCATTACTCTTAACACAAACAACAGATAACTTCAAATTCATTGAAATAAAAATGAAAAAGGCTTCTGGATGTTAAAAAAATACTGGCTTTTTGCAAACCTTCTACTTAGATAATTTTACATTGATTATGGAAGTTTTAGTATCACCATGACTTTCGTTAAGTTTTATAATGGTAGCTAAGATAAGTACAGCTAAAAAATTTCCAGAGTGTTCTGGGGTTGAAAGGGTCACTTCCTTAATAGATTGAGGCTATGTCAAATCTACTTTAAAATGAGATAGCACATATAAAAATACTTTGAAAAGTTAAAAGCATCATATAAATGCAGGACCTTTCATAGATCGAGACCCTGTTTTGGAAGCACTTAACTGTAATTACAAATGCTGATAAATGAAAAAAATAGGGCACCCAAAATGCTTTCAATGCCTTTTCCCCCCAGTGCAAATGCACTCACCGATGAGGAGAAATCTATGGCATACATTAACCTGGCAAGACCATTTAAATACCAAACATGTAACTAATATTCAAATCTGAGGTCTCCTTTGAGCTAAGCCCCAAAATGTATGATCCCTCTTTCTTTTAGCCCGGTATAAATGTAAGTTTGTTATAACAATATTTTAAATGATGGTAGTCTAATGACCATAATTATAAAAATTATTTGTCTTTTAAAAAATGATTCACTCTTCCAAAGCTATAAAACTAATACATTTCTTTGAGACTTGTTGTTCTCCTCAAAGGGTCGGGATGGTTATGTTTACTTCTTCACGTTTGTAGGAAAAATAATGTACAATAATTTAGTGTAGGGGTAGCATTAAGAATTAACTTCAGGGACCTCCCTGGCAGTCCAGTGGTTAAGACTCTGCACTTCCACTGCAGGGGGTGCGGGTTCGATCCCTGGTGGGGGAACTATAAGATCCCAGCTCCCACATGCATGTGATGTGGCCAAAAAAAAAAAAAAAAAAGAATTATTAACTTCATACAAAAAAAATTACTCCTTCCTTAGGCTCTGCCTTATAAAGCTGTGAGGTAGCCCTAGCTCCCTCTACTGGCTGAATCATCATCCCATTTTCTGAGTTCTGTTGACCCAAGACTGACACTCGCCCCCCGGAAACAAGGAGGAAAACCAAGAAGAGCTCTTCTGGCCATGTGCTGGCCTTTCAGAAGCAGCCCTGAGCCAAACAAGCCTGGGAATTTTCTTTCCATCGTTAGGAAAAAAAAGTGATTACCACGAATAAAGAGCCCTCAGTGGAAGAAAGGGAAGTATTTTCCTTAAAATTAAAAAAAAAAAGAAAAAGGGCCAAGGCGATTTTTGAAGATGAAAGTACAGATGCACAGTGCTCTTGCATGTATAGAGTATGACTTGTCCCAGGATAAATAAAAAGAGACGAAGCCATTTGGAAAATACAGTCACATCAAATCTCGTGGCTGCAATGTATGAAGGTTAAAAATCCAATATTTACCTTCTTGATAAATGTCTCATTAGGGCCCTCCTACTAGACAGGGCAGAACTGGATTTGGGGTATTTTAAGTGGCATTACACATTTTCTTTAAGTTCAGAGGGTTAAACAGGTAAGTGGTTTCACATGTAGGTCCTTCCTAAAAAAAATGAGGACAAAAAATGATGAGCTAGCCACTTTTTTTAGAGGTGGAAAAAAACGAGTCAGAATACACAATCTCTGGAGACCCAGCGCTGCAGTAAGTGGAACCTTCTGACGGTGGAGGCCGGCAAGGCAGCAGCTGGCTTCTGTCACCCTGACTGGGGCGGCCTTGTTAGTGTAGCGTGACCCCTGGAGGGCTCACACAGATAATACCGGCACCTCACCCCACCCTAATCTCCCACCCGTCTGAGCAATTCAACAGCAGATAGGGGCAGTGAGGCCATATTATTCCAAACAACATTTAGCTGAATGGTAGCTGCAGATTGTGACAGCAAAAGACAAATTCTCCCGGTCAACTACTTTCTTTCCCAGAAAAGTTTCCTGTTTTAGTACTTTTAAGGCACAAAAATGTCATGAAAATGAAACCAAAATAGAAATCCCACAGCACCCTGAGTTGAACCTAGGAAGACTTTTTTTTTTTTAAAACTGCATAGTTGCTCTACACTGTTGTGTTAGCTTCTGCTGTACAGCAAAGCGAATCAGCCATGTGTATACAACTATCCCCTCTTTTTTGGCTTTCCTTCCCATTTAGGTCACCACAGAGCACTGAGTAGAGTTCCCTGTGCTACACAGTAGGTTCTCAGTAGTTGTCTATTTTATACATAGTAGTGTATATATGTCAGTTCCCATCTCCCAATTCATCCCACACACACCCCGCACAGGAAGACTTTTAAATCTCAGACAGAATTTGGGGAGCTTCCTCTGCTATGAGGGGCAATGATAAACACCACCAGCTATCCAGATAAAGACTAAATCATTCCTTCATATATTGGTATATTTTGTGGACATTATGCCATAGCTCCAGATATGTGCAGGTAGCCTGTTTTTACAATATGCATCCGAATTCTTGGTGGCCCGTAACCGTCCTTCCTGGAATGAGACAGTTATGAGCACATAACCTGGGTCAAAACTCTGAAGGCCAGTGACATAGTACTGCTTCATTATACAACAGATCCTACATTTAGGTATCATCAAATGTGTTTTCTCACAGCACAAATGAGCAAAAGAAAAAACTTTCCTGAATTCTTACAGCTAATTTTCAGGGCTAGAACTGTATCCTGACATTATTTCGTATTTCAAAGTGGGAACCTAAGCAAATTGATACTTGATGTATATAAGGAGAATTAAGAGCGGTGCCTCTGGTTGCTTTTTCTATTTCTGTAGTTTTTCCTTTCAAAATATACAGCACCAGGATTTTGCTGTGATGTTCTAATAATCCAATTTGGGTTTTAAATTCTGGCAATGGGACTTATGGGAAAAAAAAATAAACTCTCTTTCCTGTAATCTGCAATGCCTGGTGCTTTCAAATAAGATCAGACAGTGATCAGAGATGATGTTTTCCTGTGACAGGGTGCTGTGTTTTGGGAAAGACTGATTATTCTTTTCATTTTGCTTGCACCAATCATGACCTGGCTTATATGCTGTAGTTTGACTGAGTGCTATAGCCAGGGTCTCTCACACCTTTGAGTTTCACAATAGCTATTAATTATGAAGGATGCTAATCATTTTTTAAAAATCTCTTTTCAGAAAAATATGCATTCTACACACTTCAGAGGAGGTTAATATATCCATAAAGATCTGTTTTCTATATCATTCTTTTAAACAATATTGACAGACTTGTTTAATGATAAGGATTAGATTTCCTTTATTGAATAACATATTATATAGCTTTGAAATTCATACTTCATCTGAGAAAAATATATTTCCTTCATGTCAACGGAAATTGATTCATTAGATGTTGTTATGTTGGTCAAAGAAAGAAAGCTCATTCTGTGTGTGTGTGTGGGTGTGTGGGTGTATAAAGGAGGGAAACGTTGGTGAGCAGTGGAGGTGGTTATTCACTCTTGTACACCAAAGTAATTCATTTGTTGAATCTGCCCATAAGTCTCAATAGATTATGAAACAGAAATGAATGAATCCATTCTCATTAGAACAGTTTCACCAGTTTATTAAGAGCTATGTCTTTGTGTTCTTTTTGTCACAAAGACAAAGGGAGAATTTATTAATGATAAACATGCACACTATTTCAACCTAATGAGAAGCATGACAGTTTACAACTGGAACTTGGTAATTTTCAAGGCAATCCCTTTATTTTACTATTTTGGAAACAGAACCAAGAAGATGAAATAATTGGTTGTCAGGGGAGTTCATAATCAAACCAAGACTGCTGAATGAGTCTGTTTGCAGTACCCACATCCACCTCTTGTACTGGACAATTTTTAAGCTATTCATTATTCATTATAAGTCTATTAGTAAATAAATGTAGGTGTAGACTATGAACATCCTTCTATTATTAAAATGTATCCCAATAGGATTATAGGAAGAGCCAGATTAAAAAATAGGTAAATCACGCAATCTATATAGATCACTGCAATAAATCAGAACTATGATGCCGGGAAACTAGGGTTTCTGCAGAACACTTTGTACACAACTGATAAACTGCAACTTGATCTTGCTCTTGGTGAAAATAAAAGCATTCCTCACCCACACTAGCCTATCTGAGTATTTCATTTTGGCTGTGATTCACAAGTTGGCAGGGAGTGCCAGGGACAGTTAGCTAAAGTTCATAAACAAGTAATACAAGGCTTTACTGGAACAGTGATTTATTTTGTTATTGAAATAATTATTTAAATTTTAAATTGTTTAACATACTTCCTGAGAAATTGTCTATCCTAGAACATTGAAAATGCAAACTGAAGAATAAAAACTGCAGATAAATGAGAAGATTTTACAGACATGAAAGCCAAGAGAAAGCAAACATTTACATTATTTGTAACAAAACTTTATAATTCTATCTATACACAATATAGCTTCCTGTAGTTAGTGATGGAGAAACTTAGATAAAAGACAAATTCCAGACTCTTAAAATGTTATCTTTTTAATGGATAAGAAAATCCCATTTATGATAGCAGCATCAAAAAATGCTTAGAAATAAATTTAAGAAGTAATAGTCTAATCCTACATAAAGAAAATTATAAAATACAACTGAAAGCAAAGTATTCTTGAAAATATGAAAGATATTCCTTGCTCTAGGATTGGTTGTCTCAATATTAATATGCTACTCCTTGGTTAGTTAATTTATAAATTTAATGTGACCCTAATGAAAATACCAGTAGCCTTTTGTAATAACAGAGTTAGACGAATTCGTACTTAAGTTCACATGAAACAATATGAAAGACTAGCTAAAGAAACACTGAAAGAAAGAGGGAGAACTAACAATAAGAGAACCTACTACAAAGCATCTATAATTTAAAAAGTATGGTATTGGCATGTGAATAGATAGATAACCAATGGAATAGAATGGAAAATCAAGAAATAACTGTGCTATGTACAGAAATCCAGTGAATGGTGCAGGTGGTTCTGTAATCACTGGGACAAAGGCTTTTGTTTTGTTTTGTTTTATTTTTAATAAATATGTCAGGATAACTGGATAGCCATTTGAGAAAAGATAAAATTAGATCCATTTCTTGCACTGTATACAAGAATAAAAAAATTTATCAGAGATCTGGAAGTAAACATGACATACAGTGACAGAAAGAGAATGTGGGTAAATTCTTCTCTAATCTGACTGAAAGGAAAGACCTCACTATGGCCAAAACTCCAGGTGCCACGAAACAGAATGATAAGATGGACTACATAAAATTAAAAATTGTATAGCAAAAAACCCCAAAAAACAAAGAAACAAAACCCAAATGCCAGGGAGACCCCACAACCCCACCCATTAGCAGAGAGGCTGCCTAAAATCATAATAAGGTCACAGATACCCCAAAACACACCACCAGATGTGGTCCTGCTCACCAGAAAGACAAGATCCAGCCTCATCCACCAGAACACAGGCATCAGTCCCCTCCACCAGGAAGCCTACACAACCCACTGAACCAACCTTACCCACTGGGGGCAGACACCAAAAACAACCGGAACTACGAACCTGCAGCCTGCACAAAGGAGACCCCAAACACAGTAAGTTAAGCAAAATGAGAAGACAGAGAAAGATAGAGCAGATGAAGAGCAAGGTAAAAATCCACCCGACCAAATAAATGAAGAGGAAATAGTCAGTCTACCTGAAAAAGAATTCAGAGTAATGATAGTAAAGATGATCCAAAATCTTGGAAATACAATAGAGAAAGTACAAGAAACTTTTAACAAGGACCTAGAAAAACTAAAGAGCAAACAAACAATGATGAACAACATAATAAATGAAATTAAAAATTCTCTAGAAGGAAACTATAGCAGAATAACTGAGGCAGAAGAACAGATAAGTGACCTGGAAGATAAAGTAGTGGAAATAACTACTGCAGAGCAGAATACATAAAAAAGAATGAAAAGAACTGAGGACAGTCTCAGAGACCTCTGGGACAACATTAAACATACCAACAATTGACTTGTAGGGGTCCCGGAAGAAGAAGAGAAACAGAAAGGGATTGAGAAAATATTTGAAGAGATTATAGTTGAAAACTTCCCTAATATGGGAAAGGAAATAGTTAATCAAGTCCAGGAAGCACAGAGAGTCCCATACAGGATAAATCCAAAGAGAAACATGCCAAGACACATAGTAATCAAACTATCAAAAATTAAATACGAAGAAAAAAATATTAAAAGCAGCAAGGGAAAAACAACAAATGACATACAAGGGAATCCCCATAAGGTTAACAGCTGATCTTTCAGCAGAAACTCTGTAAGCCAGAAGGGACTGGCAGGACATATTTAAAGTGATGAAGGAGAAAAACCTACAACCAAGATTACTTTGCCCAGCAAGGATCTCATTCAGATTAGATGGAGAAATTAAAACCGGTAAATTCTTAGAATGTTAAATGAATAAGTCGTTTTGTGAGATATTGGACTTTGGCTAGTATGTCCCCTGACTTAGATCAGAGCCTGCCAGTCACTTGACAGTCCCTCGGTTAATATCTGTTAAATGAAATATGATGTTTTCAACTGCTTCTTTCTTCATTAAAAGGACTGCTCATTTGCTTACTCTTTATAAGCCAATATATAGTGAATCAGGCCTGACATACCCGGAAACAGATCCATTGAGCTATATTGTTATGCATATATATATATATATATATATATATATATATATATATATATATATGTACAACAACCACTTTGCTGTACACCTGAAACTAACACAGCATTGTAAATTAACTATACTTCAATTTTTTAAAAAAAGAAAAAGAAAATGAAGATGTTTGTGAATTCATATGCAGTGATTTCTAGGACACATTGTGAAGTGAAAAATACAAATGCAAAACAGCATATACAGTACACTACTTTTGTGCTAGAAAAAAGGGAAAATAAGAAAGCATACATATTACTTGTTTTTACTTTTTTTTTTTTTTTTTTTTTTTTTTGTGGTACGTGGGCCTCTCACTGTTGTGGCCTCTCCTGTTGAGGAGCACAGGCTCCGGACGCGCAGGCTCCGGACGCACAGGCTCAGCGGCCATGGCTCACGGGCCCAACCGCTCCGCGGCATGTGGGATCCTCTTGGACCGGGGCACGAACCCGCGTTCTCTGCATTGGCAGGCGGACTCTCAACCACTGCGCCACCAGGGAAGCCCTGTTTTTACATTTTAAAAAAAAGCATACACACACAGGAAGTGTAAACCAGCAGACAATGAGGTTGATTACCTACAAAGTGTGGCAGGAACTGAGATGGGCTGCAGAAAGGAGTGACAATTCTCTGAGTTTTTGTAAATTTTGACTTTCTGGAAGAATGTTAATGTTGTTAGTAATCACAAAGTAAAATTAAATTAAGGATGAGAAGGGAGTTCCTGATATTAAAGCAAATAGAAATAAATAAACCAGGATCTATTTCAAATGAATAACACAGTCACACTGGAGGAGGGTAGAGAACTAATCTAAGTTATTAACAAATGTGGGTATCTGACCATATGTCCTGTCTTGGGCAGACAGACAGGACAGATGAGAGAGAAAACCGCAAACAAATTCTGAACTCCCTCTAGTATAATAGATTTGTTTATTGTAAGGATATAAGTGAAGCCATTCTATTAGGTATATCGCAGGATTGAGCAAGTAAGCAAATGTATTGATGTTGCTGGGAGCCAGAGATCTCAAGTGGGAGGAGGGATATACCAGCCAGAAATAGGGGTGGCAACCCTGTAGGGACTCACGATTTCAAAAAACCATATGTGTGTGCATGTGTGTGTATTGGAGTGTGCGTATGCATACATATATACACATATGTCTGTGTGTATATATGTGCGTATGTATATGTATGTATACATGTATATAAATGCACATGCTTTTTAGTTTTCCTAGAAGCAGGGACACGCAGAAGCAATCAGTAGACCTAGTGCCCAGATGTATTGGGGTCTAAAGCCATTATGCTCTAAAGGAAGCCAGTGCTTCCCTGAGAAATGTTTGATTCTAGGACTGAGGCAGAGTGGGTAAATGAACAACAGGGAAAACCATGTTCCAGACAGTAAGAAAGCACTCAAAAAATGAGGAGGCCTGTCAGAAGAACACAGGACCCACCCTGAAGGGGCTTCAACTGGAGAAACCTGGAAAAATATGAGGAACACAATAATTAAGGAACAGTAATAGATTATAGACAATTGAAAACGTGGAACCATGAGTCCATACCAATAATAAGTAGATAATAAAGTGAAGAAAGGAAAGAAGCAAGAAAGGAGGGAAGGAAGGAGGGAGGGAAGAAAAGTGAAGGGAGGGCTCTTGCGTATAGAATATTGAGAGTCAACTCGTAAATGTAGAGGGCGTGATTAAAGAATTGGAGAATCATAAATGTTCAGACAAAGACTAGTTCAGGCAAAAATCATCCATGGGAGCTAAATCAAGAGGGGGAAATTTGACGCGGAGCCGAGTATTTGCATGGACTTGAAACTTTCCCCCACAGATTGCTATTACTTGCAAGGAAAAAGTAAGTAATAGCGTCTTGCAGGGTAAGAATGGCGGGGCGTCTCTGCAGGAACCGATTTCAGGATCCCAGTTCTTCGCCATCCTAACCGGGAGGGTATCAAGTCAACAACTGCAGGGATCGGACACGCCCAGGGCCATTTGGGAGGCCTCCCAGACGCTTCATTTCTCTCGCTTGGGTTTACGGTGACGCACGAAGAGCGTGAGCTGGAATGCTACAGAGGCTCCGGGGCTGCGGTTGCTCGCCACCCTCCGGGGCTGGGGAACCAGGGCCCCTCCAGGCATCCCTCGCGGGCCAGTGGGGCAGCAGCAACAAGGGTGGCTGCGCGCGCTCCGCGTCCCGGACCTGGGTTCCAAAAGACGACGCCGACCTCGTGTCCGCCACGTTGTGGATTTGAGGCTGAGGACAAATGCAGTTTTTCTCGTCTCCCCACGTCTGCGGCCGGAAGTCGTCTCCTGGGCTTTGCACTTTTTTCAGTTTGGCCTAAGTTTGGGCCATTTGTGTGTGTGTGTGTGTGTGTGTGTGTGTGTGTCTTCCCCTCCTAAACCGAATTTCTTGAATGACACAGTCTGATAAGAGCAAAAGTCCTGAAAGCAAATGGTTTCAAGTTCCAGCCTCGCTGCTTCCTGGCTGGGGAGATTGTTAAAGCTAAGTTTAGGATTTCTAATTCGCTAAACAGAAATAATGGAATAGGGACTTGTGACCACTAAATATATGTAGCAAACAAATAATACTTGTGAGATATAGTCAAATCGTCAAGAAGATAATACTGTATCGGGGAGACAACCCAAAAGTTAACCATGTATGAATGTTGCTGCAGGTGTGTGGCGATTTGGAGGAAGGCCTGTATCTTATAGTGGGAGGGATGAAAAGATGTAGAAAGAGGGTGAGAACTTGTAGTCTGGTAGGCCTAGCGATGTATAGCTCTGAGATAATTGGTGAAATGCCTTTTAAAAAATATATGTATTGGTAGACGGTGGGTGAAAAGGCTGAGAAGCCAGATACTAAGGAGAAAAAACCTGAAGCCAAGAAGGCTGATGCTGGTGGCAAGGTTAAAAAGGTGAAACAGGGGAATCCCTACTGCTGCCAAAACCCTGTCCTGGTCAGAGGAATTGGCAGATATTCCCGATCGGCTATGTATTCCAGAACGGCCTTGTACAAGAGGAAGTATTCAGCAGCTAAATCCAAGGTGGAAAAGAAGAAGAAGGTGAAGGTTCTTGTTGCTGTCACAAAACCAGGTGGCGGTGACAAGAATGGTGGTACCCGGGTGGTTAAACTTCGCAAAATGCCTAGGTATCATCCTACTGAAGATGTGCCTCAAAAGCCATTGAGTCACAGCAAAAAACCCTTCAGTAAGCGTGTGAGAAAACCGCGTGCTAGCATCCCTCCTGGGACCATTCTGATTATCCTCACTGGGCGCCACAGGGGCAAGAGGGTCATTTTCCTGAAGCAGCTGAGCAGTGGCTTTGCTACTTGTGACTGGGTCTCTGTCCCTCCGTCGAGCTCCTCTGCGGGGAACACACCAAAAATCTGTCATTGCCACTTCCACCAAAATTGATATCAGCGGTGTGAAAATCCCAGAACATCTCGCTGACGCTTACTTTAAGAAGAAGAAGCTGCGTAAGCCCAGGCACCAGGAAGGTGAGATCTTCGACACACAGAGAGAGAAATGTGAGATTACAGAGCAGCGCAAGGTTGATCAGAAAGCTGTGGACTCACAAATTCTGTGAAGAATCAAAGCTGTTTCTCAGCTCCAGGGCTACCTCTGCTCTGTGTTCGCTCTCACAAACGGAATTTATCCTCACAAAGTCGTGTTCTAAACGTCTTACAAAGAACCTAATTAAAAAACTGTCCATTTCAAAAAAAAAAAAAAGTAATAGCTATACAATGGAGAAATGAGACAATACCTGATAGGATCATCAAAGTTAACGCCACCAATGAGAGGCAGATGGGCACGATGTCTTGAGAAGGATATAGCTTCCTCTATGGGATATTTCAGCTGAGACTGTATAACTTCAATCGAATAATGAAGAAACAGTAGACAAATAAAAAATGAAGAGTGTTCTGTTTTTTAAATGGTGGATTATACTTCAAAAATGTCAATGTTGTTAAAAGATAAACTGTGGAAATGTTCCAGGTCAAAGGAGGTTAAAGAAACACGAGAACTAAATGCTATACTAGATCCTAGAGTGATCCTTTACTCGAGGAAAAATAATGTTATATGGGAAATTATTAGGTCAATTGACAGATTGGAATACAGCTGAGGAATTAGACAACAGTTAAATATATTACAGTATATGGTTACATAAATGAATATCCTTATTCTTTTAAAAAAATACACCTAAAGTATTAGGGGTAAAGGGCCATAATACATGAAATATGCTCTCAAACAGCTCAGAAAAATATTATGTAAATAGAAGATGGACAGATTAGATTGGCAGATTAGATGTATTAAATGATAAATGTTACAGATAGATGATAGATTGACAGATAACAAATAATAAAGCAAATGGGGCTAAAAGTTAAGAATAGGTGAACCTGGGTAAAGGCTATCCAGGCATTCTCTGTATGATTCTATTTCTTGCAACTTTAAGTTTGAAATTATTTCCAAATTAAAAGTTAAAAAAATATATAGCTTATAGATTTTGAATATAAAGATTGAAACATTTTTCATATAAAGTCAATTTATTCACTCCCAACCAAGTAAATACTGAACAAATAATTAGCAAATGTTAATTTGAGGAATACCAAACAGGGGCCTGCTTGGAATCCATGTCTCAGTGTAGCTGTCGGTATTGATGAACTTGTAAGTTAAGTTGCTTTTGGTATCATTTGCACCTTCCGGAACTTAGAACACAAAAACCAGTAGAAACAAATTTCTGCAGCAATTCTTACCAATAAGAAAAACCTGCTTGGTTATCAAAAAAGAAATGTTAAAAACCCAGAAAAAACAAACAAACAGTAAGTTCATCTTAGAGTCCTTGACAGCCAGCAAGTGAAAATATGGAGATGGTTACATTTGGTACCCAGAGAGTCAGAAGAGCAGAGTTCAAAAGCATTCAGAGAAAAAATAAATTTGACCCCCAAACATGAATTTCTGGAAGAGAGTCTAAAATGTTTGAGAAGTTGTGAAGGCCCTGTAAATGCAATTCTAGTTGATGAGGAATGAAAAGGGAGGTATAAATAGGTTAGGATTACAATGTGTAATAATACAGGACCTCAACAAATTTTAATATAAGCATAAATATTGAAAAAAAACCCAACTAGGTGTATAGCCAAAGATGAATGGAAAGGGTGATGAGGACATATAAAAATAACGTCAGGAAGACTAATACCCTAATTAATTTGGGGTGCTTACCCCGCCCCACCCTGAACAGAGCAAAAGAAAACAAAAAGTTTTCTGCTGCTGTATTTGAAGCAAAAAATAAAGGAATAGAGGACCTTTGCTCAGCCTGAGGGGTCATGGATGAGACATTGCCTGGGCTGAATTTTGCAAGAAAAGTTTCAGAAATAAGAGAATCAGGAGGGCTTTCTACGCAGAGGATAACCACCAAGAATGCTGCAAAGGTATGGCGTTAAGAAGGAGTCATAAGGCTTCTATTAAGAGAGGCCATAGAGGATCAGATGTCTGAGACAGAGCCAGAGCATGAGAGCCTAATGTATCACACCACAGATTTGGGAATTTGTGCTGCAATTGTAGGAGATGGAGACCTTCAGAAAATTTTCATATTAGCATCTATAATCATGCAGTTCCTTGAAACATGGCTTTTGCCACATCCCACAATTTTAATGTGCTACATTTCCGAAACATGGCTTTTGCCACATCCCACAATTTTAATGTGCTACATTTCCCTTATTATTTTGTTCAAAATATATTTTTTTTCTTTGTGATATCTTTTTTGCCCCAGGAATTATTTAAAAGTGGGCCACTTAATTTGTAAATATTTTGTGTCTTTCTAGGTAGGGCGTTGTTATTGTTTTCTAAGTGAATTCCTTCATCGTCAGGGGACATTCTCTGCAAAGTTACATCTTTTAAAATCAATTTGGGAAATATTTTGTTGCCCTGGATGTGATCTAACTTGGTGAGCATTCCACGTTCACTTGAAAAAATTATGTATTCTTTAGTCATTACGTGTGATGTTCTATGACTGTCCATTTGGTGATGGTTGGTCATTTAGATCTTCTACATCCTTACTACTTTTTTATAGGGTTGTTCTGTCAACTACTAAGAGAAGGGTGTTAAAATCTTCAATTATAACTGTGGATTTAACTATTTCTCCCTTTTTGTCTGTGAGTTTCTTCTTCACGTTTTTTTATTAGTAATATATTTGCGCTTATGGTTCATTGTGTGACTAGTAATCTCCTGTCTTGAAGTCTGAAGGGGCCCTCAACTCCCAGATTCACCCAGTGTACTTTGTCTTTCCAAGACAGACTCCTCTCTCATTTCTGTCTGCTGTTTCCCAAGCCCCCTGCAGTAATCCCCACACATGTGTAGATGCAGTTATACAGGAATTTGAGGGAGTTTATGCTGAGGTTCTGTGAGTCATCCCTTCTGCAACTTTCTCATTTCCAGGATTTTGCTCCTAAATTTCCAGCTGCTTTGTCAACCCTAAACCCTGTCTGTTTGACAGTTAGGTGCTAGGATATGACTTAGAAGCTCATCATTAAGACTTTAGATACTGTTCTAAATGTGATGGGATGCATTGAAGATTTTGAAAGAGGGTCGTGATGTGATGCAAATTTTATGGCAATAAGATTACTCTTAATGCTCTAGGGAGAGAGTGTTGTCAAGTAGCAAGAATGAAAGTTGGGAGAGACCAGCTAGGGCGTGATTGCAGTAGTCCAGACGTGTACTCTGAGCTTCATTGTCGACTGGCTATCTGCAGGAATAAAC
The DNA here is from genome assembly GCF_964341445.2 of Mesoplodon mirus. Classification (NCBI taxonomy): domain Eukaryota; kingdom Metazoa; phylum Chordata; class Mammalia; order Artiodactyla; family Ziphiidae; genus Mesoplodon; species Mesoplodon mirus. The sequence goes on along the minus strand of NC_138976.1, from coordinate 226,803,724 downwards.
ACACACTCTGGGAAACTGAAAGTAACATTTTTCACAAGGAATCAATCTTTGTAAATGTCTCTGTTTCCGGGTATGTCAGGCCTGATTCACTATATATTGGCTTATAAAGAGTAAGCAAATGAGCAGTCCTTTTAATGAAGAAAGAAGCAGTTGAAAACATCATATTTCATTTAACAGATATTAACCGAGGGACTGTCAAGTGACTGGCAGGCTCCGATCTAAGTCAGGGGACATCCTAGCCAAAGTCCCCAGCTTCAGAGAGGTTACAGTCTAGAGGGGGAGATGATAACAAAGAAATAAGCTAATGGACCTGGATTTGGCAGGTGGAGGTAAGTGTGCTGAAAAAAAAAATAATGAGGGGAAGGATTAGAGCAAGTGAGGTTTAGCTTCAGAGCACTCAAGTAAGTCTTCTCCAAGGAGGTCACATCTGAACAGTGACCTCAGGGAGGGAAGGACAGAGCCATGTACAAATCCAGCAACAGAGGACATCAAGATGGAAGAGCACTTTGGTGTCCAGGTACTGCAAGGGGAACAGAGTGCTGGATTCAGAAAGATGGCATCTGAGACACAGCCAGGGCCAGGGAACGTCAGGCCTTGGGGGTCAGGGTTAGGAGTTTGGATTTTATTCGTAAGCATGACTGGTAGTCATTGAAGCAAGGAAGTAACATGAGCTGATTTATATTTTCAAAGTATCACAAAGTGTTTGTGAGGACAATCTTTCTTGATCAACTCCTTTTGGGGAGAGAATGATCCGTGACTTCTTGCATTTCTGTATACCTTGAGAGTAGAAGTACCTGCCACCTTGGTTGCAGATTATCTTTCTAGGGATGTTTGGGTGAAGAACAGCCTTGGAGATTAGAGACAGCGTCTTCCTCTGGAGCATGCACCTTAAGCACAGATTCCTCCCCTGTAACGCAGCCCATTGTGTGTATCTCCTGGCTCTCTTTGAGTTTCCCCGGAGGACTGGGGGCTCAGGAAACAAGAGCAAACGTTGATTTGGGGGCTCCTGCTATTTCCTTGAGCAGTGAAGTCCTTTGTCTGTGACTCGGGAGAACTGTATCTTTTTCCAGCATCCATGAAACGGCGGCAGGCTAACTTACTAGCGTATAAGTCAGGTCAAAGCTCATATCCTTCACATTTCTTGACCTTTTGCACAAGGAGGATGGAACACTGCCAGGACGTTCTGGAAAAGGCAGGGGGAGACGCTCTCAGTCCAATTCCCAGGAACGTAGGGAGGGAAGCCTGTGGGAATCAGAAGTGAACAGGACCACATCCTACAGTCGACTTGGCAATAAATGGTGTCCTTCTCATCACTGCTTGTTAATGAGGGGAGATCGGGGAGGTGGCTGCAGGTTGACCACAGGGAACTGGGTTTAAAGACAGACTCTAATCCCCAGTTCCCCTTCATCAACAAGCAATGAAGAGAAGGACAGCATTTATTGCCAAGGTGACCATACGATTGCGGGGGGCAGAGGGGCAGGGTGACAGGAGAGGAGGACTTCTTTCCCTTCTGGCCATCAGTTACGTGTTTGTGGAGTGTGGAAACTAGGACCAAGATTCATCTTGGGTGGGCGAAGTTTCCACCCGCCGGCAGATAGCAGTGACAGTGATACTCACTTACATTTAGTGTGAAAAGTGGAAAATTGGCACCCAGTAGGAGCAGAAACCAGGCAACTTGTAGACCTCTGGCTGGTTTGGTGGGAGAGGAGAGGTGGCAGTGTGTAGCCCTCAAAGAAGAAGAGCAACGTCTGGTCCATCGTACAGCTCCGCCATTTTGCCGTCTACTGTGCCAGCCTTGAAAGCCTTTCAGAAAGGACAGTAAAACATCTCAAGAGGGTTGTTTCCATTGAATCTTAGCTGCTGTAAGAGAGCTTTGACCCCCTGGGGGAAATTCCCAGGAGACACCAAACTCTAGTGGGAAGCCATAGATGAGGCATCGACTAACATTTGGACTCACTGTGGCTGCAGATTTTTTTTTTCAGAAAGATATCCTTTGAGCATCTATTGAAGTATAACTTTATGGTAAACCCTTCAATAAAGCAGTTGTGCTCAAGGTAACTGAATGAATCTCTAAATAACACATTCCTATGAATCACCCATGGGGCCCTCATCCTTCCTCTTCCCAAAAGCCATGTCTCTGTCCATATCTGGTCTGCATTGTCAAAACCGTGAAGCTACATTATTTCTTAGAGATGCTAGTAAGAGGCCAGTTAACTGTTGGGGGCACACCCAAGAAAATTATGACTCTGGCTTTGAACGAGTCGATCCAGAGGTTTGCTTTCATAGGGGAATTTCATAGAGAAATTTCATAGAGAAATTCATAAAAATAGAGAGCCAGTTATCTTTTGAGGCTAGTCCTAGTTTATTATAATGCAACCATATCATACTATTTTTTCCAGTACACTGTGGTGGGATGGGAGGAAACAGGACTTGATACAGTGTTTGATTTCTTGATTTCTCCTCCTCTTAGCTCTCCAAGGAGGTAATAATTCCATTTGGTTAATGGGTCCTGGAGGGGAAGCAGACTGACCTATTGTTGGAGTCTGCAGCCTTTGGGTTCCTGTGATGCAGAATAGGTGAGAAAACTTCAGGCCCGCCTGCTGCACAGTTTGCAGAGTGTTCCATGGAGAGATGGTGATCTAACGCTTTGGTAAATTCTGGAGTGAAGACAACTAACCCAGTGGATTCCTGAGGAGGTACAGCTATTCTGAGCAATTCTTAGTAAATATTACTCCTGATGCCTTGCTCACTTGTTATACAGACTCAAGGGAGAAACTTTCCGATGCTGCTGATATGGGCTTCTTTTGAATAACTCTTCCATACTCAACTGAATCGTTGCACTCTTATAAAACCAGGAAGACAATCACTCTCTAAGACTGAACTTTCCTGAGAAGGGCCACAACCCACTGGCTCCCTAGATGCTGCCCTCTAAGTAAGAAACAGATTTGTAACTTTTATTTCCCCATCTGCTTACCCTCCACTACCAGGCTTTCTTATAGACAAAGTTAAATGAGTTCAGAAGAAATAAATAACTACGATGTTCCTCATTGGCCTGGTGAGTATCCATGATAATCAGAAAATGAAAAACGACCAAACATTTAAGAGTAATCCACACTTTTAAGGATGGAACTGAAATTGAAATAGTTAGAACAGATAGATCCCATTGAAATAGGGGAAATTTTTATGGCAGTAATGTAATGAAGGAAACAGGAAAGAACTAAAAATAATTCAATGAGATCTGAGGGAGAAGTTCTACAAAAAAAGGGAAGAAATCTTAGAATGATGAAGATTTTTTTGCTAGTAAAAATTATAATAAGTTTAATTTAGAAATTCAATAGAGGCAGTAAAAAAATAGAATGGATACTGATGAAAGCCTCATTAATAATACGGTAAATGAACTGGAAATTATCCTAAAATAAAGAGTGAAAAAGCAAAGAGTAGTAATCAGGAGAAAAAAGATAAACATAACGGAAAAATCTATCCAGGAGATCAAATAACCCAAGAATTCAGAAACAGATAAAGAAGCAGATGGGGAAAGAGAAATAGTCAAAGAAATAATAGAATATTTTTCTGACTTGAGTTTTTAGATCAAGTCTCCTGATTAGCAGGCCAGATTAACAACAACAAAATACATTCTACATAACCTGGAAATTTTTGTGAAACTCTAAGGATAAAAAGCAAATCTTTCAAACTTCCACATAGTAAGAAGACTTACCAATAATGAGTCAGAAAAGGGAGAGATATTCCTGCTGCAACTCAGGAAGCTGCAACAGAGTAAAAAAAATGTTTATGGCTTTCTAGAATTCAAGGATCCTACAGGTAGCCAGGATATAACTCAGGGGTGACAGAGAGAATGTAAAACTTATCTCACAGAAATTGAGTACAGTGATTAAGATGACAAAATTATAGAAGTATATAAAGAACTTAAAGAATATAAGGTGATATATAAACTGTCTACATCATAAAAACTCAGAAAAGTCATTTTTTCTTATGCCCATGGAATATTTTTTAAAAATGGATATGTATTTGGTCACAGAGTAAATCTTAATCGATTCCTGCAATGCATATTTTATGGCAACATCTCTGGACTAAAATAAAATAGAACAAAATGTTAAATTTCTGGTTATTTAGAGATAATAAGCATAAGAATACTCTACAGCAAAACCCGTGGGATGTAGCTAAAGGAAAATCCACAGCTTTAAAGGATTTCACTACAAAATAAGAAAGATTTAAAACAAATGGAATAGCCATTCAATTTAAGAAAGAGGAAAAATACAGGAGCTGGAAATTAATAAAGATAAAAGCAGAAATTACTGATTTAGGAAACGATAATGAGTTAACATTTATAGAGCATTTGCCATATACCAATTACTGAATAAGTGCTTTGTAAGCATTGTGTTATTTAATCTTCATAATAACTCTAAAAGATAATATTCATCATGAAAATTAACAGTCATAGATCTTTATGAGGCAAATAACTACATCAGACTCTATAAAGAAAAATAGAATTACAATTGTCACAGAGTCTTTTAAAGAGCTCTTTTAGCCTTTGATGAGTTTAGAAAACAAAAGGCCAACACTCCCTGAAAAACTAAACAAAACAAAAACAAACCTCAGAGAATTTGAATAAGTAGACAAGGTAGAGTACATGCATATTTAGATTTTCCTCTTATAAACCTGCTATATGCTTGGAATTAATAAATATAACTGATATATTAAGACCCCAATGAAAATTAAATCTGAAAAGCTGAATCTCGTACAGGTCACTGTCTTTGTCTAGAATTTAATATATCAAGGAATTAATAAGCATTTCTAAGTAGAAAAATCTTGAAATTTAAAAATATATCCTCATCTGAAATCACATAATATTAAGCAAATAACAAATGAGGATTTTTTTCCCAATATTTATGAGATGAGGCCAAATCTATACATACAAGCAAATTTTAACAGCCTGAAATATTCTGAATAGTAAACAAGAAAAAGTCGAAATAAATAAACTACTTATTCAACTCAGAAGGTTCTGATATGTAAAAACTAAGGAAAACCAGCAAGGAAGGATTTCTGAAAACAAAGTAAAACAATTATTTTAAAAGACTTAAAAAGAATTGTTCAATCTTTTTGCTTACTTTTTATTACTTTTGTCTATTCTAATTTATTCAGAGTAAACGCAAGTTTGGATCATAACTGAAATTCCTTCCTGTTCTCTCCCGATCTCATTCAGCTATCTTTTCACATGTCCTTCCTTAGGACCATATGACGATAATCTTTCGTGAGCTCTATTGTATCACAGGCCTGTTCCTTTCCATGAATTGCCTGCTCTTTCAAAGAGGTTGCACTGGGAGTTGGCTGGTTTGCACCAGACAAAAAGTGGGGCAAATCAGTCCCTTTTCCCTGAGGGCAAGAGATCAGTTAGGCTCTATCTGGGTAGGTGGACCTTTAAACTGTAAACCCTGGGTGTGCTTCTGGCCACCTTCCACGCCATGTGGCCTGGTCTGCCTGCACTGAGAGAGCAGAATGAAGCTGATGCACGGACCGGGGTGGGGAGGGGAGAGAGGGGGACGCAGAAGGCAGAATTAAGAGAGAAGCAGCCTGGGCAGAGCTCACGGGGTCCTCTTCCTGCTCGGTTCCATCCCAGACCTGGTGTCACTGAGCGGCCCCAGCATCTCTCTCTGTCTCTCTATTAACCCCGTTTTTGGCTGGCTGGAACCAAAAGAATCCTTTATCAACACATTGTCTTTTCTTGCGTTTCTTATTTTGTTTCTAGTCATTACTGTTCAGTGACTTTACTGAAAAATACAGAGCAGATTCTTTAAATATCTCATCTTGCTTTCTTTAGTCAATCGCCTCATCTTTCTTTTAATAAGCTCCAGGGAGGTGCTTTTTTAAATTTTTGAAGTCATGAGTTCTTGAAGAAGGACAGGTCTGTCCAGCTATGGGTGGATTCTCTTTGATTGTTTCTACTTAGTCAGCTATCTGAAGGGTTCTAACCCTTTCTCCCCATGACTCGGCTGGCCGGTGTAGGACTCTGCCGGACATCTCACTGTGAGCAGTAGAGTTCACTTCCAGTCCTTCTGAAGCAGGCTTCCACCTTGTCTTGCCAGAATCAGCAGATGAAGAACCATAATCCCTACATGAGCCACTTTCAGCTCTTCCAGGCTCAGCTTGTTCTGCAGCTGATTTCATATCTTGGAATGTCAAGTGCTACTCCCTCTCCAGCCGGCCTCCTGAGCTTCAGTGCATTGCTGGCAGTTCCTTATCCTCCATCTAGTCCTGGAGGATAAAGGTTTATGTCAGGCTGTGCTTGTTTGTAACACAATGATACACTTTGCCAAAACCACTGGTTCTACGTGTCAGAGACCACAGATATGAAAACGGGCGGTTTCAATACAAAGACTGCATAGTATGGAAAATACATAGTGTTAGAAAAGTATAGAACTTGTATAAAGAGAATAAATTGCCCTATGGAGACTTAATATGTAGGTCCTTGTGCATCTCAGGGTTAGTATTTTTTTAGGGAAATAATTATAAAAGGGATTAGGAATCGATTGAGGAGACTGGATAAAAGGCTATAGGGAGAACTAAGGGAAAGGTCCTCCAGCCTCCGGTTTGCAGTGTGAGGTCTCTCTGTTGCTCTCACTCTCTGTACTCATGCTTTTTGTAGGTCATTATAAAACCTGAACATAAAGCACAATATCAGAGAAGCAAAAGTTAAAATGTGTTCATGTATAGCTAATTAAAAGTGAGATAAGAATAATATATGGTAAATTAGAAGATTTAACATTGTTTAAAGCAGTCACTATTTAACATAAGAGAATTTAACTACAATGCAAAAAATCAAAACCTTTTAACATTTTTAAAAAGATTAATGGGATAAAGATTGTTTCTATCACCATGTCAACATGAAATGAATAGTATTCTACAAGTGTTTAACTGGAAGACGTTTAAAGAAGGGTCAATGACAGAGAAATGGGAAGAGAACCAGAGGGATTGGTGAAAAGTGGGGACCATGACCACTTCCAGACTTGAAAGAGGAGGGAGTGTCTTAAAAATGCTGTCTCCTGAACCCGTGAAGGTCACCCTCCACGGAGGGGGTCAGCCCAGGGAAAGGAACAGTGTGGCCCAGTGAAAAGGGAACTCTCTCCTCCACCACTCCATCTTCTTCCTCTCAGGGCACAAAATGGAGCAGAGGACAGCAGAAAATGAACCTGGAGAGGCAAACAGAGAAAACCAACCAGAAGAAAAATTAAATTCTTAAGGCTAGGAAATGATGACAAAAATAAAAACATGAAGGTAAAGGGGGGAATTATTGATAAGATTAATTGATAAATTTAAAACATTGAAGCTCTTTAAATAAAAACTAAAAGAAAGTAGTCCCAGTGGGATTATAGACTAAGAACAAGAATTGGGGACTAGAAATCTGAGCAAAAGTATGAAATAATTTGTTTTAGAAAACGAAACCAAGGAAGGAAGTTTGAATGTTAGAAAAAGATGATAAAAGTAGAATGCAACAATGAAAATAAAATCAACATAAATCAAGGCAATAATATATACAAGGAGGTAACCTAACTATGAACATTAGCAGAATTACTTTCATTAGTTTTATTTGTATACTTTTTATATTTTCAGATTTTTGAAATAATAAGTATGGCTTATTTTTATAATCAAAAGGGAGGAAAGTATTTAGAACATAAACACATACACACACACAGCCCAGCTGGCCAACTGATATTCAGAGTGATACAGCAATGAAAAGAATGTATTACAGGTGAGGAAACTGTTCAGAATTAAGTAATTTGCCTAAAATCACATCAGTAGTTAGTTATCGGTTATTTATTTGTATGAATAAAGCTTTGAAGAAAAAAAAGTAGTGAGGAAGTAAAGTTTTTCTACTGTGCTGTACCCACTCCCAGCTACATTTAAAACTCAATGGCAGTAGTGCCTCCCTCTCAAGGTTTCTGCCACAATTATTTTGCCTTTTCCCCTCTCAGGTAGAGAAGAGGCAGGAATCTCTATCGTTTATTATATGCCATTTCAGAGAACTTAGGGAAACAGACACAGTACATTTGGTAAATCCCTAATATAAATGTTCTAACATTCAAAAACAAATGTAAGAATGTCATCGTATTACTTTCCCAAGGCAGCCAGTTGTGTGATATCAGCATTGAATGGAAAGAGGGAATATGGAGATAAGTATGTTCTTGCTTCCCCTCCAGCGAGGGTGGTACCCTCAGCTTCCCAGCCCCACAGTTGCCCCCACCTCCCACTCTCTTGGGATTCTTACGTTTCTCCCACTACCCATCTTATGCACCATGGAAGACATGTCTGTTGAGAATCACTGCACTTTTTTGTCTATTTCAACCCCCCAATTTGTTTTTCAAACTTTACTTTCAGTAGTTTAAATGGTAAAATCAAGGGTTTTGTCTTCCTTCTAATATAATAAACAATGATTCAATATTTTTAGAAACGGTGCCAGTTCCACTGCCTGAAAGTTACAGAAAATGCTCCTCGCTGAGAAAAGCAGTGCCTATACTGAACTTTCCTTCATTGTCATCTCCACCAAAGCACCCCAGAGAAGCCACAGTCAGTAGCTTTTTTGTGTGTGGAAGCAAAGGGTATTTCCACAGCCCTGCGCTTCTGCTCTTGACATTTTACATTAAGAGAAAGTCCAGACATCAAAAAGAAATATAAGGGGAAGCTGAAAACTGAATATGGATAAATAAAGGAAGCCCTGACTAATGGGAGTTGTTGATGGTAAATGGTATAATTGGTCCTTGCAACTTTATGGAACAGATGGGATTCCTAAAAGATCTTAAGAAAAGATAACTGGAGGGTGGCATATATTATATAACTGTCATATTCTGAACTCAAGGAGAGTGCTGGGGGAAAATAACTAAATTAGGAGCATGTAAAACAAATGTGTTTATTGTTATCTATTATTTATGGCCCTCTGGATAGCTGGTAGCTCATTTGACTATACTTCTGCCTAAACCAATTTAAATTAATCTGGCGGATAAATTGAATAATGTTGTATCAACTGCTTTCCTGCAATCAAGATATATTGCATATAACCCCACTCTCTTAATCCAGTAACCATATTTTCCAATGTTGATGGATAATTGCCTTTAAGTGCATCCCCTGCTCCCTCTGCTTTTAGGTCTGGCTGATAGGACCATTACTGGAAGTGGTGTGTTCCCAGAGCCATTTTGAGAATGCAATTTGGCTTAACTCTCCCATCAGTAATATCAGCATAATCTGAGAGTTCTAAAGGCTATTAGCTTTCTGTAATGGTCTTGGACTCCCTTAACTAGTGACCAAAAAGGATCCAACAGACAAGAGGAAACAAACTTCAACTTTCAACTCCCTAATATTTTCTCCATTTCAGTCATTTCAGGATGAATGTTCACTGTAGTTCATAAGCACATACTCTTAAAGGAAAAGAGTAACTCTGTAAAGATGTGTGCATTCCCTCAGTGACTGCATCAAATCTGTCATTTCCAAAAATAAATTTGTCACTGTTGTCAATCTCTTTCCAGTTATACTTTCCTCGGAAATTGTACTGTGACATATCAAGAAGCTATGAAGAAACAGAATGTTGGTGAGTCTTGCTTTGTAGACCTGTATTAACAACTAAGCTAAAAACATTTCAGTAATGCACAAAATCCCAAGTCTCTTTCACCAATAGGACAGGCTCAGAATTATGAGTTATTTGCACTTCCTGTTTCCTTTTAAACAGTTGGTAGATATTAATTAAGTTTGGCTTTAAAAATCTCAGCTTGCGTATGCTTCTATTCCAGCCTGGAAACCTTTTCTTTTAGTTTTTTTATCAGTGATTGCTTATTGCTTTAATGTTCAATATTAGAGCTGTGATTTTGTGAATTTAGCTTAGATATAGTCTTCACATTTTTTTTTTGTTGTTGTTGTTTGCGGTACGTAGGCCTTTCACTGCTGTGGCCTCTCCCGTTGCGGAGCACAGGCTGCGGACACGCAGGCTCAGCGGCCATGGCTCACAGGCCCAGCTGCTCCACGGCATGTGGGATCTTCCCGGACCGGGGCACGAACCCGTGTCCCCTGCATCGGCAGGTGGACTCTCAACCACTGCGCCACCAGGGAAGCCCCACTTTTTAAGATTAGGCTCCCAGTCTTCCAGTGATCATGATTATCGATAACTATAAAGGTAGACTTGAAGATGGCCCTGTTTCCCCACCGTGGGGTGAGCACTGGAAGGGGTTTTCCAGGTGTGGGTACAGCTAACTGTGGGTCCACCTTTGTTTGCTGTTCCCCTTTGTGATCAGCGAAACCAAATGTTGGCACAGCATTTAGTTTTGGCAGTGTCGTTCTAGACAAGACAGGAGGGGCTGCCTGTTTTATATCATAGAAAAAACTAGATATTTCCAAGAATTGTCCTTTTCAGTTGAAGAATAAAGGACACCCAGAAAACCTTGGGGGTTAAACGTTATGAAGATAATCTCTAAAGATCATACCTTAAACTCTCATGCCAAAGGAAAAACAAAATATATAAACAGACAAACAAAAAATAAATGCTTCTGTGTGTTATATTTCATCAAATGAAACTGTTAATATATGAGTATATTCTGTTTTATCTTGAGTTGATATGAATGTGTAATCTAGTACATGCATATGTAATAGAAATATATTTATATGTGTCTGGACAAAAATCAAAATGAGATCATATTTGGGAAAGTACTTTATGCTTTGCAATACATTTAAAATATAAGATTTATTACGCATAGATTTAGGTAGGCCTAAGAAGCAAAATGTTCCTTTACTATCGCATTGACTTATCCAATTAGAAGTGTTATCTGATTCTTCACTGACATTTTTAGGTAATCATTTGATCACCGTATAGTTTCCCAGCCCCAATCCTTCTTTAAACGGAAAACTGTAAATCAGAAAATATTTACCAGAGGAGCCAAGATGACTGTCTCAAATCATCTCTGGTTTTCAGATGCATGTGTTAGGCAGTATTTCAAAAGGCATAAATATGTATAAATGCTCTGTAAAAATCCCTTGAGTTATTCATATGTTAGCTAATTCTCTATCTTTATACACACAAGCATACATACATACACACATATGTATCCACACATACACATATCTGTGAGTTTTTAAAAGAAAAAACTAGGTATAGGCTTTTTACAGTTTTTATACCTTACCCAAAAAGTCATTTTAAGAAACAAAGATGCTTTGCATTAATTTTCTAACAAGTGTTCTAACTCACACTTGAAGTATATAAAATACAAATAACTTCAACTGTATGTACCTTGAGGGCAGAAATTATGTCTTTCGCTCCTTGTACAATTTGACTACAGATTTTAGGATACTGCTAAATCCAACGTGGATATTTAATAGAGGTTTACATCAAATGGCTGGCTGAAAAATATCTTTCTAATACATTCCCAAATAGAAATCTGTGTTTGACTAGGTTCAGTCACCTCCAATAATAATGAGAGATATATGCTTACAGCATACAGAACACTGGTCCAGGAAGAGCTGAGCAAAGGTGAAGTCAAGCTATAAAACCATCAAGGACCATCCAACCATCTGTAGACTGAACAACTTGGAGTGATGGAGAAGCACTTCTCTTTTCCCAAAAGAGAGTTGCGTTGTAAAGCGATGCCTGTTTATCCAGGTCACCCTTGTTTTATTTCAGAGTGTGCACTTACTCTTCCCCACAGCTGCCAGATGTGACTAGCATGTGATAGTGACACAGCATCTGAAGTAACGAGACACTCTTGTCAAGTAGATCTTATGAGTCTGGAATGTTCCAGATATGGAGCCATGATATTAATCCAGTAAATGCTCTACTTAGACTCAAGTCAGCAGATTTTTATACAGTGACACTTACATACTTAGCATTTTGATAAGGATTTCTGAGGAGTTTCTATCTCTGGGGATTTGCTCTTGTTGGGGAGGACAGAGCTATAGATTAAAAAAGCAACAACAACTAGAGAACAAAACAATTATATGACCCAGTAATAAAATGAATGGTACAGACTATAAGTGTTTGAGGAATAAAGAAATCAGTGTGAACAGCTGTGTTCAGAGGTGGGTTTATGAGAAGAGTGGGTCCTGGGAAATGAGCTGAATTTGGGTTGGTGGAAAAGATGGTAGAGACTTGAGGGAGGGATGTGGCTCATACAAAGTCATAAATATGGAGTGTGAGCATCTGAGTGTCTGTACTACAGTGGTGATCACAGCAGGAGCAGTGGAGTCAGATTTCCTGCTCAACTCAGAGCCTGTCCCTGGGTTACCTCACCTGGCTTTATCTCAATTCTCTTACCTGTAAAATGAGGGAAATAATAGTATATATGTATAAATTTATACTATATATATTATATGAATAATGTGTATAATTTTATGGCTTCTAGATCTCTTATCTCTCTGAGGGTTTTTTTTTTTTTTGGCTAAGTTGGGTCTTCGTTGCTGCGCACGGGTTTTCTCTAGTTGCGGCGAGCGGGGGCTACTCTTCATTGTGGTGCGTGGGCTTCTCATTGCGGTGGCTTCTCTTGTTGCAGAGCACGGGTTCTAGGCACGCAGGCTCAGTAGTTGTGGTGCACGGGCTTAGTTGCTCCACGGCATGTGGGATCTTCCCGGACCAGGGCTCAAACCCGTGTCCCCTGCACTGCCATGCAGATTCTTAACCACTGCGCCACCAGGGAAGTCCCTATTTTTTTATTTTTATTTTTTAAACACAACATGATTATCTTTTAATACACAACCAAAACAAAACACCATAGTAAATTGATGGCAATAAAATATGGTATTTCATTTGCATTACATGAGTAATGGTTAACATCTTTAGTCATAAATGACTTCTTAGAAACCAGCAACAAAGACATTGGTATACCAAGGAAAGTGGGGAAAAAAACCCCAAAAACAGAAGACAATGAAATAACACAAGTGACTAGTAAGGATTAAGCATATGTGAAGATGACTGAGCTGAACAATAACAGAAGAAAAGCAATTTCTTTGTAATATCATATTACCAAAGATTAAAAATCTAACATTTATACAGCTTCAGGAAACAGACCCACATATACTTTTAGAATCTTTTCTTCTCTGCCCTCCATTATATCTGTTTCCTCCAGGTTTCTTTCATCTGGTTGGTGTTTGTTTATTTCTTTAGTGTTTACCTTTTTCATGCTAGACTTTCCTCAAATATCTGGTAATCCTGAGCTGCCTAGGTCTAGAATGAAGTACTTAAAATTCATTGATTCAATATTCAATAAGTATTTATTGAACGCCTATGATGTGCCAGACAGTGTTCTAGGTGCTTGACATTCTAAAATTAAATAAATTAAAGCTCCCTCATTACTATTATAGTTCAACATTTTACTTACGCAGAGCAAAGAGTTTACCCTTCTTTCATAATCCTAATATATCCCAATGACTAATATATGTTTATAATTATAAACATATATTTCAAAAATTATTTTTCCATCCTCTAAGTGTATGTTTTTGCTCCACTGCACAGTACATTGTTTCTTCCTATACATCATTCAGTAAAATCTTTGCTGAGTAATTAATATGTCCCAGGTGCCCATTTCAGCAATATGTAAAACAGAAAAAAAGATTTTTAAACAATAACAAGAAACATGGCCTATCTCCTTGAAAAAAGGAGGTGACATTCTGGTTGCGGAAGTGGGGCATCAAAAAGTACTTAACAGGGCTTCCCTGGTGGCTCAGTGGTTGAGAGTCCGCCTGCCGATGCAGGGGACACGGGTTCGTGCCCCGGTCCAGGAAGATCCCACATGCCGTGGAGCAGCTGGGCCCGTGAGCCATGGCTGCTGAGCCTGAGCATCCGGAGCCTGTGCTCCGCAACGGGAGAGGCCACAACAGTGAGAGGCCCATGTACCACAAAAACAACAACAACAAAAAACTCAACAGTATAAGTATGACAGAAATGGTGTGGAAATTATTATAAGGCAGCAAAGGAGATGAACCATAAGCTGAGCAGGCCATGAAGGTGTGGCAATTCTAACTCTATAGTGTGGTAATTAAACCCTCCGTGCAATAGAGTCAGAAAGAGCTGGACCCTGACTCTGCTACGATTAGCTGTGCAACCCTGGGTGAGTTACTGCAACCTTATAAGCTCCAAGTACCTTGTCCTTAAAGTAAGTATCAGAATATTACCTAATTTTTCAGCGACGTTTGAGTGTCTACCATAGGCCAGGCTCCAGGGATACAATGGTGATTAAGACAGCTTTGGTCTCAGCCCTCATTAAACAATAAACAAGAGTCAAAATTGTGATAAGTATTCTGAATGGGAGATACGAGAATGCAGCTAACAAAACAAACCCTAAAAGAACGGGTTCTCAGAAAGGAGACCAAAGTTCTGTGCTGCCTGTAGTTGACCTGGAGGGTAAGAAATGTCCAGAAGGCCTGTGGTGAAGGGGTAAGAGCAGAGATGGGGGCATGTTGGGGGGGTGCAGAGAGGCAGACAAGGATTTTGACAGACTGTGGATTACAGAGGACCATAAACCGCAATAAAAGGTGTAGACTTTAACCCAAGCATGATGAAAATCTATTGAAGGGTTTTAAATATACTTCACTTAAAGAAGTGTTACAAGGATTACATGAGACATTGCACGTATAATCTCCTTCCTTCCTTCTTTCCTTCCTTCCTTTTGTTCTTTTTATTTCTTTTCTTTTTTTTTTTTTCAAATTATGGGCCTTTTCTACTTCAGGGGAAGTAGTACTAATTTACATCTCACTCATATTATAAAGAGTTTTGTGGTTAGAACCTTAAGTTATGAGACTGGCCTCTTTCTGATTCTTTCTACGCATCCATAGGGCTGCATTCCCCGGAGAGTGGTCCAAATGACTCACCCCTTCATTCAATTCTCATGGGAATAAATTGAAAACACGATTTTAAAACAAATGTGACATTTTTAAGAAATACATAAGACACGCCCCACTCCCACCCCCCCCTTGGAATAGTTTTCATTCTTCTCAGATAAAAGGAAGACCTTGGTGGAAAAGTTTTACAAGCTCTGATGGTGTGAGTTCTTCATAAATGTCCATGTTTTTATTATTTAAAGGAAAGAGAGAAGAGATTGGGAGAGGCCTTGAAGACACAGGGCAGAAGGCACTAGGGTTTGCAGGAGGGGGAGGACAGATGAACAGAGAGAAGAGAAACACGTTCCAGGCTGAGGACTCACTTATTGTGAGTGAAAGAAAATTCACAGCATCCGTTCACACACAGTAAGCTGGAGGGGTGATCCACAGAGTAACCTGGATAGGACAGGGTCAGGGCCAGGGGGTGGGAGAGGCAGAGAATCCAGTGAGATCCAGAGAGAGAGGAAGAATTAGGCTACAGTGTGATAAATAACTCCAGGGTAGAAAGCAAGCAAACAAACAAACAAACAAAAACTATGATTTTGATTCATTAACCTCCCACCCTTTCTAAGATACAAAATACATTTTTTCAAAGTTGTAAATATAAAAAAGTAGGCTCAGGGAAATCCCCTGGCAGTCCAGTGTTTAGGACTCCATGATTTCACTGCCAAGGGCCCGGGTTTGATCCCTGGTCAGGGAAATAAGATCCCACAAGTCCCGGGGTGCGGCCAAAAAAGAAAGAAAGAAAAAAAAAACTAGGCTCAGAGATTCAATAAAATCGCTAAGTAGATTAAATGCATTTCCCCTCCTACACACGGATGAAGAAAACAGTTAATTAATACAGATGAATGCTGTTGCCTGCCAAACCAGCTTCTGTTCGACCAAATGGAAAAAATGAATCTGGGGTCAGATCCCTTCAAATGAAAATGCATGGTTGTGAGCTTCTTCATAAGCCTGAAAGGGGGAGAGTACACTGAGTAATTAATACAGTACATGGTAGCAGAAAAAGAGGCACAGATGTAGAGAACTGATGTATGGATACGGGGGTGGGGGGTAGGCGGTGGGGAGCAGGGAGGAGGGGGGATGGGATGGATTGGGGGATTGGGACTGACATATACACACTACTATGTATAAAATAGATAACTAATGAGAACCTGCTGTAGAGCACAGGGAACTCTACTCAATGCTCTGTGGTGAACTAAATGGGAAGGAAATCCAAAAAAGAGGGGATATATGTATACACAGAGCTGATTCACTTTGCTGTACAGCAGAAACTAACACAACATTGTAAAGCAACTGTACTCCAATAAAAATTTTTTTAAATACAGTATGTGGTATTGTACTGTATAGTACATTAATTCATATCATATAAAAACAAGTTGATCAGTTATACAGTGGTTTGTTCATTTATAGAGTATTAAGTCAGTCTGAAAGAACCTAAGATAATCATAAAATTAAATGAATGATACTAGTAAAACAAACAAATAAATCTATTAAAAGAAAACTAGCAGTGATCTACTAACAGAAAACTAGCTCCCTAAGTTTAATAGACTTCATACAGCTAGCACAAAGGCAGTTCAGTGTTAGAGTGCTATTTCCCCACTTTTATTCTGGCCTGAAATCTGAAGTCAACCATGTTAATTTTTTTTAGAAAACTGGAATAATTTTGTTGTAACTACATAAGTTATTAGATGAAATGTTTCCCATATTGCCTCTAAAATGCTAGAAAAAAGAGCTGCTGTGCCATAGATAATTTGTAACTGTCTTTGCTTATATAAATTCCGGTTTAGAGATCTTCCCCTATTTTTGATAAATGTGTTAAATTTTTGAATGTGAAGTTTTAGGAGAAAGCATTTGTCTTACACTATTCTTAGTTTATACATCGTTGTGAAAGCCAGTCAAAAGAAAGACAACAGAGCTATTTTTAGGAGGTTTTCCTACATTTTTATTGCCTTTTAATGAAAGAGATCCTTGCGTTTTGAGGAGGAGATGATGAATGGTAGGGAGTGTGAAGTTTAAAAGAACATATATCTCAGCTATAAATTCCATAATGTGGATACAATCCCTTTTGTTTAGATCTCTTAACTTTTCCCCAAGCAATGGATAGCCCATTTGGGAAACCTTCACGTATTTAAGCTATATTTACATATCAGAATTGTGTTTTGGTGAAGCAGGTGATAAAGACAAGGGAATCTTCCAGAATGTAAAGAGGAAAAATAAATAAATAGGAATCAAAAAACACCCCGAGCTTGTAAAATATTCACTCATATTCAGACTGGGACAGCACACAAAAGGCTGAGTACATCCATCTTGATGAAATTTTGTTAATTGCAAAAATAAAGACAAAAACTCTACAAGCTTCCTGGAAGAGAGGGAGGGAAGGGGGGAAGAGAGAAAGAGAGAGAGAGGGAGGGAGAGAGAAAGGAAGAAAGAAAGAGAGAGAGAGAGAGAGGGGGAAAGAGAGAGAGAGAGCCTACAAAGAAACAAGAATCCAACTGCATTAGACTTTTACGAGTCAGATGGTAGATGACAATGAAGCAACTTACTCAGATATTCAGATTTTCAGGGGAAGCATTTTGAGTCTAGAACTTAACATTATATATAGTGCATATATATTACATGTACATATATGTGCAATTTTGTTTTTGAAGATGTATGTTCATATGGTTCAAAAATTGAAATAATATAAAAATAGATAACATACAAAGAGAGGACTCCCACCCCGTCCCTTCCTCTCCCTCAAAGATGGTAATTGTTTTTGTGTGTGTGTGTATTCTTTTAATACTTTTTTGTAAATACATACACAAATGTGAATATAGACATCTATTTATTTTCCCTTTTCTTACACAGTTTATAGCTTTATGATAAATACTGTTCTATTAGTTTTTAATCACTTAACCAACAATGTTGGAGACTTCACTTTTTTGATACCACAGTCTTGGTCAGGTCACTCTTTTTTATAGCTTCCTAGGACTGTGCTGTGTGGATACATCAGAGTTCATGCCACTAGTCCCCTATTGCTGGACTTTAGCAGTTTCCAAACTTGTAGTGTTATAAACAGTCATGCAATTAATAATATTGTATAAATGTTATTTCTTAAATGTCCACATGTATCTGTAGGATGACTTCCCAGTAGCAGGATTACTGGAAATGTTAAATGCATTTACATAAATAATATCAAATTTCTTTCCTTAAGAGTCGTTCCATTTTGGAATCCAGAAAACAATGTATAAAAGCACTGGTTTTCCCACAGTTTTGCTAGAAGAATATGTCAACCTTTTGGAATTTTGCCAATAAAAAAATGTAAAAAATGATATCTCAGTGTAGATTGAACTTGCACTTCTCATATTACCACCATCGAGGTATTACTTCTTTTCCTATGTTTGAGGGGCATTTACACATATATCTGTGAACTATTTTAACCCCCTTTCTTTGGGGCTGTTATCCTGTTTTATCTCAATATCTAGGAGCTATTTCTATATTAGGGAATAAGCTTTTGTTAATGAATGAGTTACAATCCCCGCCCACCAATCATCACCAATTTTTCATTTATCCTTTGAGTTTTTGTATGGTGTATTCTTCATTCCATGAAGTTCTTGATTTTTCTGCAGTCAAAATTGTCATTCTTGTCTTTAATGACTTCTGGATTTTGCATTATATTAAGAAAGACCTTCCCCATTTCAACATATAAAATAGTTCCATGATGCTGTAGCCTTTGCATGGTTTTATTTTCAAAATTTCAACTATTGATCTGTTTAGAATTTGTCCTGGTGTAAGATGTGCAATGTTAACTTACTCCAGATGGCTAGCTGCTCTTTCTAACACCACTGATCAAAAGTTTATATTTTTTAATGAACAGAAACCATGGGTTGATGTTTGTTTATAATTTCAGATTGGGGAAGGCTTTTCTACCATAATACACAATCCAGTAACCATGAAAAGATGAGACTGATATTCGGAGCACATGAAAATGGAAAGCTTCATCTTTACTCACTGTTTTCTAATAGCACCTTTATCACATATTAAACTCCTGTGTATATTTTTGTCTATTTTTGATCTTATTATTCTGTTTTATGTGCCTGCTTACATATAAGCACTGCACGACTCTACCTACTGAGGTTTATAGTAGACTTCATATCTGCTAGAACTAGTTTCTGCTCATTGCTCTTTGTTTGAGTTTATCTGGCTAAACTGCTTATTTTTTATGTGAACTTCAGAATCATTTCATCTGGTCCCAGTCCATGTCACATTTATGATCACATTAAATTAAATTAAAACAAACACAAGACCTTGGGAAAATAGACCCCACTGATATCGAATCTTCCTTTCTATGACTGTATGTTTTTCTATTATTTTAAGTTTACCTTTCTGTACTTTAGAAGTGGTTTAAAGTTTTTTTCATACAGGATTTGCACGTTTCTTGCTAAGTTTAGGCCTATGGTTTTATTTTTAATGTGGCTATTAAAAGTGGGGTCTTCCATTACATCTTTAAACCAGTAGTTTTATGTTTAGGTAAATTCTATTTATTTATGTATATTAATTTTATATTCCACCAAGTTACTCTATTACCCAATACTTGTAGTGTTTCGCTTTCCTACTTAGTGTTCTAGGTTTTCCATGAAAAACATTAGTCTACTGCAAGTAGTAATAGTTTTACCTCCTCCTTTCCAATAATTTTCTTCTCTTGTCTAATTTATAGGTTAATCTCATTCAGACAATGTTATATTGTCATAATGACAATGCATATTAATTCTTGTCCTTGACTTTAGTGAGAAAGCCTACAGTATCTCCCCATTAGTATGATGCTGGCTTTTGGATCTATATCCATATGTCCACATATAGATAGGTGATCAACTTAAGAAAGGAAGTATAAAGTGATTCCTGTATTGTTGATGTTTTTAGCAAAAATGAATGTGTATTTTTAAAATTAATTTATTTATTTACTTTTGGCTGTGTTGGGTCTTCATTGCTGTGCAGGGCTTTCTGTAGTTGCGGAGAGCAGGGGCTACTCTTCATTGCAGTATGCAGGCTTCTCATTGCGGTGGCTTCTCTTTGTTGCAGAGCACGGGCTCTAGGCGCACAGCGTTCAGTAGTTGTGGCATGCAGGCTCAGTAGTTGTGGCTTGTGGGCTCTACAGCACAGGCTCAGTAGTTGTGGTGCATGGGCTTAGTTGCTCTGCAGCATGTGGGATCTTCCTGGACCAGGGATCAAACCCATGTCCCTTGAATTGGCAGGCGGATTCTCAACCACTGCGCCACCAGGAAAGTCCCCAAAAAATGAATGTGTATTTTGTCAAATACCTTTTTGGAATCCAAGTAGATAATCACATAATCTATATGAATAGTTTGATAATATCAAACCAGAGGGTATATGGGCTCTCTTTCCAATCTGCTCAATGTTCTATAAAACTAAAACTGCTACAAATAAAGCCTATTAATTTAAAAAATTAACTTGTATATATATTTAAAGAAAGGGTGGCATAAGTTTCAAGATACTGTACTAACTGAGAATGATTGAGAAGACAAGAAGGAAAATATTTAGAAATAGAGGACTTGTTAGCCTTAAACTTAGAATATTCTTAATGGAATCACAACGCTTCAGTAGAAACACATATCCTTCCATACAAATTCTATATTTTTTGGAGGTTTTCAATTTTCTGATTTACCTTATACAAAGTTACATAAACCTGATTAAAGTAACAGAATATAAATTGATATTATTAATCTTAATGACATAAAATTATAACAACAAAAACTGGAAAGTAGAGGGTGAAGAAAACGGGGGAGAGATGGTGAATGTACTTTTTCAAAATGGTGAGATACTAACTAAAAGTGATAAAGAAATATAAGATGTATATTTTAATGACATAAAGAAAACAACTTTGAGGATGAAAATCATGTAGTGAAATTTAAAAGTCAATAGAAAAGGGAGATGATATTTGGTGTGTAATTCCACATATGTTCATAGAGGAGAATAAATAAATATTAACTGCTAGAGACCTTGAAGATGGCAGAAGAGTGAGATGCAGAGATCACCTTCCTCCCCACAAATACATCAGAAATACAGCTACACGTGGAATAACTCCTACAGAACACCCACTGAATGCTGGCAGAAGACCTCAGACCTCCCAAAAGGCAAGAAACTCCCCTCGTACCTGGGTAGGGCAAAAGAAAAAAGAAAAAACAGAGACAAAAGAATAGGGACAGGCCCTGCACCAGTGGGAGGGAGCCATGAAGGAGGAAAGGTTTCCACACACTAGGAGCCCCTTCACTGGCAGAGATGGAGGGGTGGCGGAGGGGGAAAGCTTCGGAGCCATGGAGGAAAGCGCAGCAACAGGGGTGTGGAGGGCAAAGCGGAGAGATTCCTGCACGGAGGATCGGTGCCGACCGGCACTCACCAGCCCGAGAGGCTTGTCTGCTCACCCGCCAGGGCGGGGTGGCAGCTGGGAGCTGAAGCTCAGGCTTTGGAGGTTGGATCCCAGCTAGAGGACTGGGGTTGAGGACTGGGGTTGGTTGCGTGAACACAGCCTGAAGCGGGCTAGTGCGCCACAGCTAGCTGGGAGGGAGTCTGGGAAAAAGTTTGGACCTGCCTAAGAGGCAAGAGACCATTGTTTCTGGTTGCACGAGGAGAGGGGATTCAGAGCACCGCCTAAACGAGCTCCAGAGACGGGTGCGAGCCGCGGCTAACAGCGCGGACCCCAGAGACAGGCATGAGATGCTAAGGCTGCTGGTGCAGCCACCAAGAAGCCTGTGTGTGAGCACAGGTCACTCTCCACACTCCCCTCCCGGGAGCCTGTGCAGCCCGCCACTGCCGGGGTCCCGGGATCCAGGAACGGCTTCCCCGGGAGAGCGCACGGCGCACCTCAGGCTGCTGCAACGGCAGGCTGGCCTCTGCCACCGCAGGCTCGCCCCACATCCGTACCCCTCCCTCCCCCCGGGCCTGAGTGAGCCAGAGCCCCCGAATCAGCTGCTCCTTTAACCCCGTCCTGCCTGAGCGAAGAACAGATGCCCTCAGGTGACCTACACACAGAGGCGGGGCCAAATCCAAAGCTGAGATCCGGGAGTTGTGAGAACAAAGAAGAGAAAGGGAAATCTCTCCCAGCAGCCTCAGGAGCAGCAGATTAAAGCTCCACAATCAACTTGATGTACCCTGCATCTGTGGAATACCTGAATAGACAATGAATCATCCCAAATTTGAGGCGGTAGACTTTGGGAGCAATGATATATATATATATTTTTTTTTTTTCCTTTTTCTCTTTTTCTGAGTGTGTATGTTTATGCTTCTTTGTGTGATTTTGTCTGTATAGCTTTACTTTTACCATTTGTCCTAGGGTTCTGTCTGTCCGATTTTTTTTTTAATATAGTTTTTAGAGCTTGTTGTCATTGGGGGATTTGTTTTTTGGTTTGGTTGCTCTCTTCTCTCTTTCTTTCTTTCTTTTTTTAAATTACTTAAATTTTTTTCTTATTGTTAATAATTTTTTAAATCTTAATAACTTATTTTTATTCTTTTCTTTCTTCCTTTCTTTTTTCTCACTTTTCTTCTGAGCCGTGTGGCTGACAGGTTCTTGGTGCTCTGGCCTGGTGTCAGGCCTGTGCCTCTAAGGTGGGAGGGCCAAGTTCAGGACCTTGGTCCACCAGAGACCTGCCAGCTCCATGTAATATCAAACAGCAAAAGCTCTCCCATAGATCTCCATCTCAACGCTAAGACCCAGCTCCACTCAACCACCAGAAAGCTACAGTGTTGGATACCCTATACCAAACAATTAGCAAGACAGGAACACAACTCCACCCATTAGCAGAGGGGCTGCCTAAAATCATACTGAGGTCACAGACACCACCAAACTCACCACAAGATGCGGTCCTGTGCACCAGAAAGACAAAATCCAGCCTCATCCACCAGAACACAGGCACTAGTCCCCTCCACCAGGAAGCCTACACAACCCACTAAACCAACCTTACCCACTGGGGACAGACACCAAAAACAACGGGAACTACGAACCAGCAGCCTGCAAAAAGGAGGCCCCAAACACATAAGTTAAGCAAAATGAGAAGACAGAGAAACACACAGCAGATGAAGGAGGAAGGTAAAAACCCATCAGAACAAACAAAACATGAGAAATAGGCAGTCTACCTGAAAAAGAATTCAGAGTAATGATAATAAAGATGAACCAAAATTTTGGAAATACAATGGAGAAAATACAAGAAATATTTAACAAGGAACTAGAAGAACTAAAGAGCAAACAAACAATGATGAACAACACAATAAATGAAATTAAACCTTCTCTAGAAGGAATCAATAGTAGAATAACTGAGGCAGAAGAATGGATAAGTGACCTGGAAGATAAAATAGTGGAAATAATTACTGCAAAGCAGAATAAAGAAAAAACAATGAAAAGAATTGAGGAGTGTCTCAGAGACTTCTGGGACACTATGAAACATACCAACATTCAAATTATAGGGGTCCCAGAAGAAGAAGAGAAAAAGAAAGGGACTGAGAAAATATTTGAAGAGATTATAGTTGAAAACTTCCCTAATATGGGAAAAGAAATAGTTAATCAAGTCCAGGAAGCGCAGAGAGTCCCATACAGGATAAATCCAAGGAGAAACATGGCAAGACACATATTAATCAAACTATCAAAAATTAAATACAAAGAAAATATATTAAAAGCAGCAAGGGAAAAACAACAAATAACATACAAGAGAATCCCCATAAGGTTAACAGCTGATCTTTCAGCAGACACTCTGCAAGCCAGAAGGGAGTGGCAGGACATATTTAAAGTGATGAAAGGGAAAAAGCTGCAACCAAGATTATTCTACACAGCAGGGACCTCATTCAGCTTCGACAGAGAAATACAACCTTTACAGACAAACAAAAGTTAAGAGAATTCAACACCACCAAACCAGCTTTACAACAAATGCTAAAGGCACGTCTCTAGGCAGGAAACACAAGAAAAGGAAAAGACCTACAATAACAAACCCAAAACAGTTAAGAAAATGGTAATAGGAACACACATATCAATAACTACCTTAAATGTAAATGGATTAAATGCTCCAGCCAAAAGACATAGACTACCTGAATGGATACAAAAACAAGACCTGTGTATATGTTGTTCACAAGAGACCCATTTCAGACCTAGGGACACATACAGACTGAAAGTGAGGGGATGGAAAAAGATATTCCATGCAAATGGAAATCAAAAGAAAGCTGGAGTAGCAATTCTTGTATCAGACAAAATAGAATTTAAAATAAAGACTATTTCAAGAGACAAAGAAGGACACTACATAATGACCAAGGGATCAATCCAAGAGAAGATATAACAATTGTAAATATTTATGCACCCAACATAGGAGCACCATAGGATACATAAAGAAAATTCTAACAGCCATAAAAGGGGAAATTGACAAGTAACACAATCATAGTGGGGGACTTTAACACCCCACTTTCACCAATGAACAGATCATCCAAACTGGAAATAAATAAGGAAACACAAGCTTTAAATGATATATTAACAAGATGGACTTAACTGATATTTATAGGACATTCCATGCAAAAACAATAGAATACACTTTTTTCTCAAGTGCTCATGGAACATTCTCCAGGATTGATCATATCTTGGGTCACAAATCAAGCCTTGGTAAATTTAAGGAAATTGAAATCATATCAAGTATCTTTTCTGACCACAACTCTATGAGACTAGATATCAATTACAGGAAAAAATCTGTAAAAAATAGAAACACATGGAGGCTAATCAATACACTACTAAATAACCAAGAGATCACTGAAGAAATCAAAGAGGAAATCAAAAAATACCTAGAAACAAATGACAATGAAAACACGACTACCCAAAACCTGTGGGATGCAGCAAAAGCAGCTCTAAGACTTTTCGGAGTGGCTGCCAAAACATCTGGGATGACAAAACCAGAAGTGTGGGAGAATTGCCACACCATGGGGCAAATTTTAAACAATATAAAACAAGAGATAAGAGGGAGCTTAGAAAATAAATTTTCTCTTTCTTCTCTCCAGGGCACAGATTTTCCTATAGCCTGTTCAGAGCAGTCCTACATGGACATTTCTGCTGAGATACCTACTGGTTATCTTTGCAGCTCACATGAAAGCAATGGCCAGAGCAGTGATACATTTCTTTCAGTTATTTCTCATCCTTCTGCCGCACTTCCCCATTCCTCACTCTTGCTTCTCTGAGTTTTTACCTCCCAGTAAAAGCATCAGCTCTTGATACTTGCTATGGACTGAATGTTTTTCATTTATTGAAGCCCCATGTGATGGTATTTGGAGATGGGGCCTTTGGGAGTTAATTAGGGTTAGATAAGTTCATGAGGGTGGGGACCTCATGATGGGATTAGTGTCTTTAGATGAAGAAGCACCAGAGAAGACACAGAGAGAAGACAACCATCTTCAAGTTAGGAAGAGAGTCCTCACCAGAACCTAACATTGTTGGTACCCTGATCTTAAACTAGCCTCCACAACTGTGAGACAACAAATTTATGTTGTTTAAGCCACCCAATCTGCATTATTTTTATGACAGTCTGAGCTGACTAACACAATGCTGAAGTCAGGCTTTATTTTCTAGGGAAACTGCTAAGCCAACATCCATCATTTTATGAATATTGGATATCCATTTCACCTACTTCTTATTTGCCTGAGGCTCTGTCCATGATCCTGGTGCCTGTTCTATTCAGTAGAGCTCCTTCATTTCCATTATTGAAGGAGCAATCTTGTATCTCATAGCTTGTGCTGGCATGTACATCTGGTCTCTGAAATCCAGCTCTTGGGACTTAACTCATTTGAGGGTTCTGAGTCCAGATTTGCTGCCCTAACAAGATAAAAACACAGACGTTGGGAAGGAGCTCTATTGACTCATACCCAGAACTGCTAACACTTAGCAATCTGGATGACCTATAAGAAAGAATCATCTATGAAAAGAAGCATTTGCAACTTTTTTGTATATCTTTTGCCCTGTTGACTCCAGCTAACCTTCCTGAAGCTGGATCATACCTACTATATCCTGTGAGTAAATAGTACTACCTCTTACCAACATGGTATTCCTCGTGTAGGTCTTGATCACAAATTTCCTTGCACAGCCTTGATGATAAACTGCGTTGTTTTGCCTATTTAGCATAATAGGCTGTTACATGAGACTTTTTCTATCTCAGTGTTGATGGAAACCCCCAAATCAGAGAATAATGGGGGTCACCTATTCCTCCCCCACCCCATCCTAAAGCAAAGTGCTCAGCCCTATAAGGAAGCTGCATTTGCAAAGAACTACACTAGATCTCCCAACGCTCACCCATTATTCAACTTCAGAGTATAAAATTAAGAGGTTAAAAATTCTGATAAGGTGAAGTGTTTTGGAGAAGGGTGTCAATATTCTAAGTGTCCCAGGAAGGAAGCCAAGTGAATGAGAGAGGACTCTGAGAAAAGCACTCTGGTCTTGGTGGTGCCAGACTCTCAGTGGGAGGAATGTGAAGATGAGAGCCTGGCTGAAGTGGCCGCCCTGAAGAAAGGTTTGCACTGGGAAGTAACTGCCTTCAAACTGCAGTGGAACAAAGATATTTATGGACCAGATATGGATCCTGCTGTGGTAAACTGGCCTAGGGATTCATTTAAAAATTATTCCACTCAAGGGACTTCCCTGGTGGCACAGTGGTTAAGAATCTGCCTGCTAATGCAGGGGACATGGGTTCAAGCCCTGGTTCGGGAAGATCCCACATGCCGCTGAGCAACTAAGCCCGTGCACAACTACCGAGCCTGTGCTCTAGAGACTGCAAGACACAGCTGCTGAGCCCATGTGCCACAACTACTGAGCCTGCACTCTAGAGCCCACGAGCCACAGCTACTGAGCCCAACTGCCACAACTACTGAGCCTGCGTGCCACAACTGCTGAAGCCTGCGCACCTAGAGCCTGTGCTCCGCAACAAGAGAAGCCACCACAATGAGAAACCCGCACACCGCAATGAAGAGTAGCCCCTGCTCGCCGTAACTAGAGAAAGTCCGCACACAGCAATGAAGACCCAACGCAGCCAAATAAATAAATAAATAAATAAATAATCAGTTAATTTAAAAAAATATTCCACTCAAGATCACTTTGGAAGACCATTTTCATCTAATGGATGGGCCACAGGAAACCAAGTGGAAAGATGGAGTCTAGCTGGCTGGCGAGGGGACATTAGGATAAGGAGAGCTTCAGTAAGAGTCGCAGCAGGGATACCGTAAGAGACTCAGTTCTACATATTTCCAGCAGCAGGGCCCCCTAGGCCTGATCACATGTGTACAAAGAGCAGTTAGCGAGTGGAGAAGGAAGTGGGCCATGAAGAGGACAACCATGCCTTCCTTCCCCCACTGTGGTATTCTCTGCTTAGTCAGGCCTTAGCTTTGGGAAGGAGAAATTTAAATTGGGTAAGAGTTTAGAATTTTGAATTACCCTCTACTGGGCCTGTCTTCCTATTTTCAAATAACGTCCAGAAGTTAAGGAATCAAGCCTGCGGGTCATCTGGGAGTAGGGAAAAATAACTTGTGAAACTGATCTGAAAGAAAAACGGGAGAAAATACATAAAGTTGGTTTCTGGTTATCATTCCAAAATCCAATTTTTAATAAATCAGCAACAAATATACACCTCTTTTTTCAGGTCTTTTCTACATATATGTACATTCCAGCAAAACTGAACCGTGATTCCTATATTTAATGAAGACCCTATTGGCATTTTGCTCAGAATAACTCATCTTTTGCAGGGTTGGATCATGTATTGCAGAACTTTTGGCATTCTACATTCTTGCCTGTTAAACATCAGTTAAGCTCTCCAGTAATTTTTTTTTTTTTTGCACTATGCGGGCCTCTCACTGTTGTGGCCTCTCCTGTTGCGGAGCACAGGCTCCAGACGTGCAGGCTCAGCAGCCATGGCTCACGGGCCCAGCCGCTCCACGGCATGTGGGATCATCCCGGACCGGGGCACAAACCCGCGTCCCCTGCATCGGCAGGCGAACTCTCAACCGCTGCGCCACCAGGGAAGCCCTTTTTTGTGTGTGTGTGTGGTACGCGGGCCTCTCACTGTTGTGGACTCTCCCGTTGTGGAACACAGGCTCCGGACACGTAGGCTCAGCGGCCATGGCTCACAGGCCCAGCCACTCCGTGGCATGTGGGAATCCTCCCGGACCGGGACAAGAACCCACATCCCCTGCATCGGCAGGCGGACTCTCAACCACTGCGCCACCAGGGAAGCCCATCTCCAGTAATTTTGACAAATGTTTTCTAAGACCAGTACCTCCACAAATTGAGAAGCACTAACTCAGGGTAAATGCATTAATGCTGACAACCTAGGTATCTTGAAATGACATGGTAACCCTCATGCATATATGGCAAAAGTGAACCTTGGGTGGAAAACTCTAGATTCTCTCCCCAGTTAAGATCTCACAGATTTAATAATTTACATCTCAGTAGGAATAAAAGAAGAATCCATTGAAACCAATTAAGTTCTTTGGGATGCAGTGTACCCCTTGAAATGGAACCTACGGCCCAACTATGAATCTAGAATACATTCCATGTTGGAATCCTACCCAAACATAATATGCTACAAAAGTTTATGGTCCCAAAGTGCCATCTGCAATAATATGATGAAAATGAAATCCAAGAGAGTTATCACCTGTGCACAGTGGCAAGTACTGATTTGTCAGAGATCATATTTGCTGCAAATATTGCCAAAGACTTTTGAACCTGTAAATAAGAGTGTCTAAAATACAACTCTCTACGACATTAAGAATTTATGATGGGACTTCTTGCAAGTGGGGCCTGAAAAGATGATATCGTCAAAAAGTGGGATTCAAATATAAGAAAATTAAATAAGGAAATAAAAATAAAACATGTTGCACTGTGTCAGGAACATAGAGGTTTAAATAAACCAAAACACACACAAATGCACACACATACACACACTCACACAAACTAAAGAAAGAGGAGGTCTAGGAGGAGGAATAGATGAAGGAAAAGGAAGAGGATGAGAAAGATGAAGAGGAGGGAGGAGGTTAAGTAGAAGGAAGGAAGGGAGGGGAAGTAGAACCAGCAATTATACATCAAAGAATTAGTCTTCTGTCCCCCAGGGATTTGAGAGATGACCTGCCATCGGTTATCAAGGAGTGAGAATCTGAAAATAAAGGGGATAAGATCAGCACTGGCTATATTAAAAATTAAAATGGATCCAGCTTGAAGGAAATAAAACTAGAGGCAAAAGTATTCTATGCAAGAGGTTCTTGAACCGAATCACTCAAAGGTGAATAGACATCAAAGGCAGATGTTGCAAAGTATACTTAGCCTCCGAGTTCCCTCAAAATAGCAGGTTTATGACAGTCACTAAATAAATAAATAGATGCAATGGAGACCGTAAAATAAGTGATCCCAGGGGACTAGTCCTGTAAACTAGAGCTTTGTCTACAATAAATGCACTATGGCTGAACGTATAGAGACTCTTTTTACAAAGTAGAGAGATGAACTAATGACATGAAATACAACGTCTAAACTACTATGACATAAATAATATAGGAATAAGACATTTTAATAAAATACACCTTTAAAAGTCTCTACTCTCATCATTTGGTGGAAGTGCACAATGCAACAGCCTTCACTCGACTTAGCTTACTCTTCTCCCTTTAAGAATACAACTCTGGGAAAATAACAACGAAAACATGATTTTAAATTAAAATTTTAAATAATGAAACGAGCCTCAGCATTCTTTCCAAAACTGAGAGTGTAAGACTTAGCAAACGGGTTGGACCAAAAAAGGAAGATGGAGTGTAAATATCAGCCAGTTGTTGATACTTTTTTGCTTGTTCCCTCTTAATTTCTTACTCATAGCCCCTGAAATCTGCTCATTCTGCCTGAGAGGATGATTACACAAAGTGATACATCTCCCAGAGATGTCTTTGAGCAAGCTAATTCATACTTAAGAATCGTTAATGCATCAATAAAATAAATTTAAAAAAAAGAATAGTTAATGTAAATCAAGCACTTACCAAACACTCAGCACCTTACATGTAGCAATTTATTTAATTCACACAACACTCATATGAGATTGATATTCTTGTCAGCCACATTTGACAAATGAAAAGTTGAGAAGACTGAGCTACGAGGAGAGGAAATAACTTGTCCAATGTATGCAGCCTGGAGGAAGGAGGAGAGTCAACTTTTAAACCTGTAATGCCTCTCCACTCCCAAGCAAAACAACTAACTGCTGATGTGCTTGCATGAATAGAAAAATGAGACACACCTAGTGTCTTTCATAAACAAGCTTAGAGACTTGACTTGGGGGACGCGTGAAGGAATGTAGACCCTCAGAAGGTAGAGAGTGTTGACTTGGAGAAGAGAGATGCAATGTTTAGGATACGTGGGAGGCTCCCGGCCATGTGGGGTGGTTGCCATGTCATTTCTCATGAGATGTGTAACTTCCAACCCTCCTTTTCTTCTGACCAGGAGGTAAAGCAAGGGGAGAAATAGTACTGAAAATGGAAAATCAATTTTGAGAAGATAGATGGTCATTTGGGGGCACAATTATTCCACAGATTAATTAAGATAAATCTGGACCAGCTGAAAAAATAAAAGTTAAAAATATTCTAACATTTCTTACTAGGAAGAAAATTCTGAAGGACAAAAACCCTTCTAGAACACCTCTATACTACACTTTTATGCAGATGTGACATAGCACAGTTCTTTGATTGTTTGCAAATTGTTGTATCTCTAATGACTTTTGAAATTACTAAAAGAGGTAGCAATAATTTCTTTCTCATTTTACAAGTTTGTAAATTACTCCTCAATTTATCTTACAGAATTGTAATGATCAAAAAATAATAATTTTATCTGTAACTTTATTCAATTAAAACACTTGAATTCTTTTTTCATTGATTTCCCAATTTTCAAATTTGCCAAATGCAGCATTTGTTTATATTATATACCTTAAATATAGATATCTGTTTGCCTGTTGATATTTTAAAGATGCACTAAGGAAGGAATCTGTAAAGCCTGAAATTGCTTACCCCCAGAAAAAATAAATAGGTAATACACTAGATTGATCAACCAATATTTTATTGATCATTTGTTAAATGGACATTTAATAAATGTTCACTGAACATTTTCTGTATGCTAGATATAGGGTGGAGTACAAGATTACAGAAGGCATGCTGGCCCATGCTCTCCAGAAAAGGGCTATAATAAACACACAGTCATCATAGGAGGAGGGTTTCTTTTTTTTTTTTTTAAGATTTATTTATTTATTTATTTGACTGAGTTGGGTTGCTGCTGTAAATTAGTGCACACTAGTTTTCTCTAGTTGCGGTGAGCAGGGGCTAATCTTCACTGTGGTGCATGGGCTTCTCATTGTGGTGTCTTCTCTTGTTGTGGACCATAGGCTCTAGGCACATGGGCTTCAGTAGTTGCAGCACTTGGGCTCAGTAGTTGTGGCTCGCTGGGTCTAGGGCACAGGCTCAGTAGTTGTGGCATGCAGGCTCACTATTTGTGGCTTGAGGGCTCACTAGTCATGGTTCATGGGCTCTAGAGCACAGGCTCAGTAGTTGTGGCATGCAGGTTCAGTAGTTGTGGTATGCAGGCTCAGTAGTTGTGGCACACAGGCTTAGTTGCTCCACGGCAGGTGGGATCTTCCTGGACCAGGGCTTGAACCCATGTCCCCTGCATTGGCAGGTGGATTCCTAACCACTGTGCCATCAGGGAAGCCCCAGGGAGGAGGTGCTGACAAGTACTTTGAAAATCATATACAATGGGTCAGAGAACAGGGAGGAAGTCATTTGTGCTGGTGGGCAAAAATAAAAGAAGACAATCTGGGAACTAAACCTAAGGAATGGAGGAGGCAGAAAAATAAATTTTCCAGATTCTCTGAAATATAGATTATTATTTGGGGAAAATGGAAGCATAAAGAAAAATGTAACTTGGATCAAGGTGATGAAGGGCCTAGAAGGCCAATCTAGATCTATTTGTATTACACAGATAAAACATCTGGATGACTGATCTTTTCATCCAGATACATGGCATTATTCTAGCACTTGACTTGGAATTTTCAAATAACAAATGTCAAGAAAACATAATCCTTGGGTAAAGGTCAAGGAATATCTGAATTTGATTTTGGAATTTTTTCCCAAGGGGAAGTCTTACTACTATCCCTTGAGACTTAAAACAAAAAGAAATCAAGGTTAAGAAAATAAATCCTGACAAGATGTCAAAAGAGTCAGATGGTCTATAACATAAAATGGGTCTACTCCAATTCTCACTGACATAATTTTATGGACATGAATATTTTAAATGGTCTCTAAAGTGGTATAGTACTTTCAACCCACACACAACCAAGATGCGAGGTTGTTGCATTGGCTATTCCTGGATCAGTATTTTAAATGGTAAAATGCACACTGGTATCCCCTGAACTTACTTTGAGGTTCAGGAGTCTTTATTTATTAGTGCATGCACTTAAATCTGTAAGCTGGAAAGTCATGAGTTCAATCATAAATTTGGGAGTCATGAATTTGTAGGCAGTCTAGAGTTCAATCATAAATTCTGGAGTCATGAATTTGGCATTGGTTTCAGTCTTACCAAAATGTATCTTCCTAACTCTAATCCAGAGACATCACTGTGGCCTCCAAACCTTAATCCCTAGGTAGGCACAACTCCAACTATAAACACTGGGAGTTTTTCACATTTTAAACTGTAAACCACATATAACCAAGAGTTTGGTTGTGACTTTAAATGTGTATGAAACTCAGATTTTGACCCCTATAAGCATAAAATAAAAATAAAAATTCTTCAAGCACACATTTTAGCAAAAAAGACTGTTTTTCTGTTTCTTGAGTGGGGCATGAGTTAAGGATAATCTGTCACCATAACTTTGAACTACTTGATCTTGGTATGCTTTTTTGGTCTAGTTTTAATGTTTCTTAAACTCAATTTCTCTTGTCTCCTTTAAAATGGACTAATCTCCAATCATCATGGAAATAAGTCAAGTAAATGAAAAATCATAAATTACATTGGGACTCACTAATTCAGTCAGTTTATTTGGAAACAAATGCCTGGGGCTTCAAAGAGAAACAACTGCCTTAGCTCCAATTCATTGTATTCATTGGCCAATTTAACTTGCCAGGGAAATGATAGATGATTTAACAAAGTGAGTGGTCAATGTGACTTTCTGTTCCATCCATAGAAGTGTCGGGGGTGGGAAGGAGGTGGGAGCCGGGAGGATGGAAAAAGTCTGGAGCATTCATTCTACATCATGGTTTATATGAAACATTCAGGTTAGTTACATCTCTACCCCCCCGCCAAGGAAGTATCATAAAACAACCCCAACATTTTCAAAGTTAAATGCTTTCAATTCAATTCTCCTTTAATTCTCCATACTATAAAGCATTTTTAGGAAGGTACGAATCCTCAAAGGCTATGAAATATCAAATGAGATCTGTACCTATCAGAAAATAATTGACCCCCCCCTTACAGTTTAAGTTACATTGTTAGAAACGAAAACCAGAGGATATCAACAAGAAGAAGAACACCACCAAAATGAATTCGAGAAGTAAATGATATTTATGTTATAGTCATATTGTGGTTTCTAGGTGTAAATGTATGTCTGTATTATGACCTAGTCATTTGAGATCTGAGAGAGATTTTATTGTTCCCATTTATCAGAAAAAGAAAACTGACAAATGGAAAGATTTAATGATATATTCAAGACCACACACTTGATAAATAGAAAACAGATATCCATAATCGTTCCAACTTTCCACTATAATTCACTAATTATTAAAATGTAAGTGAGGGAAAAGAGCTATAGACAATAAGATATTTTGTAGAATCCAATATAATATTTATTCATTCATTTGTTTAAAAATGGTTTCATATATTCACTGTCTCACACTTTATCATGAACTAGTGAATAGGTAAAATGAAAAATAAAATATAGTTTTGAAAGAAACAGGTTGTCAAATATAGAATTTCTAGAGTGGCAACTAGTTAGATAAAACTGATATTTTCTCATAACTTTTGCCTCTATACCATTTAGAGAGTTGGTAAATTCTTCCTTGCTTACCCCTTTTAAATTTTTTCTGCAGATATTTGGAATGAGAACTCCAAAATAGAATTCCACTTTGAATTTCAAAGTTTCATTATAGGAGATTTTCTACAATTCTTAGCTCACTATCAAGTAGTTTACTTGAAATATAGTAATGTATTATTGGGCCAAAATACTTAAAAATTAATAACTGAATTATGGTGAATTAACAATAGTGGAATCAAGTTGGAATTTTAACTCTTTTTTTTTTTTTTAACTCCCAAATTCTGGGTGAATATAGTATGGATTGGCAAGTGTAGACTTAGCCTAAGGGGTAATTTGGAAAAAGATTCCTGAATTCTCGTATTGATATACAGGAAGTAGAAAGCAAATGTCAAATATAAATGTAAAACAGGACGGAATAAACTATGACAGCAGACCACGAAAGTGGCTCAGTTCAAATGGGCTTGTCTGGGAATTTTGTGCTATCCAGATGGGTCAATTTGATACATGCATTTATATACATCCTACGAGAATCAACTAAAGTCTCTTGTAACTGGAATGTGTCACAAGCTGACAGCTTATGAAATTCCAAAGTATTGAAATACAAGCACGGTGTGATGAAAATTAGAATAACATACAAAAAATCAACTTTAATTAAATTGTGCATTAATTGGATCCAAATTAGTTGTATACTCACAAGTCCATTTGGATGGATGAGTGGACATCTGCTAGTTGTGTAGTCAAAGGCCAAAAGATAATTTTATTTTTAGTCACTTTAGGAGGGAAACAGAGAAAATACAGCAAATATGACAGGTTAATTAAATAAAATAGATATTTTCAATTACCGTACAGTGAATTATCATGTTAACCAAAGAATGACCATGTTATTTTGAGCAAAGTCATTAGAAAACAAAACAAAAATTTTAAAAATATATTATAAAATAATCATGAAGACAATGTGTTTTTAAACAAATACATAAGTCAGAACCTTGGGAATGAAGATTAAAAACTACAGTGGAATAAATATAAATAATGAAAAATTAAAATCTATACATTTTTATGTTTAAAGGAGGGAGGGAAGCTTTCTTATCTGCTGTTAGCAATTGTTACGTTAGTCCACATAGAACCAGAAAGATTACTAAGAGGAAGGGCCACCTTTAGCTAAGTTGTAGATAATTAGCTAAATTAGCAGGAAGGAGGTTGCTTCTCTCTGCATCTTTGCTCCTTTCCTTCCTACCATCTTCAGAAATATAGAATTATCATAGTACATGCCCCAGAACTTTATTCTGTTGGTACTGCTTTTGTCTTGGTCTATTTCTGGTCATTGTAAGTTGAATTTACACCCTGACCTACAGAGCTGGATAAAATCCATTTTGTTAAGTCCCTTCATGTTTAGGAATCCTAAATAAACTACCTTCAACAGACTATTCCTGTGCTTGTGTCCAGATTTAAAGCCATGTAACACCTGGACTTTGTGAGCTTAACCTGCTGTGACAAATAAAAATAAATAAGAAAGTTTCCCATACTTGACAACCCAGGTGGAAGTTTTACTACAATTTCCATCAGTCACGGGGGCAAGGCTTGAAGTGAAATAAACTGTATTTACACACAAGTTAGCTCAGAAAGGTGGCTGTATTATAGCTTTATATAGCCTCTGAAACTTGCAAAGAGACTCATGGATATAAATAAACAGTGAAAACAAATCCCCTCATCCACTTGAATTTTTTTATGTTTACTGGAATCTTTTCTGTATCTAGACAACTTGCACCAAATAAATTTTGCCCTAATTCAGGAGGGAAAAAAGTGGGCACTCTACACTGAATGACATAATGCTTTGGAGGAAAAAAAAAGCCAAGTATTACGTATACTCATTCAAATCCATACCGCAATTGATTCTGTGATTTTCATTTCTCTTTTATTCTGATTTACTAAACTGATAGGGTAGGTAACTTGTGACAATTAAAATTTTGGAAAATACTGTATAAAGACCAAAAAAACCCAAAACTTCATGCAACTACAATCTAAGATAGAGCACTGGATAAAGGAATCAAAAAGTCTAGGATTTGGATCAAAATCTCAAAGGTATTTTTTTTAACTAAACAGATTTTTTTTAAGCATATGATGTGAAAATCCAAGACAAGTAAAAAAGATTTATGAGAGGAACTTGCAGTAAAATATTAAAATGTTATAAAGGTACTATACTTAATAAAGTATGGTGGTACTGACACAAAAATAAAACCAAACTAGAGTTCAAAAAAACAGAAAACTCTATAGAAAATAAAAATATTGTATATTATGAGGATGACACAAAGTAATTGGAAAAGGATGATTTTGCCGTTAATGTATTTAGCTTTTCAAGAAAAAATAAAGTTATCCTTCTACTTCTACCAAGAAGCAACATGGTTTAACCATCAAAACCACTTGGATGGTTTAACAGTCTTGATATTTATGAAAGAAAGAAACCATAAAAGATGAAGAAGAAAATATAGATGAGTATTTACTTAATATTGAGGCATGGAAAATCTTAAGCATAGAAGCTAAGGAAGATAACATCAAGGCAAAAGCAGAATGTTTTAAAACATAAAAATAGAAACCCCTGAATCACAAACAGAAAGAACATTCAAAGGAAATGACAAATTAGAACAGCATTACAACACATGAGGTAAATTAGTGATCACAGTCCTAACTAATAAAGAACTACAAATAAAGTTAAAAAACCAAACAGACCAATGAAATTACACACAAAGAAAGGAACAGACAACTTTAAAAAAAGGAACAAAAAGTCATTCAACATACCAAATAGGGTTCATTCCATTTTAATCTAAGAAATATAAATTAACATGAAATAGCACTTCTCACTTTCTCTTGGGAAGATCTAAAAAATAAACAATAATACCCAGTGTTATTTGGGTAAAGTAAACAGTCCTATACTTCGCACAGGAGAATAAATTAAAGCATTTTGAAAAGGTAAGTTGCCAATATGGATCAAGATCCTTAAAAATGTCTATGCACCTTGATTCAACAATTCCATGTTGGGGATTAATCATATGGAATTAATTTAGAGATATACACTAAGATTTATGTATAAAGATAGTCATAACAGCTTTATTGATAATACGAAAAGTTACTTAAAAACTCAACTAAAAAAAGATGAGCTGAATAAATTACAATATATACATTAAATGCAATCTCTTACAACCATTATAAATCATATCTTCAAAGAATATTTAGTGACATGCAAAATACTCATAAGCAAATTGGGGTACAATATGCTATACACACTGATTCAAATTTTGTTATTATACACAGACACATGCAAACACAAACACAGGAAAAGACTATATCAAACTATATCAAAATGTTAACGTGGGTTAAGTATCAATCTTGGATGTTAGTTGATTTAAATTTTCTTCTTTACACATTTCTTCATTTTCCATGTGTGCAAATTGTTTTTCTAATTTAAAGGTAAGAACTTTATAAAATTCGGTGTTTGACCATAGCTTCACCAGCTATGTGAAAGCTCCTGGGGCACCTGATCTTCTCTTAGGATCTTCATTTACAAAGTGG
Organism: Mesoplodon mirus; assembly: GCF_964341445.2. Taxonomy (NCBI): domain Eukaryota; kingdom Metazoa; phylum Chordata; class Mammalia; order Artiodactyla; family Ziphiidae; genus Mesoplodon; species Mesoplodon mirus. Next base: position 226,766,255 of record NC_138976.1, on the reverse strand, counting down.
CCACCATCCTAGCTCTACTTCTCAGAGGTAGATATCTAATGTGTTTAATAGTTTCAAAAAAAATAATAAAAGGATTCCACATATTGAATGTTGCTTTAGAAAATAAGAGGGCATTTCTGATCAATCTCTGACACCTTCTGGAAAATTAGGGACAAAAGCTCAAAAATGGTTCAGGCTTCAGAGTCAATAGAATTATTGGGGATGGTATTTCTAACTGTAGTTTCCACACTATAGTTGCTGATGGTAAAATGCTTACACCCTCCACCGATTAATAAAATAAAACCAAGTTGAAAGAAAATTAGAGTGTCGGCATGAGGAAGAAAGCTTTTGGTTAATATGAAATATGAGCACCATTAAGGAAAATAGGAAAATAGATTTCTGCATCGCCCACATTGGGTACATCATTTCTGAAACATTGGATCATGATGGATTCTGTCTCTCAGTCAGGAGTCAGAGAATACTGATGTCTAACAAGTCTTGGTGTTTGGTAGACCCTCATTGATCTTTGCCTATATCTAGCCAATGTGAAAGTTTTAAAATTATTATGTTGGTGATAAGAAAGGGGTAAGATAGGTGACTGGACATAAAGGATAAATGTGACATATGGAAATAGAGCAGGTGGGACTGTTGTGCTTCAGAAAGGCAACAGTCGCATTTAAGTGGAATAATAACGATATTACTGATAGCAGCCAACATGTTTCACCCTACTGAATTTCAGTCACCTTGACAATGAGTCATATGCTGAAAATTATTAAATGTATCCCTTCATTATACTGTTCTAATGTTTTTTAATTTAATACTTAAGGCAAAGGTTTTTACTATTTAAGGAAAATATTTAAGATTTAAGGTTTTTTTAATATTTAAGGAAAAAGATTAATCGCCGTGGTCATGTTTATAATCTACCAAGAATCATCTTATATTTGAGGTGAGAGGGTCTACAATGGAGTAGAAAAAAATCAAAGACATAGAAATTTCTGATACTTACATTTTTAGGTATGGAATTACAGAAACTAAATTCTGAAGTTTTGAGGGTTCTCCAAGCTTCGATTTCACGGAGGATTTAGAAATGTTTACGTTTCACCTTTGTTGAATATCTAGTCTTATTGTATCTTTAATAAAAATTGGTGAGATGTTTTGCATGCTGGAGAAAAGAATAAGCCATTTCACTTTTATCATCCTTTGTAACGTTCTGTTATTCAGTAAGTAACTTACAACAGCAGTGATTTTGAATGGCGGTGACTCACAGTGGGAGTTACAACTTTAATCCTACTTGGGTGCTCTGGTACAAGCTGGTTATCTTTGTTTTTAGAAAGGTTAAGCAAGCCATGCTTTATTATTATAAATTCAACCTTAAAGTATATTTCTTTGATGAAGATATTTGAAAGAAGTGGAATAAATTCTATGGCTCCATGTAATAACTTCTCCCCTTTAAATCACTACATTTCTTCATGTCTTTTCTGGAAGTTGAGAAAAAGCTCCCCCAGGAGTGACTAAGATGATCAGAGTATCAGTGTATTTTCAACAAAAGCAACAGAAAGTTCATTGAGCTCCTCCTTTTCAGAGCTGTCTTCTCAGTCAACTTCTCCCTGCATTTTTGTGATCGGGTCACCCACATGCTGCTTCCCTCATCCACAGTTTGGAGACAAGTTCAACAGTTATTCGCACAGAGTTACACACAGTATATATAAAATTTCATGTTGCTAATGTATTCAGCTTTCTTTTAAGAGTGAAAGGATATTTGTTCTGCAGACACCAATGCCTTTTTAAATATGTAAAGGTGGTAGAGACTTGTAAGTGTGTCCACCATTTGCATTTGGCAGGACTTGGTATTGCATGTGCAGCAAGTTCAGAGCAAATTTGCTAAGCACTTAATCAATTGATGACAATGATATTCAATGATAATGGCTTTCAGGGCTAATGAAAGGAGTTTTTATTACTTAGCATTATTGAGATGGACTGTTGAGAGACAATAATGTTGCAAAGAATATGGACCTTGGAGCCAAGTAGTATCTTAATTTAATCTCAGCTCTAATTTACAGGCTCTGTGATAGGATGCATATTACTTAACCATTCTGGTCCTCCATGTCTTCATTAGTAAATAGCTACATTTTGGGGGCAGGGATTAAATGTGATAAAGTATGATGGAGAGATCATACATAATATACACTCAATAAATGGGAGGGAGCTTTTAAATTCTTGATTAAAATACACTAGAAATTATTTAACAGGCTATACTTCCTGTCCACTGAGAATATGTACTCTTCCTATCAAAAATATTCAGAGCATGAGGTGATCATTAAGAAAAGTTGTTTGAATTTTCAAGAGCTAAATAATAATTGCAATATCTAATTGGTATTTCATTTCCTCATTTTTCTTATTTGAAGGCTGAAATCCAATTGTTTATTTTTGACTTCTTTAACTCTCGCTTTCCCCTGGATTGTAAGATTTTGGCCTCAGGGACCAGGTCTGTTCTCTCCTCCTTGTTTTCCCAGGGCCTAATATACAGTAGGTATTTAATAAAAGTGTGTTGATTGAATGAATGACAACCAGCGAGCCTCCTTCATGAGACAGCGAGAGATGAAAGTGATAAAGGCACAGCCAGCCTCACTGACCTTTCTGCCTCACTAAGGGCTCAGCAGAAAAGCACGGACCCACAAGTAGCACATAGTTCTCCAGACCATCTGATCTCTGATCAGCCCACTAAATCTCTACTATCATTGGTACAAATAATATATCAATATACATTAATTTCTTTTTATATAAATGCAAATTCATAAATCTTAATTTATCCCAGAGTTGGGAAAAGAATAAGAAAATGTTCTTGTCTATAAAAGAAATCATGGGAAATGCCCAATGTTTACCTTGTTATTGTTTGGCTGCATTTGAGACCTCTATAATGGGCCCACTTGAGGGGTCAGTGGCATCTCACGAAAGAACAAGTCAGATAGATCCCCTTGTTCTACCAAAATGTTAGGCGGCCAGCGAGTGGGAAACCCAAGGAAGAGGTAGTTTAGCCTTTTATTTTACTATCTGCCACTGCTTTTGAACAGCATGGGTGGTGCTTGGGGCCTCTGGCACTGTTCCCAGAAGCACTGGCCCTGCCAAGCAGAATTTGCACCTTCATAAGTGCTGATTGACTGTGGTAGAAAGATACAGTCCCCTTTGGGAAGCAGCTTTCTGGGAAAGATATTATACCTTCAGTCTGGTTGAGGGGAATACCCAAGGAAAAAGGAGTACATGTCTGGTACTAGTAGGTAGCAGATAATTTGATTCTTTTCTCATTACATCTCTTCAGTCTACCATGTATTTTGAAGACTTGAGTTCCCTAGACACGGGTCATAGAAAAATAAAATATGAAAGCAGTAGGGTTTTTCTTTTTCTTCTTCTTCTTCTTCTCTCTTCTCTCTTTTTTTCTTTTTTACAGAGTATTATAAAAAATTTGTTTTCCTGGCTAACAACAGCAAACTTACAAAGCTTTCTTCATTACGGTTTGCTATTTAAACCATCAGCTCATTCTACGAGAACATCAGACATATGTCCACCAGATGCTGGGAACAGCGCAGTCCTAAGGACCCGGCTCAAGTGAACAATAATCTGTGGACAGCGGGTGTGAACCTGAGCTGGGCCAACACCTCATCAGACCCAATGGCTAATTGATTTCAAAATTAGACTTGGTATTTCTGAACAATAATCTTAAAAGGCAGCCATAAAATACATCAGGATCCTTTGAGCTAGCCAAGCTTTCATCCAAATGGCTTATTAGGAAGAGCTGGCACACCTGAACTTTGGCACAGTCAAATAAATCCAAAAACAGCAAATGGAAACCACATTTGGCACTGGAGGTCTGTCAGGAGAAGGTTCTATTCATGAGGAAACATGATTTTTGATTGTGAAAATAATTTTTGTGTTACAAGGCAGGAAGCAGTTCATTGAATGTGTGTTACTTTGACACCTGTGATTTACACAATAAAATATGCATAATAGGTATTTGAAGGCTTCTGGGTGTCACATAATCTTTGGAACACCAGGAGAAGGCAGGGCATAGCAAGGGTTATAGTAGTTCCATTAGTGATAACTTAATCGCATGTGTAGGCCTACCCCTTTGAACTCTGAATTGCTGTTCCATGGCATCAGGGTCCAAAGGGGTTTAAATCTGACTGCACTGCAGTGACAATAAATTATAACAACTATTTTAGAAATGCTTGGAATCTTATCTTGCCTTCAGAGTGTGCAAACTAAGATTACAAACCCTGGTTTAAGGATGGCATAAATTCTGAGAACAAACGACTAAGATTTACACAATGTCTGTGGTGTATTTCAATACACTTGCAACGTTTTATTAGGACTTCTACACATACAAATTTTTTGTTTGCTTGATTTTTTGTTTGCTTTTTTTAAAAAAAGCTAGCAATTAGGTATATCTAGATGGGCACAGCGACTTACAGAGTTGACTGCACAATCCATGTAAAAGTGGAATTCTTACTTTAATCTTCTGGCTGTTTTAGAAGAACAGCTTTTGGCATTTTCTTTACACTTCTTATCCAAATAATTGACTCAAGTTTTAAAATTAAGTTTACGTAAAGGCAGTCTGCTTAACTGGATGTATTTGTTAAGCCTTCTCATGTCTCTGTTAGACTTTATCCAAGGGTAACAACATTTTTCATAGAAGGAGGAGAGAGAAGAAAACAAAATTTAAGGGCAGGAACGTAATTATTAGCCTTGGGCCAACCCAAAACTCACACAGCAAAGAATCATCATGAGAACAAGGAGGGCAGGACTCGACCCTGGAGAATTCATCTCCAATTGAAAACATTTTTCTCTCCCTCATGCTCTCTCTTTTCTAGGGCAGTATCTCTCTGATTGCTCCAATAAAAGCTGACAACCTAAGAGCAATTGTGATTACGATTTTTTACCTAAGAATTTACTCCTCCCCACAGCCTGGGCTGTGCTCGTTAGGGGGTGACTGCCACTTGGGGATTAGTGGTTGGAGATCTAAGAAAGGCAGATATGAGTTCTATTCTCTGCTCTTCTATTAATTCACTGGATGATCTGGGACACATCTTCTTTCTGGACTTGTTTCCTCATTTTTAGATGTTGAGAATTGGACTAGAGGATTTCTAAGGACTATTTCAGTTCTAAAATATTATTAAGCTATAAAATAGTTCCTTCAAAGTTGAGATAAAGAAGCTTGGGGCAGGGACCACTGGAAAGAAAACAGAAGAAAAGAAATATTTAGGGTGTGCTACTTAATGAACTGAATTAGGACACATGCAGTGGTTTCAGAAATTTGATTTATAACCACATTTTTCAGCATAACAAGATAGAGAACTAACCGACAAAAACTTTAATGAGAAAATACTATTTGAAGTGGAAATAATTTTTTAGCTAGAACTAAGTAGATGGAAAAATCACTCATTAGCTCTACTAGTACAGGGTAATAGCAAAATTCTCCAAAATAAAATTAGTTTCTGGGAGTTCATCCCTCAAATCACATTCTCCATTTATCTAGTTAGCCAGCATATTCTTTTTTTTTTTTTTTTAGGTATAAGATATTATACATTTTATCTTTTTTTTTTACGTCTTTATAGCCAGCATATTCTTGAGTGTTTCTTTTATAAAGACAAATAAATACTCAAGACACACAAATTCTCTCAAGAATTACTAATGTTGAATTCTGGAGAGTTTTTAGATATTATGAAGATTAACTACTTGGTATTCTGTTTATATATTGTATCAATATAAAATAGAAAGCATGTATTTACTTTCAAAATGTTATTGACGAGACTCCCCTGGTGGCTCAGTGGTTATGAATCCACCTGCCAATGCAGGGGACGCGGGTTTGAGCCCTGGTCCAGGAAGATCCCACATGCCGCAAAGCAACTGAGCCCATGCGCCGCAACTACTGAGCCTGAACTCTAGAGCCTGTGAGCCACAACTCCTGAAGCCTGCCCGCCTAGATCCCGTGCTCCACAACAAGAGAAGCCACCACAATGAAAAGCCTGCACACCACAACAAAGAGTAGCCCCCCCCCGCTGCAACTAGAGAAAACCTGAGCGCAGTAATGAAAACCCAACGCAGCCAAAAAAAATAAATAAATAAACAAAATGTTATTGACTCTCAAAAATTAGAATCCAAAATTAATGCTTAAATTGCTAAAACACTTTTTGTTCTACATTCAAATCCAAAATTCTTAGGATTTCGCATTTCAGTATTGAAACTTATATTACCATGACATTGTGTTAGCTGTACCTTTAAATAATTTTATCTGGAATCTTAACTAATGTATATTTTTTTAATTAAAAAAATTTTTTTATTGTTAAACATTTTTATTGCATGAAAGATTCTCTAAACTCTATAGCGCGTTACAATTTTCAAAAATTTCACACACATGATTTCCTATAATCCCATAATAACCTTTTTTTCTTACCCCCTACCCCTATATTGCCCCTCCCCCTTCCCTCTCCCTGATGGTAACCACTAGTTTGTTCTCTAAATCTGTGAGTCTGCTTCTTTTTTGTTTTAATCACTAGTTTGTTTTATTTTTTAGATTCCACATATATTAACTAATATATTTTAGAAGATACCTATTTGTATTTCATTGAATATACCTTTTGTCTCATTTTAAGTCATTTTCTAATTTTTTTAAAATGGCAATAATAATGAGAATATTTAACAAATGTATTCTAGTGTGCCAAGTATTTTAAATGCAGTAACATTTAAATTTCACAATAAACTCACAAGGTGGGTACTACTGTATCTATTTTACTGATTAAGAGAACAACTTTAAAGAGCCTAAGTCAATTGCCCTAGTTAACACAGTAACTTGTAACTATTACCAGTTCCTATTTTCTACAATAAGCATCATTATTACTGGAATGAGTATAATTAATTCACTTATTCATTCATTCTATATACAAATACTCCTGGGTGGCCTACTAAACGGCAGTCAGTATTCTAGTCATAGAGGATAGAGTGAAGTTACATTCTAGGGTGGGGAATCAGAAAATAAATAAGTAGGGCTTCCCTGGTGGCGCAGTGGTTGAGAGTCCGCCTGCCGATGCAGGGGACACGGGTTCGTGCCCCGATCCCGGAAGATCCCACATGCCGCGGAGCGGCTGGGCCCGCGAGCCATGGCCGCGGAGCCTGTGTGTCCGGAGCCTGTGCTCCGCAACGGGAGAGGCCACAGCAGTGAGAGGCCCGCGTACAGCAAAAAAAAAAAAAAAAAAAAAAAAAAAAAGAAAATAAATAAGTAAATATATAAATAAACAAGATTATTTCAGTTAGAGGATAAGTACCCTGAAGGCCACCATGTTGTAACTGTGAATATCATGAAGAAAATAAAGCAGAACAATGCAGTGGAGAGTGACGGGGGGTGGGGGGGTAGTGATTTTTGAGTCATAGAAGGCTTCCCGGAAGAAGTAGCATTTGAGCAGAGATTTAAATGACAAACAGCATCCAGTCTTGGAAATATCTTACGAAGGGACACCAGGCAGTGCAAACAACTAATACAAAAGCTTTGAGGTTGGGACAGGTTTAATGAAGACAAGAAACATAGAGAAGGCTGTGGAGTTAGAGTCCAGTGAAAGGGGGAGGGGAGGCAAGATGAGTACAGAGAGGAGGGGGTGGGGGCCAATGTGTGGCCTTTCTGGCCATGGTAAAGAGCATGAAATGTGTTACTAAAATACTAACGTAATCCTACCTTTTAAATGAGCGTCATTAACATTTGTTTTAGTGACCTAACGCAGAAGTTTCTGAACTTTTCTCTTAGAATGCTTGGAGATTTTAGGGGGAAAAAAAAAAAGGAACAGACCATCTCCCTGGAAAAATGCACATGTACAAAGAAATGTTCACACTATTTCAGGAGTTAATTGGGTTCCTGTTCCCCCAGGAGCTTATATATGGGCCCATGGATTTCAATTAAGAAAAATCAGAAAAACGAATAGTGAGCTAAATGAATTGTGGTCATTAAATCATAATTATGATCCCTACCTAAGTAGACAGTTTTCCCCCCAGAATTATGTAGTGCAGACCACAAGGCATGCTGCCCTACACAAGGCTAAGTTTCCAGTTTCAACTTCAGAGTTGTATTTTTTTTTTAACAGATCTCAATCGCCTTTCTGCAATTCTGACATGCAAAAGCCAAATTCTTAAGGCTGAAAAAAAATTTTTAATAAATTAACTACCAGCAAAATTTGACCTAATGTGAGATTATTTATGATTTATGTTTATTTGTGCCACTCATATCACTCATGTGTCTTGTGGCAAAGATAATAATGTGTTGGATTAGGGAGTGATGCCTTGGTTTCCACTAGTGATGTTAATAGGTGATAGGTACATAGATAGATACATAGATAGATGAAAGATAGATAGATAGATAGATAGATCCCTACACCCCCCCCCCGCAAAAAAAAAATCAAAATTCTGAAACACATGAGGTCTTGAGATTTTGGGGTAGGGAAACACAGACCTGCAAAACTTCTTTCCTTCTGAAACATTTCTTGAGTATTTTACATGTCAGCGCACAGGGCTCAAACAGCTTACATCCAGCTGGTACCCTGACAGGTTTTAGATGACAGCCCAGTGTTTCCTCAGTACAGACCACCTCAGGCATAGGAAGGCTACAGGACACTGGAATGTTCTCCCTCTGCGTATAAAAGAAACACCTGAACCAAATTAATCTGTGCTTCTCCAGTGTGAAATTCACAGTGTCCCTCAGTTGGTCTTCCCTTAGCAGGGTGGTCTATTGACTTAGCTACTGTGCAAAACAAGCCCAAGCAGGGAGCCTCCACTTCTTGAGGGGCTTTTCCCAGAATTATTCCTAACCTGTTCCCAAGCTTGATTCTTCCTTTGTTTTCTGCATTCTTAACCTTTATTTAAATAGAGCAGCTTTGTATTTTCAAGGCATTTTATCATCATCAAATTGCTAATACATCTCACATTGTCTTAAAGTAGGCATTATCCTCCTCGTGCTCTGGAGAGACCCAGAGATGGATTAAGTAATTTGCTCAAGGAATCCAAATGTGACAGTGATTAGGCTTAAATTAGAACTCAAGTGTTTCATACATTGTTCATTTTTCTAGTCTCTGGGGCACCATACTATTATCTGGGAAACATTCCCAAAGACCAAACTAATTATCCCTAGCGATGATGCTTCTGCCTACCATATAAACATTTCAGAGGGAAAAGTGGAGGGAAGAACTGTAAAAGAATGAATTTTCCATAATGTATTAATGTAATGAATATAGTGAATGTATTACCTCTCATTCTTTGTATGATCTTTGCCAAATCATTTCTCCATTATTTTAATATATTTTAACGGACCATTTAAAACCTAAAACAATTATACTCTGAGAAATAAAATATTAGATTAAAGCCATTAGAGTTGAACTTTTATTTATTTGTTTACTTTATGTATGTGCTCAATGGAAAAGTTAAGATTCGTTTATGCAGGTAGTGAGAAACCAGAAAAGAATGTGTATTTTATAAACATTTCTAGCGGAGAGCTGCCAAACTTAAAATATTTCTTTTAATCCAAACCTGAAAATTTGGCATATGACTCAATAAGGAAAGGAAGGTAAATTAGGAGGAATTATTCTTCTCTAGCTTTTCCCAAGTCTTTCTCTCCCCTGCAGTGTCTTATGGACACTCTTTAATTCCTTTTTTATCTTCCTGTGTTCCTCTCTGCATCACTGAAACTAGCCTGTTTCCATTTACATGCAGCTTGCATCCAGGTTTTTCTCAACCTGTACCTCAGCCCCTTAGGTTTTTGTGGAATCTGCTGTTGTAAAAAATCTGCAAGATGTTAACTAAAGCAGTATTATAGGTAAGTGTATAGCCTTAAATACATTTGATAAAAGCAAAAATTCTATTAAAATAAATGAATAAAAATTTCAACTTAAATTAGCAGGGGACACAGGATAGAAAACTAGAAAAAGTGGTTAAAAAGTTTATTTCTAATAAACCAATAACCGTGACTGTATTCCAATGGATAATCAAACATATAATTCACCCAAAATGACACAAGGCAAAAACACCAAGTCAATTTTGCTGCAGTTTCAAAGGACAGAAAAATGTCCTCATATCATCTGTTTCAGGAAAGAAAAGGAAAAACAGAAAGAGAGCTACCCAGTCTTTTTTGTTTTGTTTTGGCGTTACGCGGGCCTCTCACTGTTGTGGTCTCTCCCATTGCGGAGCACAGGCTCCGGCCGCGCAGGTTCAGCGACCATGGCTCATGGGCCCAACCGCTCCGCGGCATGGGAGATCCTCCCGGACCGGGGCACGAACCCGTGTCCCGTGCATCGGCAGGCAGACTCTCAACCACTGCGCCACCAGGAAAGCCCTACCCAGTCTTTTTATGTAGCTATTATAACGTGGATCCCCGGAAAAAAAGGGTTGCACATGGAAACAATATTGCAGATCAATTTCATTTATAAACATAGATGCAAAATGAATAAATTTTAGTAAATAAAATTCAATGGCATATTAAAAATCCATGATAACCAGAAAGGATTTATTCTAGAAATGTTAACTTCTTTTCTACATTATAAAATCTACATTTCTATCTATTTATTTCAATATATGAAAAGTACGTTGATAAAATTCAACATTCATTAATGATTTTTTGAAGTTCTAAACTAGAATAGGCAGCAGTTTCCTAACCTGACAAAGTCAATCAATCTAAAAACTGTATTTCCAAAATGATGATGTGAGAAGTGTGATGGATAGTCTCCCAAGCAAAAAGCATTTAGCTACTGAAGATTATAAAAAACATTTAAAGTCTTTGGAAACTTGCCTAAGGGCATATAGCAAATGAAAAAAACATCTATTCAAGAAAATCTACTAAATCTTGGTAAGAACAGTGAGAATCTGTGGCATTTAAGCCACGACCCACTTAGACCTCCTCTCCCCAGCTCAGTGTGAAGGAAGATCTTCTCCAGGCACATGCCACCAAGAAGGCAGGGCTACCTTTCCACCTTGCTCCCCATGCAGGGATATGGTTTCACCCAGGGAGGGGTTGGCCACCAGCACTTCTCATATCCAGACCCCAGTTCTGTCTTGCCAAAATACTATTCCAGGCAGGCTTGGACAAGAGAACCTGTCTTCGTTCCTCAACTCAACTCCCACTCACAGAGAGGAAGCTCTAGTCCAGGGGCAGTACGTGGAGAATACTGAGCCTAAAATGCTTCCCAAGCTCACTTCCAGGGTGAAGATTCCATGCCAGGAGGAGCAAATGGAGAAGATTGATGTCCACTGTCCCCACCCAGAGCTCTTCTCAGAAACCAAGAGTATCCTTTGGGGAAAGAGGGTCATTATCTTGGCTGCAGTTCCAGTGTACTGGCACAGAAGTTGTGCCTAGGTGGACAGACAGATTAAGAGAACAAAGCACAACACAGCTCTGCTTAAGGAGACTGTATTTGGAACAAAGTATGGGGAGGGTCATGAGTAAGACTATTGCAGGGAACAATGGAGATCTCAGTGGTGAGCAATTAAGAGAAGGTCCATAGCTGCTGAGAGAAACAAACTAAATTGTAAATGAACAGACCGAAAGAGAAACTCAGATAATTTCTTATCTGTATGGTAAAATAAAGCAAAATTAGATCCTTACCTTGAATCTTACATAAAAATCATTTCCAGATGGATTAAAGATCTAAATATGGAAAGCAAAGCAATAATACCTTGAGAAGAAAAGTATTAGATAACATCTTCATGATGGGGTAGGTAAGAATTTCTTAAAATATAGAAAAAAATCATGTAGAAAATGATTGATAGATTCGACTAAATTAAACTATAAAAGTTCTTTTTATAAACAGACACTAGAAATTAAAATATAGGATTATATCTCTATGACTTTGGAACAGGGAGCATGATATTGTGATCTAAGAAACATATATTTCAGTCTTTGTCCCCTGCTCCTGGCCAGAGTTCCTAAAACCCTTGTAATTTCCTAAGTGACAGGAGTTTTAGAAGCATTTTTTGTCAGAATACTTGTGTTTTTTGCCAGTTCCTGAAATAGTTCCAGAGTGATATGTCTTTTGTCATCCAAAACAAGCTCCTTTCAGCCACACCTGAGTTTGGATGAAAGAGGTGACTTTTGGAAAGCCCCACCTCCCCCAGGATGGGGGCTGGTTGCTAGGGAAACCAACCACAAGATTAGAGGCTTGGAACTTTCAGGCCCACCTCCAACCTCTGGGGATAGAGGGGCTGGAGTAGAAGCAATCACCCAATGACCGATGATTTAATCCATCATTCCTATGTAATGAAGCCCCATACTGTAAGCAAAGAAATTGGGTGAATACAAAGAAGTGCTGAGAGGGAGGGGAACTCAGAAAGCACAGAAGCTCCACACCTCTTCCCATATACCTCTCCCTATGCAGCTCTTCTATTTGGCTGTTCCTAAGTTATAGCCTTTAACATAAATCGGTAATAGTGGCCATTCTAGCAAATTATCTGTGAGCCATTCTAGCAAATCATTGAACCCAAGGAAGGGGTCACAGGAACCCCTGATTTACAGTCTGCCAGTCAGAATTATAGAGGGCTGGGACTTTTAGCTGTTGTTTAAAGTGGGGGACAGTCCTGTGGGATTGAGCCCTTCACTTGTAAGGTTGGTGTTGGTGCCAGAATTGAACTGTAGAACCCTCAGCTGGTGTCTGGAGATTTGGAGAACTGGCTGGTGTGGGAAAACCCCTCACATCAGAAGTGGTGTGTGAGCAGAGAAAAGCAGTGTGGTTTTCCTTTTAGGGAGAATTTCTTGACAAGACAGACACCCGCATACACACACAAAAAAAGGAAAGAGGGCTATACCTATCTCCATTGCAGGTTAAAACTCTTTTTTAAAAAAAAAAAAAAACAACATACCCTATAAATAAAGTAAAATGACAAACCACAATGCAATGCATATGTATAACAATGCAAACCAAAGAAATAGTGTCAAACACACTTAAAGAACTTCCAGCATAAAAAGACATAGATTCCAGTAGAAAAATATAGAAGTGGTATGAACAGACAGTAGAAGCAGAAGTCCAAATGGTTAATATTAACACATATTAAACCTTTGTAGTAAAGAGGGAAATACAAATAACAATCACAGTGACATAATATTTCACACCCCCTCAGATTTGCAAGACCTTGAAAAGTCTAACAAAGCAAGTATCAGCAAGAACGTGGAGAAAACTTCTCTCGCTTGAAGAGGTATTTAGCAATATCCAGCAGAGTTAATTGGTGTATCCTATGGTCCAGGGGTTCTAGTAGCTATGTATATATTCCAGAGAAACACAGATATACGTATAACAAAATTTATCCAAGGTGTTTATTGCAGAACTGTTTATGATGCAGCTTTTAGAAGCTTCTTAAATGTCCATCAGTATAGGCAGATAGGTAAGTAAATGTTGGTACATTTACATAAAGAAAAATATAGTAGATAAAACTCAAGCTTCAAGTATCAACATGCCTAACTCTCAAAAGCATACTGTTGAGGGGAAAATTATAAATTCAATACACTGTTTATAAAAATACACAAAACCCTGCCTTAGAGAGTTTGTAAATGTGTGTGATAAGATTATTGAAAATAGCAGGGAATGTACACAGTGACCTCAAGATAGTGCTTAGTGCTGAGAGGCAGAAGAGATAACTGTAACAGGAGATGTACAGAGATCTATATTGGAATAGATCTATATTTTATTTTCTTAGACATTTTTGAAGCAAATTTGGCAAATGCTGATCAATTTTAGTATTAGGGAGTGAATTCACACTGTTAGCTACATTATCTTCTATAATTTTCTATATTTTTGAGGTATCTCATCATAAAGATATTTAAAATAAAATTTAGGAAGCAGTAGCAGTAGATATGTGCAGTATTGTACAGTGGAAAGAGAATGGACTTTGGGATCTGATACAGGAGCTGTGTGTCCTCGGGAAATTTTTTTAACCCCTCTGAACATCGGATTCTTCTTTTGTAAAATGACCCATCATGACATTTGCCTGCTGGTGTAGCGATGAAGATGAAATGAATTGGCATTAAGAACAGGTGCCTGATATCTAAAAAGCATACAATAAATACTAATGATCTTATCCCAGGAACAGATTTAGTACTTCAACATAAACACATGCAGAATTGCTTTTTATCATGTCTGGTAGTATTACTGAAAAATTCAGTTCTGAAACTATACCGACCTGGAATAGGCTTGGCTGCACAGAGAGCTTTATGTTTTTGACTCGAGATGCCTTCAGGGACCTGAGCTTGTCCTGTCTTCCTGTCCAGCCACTGTCAGCATGTGCTTTGGTCCCCCACACCCCTCAGTTCCGGTCACAAGGTGACTACCTGTACCATTATATTTTTTTGTCCAGGTATGAAAATGAGAAAGAGCAAAGTCGACCGTCTCTTTTCAAATAATTCTCCAAGAAGCCCTAAAAACTTCTATTAATTTCCCATGGGCTAGAACTGTGTCGCACGGCATCTGTAACAGCAAAAGAGGCCAGGAAGCTGCTCTGTGGCTGGGCATGCCCCCTTGGACACAAGTGGACTTCTATTAGTAGGAAGATGGGGACAATGGAGAGAGCTGGGCTGGGAAACAGCAAGAACCGTTGTAGAGATTGCTGTTCTATGGGACCTGTCCACAGGGACCTGCATTGCTGTTCTAAATGCTGTCCACAGGGACCTGCATTTTGAGTTTGGGTTTGCCTTTCTAGACTGTGATGGCTTCGGAATTCCTACCTAGAAATGATTCTGTGGTGACTATATGATTGTAAATGAATTTCCTTTAGTAATTTTATTTAAGCCTGTGTGCATAGCAAGTTCACTGCTTTGTTTCAATGACATGGATAAATAGGGGGCGTCTTGTGGGGGTGAGGAAGCGGTTGATGGAGCTGATGAATAAGGGGAATCCAGAAGGCCCCCAGAGTCCTCAGCTGAACCCCAGATACTAATACTTATGCTTTTAACATCTCCAGACACAACACTTAAAATTAAGGGTTTTTTTGCTCTTGGAATAAATTAGCAAAGTACAAAGATCACAACTCTTGTTAATATTTTTTCATGAGGGGGATTAACTGGATTTTAGCAAAATTGTGCTTTTCTCCCTTTAGCTTCTATCTTTCTGTTCTTATGGTCTTATGGGAAGAAACTCAGCGAACTAATATACATATTTTAAAATTTATTTAATTTATTTATTTTTGGCTGTGTTGGGTCTTCGTTGCTGTGCGCGGGCTTTCTCTAGTTGCGGTGAGCAGGGGCTACTCTTCGTTGCAGTGCATGGGCTTCTCATTGCGATGGTTTCTCTTTTTGTGGAGTACAGGCTCTAGGTGCGCGGGCTTCAATAGTTGTGGCACACGGGTTCAGTAGTTGTGGCACGTGGGTTCAGTAGTTGTGGTGCACGGGCTTAGTTGCTCTGCAGCATGTGGAATCTTCCTGGACCATGGCTCGAACCCGTGTTCCCTGCATTGGCAGGCGGATTCTTAACCACTGCGTCACCAGGGAAGCCCCGAGAACTAATAGTTTTTAAAGAGAAGGCAGTAATCCTCCCCAGCGGGATCTTGCCTGAAGCAACCTCGTCTACAGGCGCTTGCTTGGGCACTCAGCCCAGTCTGTTACAGACATGGTGCAGCACAGGTGTGGTAGAGCTGCAGGAATGAGTTGCATACGCTTCCAGTTACATTCTCATTTATGATGTCATCAGGGTCCAAGAAAGCAAGAATATTACAAATTTTGTTAAAAAAAGAACAAGTGAAGACTCTGAGGCTCTTTTAAAAGTTAAGTATTCTGGGAACCATGATTAAAATCAAAATTTTGAACTCTTACAGAGCACCCCATTTATAGCAAAGCATTCACCAATGAAAATTGCGTAGAGCGAGAACATTTTAAAGTCTATGGGGAAAGAAAGGGGGAGAATAAAACAAGTTTTCCCGTAATGTCAGTTCGGGCCAACATTGACCGACTACCATTCTACCTTCAAAGTGTGGTCCAATACATTGATCTTAACACAAGTTCCGTTAACACTGGCTTTTAAACAGGATAAAAAAATAAAACCAGATTAATGACTTACCTTAAGTCGTAGCTTCATTGGACATTGCAAACAAAGCCTTGGGCTCCATAAAACTCTGATTGGCTCATGTACAAAATTCAATCTCGAATTTTATGTTGGCTTCATTTAGAAGGATCACTCCTGTCATAATCAAAGGTGGTCCGCATGGCTCTTCTTTGGGGAGTGATCTGAATCTTCAGAATCTCCCTGCACCTCCAAACGGGATCTGGGTTAATATGTACTGCCTTGGATAAGGATGTATGCTTGTGTTCCCTATTGTATTCACATGGAATAATCAAGTCATGCAATTCACACTTATACCCTTTTCTGTTGCACAAAAGTGTGAAATTGTCATAGAGGCAAATGCAAAAAGTGCAAATGCTTCCACTTTGATGTTTGGCCCTAAGCCATCTGGCAGGGAGGGGTGAAGGGAGTAAAAGCAAAGGGACCAGCAGAAGTATCAGCCTTTTTTGTCTCATGTTGTAGAGGTTCAGGTGTCAAAGAAGTGGGAGAAATGGAAGATTATCTCGATAAGTATTCTGAACTCTTTAGTCCCTTCCAGTGGAGACTGACGACTCAGGAGCTGCAAGGCCAATCACGAAAGGATGGGATGAGGTCAGACACTTGACCCCAAAGCCTACTATTTAAAGTAAAAGCAAAGTGGGAGACAGGCCAGTCACATATCAGTCAACCAGCAGAATTCACCAAACCCAAGCAGAGCAGATGTAAGAACCACGATCCTGGGGCACATTGAAGATTAGAGTTGACCAGAGTTGATGAGGAGGTGGGAGTCTAAGAAGCGTCTCCATTTGGAAGGCACAGTTCTTTGTGGTGGCTTCTTCTGTACACATGTGCCCTCCCCTGTCCTGAACATCATGCTGTCTCTGGTATTCAAGGGGCAGCATTTGACAATGTTTCATCAGGTTGTCATATCCCCCTCAACAAACCTTTCTAGGTGTGACACAGTTCACGCAGTGGTCACACCCACTGTCCTCAGACAAGTCTGTGTGTCTGTGTTAATACATGTGTCTGTAACTGATAAGGCATCTGGAAGACTCATGACAGCTAAAGAACTCGGTCCCTTCCTCCTTCTCTCCTTGGAAACTGATGCCCTTCCATCTTTCCATCTAAACACTTGTTCTTCCAAATTTTCTTTCTTTTTTTTATTACAAGGTATTGAATATAGTTCCCTGCGGTATACAATAGAACCTTGTTGTTTATTTATTTTACCTGTAGTCATGTGTGTCTGCCAATCCCAAACTCTTAATTTATCCAAATTTTCCATTCTCGCCAAAGCAAAGATAATTCTTCCAAGTGGCAGATCTGTCACTTTTGACTCAACCCTCCCCTTTATCTTCTCCATGGAATCTCATCCTGTCTGCCAATCTCTGCTTTTGAGTTCATGTTTTGTTTTGTTTTGTTTTCCTCTCACTATGAACACCTAGACTAGACCCTCACATCAAACTTGGATACTTTAAATGGTCTTCTAATTTGATATGTTCGTTCCAGCCTCTCCTCTCCCTAATCTGGGATCCCTGAGAAGTCTCATTACCTGCAACACTAAGTCTAAACCCTTCCTGTGACGCTCAGTATCTGGCCCACTTTCTCTATCCATCCAACCACGCTTCCCCTCTTCCCCTCCTTACCACCCATTTCCCTATTTCCAGTTTTGCCATGTTTTTTACCCACTTCTTCTAATCAATTTTCCTTGCTTAGCACTATTCACAATAACCAAGACATGGAAACAACCTAAACGTCCATCGACAGAGGAATGGATAAAGAAGATGTGGTACGTATATACAATGGAATACTACTCAGCCATAAAAAGAATGAAATAATGCCATTTGCAGCAACAAGGGTACAACTAGAGATTATCATACAAAGTAAGTAAGTCAAAAAGAGAAAGAC
The DNA here is from genome assembly GCF_964341445.2 of Mesoplodon mirus. Lineage (NCBI taxonomy): Eukaryota > Metazoa > Chordata > Mammalia > Artiodactyla > Ziphiidae > Mesoplodon > Mesoplodon mirus. Next base: position 226,748,331 of record NC_138976.1, on the reverse strand, counting down.
AAATACCATATGATATATCACTTATATGTGGAATCTAAAATATGACACAAATGAACCTATCTACGAAACAGAAGCAGACTCTCAGACATAGAAAACAGACTCATGGTTGCCAAGCGGGAGGGGGTTGGGAGAGGGATGGAGTGGGAGTTTGGGGTTAGCAGATGTAAGCTTTTATGTATAGGATGGATAAACAACAAGGTCCTACTGTAGAGCACAGGGAACTATATTCAATATCCTTTGATACACCATAATGGAAAAGAATATGAAAAAGAATACATATGTATAACTGAGTCACTTCGCTGTACAGCAGAAATTAACACAACATTGTAAATCAACTCTACTTCAATAAAATTAAAAAAGAAAAAGAAAGTGACTGCTAATGGGTACAGGATGTCTTTGTGGGTGATGAAAATGTTCTGAAATTAGATACTTCAATAAAAAAGGAAGAAAAGAAAGAAAGAAAGAAAGAAAGAAAGAAATTTCCTTGCTTAAAATGCCTCCTCCTTTCTCTCTAGCTATCCAAATGCTACTTATCCATCCAAGTTCATGCTAAATTATCTCCCTTAAGCCTTCTCTGAAAAATTCAGTCCCTTTAAATTCCACAGTCCTAACTGTCAATACCACACATTTAGGTATCTAGAAGATTATGTTCCGGTTTGTGATAGTTAATGCATGTTTTAGAAATTCAAGTGTGCCTCCTTAAACTGCTTTTGAGAGCGATGACTTTGTGATTCATTTCTCCTATATTAAGCTTTCTCCACTGCAGGGAGCAACAGTCATACAAGGGGTGTTTAACACATATTTATCACATATGCCTGAAAACATGGATAAAAGAAAAAAATGGTATTAAGATGGACTCTTAGAAAGTCAGCTTGGGGTTCAGAGAGGTTTAAACACATTATACAGAAGAAATATTCAAAGACATTAAGAATAAACTATTCTTCTCCCTCTCTTCTTTGGACCAGCACCTATGTTGGCCCATTCTACTCTATGTTTTAGCCCTTTGACCAATTTCCGGGATCCTTAATTGGCCTACATTCCAACTTCATCATTGGCAAGTAAGACATCACCTCCATATTTAAATAAATAGTTAACTCTGACCTCTTGCTTTACCAAGTGGAACAGTGATTTCCAAAAACGGGACCCAGCTGCTCTGCCACACCCTTTGTGACTTGGGGCAGGGTCTGTTGTGATCCACCACCACCCCAACTTCCCTGTGTTGAGTTCACTTTCTCTCCCCCTGAAAATGACACCAAAGCAAGACAGTGGTAAAAGCAGAGCCCATGGGAAATAGGCTGAAGGATGAAGTAAATTTTGTTTTAAGCCGAAAAACAATTTCATTCTAAATAGCTAGCATACACAGTACTTTCAGTTAAACAAAATAATGTAATTTTTTATTAACCACCAAAGAAGCAGAGAGCCTGGGTGAAGTAGTTTGCCAGCTCTGGATCCTCTCAGCAGTTGGATGATCTAATAAGCAAACACTACTCTAAAGGTAGAAAATATACCCAGAACATGAAAATTTATTAAATAACAACAGAGTGAAAATCCTCCTCAATTAGTTCTTCCATATTCCATCTTCAGGGGCTCTAGCACAGTTGTTTAAAGTACGGAAGCCATGTAAAATTTGTAAAATCATTAAAGGAAAGGAAAGTTGATTTTAGACTGTATAAACAACACTGGACTGGGATCCTGGAAAATTGAATTGACATGTATAATCTACATGCAGAAGTAGAATCTGGGAGTAATTCAACAATTAATTTTGAATAAGAACATCTCACTTTTATCATTCTTTCTTAACACACGTGATTTAGAATTTCAGTCATCAGGCCATAATGGGCTGAAAATGCTAAGTTAGCTCACCACATTTATGTGTAGACAAGATTAACATTCAATAATGTGCTGACTAATCTCACTCACCCTAAACGTATTATTTTCAGATTTGACTTAAATAGCTAAGTTACCACTTTATCTCTTTCTTTGTCCAAGCCAACCTCTTTCCTCCCTTCCTTTCTCGCAGGACCATCTTTTCTTCTTGCTCACTATTATCAAACCAAGCCGCAAATCTAATTAAGCTGTCTCGATGCCAAAATCTCTGCTCCTGGAGAAATGTATCATGCAGCACATCTAGGTAAGTGAATTAAAAAAGCATCCAGGCAGGTATCTGGTGAATGTCTCAGTTCATCCTTGCATAATAAACTATCTTCTCCTGCTCATTCATTTGTCAGTCACAGTAACTAAGGATTATTGTTTGCTGAATGTACGTGACACCAGCAATTTGCAGTCTGTTGGCAAGAAAATCAGGTTAGAATGACAGAGTGAGAAATTAAGCAGAAGCCTGATGTAATTAGCTACAACAATCAGGACTCTAATTTCTGATTTATTGTTTCCTGTTTTCCTGCTGCTCTCCGCGCTGTGTATACTGTATGTGCTCCATATAGGCCAAACAATGGCCTTATCAGCCCTGGCAAAGTGAGAGGTCAGAGTTAACAATATTTATTTAAACAGGCAGGATGCTTCCCGCTGCAATTAGGAAATAACTATTACTAATAGGCCCTTGGCACTACTTCCTCACTTATACAATTTTTTTGGAAGGAAAAAAAAAAACAGAAACAAGAAGGAATTGGGATTCATTTCTTACAAATGCACGAGAGTTGATTCATCTCTCTCTGGGGCAATCTTTCTTACTCTCAAAAGACCTATGATTCTAAATGAGCCAAACAAATCACTATTGTTATAGCTGAATATTCATAAAAATACGGAAAAGTATCCTTCCTGATAAATAGTACAGTTTTACCTTCAAAGTTCTATTAAAAGGTTATTGCAGATCATTACCCACTCCCACCCCACCCCTGCCTTGGAAACTAGTCTGTAATGAATTTCCTTGCTTTCCATCATTTAAACACAAACATAAAATGGAGTCAGGCATTCTTTTTATATTTTGAGAAAGTGTTCTTTAAAATTGCCTGTAGGATCTATTTTGAAGAGGAAAATTATGAGCATTCTTAAACTCAAAGTAGAATTAAAAAAAAAAAAACTTCTGAAATAAAGCAATAAGCTCCCATAAGATAAAAATACTGCTGTACCTAACCCAGAACAGTGTTAACATTTCTGAAAATATGATTACAACTCAATTCAGGGTAAATTTAAATGAAATTTGCATCAATGTACATGTAAAAACGTATTCTGTAGGTCCCTTTGAAAAACAAAGGAACTGGCTATGATGAAATAAATATTTTTGTTTTATTCTTTTAATTCCAAAATTATGCATGTCAAACTCTCCCAGAGTGATACACATATACAATAAGGTAAAGTAGAACACACTCACAAGGCCCTCAGAGAATCCTCAGACTCTAGTCAGACTGCAAAGCAATAAGGAATTAGAAGACACATTAGATTCAGTGTCAGGAGACCCGTGTTTTTTCCAGGCCATTTCTCTCATAGACTAGTGGTCTTCAGCAAGTCATATGACTCTCTAGATCTTATTTGCCTTAGAGAAGTTTGGACTTGATCGTCGAATATTTTTTATAATAAAAATTAGTGTATATCAAGCACTTTTGTTCTGTGTCAGGCACTATGCTTAATACTTTAGATGCTCCATGTCTTTTTTGTTGTTGTTATTAATAAAATTAAATTTTAAAGGCAATTAAAATTAAAATTAAATTAAAATTAAAAACATCATAACGGACGAAAAAAGGGACATTGTATACTTGTAAAACACAGGAGGAATAAGAGTCTATTATATTTGCCCATATCTCTCTGTTCTTTCTATGGTTCTTTCTTTCTGATGTTCCATGATTTTTTCACTCATCTTCTCCTTTTCATCTGAAGAAATTTCTTTAGCCTTTCTTTAAGGGTGATCTGCTAGTAACAAATTCTTTTTTGTTTCCATTCATAGGAGAGTGTCTTCATTCCTAAAGGATAGTTTTGCTGGATATACAATTCACTCTCCACAGTTCTAATTAATTGTTTTTTTAATTAATTTATTTTATTTTATTTAGTTTTAGCTGTGTTGGGTCTTTGTTGCTGTGCACGGGCCTTCTCTAGTTGCAGTGAGCGGGGGATACTCTTCGTTGTGGTGCACAGGCTTCTCATTGCGGTGGCTTTTCTTGTTGTGGAACATGGGCTCTAGACACACAGGCTTCAATAGTCGTGGCACACAGGCTTAGTTGCTCTGCAGCATGTGGGATCTTCCTGGACCAGGGCTCGAACCCATGTCCACTGCATTGGCAGGAGGATTCTTAACCACTGTGCCACCAGGGAAGCCCCTCTCCACAGTTCTTTTCTTTTAAGTTGACAGATGCTTCTTGTCTTTTAATTCTCCCAATAGTCTATGAAATAGGAACTAATTTTCTCTACTTTACAGATAAGGAAACTGAGGCTTTGAAATTCAGTAACTTGCCTGACGTTATTCAACTGGAATAAGACCCAGGGATCATTCTACACTAGGTGCTTAACTTTTTGTTCTTTAGCCTTACATCTTAAGATCTTAACACAATAAGATTCTAACCAAACATCTGCCCAGATACCTGGAGATGAACACAAAAGTGTAGTGTAAACAAAAATGTAGAAATCCACAAGGTCCTACTGAAAAAAGATGAAACATCTTAATGTGTGAGCATCCAATTTGTGTCTAAGAATATTTTCATAAAAATGCCAATAAATAATTCCAAACAAATACCATGGACTCAATCACTAAGTATTTGCTTAGCACCTACTATGTTCTCAATTCAAGATTCTATTCTGTAGAGGGTATAAACGTATAAAATGCAATCTTTTCTCCTAAGAGATTCATAATCTGGTTCGGACTGTAATCCATGTTGTACATTCATTCATGGCAAAATTTGAGGTATACACAACAAAAACTGAAGGAATTCAGCTGAAGGATTTCAAATCTCAGAGATAGAATAGTGAGGGAACATTTCATGGATGAGGTAAATGAACATAATCTAAATTAGTGGAGTTTTACTGGCAAAAAATATGATCAAGGGAGTGAATAGAGACAGCAGTGTTTAAGAAAGTCTAGTATAATGGTCTTCAGGATAGAAACAGAAGAGGAGTGTGTGTGTGTTTATAGAACAAAAGAAAGGAAAGAGGGAATGGACCTTATATTCAAAGAAATTCCTTAAGCATCATTACAGCGTTCCATTTGTAATGGTTAAAAACTGAAATGAAAAATGTTAGTGGGTAAAGAGAGGAAAGATACATGTAAGAAATATTTTCAAAGTGAGTTTGGAAATGTTTTTACTTAGTCACTTGATCATTTATTCATATGATTAACCTTGATTATAACCTATATCCAGGAACGATGCCATGGCCAAGGATATAAAGATGATTAAGAAAAATCCCTGCTCTCAAGACGCTTCTAGTTACTGAGGAAAATGGAGAGGCAGATGCATAAACTGGTAACTACAACAGAGTGTAATGTGGTGAGACTTGAGCAGAGAGAGTCCAGTACTATTAGGGGAGCACCTGTGAGGAGATTCTGATTAAGGCTGACCTTCAAAGAGAGTGTCTTGGAGGGGATGCCTGAGCTAAGTCTTGAGGGATGCGTGGAGAGTATCCAAATGAAGGACCAAAGTAAGGGTATTCCAAGGCCCAAGACAAGCGTGCTCGAAGGTGAGAATACAGTACTGCATGTTTGGGGTTCTGAAAGAAGTTTGGAACAGCTGAAGTATAGGGAGCTAGGATATGGAATAGGAAAGATAACACTAGAGTGGAAGGCTGAGACAAAGTCTTAAGAGTCTGGTATGTCTTCATCTGAAGATAACAGGGGGCAATAAATAGAATACCATGACTGGATTTGAATCTGGGAAAGCCAGATTTTCAACATAGATGATTGTGCCATCTGCAAACAAAGATAGTTTTGTTACTTACTTACCTCCCAATCCATGTACATTTTATTTCCTTTTCTTGTCTTACTGCATTAGCTAGAATTTCCAATATGATGTTAAAAAGGGGGGTGAGGGAGGACATCCTTGCCTTGTTCCTTATCTTAGTAGGAAAGCTTTAAATTTCTCACCATTATGTTATGTTCACTATATCTTTAAAATAATCCCTGTCCTCCAGCATTTTCATTTCATGATGTATGTAAGTCAAATCATTATGCTGTACATCAATTGTATCTCAATAAAAATGAAAGAAAAACAAGAAAAAGAAAAAAGACACAGTTAAGAGAGTACTACATATAGAAAGGATAAACAACAAGGTCCTACTGTATAGCACAGGGAACTGTATTCAATATCCTGTGATAAACCGTAATGGAAAAGAATGAAAAAGAATGTGTATATATATGTATAACTGAGTCACTTTGCTGTACAGCAGTAATTAATACAACATTGTAATTCAACTATACTTTAATAAAAAATAAATTTAAAGAAAAAGAGAGAGTACTACAGAAATTCCCAGGTGACAAAATATTTTAGCTGTTTCAATATCCTGACAGAAATTCATGTTGCTTTAAGAATATTTGTGCAGCGATTAAGTCTTAACCCAGCCAAAACATTTAATTAGTTGCAAAATGATAGATGCCATTACAAGGATGGTATTTCTTGTGCCAGAGATTCAGCATGAAATTGTTCCCTCAGTCCAAAAAGAATATATTCATTCCTATGAGATATCATTATTATTTTAATTTGTTAATATGCCCTCAACTTTACTAATGCCCCCATTGTCACAATCTCCTTTCATTGTGCTTTTACTTCAGAAAAGAATTAATTTCTTAGTGTAGAAACATGTTTTGATTATTTTCTTTGTGATAGAAATTTAAAGCATTTATTAGAATTATTAGCTATATGTGGCTATTTAGTAGTTTATGACTATTCTCACTACAAAGTTTAAACTTTGCTGTCTTAAATAAATTTGTGAGTGGAAAAGTAGCTTCAAGAAGTTAGTCATCTATTTTTTAAATTTTGATGCATGAACTGTGGAAATAGTGTATTCAGGCTGGATAGACCTAAGTTTATATCTGGCATTATTGACTATGTAAATTCAAGTAATTATTAATCAGTCTGAGCTTCAGTTTACCCATCAATTAAATAAGCAACATAATGCCTGCCTGATGGGATAACTAAAGGTTTAAGGAGATAACTTATCAAAGGATTGACATAATTAAATACCTGCTAATTCCCTTCAACTCGAGTTTATCATAAGTTATTAAAACCATCTCAACTAGATGAATTATTATTTGATACCAGAAAGCTAAATATCTGTCTGTAGACCCTCCAAGCCTTAATACTGTAGTAGTTGACAAAACATCAGCATGTTAGAGAATTCTAGTGCTCCCCTCATCCCTCCCCACTTAAACTTATGTCTGCTGCTCCTTCCTCAATAATTAAAAAAGAAAAAAAAAAGCTGGGTAGAGGCAGATAGCCAATAAGAATGAGGATCAAAACTCTCCATCTCTCTTACAGTCAGTAGATGTGGTCACACGTTGAAGTTCTGGTCAATGGTGTGAAGGAACGTGTTATGTGCAGTGCTCAGGAACCTCCTTAATTCTTGCCAATTGCTCCATGTGGGCAGTGATCCCACTTCCCCTGTCTTCTGCAGGACTTCATTCCAATCATCCTCCCCTTCTCTGTCCTAAATCATTGATACTTTTCCTTTCCACTTGATTATTTTCAAAAGAATACAACCATGATTATTTTTCACCCATTTTTATTTATTTTATTGAAGTACTGTTGATTTACAATGTTGTGTTAGGGTCAGGTGTACAGCAAAGTAATTCAGTTATCCATATATATATTCTTTTTCAGATTCTTTCTTACTATAGGTTATTATGAGATATTGAGTATAGTACCCTGTGCTATACAGTAGGTTCTTGTTGTTTATCTATTTTATATACAGTAGTGTGTATATGTTAATCCCAAACTCCTAATTTATCCCTCCCCCACTTTCCCCTTTGGTAACCACAAGTTTGTTTTCTATGTCTGTGAGTCTTTTTCTGTGTTGTAAATAAGTTCATTTGTGTCGTTTTTTAAAATTCTACATATAAATGATATGATATTTGTCTTTCTCTGACTTACTTCACTTAGTATGATAATCTCTAGGTCCATCCATGTTGCTGCAAATGGCATTATTTCATTCTTTTTTATGGCTAGTATTCCATTGTATATACGTACAACATCTTCTTTATCCATTCATCTGTCGATGGACAATTAAGTGGCTTCCACGTCTTGGCTATTGTAAATAGTGCTGCCATGAACATAAGTGTGCAGGTATCTTTTCAGATTAGAGTTTTTGTTGGATATATGACCAGGAGTGGAATTGCAGGATCATATGGTAGTTCTAGTTTTAGTTTCTTAAGGAACCTCCATACTGTTCTCCATAGTGGCTGCACCAATTTACATTCTATTTCATCCATTTTTAAAAGAATCTTCTTCTGACCCCACTTACCTTGCCAGTTACCATCTCATTTCTTTTATCCCCTCTGCTGAATTCTCAGAAAACATGTCAAAACTCACTGTTTCTAATGTTTTAATTAATGCATCTCCACGCTCCAATCGGAATCATTTCACTACTGTCTGAAGAAATTCTCTCAAATCTTTGCTGCTTTGGGAGCTTATCAATACCTTCAAACAATTATTTTAAAATTTTTTCCCAGATTTTCTAGTTATTCTTGGTAAGAGTACTGGTTTGAAATAAGCTAGTATGTTATCGCAGGAAGCAGAAGTCTCACTGGATGGCAGACCTCTCGCCCAGATTCATATATTCAGATGCACACTTCGCATTGCTGTACAGATGGTTAATAGCTCAAACACTATTGAAACCCTGGCCTTCCCCTCACCACTTACCCCCACCCCACCAAATCCTCACCTACCAACCTCATCTACTTGGTAATATCATCTTACTTGGTAATATTATCAACCATTTAGTTGGTCAACCTCAAATCCTTGGAGTCATTTTTTATTTCTCTTTTTCCCCTCAGACCTCCTCATCAATCTTCTGAGGTTCTGTTGACTTCATCTTCAAGATTTCTCCAGAAATTAATCATTTCCCTCCATCTGTACCGTACAACTCTAATCTGTACCACTGTTAGATCTTGCCCAGATTGCCACAATAATCCCCCTAATAGGTCTCTCTGAGCCTACCCTGATCCCCTACAGTCTATCCTCAACACTGCAGGTAGAATGATCCTTTAAATAATTAAATCAGATCATGTCCCTTTTCAGCTCATACCTGCCAATAGCTGCCCAACTGAATAACCAAAGACCTTACTATAACTTATAGGATGCTACTTAATTGTCCCCTCCTTCCCATTCTGACCTCATCTACTATTTTTACTGTCTTCCATCATCATACTGGCCTTTTTGCTGTTTCCAAAACATGTGAGGCATTTTCATATCTCAAAATCCTTGCTCTATACACTTCTTCTTCCTGGAGAGCTCTTCTGGTTAACTTTTACCCTCTCAAATCCCACCTTTTCAATGAGGTGAGGACTACCATGACCAATCTATTTTAAACTGCAGCTTGCCCAGCTTTTAAAATGACCCTTTCAATTCTTTTTACTGTGTTATAGGTTTAATTTTTTCCATTGAATTTTTCACCTTCTAATATGATATATAATTTGCTTTTTATGGTTTATCTTCATTTGTCTTCTCCTGCTAGAAAACATGTTCCAAGAAGAAAGGAGTCTTTTTGTTTTCCATGAGTGTATTCCAAACATCCAGGACAGTGCCTGGCATATAACAGGTTCTCCATGCATATTTGTTGAATGAATAAGTGAGTCAATTAATGTATACATTTCTCTTTCTACACATCCTTGGTTAGAAGATGAATGAGATGTTTGCTTATCTTGAACCATGAGAATATATACCATATCCTAGTGTATTTGTGTTCCGTGTCTGCTGTAACAAATTACAAGTCACAAACTTGGTGACTTGAAACAACAGAAATTTATTCTCTCACAGTTCTGGAGACTAGAAGTCCAAATCAAGGTATCTGGAACCACACTCCTTCCAGAAGTTCTAGGGAAGAATCTACTCTTTGAATTCAAAACTTAGAATGGAATGCTGTGGCCACATTACTCCAACCTCCAAGGCCAAAATCTTCAAATCTCTCTCTGCTGTTTTTGCATTACCTTCTCCTCTGTGTGTGTGTGTGTGTGTGTGTCTGATCTCCCTCTACCTCCATTTACAAGGATACACGTGCTAGCATTTAGGACCCACATATGAATAATCCCACATAATCTCCCCCATCTCAAGATCCTTCACTTAATCACATCTCCAAAGACTCTCTTCCTAAATAAGGTAACATTTAAGATCCCAGGTTAGGGCGTGATATCCTTGAAGGTCATTATCAGCCTACCACACCTCGGATGATGCTGGATTGTGTATGGTTCCCTCAGAGCTGCATGGAGCAGAGTTGTCATGCCAGCCCTAGAATCCTTACTTTGGGATTTTAGGCTAAAGAGAAATAAACCGATTTTAAGCCACTCTTATTTTGGGCCTTGTTAAATTCGACCAAATTGGATTCCAACTGATAAAAGCTGATGAGTCACTGTTAATATCTTTTAATTGAAATATTACATTTACCTAAGATGAAGTTTCACAGACTAACCCTAATGTCACGTTTCTTTAATTTAGACTGGAAATTTATGGACTCATTGGGTAACATTGGTAATTTCGCATTAAGCAGAAACTCTGATAAAAAGTGAAAAAGTTATAACTTGATAATGAAACTTAATAGAAATTTTTAAAACTTGAAATGTTTAGAGAATATAAAGAGTTATATAAAGAAATCTTACTATAGAACTATTTAGAACCACTGCTGTATATGAAAGCACACTAAATAGCTGAACAATTATCTTCTTTACCTACTACATTTTCTAAATAAGCCTAATGAAGAGCAAATTACAACAGTCTAGACTGAGTCACAAAGATATGAACATTCTCAATAAAGTATGAGCTAAACAAATACTGTATCTGATAAGTGCTGGTGAATGGTGACTGAAAAGCCTAGCTTTTTAGACAGAAAACTGCCTCTTTAGCCCAATTGTAAAAGCTGATATTTATTTTGACATGTTTGTCAAACAATAAATTAACACAATATTGGGCAATTCTAATTCTGCAAAGATACTCCCCAATAAACTTTCAGAGAGATCCTTGAGGGAGAGGTATTATTGGAGATTATAAATTTAAAAAGTGTTAGGAGATTAGAGATGTGAAAGACAGTTTGCAGGCTGTGGGATTCCAGTGGACATCTGTGGCTGGTCCTTTCCCTATATGTCCTATTATTAAGTGACACTGTTAGGGAAAACATCTCAGGACAAAATAAATTCTAGGACCTGGTAGACGTATGTATTAGATGTGAACATGTTATAATTAAGCTATCTTGGCTCCCAGTGGCTGCCCAAATGATCATGTACCTCATACATTTTATCAAAACACTAAAATTTTGTGTTCTTGCTTTTCTATACATTATCATTAACTGGCGTATTCGATAGTTAACGCACCACCGTCCAGCCAGGTGCCCAAGCTGAAAGCCTTTTTTCCATTCTTCCCCTCCACATCCGGGGTGGGGCCAGGGCTGGGGGAGGGGGGAAGCAAGTCCTAACCTATTTAATATCTCCTTCCATGCAACTCCCATTACTGTCACTTAGGTCGACTCCAGAACTATCTTTTCCCATCCAGGTCCCATTAAGCTCCTAAATGATCTCCACACAACTATTGATGTCTCTCTAATACCATCTGCTTCCTGCATCCATGGGAATCTGCTAAAAGTACTAATACATGCTTCTTCTGCTGAAAACCATTGGGTGGTTCTTCAAGCCCATTCATAATCTGGCTATAGAATTTCACGGTGAGAATATGACCATTGGAGAGCAATTCAATGAATATATCATAGCAGGTTCTAATTGGTTCTCCAAGTGGCACAAGATAAGCAACAGCATTTAGTGTATCAAAGAACCAGATCATCAATCATTGAACATCTATAACAATCTCCCTTTGTCTACTCGTCACAGTAAATTTCAGGGGTTCATTCCATCTTCTATGCTATTTTCAGACTTGAGCTATTCCTTTAGATTCTTCTTTCAAGTGACTCGTGTTCATCCTTTGAATTTTATTCCTATTTTCCATTGTCTCCATCCTCTAGTCAAGATCCTTCTCATTTTCTTCCTCCACTTTAACTTTTAATGGAAACCTCTTCTTCCTCTACACCAATGATTTCAACAGTCAGCAAGGAGCACCCCTAGGACACAAGACAACCATCCTACCATGATCAGAGTGAGACAGTTCTTCAAGTTCAGGTAAAAATTCATTTTGAGAATCACTGTGCCAGTTTTCCTCAAATTTTTCCTTAAAATGACCTTCCTAAAATACACCTGTGATCATATTACTCCCAACTCATCCACCTTCAATGGTGTGTCATTCTCATAGAAGAAATTGCAAGCTCCTTAGAATTTCACATTACCTGGCACATCTACCTGTAACCTATGCATCTTTCAAGCTGGTTTACCACCATCCCCAGAACATCCCATCTCACCTACCTCCCAGTCTTTTCTCACCGACTCATTACCCTGCAAGCCTCGTGGCACATCTTAGATCATAGCATTCTTATTTATTTTTATGATTTAATCTTTCTATCCCCACCTAGACACTAAACTTCTTCGACAATAGAAACCAAATCTTAGTTATTTTTCTCCCTCAGTGTTCTTGCACAACGTTCTAATCTGTAGTCAACAAATTAGTTGGTTTAAAAACTTACTCACTTGGGACTTCCCGGGTGGTCCAGTGGTAAAGAATCCACCTTCCAACGCAGGGGATGAGGGTTTGATCCCTGGTGGGGGAACTAAGATCCCACATGTCGCGGGGCAACTAAGCCCACGTGCCACAACTAGAGAGAGAAAAAATCCACACGCCACAACTAAAGAGAAACCCCCATGCTGCAACAAAAGAGCCCGCCTGCTGCAACAAAGACTCAATACAGCCAAATAAATAAACATATTAAAAAAAACAAAAACATACTCACTTGATCCACCTTAGCTCTTTACTTTATTCAGGTGTCAAAGACAAGGAGATTCAACAAGGTAACCTGTTAAGTTTCTTATTCTGGATTTCCACACTCAGTCTCCTGAATGCCTGAGACCAGAGACTGGACTGAAATTCAAAGGAGCCCATTTGTTCGGAAATGCATTTAAAAATCTCTGTGAGACCACCGGGCACAAGACTCATTTTCAGAAAAGCTAAACTTTCATATTCATGTAATTTCTCTCATAAGTTGTTTTTATTTATTTTATAAATAAATAAACAAATCTAACGATTATTGTTTAGATAAGTCATAAGTTCATGATGGCACACAGCCTCTAGCAATTTATGGGGGAAAGAAAATTTCTACGTGAAGTGGTAATTGTTTCTATCCCCTGGAACAGCAGACATGACCTTTGCTAGAAAGGTAGAATAAAATTTGGGAAGGTAAGATTCAATTCAAATGAGCATTTTTCTCTTAAAATTTTGAAAAGTGTCTGATAATAATGATCATACCTTACAGATCAGTATCATTTTTAAAACATAGGCTTAGGATATATATCTGGATCTATCTGTCTGACTGTCTATCTCTCCATCTATCCATCCATCTAGTCTATCCCCCTGCATCCTCTACCTCCACTTCTGACCTAGGCTCACCAGAGGAAAATATAGCACTACGAATAAGAGTATTGCTCGATCTGAACTGCAAAGCAAAATTAAGTATAAGTATTATCTAATGCTGATCATCTAATATCTGCACCTAGCCAAACACACAGCAATAAACACTAAACTCTATACCAAAAATACATACGTACAGGCATACATATGTACATACATACCTGCTCTAAGCATGATGTGCTAATGCCTGATGGTTTGATTTTCTTAAACATGAAAAAAAATTATATCTGGGGGGAGGAATAAATAATTAATAAGAACCTGCTGTATAGCACGGGGAACTCCACTCAATACTCTGTAATGGCCTATATGGGAAAAGAATCTAAAAATAAGGGTGGATATATGTATATGTATAATTGATTCACTCTGCTGTACACCTGAAGCTAGCACAACACTGTAAATCAACTAGACTCCTATAAAAATTGAAGAAAAAAAAAACCAACAACAAAAAACTATATCCTATTAAGAGCTACACTTACGGGAAGAAATCAAAGTGAAAGACACCACTTTGCTTCTTTAAGTGGACCAAGATCCACATAGTGTTGCCCCAAACAGGCACGTGCTGATTTTCGCAGGGGTCGTTTAAGAGGGCAGAGTCACTACAAGACCTGATCGCTAATTTGCTGCCAGTGAATGCGGGGTAGACCAGAATTTCAGCTTGACCCTTGATTTTATAAGTTAATACCAATATTCCTTACATTATTAGTTTGACTGGTAAATCAGGAGCAAGTTGTTGGAGCCAGCTGTGACCCCAGGGCAAGAAGTCTTTGCCTGCTGTCACCTTCTGACAGTTTGGGCTGTTAATTACCTCAATCAACTAGAACACAAGCACCTCTCTGTCTGCCAGCTGGCAGGCTCTGCTTCAGAAACTGGCAGCTAGGGAAGATTTAAAACCTGTAAAAAGGGCTGCTATGTAAACAGTTTATTGTATAATATTCGATGACCAGAGTAGACCCACATCAGTAATCAAAGGTAGGGTCTGCTATCGGGCCTTGAGAGGGTAGCAAAGGAGGAAGTTAAAAATAGCTTTTGTTTATATCTTCTTCATCCAGAAGAATGAAACTAGGGCTTGTGGCTCTGGAGGAAGGACGTTGGTGCCTTGGAGGAAAGTCAGCCACTTAGCTCTCCTGGAATAAACGTGGACGCAAACAAAAAGACGTAACTAAGCAGTTGTGTTTACTTTGCAGAAAGCACAGAATGGGTGGAAAAGCTGAAAGCTCTCTACCAGTTCAGGATGCTGTATGGGCATTCACTCTAAAAGGGAATCTGTACCCATAACACATGTGTTATGTATTACGTGTGTGTTGTGCCGTGTAGCCGATTATACTCACTGCTCTATTCCAACCAAAATGGCTTTCCTAACATTCAAGGACATTTAAAATACATTTTTCAAAATCATGCTAAAACTTTTGAGATTGTATCTGATATTTCACAATCTCCTTTCCAATTCTATAGGTAATTTTTAAAACATTAATTTGATTACACTATCAAAGGATAAATCAAAATGCTAAATGATTCTTAATATTTTACATTCCACTTGAACATTAAAATTCAGAGACATCTGGTCTTTGTTGATTTAATGGCTGGTTTCATAAGCCAACTGGCTTACGTTCAAATCGTGATCAGAATCTAAATTATTTATTTGTTTTAAAGAAATATAAACAAGCATAATACACTGTGATAAAGTAACACTAATTTTCAACAATGAAAGGAAACAAAATTAACATGTATCTGCCTTGGATTCATTTCTTGGAGGCATTTTTTTCATAAATCTTTC
This sequence comes from Mesoplodon mirus, assembly GCF_964341445.2. Lineage (NCBI taxonomy): Eukaryota > Metazoa > Chordata > Mammalia > Artiodactyla > Ziphiidae > Mesoplodon > Mesoplodon mirus. The sequence continues at coordinate 226,732,914 of NC_138976.1, read as the reverse complement.
CAGAAGAAATAGTAGCCTTCTTGATATTTTCCTTGGAGTCTCTTTTCATATAAATTATCAAACCAATTTAGAATTAAATATTTTTATACACATACACACACAGACACACACACACACACACCTCGCCCAAATATTCTACAGATAAGAATTATAAAGATGCCTGTATTGCAAGAAGACTTGAAAAACCCCACATCTAAGAATGAATCCTACAAGTTTGTAATTTTTGCCTTGCCTTCCAGAGAAGCAAAACTTACATCCCCTTCTCCCTCATTCTTTGCAAACTCCCTGAAGCATGTTAGTCCTGTTGATCAGAGCAGATAATATTGATTGCTTGCTATTTGCCACGCAAAATAAGAAGACTTTTAAGATGATTATTTCTCATTTATCCTTTGCAATGGCCTTATGAGACAGGTTATAAGATTGCCTTCACTCTACAGATGAAGATCATATAACCTGCTGATCATCATACAAATATTAATACAGAGATTCTGTAGCAAATCTTTCTGACCCGTGGCTCTAGACTCTTAACTGCTCTGCTACACCACCTCCCCCATCATCGGCACTTTCTTGAAACTCTCTCTTGAAAGACAATCACGTCTCCATGCTTTCTTGCTCCCCTCTTTCCTTCTGCCAGAACTTCATCAGTTCTATTATTTTTTCTCTTAGGTATATATACATTCCCAGGGCTTCGTCCCACCCACTGTTGTCATTTATTTCAGTGGCTTTGACTTTTACTTCTGTGCATGTGGCTCCAAATCTTCCTGGACTTTCTGGAGCTCCAGTACCCTCCATTTGCTCTGGGTAGGCTCCCGTCTGCAGCAAACCTGCCCTTTCTCTTGTCGCTGCATCTTAATTAATGGCATTACAGTCCACCCAAGCTCAGGATTCTGTTTCATCTCTTCATGCGTCACCCACACAGGTGAAAAAAATCTTAAGAATCCTATTTTTGAGAGAAATCTTTTTTTTCTACCCCCATGCCATGGTTAGTTTGATTCCCAATTATTAGTACCCACTAAAGTAGCGTTGCAGCAGCCAAGGAACTGCTTTCGTTACCTCTTGTCTCATCTTCTCTAATCAATCCCACATTTTGTCATCAGAAACATCCTTTTAAACCCAGAATGGTCCTTAGAACTCCCCTTCTCCAAAACCTTCAATGGTTTCCCAATGTACACAGACCAAAATCCAAGCTCCTCAGTTTAGTAAATCCCTTGGCTTAGCTCTGGTTTACCTTAATCCAACTTAACTTCTACTTCAATACCCCAAGATGCTCACTCTGCCTTTCCTAATCAGCCCTGCCCTCGTCTCCTCCTGACTGTCCTTTCTTTGTGGGCATCCTCTTCCTCTTTCATCTTAATCCCTCTTAAACCACCTCTGGTTTTCTCCTATGAAACTTCTTGTGTTCCCACTGGAAATTTATCCACCTCTTCATTTATTTAAGATATATTTATGGAATACTTACCATGTGCCTTACACTACACTAAAATCTGAAGGCTTAAAACTAAAATACTGGGTCCCTTCTCTCAAGGAATCTGTAATAAGCTAATGGAGAAGACAAACAAGTAAATAAGCAGCTAAAATGACATGTGGTTTTCATGAAAGACACACACTTCTAAAGTGCACTCAAGAAAAAGTAACCTTAAAAGTATTATGATTACTTTTTTTAAAAAAGAAGATTGCTTCATTAGTGAATTCTGCTAAACACTTAAGGAAGAAATATTATTAATTTTACACAAACTCTTCCAGAAATGAAAGATTCCACCATTACTCTGATATTGAAAATCAGACAAAGCCCTTACACAAAATAAAACTAAAGACCAGTATCTCTCGTTAATATAAATGCAAAATCCTATATAACATTTTATCAAATCAGTTCAAGAAATATATAAAAAAGAATAGTATATCATGACAAAAGAGGGTTCATCCCAGATATGTTAGGCTTGTTTCAACATTTAAAAATCAATAAATTTACTTCGTTGTATCAATAGACTACAAAAGAGAAACCATTTTATCATCCCAATAAATGGAGAAAAATTATTTGACAAAACTTAAAGTCATTAATGCACAATAGAAACTCCTAGGAAAGTATTAATAAAAGGAAACTTCCTCAACTTGTTAAAGGGTATCAACAAAAATCCTACAGCTAATATCATATTTAATGGTAAAAGAGCAAATGCCTTCCTCCTAAATACTGGGATCAAGACAAGGATGTCTAATCTCAATCTCAAATCTTCTGTTCAATATTGTACTGGAGATTTTAGCCAGTGCAAGTAAGAAAAGAAAGTAAGAAAAAGAAAATAAAAGTCATGCAATTTGATAAGGAGGAAATAACTGCATCCTTACTTGCAGATAACATGAAACATGATAATCAAGGTAAAAATCTTAAGGAATCTACAAAAACATGACTAGAACAATAAATGACTTTAACAGAGTTAACATACAAAAATCTATTTTATTTCTATGTATTAACACCTAACAACTGGAAATTTTAATTTAAAAAATCACACAGCATCAAAAATGTAAAATATTTAGGGATAAATTAAACTATTAAATAAGTACAAAATCTGTACATAGAAATTTTCAAACATTGTTGAGGGACATTAAATAAATTAAACAGAGAAATATACTATGTTTGCAAATTGGAAATTTTGATTTGGGGAAGCAATCAGTTTTCTGCAAATTAATCTGTAGATTCAGCATGATCTCAGTCAAAATTCCAACAAGGTTTTGTGTAATTTTTTGTGTGTATTTTGTATATTTTTGTGACAAACTGACTCAAAAATATATATTGACATGCAAAGAAACCAGAATAGAAAAAACAATTTTTTAAAGGACAACAAGATTAGATGACTTGCACTCTTTAATTTCAAGAATTATCACATTTTCATTGAGAAAAATTAACAATACAGAAAATAGAAAGACAAAAAGTAATAATTACAGTAAAAACTCATACCAAATTCCCACAATCAAGATACTCTTCTAGATTTTTTTCTATGACTATACGTACAGTATTATCAACAAAAAATTAGATCTTACCATATGGATTTGTACCATGCTATTTCATTGAATAATCTCAATTCAATAACTCCACCTTATCAATTAATATAGAGCTACATCACCATTTTTACTGGACGTATAGGTTTTTATAGAGCTTGTTCAGGATTTATTATTACAAATATTGTTATAAACAGTCTTGTACATACACCTTTGTATATTTGTCTGATTATTTTTAAACTGATTTATTAAATGTTGAATAAATACAAGAGCATTTATAACATGTAAAATGCAAAGAATAAATATAAAACATTGCCTTTTTTTCACCACTAAAACAAAAAAAGAATTATCACAGTGCTACAGTGTGAAATTAGTGAAGCATAGAGGTATAACAAACTTAAGGTAATTCAAAGGCGAATGGATAGTCTTTTCAACAAATGGTGCTGGAACAAGTAGATATGTATATACTTCTTACCTAGGACAAAAGAAGTACATGTTAATTAACTACCTCATTATATCAAGGGGGGATGGAAAGAGAAGTGGATGATAAAGTAGGAATCCCAGTAGGAACCAGCCCTGGCTCCACCAGTATCTGTGGTTTTGGCAAGTCAGTCCATCTCTCTGGATATTGTCAGCAAAGTGAAAGTCGTGGGCCAGATTATCTCCAAAGCACTTTCCATTTCTAATGTTCTGACAGTCTATGAGGCCATCAACCCAAAGGGGCTTATCCTTCAAGGATTGAATGTTTTGGTGGCAGAACCCCAGCTGGAATGAAAAGAGAAGGAGGAAGGGAGACAGAGAGAAACCAAATAGAACCAAAATGCCTTTTTACATTGGAAATTTGTCATGTACAACTAATTCTACCCCCGGGGAAATTACAATTATTTCTATTCTTCCCACAAGAGGTTATTTTGAGCTCAGAAAATCAGTTGTCTTTGCCACAGATCATAACCTAATCAACCCTGTGCTTTATGATTGTGAATAGGTTCTAACAATCCAATAGCTAAGACAATAACATGAATATTAAAAATACTGAAATTTCCTGATTTGCCTTTTAATCAATTTCTAAAGAGTAACCACAAATAAGATGATTTAGGCCTCAGAAGTGGCCACATGAAGTAGGAGAAATGGTATAGATATAGAATCTGTATTCTCTTCTCTGCTCCGCCCCGAATTATTTGTATGATGTTGGCAAGTCACTTAAGATCTTTAGATGTCAGTTCCATTATTAGAGATGAAGTGTTTGGGGTTTTGGGCCTTTAAGATACCTGACAATCATGGAATTCCTTGAAACTATGAAAAATGAAGTCCAAATTGAGAAATACAAAGACTCGAATAATACTGAAAGCCTATCCCAGATAAATCTAGCACAAAGACTCATAAGCAACATTTCCCTCAAGAACTGGCATTCTGGGTTATCTTCGACCTCATCATGGTTATAAGAGAAAGCAAAAGGGCAAGTTTTGTATTCAGTTTAGAAAATAAAAGGGTGAATTACATCCATATGCCACAGATCTCAAAAAACCAGCAAAGTTTAAAGGTAGAATAATTGAAAAATAATCAAATTTGTAACTTTGGTCAATGAAAAGGTGAGAAATTTGTCATAGTTTCCTTTCACTAGATCAGTTAAATGAGAGATGTAAACGCTCCTTGGGAGAAATAAATTTCAGTTTCAAGGCTTAAAACCCACCAAGCTTCAGGTAAAAGAATTCTCCCATGCTGTACACCCAAAACTAACACAATATTGTAAATCAACCATACTTCAATTTAAAAAGAAGAGAGTGCTTCCAAAGAAAGCAGGAAGATAATATATACTGAAGAATGATTCAAAATAAAGTGAAATATAGTTTCTAGCAAAAATTGCTGCTGCTTTTAGAAGTTAAGGTGTAAGAAAAATTTTTAAAAGAGAAAGAGTTCATTCTCAGAAATATTCTCATAACAGGAAAATTTTCTAGACCCATGTCAGAATATCTCCTGAATAGTAGAGCAATGAGTAACTTAATTTCTCTTTAAATTATTCTGTTGCTGCATCTCACACATCAAACATCTTACTGGTCGAGGTTGTTCAATTGTATAATTACAGTACTTCTCATTCTTTTGGTTATTTCTTAAATTATCTCTTTAGAACTGTCAGATAACTTAGATTTTATCCTTGAGAGAACAATTCTGCTGTTAGAGAAACAAAGACTGGTGTTTAACGGAGTAGGTCTTAGGCAAATCATAAGGATTTAGATTCATAAAAACCAAATAAACAAAAGCAGGTTTTGCCTTCCTGTCCACATAATGAGCACGAAGCTTCTCTGGCTTTAAGCAAGTGTGGACTGTCATTTTACATTCCCCCCCAGTGTATGATGTAACAAAATATTTCAAAAATAGCCAAAAAGGAAATCAGACTCTGGTGAGGATTCTCAAGACAGTTATTGTGAGTGCTTGTGTACACACATTCACGCACACACACACACACACACACACACACACAGAGCCTGTTTTGCAAATGAAGAAAACATGGTCTAATCATTTCTGCAGAAAATACACCTTATTCACCCTTGGGCAAAGCATCATAGTTGAAATCTTGAACAGGATGGGCCCTTTAAACCATTCATCGTTCTTCTATTAGAAACCATTCCTACTTTCTCATGCAATACCTACAATGTTTAAAGTAATAGAGGTTCTAAGTACATGAAGAAGTTAGAAATATTTCAAAAATAATGACTCAGATGTCATTTTATAATTCCCCTTCACAGTAAATATCTAAAAGAATAATTTTGAAAATTATGCTTTGCTTTCTCTCTGTTTTTTGTAACTTTCCATGAATTCTTACATATCTTCGAATCATTAGTTCCTCTGTTCTCAATAAAATTTCTCAATGAAGGAAAAAATTTAAAAACAAGAAAAAAAGAGAAGCTAAAGGGGAAGAGAGGAGAAATGAAAGAAAGAAAAAAGGTAAGAATTTAACATTTTAAAAATAATGACAAAACATCCCTTCTATACTCTTTCAGATTTTCAACATTGACTGTGGGGACGAAAGCTTCTGAGGCTTGGGAAGTATGTTGAAAAACTTCATATACTCTTTAATTCACTAACTATATCCAAAGGGAAACAAAATTCAACAGGAATTTGAAAGCTCTCCTGGATGTCACAGATACCTCACACCTCATGTGTGTCCTAAGAAGAGGGAAGTTCTCCAAAAATTTGCAGGATTCGGTGTTTGTCTATTCTGGACACATCATCCATTGACATTTAGAAGACTTTTAAATATGCCACGATAGATTCTAGCCTTTGTGGAACTTACTTTTCTTCAACTCACTGGACCAACACCCTAACTGGCAGTTGCAAGGGACAATCCTCACCCCTGTAATGGTAGGCAGTATCTATACAACTCACAGAGACTAAACTGGAATCTCAATAAGGCTTGCACACCTGTCAGAGGTACGCTGCTACATGTTCAACAACAGGCTCTCCAGAAGAAGAAAAATGTGGGTGTATACATTTATTCTTTATTATACCTGATAAAAAGAATGTGTAGCACACAAATTAAAAATAGTAATAAAATATGTAAAACTCTTTTTTTTCCCCAAATTTCACACAGCCTATTTATTCTCGCAGAGGCTTTGGTTGATTTTTGCCAAACTCTTAAATTCATTATTGATCTCTGGTTACAAATGATGAATATAATTCTAACATCAACATTGGTTAATATTTTCATTTACCTTAACAAATAAGATGAAAGTAAAAACATCAAAGAAATAATTTGGAACTTCACTCATTATCAATGATATGAGCATTTCCTTTGCTGAATCTCAAAATAGTTGGCAAATACTAGGAGGATATGTCATTAAGTGTCACACTATTCACATTATAACAGCTACAGATATATTGCACTTTTAAATTTGATCTGCATTATTATTTCCTCCATCATTTTTTTAAGTCTAGACCAAAAAAATACCAAAATCCAAAACAATAAATAGAGCCCTAATTCTCAGTGTTTGCCAGTTTCTATGGCTTGAATACTTCTTCTCTGACAGAATTTAAGCTACAAACATGCATCCCCAAAGGCGGGAAGAAATATTCAACAGCACACTGTTATATGATACTTCCAAATACAGATACAATAGACATGAATTATCTCAAGAGCATGGATGATAGTACAATGTAGCAAATTAAGTAGGAAGGACTGGGAGTTTGGGATTGGCAGATGCAAACTATTACATATAGGATGGGTAAACAGTGAGTTCCTCTTGTATAGCACAGGGAACTATATTCAATATCCTGTGATAAACCATAATGGAAAAGAACATGAAAAAGAATGTATACATATGTATAACTGAGTCACTTTGCTGTACAGCAGAAATTAAACACAACATTGTAAATCAACTATACTTCAATAAAATTTTTCAAAAATAAAAAAAATAAGTAGGAAATAATACATTTTGAGTATGTATTACTTTTGTTTTAATGTAATTTACTTAATTGTAAGTTTATGTAATCCGATTTTTAATAGTGGCTATGTTTAACAACCAGCTCACAAAATTCCTTAATATTTAAAATCTGCTCTTGGGAGCCAGTGTGGACCAACTATTCAAAGTCCACTGGGGCTTGAATACTTGCCATTTTGTCATAGCTTCATGAACCTAAATTCTCGCCTAGGTGAAATATTACTGGAATTACCAGAAGAGAACTTCTTTTAATTTCACTTAAGAATATACCACTTAGTAAATAAGTCCAAATTTGGCAAATGCTTTTGAAAGCCAATTTGTTAATGATATAAACATCTTATACCAATGTGTATTTACACACCACAGAAGAACAGTAGAGGGTTTATATGGGTTTACATTTTATATAGGTTTAAGGTTTTCTGTTTCTTTGGTTCCATAACAGATTACAGTGATCAGAATAAAAGTAGCCGGCAAATAGCCTGCTTATTCTCCTTGAAAGCATTCGGAACAAAATTTATTTATAGCATAAAACACCAGAGCCTATAAAATTACCAAAGCCCCATCTTCAAGAATGTAAGCAAGATGCTTGCATTTGTAGATCAGAGTTTGGCCGAAATTCCATCAAGTGATCCTGAACCCTGTTAGAAATCTAAGTTAAAAGGTACCTACAAATGAGTCATATATTTAGTTATGAATCAAACTTTCCACCTGAGAAAGAAAGAGTTATAGTATAGAAAGAGCAAGAGCATCGAAGGATTGGCATCAAAGAGGGTTTGGGTCTAAATTCTAGTCAAGCCACTTAACTAACCATGTAACTTTGGGAAATGAATTAACTAGTCTAATCCTCTGTTTCCTCAAAGATAAAGTGGAGATTGCAACACTTACTTCACAATGCTGTTAGGATTACATAAAGAACATCTGTGCATTACAGGGCACATAGTAGCAGATCAGTAAGTGATAGTATTATGAAAACGTATTCTTTTCTGCCTAATCAGACTTGTGGAGACTAAGGTAGGAACCCATTAGAGAATAAATATTCATATGCACTCAAGTTTTTTCCAGGAAGATTTTATTCAAAGCAAAGTAAGTAGATATTTTCACCAACTCCAGAGGATACCTCAGACCCCAAATATCTAAAAAAAACAAAAACAAAAGCAAAAACAAAAACAAAACAAAACCCACCGTCATTGGACTTCTTTGGGTTAAGACAATGCAAATTAAATCTGAGACTCTGAAGCTGTATTTGATCCGTCAAGTACAAGATCTTCAGAAGTACTGCAAGTCCCCTGCAGTCTTTACAACTCAACACTCTCATAAAGAAAAAAGAGATGTTAAATATCTGCTATTTGCTACTGAAAGAGTCACATTGCATTCAAATGCACAATTTAGGCATGGTGATATTAGAAAATTCTAGTTCAAGTGCATATTTTACCTAAAATTGATTTCCTTAGCCCTCAGTACCTACTAATTCATTAGTATACACCCATTTTTCATTTAGTTTTCCTGAGAGAAGATGGGGCCAAGAAAAGGTAACTTATTGGGAGTGGGTGAAAGCTACTATCACATGGAAAGTTCCTGTCTGGGAGAGAAAGTGATGCACTTAGGGGTACCAAAGCCTCTGGCCAGTGCCTTGGGGAAAGACAAAAGGGAGCTTCGTAAACAAAGTTGTTCTATTTTGCTGTTTTATGTGAAATCAGTACTGGCCACAGTCATTAAAAAATCACTATTTTTCTTGAGCCACAAAGAATATTTTCTTGAAGAATTCTTATTAATATAGAGATATCAATATCAATTATTACAATAAGTCAATATCAACAAGTGAATATTTTTACTTGGGCTTTTCTCTAGTGGCAGAAACCCATCTTCTGAGGTAGCTAACTCCTGGCAGGAGTGCTTCAATCGAGTTAAAAGTATCTCTTCTTCGTACTTTATGTCTCTAGAAAAAAATGTATGAGCCAGAATTCCTGAAATAACAGCTAAAGGAAACAGCAGCCAGATGGAAAATTAAAGTCCCAAAGCAAAAGCAGGGGCAACTGCTGAGAATGTCTTGTCCTGCCTGAGAGTGGCTCAGAGGTAGCCACCGGGCTGGAGGGGAAACGAGAAGATTTTCCTTGACACAGATGATGAAGGAGCTAAACCCTCTACAGGACAAAAAAAAAAAAAAAAGAATCCCACATGCGTGCAATCACTCAAATGAGGAGAGAATAAAAATCTAAAATTATACTTTACCTGAAAAACTTTACCCAATTTTTTATTATAAGAAGCTAATTTAATCAATAATCAATCAATATTTATTGATTGCCTACAATGTGCTTGGCCCTGGGTAGGAGTAAGATATGTCCCCTGCCCTCTCGCTGCATGGAGCCAGGAGGGGAAATGGACCCTGGGCAATAAGGTGACGTGATTGGTCTCAGAAAAGGGGGACAATGGAGATTCTGTATGGTCTAGAGGGTCAGGGAAGGTTTCCTGAGGAAGTGATGTATCCAGGAGAAGTTACCTGGGCAAAATTTGAGAGGTAAGGGGTGAGAGAGGGAGAACAGAAAGAGGAAACAGCCTTAGAAGAGAGAACTGAGTGTGGGAAGTCAGGAATAGAACCATAAGTAGTCTGAAGAACTTAAGAAATCTGTCTGGAGATGAATGGATAAAGAAGGTGTGGTACATATATACAATGGAATACTACTCAGCCATAAAAAAGAATGAAATAATGCCATTTGCAGCAACATGAATGGACCTAGAGATTATCATACTAACCGAAGTCAGACAGAGAAAGACAAATGTCATATGATACTGCTTATATGTGGAATCTAAAAAAATGGTACAGATGAACTTATTTACAAAACAGAAAGAGACTCACAAACATAGAAAACAAACTCATGGTTACCAAAGGGGAAAGGGCGGGGGCAGGGATAAATTAGGAATTTGGGATTAACATATACACACTACTATATATAAAATAGATAAACAACAAACAAGGACCTACTGTATAGCACAGGGAACTATATTTAATATCTTGTAATAACCTATAATGGAATAGAATCTGAAAAAGAATAGATATATATGTATGTATAACTGAATCACTTTGCTGTGCACCTGAAGCTAACACAACACTGTAACTCAACTAAACTTCAATAAAAAGTTGTTTTGGGCTTCCCTGGTGGCGCAGTGGTTGAGGGTCCGCCTGCCGATGCAGGGGACGCGGGTTCGTGCCCCGGTCCCGGAGGATCCCACGTGCCGCGGAGCGGCTGGGCCCGCGAGCCATGGCCGCGGAGCCTGTGTGTCCGGAGCCTGTGCTCCGCAACGGGAGAGGCCACAGCAGTGAGAGGCCCGCGTACAGCAAAAAAAAAAAAAAAAAAAAAAAAAGTTGTTTTGAAAAAAAAAAAAGAAAGAAAGAAATCTGTCTGGAGCAAAGAGAGTATATCAGCCAGGATCCGGAAGGAAATGGAAATCATGCTGGTTATTCTAACAAAGAGAACTGGGAATTACTTCCCAAGTGTTTGGCCACAAGAGACAGTCACTGAAGGAAGCAGGGAACCCCCCTGCCCCCGCAAAGTGTGGGGTAACAAAGGCAAGAGGACAGAACTGGAAGCTTTGAGGAGGGGCCAGAGCTGGAATCCAGACCCAGAGGAAGGGATTCTGGCCAGCAGATCCTACTTCCATCTGAGGGGACACAAGGAGACAGTATTTGGGGAAATGCTAGAGGCTGGAAACATTGCTTCAGGGATGAAGAAGTATTGGTGCATAATCAAGAACAAACAGAAGAGAGCAGGCCTTGTCTCTCTTCTCCAACTCTCCCTGGCACCTCCTGTTGGCCAAAGTTCACCGTGAATCTGACATTCCCCATGGGTCTCCATGGGTGCATCCAACTGCATTTTCATATGGAACTTGTCCCCCTGTTATATTAATACTTGATTTACATCCATATTGTCATAGTCAAAAACTACTATTTCATTAAAATATTATCAAGTTATTTTAGTCTCCATTATTTTACCTTTCATTTAATCCCTTCAGTTCCCATCCTGAGTTAGAAATATTTCACTTTGGCCAAAGCTAAGAGTACATGTGTGTTGCCTATGAAGCACGCTCCTTTGCAGCCACGTTGTTAAAGGGGCACCACCAAGCACACCCCATGCTTCACAACTATTGATACTTCAGGCAGAAAAGTACAGGCTCTTCTTCCGATGAAAGCGAAAATGAAGCAGTGTTTTTGCTCTTCTGCTATTTTAAAAGTGAACACTAAGAACTTCAGTTTCTGTCTCTGATCTCAAAGCAATTTACATTGCAAGAATAAATAAAGAGATGGGATTTACCCCTTTCTCTTCATCTCGATTGATTGACATTTCTATCTACTCCTAAAGAGGAAAGAGGTCAGATGTCTGCAACAGCTGTACGTGGCTGAAGTAACAGATATAGTTGTATAACATCTTTAAGTCTTGAAGTCCTAAATTACAGTAGAACGAAATTACAGACTTCAGGGAATTGGCAAGTTTTGCTTGACCTGTGTATTTTTTCCCCCTCAAATCACCTGACAATGCCTGAACTCCCATAATTTGTAAATAGTGACAACCTTCAGAATTTCTCATTTCATTTTGCTTGCACTCCTAAGTCTCTTTCATAGATACTAGAGCAAGAGTTGGAAAAGGCGAGGAAAAAAAAAAAAAAAAGCAAGGCTTGCTTCATCATCTTAAAACATCAGAGCTAAAATATATTGTGTACATAAATACTAACCCAGACTTTCCAAAATGGACATAATTTGCAAGGCTCAGTGTTTGATATCTAGATATATTTGTAACATCTCAAAGCACTCTGGGCTGATTTTTTTAGACAGATTGTACAGAACCCAGCTTAGGCGAACAGAAGTTGTAAATTATGTCTAAGTGGATCTTATAAACAAAAGTTAAAGTCGAGCATGCAAGGGAATATTGAAAAGTTTGCATAATGCTGTCAACATCTCCCATACCAATGTTCATCCTTTCTTTTATTATTTGCTGAACTTTTTTCTATATACATGGATATATGTCTACCTAAGTATGTGTGTACAGATTTATGTTTTCAAATGAAACAAAGCTGTGCAGTTATTATTGCAGGGGTCGCCCAGTCTCTGCAAGCACATGCTTCCCAGGCACTATTAAAGTACAGTACCGACATTTCTCCCTTGTAGCTTGTGAGGGTGAGCCGCCCTGGGCTTGCATTTCGGGAAAGCGCCTGGAGAATACCAATTTCATTTAGAAACTGCCCTGCTTAAGTGTTTGGAAGGATTTGACAGTGTTGCATCAGGTGATCAGATATATTTTCAGAGCTACCACAGAGAAAGTTAGAAACATCACCCAAAAGTTTAGATTAAATGCATTTTTCCTACAAAGGAATTGATTTTAACCATCATTTAAATTTATAACATGTGCCAGTTTCCAGGGTTTTGTTACATTACAGAATTTAGATGCTGGTCTCTGCTTTCAAATTACTTTAGTACCTGGTATGGACTCTTTCTTGAAAGGCAAAAGTTGTTATTCTGTTGCACACTCTTCAACGAATGGCCCAACTGGAAATTCTCATGTAATAGAGATGAACAACCATTTCTCATGCTGCTTCAAACACTGTTATACTGTGAAAACAATATTTTTGAATACGTTCTTTCTCTTCTACAAGATTTTCTATTCCTAGTACATAGAACTTTAAAAAAATGTACAAAATTTTGTAATTAGCCTTGTAATATCTTCCCCCAAATTATATATATATGTACATACATATATATATATATATATGTACATACATATATATATATATATATATATATATATGATGTATCTTTCCCCACTCACCACCCTCATTTGAAGAGCAGACATCCACCTCAACTTTTACTGACTATACCCAGTGTATCTTCAACAGTATTACATATTGTCCCTGAAATTATGGGGATGAGGGAAACTATGCCAGTCTAGGTGAAATCTGTTCATCAGTAACTCATATGAAAATAGTGTATTTCCAAGGATAATCAACTTTTTTTGATGATACTCTGGAGAGAGAGAAAAAGTAGTTTAATTCAAAATTGAACAGTGCCTTCTGCATGGTCTATCAGCTTCCTTCTCGGTCTGCCTTTTTATTGAATCCATACTTTGTATTTCAGTGGCCCATTAAATTCTTCTCACATTTTAGAGTTTCTCTGAAAATATTTTGTGAACACTGAAGGAGCAAAATTGCACTAACAGTCTTGCAAATCTGTATTCTCTAAACAAGGACAGAGATGTCTTCAGGTTTTATTTTGTTTTGTTTTGCTTTTAAAGGAAGGGTCAAACATTAACACATGACAACAGTGAGATTACACAGATAAATTTTCTTTTCTTTTATCTAGTAAACATTCTAATGATGGACTTCAAAGGCAGACAGGGAAGAAGCTTCCCTGTCTTCTGTGCCAGGAGGAGAGGCAAGGCTCTTTACCACTCATATGGGAGAGATGAGGAGCCTTTGAACGGATCATTGGTTTTTATGAGTAGTAATGAGGTGAGAAGTATTCTAGTGTGTGGTACAGGCCTTCATTAAAAAGCGTGAAACAGAATGGCTTACGGTTACAGGGGGTAATTTGTTCTAACATACTTGCTAAATTGTGCTGTAACCATGCCAGTTAACAGCACTATATTTTCCATAGGATTCCTGAATGCATTTGTGTGCAATTATTCTGCCCATACAACGTTCAGGGATTTTTCCAATCGCTTATGTTAACTACTTGACAATGCTCACTCCCTCCATGGGAAGTATATTGAGCCCCACGGTGAAAGAGAGGGAAAAGGATCCAGCGATGTTCTCATTCTCCTCTTAAAGCCAAAGGGTTCTTGTAAAGTGAAAAATTCACAGAACCCAAATTTAAATGAATACCATTTGCCGAAAAGGTATTATCAGAAGTAATAGCCAGCTGAGTCACTCCAAAGCTTAAGGTTTTAAACTACGTAGTATAATAAGTACACTACATAAGAAAAAAAAATAAGATTTGGTAGTTTCAAGTCTATCATTTAGAAAAGAAAAGAAAAAAAAAGCTGAAAAGTAAGAACAATGATCTTGCTACATTTCTGAGGAAATTCTGCCCCTAAGAGAACTTAAAGTTCTGTAACATATACCAAGAAGTTTGCTTCTTCAGACTTCTACTGGGAACATTGGACTGAAATTTTATTCACTGGAAAAATCATCCTACTGAGAGAAACAACATGTCCTTGTTTTTCGCATGACCAGCTATGAAAAGAAAAAATGTTGTAGGATAAAAATGTTGTTTTGGACAGGACGTAGAATTTGGGTATATCCTAAGGGAAACTGTTTTACGAGTGATAGCTTTTTAAGATAGGTTTATTATTACACTGAAAATGTCATAACTTAGACTTTTGAGAGGGGAAGAAAAACTCCTTTGAATTTTCTACAGTTTTCTTAAAAGGCAATACTACAAAATTCATTACTTCATAAAATATGCCCCGATTTTATAACTGATGACACAAGTATATTGGAACAGCAATGCGTGAACTAAATACAATTGACATGCCACCACGGACTAAAACTGGAGACAAATTTAAACACCAACAGACTTTACCGTGAGACAGGAAGTATCAGTGTCCACTCAGTGGAATTTCTAGGCTTAGCAGTGGGGAGAAGAACTTTGACACTATCACCCTTTCCATTATTATTTTGTCACTTTCCACCCTTTTCACTATTATTTTGTTTTTGCGGGTTAGATATTTGATATTTTGGGGAAAAGCTATTTACAACCACAGTTTCGAACCTTATTCTAGCCTCAGAAATAAATACTGTCAAACTTAATAGAAACCAGGCAGCGGACCTACAGTCAATGAAATAGGCTCAGCCTCCCCTTTCTAGTTCTTTTTATTGGGTTTTCAGGAAAGTCTATGAAGGAAATTCTGATTGCAAACCTCAGTCAGTCCTTCCAGCCTAAGAGAGGGAAATGGTAGCCCTGGGCTATGTGTTAGAATCAGTGGTATTTTTTCAGGCTAAATTGAGTACGTGAGCAGAGTGAATAAGGAAAATTATATTTCACGATGGTTAGTGTTCATCATTGTACCACAGTAGTTAGATCAGGTAAGGGCTGTTATTGAATACATCTATCTATGCATCTATCTATATTGATACATCTATCTATGCTAGATCCAATAACCTAGAACATTACCCAGAGAAAACAACCAATCTTTTTATCACTGTCTAATTACAGTCACACACCATTGTAAAGCAATTATACTCCAATAAAGATGTTTAAAAAATTACTGTCAGTAATCAAAACATCACTTTTCCTCAGTTTCATGCAAATGTGGACACTCTGAGTTAATTGGTAACAACTAGAATAAAAAACCTGGAAACTAATGTAGAAGAAAATGAACACTAAAAGGACATTTATCTTTCTTTAAGCTTTCTTTTGCATGTATCTCATTTAGATCCAACTGAAGAAAGGAAAGCTTTTCTGATTGATAAAAAGAAACAAGTTTTAGGTGTATACAGTGTGAAATGAATGTATATGTCTGATTCCCTTAGGACATCATGGTTCCCCATGACTAGAAAGCCCAATGGTTGATGTCAAATGCCTCTATTTACTTACATCTATTCTCAAAGTTTCTCTGAAATTAAAAATATATATATTAAGGATGAGAAAAACAAGTATAAGGAGACTAAAAGGATAATAAATATGGGACAGAAAATACTTATTAAAATATGTGGAGACTAAATCTGTGTAATAAAAACATGAGTCTGAGGGGAGAAGATAGTTAAAATATTCTATTTATACACCCACACTTGGGAAAAGTTTTTATTGGAGACTACTAGTGGTTGCCTTTTCGTAAGAAAGCTGGAGCCATTTAACAAAAGCTCCACGTGCTCCAAACCTCTGGCAGGTGTGGAGACCGACAGGTGTAAAGGAATCCACAAAGCTCTGGTCAGCGAGAAAGAGCTACCTGGGCAGTTGGGATGATGTTACAGCTCCATCCTCTCTGCCTGAGGGCATCTCTACTGAGCTATAATTTTCTTTTTAATATTTATTTATTTTTGGTTGTGTTGGGTCTTAGTTGCGGCACATGGGATCTTTCATTGTGGCGTGCAGGCTTAGTTGCCCCGTGACACATGGGGTCTTAGTTCCCCGACCAGAGATCGAACCCACATCCCCTGCATTGGAAGGCAGATTCTTAACCACTGGGCCACCAGGGAAGTCCCTCTACTGAGCTATAATTAATGCAGCAGAATGCATAGAAGGTTTAGAAAAACATCTAACTTTATTTTGTTTCACCAGAGTGTCCAAAAATTGGGAAGTAGAAAGGAGAAGAAATAAATATACTTGGACCAACATTAGAATAAGCCAAAAAATTTTTTTTATTTTGAAGCCATTGAATTAAAAAAAATTTTTTTACTGAAGTATAGTTGATTTACAATGTGTTCATTACAGGTGTACAGCAAAGTGATTCAGTTATAGATAGATAGACAGGTAGATAAATAGATAGATAGAATTTCTAATTTTTTTCCCTTATAGGTTATTACAGAATATTGAGTATGGTTCTCTCTGCTATACAGTAGGTCCTTGTTGGTTATCTATTGTATATATAGTAGTGTGTATCTGTTAATCCCAAACTCCTAATTTATCCCTCCCCCCTCTTTCCCCTTTTGGTAACCATAAGTTTGTTTTCTATGTCTCTGGGTATATTTCTGTTTTGTAAATAGTACCATTTTTCTAGATTCCACATATAAACAATATCATATCATATTTGTCTTTGTCTGGCTTACTTCACTTAGTGTGATCATCTCTAGGTCCATCCATGTTGCTGCAAAAGACATTGTTTCATTTTTTATGGCTGAGTAATATTCCGTTGTATATATATATCTATATATCTATATCTATACATATATAGATATATACCACATCTTTATCCAAAGGATAAACCAAAATTTTAAAGCGACCAATGTTGACCTTTTGATTCCCTTTCTTTGATTATATCCACGTACCTTTCCAAATCCTCCTCATATGAGTCTTTGATGGATGCTAGGTAAACTTAGGAATTTCTTTCATGATCCAGCATATTCAAATCTATCTTGGCCATATTACTATTTACCATACTTGGAAATTCTCTTCTGTTTCATCCATTCAGAGACAATCTCTGGACTCCCATTCTTCCTTTGTACAATAATCCAAGGCCCAAACTCAAGTTACTTCCACATGTAAACTAGACATTAACTCCCACCCATTAAGAGCTCCCCTGTCCTGGCTACTAACTGTATCACACATGTTTGAAATAATTATATTTAATTTCTCAACTTGTTATTAGTTTTCTTGAATTGTTCGTAGATTGTTTCAGATGTATTGATCGTCTCATGATAAACCGTTTGAGGATACAAAAAATATATATACATAGCATTTTTGTTTCACCAAGAGCAATATAGAAATGAAAAATAATATAAAAGTAGAAAGTCTGAAGGAACACACTAGTTTCAGTACCTCATGGCATATACTTATGTCTTTTAAAGTAATTCTCTTGCTCTATTGCCTAACTTTTAATGAACCTAGTAGTGGAAATTACTGTCCAAATAAGAAGAAAAGAGATAAAGTTGGTGAACAGCAGAAGATTGGTCTTTAGCTGAGCACTCTTCGTCGTACGCCTTTAAACTTCTCCCTGTATTACCCACTTTGCTTGGGATTATCTAGAAAAAGAGAGACAGAAAATGAAAGTAAAAATGACAGTGAAATTTAGGATATTTGGGAAAGAATGGGAGACTAGTTTGAGGGGATAAAAGGGGCAAAAACATGCTTGCATTTTGAAGGCCCTATTCCAGAAGTTTTTCAAATGCCAAATATGTTAATTTAACATATTGAACCAGTGATTCGGTTTATCCTGTTCTGGGTTTCTGGAATATAAAGAAATTATGACTATAGTGAATACCTAAAAATGGCAAAGTACAACCAATCATGTTTCCTATTCATTGAAAAACACTAAATGAACATAATATGTATTTGTCCTACTCATGATATTGAAATGGGTATTCGGTAAAATGAGTTTATACTTCACTGAGCAGGAAGCCATTTATTCTTTTAATCAGAACAGCATCTTTCCAAATTACCTTACAAGTCATAAAATTATCTCTCATAGCATGATTTGTCATGTTTAGGTTACTTGTCAAAATCCCCTTTGAATTACCAGTCATATATATGAATCCAAAATATTTATAATTAAGATCTCTGTGGTAAGACTAATCCATTTAATTGTCTTATTTTTGCTACCCATCATTGGCAGAATTTAAAGACACTAATAAACATTGCTTCCATATTCTCTTTGCTCAATTTCTATGTAGAAACAATGGAGTTTTCATTCCAGTGTACAGAGAAGTGCCATATTTAGAGACATTTAGCAAGACATTCCAAAGCTATAAATAAAATTCAACTTGATTCCAAACGCAGTTCTGTACCTCAATAAATAGAACCATAGAAAACACCTGGCTGGTTGCCAAAAATTAAGGAGTGTGATAGAAAGCCTTTCTTATATCCAAGTGAGTGAAATGAGACCATTAAAATGAATGCTCCCCAGGATGTGGAGAAATCTACATCATCCATAGGTGAGCTCTCATCATTCCAGTTTCCATGTTAATATCTCTAATTCAAATAGATAATTGTGAAAAGCCTTGAGTTTTTGTCTAAATGCTTTTTGGCAGTAGGGAGGGTGTCATGCAAAAGAATTCCCCTGCTCTCCTCTCCTTACAGCTTAGAATTAGAGTGAAAGTGTTAATGTCCCTTGTAATTTTTCTTTCTCAATAGCAACATGCTAAAATCCAAGCATTTCTCATTATATTATTACAATTTTTAAAAATTGCTGGCTAATCCAATTCTGATCTGAGAAACCTTTCTCTAATTAGTTTCTTTGCAAAATTGGACACAGATCGTAATCCCTCATTTACTGATTTTATTTTAATGCTATTACTCAGCGTATGTTGGCTCTATTAAACCATTACAGTAAAAAATTAAAATGAAAGTCATATGATTTATCCCCCTTTAAAAGTGCTCAACCGGTCTAATAAAAGTCGAGTGCCAAATACCAGATGTCTGATTTAAAAGAAATTCTGAACAAAAAAGAAAAACTCTCCCATTATTCTCTTAAGATATTTGGTTGAGATTAACGCCATCCAAGGAAAAATAACATGTATATATTAATACAGTTGTATGGGTATATTCAACTTAAGTAAGAAGATGCAATATATGCATATTGGTCTTGGTTGTTTTAAACCCTCATCCTGAGAAATAAACTTGTACTGCTTTTACATGCTTTCATCAAGCCAACCTAATATTTTAAAAAGGAAATGAGAGTGGTTGCTTCCATTTAGAATGCAGGAGTGCAGAACAGGAATACAAGATATCATCAAGATAGACATTTCTCATCAGGTTTTGCCCATTACTTGTCCTTCAAACTTTAGTTCCTCCTCATTATTTAATTATCAGCATAAGATCTAGCCCAAAATCTATTGTCTGGGAAACTAAATGGATGTTCTCAGGTTTCTATAGAAAGAATTTTTCAAAAGAAGAGCCGAATAAAGGCAGCTAACTTTTCAGTTTTTTATTACACTTTCACTTAACTACTCCACGTTCACCACTCTCCAAACAGTGATTTTCAGATCTTTGCTCCAGATCCTTGCTCGTATTATTTTTTTTCCCCAAGAACATCTTTTCTCTTTCCAAGAGTTAAGATCTATGCCTCAAAGATGATCTCACATAGCATTCTTTTGACACATTTTTTTTTTCTGATTATTCCTCCCTTCCACTGCCATGACTGCAATACTGTTAAGGGTAGTCACTGGCTAGCAGGTCCCCAGACACATCTGCCTTTCCTCCTGAACGCAGCAGGTTACATCCCCCAGCCTCCTCTTCAGTGAGGGGTGGCCATGTGATGGTGGGTAGACCAATGGACTGTCAGCAGAAGTCCTGATACCCTTCTGTGTGAGGGGTACTCCCTCTCCTGCTGGTTGGATCTTTTTTTTTTGCGGTACGCGGGCCTCTCACTGTTGTGGCCTCTCCCGCTGCGGAGTGCAGGCTCAGTGGCCATGGCTCACGGGCCCAGCTGCTCCGCAGCATGTGGGATCTTCCCAGACTGGGGCACGAACCCGCGTCCCCTGCATCGGCAGGCGGACTCGCAACCACTGCGCCACCAGGGAAGCCCTCTTTTTCAGTTTTTATTCCTTGCAGTACGAAGCACAGTCTCTGGTACAAAGTACTTCCTTAATAAATTGCTCTGTACCCACTCAATCTGAGTTTCTTAGACTGTTCCAAACTAGCAGAGTCTCTTGGTTCACTCATTCATTCTTTTATTCATGTATGTATTCTAAATATCTGTTGTATCCCTACTGCGTGTCAGTACAGGAGACCCTCTTTGGGGTGTCTGCCCCACTTACGTTGACTCTCCTTTTTGAGGACCCCCATTCACGAGGGGTAGGTCTCCAGCGGTCATGGACACATCACGTGAGCTTGGGGCTGACTTGCCCAGGGCTGATCACGTCATTCAAGCTGGGTCCACTAGATTCTGTCCCCATGAAGGCAATAGCCAGTTAATCCTTTATCGCGACTAGAATTGTTTCTTGTATCCTTGGGAGCAGAGGGCAGCTGTCTAATACCATGTTGGCCTGAGACGCCCCAGAACGCTAGGCTATGGAACAAAGAAGGCAAACAGAATAAGCGCCCAGAGAGAAGATTATGACTCAACTGGTCAGGAGTGGATTCTGTCATGAGTGTTTTTTAAAACCCTCCTCCTCCCAATGATTTTAATGTGTTAATGGGGCAAAACAACCTTTATTTTAAGTGTCTGGACCTTCCACAAAAAATGATTGTTTTTTTATTTCTAAAAGATCTTTCTAGTTAAAATAGTAAAACAGTGTACAGAAAACTTGAGAACTGTGATATTTAATAATATGGAGATGAAAATCAAGGCAGAGGGTAAGGGGGGGAATAAAACATGGGTTAAAAAATTTATTAAGGGGGTTTCCCTGGTGGCACAGTGGTTGAGAATCCGCCTGCCAATGCAGGGGACATGGGTTCGATCCCTGGTCCGGGAAGATCCCACATGCCACAGAGCAGCTAAGCCCGTGAGCCACAACTACTGGGCCTGCGCTCTAGAGCCACGAGCCACAACTACTGAGCCTGCGTGCCGCAACTACTGAAGCCCACATGCCTAGAGCCTGTGCTCTACAATGAGAGAAGCCACCGCAAGGAGAAGCCCGCTCACCATAAGGAAGAGTAGCCCCGCTCTCCCCAACGAGAGAAAGCCTGCGCGCAGCAACGAAGACCCAACGCAGCCAAAAATAGATAAATAAAATAAATAAATTTATAAAAAAAATTTATTAAGCAATATAATGGGTTGAAGGGTAAATTTTAAAGAATATGTATATTCTGTAAGTCCTGCTCCTGCTGTTTGTTTACTTTGCCTCACGTACTGAAGCTTCTGATGACAGAAAATGCAGAAGATGGCAAAGGTGACTCTGAAGCAGAGTTTCCCTTCATTTCTGTCTCCCTGCTGAATCCTCAGCGCCTTTTCCCGACCACGCTCGGTATCATCTGTTCCTTTCACTTCAACGGGTAGCCGCTCCTTATGGCTCTGGTCTCAACTTTTCAATGCTCTTTGGGACGGGAAAAAAGAATATTGTGAGCTGGTAATTAGCTAAAACATCATCACTAGTTAATTACCTATTAAATAATTACCTCTTAATACCTAATGAATGAATAAGTAGCCACTTAAGATTATCAGCTAGAATTTTGTCTCTTTTTCTCTCCCAAAGAGAGAAGAGGCTTGGTCTAACATTTATGAAGTAAGCACAAACAAGAACTGAAACCAAACCAGGGTTCTCCTCCCACACAGAATGGACAGATAGACATGTATCCATGAAGCATAAACCATGTAATGGAAAAAAATGGAAGGTAAGGGGTTTGATTTTGATGGTAAGTATTTTACAAACAGACGTCCCCAGTCAAATTTCATAGCAGTCAAAATGACAGAAGTCTGCCAAGAATGGATAAAGTGTGTGTGTGTGTGTGTGTGTGTGTGTGTGTGTAGGGGAAGGGCTAGATTCCTTTTCAAAGGAAAGTGTCAGAAAAAAAACGTATCATGCCACCTAGTGGTAGAAAATAAGCTGACTTCTTTGCATCGTACAAAGCAACTTGGCCTTTCCATCAGAAAATCAAATGAATTCAGTCACGTAGTGGAATCTCGATTTGACATAGTGGAAGCTCGATTACACAGTAGTTAAAATTTAAGTGTCATGGTTGTGTTTTAATTTCTCACCCACCAATGGCATTAAGAAATACGGTGGAGTTTAAAGAGCCCTGGAGTCAGAGCTGGAATGACTCCCATTTCTCTTTCTAACCAGGTGGCTTAGCCAGTCTAGAGATCAGTGTCTTCCATAAAGGGGCAGGATAGATGGGCTTTAAGCTGCTGTCATGCTCTTAAAGCCCATGTTTCAAAGGAAGCCGCAGACCACATAATAAAGGTACTCTTACCTAATGCAGCTCTTTGTGACAAGGTCAAGCCACCATGTTTACTAACCAAATGCTGGATGACACAATATGCTTTCCACACCGCTAGTCCTGGTCACATTTTACAGACTTCACTTTTCATTCCAAGCCCTCTAGTAAAGGGCTTGCTACGTTACATTATTGGATGCCTGCTGCAAATAGGCCCTTGATTACAATGCTTAACTTCTGTGAACCTCAGTGGTGCGTATTTGTAATATATTTTTCTAACTTATGTAAATATCCACGTAGTCCCCTTTTCCCTGTGAAATCAGGTAAACTATTCCTCAAAGAGGAAGAGCCGTGGAATTTGGGATTATGTATCAGTATTTCTCAGATATTGTAAAATATAATGTATCCTTCACCCCATTCTCACTAATAATAAACAGTATATCCAAGGGGGACCCTGTTAATCAGAATTAGGAAAGGCATTAAAAACCAGAAGTTAATCTGAGCTGTTTGGAATATTTAATCTCCTAATCAGCAGTTTATTCTTGCAACCAAGAAATATGAAAGTTAAGATTTTTTTTATTCCAAGAGGAAGAAAAATGTCTTAAAATAGAACATGTTTATTGTTCCAAATGTGATGGGAAGACAGTACCATTTCTTCAGAGCAACTGTTTGAAGAGTGCCAGAGTCATCTGCAGAGAGCCTTTTCATTTGGAAATCTGGCTTTCTCTGTCACCCGTGCCTCAAACAGCAGCAGGAACAGCAGAGAGCTTTCTAGGGAGCATGGGTGGTTCATGCAAGAACATGTTGATTTGCTCTAAGAAGCCAGCCTTGAGATTATACTCCAGCCTTATTGTGTGGTCGCTGCTGACAACACAGCATGTCACAGATGAAATTATGTGTGGAGGAAAATCACTATTATTTCCTTCTCCAAACCAGAGAATAGAAAATAGACAGTAAATTTGGAATTTGGAATTAACAGACACATGACTATATATAAAATAGATAAACAACAAAGACCTACAGTCTAGCACAGGGAACTGTATTCAATATCTTGTAACAACCTGTAATGGAAAAGAATCTGAAAAAGTATCTATCGATCTATATATAACTGAATTACTTTGCTGTACACCAGAAAAACATTGCAAATCAACTCTATTTCCATCAAAAGATAAAAATTAAAAATAAAAGAATATATGAGACAAGGGTAAGCAGGGGATAGTATATACATTAGCCCTCTATAAGGTCAAAGACAAACTGGAGATTAGATTCACGGTGAATATTGCTGATGCAAACTCATGAGTATAAGATAGAAATAATTTTCTCAAACATGCTTATCTCTGTATTTATTATTTTCTCAACTCCCTCCCAGACATCCTTCAAGCCTCCAGCCTCCCCCACAGACACGCATACAAATGCATCCAGCACTTCACTTTCCCCACCCCGCCTCGGGCCTTTATAATACTTCTGTTTAAGCCTTCAGCCCTTTATAGCATAGGCTTACTTGTCTGTCTCATAGACTGTTAATTATAGGAAGCAGGGACCTCATCTTTATTAAGCTTAGGACCTAAGACTGGCATGTAATGAGCATTTAAAAATCCTTGATGGGACTGAACAGATTGTGTTAATATAAACAGAGTGTGCCTTCAATACGGGACTAGATGATTCTATCTTCAAATACTTCATTCCTTCCTCTCTTCACCTATAGAAAGAAGATTTTTGTTAGCATAATAACACGTTAAAGTTAAACCCTTAGACACGGTAAAACTTAGCCCGAGAAAGATGTTGGTTTTAGCGTTGTTGACGTTTTTGCTTTGCAAATAGTTCTCTCTGGAGAAAAATCTTGAAGAACAACCTAAGCTTTTTCCTAGAAGAGATCTATCAATTCCTAGAAATGGAGCCAGAGGTTTCAATCTTGACGTGGTGCTAAAGGGAAACCAGGAGCTTGGAGTAAGGGATGCGGTAAGGGCAGATGAGCAGAATAAAACAGGAGGGATGCCTCCTATATCTCTATTTGAAGCGGACTCTGTCTGAACCATGAAGGAGGTGCCATGATGGAGAAATACTTGGCAGCATCCTCCAGATTTAATGGATCTTTATAAAAGGCTAGCATTAAGATTATTTTTCAGTAAAAGCATCTTTCTGGTACTGGTCTATACCTACCTCCTTCCAGACGTGGGAAATCATGGCTGCAGTCTAGACATGAATGAAGAAAGGGTTACCTGGGGTCTGCTTGTTAAGACCATAGACAGGTTTATATCTACGGGCAGTGGAGGCAGCGTACTTTGGAGGCAGTGGAGCTGTTTGGTGTTTCCTCCTATCTCCTCCCCATCTTATCTTCCCCACCATCTCTCACAGGTAGTAGTTTCTCCCCAAAACAAATTCTAAGTGCGACAAAATCTTGAGTTTATTGTGCATGGGATGAAGCTAATACTAGAAGGAGCTTAACAAGTACTTCCGGGTGAGAGAAAAAGTAGATGTCATAATGAAATGTGGAAGTAACTAAGGCAAGGGGGAGAAGTTAGATTTTTTGTGCCTGATGATTTTAACTAATTATAAATAAAGTCACTATTTACTGAGCTCTGATTAGGTGCAAACTCCTATGCTAGATATTTTCATATATCATCTAATTTCATTCTTATAAGCACTGTACAATATTGGTTTTTACTAGCCTGGTTTTTCAGATGAAAAATTCTAAGATTGGAGAGATTGACATACTCAAATTCACCCTGCAAATAAGTGATCAGTCGGCACTTAAACCCAGACCTGCCAGACCCTAAGTTCCTGATTTCAGCTCTGACCCCAGAAAGCACTTCTCACGCTTCACACGGGGTGTCTTGCTTGTTTGGTTTTTGCATGTTTGTTTGTGCCAGAGGAGTTGTAGTTTAACTCATGATGATTTAAGAAATGTTACAGTAGCATTACAATATTCTTGAGAACGTAAAGAATGCTATAGCAGCATCCCAACAAACTACTTTGACGTCAAGGATATTATTTTGTCATATTTTTCACATAAGGATCATGACCCTTGTTTTTCTCTGGGGACCCAAATACTCACTGGCTCCACCTAGACATCTCATAAACCTCAAACTCATTGGTAGAAAACAAAGCACCAATTTCCCACCCCAATCAAACGTCCTCTTCCTCCCCCCTTTACTCATCATTTACTCATGCAATCTGCCAAGTCAAACTTGAGACGCATTTTTAACTGCCCCTCATGGTGGTGGATGCCTCACAGATCTGACTTGTTTCCCCTCCTGTCTCTCCGCACTCCCCTCAGCTCCATCCTGGGACTTTCTGCACCCCTGTCCTCCGTGGTAGTGTTAAGAATCCAGGTCTCTGCTCTTTTTTCTATTCTCCCCATATACCCTTCCTATGTGATTCTAGTGATGCTCAGTGCCTTCTATACCATCTTCAGATGCTAATAAATTCGAAATCTATGTCTCCAGCCCAGAACTAACAACGCTGTCTTCTCTCTTGTCCTTTCTCTCCCTCATTCCCTCACCGCCCTCCCATTATTCCCAGCAGACCCCTAAAAATAAACATCTCTGAAACAGAATTTGATCTTCCTCCCCAGAACCTACCCTTCCTCCAATGTTTCAAGGCACTACCATCCATGAAGTTGATCAAATCAGGGATGTTTGTGTCATTTGTAACTCTTCTCTTTGCTCCGCCTATCCCCACCTAAACATCAAACCCCGTACAAGTCCTGTTTACACTGTCTCCTGCACACTTCCCAAGTCTCTCCACTTTATACCACTCCCTGGGTCACTGCCCGCATTCGATCATTCGACCAGGCACCTCCCACCCCCAGCTTCGCTCACTCACATTACTGCTCAGCCCCGGAGATGGTCTTATTGCCTCCAGGCTGGCACCCATTCCATCTGCTCTCCCTGCAGTAACTTTTCTTAAAAAAGCAAAAGCAAAAACAAAACCCTATCTTTATTGACTTTAAACATTTCCATGTTTAACTCTTTTTCTCAGGATAGAGGCCAAACTCTAATGTGACCTCAGACCTTTGTGAGCTCACTTTAATCCATCCCTAATTCGGTTACATTATAGGCTCAAATTATTTAATTTTTTATCAAAATTTTAACAGTGTTTTGAAGCTCAAATGATGATTACACAATATTGTGGATCATGTGTTTTAGAAGTTATTATTTCTTCTTTAACTGAGTTTTATGATAGTTGTATCCAAGACTATATATTTTATATTCACTCTATCTGTACTAAAGGGAAATAATCATGCAACAAACGTGAATTAAGAATATTGTTTCCATTGGCCAAAGTTGGAGCTATTTGAGCCACAAAAAAAGTAAATGAAATCAACTGAATATATATTTTATTTTTATTTATTTATTTATCTTTTTGCGGTACATGGGCCTCTCACTGTTGTGGCCTCTCCCGTTGCAGAGCACAGGCTCCAGACGCGCAGGCTCAGCAGCCATGGCTCACGGGCCTAGCCGCTCCGCGGCATGTGGGATCTTCCCGGACTGGGGCATGAACCCGTGTCCCCTGCATTGGCAGGCGTACTCCCAACCACTGCACCACCAGGGAAGCCCTGAATATATATTTTAAAAATAAGTTTGTTGTGCTACCAGAAAGAGAGAAAGAAAGATCAAAACAACTTGAAGACACCTTTGAAAGTAACTAAGGCACTAACCCCTTACTATTACAAGAAAAAAATTGAGCATTTAAGCTGACTTTCTTGTAAGAGTTGCATTGGATTATGGACTGCATATTGAATGACACAATTACTGTTAATTTTATTAAGTGTGATTGTGCATAATCATATCTCATAAAATATAGGGGTAAAATGACATCATGTTGGAGATTACAAAAAATACTTCAGCAAAAAAAAAAATAGATGAAACAAATGTAGCAAAATCTTGATAATTGTTAAATCTGGGAAATGTATTATAGGTGATTCATTGTTCTAGTCTCTGGAATTTTGTCTGCATTGGAAATATTTCAAAATAAAAATTTTATGAAAGAAATATTGACTTTCTCAAGGGTTGGTTAATGCCAGTATAATAGGGTCTAAAATGTACCATGTCAGGTAGGTACCCATTCCTAAGTGTAGATGCTCTCAAATCTGTCCGCTCCTCTCTATTCCCGTAATGAGCATTCATTATCTCTTGCCTCAGTGAATGAAATACCCTGGTAAGTGCCCTTCCTAACTCAAATCTCGTAGCCCATGGGGTGTGCCATGGTCCTCAGCCAGGCACCAACCAAAGATGCTGAAGTGGCCATCGGGGAACACTCACATACAGGTAGGTCACGCAATCACAGGGAGTAATGGCCCAACCCATGAGAAAATCTGCAAAAAGATGAGGCTCTAATGGTGATCCTGGTGTAGGGCTTCTTGGATTCACTAGATGCCAAGTCAGGTGAGTAAGGGCCATTTCCAGGTACCATGACCTCTATTCGTATGTGTAATCTTCCCATTGATCAAATATTAGGTGCTCTTAGGAGTCTACCATCTACCTCTGGTTTCCACTGTTTTACTCATTTGAATGAATTGACCATTTAAATGAATTGACCAGCTTTCTTGTGGTTCTCAGTCTAGGGAGGTTTTTCTCAATTCATGAGCTTAATTTTCTAATTTTTCTTCAAATAAAATACGTCTTCACAAGGAACGTAAATCTTGAGGTGATTCTGGAAGGAGCGAACAGGATGGTGTTTAGAAATTCAGGTGGCCTGGGAAAGAGCGTTCTTCCAGAGCATGGATAAAGAGCACACAGGTGGAAGGGTATGGAGTCCCAGGAGATAGCTCTGTGGGTCTGCTGTGTGCGGTAGGTTGATTATTGATAATGAGCTACTATGTGCACTGAGTTCAGCTCAGGAGATACAAAGATGAACCAATGAAGTTATTCATACATTAATGAGACAGATACGTGTTGAATGTGTACTATGTGCCGGACACTGCAATAGAGGATAAATAAGACGGTGTCCCAGTCCTCTTACTTACAGGTGGGAAATTCAGGTGTGTTGTTCATTAGGCTGCTGACTGGAGAACACGAGGTCGAAACTAAGGGTTATGACCTCATATCTATATTGTCAAAAGAGTTACTCCTGTATCTCTTGCCATGGCTTTTTCAATACCTAGAAAATTGAATATAAGAGGTGCACCAAAAATAATTATCGGGTTAGAAAAAATTTTAAATCGTGCATTTAATGGAAGAGTACATTTTTAATACGTATGCCCTTTGTTGGAGAGGTATTTGATATTCGAAAATGAGAGGCACATAGAGCAAATGGGAACAGAAGTGAGCTCAGAATATATTTCCTAAGTCTACTTTGACAAAATTAAATGTACAGATTGTGGTAACTCAATATAAAGACTGGCTAGAATGAAAACCTTGTGAGGTGCTAAAGGTAACTCTTTTCTATCATTTCAATTTGCATTTTGATAGCCAGGATGCAGGTAATCTGTGGATAATTGCTTTATTATAGAATTCTGCCCACTTCAACTGAACCCAAATTTTACTTACATTGCATTTGAAAGTGGCATCGTAGTCATTAGGGCTCTCTTTTCTTTCTGTTGTTTCTCAAATCACAAAGACTGAGACCGCAGGAGCTAAGCTTAGGAACTGGGTGGACTGAAGGCGTGTTAGAGTGAACGTGAACAAGGGTTATTAAATGTTCTTGTAAAAGGGGGGTGAGTAGTAATGAAATAAATGCTTCACGTTGGAGCCAAAAAATAAAAGCTCACACAAATCTGCTTGATCTTCATGTCTCTAAATTTGGAGTATGTTTCCTTTAAATGAAATGTAAAGCACTAATCTCTTTAAATTTCAAAGGGGACATTTTTTAGATGGGCTATTAGTAAATGTGCTATGATAGTAAAATTCCAAATAAATGATGGGTGGGAACTGATCATTGTTAGTGTAAAAGCAGGAGATCCCTGTGGCCTCAGGTACTGGAATATTGCCTTGGTTGATACAGAGCAAAGACCAAAGAAATGATCCCTAAAATATTTTAAAAGACTTCCAAGAATATGCAACAGCTAGAATGTGTGGGCCCATACTTCCATCTTATAGACTTTTACATCAGAAAGCTTTTAAGTCAGTCTTCTGGAAGTTGTTTTTCCAATGGAAATATGCTTAATGGAAACCAAATAGAAAATGGATTCACGTTTCCAATATTTGCTTTATAATCATTTTTGCTGAAGCACTTGTATTGTTGGAAGCAAGGGCTACCCCACTTTGTACAATTGTGATTATTTCAACCAAATGTTTTCAGTATAACTCTAAGACAATTAAGTTATTTTTTAAAATATGACAAAGTAATGCAAGTCCTGCAATTATATGACTACCTGATATTGGAAATCTCGATTTTTAAAATTAAGAATTAGAATGCTATATTTATTTGTTTGGTGTAATGAGAACCCACCACTTGAAGCCTATTCTGTAGATTTCATCTGAAAACTAAATACTACCTTAAGGATGACTTACAATAGCTACAAAAACTTTTAATTATTAAATCAGTTGCATGAGGCATCAAATAATTGATCAATTCATTTTAAAAAAATCAATTCAAATAAAGAAGATAATCCAGACCAATTGTTTTACAGTAGCAAAAGTGTGTTGATTGCACATTCCCCTGAGACATAGAGACATAGCTCAGTTTCAACAATGACAGGAAAAGTTTAATAGTAATCCAACACAATATTCAAATTTTTTGTTATTTTCCTCTTTTGGATAAAATTCTTACATGAACATATAATATTTATTTGTTTGTTTATTTATATATTTGTAGAATTTCCCTACCAGTAATAAAACTAAGAAAAAACATAATATAATTAAGGATCTTTAAGGAAAATTACATTTCAGGGTACCAAATACTAAAAATTACCAAAAAAGCTCATGGTTATTTCAGTTATTGAAGCAAGATGACAAAGCTTCATTTGTAAATAATATACACTATATTATGAAAAGTAAAATAACAAGATTAAATCTAAAAATCAAAAATACAGAAACACCAATTTTTACATCTACTAATGACAATTCTTTTTTAATGAATAATATAATTTGCTTGGAATTTTGTGGATCTCTAATGCTTATTAGAAGCATTCATTACTTCAATTAATAACTCTCAAGATTGCAAATGATCTAAATAATTATTTTTGGAGCGTTTTTCAAGGAAATTTTCCCTAAATGTTTCAACTGTGAGGAAGGAAAACATATATAATAAGAGGGGAGCTATAAACAATAAAAGATGAATATATTTTGTACTAGTGTTTACTAAAAATCAAATACTAGTAAAGAAAATGTCAAAAATGAATTTCCAAATCCTGTGTGTGTGTTTTTTAACATTCAAGATACCACTATGACTTTAATTCTAGTATTGGACTTTTGAATTTTTGTTGTTGTTGTTATTTAGTTTAAGAAACAGCTCGTATTTTTAAAACTCTAGAATGGTGTAAATCATTACAGTGGTTTCACATTTTCATGAGATCAAGGAAACAACAGTAAGCTCATAAAACAGATACCACTAATTATGCAGAGGAGAAGTCATAAAGTTACTGGGAGAAGCATGTTTTATATTCATGGACACATCATTAAAAGTTTAAGACATGCTATCAAGTTCTACATTTTAATACTATACCCAATAGCATTAAACCCTTCCAACAAGAAAATCAGATTGTTTAATGATCCTTTTTTGTCACACTGGTTTTATATGTCTGCAGTTGAAGCAGATGTGGAATTTGTATTGCTGAACTTTTAAAAAATAACTGTACAATTAAAAAATCACTTTATCCCTAACAATATCTAGGTTAAAAAAGATCTGAATCATCTTTCAACATACATCTCTTAAATAAAGTGTATTTATTGAGGTAATAAGCCTTGATTCTAGATCGAATGTCTGGTTTTTTAGAATAATGATTTGGGTTTTCTTCAGAACATATAAAAACATAAGGGGGCTTCGGGCTTCCCTGGTGGTGCAGTGGTTGAGAGTCCGCCTGCCGATGCAAGGGACATGGGTTCGTGCCCCTGTCCGGGAAGATCCCACATGCCGCAGAGCGGCTGGGCCCGTGAGCCATGGCCACTGAGCCTGTGCGTCTGGAGCCTGTGCTCCGCAACGGGAGAGGCCACAAAAGTGAGAGCCCAGCGTACCGCAAAAAACAAACAAACAAACAAACAAACAAAAAACCCCAAAAACATAAGGGGGCTTAATAATGATGAATCACCTTCCAGTTTAAATTAATTTCTAAAATGTGCATTTAAACTAAGAAATAAAATAAACTCGTATTTCATGGAGCACATGAAAAAAGTCTATCCTCTCACCCAGAGAAATCACTGAGAAATCCAAAAATCATACAAAAATGTTAACAGTACAGAAAGTACTTTTAAGAGATGTTCTTAGCTAGACCATCACAAAGATTTGCCAACACTGGGATGCATATTTCAGCCTCAGCCTTCTTTCACTTCTCCACAGAGGGACTGAAATGCTCTATCTTCATTTGTGTACAATTCTAAAATATTACCATTTGTACATAAATGCTTTGCATTCCACTGTTTAAGTACATCTTAGAGTCGGCTCTAGAATATACACTTTCTTGAGCATTTTAATGGGGATTTTACATGCTGATAGCTTCAAGCTTAATCTCAAAGTGAAAGTAAAATATAGTCCTGGCAAATTCAGAGATGAGACCCAAAAGGCTGCAAATGAAAGCAAAAAAGGAGACTGATTAGTAGTTGGGGATAAAAAATAAAGCATGGGAAAAGCAAAGTCACTGAAAATACTTAGACTCTACAGGAGAGATTTATGCAGCGGCTCAGAGCCTGGACTAAAGGAACCAATCACTTAAAGGAATTTGGTGAGGGTCTATTCCTGGAACTCGGTGAGGTCAGCCTTGCCAATGGACACCCATGGGAAGCAGGCAAAGAGCCTGGGGCTGCTGCCTGGTTCGTGGGGCTTACTTTGCTATAATTTCACCATTATCCACTTCTTTCTTTCTTTTTCTTTCTTTCTTTCTTTCTTTCTTTCTTTCTTTCTTTCTTTCTTTCTTTCTTTCTTTCTTCCTTCCTTCCTTCCTCACTCCCTTCCTTTCTTTATTTTTCTCTCTCTCTCTCTTTCTTTCTTTCTTTCTTTCTTTTTTTCCACATTGCGGAGGACTTCAAAGGGTGAGAATGTATGGACAAAATACTGAAAAAAACATTCTCTAGCTTTAATTTTGGGACTCACCAGATCAGGACAGACCCTGGGTTACAGTTTAAAAGCTACAGTACACACATCAAAAGGGACATTAGTACGTTGCATAAACACAAATTGATCAACGTCGTGAACTACAACATGGACAACATTTCCCCAAAACTAATTGTACTAAACTGAAATATAGAGGAAAAGTCAGATGATAGATCATAGCTAGATAGAGAGAGAATGGGAGGGAAAGGGAGAGAGGTCATTATTTTATGCCACCTACCTTTTGACAAAACTGTTCAGTTTATACACACACACACATACACCAGCAATTACTAAACACCAGGCATTATTCCAAGCACTGTATATAGACATAGATATAGATATACATAGATAGATAGAACTATTTAAGCCTTTTGACAACCTCAGAGGTAGATACTATTCTTGTTCCCATTTTGTAGTGAGCAGACAGAGGTAAAGCCTGACCAAGATCCCAGAGCTTGTGAGAGAGAGAAACTGGGTTTAAAAACTAAGCAATTGATGAAAAGTTCTCAGAATATAATGTAATCTTGGTCTACCTCACAAATCAGGTAATATATATACAAATTACAGAGCCTTTTACTTATGTATAGGTATTCTTACCATAAGTACATTTATTGTATGAACATGCAAAAGCCTGTATGTTTCACACTATCTGAATCTCTGCTTGTGAGCAAATCTTCAGTGCAAGGCACCAAGGACATGATAACTTTTGCACTAAATCCATTTACTCTGCAAACGTGAAGAAGTACAGCTTTGGTCCTTTGAGGTTAACCGATGTGTAAATATTTTTAGTGAAACTACTGATACATGAACTAGCCTGGAACTGTTCTGAGCTGTCAGGAATCGGCTCTTACAAATTTGGAGCTGGTTTTAATTTAAGCACCGCAAGTGAAACACAACAAACTTAGAAGAAAACATGGTTACTCATTTGCATCTTCAATTTAATAACGCCTCTAATTGTCCAGTTACCGAAGTCAGATCCAAAGGCTTCTTCTCTGCTAGAGGCAGCTGGTCAACAAAATGAACACTGATTTGATTTTTCTGCAGGGTCCATGTTCATTCGCCATTCTCATGATGAATAAATAATGCCAGGATGCCGCGGAGTTGTGGACCTTGCCCTGCTTGTGAAAAGGGCTGCATCTGTTTATTCTCAGACATTCATGATCCTAAAGGAATAAGACACCAGAGGCCTGTGAATGAGAAGGCCTTTTCAGACGTACAAAGCTTTCGCTCCTGAATCCACCTTAACCAGTTTGGAGAAAAGAGCTTTTGGCACCAAGGCATCCTTCAGGGAAGACTGATAATGATCATTAAAGACATACTCGGGGCTGCTGCATCTCTCACTTCAAAGGTTTTCTCTCTTAATCAACATTAAATCATCATTCTGCCAGGGCTATGGGGACAGCTGTACACAATCTATTTGTTTTAAAACAGATTACAGTCAGGTCCCTCTGCCAAAGTATAAACTTCTTAATGTTGCATGTGCTTTCATATTTTTTAACTTGGAACTTTTATTTCTAATTTAGGGTCCCACATTAGCATTTCTATCTTGGCTTATGGATTGCGTCTTCCCATAAAAGCAGAGCTAATAGTTTTATCAATTATCCAGATAATTTAAACAACCAAGCAGAGTAAGCCAAAACAAAACTTTTTAAAATAAATCATCCAAATGTTTCAGGCTGAAAAGTATGAAGTCTCAACTCCCTACAGCATTGTGTGTGGTGTATACATGTATCACACCAGGGTGGTTATCTTATTATTTGATATTAACCATCTCATATATGTAGTCATGTCTCTTCTTTTTGCTTCTCAAAAATGTAGATCCACATGCCCTACATCTTTTACCTTTGTTTTGATCCCACGACACTGGTAAGCCTAATCCTCCTTTTCCCTGGTGGTCCTGATAAGTTGGGGATAACTACAAAGACATTTTATTACCCAATTAAAGAAAAGATTGTTTTTAAAGATAATGACCCAGGGCCCTAAATTTCACCCCTAGTTGATCTCTCCAGTTTGGTAGAAAAGAATATTAAGCAACAATATCTAAAGTCAATCAAAGATCATCACTTCAAGATTATTTATATTAAGTAGATACAATATACATTAAATAGATAACATTTTCTGCTACATTGAATTATAGTCAACTAACACCAAGTCTCAGTTAAATTTGGTTTGAAACAATACCATTAACAGTATATATGATTATATAATTAGAGAATGTTCATGTTTTTATTGATTTTTGAGTAGTTTGTTGATAATTCAGTCTGAGTCATCACCTCCTTTGTACTGATTACTGAATCAAACAAGAGACTTTTTACTAAATTACTTTGCTACAGTATTAAATGAGAATCAATGAATATTTCTTTTGGTCCTATAATTCTAGCAATGTCTTTTTAAATCTTTTACATTTGTGTTAGAAATATAGGAAGGAGAAAATAAATGTGGATTAGAATTTTCTTTTTTAAGACATATACCAGAAGATGTTGCTTTTATGGCTCTAAAATCTTAGGTTAATAAAAGCTCCCTCTACTAAATCAATTTTTTTCACTTATAATTCATATTATGCAGACACTAGTGAAGGTTTTGAATGTGTATGAGAGAGGTTCATTTGGTTTCTATAGTTTTCCATCATCAAGCATTTTATAAATGAAAAACTGAAAGAAGTGCAGACCCACAGAATAGAAGGAACAAAAGACCTCAGAAGATGAGCACCTCTTTTCTCCTATTTACATTTAAAAGAGTGCCAGTTGCCAATAAAGGGAGTGCCATTAAGCCTACCCCCAAGAGTAAATACAGTCTAGAGCCCTGACCTCCTCCCACCTACATGTCCTAAGCCTGGAGACATCCAGGGCTGGAAACATTTAATCATCACTCTGCTACCATCACACCTACCAAGGCAGGAGGAAACCTCTGCCTCTGTCTGTATTTCAAGCGCTAACACATTTCACAAGTGGTTTATGGAAAGTCCAAAAGGATCCCTGCATCAAGACCATGCTAGGACAGCTCAGCAGTGGATGAGCAGAAATTTCTACCAGAGTGCAGGAGATCTGGAAACTACTTCTCGTCTTCCCTGCTGCGTTCTCTCCTTTCCTTATTCCCAAGCCTTCAGCCCTGCTGATAAAATTCATAACCCTTCTTACTTAGTTGTTGGGTCCCCAAACAGCCAAAAATGGTATAGTTACGAGGCAGTATAACTTGGTGTTTGAGAGCATGGGTGTTAGAATCACACACTCTACCTGAGTTCAAATCCTGGTTCTGTCACCGTTTATGGTGTACCATTGAGATGCTACTTAAATTATCTGATATATAATAGAGCCTATCTGTAAGAGTGCTATGAGAATTAAATGAGAAAAAAATATATAATGTGCTTAGCATAGCGCTTGGAAAATATAAATGCTCAATAAATATCATTATCACCTTATCATACATAGCATTCAGATCTGTGACGTCAAAGCATAAAAGCTACAAAAAAAGTTATTGTGATGAATTATAGGGTGATACTATTATTCTATTATCACTAATTGGTATAATACCATAAAAAGGATTCCAAGTACAATTCTCCTTGCTTTCCTGAACAAAAACGAATATGACTCCAAAATAACAGATAACCATTAACAGCCATAATTGGGAGAGAGGAGAAATTTACTTTATAGGTTGATTTATATGATGGTTGTGAGTGCTGTCTTCAGAATTCCTGAAAGGACACCCAACTCCCAAGGGAAGCAATGGAAACCCTTTGCTGCATTCCTCAACCATCATCAAAGTGTTTATTTAGTCTGAAAGCCTAACTGGTTCATCATCTCTAGAGGTTTTATAGCTAACAGTTTATCCTTAAGTTCAAGAATTCATATCACCAGTGGAATTTTTTCCATCAGAGCGAAATATCTAGGTTTCAGCACTGAGGGAGCACATCCAAGCATTTTATGACTGGACTTCTTAGAACTTCTCAAGACTGAAATAAGAATTTTATTTGACATGTTGTGTGATGCAAACATTTACTCTTTATCTTTTCTTCAGATTCTTAATCAAAACATTTCTCTTAGTTATTTGTACTTGCAATAATCTTTGATTAGCTTCTTGTAATTTTTTTAAGAAATCAAGTTCTATTATTTTATATAAGAAAATAATATTTTTATATCAAGTTCTATATTTTATGTCAAAATATTATATATATAATTATTGTCAAAGTTGCACAAAGTTGAAGATATTTGTCCTGAAATATTGAAATATCATAGTCCTGAATATGGAGTAGGGGAAATTATGAATAATTGAAATATTAACAAAAGGTCACTTAGAGTCCCTGAAACTCAAAAACTTCATATATACTAGGGCAGAAAAATAATTGACTGAAAAATGTATTTAAAAGAAACTCAATGAAATAACCAGAAGAGGAAAAATTCCTCCTAAATAGGAGCATGTTTGAGCTGATTTGAAGAAATTAAACATAAAATGAATCATATTTCATGTCTTTTAAAGGGCTGTATTGACTAAAAGTATTGATAAATGTAATATTCCACTCAAAAATTATCCAGGTAGTATAACAATTCTACGTATTATAACAATACTTAATCATATGAAAGATGCATTATGGGGCATTATCACTGGAATAACTTTATTTTGGATGGCTGAACTTCTTAAAGTAAGGCTGGGTTTCCATCCTTTGAGGCAGAGCCAGCTAAGTGGGCAAACCTAGTATCCATCACTTCCTCTAATCTAATTATATTTTACTAAACATAAAAGTCTATGTTTCAATGTGTTTTCCTTTTCAAGAGTTAGGGGGTGATTCCTTGATAATTAATAATTACAAGTGAATAATAAATGCTGAAATCTCTTGCCTGTGAGAGTTTTTTCAAATTCCATGTAAGAAATCACTTGCTTCCCCCTCATATATTGTAGACATTTAGTCCCACAGTGTTTGCTGTGCTACATCATTTTATCCAAAGATGCATATAGATGATTCCTTAGAATGTTCTTACTTTGTGTAAAATAAGCTATCTGAAATCATTTCGCCTACCTTCTCAAAATTAGAGATAAGATTTTCCAACATTTTAAATGATATGTGAGGGGGATATATTTAAGTAGAAAAATGGCTCTTATTATTCAAGGTTTTCCAAGTTTTTATATATTTTTGGTCCACGTATGAGAAAATATAACTAAAACTGTATTAAATAATTGATCAGCAATATAAATTGTGTCCATACACAGTGAAGAGTTAGAACATTTGGGATGGGTCCATCCCAAATGCTCAGTTTCATGAAATATTTATATAATTAAGACAAAATGACATTCTAGCTTGAACTATGTGGATAACTGGTTCAATTCTCCAATTTACTGTGCAAGTATAGTCACCATCAGCATGATAAAATTATATCTATTATAAAGAGACCTCAAAAGCCTGAGCCATCCGGGTCAGAAAATTGAAAACAAAGCCAAATGTTTACTCGAAATCAAACCCAGAACTTCTTTTGAAATTCACTGAAAGAGCAATCATTTCCAATGTCTTTTCACCTTCTGGTATGAGATGGGAGTCAACCTGGAAATACTGAAACGCTTTAAGAAAGGCAGTAAAACAAGACTTCTTGTACGACTTCCAGATGAAAGAGTTTTGAATAAGCATTTAATCATGTGGATCCTGGTTCAAGCCAAGCTGAACCTCAAAGGTTTACCTGTGCTCATTATTTAGAATTCACTAAGGAATGGAAACTCATTGCATCTACTGGGAACACTGACGGTGAAATGATTTCTTAAGGAAACTGAATGTTTATGTTAAGCCCATAGTTGTGGTCCATCTGGCAAAAGGGAGCAAAAGAACGCTGCAGTGCTGCCAGGCTGTTTGGAGGGGGTTTTGTTTTCAAATCCTGTGCACTCGAAACCTTGAGACGTTTTATCCTTGCACAGGCTTTTAAGTCTGAATCAATGTGCCAGCTAATTTTCCTAGCTGATTTTAAATTTCTGTCAATTTGTATAATGGAAGTTCTGTTCTGATTTTTAAAAATGCTCTTGGAAAGGTAGTTGTTTAGCATATGACAAGGAATATTAATAAAATGAAATAGTATTAGTTACCTATGAATTATTCACAAAACACATATTTGACAAATCACAATTTAAAGTTAAGTAGTGTAGTGAGACT
The DNA here is from genome assembly GCF_964341445.2 of Mesoplodon mirus. NCBI lineage: Eukaryota > Metazoa > Chordata > Mammalia > Artiodactyla > Ziphiidae > Mesoplodon > Mesoplodon mirus. Next base: position 226,693,715 of record NC_138976.1, on the reverse strand, counting down.
ATTAAGAAGGCTTACCTCCAAAGGTTTTTTTTGTTTGTTTGTTTGTTCGTTTGTTTGCGGTACGTGGGCCTCTCACTGTTGCGGCCTCTCCCATTGCGGAACACAGGCTCCGGACACGCAGGCTCAGCGGCCATGGCTCACAGGCCCAGCCGCTCTGCGGCATGTGGGATCTTCGCAGACCGGGGCATGAACCCGCGTCCCCTGCATTGGCAGGAGGACTCTGAACCACTGCGCCACCAGGGAAGCCCCAAAGATATGTTTGAACTTGTCGTATTTTGCAATCGAGTCAACGTTGACAGTCCGCCACATCAGCAAATCAACCCAGTAAAACCCATACTTTCTACTGTGTCATGAAGATGCAGCCAATAATCAAAGAGGAAAAAAAATCAGGATTTTTCCTGTAAACAGAATTCTCCTTCAGAACACCAGGGTGAACTTTCCTGAGATCTTGTCTTAAGACTCACTGGAGAATCTAAACTGAATAAATTGGCACTACCTAGAGGTGGCTTTAACGTAATTTGGCATAAATCCAGAGCTGATTTTATTTCTCTTTCCTTTTAGAAGGTGACAGCACTTCTTCCCTGAGACAGGATACCCAAGCACCCTGTATACACACTCCGAAAGATCATGCTTACAACGGTCACGTGAAGGAACTTACAAAGTTACATTTCCACACTGTTTTGGCTATCCTCCACACCCTGACAGTAACCAGACTATATGTTTCACTTGTTCTGAAGCCATATATAAACAATAGAATGATATAAAGAATAAAACAAACTGCTTTCCAAAAACGAAGTCTGTAAATCACACAGTGCAGCAAGTTTTGCTTCCAAAACATCTAAACTCTTCCCAGTTGCCAGTAATATCTACCACAGAAGAGTCACTGAATTACTTGCAATAGGGACTGGCTAATCTTACCAAAGGCAATTACTGAAAAATGAAAAAACAAATTAGGGATCCTGGGAATATTACTTTAAAGAGTTTATCACAGATGAAGTTAATAGCACCACGAAAAGGGGGTGCTTTACACAAGCACTAGAAAAAGTACCCTCTTATTGAGAACCCAAACAATGGGGGGAGTGAAATCAATGTTGATATTCTACTGACCACTGTGCACTGTCATCCTTAGTAACTCTGCCTGGAAGAATCTGAAGATCATGTGCTTAGGTTTTTTTTAAAAAATTAAACTCTTTTATGGGAGTATAACATACATATATAAAGTTCAAGAATCATTTCAACTCAGTGAATTTTTGCAAAGTAAATATTCTTTTTTTTTTTGGCGGTACACGGGTCTCTCACTGTTGTGGCCTCCCCCCTTGCGGAGCACAGGCTCCGGACGCACAGGCTCAGCAGCCATGGCTCACGGGCCCAGCTGCTCCGCGGCATGTGGGATCTTCCCAGACCGGGGCACGAACCCATGTCCCCTGCATCGGCAGGCAGACTCTCAACCACTGCACCACCAGGGAAGCCCCACAAAGTAAATATGCTAACTGATCACACCCAAATCAAGAAACAGATCATTACCTGCATCTTAGAAGACCCCCTCATGGCCCCTCCAAGTCACCATCCCATCCTCTTCAAACACCATGAATTGCCTGTTTGGGAAGCTTAAATAAATAGAACCACACAGTATATGCTCTTTTGTGTCTGTCTTCAGACATAATTTTCTTAAATTCCATTTGTGAGACTTGTATGGGTTGTGGCATGGGTCAGATCCTCTTTCTTCTTCATGGTTCGTAGTGTCCATCTTGTGAATATACCACAATGCATTTGTCCATTCTACAGCTGCTGCACATTTGGGTCATTTCCAGTTCTGTACTCTTACAGACAATGCTGTTCTCAGTATAATCATGTTTGTCTTTGGGTGAAGATTTTTGTGTCTTCATGTGGTAGGTATACCTAGAGGTGGAATTTGGGGGTCATAAGGGATGCACATCTTCAAAGTGGTCCTGTCAAAAGACACCCTGAGTGGGATGGGGAGGGTGGGAGGGAGGGAGATGCATGAGGGAAGGGATGTGGGAACGGATGTATATGTATGACTGATTCACTTTGTTATAAAGCAGAAACTAATAAAAAAAATTAAAAAAAAAACACACCCTGACACCACCAACAGTTATCAGGGCTCTGGTCGCTCCACACCCTCACTAATAGTTGAAGTGGTCTTTCCATTGTCACCCTTTAATTGTTAGATAGTGGTATACCATGTGGGTTTTCTGATGATGAATGTGGCTGTACAGCTTTTCATAGGGATAGTGCTCATTTGGATATATTCCTTTGTGAAGTATCTGTTCAAGCCTTTGCATAGCTCAGTTTTGCTTCAAATATTTCCCTTTTCTCCCCTTACCAGTGAGAAATTTATATGTGGGGAAGACCAACTCAGAGCAGTCTTGTGCCAAATCACATGTGGTTCACTCCATCCTCACAGCTCTACCAGGTAGGTCTCACTTAACTACCCCCTCCCTTTTTAATCAGGGAGGATTCGGGGTCTCAGAGAGGGTAAGTAATGGATCAAGAAGGCAAGACAGTTCATAAGACCCTGAGCTAGGGTGTGAACTCAGGGTTTTCTTTAAGTTTCTCATCTTTCTATCTGAAATATTGAATCTAGGAAAAGTTGTCATAATCAAAGGAATAAACTCCAACACATAATGCAGACTATTCAAAGGAAAATATTTGAAAAATACTTTTGCATTTATTCTCACGTCTTTGGTACAGTTAAGACTCTACTGAGGAGAGAAGTTATTCAAGTCAGGAAAGTCCCAGCCCAGCAATGCTTACAGAGCCACAAAATAGAATTACACTCTCAGAAGCCAGGAGTCCTTAGCCATATACATTTACAATGTTACTCATCCTTTCCACAGAAACTTGAGGGAGTAATTACCACATGGGACATTTCTACAGATCGCTAAGTCAAAGTCAGGAACACAGAACTTCAGCTTCACGTTTTATCTATGAAATTCTCCTGGTGGAGACACATTTTACTGACTCATTCAATGGAAGAGCGTTAACTGGCTCATCTAGGTTTCCTGGGCCTTTTAGTAAATTTCAAACACAGAAGATGTTCCTTCAATTTAGACGATGTTTATTATTTTTTTTAAATTGGAAGTTATGTTGAGCTCATGAAACTCATTCTCAGTTAAAAAAATTTTTTAAATTATTTTATTTATTTGGCTGCATTGGGTCTTACTTGCGGCACACGGACTCTCCAGCTGTGGCACGCGGGCTGTAGAGAGCGCGGGCTTAGTTGTCCCGCGGCATGTGGGATTTTAGTTCCCCGACCAGGGATTGAACCCACATCCGCTGCATTGGAAGGTGGATTCTTAACCACTGGACTATCAGGGAAGTCCCTAGATGATGTGTAAATTGAGAAGGAAAGAAAAGGCGGAAAGGAAATCTGTCGTGCTGCGTTCCCTGAAAATCAGTTCTGCAATTAAAAATGTTTGAAGAATACTAGATTAGACACAGTTAAACTGTTTGCTTTGCAGCATACCTTCTGCAGAACTTTCAATATCTCAGTATCGCCATCTGTCTCCTAGGAGGTGATAGAGTGTGTAACTGGGTCAAAATGTATTTTACTGTAGGATTTTTTAAATTTTACACATTAACAACTATGAGCTACTGGTGTTCAACAGACCATGGTTTAGAAAATTCTGGCTTTTTTTTTTTTTTTAAAGGCCAGACACAATAAGGAAGCACGTAAAAGTTGAGAACAAGTTAACACAAATATCAGACAATCAAGAGGAACCCATGAGCCAAAGAACAGCATTTTTTTTTTTTTTTTTTGCAGTATGCGGGCCTCTCACTGCTGTGGCCTCTCCTGTTGCGGAGCACAGGCTCCGGATGCGCAAGCTCAGCGGCCATGGCTCACGGGCCCAGCCGCTCCGCAGCATGTGGGATCTTCCCGGACCGGGGCACGAACCCGTGTCCCCTTCATTGGCAGGCGGACTATCAGCCACTGCGCCACCAGGGAAGCCCCAAAGAACAGCATTTTAATGGAGACACTTGGAAAAGTAGCTGTCACAGGCCAGTGGCTAGAACCATGCCCAGTTTCTGGTAGAAACTCGGTGAATTTGTGTTGAATGGTGAATGGGTGAATATGAGTCAGCCGTTCTGTTGAAAGAAATACTAATACGTTTTAAAGAAAACACATCACTATTTCTTTTCCTTGTCCTATGTAGAATCAAAGTTACAGAAAGAAAGGGGGAAGAAGTGACAAAATACTTCAAAATGTTGGTGTCTTTATTGAAATTAGGCCAAAAAATTGTGAAAGGTTGTCTATCCATTTTTTAATAAATATTTGATGAAGGAAGGAATAAATAAAGAGAAACTCAGAACAAGAAGGAGGATTGTTTGTGGAAGGGACACTAGTACAGAGCCAAGGAACCAGACCCTCAGGAATAAAGACCACACATGTGTGTGCCTGCATGCACACACACACACACACACATGCACACACCAATATCAAGTATCCTTTAGAAAAATTTCCTGACTCTCTCGAGGCAAACATTCAACTATTTTCACTCTATCTCTATGAAGTAGATATTGCTAAAGGCAGGAGAGCATATGTGATGTGGGGAGATTTTGATATGGTTTTGAATTTTCCAACCACAAATACTCCAAATTTATGTTGGACAACAGGACTGATTTATAACAGGGGAGAATGGGAAGAGACAGTTGGTCATTTAGCTCTTGAATTATTTTTCTCTAGCATGTCTCTGTACCTCCCCAAACCTTTTCTTCTATGCTTCCTTCTCCATGACCTATTTTGGTTATTTCTCATTTTGATCTTCCTTGTCTTACTAAGAAAACGTGGTGATTAAAAACAAAAGAATTCAGAAATATTGGGAAATGGATCAAAGACATTTCTGGTGAAAGAGATTTCCAGTTGAACATTAGAAGTGAAAAACTATGTGTAGCCTAAAGTTCTTCCCAGAAATATTCTTAAGTTTAAAAACTGGTAGCAGTGAATGTTGTTCTCTTCCTAATTTCATGGGGTCACATGTCTAGAGAGGCCCAGAATAGACTCTTGGCCACAGATGCATTTGTTCATCATCCCAGTGCCTGGTTTTTTGCTTTCTATACAGTGAAAACCCACTCTTCCAGCCCTGTCTTTTTTGAACCATGATTCCTTGTACTTTCTCAAGCAAGGTGCCAGCACTGGTTACAACCATTACCGAAAAAAGAGGTTAAGAGAGAGGAAAACTGCGAGTATAAACGCATGGGCAGAATATAAAAGTCTTCCCCGCCGCCTTGAGCTGCTCCATATGCCTCTGCAGCTTAGTGGCCGTTCGCAAGAGGAGCACCGTGTCTTTTTGTCCCGTGTATAAATTTGCTCCGTAAATTAAAAGGTTGGCTTGTGCTCTCCTGGTGTTTAAGAAGGTGAGTGATGACCTTGGGGGAGTACATTTGTGTAGAAATGTGTCATAAAAGATGATGTCTTGGCCCAAGAAACTTGAGGTCCAGGTTTAGTCATTTGTTAAAAAAAAAAAAAACCAGAGTTAAACATAACTAACACATCAGGAGTGTAAGGCTCTTGCCAAATGTAACTTTCTTTTGAGTCTGAAATGTCAGCTTTCACCCTGTGTTTTTAAGGAATATTTTTAGCATTTTCCTATAAAGAGTTTCCCTGCTGATTTGGATCATTTTTTAAGTTAGAAAACAAAGCAATAAATGTTGTATGCTTTTCACCAATAAAGACCTTAAAGTGCTATCCGTTGATTATTCTCCTCTGGTGCATTTATTGGATAACTATGGATTCAGTTCAATGTGCCATTTATTTTCTGAAGTGACTAGGATTTGGCAGGTTTTGTGTATCCATTTATACTCTCGTTTTGAGGCTTAAACATTAAAATATAGGTAATAGCGAGGAACTGCTTTTTTAACCATCTTCTTCCCATCATTTGTGTTACTGGTTTTCATTTTACCTGTTAAGTAAAATGAGTAGGTCTATGCCATCCATCCACGGAGCTCTTTGGCAAATCACATTTTAGTGAAAGCCCCAAAGACAAATATCAAAAACAGATTGGCTTCATCCCAACCATGCTGTTTCCCAGAAACTGGTTCCCATAATGTTCTGATTTTCTTACACGAGTTAATCTATTTTTTTCAGGCAGAAATAAAATCCATATTTCAGGTTGACAAATATTGCCACTTAGGGTGATTAATTTAACATATATTAGGTTGTCACATATGCTGATAATGTGCTATTTCAGAAGCGACTATATTACAGAAGTGTGCTATAGATGCAGATTTTATAAACCTAAAAGGAAATGATAACTCAGAAAAGGATTGAAAGCATTATATGCACCTAAAGTCTTTAATGCAAGTTTTCTAAACATTCACCAAAAGTCTTATCAATGGTTTAAGATCTCCGGGAATGCCTGGATTGATAAAGATTTCACTGGGAAGAAGATGAAATGTTACTATTTTTCTGTAGGGACAGTAGAAAATTACTACCAAATTATTTGCTAAGTGCCACTCAGCCTATGCTTGTAAAGATGAAGTAAAATTCCTGATGTTTTGAGCTACGTATGAACATTGTAAATTGTATGTTAGCTTAGTCTAACATGCATGAACACTCATGCAAAACTCAAGTATATTCTGCTCAGATTTAAATTCATGCTCATGAATTCAAAGTACTATCTGGAAATTTCACTGTCTTAAAGTCAAAAAAGCTTGTTCCTAAATTCACTGACAACATAAACACTGTCTTCCTTCTCTGGGCCATTCTTATCTATTAAGTGGAGATGCTCGTTCATGAACATTTAAATAATGCATTCTTAACTCACTTTTGTTGACTCTCTCTGATAATAAACTGAGGTGCCATCTGCTTTATTTGGTCATAAACGCAGCTGTCAAGGACAGTCGTGAAGAGAAAGTCATAAGCTGAGTGACCTGTCATGCTTTCGGCAGAAAACTTTCTTTAAAATTTTTCTATTTTTTAGTAGATTTACATCAACATAAATCTGATTCATCATCTCTGTTAAGAGTCTCTTCTTTGGGTGATCACTTAATTTCTTTTCTCTCCTTTTTTTTTTTTTTAAAGGATGTCAACCTTTTGCAGAATTTGCTGGTTTTCAAACTCTCTTGATACTTCAGCCAGTGGTAAAATTTAAGATCTTAGAAGTGGAAACGACCACAGGAATAGGCATATTCCTCCAATATTAGAGCAGGCAGACACCCAGCTGATGCAAATCTCTCCAGGCCCACAAGAGAACAAATACTTGATCGCTCACTGCAATTATTTTTCAAAAGCATCTCTCCAGTTGTACATTATGGAAAAGAACATCATGAGCCTGTGCTTGTTGCTGGGGATGGTAAGATACCACAGTTACTGCTGCCGCTCTCTGAACCCAAAACACATGCAACATTCTCAATTACAGAGAAGGAAGTTCTCCTGGAAGGCTACAAAGCTAAACAAAACAGTTGCTTTTCTTTACCATAAAGATGAACAAATTAAAATTCTGTTAATGAATAGAGCTTGCTGTGTGGGGTTTTTTTTTCTCTCTCTCTCTCTCTCCCTAAGTACAAAATTAAAATTTAAAGTCTATGAAAGTCATCTTCTTATAATAGCTGACTTTAATTGAATGTTTTCAGTTTGTTACAGGATGAACTGGAAAGGTGGGCTTGAAGGACAGAATCTTCATAAAATCAAAAGACATTGTAAAAAAGATAAAGTGAGCCCCCAAAATATGATAGGACAAAAAGCATGTGGGAAGTAAATCTGTGTTCAATCACCGTGCATATTAGATTCCACTCATTGTAATTCCATTTTCATTTCAAATTACATGTTGGAATGTTTTTCCATAGTAAATGCTTCCAATGTGAAACTATAGAAGGTGCCTTGTAAAATTAGAAGGGGGAAAATACGGCAAAAATCTGAGTGATAGCATTCTCTTACTTTCAAATGCTGATATAATGATTCATAAGGCAAGGCATTACAAGGCGTAAAAGTTAAAATATTTTCTTTTCTTGGCCATTTCCTCCTTCACTCCACAACCTCCATCTCTCCTACTTTTATTGTCTTTTAAAGTAAAGCTCATTTTTTTCAACCCTCTTGAATCCTTTTTGATCAGGGTCTCGTTACACTGGCAACAGCCCAGCTACTGCTTTCAATGGAACTTCTGCAAATAGGCACCGAGGAGTTTCTGCATTTTGTTTGAAGACTAAACTGGTCCCTCAACACACTCACGATTTCCTGAGTAAAAGGGGAAAGCTAGAAATTGAGCTTGGCCATTCATTGAAAGTGTCAGTGTTTTTAATTCACTTTTACTAAAATATTCATCTCCCCCTTTTAAAAAGATAAAACTGATGACTAGTTACGAGGTAGAGGAACAGGAACTCAACGTCAGAGATTTAAACGAATGAATGCTCTATAGTTTGTCTAACGGCACTAGTTTGTGATCACTGGTAACATCTGAGCAGGGGTGGAGTGGAAAACAGGGATAATACTGGGAAAAGGACAATTATAGAGAAAGAAATGCAAAATAAATATAAAGAAGAATAGAGAGTGCAATGGAAAATAATTTAAATAATAATAAAAGAAAATTGTTCCTAATACATATCTGAGGCATACGGCTGTTCATTCTACTTCATTTCTGATGTTTTGAAAATGTGATTTTTTTTGTTTGTTTCTTCAGTGTGGGGAATTGAGAAAAACCTGAAACAAAATTTTAAAAATTTAAAGTAATCAAGAAGATAATAAGAAAGGTGACAGAAAAGGGATTTCTTTCACTGTAAAATATACATATATATCTTCCAAATAACGTATGGGAAGAAAACTGAGGATCAAGACACACACAGAAACAGTGCACAGCTGTAGCCCCTGTGGTATCCACATCTGTTCCTTTCTCACATTCTAACAACCATCCAGGTGAGTAATTCTCAAGGAAGCCACTGAGGACACTGGCAGCCAAGGTGCCACAGGTTTCCCACTGATAAAATACCAGCAGCTTTTTTCCATTCCTCAAGAGAGACCTAGTTAGTGTTTGTGGATAATATGTTTTCAATTTCAAATTTTATTCACATAAATTTTTCTTCAACTTTTAGAACCTACAACTGTCTACAAGCAACGGACAAAACAAATAACCAGCACAAAAGCATCAGCTTAAAAACTCAGCATAAGAATACTTGTTTCCAAGGACTCATAAATCAAGGCTGTAATTGTATACAGTCATCCCTGTGTTTCTATGGGGGAAGTGGTTCCAGGACACCCTCCCCCCACTTGCAGATACCAAAATATAAAATGACGTAGTATATGCATGTAACCTAGGCACATCCTTCCATATACTTTAAATCACCTCTATATTATTTACAATACCTAATACAATGTAAATGCTATGTAAATAGTTGCAAATATCTAGTTTTGCTTTTTGGAACTTTCTGGAATTTTTTAAACAATAGTTTTGATCCACAGTTGGCTGAAGCTGCGGATACAGAACCCACAGATATGGAGGGCCAACTCTATATATAGTCAGATTTTCTGGTAGCACAAAAAATTCTTAGTTTATGTGATGTAATATTTTCTGGTTTTCTATGAAGAACATCCCAACTTTGGGGTAGGTTTTCACTTCAGGAAGTTGGAGAAGCACTAGTATGAAGATAGTATTAATTTAAAGACATGTCCTTAAAACAAAACAAAACAAAAACCCTAATCTTACTGTCCAATTGATAACAATGATAGAAGAGGATTCTCTAATCAAGCAATAATTAGGCACTTGGAACAAAGACCCAGTGATCATTGACTAGCTAATAATTTGTGCTTTCCTTGGTCAAAATTGAAAGGTAGGAGGGGCTTGGTAGAAAGTAATAATTTGTGCTTTCCTTGGTCAAAATTGAAAGGTAGGAGGGGCTTGGTAGAAAGTTTTCTGTGTATTTCAACTGAAAAAGAATGGAATTATCTCTTGGCTAAAAGTGATTATCAACCCTGATATCATGATGTCTTAAAATTCTACCTTTTAGATCATCCCTTTGATTTATGGTACTGTGGTCCTAACTAAAATGATGTTTATCAAAATTAATATGGAAAATCCTCGGTAGTGTAGAAGATTAAGGAAAGGTCAGTCAGACTGCTCTTTACAAAATGTGAGTCCAGAGTGTCTTGTAAATGTGCACATAGTAGATGCACACTAAACGTTGCCTGGCAGGAAAGACAAGCCTAGAAACCAGGTGAGCACCGACCTGAGAAAATCAAGTGCTGGAAGGGGCGTGGCCATGCCGACCACGCCTCCCAGCTGCGCCCCGAGCTGCCGCCTCCCCAGCACCCTGTCAGTTTTCTCACCTCCCATCACCATCGCTCAGCCTGATGAGCAGTTCAAGGTGGTGAGTCCGAAAAGAGTTCGGGCTTTTAATAAGCAAGTCAACCTCTCTTTTGAGTCTTCCTTTTCCTTCAGTTTTGCTCTGAACGTAAGGACGTCTGCTTCTTCTCTGTAAGAAGAAAAAGCAGAACCCGTGGGAAAGGACAGTGATCTCCAGGTCGGGGCCACGCAAACAAAAAAAGAGAAAGCTCTTTGTGGAGAATCCAGCCTTTATTTGCGTGACTCGATGCTCACCATTGAACTGGGTTTTGAAGTGGGGGAGATAAATTCTATGTTATCAAAACAGAAGGCCTAGCTAAGCCTGAGTCTCCTGACAACTAAAATCCACTGTCTTCTGCGGAAAGTCTCTTAGGATCCCGGGGCTCAGCACCACATCCAGAGAAGCCCCCAGAGGATCACAATGTGCCGCCCACCTGTGCCTGTGTTTTGGGTCAGGAGAGATGCCTGTCCTCACTCTTGGTTTTGCAGCAAACCTGGCAGGAAGCAGCAACTGGACCAGGGGTATAATGGGGGTGGGGTGTTCTCTTAACCCCTGGGGAGGGCACAGCCAGCCTAAAATGGGCAAAAAGCAAACATAATGCTTCCTCTCACACCTTATTTCAAGATCCAGAAGTTGATTTCAGGATAGAAGAATCGAGAAATTCAGCTGCTCTCCTGTAGAATTTTGCCTTTTCATCGGCAGGTTATAAATTGTAACATCCTCTCTGCTTAACAAACAGTTAACTATGAAGTAGGGAATTTTTTTCCTCCTTAGAGGTAATATGATATTTTCCCTTTTCTCAGCCTCCCTTATGCATAGAGGAACTGTCTTAAAGAATAAGCATTATGATGGAAGGTACACATGGTGGTTTGTAAAATGCTGAAGTTTTTTACTCAAATTCTTTTAGGCCAGCTTTTCGATATGACTGAAAGCATGTTCTTAAAATTATTTAAAGTTTTATCCTAAAGTTTTGTTCTGCTTTTTAACTTATTGCTTGTATTCTGCATAACCTGATAATCTGTATATCTGATACGTAAAAATAGATATGTACGTTTGTCTCCTAAAAATGTTTTCTTCCGATAGATCCAAGTGTCAGTAAGTAGACACACCCTGTGATTCAGAAGGTGAGTTAGAGCCCCAAGAAACCGGCGATGTGGCAGTACTTTGAAATGGGGGCACTATCTTCAATTTTTAAGAAATCCAATAAAAAATAATTTTAAAATTATGAAAAAATACAGGCAAGAATACCAGGATTTGAGGAAGGCAGCTTAGTAAATTTATTCTGGAAAAATAGTTATTTATCTGAGATAAAGTCCTGTATTCTTTAAATGGCTCTAAAGGTAGATGTGTTTATAAATGAAATTAATTAACAAATTGCTATGTTTGTGGATGTATGCTAAGCAAATGTATAATGAAAATAAAATACATCAATTATTTTTTAAGCATATACTTCAAACCCTATTATCTCAACAAACAAAGCTGGAAAGGTATGATTCCATTCAGAAGACACCTGCTAGATACTGAAACTAAATTTCTATTCATCGGTTAAAAGCTTGCTTCATGGATTTAGATTTTTTTTATGCCCCAACATGTGCCAACGTAACAAATGGATATAATTCCCTTTTTCACATCTTAAATTTCTCCTTTATTGTGTATTTGGCTCAAGTTCATTTTGGACAAGGTGGAACACATGTAAATAAACAGCATTTCATGGTTGTTTTGCCAACTAAACGTAGCACAATTAACATCTTCCTTCATTTACACAATCTCCCAGCATTTTCAATAGCAAAATATAGTCATTAATATTCCATATTTAGTATTTCCAAATCCTTTTCTTTAGAATTGTTTAGTGACGCTGAGATGATTATAAGTATGCATTCTGTGAGGAAATTCTTCAGATTGATAACACTGTGACAGCTACATCACTGAGGAGGCTGAGGCTCCAGCTCGGGTTAGAAAATTCTTTTTTAGAAGCACAGTTTCGATTTGCAGCAGGAACGACTCAGCCTCTGGTGGCATATTGTGTATCGAATGCCCAGTGATTCAGCCTAGGGCAGCTGGGGGTATTGTAGAGAGGGTAGATTTTCTTATAAAAATATCAGGGTTTTTTCCCCAAATTTATTCCTACAATGTATTCAAGAAACAAGTATCTTTCCTATCTTATCTGCAAGACAAAAATGTTTTTGTCATTTCCAAGAAATCAAGTCAATATTAACCTTGAAATATCTGGCTTACAGTTCATCTAGAGAAAATGTCCTGTCTATTCTGGGTAAGTAGAAAAGAAAAGACTAGTAAAATTATTTATTTTTTTATTGGGTATTTCCAGAGAAGAAATTGATTGATTTTCTTCCAACTTTTTATTTGGAAAAATATCAAACCTACGGAGTTAAAAGAATAGAATGAATACCAGTATATCTTAGGTTCTCCCTTTTTAAATACTTTGCATCAGTTGCTGTTACTTTCCTCCTCTCTCTATGTGTATATATGCTTTTTCATGCTTATCCCTTTGAAGGTCAGTTTCAGTCAACATAATTCTTCAACTCTAAATACTTCGGCGTATATCCCCTAAGAACAAGAACGTTCTCCCACAAAACTGCAGTAGCACAACACACCCGGGAACCTGCTCTACAGCCCTCAGTGCTTTATTGTTTTGATCCAGGAGTCAATCAAGATTCACACACAGTATTTCGCTGCCGTATCTCTAGACTCCTTTAATCTGGAATGAGTTTTTCATCTGACAAAGTGAAAATGCATATTTTCAAAACTACTCAGCCTCTAGAGTTTTGTCAATTAATCCTGGCAGCAAATTGTCACGAAATCAACCTTAAAAACCTGGCCTTGTACCTAACTTAAAAAAAAAATTTATAATCACTTCGCTAGAAAAATTCCTTCCAAACTCAACTCGCCTCAACTACTGTGAGGTAAAGAATATAAAGAAGCACATTTGAAAGTAACCAGGTCCTGGGGCCATACGGACCCCGGACACGGAGTTCGACACCTTGAATTGAACCCGGAATTGAACTGGTCATCAGCCCAGCTTACAGAGGACAATGTAAACGTGCTGAAGAGAGTTGAGCCAACAACATAAATATTCATTTTAACTGGTACCTCACTACTCAAACCCTCCGCCCTCCCTTCTCACCCAAATCCTCAATGTCATTCTACGCAAGAATTTGAACACATTCTTACAGCAGGTTTATGAATATTACTGATGAATTCGATTATGTTCAATTTATGTTACTTATCAGACTACTTCTCTTCCTCACAGTTAATGTATTTTGAGAAAAGCACATCCTTTTGGGCAATAAGCTTACTGCTTGTTATTCCCTTTGGGAGGAAATCTTCACTTTATTAGAAATGCAGTACTAAAAAGGTATCCAAATCATTGATATCAACATAGGTTATAAATGAATTTTGTGTCTCATACACAGATGCATGCATGTGTAAAAGCACATATTTTGGTATGATAAAATGTTAATACATTTTTAGCACTTGATAGACAAATATGCCATGTGTAATACCTTTTTTAGCAAAATACATATATGACAACCAAATTAATAAATATACTCAAATTATTTTCCAAATCTTGTGTCATAAACATATGAAATATTTTGGTTCACCTGAACTGTAAGTGTTCATCAAAAGGAAAGGAGCTATTATGGTGATAGGCAAGTAATGGAAATATTGCTGTTTTTCTGTTTCTAATTTTTATGTGAAACTCAAAATCAGAGATAAACTGGATTTCAGTCTATCTGAAATCCAAATAGACTAAACGGTGATAGACAAAGGCAGTTACCTTCCAGTTTGGGGGGTTTGTAGTGCCACCTAGTGTTTAACTTTGTAGTGAACCTGTGTTTGAGCATCATGACATCAGTTGTACAACCTGGAACAGATCCGTGGAGAGGGGGAAAGTACTCACAACACTTTTCAGACAAAAAATTTCTTAACCTCTTTATTCTTAAGTCATCCCACTGTCATTATAAAAAAACTGGTCTGTACATGAAAATACCTAAAATATCGCATCTTAAAAAGTAATACTCATGAAGATAATTTGTGTATATATAATGACACATATTTGCATTCAGAATTGATTTCATTATTATTTTGGATGAATATAAATACATTTAAAAGGTATAAACCCTGATAAGACAAGTATATTAATATCTTCCAAGCTTATTCCATTGATATTTACTTAAAATATTACTACTGATTTTTTTTTCATTTTTTAAAGTTACTTCATATAAAACAGTATAGTTTGGATAACATGCTTTATGTGCACAAGGCTTTTTTCACTTGATAGCTAAATTCAAATTTTAGAAATTGAATAGTCTGTTGTATCACTGTGGAAATTATGTCAATTTCCCCTCTGACTGTCCAGCCGTTCACTGAAACAAGAAACCCATGGAACAGATTTAACTGGCTTCAACAGTGCCCTGAAGACATTCTAGAGAACAGCTACTAGAGATATGCCCCAACATAAGTACAATCTAATGATCCAATTCAACACACATTTGAATAGTCACATATTTTTCTTCCTTTTCATGTCCTGGGTATAATGCCATCCTATAGATTACATTGTCTGGGGAGTGGTTTAAATTGGCATTTTATTGGTCTGCTATATGATGGTCCAAGTCCAACTCCTTTCTTTTACAGATAGGTATCTGCCTTTGGCATAGCAATGTTATTTGCTGCTATAATGGCCTGATAATGATCAGGTTTAGGATCTAAGGTTTGGCTTTAAAGTCAAGTTGAATTTTTTAACCATTAATTTTATCTGAAACTAGACAAGCCAGAGTGGTGCAAGTGCAAGTGATAACCACTCCTTCTTTGAACATGAGCTGCACAGCTTGTCCTTGGCAAGGTTTCAACCTTGGTGGTTGACTCAACTGCTTGTAAAGTCCTCCTTCACCTACATGGTTGCTCTATTTACATTTTTTTCCCTGAGGGTAGAGAATGCTGTGGAATTGGAAAAAATAGCAAGAGTAAAGTTTAGGAGCTACAATGTATAGATGGATGGATGGATAGATAGATGGATACTCTTGCATTATGTCAAATAATAACTTTTCTCTCTAAATTGCACCACATAAGAATGTGAGCCTTTAAATTTTTTAAATATGGTGATTTATTTGCTTGAGACTAACTTGCAATAACATCAGCCATATACTTTGTCATTTTATACTTTCTACAAGGAAGGCATGTTCTCGAGGGCTTATGATCTTCCCAAATTATCAGTTACTTACAAAATCAGATTTGAGTCATTACTCCTTTGGCCACTAATGCCCATATTACCAGTATACTGGTTAAAAGATGACAGTAAGACAGACTGCTGACTTTTTTTAATAAATGTGTATGTATGAAAGTAGTAGCAGAGAAATGAATAAAAGTGTTACAGAACGATGAAAGAGGAAGAAAATTAAACAGCCATTTCTTTGTGTAAAAGGGAAAAGAAAAATGTAAGCAAATATACTTCCAGAGGCCGTAATAAGATACTACAAGTAGGATTTCCTGGTAATAATTAAGCTTCATAATTACATCTAAAAAATATTGTTTTCTCAGTTTTATTTAGTAAAAACAACCCTTTACCAAGTTTTCTTAATATTTTGCCAACCACCACCAACACACATACCCATGCAACTGCTGACTTGTGTCACCGATGTGTCCCCAATCTCCCAAACCATAGAAAGATATTTCCCTTTTATCATTTCTTTTAGAGTCAGTATTTTCACTTTGCAGTACACCTGAAACTAACACAACATTGTTAATCAACTATACTCCAATATAAAATAAAAAGTTATAAAAATAAAAATTAAAAAATACAGTCAGTATTTTCAGTCTTGGAAAGCCATCAGGGGACAAGCTCCTAGAAGGAGAACTTCAAGGTCCAATATATCAAAATTAGGTATAAAAGTGAGCCTGGAAGTTTGCCTGGTCCTTTACAACCTTGGTTATTCTGCTGATAGAAGGGGACCGAGACTTACAGCAGATTTAGGATCCAGTGGGGCGATCCAGGCCTGAGGATCATCGTGTCCAGCCCTGTGTCATGATAGAAATAAAACTGTCCACGTTTCTAGAAGGCACATGGCTATGGAAAAGTAATGAGAATGGAGCCCTGAAAATGGTAATTCATGCTTGTTTCTCCTATTAGACGGTGGCTTACATCCTAGCTCCTCCTATGTAGGGATTTATTGAAATGCTGAGAAATGAAATTGAAATGAAGGGAAAATGAAATTACCGAAGCTTTATGTACAAGGAGAAGCCAAGAACCTTTGGGGAACTTGAATAGCTATTTCAGGAGACCAGCAAGTTCCCTCAGAGCAATAAGTTGTGTATCAGTAGGCTCAACGTATTATTAAAATATTCTAAATTAACTAACTTTGACTCATTTTATACATGAACATGTATTGAAAAGTACAAGGAGTCTAAGGCAGGTCTCATGCCCTAATTTCATGGACAAAAATTTCATGGACAAGTGAAAATTTCCTAAAAACAGAAAGAATGCAGTGGAAATGTGAATTCACTAAAACCGACCATACATGCTGACAGAGGTCAGAGGAAGGGGGACCAGCAGTGGGAAGGTGTCAAGGTCTGAGCTGACCTTGGCGAGCCGGCAGGACGTGGACCAGTGGGAGTGAGAGAGGAGATCAGGCCAGGGGCGGGAGCAGCAAGCCCAGAGACCACGTCTAGAGATGAGCTCACTCCCAGAGGTTGACAGACCACAGCCACCTGTTCAAAAAATAAAACCCACTGAGTTCTTTCTGTCTGAGAGATGAGAAGAGGTGCCAGAGGAAAAAAAGTGTTTGAGAAGGAGAATTCATATTTAACAACTCTCTTCAAAGCGCCAGGCCTTATGCTAATTGCCTTACCATTGACTCTATACCTAAAATGTTTGCACTCTAATAAAAGAAATTTTAAAGAACACACCAAAAACTATGGTACAAGGTAAAGCTGAAAGTTTTTATATAAGAATCATCGTGTTAGAGAATCTCCAAGCATAGAGATACGACTCTAGCTAGGGGGAATCCAGGAAGGCTTCTTGGAGGAAGAGGTATGTTTAAATAATATATTTAAATTGTACTCTGTGTGCAGTGAGGGGCATCAGAGGTGTAAACAGTGGAACGGAGTTATAAAAGCTTTTGAGGAAGGTAGTCTGGTGCGGGGGACAGAGTAAAGATGGATGAGAGCCTTTGTTCAGGCAGAGCGAGGGGGCAAGTCACCAGGGGGAGAGAAAAGAGTTGAAGCTGGGGGTGGCTGAGGAAAGAGCTCCTGGAATAGGAAGTCAAAGAGCAGAATTTGGGTTCAGGCCCCATCACAGGGTCCACAACTATAGTGCAAGTTTGGGCAACTCCTTTATATTCTTTGACACTCTTCTCACCTGTAAAGAGAGAAAATTGGACAAAAGGATTTTTAGGTCTTTAAGTCTATCATTCTATCTAATTATCATTCTATTTAAAAATAACTAGATTATGTTCCTATTGATATTTCTGGCCAAAAAATAAAGATTTTTTTTTGAAATTGTAACAGTTTCTTTACTAAATTCAAAAGACGCCTCAGTGATCCCTTGATTAAGTGACAGAGACTTCTAAGTAAAGCCTTGTCAGGAAATTATTTGTCTGTGAGGAGCCTCTTTGCCTTTCATTTTCTTCTGGTGTTTTTGATATGTTAAGGTCCACTAATGTAAACAGTGCTTTTCCTAAGTAATTAGGTTGAGAAAAAGTGTGTGCACAGATATAATCTACTAATCAACCTTCAAATTATTGAACTTTATGACAGTTTGATCATCTAAGTGGATCTATCACAAAACTTTCAAGCTCCAAAAATCTGGAAGATCATCTAGTTCAACTCCAACTGCAGATTCAGAAATTAAAGCCCTCAGAGGTTCAATGACTTATCAAAGTCACATAGTCAGTGACAAAACTGGAACTCAATTTGAGGGACCTTGATTGTTGGACCAGTGTCCTTTGCTCTGGCCACGCCGTCTCTCCATAATATACCTGATCTTTTTTTTTTAAGTTTTTTTTGTATACACACACACACACACATAATAAATGCATTCCATTACATCAGGCAGCAAGTTCTGACTTTATCATTTGAGTAACCCTAAATTTGTGTGACCCTGTGCAGGTAGAAGAGTACCCTGGAGTTTAGAAATCCAGATGGCTGGATTCACATGCCGGTCCTGCTGCATACAACCTTAAGCAAGGTACTTAACCTCCCTTAGACTCTGCTTACTCATTGGTAAATGGGGAAAGAATGTTGACCTCCCAAATGCGTTATAATATCAAAAGAGAAATGGTAGGTAAGATACTTCACATAGTTCACTATGTTTCCTTCCTCTCCTCTGTCTCATTTTCTGAGGAAGGCTGATATTCACTTAGTTCTCCTCCAAAATTGAGACATTCTGAATTTTTGGAAAAAATATGTGTATGGCATGTGAGGTATGGTATTATGGACTGAGTGGTTTTCCTGACCATGCTGTATTCTACTACAGTGCGTTTGCAGTGATATTACTCATATAACTTGCAGAGTAAGTGAAGGAAGGAATGCGTAAGTGAATAGAGAAATGAATTAATGAATGAATGGAAAAAGTGGGTGAATAAGAGTTAGCCCAGGACTCTGAAGTTCCTTGGGGCTGTGACGGTCTCAGAGACTTTCTCCAAACGATCGTGGTAAACCCTAGATTAGCTCAGGTCCCATCAAGTCCAAGGGACTTCTCAGAGTGCTCCATAAATAGCTTCATGCGGGTCCCAAAATTCTAAGCAAATATTTGCAAGGCTGTGTGCATATGGATCTCTCCAAGGTAAAGCATCCGTAGCTTTCATTAGATTCTCAAAAGGTTCTATGTTCCCCAAAATATTAAGAACCACTGCCCTCCACCTGGCCCACACCTCCTAAGAAAAGGCCTTCCAGCAAACAGCAGAACAGCCTTACATTTTGATGGAGGCCTTGTTTTATTTGCCAGTACCGCTTCACAACCATTCATTGTTCAGAGAGGTAGCTTCCAGATCAGGATCTATTTGGGAAATGTTATTCTGATGTCTTTAAGAGCCAGAGTTAAATACCAAAAGTACATAATACAGAAAGTTTTCTCAGGAAAACAGTGAGGAAACTGTCAAGGATATTCAAGGCATTATGTTGAAATTCAATGTGAATATGTAGTTGAAATTCAGTTAAATAAGAGGCCTCATTCCTTGTATATGGGTTGTACATGGAAAGCAAGCTGAAGGACAGGAGTGTACTTTATACGTACTTGGTAATCATCTTATGACGTGGTGAAGTCATGACACTTGGTAAATATCAGACAAGGGTCAACAAATATTTATCAAGTTTCTACTGTGATTGAAGTTCTTTATATAAAATACTTTGCATTTAGCAACTCTTCTGACCCACAACTTGGAACACATTTTATATTGCATTAAAGAAAGAAATTTCCATTTTAGCAATAAGATTTCTCATCAATCAGAAGTTGTATCTTTGCATATAAATGTGAAATGTTCTCATTTGCTTCATCACCCACTCTTAATGTGGCAGTTTGCTTCATGTGTTAACTCGGTTCCTGAACAGTGATTTTTGTACCCCCCAATTTTTCATAATATCAGTTTCTCAATGAATAAAACACCATGAATGTGGCAAGTTGGGGCTTTCAGACCTCAACACAGCCTCCTCCTGAGGTTTCCCAGGAGAAGGAAGAATATCTGCAACCCTGCAGATGTTTTGCTGTTGAACCCCCTACTGGGGACACGAAGGACTCTCTGTGAGACGGAAGATTCCTTGGTGGAACGCTTAGTGGAGCTTCCATTCTCTCTGTTTCAGAAAGAGCACCCCAAGTCTCCTTGGAAATTGATTGCTCTTCTAATCCGAATGTGTGTAGCTCTGGTGGAGCTAACTCTACCACCTGCTCCAAAAGTGAGTATTGGACCCAGTTCTGGTGAGTAAGAGCAGTGCAGAGTCAGCGTGAGTCAGATCTGCAACCAAAAGCAAGCCTGCTTCATTGGCCCAAGTTCATGTTTCTTCTGGGACAGTTCTGTGCCTTCCAGGTTAACAGTGCCAGCCCTCCCATAACTTATATTGGTGCCACACTTCCTCAGCTACATTTCAAGACAGGCTATTCCTTTTAGCTTTTGGCAAGAAAACCTATGTTCTCATGATTATAGTAATAACATTTATATAGTGTGTTATGGTTTAGGAAGCGCTTTCACGTTAGACACCCCTATCTTGTATGTTTCACCTATTCTACAGACTAAATTTTTCTTCTAACCCGCTCATGGCCATTGGAACCAGTTCAAGAGGCCATGAATCACTTACAGGAATGTGATCATCCTGGCTTCAAAACAGAAGAGTAGTCATTTTATTTAATACGTACTGAGTGCTCATGAACCACCAGATGCTTTAGATTTATTTTTCTCATTTACACCTCAAGCATTTCTTCTAGGTCAATGTTATTAATCCTATTCTACAGTTACGGTTTAGAGATGTGAAGTAACTCATCGAAGAGCGTGCAGCTCTTCGGTGCTGGGGTAGAGATGAAAACCTATTCCTACCTGAGGCTGGAATCAGGCTGTCTAACCACAGGGTCAGGTTGCTGCCGCACCAACAGAGAGAAAAGCCTGGACATTGAGAAACTCCTGGGGGAGCCGTAAGGCAGGAACTTCCCAAGTGGATGGATGTATGTGTTATCACAGAAGATATGGTTAATCAATATGGACTTTATCCCCCTCGGTTTCTATTCCAACAACCAGGATTTGGGGTACTAAGAACTGAAAATAAGGAAAGCATTGTTCCATGATCTCAATCTTAAAAAAAAAAACAAATCAGCTGGAGAACATGTACAGCTTGGGAAATGTAATCTCTGCTGAAATGGATAAAGGCATTAACGTGAAAAATGAAATTGTTAAGCTGAAGTGATGGGAATTGAAATGGGTCAGAGGCGGATGGGAGTGGAAATGAACTAGGTCTACCTGTTAGGCTGCTCTTCTGTTCAGAGGGGCTGCTGGTGCTGATTTTGAAATCAAAGGTGAACTTGTATTCCATACAGACTACTCCAACCTCACATGTGGAAATAAAATTCCAAGAAGGAGGACACAAAAAATTGCTTTGATAGATTCGAAGGGATATTAGCCAGTCACCCCAACTCTAAAGGAAAAAAGAAAAAGACTGTTTAAGCATCACATGTCTGGCACACTCTTCAGGACTCTTCCTGGAGATCAACGGGTCACTGGTGGGAGGAAGAAAAGGATCCCAGAAGGAATGATTTTCCCAACAAGACCTTGCTGTAAACAGTTTACTCCTTGACCTACAAAAGACCACAATTATTCTTCACTTTGAAAACACAAACTCGGAATTAAAAAAACAAAGAAAGAAATGTGCGCACACTAGTTGGAAATGATCTAATTTGAATTCTACAGCTGTAAAGAGCTCTAACCTAATTGTTCGCTAGAGCTCATCAATTTATCCTCTTTGTCAGAGTCACTGTCTGCTCCATTCACTTATCATCCCAAAGCAGGACATTTATCAGAATTTATTCTAGGATATTCTAAATTTACCCTGTTGATTATGACTGTGTAAACAATGTCTGCTGTGGGCTGGGATTGGATGATTGAGGGTTGGGACTGGCGCTGGTTTGGAGCTGCCATTCGCTGAGGAGTCCATGGCTGCTGTATCAGCACAGGCTGCAGGGATGTCTTACAAGGAGTTCAGTGGTTATGGAGAAAAATGAGGCTCTTCCTCTATCTCACGGTAATGGCCAGTTACTCAAATATCTCTCTCTGGAGAGGCAAGTCCAAATGGCGTAAGGTTAAAGACCATTAGAAAGTGGTTTGTGCGTGTACAATGACATGGCTTTTCTCATTAAAAAAAAAAAAAAAGTTGTGCTAAAGACATTTGTGGAGTACAGCACTGCAGAGTCCTCTTAAGGAAAATACCTTCCATGACAGTGTACAAACTAAATTGTGTTAAGTTTTCTCATGATTATAGTAGAAGCTGTCCAAATTGGAAGGAAGGACTTGTTTTATAATTTTCTATGTTTCAAGTCATAAGAAAATATTTCAGAATGTATTGGAGTTGGATTGAAGATACTGAGCGCTGACTAAAATTAGTGACCCCTGGCTGTTCCTTTCCTGCACACATGGCTCGTGACTCTTCGTGTTGTTTTTCCCACTCTTTCTCCTGCTCCATTTTCAACTACCTGTTGGTGGTAACCGAGTTATCCTCAACCCCTCAGCCTATGGCATTAAGAACTTGATTCTCTGGAAGCAACCTAAGTGTCCATCGAGAGATGAATGGATAAAGAAGATGTGGCACATATATACAATGGAATATTACTCAGCCATGAAAAGAAATGAAATTGAGTTATTTGTAGTGAGGTGGATGGACCTAGAGTCTGTCATACAGAGTGAAGTAAATCAGAAAGAGAAAAACAAATGCCGTATGCTAACGCATGTTTATGGACTCTAAAAAAAAAAAGGTTCTGAAGAACCTAGGGGCAGGACAGGAATAAAGACGCAGATGTAGAGAATGGACTTGAGGACACGGGGAGGGGGAAGGGTAAGCTGGGACCAAGTGAGAGAGTGGCATGGACATATATAGACTACCAAACGTAAAATAGATAGCTAGTGGGAAGCAGCCGCATAGCACAGGGAGATCAGCTCGGTGCTGTGTGACCACCTAGAGGGGTGGGATAGGGAGGGTGGGAGGGAGACCAAGAGGGAGGGGACATGGGGATATATGTATATGTATAGCTGATTCACTTTGTTATACAGCAGAAACTAACACACCACTATAAAGCAATTATACTCCAATAAAGGTGTTAAAAAAATAAAAAAAGACCTTGATGCTCACCATTCAATGTTATCTTTACGTTTTCCTTTCCTATCTTTCTGAGTAGAGAAAATTGATATAAAATCTTATTTGAATATATTTGTCTCTGCTGGAGAAGTTTCTTGCATCCCTTTGCTCCCCATCTTCCCCTAAGAATAGCTCTATTATTCTTTTTCCTACAGATCTTTGTGTCAGGCAAAATCTCTAATATGCTGTGTTTCTTTCTAGATAACACTATTAGAAAGTTGGAAGAAAATGTCACAAAACCAAGAAGGTTAATCTAAGATTTTTCTCAGCGCGACTTTCTCCGTTCTCTTCGGCTTTAGCTCAAATCAAATTCTGGCTTGGTTCTGCTGTCTCTTCTAATGCTGCTTCATTTCTTTTTTCAGTAGCACAGTTGCCCCATTGGACCTCTCTTTAATTAAATTGATAGTTAACAAGTATCTCTGAGTGATACTATAACTGTTCTAGACAATCCGTGAAATTCTAAGTGTCCTATTCACAGTCCCATTCTTTGGAAAATGGTCTCACAAAGCTATCATTTCTTGTGCAGTATTACCTGCTATCATGTTCATTGGACAAAGACTAGCTTATCCAAAAGGCAGCTCTGGCAAAGGTGGTCACCTACCTTAATAAAAGTCACCTGCCTTTGTGGCATCTTCATGCGACACTGCCCAGCTTGATGAGACAAGCTAACCCAATCACACCCCTTCATGACACCTAGCTATTCTCTTTCTTCAGACGTTCCTCTTAATTCTTCTTCCCTTTTTCTCCTCAGTATTTCTTCTGCTACATCCTCTTTGTGGTTACTTCAACCTAGTTATTTTCAATCTCTTTAAGTTTTAGCATGGATGAGGACTTGATTTTTGTCACACAGTTTTACCTTTAAATTTGCTCTTTCCTGTTAAAATTTCTTCTCCATTTTGGCTCTTTTAGGGAGGGAAATACAATGTAAGATTTTATGTGGATATTTCTGTCTCTGCTACGTAAGTTACTTGCCTCTCTTAGTTGTCCATTCTCCCTCTTCAAAAGCCCTTCATTATGGGGGAGTATAAATGTAGGATCCGTACAGAAGAGGCAAAAGGGAAAGCTACAGGTGCCCTCTTCAGCAAGGAAGGTGAAATGACCAAGTCACAAGAGCTTCCTTCGAATGCTAAATTAGGATTGTTCCAATTTTACAAAGCCTAGGCTCTAGAATCACTCACTCTACAGCTTCTGCATGCTTCTATCTTTCTATGCTCCCTAAGTATCTCTACCAAAAAAAAATCATATTTCTTTGAAACTTTAAAGAACCTCAGGATTGCCTTCTAGTCTCCTTGAAACATGTGTCCTTGAGTAAGTTTATCTTCTTCCTTTCTTCTGATCCTAACCCAGTTTCATCCTGTTACAGGAAAATACATGAGTTCTACTTCAGAGGGAAAGTGTAAATCCAAACAGAGCAAAGTAAACTGCTGGAAAGAGCTTCATACCTGTCTTCTGCAAAATCAGCGAACATGGTGTTATTGTTTTAGCTATAGCACAATCAGGATGAGTGAGGTTAATAGTGAACGTATCTCCTTAATTAGCACCTAAGAATACATTAGTCCCTTCCTGTATATTTTTCAGAAATTAAGCCAGTATTATATTTTTGTGACATATAATTGTACTCAGTTCATTAAATGAGCTGGAGTCAGGAAGAAGCAAACAGAACATTATTGTTTCTCCAAACTTCCCTCTTTCAGTGCTACCCTATTCTTACTTATTACATGAAATTGTTCAACTTCAGTTATTAAAAAATCTAGCCATTCTATAAGCAATTCGTTCTCTTTAAAAAGTCAATATTGGGGCTACCCTGGTGTCAGAGTGGTTAAGCATCCACCTGCCAATGCAGGGGACATGGGTTCAAGCCCTGGTCTGGGAAGATCCCACATGCTGTGGAGCAACTAAGCCCATGCACCACAACTACTGAGCCTGCACTCTAGAGCCCGTGAGGCACAACTACTGAGCCCATGTGCCACAACTACTAAAGCCCTTGTGCCACAACTACTGAAGCCCTCGTGCCACAACTACTGAAGCCCTCCTGCCTAGAGCCCATGCTCCACAACAATGAGAAGCCCCCACTCGCCACAACTAGAGAAAGCCCTCACGTAGGAACGAAGATCCAAAGCAGCCAAAAATAAATAAATAAAATAAATTAATTAATTTTAAAAAAGTCAATGTCATGATTAGTAACTCAGAGTACTTGGTAGAGAAAACATGACTTACAGAGATATTGGACTCCTCATGTTAATAATTTAAAATATTGAAATGTACATATAACATTTATAAATATATCTCATTAATTAAACATCCAGTGCAAGTATATAAGCATATAAAAAAACAAATGTTTCAAATCCTAATATCTGTAACAAAATGGGAAACTACAGTACTATGACTACTAATAGCTTCCCTTTTTAACCATCAATTACGTGGCAATTCTGGTCCTGCTAAATTCTTTATACATTAACTCATTTAATCCTCATAGGGACACTGCAAAGTCACCATTGTCACCATTTTAGAGATAAGGAAGCTGATATTCAGAGGATATAAGTCACTATTCCCTAAATAACACAAAATAAGTAATTACCTCAAGCTCTTAATCAAGTTAGCAAATAGATCAAAACTAGCCAAAGACTATGACTAGGATAATGACTAATTATATTTATTATATTCTGATGTTTTCCTGTATGTTATAGCATATGTGTAACACTGGTAAATACAGTCAGCAAATGGGCCACATGGCCCTTCCCACTGTGGGACAAGAAAAAAATTTTTTGTACAATCTTTAAAGCATCCAGATATTACACACTTTGACAGAAGTATGCAACTGTAAATTCATGAAACTTTAAACAAGAAATATGACCACAGATATTATAATACTTATTGCTCTGATGAATTTCTTTAAATAGCATAAGTCAATCTCAGTTGTGCAGATTTGTTTTATTTTTGGCTCACAGGGACAGAGAGTTTTGTTTTTTGTTTTTTGGGTTTTTTTTATGCAGTGTTTCACGGAACTAACCCCGAGGTTTTTGTTTGTTTGTTTCTTTAATAATTCTACATCATTTCTATTGATTGATTGATTGATTGATTAGCTGCGTTGGGTCTTTGTTGCTGTGCGCGGGCTTTCTCCAGTTGCGGCGAGCGGGGGCCACTCTTCGTCGCGGTGCGCGGGCCTCTCACTATCGCGGCCTCTCTTGTTGCGGAGCACAAGCTCCAGATGCGCAGGCTCAGCAGTTGTGGCTCACGGGACCAGCCGCTCCGCGGCATGTGGGATCTTCCCAGACCAGGGCTCGAACCCGTGTCCCCTGCACCGGCAGGCAGACTCTCAACCACTGCACCACCAGGGAAGCTTGAGTTTTGTTTTAATGACAGTGTATCCATTTTCACTGGTATAAATACAGATTTGTTCAATTTGCAGATGGCAACCTTAAAATGAGAGATGTAGTCTTAAATATAAGCTCTGACAGGGAAGAATATGGAAAGTTTATTTTGACCTCCAAAAAGGAGAGTGCCTCTTCGATACTTACAAGGACAGAGACGTACAACAC
Source organism: Mesoplodon mirus (assembly GCF_964341445.2). Classification (NCBI taxonomy): domain Eukaryota; kingdom Metazoa; phylum Chordata; class Mammalia; order Artiodactyla; family Ziphiidae; genus Mesoplodon; species Mesoplodon mirus. Next base: position 226,667,043 of record NC_138976.1, on the reverse strand, counting down.
AGAACCAAAATATAAAAATAAAAACAGATATAGGAGACATTCAGGGAACAAATGGGGAAATTTAAATATAAATTTGGGAAAGGCAATGCCAGAAGTATATAGTGTCTTTGTCACTGTGGTGACAGAATGGAAAACAGCCTCTCCTGGGAGACTTTCCTGCTGAGCTGGGGTTCCTGGCAGTGCCTCTAGGGTTAAGGTCAGAAAAGGCCCTAATGGCTATTCAAAGGGTGCATCTTTTCTTGAGAGAACAGAGGGTATCAAATCAGCCCCTGTTGGTTCCCCCAGCAGCACTCAGCCTGTAAACACAACACCCAAGAATACAGTCATGATTTTCTTCCCCAAAACTACCACAATCCAGCTGATCACACAGCTAGCAAGTTGTGATGCTGAAATGTGACTTCTGGTTGTCTGTCTCCAGGTATATAGATAACAACCTGGAGAGCCCAGAAATAGAACCCCATGTGCATGGAAGCATCACTCATGACGCACAGCTTTGGCATAACAAGTCATCGGGGCAATGATGCTGATGAGATGGTTTTCTTTCTGGTTGAAAAAATAAAATAAAAGTATCCCACACCACAGACAAAAATAAATTCCAGATTATGAAGTGTAAAGAAGTTTAAGATAATATAAGAATATCTTTAGGACACATCTAGATAGGAAAGAGTTTCTTAAGGCACAGAAAAGAGAGAAAGGTTGATAATTTTTTAAAGCGTTTATGTTAAAAAGTCTTGAAATCCACTGAGCACTGCCTTAAGAAAATCTTTCCCTAAGCAACTGCCTACAATTAAGATTTATTAATTTTCCAGAGATATTTCCAATAGTATAAATATCATTCCAGGATAATGTCTATTAAATTTTTGATGCTTGGGTTTCTAATAAAGTTATGTGATTTCATGAAACCAAATCCCTGTACAGTGAACATGCACTAATATTTTCCATAGATGGGCATTTACTAGGAAACGCTGAAGGTCAAAACGGAGGGGCAGGGAGGGAAGAAAGAAGATGGTTGGAATAAAAGCCATCAATTACTATGTTTGCGTTTCTTTTTGTCCACGCCTGCGCTGTCTTCTTGAGAAAGCCAGGATGACATCACTCCTCACATACGTTCCTACTTACTCGTTGGCTTTTGGTGGGTTTATCTGTTCTGAGTAATTAGCTGGGATGCTGTGGGAATATGAGGGATGTCGGACCTGCCAGTCAGAGGAGCCATGTGGGAGGTCTTAGAAGCACCAGTCGAATGTGGTGCAGCGTTTTTTCCTTTTTTACAAAAAATCTTTTCATCCTCTTTAAAAATCAGTGTGTCAAAGTGCACTCTGAGTGATTTCTGGTCACATCTGGAATTTCTGTACAGTGAAAGTTCTGTACAGCTGTTTGCAAGGTCTTACAATGAGGGGCACACATAGGTCAAGCATTGCATTTGAGACACACACACACACACACACACACCTAGAATTGTACCTCTATCTATATGAATCATTTTGTACCTTTATGTTTTAAAACTTATTTGTAGAGTTCCCTAAGCTACACAGTAGGAAATGCATGGCTACTGCCTGTCCAGTGAACGACCTTCAGTGAATTATTTTCATTGAAGTGATCTAGAGGAGATACTTCAGGGACTGATTTTTATCTCATTATCCTCAATCAGTCTTATCAGTTATATTTTCCACATTTAGTAGCAAAACTAAGAGTCCCAACATCCGACAAGGACCCCAAGTGGCAGAACAATTCGTCTGCACAGTGTTTTATTTGCCATAGTTCTTTGCCCAAAGGATATACACGTGCCTTGGATCGTTTTCCTTTGGGGCATTTTTAAAACAAGGGGAAAAGCATGCAAAGGAAGGAGCAAATGAGAATCTAACATTATTTTCTTTTTATCACTAATGCCAATTCAATATCTGAAAATTAGAGAAATGAAGGTTGCTCTAAAGACCTGAGTTTTGGAGGATAGCAGAGACAGAAAAACGGTTTGTGAAGCACTTTTGAGAAATGGGAGAAGGTACTGGGGAAAGTGCGGAAAACTGAGTGGGGCAAGGAGACTTGCACGGCCCTGCTAGAACATTACAGGGTCTCACAAGTGCACACAGATGGATCAGCCCCCAGGAATGTATCTTAGTGTGTTCCTTCCTCTTGCTCTGACCCCCTTCCCCTCAAGAGCAAAAGGCTGAAAGGGGTTTAGGAACCAATCCCCCCAAACAGAAAAGGGTATAGTTCTACAGGTGCCTGCTGGAAAAATTTCAAGTTAAAATTAGAGACTTAAAGCAATTGAAATAATTTGCATATTAAAAGCATTTTCATTAAACTTTTAGAAGACAATGCCCTCAAGTAGCTGAATTTAATTACATATAATAATTTGGAAGAGCAAATTAGTGTTGACAGTATCAATCATCATTTTGTCCAGGAGAAGACAAGCCACACAAATGGCTCATATAAACATCATCAGTGTCCACATTATGAAAATTCTAGATTTATGATATTAGGTAATTATTAAAATCTGAGATATTGCCGTCTCACTGCATTTCCAACATGACTTGCTAAAAATTAGCGTTCAGTGGGCACTGTTACAGTTTTACATAAAGTTGTTCATTACAAATGTATTCGTATATTGTTGAACTAAAGGATATTTATGTTCACTGAGGTGGGGAGAAATTTCCGTGTTAAATGCTACTAGCTGTGTTTTCCCAATGTGTATAAAATAATGCCAGATCAGGTAAAATGTGTTAATATATGTCCTGATAAGAAATCTCCTGTTTTCTTCAATAACAACCAAAAACTGTGTTCACTTATTTATTTATCTATGTTTTTATTTATTTATTTTTAACATGTTTATTGGAGTATAATTGCTTTACAATGGTGTGTTAGTTTCTGCTTTATAACAAAGTGAAGCAGCTATACATATACATATGTCCCTATATCCCCTCCCTCTTGCGTGTCCCTCCCACCCTCCCTATCCCACCCCTCTAGGTGGACACAAAGGACCGAGCTGATCTCCCTGTGCTCTGCGGCTGCTTCCCACTAGCTATCTATTTTACGTTTGGTAGTGTATATATGTCAATGCCACTCCATCCCAGCTTACCCTTCCCCCATCCCGTGTCCTCAAGTCCATTCTCTAGTAGGTCTGTGTCTTTATTCCCGTCCTGCTCCTAGGTTCTTCATAACCATTTTTTTTTCTAGATTCCATATATATATATATATATATGTGTTAGCATATGGTATTTGTTTTTCTCTTTCTGACTTCAGTCTGTATGACAGACCCTAGGTCCATCCACCTCACTACAAATAACAAAATTTCATTTCTTTTGATGGCTGAGTAATATTCCATTGTATACATGTGCCACATCTTCTTTAATCGTTCATCTCTCGATGGACACCTAGGTTGCTTCCATGTCCTGGCTATTGTAAATAGAGCTGCAACGAACATTATGGTACATGACTCTTTTTGAATTATGGTTTTCTCAGGGTATATGCCCAGTAGTGGGATTGCTGGGTCATATGGTAGTTCTATTTGTAGTTTTTTAAAGAACCTCCAAACTGTTCTCCATAGTGGCTGTATCAATTTACATTCCCACCAACAGTGCAAGAGGGTTGTCTTTTCTCCACACCCTCTCCAGCATTTATTGTTTGTAGATTTTTTAATGATAGCCATTCTGACTGGTGTAATGTGATACCACATTGTAGTTTTGATTTGCATTTCTCTAATGATTAGTGATGTTGAGCACCCTTTCATGAGTTTGTTGGCAACCTGTATATCTTTTTCAGAGAAATGTCTATTTAGATCTTCTGCCCATTTTTGGATTGGGTTGTTTGTCTTTTTGATATTGAGCTGCGTGAGCTGCTTGTATATTTTAGAGATGAATCCTTTGTCAGTTGCTTCGTTTGCAAATATTTTCTCCCACCCTGAGGGTTGTCTTTTAATCTTGTTTATGGTTTCCTTTTCTGTGCAAAACTTTGAAGTTTCATTAGGACCCATTTGTTTATTTTTGTTTTTATTTCCATTTCTCTAGGAGTTGGGTCAAAAAGGATCTTGCTGTGATTATGTCATAGAGTGTTCTGCCTATGTTTTCCTCTAAGAGTTTTATAGTGTCTGGCCTTACATTTAGGTCTTTAATCCATTCTGACTTTATTTTTGTATGTGGTGTTAGGTAGTGTTCTAATCTCATTCTTTTACATGTAGCTGTCCAGTTTTCCCAGCATCACTTATTGAAGAGGCTGTCTTTCCTCCATTGTATACTCTTGCCTCCTTTATCAAAGATAAGGTGACCATATGTGCATGGGTTTTTCTCTGGGCTTTCTATCCTGTTCCATTGAACTATATATCTGTTTTTGTGCCAGTACCATACTGTCTTGATTACTGTAGCTTTTTAGTATAGTCTGAAGTCCGGGAGCCTGATTCCTCCAGCTCCGTTTTTCTTCCTCAAGATTGCCTTGGCTATTCGGGGTCTTTTGTGTTTCCATACAAATTGTGAAATTTTTTGTTCTAATTCTGTGAAAAATGCCCTTGGTAGTTTGATAGGGATTGCATTGAATCTGTAGATTGCTTTGGGTAGTAGAGTCATTTTCACAATATTGATTATTCCAAGCCAAGAACATGGTATATCTCTCCATCTGTTTGTATCATCTTTAATTTCTTTCAACAGTGTCTTATAGTTTTCTGCATACAGGTCTTTTGTCTCCTTAGGTAGGTTTACTCCTAGGTATTTTATTCTTTTTGTTGCAATGGTAAATGAGAGTGTTTCCTTAATTTCCCTTTCAGATTTTTCATTGTTAGTGTATAGGAATGCAAGTGATTTCTGTGCATTAATTTTCTATCCTGCTACTTAACCAAACTCATTGATTAGCTCTAGTATTTTTCTGATAGCATCTTTAGGATTCTCTGTGTATAGTATCATGTCATCTGCAAACAGTGACAACTTTACTTCTTCTTTTCCAATTTGGATTCCTTTTATTTCTTTTTCTTCTCTGATTGCTGTGGCTAAAACTTCGAAAACTATGTTGAATAATAATGGTGAGAGTGGGCATCCTTGTCTTGTTCCTGGTCTTAGAGGAAATGGTTTCAGTTTTTCACCATTGAGAACGATGTTGGCTGTGGGTTTGTCATATATGGCCTTTATTATGTTGAGGTAAGTTCCCTCTATGCCTACTTTCTGGAAGGTTTTTATCATAAATGGGTGTTGAATTGTGTTGAAAGCTTTTTCTGCATCTATTGAGATGATCATATGGTTTTTATCCTTCAGTTTGTTAATATGATGTATCACATTGATTGCTTTGCACATATTGAAGAATCCTTGCATTCCTGGGATAAACCCCACTTGATCATGGTTTATAATCTTTTTAATATGCTGTTGGATTCTGTTTGCTAATATTTTGTTGAGGATTTTTGCATCTACGTTCATCAGTGATATTGGTCTGTAGTTTTCTTTTTTTGTGACATCTTTGTCTGGTTTTGGTATCAGGGTGATGGTGACCTTGTAGAATGAGTTTGGGAGTGTTCCTCCCTCTGTTATATTTTGGAAGAGTTTGAGAAGGATAGGTGTTAGCTCTTCTCTAAATGTTTGATAGAATTCGCCTGTGAAGCCATCTGGTGCTGGGCTTTTGTTTGTTGGAAGATCTTTAATCACAGTTTCAATTTCAGTGCTTGTGATTGGTCTATTTATATTTTCTATTTCTTCCTGGTTCAGTCTCAGAGAGTTGTTCTTTTCTAAGAATTAGTCCATTTCTTCCAGGTTGTCCATTTTATTGGCATATAGTTGCTTGTAGTAATCTCCCATGATTCTTTGTATTTCTGCAGTGTCAATTGTTACTTCTCCCTTTTCATTTCTAATACTATTGATTTGAGTCTTCTCCCTTTTTTTCTTGATGAGACTGGCTAGTGGTTTATCAATTTTGCTTATCTTCTCAAAGAACCAGCTTTTAGTTTTATTGATGTTTGCTATCGTTTCCTTCATTTCTTTTTCATTTATTTCTGATCTGATCTTTATGATTTCTTTCCTTCTGCTAACTTTGGGGTTTTTTTGTTCTTCTTTCTGTAATTGCTTTAGGTGTTAGGTTAGGTTGTTTATTTGAGATTTTTCTTGTTTCTTGAGGTAAGTTTGTATTGCTATAAACTTCCCTGTTAGAACTGCTTTTGCTGCATCCCATAGGTTTTGGGTCGTCTTGATTTCATTGCCATTTGTTTGTAAGTATTTTTTGATTATCTGTTTGATTTCTTCAGTGATCTCTTGGTTATTTAGTAGCGTATTGTTTAGTCTCTATGTGTTTGTGTTTTTTACAGTTTTTTTCCTGTAATTGATATCTAGTCTCATAGCATTGTGGTCAGAAAAGATACTTGATATGATTTCAATTTTCTTAAATTTACCAAGGCTTGATTTGTGACCCAAGATATGATCTATCCTGGAGAATGTTCCATGAGCACTTGAGAAAAAAGTGTGTTCATTTTAAAACACAATCTATGTACAACATTTTATTTTTATTTTAGTTTCTTACTAAGCTCTTTATTTTTCTGTTTTTAATTTTTATTTTATATTGGAGTATAGTTGATTTACAATGTATGTCAGTCTCATGTGTACAGCAAAGTGATTCAGTTATTATGTATAACTTTTTAGAAACACTGAAATTTGCGTTAATCACCTCAGTATAACAGGATGCTTTCAGTGATTATCACAATATGAATAATAGTAAATAATCTATTGATTGCCCAACAATGGGTTTGATTTTTTAAGATTCTTCCAGTTTTTTACTGAAGACTCTACTGAATAGATCATTGAGCATTAAATAAAGCACATATTCAAGACACAAGATTTGGCAGAAAATATTTTTAGTAAATATGAGAATTGTCAATATAAAACTTAGACAGTTACCTAGTAACTCAGGCCAAAACACCCAGTGGAAAACTTTTTAAATACTGATGGAAAATTAGAATGTGGGTGGCTTATTTTTTGTTGGGGAAGGAAACAGAGTAGGTTGAGGAAAATAATCTTCAAAGTTTCCAATTTACATTTGGTGGCAAAATAAGGTGTGCTGAAATAAAAATTTTAAAAGAAAGCAATTATTTGAACTCAAAGCATTATTTTCTTCCTTAAATTGTTTTCACCTAAATGTTAAGGTTTTCCTCTACTAAGAAGTCAAATGGAGAGCAAGTACAGCTGTTTCTTCTTTGAACATGGGAATGGCTTTTACAATAGTTATAAGTTTTATTATATCCAGAGACAGACTCTCCCAAGGTAAGATTTATCAATCACATCAGCTTCAAGTACAGATATTCCCAAACATTTGTTGAAACAGTTTTTTATCAATAATATTGAATGACATCTGCTCTGCCCCTTGCAGTGGGAGGAGGGGGAGCAGGGCATATTAAGTCTATTTCTTTCCCTACATACTTTGCATACTTGGTTCCTGGGCTTATTTGTTATGATAACCAACTGGGAAGATAGTATAGCGAAAACACTGATTACATTGGAAATGGCCAATAGTTAACAGAGGAAGAAAACAGAGCAACAGGGTCAGCCAGAGAAGTAAGAGAAAGACAAAAATAGTATGGGCCATGTTAGGGAAATTTGCAGTCAAAGAAGAGAGAGAATACAGAGGAGGCTACATGCATGCATGAGGTTGAGAGTAGAAAAAAAGAGTTTAAAACATGTTGCTGTTTTGTACATGTAATCCACTATGGCACTTCCTTGAGATGCTTAGCTTTTCACTTACTTATTTGCCTCCTGGACTCTGATTTCTCTGGCTGAGACAACCCTCAGACAAGAGTGGGCAAACCATCCATCAACCTTGATCTGCCTTCATCCAGATTCTGTGCCCATTATCATTCTACTCTACCCCAATGTTCTAAGACATGAATTAGGGGCAGTGAAATTCTTGACTAATAAAGATGGGGAACCAGGGCACTGTGCTGGTGTGGCTACCCATCCAGGATAGAGAACAGAGACTGGAGGAAGTAAAAGGGAACAGGAGGCATAGGATAACACAGGACCTAAACCACTGTCTAGAAACTGGTCCAGCTGACACCCACCAAACCACTCTTGTGCCTATCATTCTCCAGTTCTCCACCCAAATAGAGGATTTAGGTCTGATTCATGCATGTGCAAACATTCTGACTTGATTCTCAGCCACTAAATCATTCCCTTTCTTACAAATCATTCCCCGGCTGCCCCAGCCCAACCCAACTTTGGATTTAACATGTCCTAGGATTATTTCCACTAAGCAGCCACCGGCTGACCACATAGGTGCCTTCATCCATAGAACAACTTCCCATTTGCACAAATGTGTTTGATCGCCTGCAGATTCATAACACCTGCTGACATCTAGACATCTCTGGGGCATCTGATGGCAATGGCACTTTTCACTAGGCACAATGTGTCTTCATAAAACACAAAAATCATGGTAAGGTAAGATTCAGAATTGGCTGAAGAGTCATTAGGACCATGAGATTTCGTATCCCAAGAAACTCTTTAGCAGACTTAAATGTTTACCTTTGCAGATAAAATTTAAGGTAAATTTTATCAAAAGAAAGTTTGGATGAGAAAATACCCACAGTAGATCACGACACTGCCCAATTCTGAGTATTTGAGCCCTAACTATCCATAACTGCTTTTGCCCTTCTCCATTTCATGCAAACCAAGGTAGATTAAATACATTTTCTGTGTATGTGAATAAGATTTTGCAGAATATTTATGAATTCGAAGACTTTGCTGGGGACTAAAAGCCCCTGCCCGAGACACTCCACTTGCAGGGCTCATAGATCAAGTGGCTGAACCTTCCCTACGCCTGCCAGATGCAGCTACAAATATTCTCAGTCAGCACAACAGCAGAAATGAGCAAGGGACTTTAAAATACATCCAGGCTTTAAATTCCATCACTAAAGCTAGCATGCACATGAGTGAAATACACTTTAAAAAGTAGAAGTTTAGCCTCTCCCATTCTAATTTCCCTCTTATGTAATATAATTTGAAGCCATGATGGTCTTAGGTTAAACAATCAAGGAGAAAGTAGGTTCATTACACGTTTTTATTTGCACATTTTATTTATTTATTTATTTTTTTTTTGCGGTACGCAGGCCTCTCACTGTTGTGGCCTGTCCCGTTGCGGAGCACAGGCTCCGGACGCGCAGGCTCAGCGGCCATGGCTCACGGGCCCAGCCGCTCTGCGGCATGTGGGATCCTCCCGGACCGGGGCACGAACCCGTGTTCCCTGAATCGGCAGGCGGACTCTCAACCATTGCGCCACCAGGGAAGCCCTATTTGCACATTTTAGGACTGAGGAACAAATTTTGTTTTTTTTCATTATTCCTTAACTAAATCTATATAGGTGAGATGTCATATCAGTGATTTTAATCATGTTACTCTATTGACTGTTTCAGTTTTTTTGTTTGTTTGTTTTTTGCGGTACGCGGGCCTCTCACTGTTGTGGCCTCTCCCATTGCGGAGCACGGGCTCCGGACACACAGGCTCAGCGGCCATGGCTCACAGGCCCAGCCGCTCTGTGGCATGTGGGATCTTCCCGGACTGGGGCATGAACCTGTGTCCCCTGCATCGGCAGGTGGACTCTCAACCACTGCGCCACCAGGGAAGCCCCTGTTTCAGTTTTTAAAAAATATTTTTTTAGACATTTAGCAGCAAGGCTCTCAGTGTACTGTTCCCTGCAAACTACCACCGAAATTATGTTTTCCTATCCTGATGATTAAACCTTTCGTGTCATAAAGACATTTCTTTTTGCTGTACTGATTAGAGTTGTAAATTAATTTCATAGCCTTAATATCCAGTTTTAACATTACTGAAAACCTATCTCCCACATACTAAATAACTACCATTACCAATATAATGACATATATATTATATATATTAGTATAATGCTTATAATACATTAGTATTATAATACTTATGTGTAATACTTATAATACTTATATATGTATATATTTGTATAGTATATATAAATGCATGTATATCTGTATTACATGTATTTGTAGTATAAGTATAGCATAGTATATATTATATATATATGATTCCTTTAGCTCAAATATTCTATTTCTGTTTTTGTCATTCTCTGGGATTTTTTCTTTTTTAACTCTTGAATAGCTTATTTCTGTTTTTGTCATTCTTAGTAATAAGTTTCAGAATAAGTTTTACAACCAAACAGGGTTTATGCCTTGATGGTATCCTGTCTAGCCATTAATCATGGTAGCTATAGCAATTCATAGATTAACCACAGTAAATAGAAACATCCATGTTTTTGAAGAACAATAAATATGACTAATTTTATCTTAACTTTTTACTCATGATATTACCCATTTAAATCATTTCGCAAAGCATCATTTTAGCTCATCTATTGAAAAAAAAGTATCATCCCATTCTTATTTTATAAAAGAAAATTTTCAGTGTTTGGAGGAATTTCCAAATTGATGATAAAAATAAACTCAAAGGAGGAATAAAATTTCCAGACTAACATTTTCTACGGACCACAACTGGCTTTGAACTTCAAGTTAAAGGGAAATATGTCAAAAAAAGTTTATTTTTAACAATTAGTTTCAGTGTGTTTCTATTGGGTTTTTCTTTCTTTCTTTCTCTGTGTGATCTAGCTTCATAGCTCTTTTTCATTCTGCTTTTCAAAACCCAAAAGATGCTCTGATTCATAAATAAAGTATAGATATGGAACAGGTATAAAATTCAGCCATAAAGTTGTGTGCAGAAATGTAACTACTGTAGTAAACAAAGAGTTCTTTTATCGGATGTAGAAAACGTCATCTAAGTCCTCACCCTTAAGTAAACTCAACTGGTTACTTTTTTCAATCACTGCAGGCTTAAATGTGAACTCATTGAGAATATACCCCTCTCCCGTTTTTTCTTCCTGACCTTGGTGCTAAATGCTAGGTGAGTCCTGTCCTTCAGTGATGGGAGGAGTGACCCTCTCAGGTGTCAGGTGCCGCTTCCCTCTGCTGACATCCTCTGTCATCTGTCCCATCAGGTCCCCCTGATGCCACCACCGGCCAAGGTGCAACCGTGACTCATCCAGTCCCAGCCTCAGAGTCACTCCTCGTCCTCTGTTGGCTTGTCCTTCATCTGCAGAAACATCCGCAGGGGTCTCCATCTCTCCCCCACCCCTTATTCTTCTCCAGCTCCTCCGCTATGCCCTGCTCTGGGGCAGGCAGAGGCCTCTAGGATAGCTGAGCTCTGGGAAGCTGAACAGGTCACCCCGCCCCTCGAGTGTAAGTCACCAAGTCACAGACACGGCAGGACCTTCCCAGTGAGGCCGTGTCCTCCTGTTTGTCTGGGCAGTGAGGGGCCAGGGCCTCTCTGCTCTCAAGTCCTTACACGTCAGAGGGAATTCTATCGCGTCCTGCCCTGAACTCGCTGCCCTGGGCCCAGGGCGGGGGCCCTGCGACTGCCTCCGCCTCCCACCCCGCGCTGTCCACGGGGCAGAGAACCTGCTCAGATTTACGTTCTTCCAAGTCCAAAGCTTCAAGGTTTCAAGCCCAAACCTAAATTTCCAAATATTCACCAAGTGTGTGTATCTTGGGTTTCAAGAATCTCTTCCAAAACTCACAAAGGCAGTGAAGGTGGGAATCTTTTCCTCCCTGGGGGGAGGGGGAGGGGCAAGACGTATACATCCGGTAACTGTAAGCGAAAAACGTCTCTCTGTTAGTATCTCAGGATTATTACCCGGCTACCAGTATCTTCCGTGATTAGCAAATATAAAAAGAGAAGACTGAGGACAAGTGTAACCTGAGTATATTTAAAGCACTGAAAGATGGGAACGTTTTCGTCTCTAAGTGCTCTTTGATTTTGTTTAGTTTCCTAATTGTGACTTATGAACATTATGGCAGTTAAGTTTTTACCTCTTTATATAATAAGATATGTATCTTTTTAGTGCTTTACTCAGAAAGAAAGAAAAGCATTTCAGAATGCCTAAGGTAATTAAAAATTATCAGGACAAACTGATGCCCACAGAAAGGCATTGTTACTAAAAAACTCTAAAAAAATTCCCCAAATTTACATCATATAATAAAGAGTCATCTCAGAATAGAACACGCAGATGTGTTTCAATTATATACAATGCTTTCTGGTTTCCCTCATTTTATCATAATTACCAATGTTGTATCTACAAATGTCACAATGCTCCATTAAATTGCTTTAAACATCAATTAATTGAAAAACCCAGTCAAACCAGATATAAGTCAGAATCACCTCTCGTTTCTATTAACGTTAATCCACTGAAATCTCAAATATATAAACATATATAAGTACTTTTGCTTTTATACAAAATCACACATCTTCTTTAATAAGGCATGTTAGTTTGATATCAGTGAATAGAATAAGATTTTAGACATGTGTTATACAATTTGCCAAGTGCTAAGTCTTACCTGGTAAACTCATCTTCAGAGTCTGCTTCTTACCTCTTTCACTGTCACACTGTTTACATTTTTTAAATGGGATGGTGATGCAAAGACAGCAAAAGGGGAAAATGAAGGAAGGAAATTAGAAAGAAAAAGAAAAAGACATTTTTATATGGTGGTCTTCAAAATTAATCATTTCATTTAATTATTTCTAATACCTTTCATTTTAAAGTTCATCCCTTCCTTCTTCTACACCTGCCCATAGTTTTGCTTCCTCATCTTTGAAAGAAGGGGTGACAGAGAGGGTCTAGGATTTCAGAAAGGGATGTTCCAAACTGCTGACAAACCACAAGCCAAAGAAAAATGTTCATACCAGTGTCTGTCATTGTAGAACATGAAAATGTTTACCCAAAATGTAATTGTTTACTTGTAGGGTATGTTCAATGTCTCAGTGCTAAGAAATCTTCCAGAGCAGATGTAACTTACTATCCAGTGAGGAAAAGTCCATGGACAGTCTGGCTTAATTCTCTTTTAAACTTGTTAAAGACAGATAAGGATTGACCTTGTAACTAAACACTTCCCAAAATGCTTTTAACTTCCCCAAATTATTTAGTTATTATTTTTGTTATGGGTTATTGATCCTTTTATAATTTTTTTGGCAGGAATAGCAGAGACAAGGTTGATCTTTCTGTTCTTTAGCGTACATTAACAATGATCTCTCTACTATATCCAGGCAATGAATACAAATATGTGTTGATGACCTATTAAAGTGACAATAAATTCTGTAGGAGGATATAAAAATCTACAGTCATCAGAAAACATATAAAGGAAATAAGATATGAATGGCTATTTTAAGGGAGAAGCTGAATAAAAGGCAGCAAAGACAAAGTTTTATCTGAGCTCAAAAGAGGAACACATACCATTTGCCTGAGGGGCATCAAGATGATTTTATAATGCAGGTGCCAGTTCATGGGGCCTCCACGTTGGTCAGGAAGTGACCAGGTGAAGCAAAGCAGGCCCTTTCCAGTACAAAGAGCTGAAAAGGAAGGAGAGTGAAATGATTTATCCAGAAAACACCAAATGCCCTAAATCACAAAATCTTCAAATGCTGACACATCCTTCAAGTACTATGGCAAGGGAGGTCTTTTTTAAAATGCAAATTAAATACATGAGCATCCTGTATCAATCATTTAAAATAAAAGCCAATAAAACATAAACCTTTTCTAAGTTTCTGACTTCACCAGCAAGCACGAGAAGTCATTAATGTCCATTTTAATGTGAACACGGTAAAATGAACGAGGGTCAGTAGACAATTCTAATACGAATCGTGCCAGGCGTTTGCTGAGTGACCGGAGGGAAGTTACTGGACTCTCTGGGTCTCACCTAAAGAATGGAGATGATAAAAACCTGCTCCATCATTGTCCCATGGTTGATGCGGGTATTAAAGGAGATGGAATTCAAAGGGAAATAAACACTTTCAAAAATTTATTACTTGGTAACACAGTTATATGTGAATATATACTATGCAGCATATTGAAAAGTGATGCTTGCATGCTTCAGTTTTCACACACACACAGGTGTTTGATCCTTTTCTTATTCTCTTCTTTTTTTTCTTTTTTTTGAGAAGAGAGAGACAGCAATGTGTGTCTGGATGTGCTGTAGGAACAGGTCTTCCCACAGCACCAGGAAGCCTCCAGCAACTTATCTTGCATCAGAATGGAGCTCAGTCCTCCTTCCGTGAGACCTCTGAAGGTCCATCATGAACATGTCCCCAGGTTCTGGACTGACCATTTTAGTCACGGTTGGGATGCTCCCTAGAACACTGACCATCAGGTCCCCAAACCACACAGTGAGACTTCTCATCTAGATATCAAGAACCACATGTGTTTCCTATTCTTCTTTGTAGCCTTGAGAAAACAAAGGATTCATTTCATTTCAGCCATCAATGAATGATGAATTCAAGTGCAGGTTTGATGTGTGTTATGTGGGGTGAGAGGCACATGTGGAATGCTTTCTTACTCTGCATCACATTTTAAAAAATATTTTTTAGGGAATTCCCAGGCAGTCCAGTGGTTAGGACCCGGCGCTTTCACTGCCAGAAACTGGGTTCGATCCCTGGTCGGAGAAATAAGATCCTGCATGCCATGTGCTGCAGCCAATATATATATATATATATATATATATATATATATATATATATATATATATAAATCATCTTGTAATATAGTAGGCATGAAATTATTTGAATGGTGTAAATTACTATCTAGTTGTATGTTATTACTATCTAACTTGCAGTATTCTTCAAAAAGTAAAAAAATCTTTCTTTAAAGAATAAAAGGCAAAGTATAAAAATCCTATATCATAGGCTCGGTAATAAAAATAAAATAATCTAATCATGAGATTAAATGTGCACAGAATGGCTACATCCTACTCTTTATTAAACTAATGGCACAATGGTTTGCTATTAAACAATTGTTTCTTATCTGATTATGGATATTAACAAAGGGAGTGTTCTAAATACTGTCTGCGACCGACTTTATTTTGTATCCACGCTTGAATTATGTGAACTTTTGATGAAAAAAATCATTTAGATGCACGCATCCTAAGTTTCACTCCTAAATCACTTGGTAACAGCGATGTTAATCTTCTTCCTCCAAACAGCCATCTTTGCTAGTATCTCTAAACGACACGGTTGCAGGCAAGCTCTCCATCAGCTGTACAGCTGTGACACAAGATGATGTGCAGTGTAATCTGTCCTGCCACATCTGCTTGGTCTCTCACATATTTAACTAAGCTTTCATCTCTGAAGTGCAAAGATAATTATTTCCAGAAGTCCCTGAAAGAAGCAGGACCATTGGAGGACACAGGCTTTAGAGATTTGCCTGACTTTCAGACAGGGAGCAAATGTGAAAATCTCCAAAAAGAAGGATTGGTGAGATTCTACAGGAAGTATGTGCTTTACTGTTCAAGTTTGATCTTAGAGAATGAGAAGTCTACTATCCGTCAGTAAATCCCACCAGGGCAGGAAGCATGCTGTTCCACAGTCATTCCTTCCGGTGGGTTGGAGAGCTCCACGGTTATCCAGAGATGGAGTACAAAACCTGTCCTGCAGGGCTTCTCTGGTGGCGCAGTGGTTGGGAGTCCGCCTGCCGATGCAGGGGACGCGGGTTCGTGCCCCGGTCCGGGAAGATCCCACGTGCTGAGGAGCGGCTGGGTCCGTGAGCCGTGGCCGCTGAGCCTGCGCGTCCGGAGCCTGGGCTCCGCAACAGGAGAGGCCACAGCAGTGGGAGGCCCGCGTACTGCAAAAAACAAAAAAAAAAAACAAAAACCTGTCCTGCAGACTGAAGAGCGTCTCTCAGGGACAAGGTCCTGGCTTGGGCAGAGGGCTGCCCAGGGTCCCAAAAGAACAAGAAAAAGCAGGCTTTAACAAAGGAGCATTAATTTAATATTTCTGTTAACAGGCTAAGACCTCATTATTATCCTGCTAAAACATACGTGATTATCGGATAACTTTTTTACTAAATGAACAAATAAAAATGGTTCTCGATATCCTTAGAATTTTGCAAGTGTTGTTAATTTGGTTTCTATTGTGTCATAACATTCAGAAATTGCCTATTCTTTTTCCTTTTCACCCATTCTTGACTTGGTTAGGACAAGATGAAAAAGTAATTACTCCTGGGTTCTTTATTTGTGATAAATAATGAAAAAGTTGTATCCTATTCAATTAAAACAGGAAAAAAAATCATATATAGCAGGGATATACTTGATTGTTTTCCTGTTAGAAAAACATAACTTGTAAAAGTTAAAACGGTTCATTTTAAAGATGACATACTTACATCAATATTTCACCATGTTCATGATGTTAACCATTACTTTGTGAAGATTACCATTAAAATAATTAATTTGCTTAATATATAGTATGTGTCAAACACTGTGCTAAGAACTTTACTTACATTCTTTTTTATCTTTTTAAACTTTTTATTACGGACATTTTCAATAATACACAAAAATAAGATGATGCAATGAGCTCCCATGTACCTCATAACCCATTCTCTACAATTACAAAATCATGGCCAATCTAGTTATTTCTATATCCCCACCCATGTCCTCCCAAATGTACTATTTTGACATAAACCATAACCTTCATGTGACTTCATCCGTAAATCCGAATGTCTAGAAGAGAAGGATTTTTTTAAGCAGCATCATATTATATAATACTCAAAACAACCTTATGAAGCTGGTCGTATTAATACTCCCATTTCCCAGATGAGAACGCTGAGGCTTAGAGAAGTGAAGTATCTTGTCCAAAGTACCCCGCTAGTGTGTAGCCTACTGGGGATTCAAATACAGCTCTGTCTGAAGCCAAAGTCAAAGATCCTGGACATTACGTTGGTTCTCTGATGGAAGTCAATTTCACTGTCTAGAAAATTTTCAGACTTTTTTAATATCTCAATACTGACTGGGACTCCATGGTGACAACACCAAGGAAGTAAAAATTCTCCTAATCTCTTCAAGAATTGAGAATTTTACTCAAGGCACTAGATGACATGAACTTCTGAAAACCATGGTGGTCACAGAAATCATCACAGGCCTTTCTTTACTCTCTTAAGTTCATCAAAACTTGTGACTTCAATATACAGACTCCTGAGATTCTGGCTCTACAGTAAGAAAAACCTCTGGTCATTGGTACTCAGAAGTGCTGAAGGTAAGGAGCCCTGACATATATCCAGGCAGGCCAGGCAGAAGACTTCCCAGGAGATGGATAAGTCCCAGACGTTAATACTTCACTGTAATTTAATGTTCCTCCACAGCATTGCACATGCTTTAGTTGGGGCAGGGTGGGGCCGGGGGGAGGTGAGGCATAGGTACTGCTGGCTGGTGACACTTTTAGTTGTTGTTTGCTTTTAATGTTACCATTCTACACAGATCCTTATTCAAATAAAATATACCTTTAAAAATAATTTTCCCGCCTAGATATTCTTCCCTGAGATGAGTCACTTATGTCACTCTACTACTTGTAAAGCCAGCATGGAAGTATAATACTTTCATGTTCAGCTATATGAATAATAACAACTATTACATGACATAGAATTTCTCAGTTGAAATAGAGCTATATAATCACAGTGATTTCCACGCAAATTATCCTAGACATCATTCTGACCTAAAGAAACCTAGCCTGCAATTTTCAATTGCCAGATCACATAGAAGTAATTGTCACAGAGGCAGACTCATGGAATAGTCAAGGATTCAGCAAAAAAAGAGTAGTTTCCTTGGGTATGTGGTGATGGGATGTCTGAGGAGGCTGAACTGAGAGAAGAGAAAACGGAAAAGTCTTTGCTTGGGATTCCTGGAAACTAACTTAACGTCCTTGTCTGCATTAAATAAGATTCCTTTCATTTCAGCACATTTGGACCTTGACACAAACAAGTCAAAAATACACGATAATTTTTCACTTTCCATTTAGTTCATCAGCCTACTTCATTGTAGGATTTGATTCCATAAACAAGCACCATTTGCATACATGGCGAATGCAAATAGGAACAAGTCATAGACCCGCCATTACAATCTGGTAGAGAGAGAACCACGGCAATGACTATGATATATTGTAGTATAAGATGTCTCTGCTATGAGAGGAAAGAAATTATAAGTAGAGAGTTTTGGGGGTTGGAGATGAGGGTCCAAGGAAGGACTGATACTATTCAACTGAGATGGAATTTAAAAAGTCATGATATTTGGGCAGTGGGCCTTAGGACACCCCCTCTGGGCTGGTTTCACCCCTACTATTGCTCTGTCTCAGATGAAGGATCACCTTCTCTGGGAATCCTTCCCTGACTCCATCCCCAGACTGAGTTCCATGGCCATTCTTAGTATTCCCATATTGCTATTAATGCCCTTCCTGGTGCTTCTAAAATGCTGCTGCTAATTATGGTATCTCCTACCATCAATATATTGAATTCGAGGGCATTGCTTTATTCATCATTGCATCACTTTTGCAATCCTGGCACAGAGTAGATGCTCAAAACTTTGGTAAATCAATGCAGGGTGCTAAAATTTAAGTAGGACTACACCTCAGAGGGGAGGCAGTACTAGAGGTGTAGACTGGGAGATCACCAACATACAGGTGTTGGTCATAGACGTTAAAGTGGGTGAGCTCCCCCAGCGGTAAGATAGAGAGGAAAAAGAGATCAGCCCTTGTGAGTTTAGCTTCCCAATGAGGTCTACTCCTATTAATACTAGCTGCTTCCTGCTTGCCACCTACTACACTCCCACTCACCCACAGGATGTCTCTTATCATGCTTGAATTTTTTTTTTTTTTTTTTTTTGGCTGCACTGTGAGGCTTGTGGGATCTTCCTTCTCCCACCAGGGATCGACCCTGGGCCAGCTGCAGCAGAAGCGCAAAGTCTTAACCACTGGATCGCCGGGGACTTCCTGAATTCTCTTTCTTTATTAAGTCATTTTTCTACCCTATCAACATTTTATTGCACTACAGCATTTTATTATACTACCAACGTAATGTGAAGAAGGAGGATGAAGCCAACCTTGACCTCAACATGCCACCCATGGCCCAAGACACAAGCATATGAACAAATCCCATAAACCATCAGGGTCTATGCAGGAAAAGCAGGTGACTTTCTCCTAAAGTTTCTCTGTTGAGCTCTCCGCTTCACCCAAGGCATTAATTCAGGTACAAAGAGGAAGTCGAGAGCATAAGCACCTGATCAGTGAGTTGAGGCTGACCTGAATGTCTTCTAGAAGGGACCAAGGTGGTGTCATTGATCACTTTACTTAAAGTTAGGCAGCAATTTCCATACCTCCTTTTCTAAATGGATTTTTCCCAAGGCAGGGATAACTTCCCACCGTGTGTACATTGTAAGTCAATCATCCCTGTAGGATACCTTTCAAGAAAGAGTCATCTCATTCGGAGAGATCTTCCCCCCCCCCATCTGACGGCTGCATAATCGACTGGTGGTGTTGCTTCAAATCCTTGTAGGTCACTTGTGATCACCCTGATGATGCAACTTACCATTTGGGGAGGAGAGAAGCAAGTTAATGCCTGGCTTTTACACAATAAGTATGTATTGTCCCCAGCAGTGCATGTATTGCCCCTGGAAAGAAAGTGTTGTTTGCAATGGTCAGAGCTCTCCAAGTGGAACCTAAGCAGGTCACATAGCACAGGGTGACAGTCCTCCAAGGCAGCCCCAACACATGAAGGGTTGCAATTTTAGATAAAGTGACAAGGAAAGACTGAGAAGTTAGAATAAGACCTGAACAATGTAAGACTGGACGAAACTTTTTGAATATTTGGAGTTGTATCATTCTCTTATTCATGCAGAAACAGAGTGAATAAAAGATTGCTAAAAAATACTTGACTGAAAACAAGGAAACCGGGTTAGAGAGCCAGCATTGTCCCTGACCATTTGTGTAAACTAGGGTACAGTCAACTGGAATTTCTTGTTCTCAGTGTGATCTACAGAATGAAGGGGATAGACGAGGTACGTGTGAAGACCTTCCTGCCTCTGTGATTCCATGCTGATGTACATCTGCAGAAGTCTGTGGCACATACGAGTAAACCTTCAGACCCTCAGCATCAATAACGTCTGTACCTGAGAATCTGGACCCTTTAAAATGACCCCCTTGGCTAAAATGGCTGGTTCCCATCACTATCACCTCATCAAAAGCTGTCAACCCACGCTGACTTATTATTTCTCATAGTAATCTTTTCAATCTGAAAGGACATTTTTTTATTGTTTATTTCCCTAAGTAGAATGTAGGCTTCATGAGGGCAGGGATTTTGAGTCTTTTTCGCTTCCATATTCCTAGCAAATAAAATAGTGCCTAACAGATAGATATGTGCTGCATGTTATAGTTTAATTATGAAAATACTTGATTTGTCAGATTTCCTACTGAGATGCATGCCTACCTACTTAGAATCCATTTTCAAGTCAAATGGATCCCAAGAGTATTCCCTACTTATAATTTAAATATCATCCATTTCCTGAATTAGAGACATTTTGCTAAAGATAATGTTATTTTAAATCATATTTCTAACTAAAAGAAAACATATAAAGTCATTTGACTGTATTGCTTTCATTGCTTCAAACAAATACATTAATTTTTAAATTTGCTAATACTTTAAAAAAATTATCTGTTTCAGTAAGGTGACTTGAGGAGGAAAACCAGGCTGGATCTCCTAGATAATCTAATGAAATAATATATTAGTTCTTGGGATGATTAAGCTATTGAACAAGGAATTTATTTTAACTATCTACTTGTATTCACATGTTCCTCCTCAGAAAAACATCAGCTTGTTGATTTTGAGAATTAACCCAAATTAACGAATTAACAGATGTCTTCTTTTTATATAAATTTATTTATTTATTTATATTTTATTTTTGGCTGTGTTGGGTCTTTGTTGCTGTGCGTGGGCTTTCTCTAGTTGTGGCGAGCGGGGGCTACTCTTCGTTGCGGTGTGCGGGCTTCTCATTGCGGTGGTTTCCCTTCTTGTGGAGCACTGGCTCCAGGCGCGCGGGCTTCAGTAGTTGTGGCCCACGGACTCAGTTGCTCCACAGCATGTGGGATCTTCCAGGACCAGGGCTCGAACCTGTGTCCCCTGCATTGGCAGGAGGATTCTTAACCACTGTACCACCAGGGAAGTCCCGAATTAACAGATGTCTTATTCGTTAATTGTGATAACAACATTTATCATTTTTTGATATCTCACAGCTGTTCAATATGTCAAATGGAATAGATTTTTTTAAACTTTCCATAACATGACCAACAATACAAAATAGAAGTATACAAACAAAAAATAAAACTTTGGACAGGCTGTATAATGTGTGGTCAAGAACGTAAATTGTGGAATTGTATAATTTGGATTCAGTTCTGACACGAACTCATGATCTTAGAAAAGTTATTTAACCACTAGGAGCTTCACTTTCTCCATATGTAAAAACTGGGTTAATAGTAGTATCAATCAGTTGGGAAAGCCAAAGGAGATAACATTTGCAAAGCATTTATCACAGTATCTGGCAAACAGTAAATTCTCACTAAACCTTTGCTATCATTACCATTTTAAACTTCAATTGGCTGAACATCTTAATCAAAATCTCTTCTGGCCACTGTAAGTCTTTAATAAATATTCCACATGTGTTTACCAAGAATCTACTAAGTTAGCAATATCACAGTCATAAATATTCATGATGTTGCTGACACACCCTATTTTATCCCAGTTCCCCGGAAACAGAGCCCCAGGCCGAAGCAGATGTATTGATGTTTGCTGAGGACTGCAATCCAGAAAGGCAGGCGTGGAGGAGATCAAATACAAACAATGCTGGACACAGCTTCACCATGAGCTACTCACCCATTTTCACAAGGTATCTCCAGTGGGTATTTACAAAGCTACTGAGTCTGTACTCAGTCTTTTTTTTTTTAATTTATTTTATTGAAGTATAATTGATTTACAGTGTTGTTTTAATTTCTGCTGTACAGAAAAGTAATTCATTTATATATATATATATATATACATTCTTTATACATATATATATATATATATATATATATATATATATATATACATTCTTTTTCATAATCTTTTCCATTATGGTTTATCACAGGGTGTTGAATATAATTCCCTGTGTTATACAGTAGGATCTTGTTGTTTATCCATCCTATATACACTAGTTTGCATCTGCTAATCCCAAACTCCTAATCCATCCCTTCCCCACTGCCCTCCCCCTTGGCCACCGCAAGTCTGCTCTCTATGTCTGTGAGTCTGTTTCTGTTTCATAGATAAGTTCATTTGTCTACACAGTCTTTTTATGATGGAGGAAGAGAGTGGCATTTATCCACTAACCTTCCCATGGTTCAAAATTTGCCCAAGGTCATTGACACTTATCTGTAGCACATGCATGGGCTCCCAGTGATGCACTGGTGTCTTGCTGCTCAGTAACAGGGAAACCACAGGGATAGAGCAAGAGGAACCAAGGAAGGAGGGCAAGCTGATGCTTTAGGGGCACATCCATGAACCACACGGGGAAGCAGGGAGCAGTTGCCACTCTAGGCCTGTTTGCTTGAAAAGCAGGGACACCTCCTGTCAGAGTCGTGCACAAGCTGACTCTGATACACAAACTAGCTAAGGCAGCTCAGAGTTAAGGAGCTAGGGCTGAAAATTCCTAAATGAATCAAATCATGTCTCTTTCTCTTCTAAATTATCTGGGCCTGGGGTATATCAACTTTCTCTGAATATCTAAAGCACACGCCAGAGGACTCAATATGAGCATCTCCATTAGGCTCCAAAAAATCTGCTACTGTAATTAAGCTTCAGTCTTTTCAAATGCCACTTCATTCTCTGGCATGTGAATGAGCAAAATAACAAAAAGTCAAACACAAACCAAAACCAAATTAGCTGAAACCGGCTATAGCCGCGCAGCTAGAAAATATGTTACATGTGAAGAACGAAAACCATGTCAATTATTGTTTTCAAGAGTGATGCTAAAAATTGTTCCTATTAAATCAAGCGTAGAGAAAAGTATATTTAAGCCTTCCATACAAGTTAATATTTGACACATATTTTACTGAGATACTATGATCCCAAGATGTAAACCAGAACTATTTGGGGGTGTATCATATAACTGAAGAATATATACTTTACCACAAAGAAAATGTAAAACGATGGGAAAATTTTGAGGTGTATTCTGGTTAAATTTTAATGGAAGGATGGGGGAGGGATGGAGTGGGAGTTTGGGGCTAGTAGATGTAAGTTATCATATATAGAATGGGCCAATAACAAGGTCCTACTGTGAAGCACAGGGAACCATATTCAGTATCCTATGATACACCATAATGGAAAAGACTATAAAAAAGGAATGTATATATGTGTGTGTGTGTGTGTGTGTGTGTGTGTGTATATATATATATATATATAACTGAATCACTTTGCTGTACAGCAGAAATTAACACAACGTTGTAAATCAACTATCCTTCAATAAAAATAAATAAATAAATAATAAAAAATTTTTAAAATGTGAATGGAAGGAGAAGTTGGAGGGTGAAAAACATGAAGATTTTTAAAAGATGATGCTTAGCCCAGAGGGATTCTGCTTTACTCTGTTAGATCAGCTTCAACCAAAGGTAGATAAGTTGCCACTCTATCAAGGTAAGTTTGATCATAAAATGGACAAAAATAACATCAGTTTTAGGAGTTATAAAGAATTAAAGGGAAAGTGGTAGACTAGATAATTTAGAGTAGTTCTCTGCTATGTATTAGGAAAGCTGGGCCAAACATATAAAACATCTGCTTTAAGGCATGGGAGAGCTAACATGTTAGTGAAAAGTTACTGCTTCAGGATCTTGAGGTATAAAAGGGAACCAGAAAAGTGAGCACGGCTCTGTGACCACTTTTCACCTTTTTTTTCTTAATTTGAAAGAGGAAGAACGAGAGAGAGGTGATTTTGACAGAGAGAACAGAGACAGTCCAGAGCCTGCCAACAGGAGTTCCCAGTTGAATCCGGTCCCTTTTGGTTGGAAGGACCACACCTTCAGGTGATAAGGGTGAAGAATAAGATAAGAGTGAGGTGGTGGGGTGTGGCACTTGCTGGATCTACAGCTCAGCTTAAAATCATCTCAATACATGAAATTGGATTAACATGATCCCCACCTCACAAGTGCTCCCGGATGCCTGTTGGAGGGAAAAGTAAATCCTATCTGGAAATTACAAAATTATCTTCTTTTCCAGAATTTTTTTTTTTTTTTTTTGGCTGCACCTCAAGGCATGTGGAACTTCCCTAACCAGGGACTAAACCTGCTCCCCTGGAGTGGAAGCACGGAATCTTAACCACTAGATCACCAGGGAAGTCCTATTTCCAGAATATTTTAAAAGCAATCTATAAACATTATGGGCAGGGGTTATGCAGGGAGCACAGAAAAGTGACACTACTGAAAAATAACAAAAATAAACAATAGAAACAGTCCCATAGGAACTCCAAATTTGGAGTTAAGCTTATTCTGTTCAAGGACATAAAAGTTTAAGACTTCGAATTTTAGCAGAAAACTAAAATCAATTTTTTAAGATAGAAGTTCCAAAACAGCAACAGCAAAACAATTACCAAAGTTAAAATTTCAGTGAGCAGGTTTTATAAACAGTAAACTAAAGATATTGAAGAGAGGATTTGTGAACTGAGATGTAGGTCAGAAGAAAATTTTCAGAATGAAGCATGGAGAAACTAAAGAATGAAAAATAAGAAAAAGAAAATAAGAATTATAAAGGGATATAGTGTAAAAGCCTCACATAAATGTAGTGGAAGTCCCCAAATAAGAACAGAACGAGAATGGAACAGCAGTTATATATAAAGAGAAAATGACTGAGAATGTTTCCAAACTAATGGAAAAAATCAAGCCCATATTCAAGAAGCCATACAAAGTTCAAGTAGAAAAAGCTGAAAAGAAATCAGTATCTGTTCACAGCATGATAAAACTGATGTTGAGAACCAATCCAAAGAGAAATCTTAAAAGCAATTAAAAGAAAAAGGAAGCAACAATTAGACTGACATCTAACAACTGCCCTCTCAGCAGAAGCAATATAAGCAAAAACAAAAAAGCAAACAAACAAACAAAAATCCAGAAAGCTATATTTAGATAAAATTAGTTTAAATTAAAATTATATGCATACCAAAAATACCTTCCAAAAATAAAGATGAAATTAGGACATTTTTCAGAAAACAAAAACAGAAAATTTATCTTCAGCAGACTTACATTTAAAATCTTTTTCAGGCTGAATACAATTTACCTCTGAGGGAAACTCAGAAATTCAAGAAGAAATAAAGACTACAACCCAATAAATATGAGGATAAATCTAAATGAATTTAGCATCTGATACTCAGCCATAAGAAAGAACGAAATAATGCCATTTGCAGCAACATGGATGGACCTAGCAATTGTCATACTGAGTGAAATAAGTCAGACAGAGAAAGACAAATATCATATGATATCGTTTATATGTGGAATCTTTAAAAATGGTACAAATGAACTTATTTACAAAACAGAAATAGAGTCACAGATGTAGAAAACAAACATGGTTACTAAGGGGGAAAGCAGGGAGGGGGGGAGAGACAAATTGGGAGACTGGGGGTGATAAATACACACGACTATATATAAAATAGAAAACTAATAAGGACCTGCTGTATTGCACAGGGAACCCTTCTCAATACTCAATGACCTATATGGGAAAAGAATCTAAAAAAGAGTGGATATATGTATATGTATAACTGATACCCTTTGCTGTACAGCAGAAACTAACACAACATTGTAAATCAACTAGACTCCAATAAACATTAAAAAAAAAAAAGACAAGAGAAAAAACAAAGACTTCTGTGGTGAATGTCTTTATGCTGTTGCTCTCCAAGAACTAAAAGCTAGAAGCATATATCAGTTTCCATCGTGCGTCTAAGCTGGCACATGTGATCATGAGTTCCGCTCTCTCACTTGAGTGCACTGCTAATACAGTGGCCACTAGCCACATGTGGCTAGTAAAAATTCAGATAGGTTGTAAATATCAAATGCACACTGGATTTAGAGAACTTAATTTTTTCAAATATATATATTATTAATATTTGACATTGATTAAACACTGGGATAATATTATGGATCTATTTGGTTAAATACAATGCTATTGAAATTAATTTCACTGTTTCTTTTTGCTTATTCTAATGTGACTATTAAACCACTACAAATTTCAAAATGATATATCTGACTCTCATTCTGGTTTTGTTCGGCAATGCTGCCTGAGAGCATGAATTCCATTACTTCCAAATGGAAAGCTTCCTATCTGATATCTACTCCTGAAGTCCCTGTATGGAGTTTATTCATAGCAGAGACATAGTAATTCTTGAACACTATGACTTCTCCTCTCTAAGATAAAGTCGTTTCTTAAACTTATTTATCCCTTTAAGAGCTACATCCATCTTTCAGACAAGAGTCCTTCACAAACTAGATCTGCTTGCTTGTAAGGATATAGTTGTACACAAATATGCAGATTTGCAGGGGTAGGTGCATCCCCAGCACCACAGAATCTCTCCCTTGAATCGCTATGCCTGGTGGGAGTTAACCATATCCACACTGGTGGAAGCTCCAGTCACCTTTGGAATTATAAAACATTCAACCACTAAAAAAGGAAAGCAGTTATGACTTAGGGATGGTTCATGTTTCTTATTTATTACAGTCTCTTGGTAAATACTTCAAGGTTTTGACATGTGAACAGCACATGGGAAATGAAATGAGAAACGAAGACCAGCCCATAAACTGTGACTGTGAATGTGCCCTGCGCAGAGAAACCAGACACACAGCCCCAGGTGCGTGTATATATATACACGTAAGGGTATGTATATGACGTATATGCGCAAGTCTCCCGTCCTGAATTTGAAAGGACGTTGAACGTGCTCTTCCTCACAGAGTGCTCAGCGATCAGCTGTCTGAAAGGCAGCTTGGTCTCCCTGACGTTATCTTTTTTATCTACATTCCAGACTCTGTTCCCTTGGAGGTCAGTGTGTGCCCGAGATAAAGCTGTGATGCTATAGAAATCTTACCAACTCTTTGTGGGAACAAAGTAGTTCTGCGCTTCTTTCAATTCATACCAAACCTGAAGCCAGGGAGATGATGCAATGGGCACATCGTCATGTAAACCTGGTGGAGGAAGAAGTTGAAGGGAGAGAAGTCATTGAGAAAACATTTTCATGTGCCCATAAATTAACCCCTGGAAGTATTCCAATGTCATTTCTTCAGATTACGAGTCCTAGTATCTGTGCTTCTACTTTGCATGTTAAGGTCCTTCACAGCCTGACTCCTGCTGCGGTGACCTCACCACACATCACCCTCCCCCATGCCTTTGCGCTCCAGAAAGACCAACTTTCTTCTACTTTCCTGGGCGTGCCATTTTCTTTCACACTGATGCTCCTGCCCCCGTGCTTTCTCCTCTACCTGGAATGTTCTTCCTCACTTCCTCTGGTGGCTTACATCTATTTATTCCATATAAGGAAGCTCAAACTTCACAGCTCAGTAAACCTTCATCTCATAAAAAAATGATTTTTTTTTTTTTTTTTTTTTTTTTTTGCGGTACGCGGGCCTCCCACTGCTGTGGCCTCTCCCGCTGCAGAGCACAGGCTCTGGACGCACAGGCCCAGCGGCCATGGCTCACGGGCCCAGCCGCTCTGCGGCATGTGGGATCCTCCCGGACCGGGGCACGAACCCGCGCCCCCCGCATCAGCAGGCGACTCCCAACCACTGCGCCACCAGGGAAGCCCCTAAAAAAAACATTTTTGAAATCCATTTTAAAACAGGGCTGTGGAAAACAGGGAGAAATAATGTCATTCAATCTAGAATAATTTTTTTAATTTAATTTAATCAATTTTTAAAATTTTTATTGGGGTATAGTTGATTTACAATGTTGTGTTAGTTTCTGCTGTATAGCAAAGTGAATCAGTTATACATATGCAAAGATCCACTCTTTTTTTTTTTTAGATTCTTTTCCCATATAGGTCATTACAGAGTATTGAGTAGAGTTCCCTGTGTTACACAGCAGGTTCTTATTAGTTATCTATTTTATATATAGTAGTGTGTATATGTCAATGCCAATCTCCCAATTTATCCCACCCCCAGAATAATTTTAACAATTCCATTAACATTTATTCAAATGAAATGAGTTTGTAAAAAATACGAAACAAAACCCCTAGACTATGCATACACACATCTATTAATATATATACTTTCATAATTTCTCTCTGAAGATGATATGAGGAATTCAGTGTACACACATGTACATAAATATAGGCACGTACAATGTTAATGTTAACCAAAAAGAAAATTTGCCACTGTATTTGTTAATGTTTTGGAAAAAAAATCATATTTAACAGTCACTGGGGATATATTTGCTCTTCTTTTGTTGTTAGAAAATTTCCTCACTAAAATGACTAAAAATGTGAGCTTATGATGAAAAAATAAATGGCGCAGTATGCAAAGGGACACCAAATTAAAATCTCAACTTCAGTCATGACAACAAAAACATGTTTCTCGGACTTCCCTGTTGGTTCAGTGGTTGTGAGTCTGCCTGCCAATGCAGGGGACACGGGTTCGAGCCTTGGTCTGGGAGGGTCCCACATGCTGCGGAGCAACTGGGCCCGTGAGCCACAACTACTGAGCCTGTGCGTCTGGAGCCTGTGCTCCGCAACAAGAGAGGCCGCGACAGTGAGAGGCCCGCGCACAGCGATGAAGAGTGGCCCCCACTCGCCGCAACTAGAGAAAGCCCTTGCACAGAAAACGAAGACCCAACACAGCCAAAAATAAATAAATTAATTAATTAAAAAAAATTCCTCCTTAAAAATACCACTAAGCTTTTAAAAAAAACAAAACAAAAAAAACCAAAACATGTTTCTCTTCAAATTTAATTTCCATGAGAAACTATTCTAAATTAAAACCTTCCAGTGCAGTGTCCTTCCATTTTTTGCATTTTTACTACCTAGAGATCAAACAGTTTGACACTGCAAAAATTCTGGTAAGTTAGGAAGAAATGCTGATTGGTTTGTTGGCTGGTGGCCGGGGGAATGTTATGACCGAGTAATTATGTGTTCTGGACAGATGCATTAACCAGGCTTGGGGCTGGAGCCACTGGATATTATTTTAGTCATAAGGGTAGAGGAACTGAATCATTTTCAAAGCATTGGCTGGCTGACATTGTCTCACTGATGCCTGTTCCAGTGACTCTTTGGCAGTAACTTCCAATGCTGCACTTATGACATGGTAAACAAAAACTACATTAAAGGTTTGCTTTTTAATCATGAAGGAGTTCAGCATTTCCACTAAGCTCTCTTGCTATTCATCAAGTCATATTGAAGGCCATTGCAAATTTTCACAGCCCTGTCTTCCTGCGGAAGAATTGTAACAGTGTAACAGGCAGAAAGGCTTAGTTTTTTCATAGCGATCAAAAGGCCCATGATCAAACTTCAAAATTGTAATACATTTTTTACGATTGTTCTCAGCTATTAAATAGACTGACAGTTGACGATAACTTTCACTTTTACCAATGACATTTCAATTCATAAAATGCCATTCCTTATAAAGCATCTATGTTTAATGATTAGAAAAACATACATAATAAGAAAATAATAGAGTCAACATTGTGACTTTCTGCTTCTAGGAAAAGACGGTAAGTCCCATAATAATCAATTGGTTAGCTTTAGGCAACTTTTCTTTTTATGGCATCTAGACTTGAAATTTTACTTTGACATCTGGTACTAACTATACATTTAATAATAATTTAATTGGAATATTTTTATAATGATTATTTTAAAACAATCTTTTTAACATGATTTAAAATAGAAGAATTTTTACTTTTTTTAATGTGTTTGAATTATGAGGGCCTAGTGACATTTCTCTCCAATGTAGCACTACTGAAGTAAAATGCAAATAATAGTCAGGTTTCATAACATTTGAAAGACTTGAATTGTTTTTTCATGTCAGCAAATGATTGATTTTGATAGATAGCAAGGCAGGTGATAGATGGATGAATGGATGAATTAGTAGACAGATATAAGTAGGTGAGAGCCATAGATAAAGGTGGGAGTGTTTCATTGGGTTTTGTTTTTTGTTTGTTTGTTTGTTTGTATTTCGTATTTTTAGAATATAATGACTACAAACTTTAAAACTATTAAATAAAAGAAGTATTGGAGAATATTCTCCAAAATCAGATGTGCTTAAAAACATTCTTTGGAGATTCATCATTTTGTTTCAGTTTCATAATATTATTGTGATTTTTAAAATTTTGATTACTCACAAATAATCCACTGGGGAAAATGAAAAATCACTTGCTGATAGAATTTTTTTCTTTAATTACCATAAACCCTCAGCAAATTATAGTATTCGTGCATATGCTATAGTTAAGCTATATGTCTCAAGTAACTGCAATGGAAATTTCTCAGAAAAATACTTCATGCAATAATTATAAATTAGCAAGGAAATACATTACTGTGATCATTGCAATCATTGTAACCATCTTATTATTTTTATTAACAAAGTTCACTATTTAAAATGTTGTTTGGGGGCCTCCCTGGTGGCGCAGTGGTTGAGAGTCCGCCTGCCGTTGCAGGGGACACGGGTTCATGCCCCGGTCTGGGAAGATCCCACATGCCGCGGAGCGGCTGGGCCCGTGAGCCATGGCCGTTGAGCCTGCGCGTCCGGAGCCTGTGCTCCGCAACGGGAGAGGCCACAACAGTGAGAGGCCCGCGTACCGAAAAAAAAAAAAAAAAAAAAAAAAAAAAAAAATGTTTGTTTGTTTTAAATGAGCTCATCCAGGAAATGCTATTCCCTTTTACTAAAGAGTTATCAAAAGTCTGGAGGCCTCAGTAATTGGAAGGTACTTAATTAACTTGTTAGGAAAAATTTAGAAAAACTCCCTCCTAAACCATCAAGCAGCTCCAAAAATATGAACTGACTCTTCTTGTTATATCCAGGAAGAATTTACTGAAAGAAAACTTTAAAATATATCTGAAAAGCAAAAGACATAAATGAAACCATGATGATGAAAACTGTATTTCATAGAAAATGGAGAATGCAGAAATAAAAAGGAGACGACTAGGTTGGTGAAGAAAAAGGCAGAGCAAAAATCACTAGCTGAAATGACTTAAGTCAAAATTATACCATGTTCTAAGAAATGGTTATTTATGATTCAAAAATACAGGATATATCAAAATATAATAAATCTAATTAGATTAAAATTTGAAATATATAATGAAATATTATAATGATATTGTGTTATAATTATTCTATAATAAAACATTTTAGTCCATTAGAATTTAACACATAACCAATCTAACAGAAAAGCTTTTACAGGGAAAGAATATGTGTTATAGCCCAACATCAAGAACACACTGTAGAAACATCTCATTTAAAAATTTCTATATCCTTCTTTGCAGTAGGAATCAAAATTTGCATAAAATAAAGGGTTTTTTTCTTACTATTTTAATCATTTTAATAAACTTATTTTGCTCTGAATTGTTACTAATTTCACTAATAGTGTTAATTAGTGGAACTAACTAATTGCTAATCATTAGATAAATGAGTAGAATATGAATTAGTGCTATTTTATCATATATGGCATATTCAATTCCTTCTGAAAAACAAAAAATCAAAATAGTTTCATAGTGTTGTTTAGGTTGTAAAATTAAAATATATAATGCAACATCTACCACATAACAACTATTTACAAAATATCACAAATAAATAAATCTGTTCTTAATAAATGGGTTTTTGTTTGCTTACAAAGTCTAGTATCCAGGACTTGTTGAACCACTTACTCTTCCCTCATGTATTGCTTTCATTCAGTATATATATTGGATGTATGCATCAGTTATGATAATTCCTGTTCAAAAGATTTTATAAGATGTTTTTTGGTTTTTAAAAAAGCTATACAATCTGATGTTCACCTAGTTGAAGTATCCCTACCTACACCCCCCGACAAAAAAGGAAAGAAACTTTGAAAAAAAAAGTCTTTGAACAAGCAAAGTATAAAATATGGTGAAAATGTTGAAAGGTATTTTATTACCATAGAGTGTAGTAAATGTGAATTTAGCATAGAGTGACCTAAATTAAATACAGAAACTTATACAATATATTCTCTGATGGACCTAATGAAAATACAGATTTTAAGCAAGATTTTTAAAAGAATACAAAAAGTGCATGTTAATGTGAAATGATCCTTCACTAATGATTTTCTTTTTTTTTTTAAAAAAAGAAACTTTCTATAAAGCCTGAACAAGGCAGAAAAGACACACAGACACACATCTGTCATACGTTTGCTGCTTTATAGTTACTGCTTTAAGAAAGGATGTGAGTTATGAAGTGAGTCCTTTTGTAAACATTCTAATAAACTCTGGGTAAGATATACAAGGCATCAGAACCCTTCAAGCTGCTGTTCTTTAAATAATACTAAGAATTATACGAGAGTCTCCAAGTTCTTTGTATAAATTGCTACACCAACTCAAAACACGAGGCTGCTTTATCATTTTTAAAATCTTTTTAAGAAACCGGTATTATTCTTCCACTTTATAGAGAGGTGAGAACACAGCAGTGAAGAATCTACATTTTATAAGATGCTTTTTGGAGAAAGGTGGTTGGTACATTTAATTTATGAGCCCTATTTCTTTCTCTTTTTTTTCCTCCTAAAACCTCAAGTCTTAAGCTCTATTGAGGGAGATGGCATGGGCACAAGCACATTCTAGGCATTTATTCTTAAGAAAGAGGTTCCTCAGGGGACACAGGAAAGCCAGTTAACCTCTGATTACTTTATTAACCATAGTCTTCCAAAACTTAAATGAAAAGACACTAGATTTTAAAAGCTCAGAGCGAACAGTAGACTATCTCCTCTTGTTCTCACCTGTCTTTTCTACTGAATATTTCTGAATCAAATCACATAAATCCTTTGGGATTAATTTCCACAAAGACTGTTTGAGGAACTTATACCCCTTCCTGTCTTCAGACTGTAGTAATGCTAGTTCAGCCCTATTCCTAATGACTCTTTCACAGCTTATTCTTATCATTCACTTCCAAACTAAAACCAACTCCTAAAAAAGAAAACGTTAAAAATTATAAAAATCTAGTCCACTAATTGAAGAAAAAAATATTTTTCTTGCTTTCTAAAAATACCTAGGGAAGGCAATGTTAATATTGTAAGAAAATCTAAAGCTAAAAAACTGGACCTAACTCCAGTGAACAAGTTGTTATCAACGTATTGATTGTTAAAAAGCTTTCACTATTTCATGACTGTTTACAGTGTTACTAGTTGAAAGCAACAAAGAAATATAAGCATAATGACAGAAAAAATAAATTTAAAAAACAACAACTAACAGATTTGTTTATGGGCTCCTGTAGAATGTGGAACTGTAATCAACTTCCTAAGACACTCTAATTAGCGTTTACTGTTATTTCGTAAGGATTTATGTTCCTTAAATTTACTGTTACATTGAGTCTGTGAATCTAACATCACGAATTTATTTCTCTTTTCTTCAATAGGAATTCCCTGTGGATAAGTGTGGCTACTGAAAAATTAGATGTTAAGAAAAAAAGAAAAATAGAGAGAGCAAAGAGTCTGAGATGATAGAAGTTAGAAGGATATTTTAATTCTTACTTTCCTTTCTGTTAACAACACCCAGAAACTCTGGGGCTCACCTTCTTTAACTGATGCTATGGAATATTTATGCGTGCATGACAACAAAATATGTTTCAATAAAAATATATTTGAACGAGCAAAGCAAAATTGCTTTAAGCTTTTGATCTGTCTCATAGCTCACATGGCTGAAAGTCTTTTCCTTTCAACAGTTACATTCAAAAAGTCAAAGATATACAGCTGACGATTCAAGCTGAATGACAGCACGATAAACTATGGTTTCTCCTGAAGATAAAATACATCATAAATCCGTGCAACACTTACCTCATTTTAAATATTACTGTCTCCTTTTATCAGGTAACACTATATGACCTCCCCTTACCTCCCTTCTTCCCATATTTTACATGGGATTTTAATTCTAGGCAATGATCACAACCAGAATTTTTTTAATTAAAATAGGATATATGGCTTTAAAGGCTTAGGTTATCTGATAGACAGATTTAATTAAAAAAAAAAAACAAGGGCAGACTGACTTCTGATGCCGTATAAAATGTGGCATAATGGAATTATATCTATTTTTAAATGGCAATAACACTTTAAACTTAGCTGCAATTTATCACATGATATAAAATGATAGGCAACACGTTTTAATAAAATAGAAATGCATTCGCGACTAAATGGCAAAGAGAGATTTTTTGCAGGGAGTGTTATGACAACATAACGTGTAGTTTTTTCTCATTAATGTATCTACTCATGAACTATCGCGACCTTATCAACACCGTATTTCCAGTGAACTGCTTGATTTATACTGTCCGGTCTCCAGCCAGAAGTTATCCTTTCTCTGGATACTCAAATCTGGATTGCACTCCCCAAACTATTCAGTGCATTCAGTGTACTAGTATAAATGCTGATTATCAGCTGCACAGCTTGAGGATCGTATGCTGCATCCTCCCAGGCCTGTGGAGAGGTGGGCGGTCTTCTCTGGCTGCAGGGGAGAGGAAGGGGGGGCTCCCCTGGTCAGGAAGGGGGCCCCCCAACAGCAGACAGTGGAGTAACCAGGCTGCTTTCTACCCTTTTCCTTCCACAGCTGCTCCAGAGCAGACGTGAGCACGGCCCTTCCAGACACCTCCACCTTGTCCATCACTGGGAAACATCAGTCAGAAAGACTTTTCCCATTTTCCATAGAGGTTTCCATAGAGACCTGTGGACTCAGGCCCCCAAACTACTCCATCTTCTGTGTTCTTTTCCTTCCAGAACACCTCAGACAGAAGCCACAGAATGCACTCTTAACCATATCCTTTCTTCAGGAGGGTCATGTCACCGGTAGCTGAGGATTATATGAATATCACACGTGGAGGGAGATGCCCAAGCTAGCTGAAAATCTCTTTATTGATTTCACCGATCCATTTAAAAATTATTACCTTTTTGTTCCTACGCAAGGACTGCTGACTATGTGAGACCTTTGCATACAACAGTAAATAATGCATCCTATTTTCATACAATATGAAAAAGAAAGAAAATATCTTTGATTCCACTCTATAGATTTTAACGGTTTCCAATGAGGGCATGCTTTGTGGGAGATTTGTGTTGATGGATGTCAGAGTGTTTCACACCCCAGGCTCTATGAACCGTTCGCCTCCCCACTACCTCGAGCTGACATGAGTCTTGAACCTTGCCAGCTCTGAACAGCATTATCTCTATGCTATAGTTTTCTTCCCCTTGCCTCAAAAAATCAATGTCCGTCTTCTCCACAAGTAAACCTCTCCACCTGGGCTTAATTCCATCTTCTCTTTTCTCCCCGAGGACTTTGCACCATCAATTATCTGCCCTTGACCTCCCCACGGACTCCTCCCAACGTGCCTTCCAAGACACATGGATCCAACTGGAAAAACCAAATTATTTCGTGTGTTTCTATCACATTCCTCCAGTTATTTTTCCATTTCTATCCTTTTCATTGCTATAAACTTCCCAAGCACTCATTCTTCTTCTATGGCACATAATCTATACGTCATTAATGACTGGTTTCCTGTCTATCTTCACAAGAGATCTATAAACTCCATAAAGGCAGAGATTAAGTTGTCTTATTCAAGGCTATACCCTCAATGCCTAATACAGACTCTGGCACATAGTAAGCATTCAGAAACCATTGATTATTTGGGATTATTTAATTTTAATAAGTGCTTTTTTTCTCTTACCAATTTCACCGTAAATCTTGAAAATCTGGTTTCCAGCCCTCCACTCACATGAAAATGTACACTCATCAAAAATACATGGTTTATACTTTCTCAACAGTTACTTACAAATCAATAAAAACAAAAGCATTGTCTCAGCCCTCTCTCTTTATGACCCTCAAGAATCGGAGGCTTTGGGGACCCTTCAGTGCACTGGCTCTCCTTGCATTCCAATCACTGGGACTTCATCTCTGTCTCCTTCATCTAAACTTTACAAACCCTGGGAATTCCCTGGTGGTCCAGTGGTTAGGAAACCACGCTTTCACCGCCGAGAGTCCAGGTTCGACCCCTGGCCGGGGACCTAAGATCCCATAAGCCACATGGCGCAGCCAAAAAAATTCAAAAAATGAACTTTACAAACTCACCCCACCGTTTCCACCACAACCTCCTTGCCTGGGATGTTGTCTTAAACCCCAATCTCCCTTGTGTGAATCCACACTGAACGTTATTAGGAGACATTTCCCCTGTTCAAAATTTTCAAAGTTGATCTCTGCTTGTATTATTAAGTCTAAATTCCTTATCCTGGCATTCAAGGCCCTTCACAATCTGTATCTTAATCTCTCCAACCCAAATTACTTATAGTCACCCGGGTCTACTTACTAAGACCACAAATATCTTATATTTTCCTCTGTAGGACTTTCGCTTAATGTCAGTTGAATTCAGAATGCTTCCCCTCCTTTCAGACTATCCACATAGTATCCATCTTTTAATATTCGGTCCAGATTACTATTTCTTCATTAAAAAGAGTTCATAATTTAAAAATTTCAAGTATAATGGTGTCCATTTGCACCATTGTTTTGGAAACCAACCATGTACTTAAATATTGATTTTCTTTTATTTTGTTAGTTTTGGAAAACTTTTTAAATACATTCTCAGTGTTCAAAAATCAAGAGGTGCAAAAGCATATACCAAAAAAAAAAAAAAATGCCTCTCTCTCTCATCCCCATCCTTCAACCAGCTAGGCTTCCTCCTGGAAGTAACCAGTGTTGTCAGCTTCTTGTGTATCCTTCTCGAGATATTTTATTAGAAGCAAATAAAATTCACTGCCTTTTAATATGTTTTACATTTTGTACCAAACAATATGTATCTACTTATCTCCTTTTATAGATATTTAACATTTTATTTACTTACGTATTATCTTCCCGCTTATGGAGACTGTGTGTCTTGGCGTCTTTATACAAAAAAGTCTGTCACACAAATATTTCTTGATTGTGCAATTCTTTCTTTCAAGTTTGGGATAGAGTATTCAATGGTAAGACTGAATCTCCACCACCTCCTCCTCAATTAAGGATAAAAAATGTAAGCAATAGGGTTTTTTTAAACACTTCCTCCCCATATGCCGCCATTAAAGGAAAATTAAAGCATGACTAATCACATATGCAGATGTGCATTGTTTTACTGCGATAGTTTAATGCATTCCAGATACAAGTACATATTATCATATTTCCTTTGGTTCTGATACATCTGCTGATACAAAGATTAACAAAATCACTGATTTGCAATGGGTGATTCTGTTTCATTTTAGAAATCTTTCATTCCTGCAGCATTCCGAGTTCACCAAAGGTATGTTTGCATTGAAATTTTTGTTTCAGAATTGCGTCCATCTCCATTTCACATTGCACATATGAGAAATGACATGAAAGCCCACCCACCTTGTTACTGCTTCCTAAGTGCCTACAATTTCCTATAACTATACTAAACATTTACACCAAACTGTGAAATGATAAAGCCCCCAAATTTTTAAAATACAGTTATAAAATAATACCTAGGAGTCAAGCATTGGAATCAAAGAAAGTTTCATTCATAGCTAAACATTGTACCTAGCAGTACTAATTTAAAGCATTACCTAGTACACAAGAAAGTACATGTCTGTAATCAAATGGTTTGTTTGGTCAACACGGAGACAAAGCAGATAAGCCAGAATCCTTCAGAATCCATTAGGTAAAGAGTCTTTAACTATGGAATTGGCTGTTTTTAATGGATCAAACTGAATAGATAGTTTCAGATACTCGATTTAGTTCACATCATACCAAACAGAAACTTAATGTATACCCCATGCATGTCCCTTGAATTACGATATTTCTTTCTGATTAATCTTGTATTTAAATCAATATCCAAGGTTTAAGTATTAATTATAAAGCCCTAATTTTTCTTAGAAAAAAGTATCTTGAACCAATAAATAAACTTCTAGTTTTAAAAAATTAATCTAGGTTATTTTTATCTACACTAGTACTAATGTTTTTTAAAATTTGAAATTGTTTTCCTCAGAACTCTATGGAAAACACTAGCATCTTAGGCTTAAGAATTTTAGTAACTCATTAAATCACATTAAATCACCCTAATTGTAACAGTTCTGGTTCATGTTTTTTTTCTTAATGGCATATGTCCTTCCCAACTAAATACATACAAATATTCATAAGTTTGCTTTTATTCCTATGGACCTTCTACCTAGGAGAGTCTCCTAAGTATAAAATTCATAGTAAGTTATGAAATACTCAAGTGTGAGTGAGACTAAGTTGGATTCAATAATTCTGATTCATCCTCAAAAAGACTGAGTTTATTTTTTATCCTCAACTTGGATAAATTTTGTTTTGGGTTTTATTTTAGGACTTTTGCCAGCTAAGAAATGAAGTAACATTTAACAATTGAACATAATGCTCAAGTGAGATGTTAAGACACTCTGAAGGTAGGTTGGAAGTACTTAGCTTTGATAGGCATGATATATAGCTAGGGAAGTGAGTGTCCCCGAATAATTACGCTGTCTTTGAAAGAGTGGCCTATTTATAAGTCAAACAGCCAATGAGACTGAGGTAGTAGTTGTCAAATTTACAGGAAGTAATTAAAGGAGCAGGATTCTCTTCTTTTACTGGCTGTTTCTGGATTACATAGAGCTTATGAAGACAGACAAGAAAAACGACAGAGGAGCCTAAACAGTCCATCAAACTTTCTACTAAGAAAATTGTTTTTCTCCCCAGAAAAACTTTGTAATTAATAAACACTTACAGTCTTTATTTGATACTCTATCATGATTTTTCTCACACAAAAAATTTGATTTCTACATTTAGCAGAAAACACAGGGATGTTTATTCCTCAAAGAACTCGTTCCCTGTTTCACCAGCATTTTGTAATCTTCTCCATCCTCCCTTCTTTGGTTGCTTGCCATCGGCATTGTGCCTTCGATTTTATGAATAAGGTCCCAAATTGTTTCTGCAGCTGCTATCCGTGCAGTCTGACCTGCTGTGAATGGGGATAACAGAGAAAAGCATCTCCATGACTTTGACAGTGTTCCATTCCCATGGCTCTCTTCTCAGACTGCGTGTTGTGCTTTTCTCATGTTCATTCCTCACCACAGATGGTGACTATACTAGACCCTGGGTTCAAGGAAAATATAAAACTGAATCCTAAAATGGGCAGAAGACCTAAATAGACATTTCTCCGAAGAAGATATACAGATTGCCAACAAACACATGAAAGAATGTTCAGCATCATTAATCATTAGAGAAATGCAAATCAAAACTACAATGAGGTATCATCTCACTCTGGTCAGAATGGCCATCATCAAAAAATCTACAAACAATAAATGCTGGAGAGGGTGTGGAGAAAAGGCAACCCTCTTGCACTGTTGGTGGGAATGTAAATTGATACAGCCACTATGGAGAACAGTCTGGAAGTTCCTTAAAAAACTAAAAAATATAACTACCAGAAGACCCAGCAATCCCACTACTGGGCATATACCCTGAGAAAACCATAATTCAAAAAGAGTCATGTACAAAAATGTTCACTGCAGTTCTATTTACAATAGCCAGGACATGGAAGCAAACTAAGTGTCCATCAACAGATGAATGGATAAAGAAGATGTGGCACATATATACAATGGAATATTACTCAGCCATCAAAAGAAACGAAATTGAGTTATTTGTAGTGAGGTGGATGGACCTGGAGTCTGTCATACAGAATGAAGTAAGTCAGAAAGAGAAAAACAAATACCGTATGCTAACACATATATATGGAATTTAAGAAAAAAAAAGGAGGTCATGAAGAACCTAGGGGCAAGACAGGAATAAAGACGCAGACCTACTAGAGAATGGACTTGAGGATATGGGGAGGGGGAAGGGTAAGCTGGGACAAAGTGAGAGAGTGGCATGGACATATATACACTACCAAACTTAAAATAGATAGCTAGTGGGAAGCAGCCGCATAACACAGGGAGATCAGCTCGGTGGTTTGTGACCACCGAGGGAGGGAGACGCAAGAGGGAAGAGATATGGGAACGTATGTATAACTGATTCACTTTGTTATAAAGCAGAAACTAACACACCATTGTAAAGCAATTATACTCCAATAAAGATGTTAAAAATAAAATTAGAAAAAAAAGGGAACCCTTTCCAGTAATCGTTGTTTATAAGTATATTTACGAATCTATGACTATGGAACCTATTCCTTCTATACATAGTACGTACACATATAGCATTGTTCTCATTCATGGTCGCTGATAATCCTTCTAGCTATACAATTTCTCTCTCCTTCCAACCAGTTGTTTCTTATGTCTATGGCTTCCATATCCACCTCAGGCAAAGTAATCATTTTCAAACTGTTCTCCCCAAGAGCCCAGGGAGAAGAAGTGGAAGAGTTGTGAGGGACAGGCTGCTAGGAGTCTAGTCTTCAGATTATGGGTCCAGCGCCACCCTGTCAACCAGGGCAGTTCTTTTTGAATGTATTTCATGTATTGAGCTTCCAAGTAAAATTCCATTTGGAGAAGGGGTTTCCCTACTAAATTAGAAGGTAACTGAATTTATTCACTACTACAGGTGTCCTCGGGCCAGTTCAGCCCACAGATGGACAATATGTCATTGTCGTTGAAAGGGTCTTTATTAGCAACCTCCCCCAGGACATCTCCCCTTGTGACAAAACTGCCTAGAATCTCTACTTCTAGGCCCACCCTTTTTTTAAGGCATCAAAAACATCTGTTTTAGGGGAACTAGAATATTTGGCCAGGAGAACACATTAAGTCATCCATTAGCACTTTCATATGTATAAGGTTGTTTATTAATTGGTGGGACCTAATGGGGTCTGCAGAAAACCTGGTAAGTTTCAGGGGAGGGGGAAAGAAGGAAAGGATTGGAACCCTGAGCAATAGAGGGCTATGATAGGAAACCTAGGCTGTGAAAGTTGACGTCTGTGAGCCAAGGAGAGAGGAAGGCTGATGGCTAGTAAGGGAAGGGGGTGGTCTTCACCTGCCCCTCCTTTCCCCACCTCCCCACCCCTGCCTTGGTCAGCGGAGCTCCTGTCTCTAAATCAATAGAGCTTTTCTTCTCAGATAAAAGTACTTTATTCTTCTGATCGTGTCAACTATAAAAATTTTTGTTTTAATTGAATTTTATTCTAAATGGCTTCTGTTGTCACCAAGACCAATAATAATGCCTAACATATATTCATCTTTAATTCTGTTACTTTCATAAAGCCTGTCTATTCTTCTCCAAATTCAGGCAAGAAAACTTCTCAGATCTATGCACAAGGTTTGTTATACACACTGATGTTTAGTGCCCCTATTTTTGCACAGGAAGAGACTGATAAATACTCATCTAGGGTACAAAGGTAAGATGTAATGCCATAAATTCCCTAAATTACATTCTCCCTGTAGCAAGGTATGGGCAGAGTCTTTACTTAACTTGCACAATTTGTAAAATGAAGGAAGGAAAAGCCTACTGGGTCTAGTTTTTACATTACGTTTAAGTGATAAGTAAAATTGAGTTATAGCCATGACTCACTCCCTGCAAATCGCTATCCCACATCTCCAGGCCTAAACTGGAGGACGTTTCCCTGAAGCTTACCCCTGTACACACAGTAATATTGTGCTTCTGAATTGAGGGTGAGCCGGGGTTAATTCCAATGCCAAGTTTGCAGGCAGCTTAACTGTACAATGGAAGAAGAAGGTAACAGGATTGTATTTTGCAAAGACTGTGTAAAGTTTCAGTAAGAGCCAACTCCAGATGAGAGGGGAAGTGAAGGAGAGGTGGCAAAGAACTTCAATGAAATGGAGCCAGAACTCTAGCGAGAATTTTCTTACCAATTGTCCCCATATTTGTACATGAAAGTTTCAGACACACCTGGTAATAGCGACACCTAACCCTTTACAGCTGAAGAAGTACTTTCACATGCATTTTCCCTTTTCTGCAGGCTGTAAGCCCTGGACATCAAAGAGTCATCCAAGATGCTACTTGAGGCTAAAGAAGAGCCCTCTGGACCTCAATTTTCTTCAGGCAGCACCTGTGGGAAGGGACACCCACCCGGAGCGCCCCAAGGTCCGCGGGGCCCAGGACTGCGCATGTGTTGGCGTGCACACCATCTCTACGGCAGGTAACATGGACAAGATCCAAGGAACAGCTGTACCTTCCTGCAGGTAAGAGCCCTCTCTTCTGCAAAGTCTACTGTCCGTCACATTCAGAAGCCACACCGAAGTCCAAACACCCCTCTAAAGGTGATCAAATAAAATCAAGTCCTGTTCCCCGCCGCTGTTTGATGTGCGGCTACATCCAAGGAGCCCTGCTGGTCATTCACGCCCAGCCTCCCAGTCCCCTGGCATCTGTGAAGGGACCGATGGTAGGATGCTCACTCTTCCTGGACATTCTGGGTGCCTTTTACTGGGTGCCTTTAACTATTTACATAAGTTACTTCTTCCTTTTATTAAGCAACCAGGATTTATTTTCTCTTCTCTCTGTATCAACCATACACACACACATTCAGTGCTGGAGAACCAATCAACGTTTTGTGTTCTTATTTATTTTTATTTCTAATGAGGCAAGTTCAAATCAAACAGCAAAGACAGAGAAAATAATCACACAGCTCGAGGAGGGTTTTTTGCCTTGGTTTTTAGTCTTCTCCTTTGTGGATCATTTTCAACTCTCTTCTTCATCAAGAGGCAATTAAATCAGCATCCCTGCCCCCAGAAGCGGGGCAGGCCATAGCCCCAGGCTCAGGCAAAATCGCTCAGGCCCTGAAGGCTGCCTTGCCTTGGTAGTAAATGGGCAACTTCCCAGGGGAGGCTTTCAGTGGAGAAAGAGAGAGGGATTGAAAGACTTTCCAGCAAAATCAGACACTGCCTGGAAACTTGGTCAGTTCTGGCTGCCCTTGAGGAGATGCTAAGTCTTCCCCAGGCAACACCTCTGTCCCCAGAGAGGAAGAGGCAGTGAGATCCCAGGTAGGTAGAGGGAGAAAACCCCCTCTGTCACTGAGGGACATGACCTGCTTTTTGTCTTGGAGTTGGCCTGGTGTCACTGAAGGTCCATGGGGCCAAGATTCCATAGACGACACTAAAAAGATTGAACTGTTGACTCCATGGCTCGAGCCAAGACCAACACTAGTTGAGAAGCAACACCCTTCTCCCACTGCCCCACAGATGGAAGTGGGCTTATCGAGGGGAAAAGGGTAGAGGGTGTTGCTATCTGCTCTGTAACATGGCAGGTACGCGTTGTGGAAAGGCTGGGGAAAGAAAGGCAGTGTGACTTGATTTATTATGTAATAGGACTGCACACAATAAAGAAACCTCTTAGGTGACAAGGAGAGGTTCCAGCCAGATGGCTAGGACTGTGCCTTATGCTGCTATTCAAAACCACATCCTCTCAGTGTCCAGCCCAAAGTGAGTCCTAATATAAACCTGATCCTCCCCGCTAGAGTGGAAGCTCTAGAAAAGGGTTTTGTTGTTGTTGTTTTACTTTTTAATTGCTGCGTCCGGAACACCTGGACCAGTAGGCATCCAATACATATTTGTTCACTGAGTGGTAGAACAGCAGAAGTGCCCCTCCCTGCCCACCACCATGAAACAATGGGATTTACAAACCAAAACCAGTGAAGGAAGGAAGACTCCGGGACTGAAGTGCTCTCTACCCACAGTTTTGGGAAGCAGTGGCCACCCAGGAAGATAAGGTCCTGACTCAACAACACCCTCGCCTACTCTTTACCATAAAGGGAAGCAAAATCACACGTGGGTTGGGGGCTGTGGCGTGGGGAGGGAAGTGAGCACTCCTAACGACCCTTCCTGGGATTCTTGGAGAAAAGCGATCCCGGGAACCGGGGGGCGGGGGGGGGCAGATGGAAGGCAGCATAAACATCAAATGTATAAACGCACAACTGCAGACCTTTCAAACTACTACGTAAAGGAATTGTATTCATTCAAAATACAGCTAACTGGTAAACGCCTTTTGGAAACGGCTCTGGTAAGAGAATTGTTGATCTTGGACCTTCCGGTTTAGACTCTTTCTCGGCTTCCCTCCTGGGGGTCCTTACGGAAAGGGGATCCTCCGCGGCCAACACCAGTGTCCTCTCGGCCGCTCAGAGACCAAACTAGACAGTCCACTCCCTCGACGCAAGGCCAACGGAGATGCCAGATTCGGCTCCCGGCCCCCCGTCGCCATCGTCACAGCCCCTGCCCCCAGCTACTGACCGAGAACGCGTGCAGCTGCCATAATGTGTATACAAGAATCTCACCCCAGAGGTTGGTTTCCTCTGTTCTTGTGATGCTTCTGGCAGATCATCCACGGTTTCCGCGTCTCTTGGGAGTCTGAACAGACATTTTCTTGATTTCAGACTAGATTGCAAAGTGTTAACCAGCTCGCGCCTTTCCTACACCCTCCCTCTCCTTCCAGCCGCGGTCGCGCGGGGGCGCGGGGGCGCGCGCCCCGGCCGACGCCAGCCTTTTGCATCTTCCACGGGCACAACCCCCTTCAGAACCAGGACGATTCAAACTGCCCGTGGGTTGTGCGCCGCCCGAAGACAGAGGGGCCGGTGCGGCCACGTTAGAGCTGCTGCGGACCCAGCGCCACTGTCCCCGGAGTGCGTGCGCCCAGGCCCTGGATCTGCGGCCAGGTTTTCAGACGCCAAGAAAGCCTCCATT
Organism: Mesoplodon mirus; assembly: GCF_964341445.2. NCBI lineage: Eukaryota > Metazoa > Chordata > Mammalia > Artiodactyla > Ziphiidae > Mesoplodon > Mesoplodon mirus. The sequence continues at coordinate 226,622,445 of NC_138976.1, read as the reverse complement.
CATTGGAATTCATCCCTTCCACCGGTGGGGAGAGGGGCGGCTGGAGCAGAGCCCTCGTGGAGGTGGGCCGCGGGGCAGGGGAACTGGGGAATGGGAACTACGCCTCTGCTGACCTTGGGGTACTCGGCTTTGATTTTGAGCGGCAGCCAAGTTGGGTAGTTTCGGTCCTGGAGCTAGTTACGGGCGATCAGCTGGTGCGCGGTTGGGGCAATTCATTAGGCAAGAAACGGATTCGTTGCTTATTATCTATAAACATTCTAACCACAGCAACCAATCATAAAACCGCGGAAGGGCCTGTAAAGTAAGGCAGCAACAAGCCTCGGGGTGGGCAGTGCATCGTTCCTGGAAACGAAGGGTCGATTAGAGAGAGAGACAGAGAGAGAGAGAAGGGGTTTGGGGGGCGTGGAGTCAACAACACAGCCACTTGTCGGAAAATCACTTCCTAGATTGGGAATCACGGTTTTTTCTTTGACTGAACGGGATAGCAGAAAATTTAGGGTGAGTAGGAAAGGGATGATGAGAGTGAGGAAGAAATAACGCGTGGAGCGCAGCACTGGGTCATAAGTGGGGTTGATGCCAGCAATAAAAGCTATTGATTAAGGGGGGAGAGCAATTTAGTCTTTGGTTCTTGGTGAAATAGTCACCCAGCAGGAAAGCAGCCTAATAACATTTTATGGAGGGAAATTACGTTTCAAACTGGCATCTTTCTAGTGACAGAAATTCACTTTTGAGTATAGCTGAGATGCTTCTTAAAATTCTCCTTTGGGATAAAGCATTTTCTAATAAGAGTTGGTCTCAAACAATTAAATACCGTTTTAAAGTATGAAGTCTGGTTGTTGTCGTTTTTTTAACCAAATAGCTATTTTGTTTTTTTAGGAATTTTCTTAAGACAAGCTTTAAATTCTCATTGCTTATTTGATATTTTACTATATTAGAAAGTCATCCAATTTTTATGCTGGTTTTCTAATAACTAATTCAAGTACATTGTTCTCAATCTGATTTAGAACCTATTACTTAGAAATCAAGTCACTGGTAAATTTCTTAATACAGTTTAACAAATATATTGGTTTGGAAATTTATTAGAAATAAGTTTTAGAAGGTCTGGTGACATACACATATACCAGAGGTTTCCTACATCTTAGATGTTTAAAACTTAATGGAAGTATAACTATCCAAAAAGGGCCATGAATCATATGCAAAAAGCTTGATAAATTATTTAAAACAATACATCTTATGTAACTACCTAGATCAAGAAAAGGATTACCGGAAACCCCAGAAGTCCCCCTCACTTAAAAGAAAAACATTTTAGCTTTTTGTTTGGAGATATGCTATTTTTAAATAGTTGCTCATCACATGCTCAGATTTCTTTTCAGTACCAGTATTGTGGATTCTTTTTTTCTAGGGGATTATCTTCTGGAAAATAAAAATAAAACGCTCTGCGCTTTCCTGTGTTGAGGAGGGAACAAAAACAAGCTCCAAATCCATTTTCCCCCCTGGCAAGCCACAGCCCTTCCCCCAGCTTTCCTGAGTCCACACCGGGAGACATAACAAACAAACGATTACATGTTGAAAAACACATCTGAAAACAGAAAGGTCACGTTACCACTGAGTCCTGGGGAACATTAATCTCGTGTTTGGAAAACAGTTGACAGTTGAAGGTTGGGGGTTCTCTCTCTTCTACTGTTGGACTAAAACAGAGAGAGAGCGCGAGAGAGGGAGGGAGGGAGAGAGAGTCATTTGAATAAGAATAAAAGGGAAGAGATCACTGTGGCCTCTTCAGAAATAAATGCTTTGGGGGACTACCAACTTTTCAACCCAGATTTAAATGAATGGATGGATGGATGGATGAATAAATAAATAAATAAAGCCACAGGGACAAAGAATCTGAAATGGCTCACCTTTCTCAAAGTGTGGAGGGGTGTATGTGTACTTTGCTAAAACAATTAATGCGAATAGTGAGAAATAGTCACGAGAGCGTCAAGCCCAGAACGCCTAAGGGCAGAGTTTGCTGGATGAAAACCAGTCCCTTCCCTAATAGCTTGTGGGAAGGTGGAAGCTGACTGCCTGACCACTCGCCTCGCTCGGCATTTCTCTGCGCCCGCGCCCACCCCTGGTCGCCCACCTCCCCAGTCTTCTGGCTCTGCTCAGAATTCCTCTTCATGGCTTTGATGGGCGCCCAGAACCCACCGCCCGGGGGCCAAAGCGGTGGGGAGGTGAATTGGGTGTCTAACACCCTGATATCTAAGATCGCCAGAGATTCCTCGTATCTGAAGTTGTGAAGTAGAATGAGGAAAGATCTGAAGTACATTCCTGGGACGATAACTAGAAATATCACACGGAAAATTATACTGATCTATTGCAATGACAGCAAATACTGATTCCCCTTTTACAAGCATCCTTACATCCTGCTATCTCTAAAACAATGAACTTGAGAGGCTGGGACGGTGGAGGGACCAGGCAGTGATAGCGGGAATCAAGGGACTTAGGATCAAGCAGCAGTTTTCCTAGAGCTTTACGTGACCTTGAGAATGTCACTATAACCTTGATGGGCTCAGGCTTCCCCGTGCACAAAACGACATCTGATGATGCGCCCTCGCACTCTCTGACTGCTGGACAGCAATTAGGCCCTGGCGTGCTGAGGCGGTCGGTTGCTAGAACCATCTCCCCGCGCCCTTTGCGTGTCTGATAAAGTGCAAGCGCGTATTTGGAGCCCAGGAGACTCGGATGGAAAGTCTGGGGGAAATACCGCGGGTCGGGGCATTTCACGCTGAGCCGGGGCAGTGAACCAGCCTAGAGCCGGCGTGGCCAGGACGAGTGAGATAGCTCTGCCCGCTCTGTCCGGGCTGACAGTGATATATGCGCCGGTGATACAAGCTGGCCGTGAACCTGGATGGTTGGACGGTACTTGGGGGTTGCGCGGAGTTAAGGCAGGACCGCGCAGAGCAGGGCGGAGGGAGGTCCTGCAACCCGCACGCCTCTCCCAGGCCTTCCCGCCGGTGCTCACAGCTCCAGGGCGCGGAGATGGCAGCTCTTCCTGCTTCGTTCGATTCAATGTCAAAGCCCTCGGTTCACTGAAGGCGTTTCCACTTCTGGACGTGTCTTCCGCGGGCCCCGTGACTCTGGACCCAGCTCGGGATGCAGGTCCCGCGCCGATGGTGGGAACCAGTCGCCCTAGAGTTCAACGCCAATTGCCTTGATGATGGCGGGCGGGGAGGGCGAGTGGGGAGCGTTTGCCTAGGGGAAGATCTATCCCTGATCATCTATTTTAAGATGTGAACTCCTGCGGAACCCAGCAGCGGCTGTGGCCTTAGCCCCAGCGCCAGGCAAGCGACCAAACCTCGCTCTCTGTGAAGCAGCGAGGCGGTTCCATCCGGTTGCAAATATACTGTTTTTGTTTCTTGTTTTTTTCTTTTTTTACAGCCACCGTCCACAGCAGCTGCAACACCGAGGCTGGCGGCGGCCTCCCGGGACCACGAAGCGAACGCCTCTGCCGGGCAGGCCTCCGGCGGGGCCGCGGGACACCTGATGAGTTCCTTGGATGCTGGCCTGACCCTTCCCGGTTCCTTTACCAACCTAGGTATTCGAAAATTCATTTTGTAACCATCTCCGGACAAAAGCGCGCGACTAAGATTGCCAAGAGGTCAACTGAAGTCAGGCACCCATGTTTCGGGGAGATTTTCCCTTGAGACTGGGGCAAGGGGCTGTCCCCCTTTACGAGTCGCGCTATTTCTTCCAACTCTGTGGTCCACTTGGTTCCAGAGAGAGACGTGGACACGGTCTGGAACCAGACAGGGCGGAAACTCCTGTCCCTCGCTCAGGTGTGGAATCTCGAACCCACCCCCATCCCCACCCCCCACCCCGCCCCGGATGCAGGGATGCGGGAGAAGCGCGCATCTCCGGGGATGAGGTTTGGAGTCTTGGAGGCGTTGCGCCCTGCTTCCCTGCTGTGCCTCTTGTTTATAGCGCGCGCGCACCCCCCCCCACACACACACGACGCACACACCTAGAAGTGGATGGAGAGGGGGCTGGAGAGACACACCCTCCCCCATCCCCACCCAAACCCCACCGCAGCCACCCCCAGGCGATCAGACTCTCCTAAGGCCATGGGATTTGCCCAGTTCTGGTGGATGTCACAGAAGATGTTAATGAGAAGATTCAGGAATGGTCCGACGCGACAGAACTCAGAAGGAGACAACCCTCCTTCATCCACAAATATTACTCTAAATGTATTAAAGACCCTGAATGGCTTTTATTCTGTTTGGAGTCTCCGCTGAAAGGGACCTGGTACGGTTTATGCTCGTCAAGCGCCAGAGCACAGTTAAAGTGAAAGGAAAAAGGCAACTAAAAGAGTGTTTAAAAAGATGCACATAACATTTTAAGATAACCACACACAAAATGCTCGCATAATTCTTATGAGAACAGTTACAATGAAGAAAATCCATCTCTGATGTAGTAAAATGTAGTTCTTTTAGTTGTTTCCACAGTCATTCTAAGCTGATGCTGTTTGATTATAAAACTCGACTTTGCAGAAAAAATCGTACCTTTGGCTTTTTAAACATACACAGTTATTTTGAAGCAAAATGTTTTGTAACTATCTGGCACGTACACGAAACGCTAAAAACACGGTCACTGTGTTTTAGAAATTGTCATAATAAGTTCTCCTCTATGAAATCAGAATTTGCCCCCATTTAAACCAAGAAACAACAACTAACTCTCGTTTCAACAGGTTTTTCTTCTTAATTCCTAGGTGTGGATTGAAAAGTAGTAAATGAATATTTGCAAGAGATCATTAAAAAGCAAGACTAAAATGGTGTATCATCTTCCTAGATTATAAAACATTAACATATTAAAACGTAATTTACATACATTTCATCTCTGCCCATATGAAACTGTCATTTATAAATTTTACACTTTTATGAAACACAGTTCTCTTATGTTATATGTATTTTACAACAAAACAGAAGTCGTTTAGTTTAAGCACATATTGTATTATTACTTTTCTTGATTTATTTTTATCTTTAAAAAACCCCTCTCCCAAATGAGAGGACTTTTTGTTTAAACAGCAAATTATATCAAAATATAAAATCTGAAGGAATTGTCTATTTGAAAGACTTTCAACAACTTTAGAGATATTTGTTGGGTTTTTTTCCCCTCTTTCTCTCTAATTTCCATAACTTCTCTATGTGAGTGTGTGTTTGTGTGATCTTCACTCTTTTCCCACATAAGTCATGCATATCAGGCAGGAAAAGTTAATTTTGAAACTCTTATTTGTTTTAAAAATGTTACACATTGTGTGTTTGAGGCGAATAAGCTAAATTTAGAATATTTCTAGTCACAATGGTAGAGCAAATGCAAGGAATACTATATTATTGATGTTAAAAGACAAAACCTCTCAGGTAGAAAATCGACTACTTATCCTCTTTTAATTAAAAAATATGTACATTGAATTCTTTGGTCAGGCTCTATAAATAATGTGTCCTCAATAGCTTTGATTGTCAGTATTAATGTTGAGATTATGAGCTAGCTTTAAACCAATTAAAGAGAACTGCCGAACAACACAAACATAAAAGGGAAAAGACATCTTCCCCCCCATACCCACACCCCGAACTTCTATCCCCGATGCAGTAAGAATAATCTTTTTATTCCATTAAAATTGTCACTAACCTTATAATGATAAAAGAATGTTTCCATCTCTTACCTGAAGAAACTTGTCAGTGTAACAGGAACTGAAATTGGGACTGTTTTGTGTTGTCTATTATAGTACAGGGCTCTGTACTGCTTTGCCTCTTTGAAGGCTGAAGTAACAATGTATGACTATTGTCTCCTGGGACCTTATGAAAATGAGAGAAATAGCTGGTTCCAATAAATGCTATAGACCTTGACCCTGGGACAGAGATGAGAAAAACAAATTATTTCACATACACTAAAAAATAATTAAAATGTTATTCTAAACTTTGTTTTTCTTGCATATGTTTTGTATGTACATCTGATGTTATACTCAGTCACCCAAATATGTAAAAAATGATTTTACTTATAAAAATACTACTTAAACCTTTTTAAGAGGGGCAAAAATCACCTTAGAAAGCAGTTGCATTGCAACTTCCACTTTTAAAGTATGTAACATAAATGAGTTTTACATAATGAATATACATGCTTTCAGCTAAAAAAGAAAGCAAGCTTTGTATCTCAACAATATATTATGAAAACATGTTAGGATATTGTCAACCTAAGATCAGCCTGATTTGAAAACAAAAAGAATAAGTTCTTTTAATGAACTACTAACATATGTTATATGTATACTTATTTTGCTGATTTCAGATTAGAAATTAATTCTCCTGAGAAAGAAATTTGAGGTGGATTACCTATGAATTTTTTTAGCCTAAATGTTAAGGTACTAAAACATAGTCATATGTTTTGCTTTTAAAAATATTTTCAAAAGACAGTTTGAAAAATCAAAAAGACATTAGAGGAATACTGAATTTAAAAGTTATGAAAATTTTCTGCTTTTGAAAATTACCAATCTTTATGCCAGGAGAAATATGTTTAAGAATCATTAACACTTTAATCTCATTGAAGTAGAAGCATGGAATGTTATTTTGAAAAAGAAAAACATATATTTATACATATGCATATGTATCCTTTTTATAAAAAGAGGGCTAAATGGGTTTAATAATTTTTGGTAACAAAAAAGGGAATAAGAAATATCACAGCTTAAAGCAAGAAGAAAACCAGTCATGGTTTTTAGTCAAAGGAGAAAGGGCATTTTCCAGGGTAAATTTAGTTTTATTTGGAGCAGTTGGGGTGAAGGAGAGGCAGGTGCTCATATCAAACCGAAATATCTGGATGATCTGTCTACACAGAGCAATGAAGACATCTCCTGTTCCTACTGAGCTATGTAGATATTGCTCTAACCTGAGACTACAGACCACCCTTTACTTTTGAAATAATTTGGAACTTTTATTTCAGTTAGGAAACATATTTCACCAACACCATACTGTAGCTATATTTTCGATGGCGTTCTCCATACTAATAATCCTTAAATGGAGTGTACCTCCAGTGGTAACTGATCCTTTATTAAACAGCTATCTACTATGGCTTACTAAGTGCCAGGCACTGTTCCAGGAGCACCAGTGCACAAAACAAACAAAATCCTTGCCCTAGGTTGACTCAGGGCAATTCTTCCTGGAGAGTATGGAAATTAATCATTGGGTCGGGGGAGGGGAATCTTGTAGTTTTCAGGCTGTCCACTAGGTGGCAAAATGTGAAAAACAGACCGCAACGTGGAGCAAAATTTGCTGTAAAGGAGACAGTATTTCTCTGAAAATCTCATTCATATTTTGTTTAAAATGTCTCGTTTTGAGCACCACGGTTAACGGCTAATGGTCAGAATACATCTTGTGTTCAGTTTACAAGGCATTGCCGGCTGCTTTCCCCAGACTCCCGTCTGCAAGATCCCGAAGCTCATCTTAAGAAATTTTGCTCTTTTCCTTCCCATATTTCTCAGTGCCTTCAGGTGGGTGGTGTATAGAAATTTGCCTAAGGATATGAACATCTGGCTTTGCCTAGGGCCCCACGAAGGCTTGGATCAAGTTCATTCAAATTCACATAGATAAATTCAGGCATTAGACTTCAGTTTGCTAACTTGGGGAGTTACTGTCCAAAACACTAACATCTTAGCATAACATTCATGCCGACAAGTACCAAACACATTTGCTAATATATATACGCATGCAATCATGCATAGATTTTGTATTCAGAGACCCCTTAAGTAAGACCTCACACTTACATTAAAGAAATACAATTACTTCATTTAATCAGATCTCTTCTTTGGGATAGAATGAAGATATTATTTCCAAATAAAATCAGATCTGCATTCATCTTTAGATCTTCCAAAGACATGTTTAAAGAATCTTCTGTTCCTAGAAAAATGGTTTATACAGGATGTAGAAACGCTTGTAGAGGGGTTTAAGTGAAGAATTTGAGATTTTGCTCTGCTTTTGTACTTATGTGAAGTCAGGATCTTTGTTTCCAGATGAGTGTTCTTTCAATCTAAAAATGAAATGTTAGAGATAAACATGTCTATGTGGAAAAATGCTCTCTCCAACACGTCTGTGTGTTCTTTTCCTAAGGACAGAATTAGTAGAACATTCACAGTTTAATAAGTGTTGCGGAAAATTTTCTCCTTGCGTTTTCACTTTGGCCTTGGGAGTTCATGCATTTGAAATGCATGGATCACAGCAGAATTTATCAGTTTGGTCATCGGGTTTGATAACAGCTGTGAATAAGAAGGAAAGCTTATTTTATACAGAAATTGGAAGTGTGGGTAAGTTTTCTGGCAGATGTGGTTGTTTTTGAGTTCGTGGAGTTCTAGGGTAACTGCTGTTTAAAGGGAAGTGAAAACATACACGTGAAGCTCAGGGCTTTCCATACACACCAGGCACCGATTTATACCTGCTCTTCTTCCCTGGGGGTCCCACAGAAAGTTGAACTGTAACAACTTCATTATTGATCATGATAATTTCAAGCAGAAATCATTTGTATAAAATCCATTTGTAGCTCTCAATATAGCCAAGCTAAGGATGTGGTGTGGTATTACTACTGAACAGTCTATTCTTAACGTGCCTTAGCATGGGAACAGGATTTACCTGTCTGAACAAAAGAAGGAATAATTAAAAGGTGTTCAAATATATGAAGCGCTGCTCACTGAAGCTGATGGTGAGTTGTAATTCATTCCCACTGACCGCAAAACAAGAAAAAGCCTCGAAGTGAAACATAGGGAGACTGGGGCCCTTATGTTAGAAAAAGGTGGAAAAATTCTAAAGAAATGAAGGTTATAATGTATATATATGTATAACTGAATCACTTTACTGTACAGCAGAAATTAATGCAACATTGTAAATCAACTATACTTCAATAAAATAATTTTTTTTTAAAAAGAAAGAAATTAAGGTTGTAAGTCATGGAATGGATTATAATGGGAGCTCACGGAATCTCCTTCCCTTGAGGACTTTATCAGTAAAATTTTATGTCAATAATCTGGGTTTGACTTTTTTGTTTTGTTTTGTTTTTGTTTCTTGCTCTCTCCACTGTCCACATTAATTCTGCTTTGGATCTCAAGACCTGGGAATACAGCTTTTAATGGTTTCATAAGAATTCCATTACAACATTCTTTAATGAACTTATTATAATGAAACTTTATTCTGCATCACAATCATTTTAGACTTTTCTCATAGACTTACGGCCTTTTACTAGAATTTTGCTTTTTATATTTCACAAACAATAGTATAACAGGAAGAGTAAAACTTCAAATGAAAATGTTTAAAACACAAAATTCTCAACAAATCAACGTCTTTATGCAACCATATTTTAAACTTATCTTTTTCAATATACAAATATATCCTCTTCATAATTGTAATTATCGTATACATTCCGACTAGGTTTTTTTTTTTTACTTAATATTTTATTATAAACAGTCCCCTCTATTCTTAACTAGTTTTTATATTTTTCTAGGTTAGTAGCTAAACACCCTTGAATGTCTTTCCTAAACATATTCTTCATCATAGTAAATGGCACCATCATCTACCCAGTTTTTAAAGCCAAAAATCTCGGAGCATTCAATTTTTTTGTATCTCTGCGGCCACTGCCCTTTTCCAAGCCTCTGTGACTTTCCATCTGAACAACCTCAAAAGCCTGAAAACTGGCCTCCTTACTTTTATTCTTCTTCCACCCTATTGTCCATTCTTCACACAACAGTCAGAATGATTGTTTTCAAAACATAAATCACATCACATCCCTCCTCTTTCTAAATCCTGCTGTAACATCCCGCTGCACTTGAACAGAACCCCATTGTGTTACTACTGCCGGCCAAGATCCACAAGCTATGACCTCTGCCTTCATCCCTAAGACCATTTCCCTTTATGGGTTCTCCTATTCACTCATTCATTCTTTCATTCATACAGTCCTTAAATATTTACCGACTTTTTCTTATGCTTCAGTGACTTTTTTAGGTGCTTGGAATAGAAAAGTGAATAAAATATCATCTTCCTTCCTGAAGCTTCCATTCTATGGTACAGGGACAAGACTTGTTCTTGCCTCACAGCCTTTGCATTTGCTGCTCCCTCTGCTTTGGCCTACCCTTTTCCAGACCTGCTCAGGGATGGATGGATATATTTGGATAGATACATATACGCAAATATGTCACCATAGCCAGTATATCCAGAACTCACTAGCCTGTGACCTCTAAGTAAAGTCATGTTTATGTTCTCAGCCTGCACTTGTGACGATTAAATGAGTCAGAGAAACGTTATCTGTAATTCTGATTTTATTAAGATCATTGCCAAATAAATATCTCCATAATCTTTCCAGAGATTTCTGAGACACAGTTCCTTAGGGCTTTGACCAAACTACAAAATGCGCTCCTCTACAGGGATTCTAAGTTACAAAATGCATTTCCAACAAGCTGAAAGATTATTTCCCTCCAGAGCCAGAGCTCTGCTGTGCAGCCTGGTGCAGATACCCCCGGGTTAACGGTACGGTTTTTTTTTTTTTTTTTTTTTTTTTTTTTTTTTTTTTTGCGGTATGCGGGCCTCTCACTGTCGTGGCCTCCCCCGCTGCGGAGCACAGGCTCCGGACGCGCAGGCCCAGCGGCCACGGCTCACGGGCCCAGCCGCTCCGCGGCATATGGGATCCTCCCAGACCGGGGCACGAACCCGTATCCCCTGCATCGGCAGGCGGACTCTCAACCACTGCGCCACCAGGGAGGCCCAACGGTACGGTTTTTATCATGGATGCTGACTGGAAAATAATTTAGAGATGTTTTTGATTGGAAACAAATTTGGACCCATTGGTGCATTACATTTAAAATGTTTCCCCTGCAAAGTGTTTAAACTTTTATTTTTGCATTTATCACATTGTATTATAGTCACGGGTAGAGCGACCACAATTCCTAGTTTACGCCTGTTGTCTTGAGTACCATCTGGTTTAGCATTTTAGCACTCTCAGAAGTGTCCTGGTATAGACAATAAACTCTAGTCCCCCAGGTTATGAAGCAGGTGCCTGGCTGGAGAAGCTGAGGAGTGCTGGGTGGTCCTAAGCCGAGTGTGGGTCTGTTGGAGAAATTGGTGAGGCAGGTGACCCAGGGATGTCTGGCCGATTTGCATGCAGAGAAGGGCTTTGAGGGGAAACTGACACGCTGGAGGCTGAAGGCAGAATCAGTGGAGGAGAGTCAGGAGGGCCTCAGAGATTATGTCTAAACCTGTGAGGAGAGAGTTTCTCTTCCCATTTCTGCTAAGAATACATCATAATCTAAGACAAGGAAACTGCAGGGAAGAGCACCATTTTGGCTATTTGTTTATTTATTTTTAAAGAGGACCATTTTTAAAGTCTTTATTGAATTTGTTACAATATTGCTTTTGTTTTATGTTTTGGTTTTTTGGCTGCGAGGCATGTGGGATCTTAGCTTCCCGACCGGGGATCAAACCTGCACCCCCTGCATTGGAAGGTGAAGGCTTAACCACTGGACCTCCAGGGAAGTCCCCATTTTGGCTGTTTCAGAGCTTAGTTACGCTTGTATCAGGAACAGCATCCTGGCGAAGGAAGTGAGGGCAATGAGACAGAACCCGAAGGTACTTTGCAACCCTGAACCTCAGAGAGCTGTGAAAGCAACTCAACTTGAGTTTCTAAGGATTCTGAGCAATATTCAGGTTGGGGGTGAGGTAATGGATTTGCATGGGTCTTAATCATCAGTTCAAGATTTAACTTGGTTTAGTATCCTTTTAGTTTTGAGTCCTCAGGTTATAGGGCCAATTGCAGTCTATTCATTAAAAAAAAAAAAAGGTTATTTGATAAATAGAGCCCTTCTTATCCTGGCAGGGACGTGGATTGGTAAGAGGAAGCTTTCCTGAATAGATAGGACCTTGGTGATTTAGTGAAAAGTTCTTCTATGGCAACAGGATGCTATCTTTCTCTATCCAAGGCTTGTTATTAAAGTACTTTGAGATTTTTGGATATTTGAGAACACTTATCAATATCAACTTGCTCATTCAACAAATAGTTATTTAGACCATTACTATTTTCCATGCCCTGTGTGAAGTGATCATGACAACCTCAGTATATGTATCTATTCCTGTGGTTTCTTCTGTCATGTGTATGCAGAGGATGCTCCCGAAATGTAATCTTAGCATTTATCTCCAATCTCTGTGCTAGATTACATTTCAAACTGCCTGCTGCATTCCTTCACATAACTGTCCTGTCTTCACTTTAAATCTACTGAGCTAAAGGGGATTCATCCTCTCCCTCTTGTCACCACCTTACCTCCAACCCAAGTCAACTTGTCCTGCACTTGTGTTCTCTCTGTTTATAAAAGCAATGCCTTCTTCAGACCCTTTGGAGTCATTTTTTTTGAATTTTATTTTATTAATTTTTTTATACAGCAGGTTCTTATTAGTTATCCATTTTATACATATTAGTGTATATATGTCAATCCCAATCTCCCAATTTATCACACTTAACTCCATCTTTATGGCCAACATTCAGTCTTTCCCCAAGAGGGTTACCTTCCATAATGCCTCTCAAATCTTTCCTCTATCGTTTCCACTCCAATAGCAATACTTAAATTCAGATTTCCACCTTATTTCACTTGCATAATTCCAGTAGCCTCTTCACTGGTTTCCTTATCCTACAATCTGTTGCATTTCTGTTTGACATTTTAGATTGGCTTTAGAAAGTTCTTCCCAAATCACAGATCAGAAATTACATCTTGGGGCTTCCCTGGTGGCGCAGTGGTTGAGAATCTGCCTGCTAATGCAGGGGACACGGGTTCGAGCCCTGATCTGGGAAGATCCCACATGCCGTGGAGCAACTGGGCCCGTGAGCCACAACTACTGAGCCTGCTCGTCTGGAGCCTGTGCTCTGCAACAAGAGAGGCCACGATAGTGAGAAGCCTGCGCATCGCGATGAAGAGTGGCCCCCGCTTGCCGCAACTAGAGAAAGCCCTCTCACAGAAATGAAGACCCAACACAGCAAAAATAAATAAATAAATAGACATCCTTAACTTAATCACAGCTGCAAAGACCCTTTAAAAAAAAAAAAGAAATTACATCTTTGTTCACGAACATTTCCAATTGCCTACAAAAATAAAAAGTCCCAACTTTCCATTTTAGCATCTTCTTTGTCCAATCTACATTTTCCAGCCCTTTCTTCCACTATATCATTGCTCAGACCTTACCCTCCAATTCCAGCAGATGATTCACTTCCATGACCTCAGACACTTGTATGTTTCCAGGTTTTTGATAATGCTATTGCCCTACCCGGGAGGACATCTACTGAAATCACATTCCTCCCTTTATACTCAGCTGGTTAGTACTAAGTGCTCACTCGCCTCTTCCTAAAATACTAGGTTTTGTTTTGTTTTAAGCTCTTTTGAACACACTTCTTCTGCTATACATTACGGTTAGTAATACACCAAATGTACTTGGGGGCCTGCCTCCCCTGATCTCTATAAAAGGTCATGGGAACCTCCAAAGCTCACATAGCATCTCCAGACCTCTGCAAAGGTGCAGTGGTAGATATAACGTATTATAGAACTGTATGTGATTACGGTTGCCTTCCTCCCACTGAACTCTTGGGTGACAGGGCACAGTTTTTTTCATTTTTGTTCTCTTTCACCACACCTGGTCAACCCCTTCCTTGCACAAAGTGAGCCATCTTTGAATACTTACTTAAATATTTATGTTAAAACTTCACTGTCATGTAAAATGTAATGCCCTAAATTTATGCCATAGTATAGGTACTTGGGGGCTATAGTAATCTTGAATATGTGAGAAATGAGATTTCTCTGAAATAGAAAAGCACAGAATGTGTCAGAATAACTTTAGGAGAGCAGGCCATGCCCGAAATGTGAGTGGCTCTAGTAAGGTTTTAAATAAGTTGACATAATAATAACAAAAGTATTAGAGACATGCTGAGTCGATGACAAGGGAAATTGCTGAGAAGGTCAAAACACTGTTCCACTTAACAGCATAAAATAAAGAGACACACAGCAGCAAATATTGACAATATCTGGTGGTCAGTGACTTCAGTTATCAAAATTTATTTATGCATTTATGTATTTATGTCTATTTATTTATTTATGGCAGTAATCCCATTCAGGAGGGCTCCACCCTAAGACCTAATCACCTGCCAAAGACCTTACCTCTGAATACCATCTCACTGGGGATTAGGTTTCAACATATGAATCTGGGGGGGACATGTTCAGTCTATAGCACTAGCCAAGGAAGTTTGACCTGAACTAGTGTAGCTTGCTCTTTGCTGTCCTTCCCAAAACATCTGCGGCCCCCTCCATCCCATCCTTATCACAAAACCCACGGTAGTCAAAATGCAATTCTGATACGGGTTGGAGTTGTTCTTCAGTCTCACTGATACCCATCTCAGGTTGCCAGCTCCCTGAGAGGTACTTCTTTTGGGGGTATTATAATGCGTGAGTATTATTTTATTAGTGTATTTGTATGAAGCGGAGGAAACTGCTGCTGTTTACCTGGTGTGCCATCTCCATGACATACGCATCGCATCCCAGTCTTTGAACAAATACATGCATTTATACACATACACACATTGAAAAAGGCAGGGCCACTAGCTCCAAGCAGCTAATGATGGGGCCCTGGAAGTGGGAGGGGATGGGGGGGACAGGGTCCCCCCTGTCATGTCCTTTATACTTTTCTTACAATTTTTTCAATTTTACATTTTTAAATTTTAATTTAATTTTTTTTTTCAACTTTCAACTGTGCAAAAATCGTCTCTATTGAGAGAGAGATGCATTTGGTTATTCTGGTCTGATGCAAAACACAAAGCATTTGATTCTGGTAATTTTCCTTGCTCTGATTCCATGATCATCAATCAACTTTCTGTAGGCTGGTAAAGAGAATGTACTGATCGCATTCAGTAAGTCATCACAGTAACATTCCCTTTAGTTCTGGATTTAAAAATCAAAGCCACAAATAACCAAATTTTAAAAAAAGATAGAGAGAAAAAATAAATCACACAAACAAAAAAATCAATGCCATGAAAAATGTATTTGATTGAGGTGAGTTGATAAAACCAGATTTCTGAGGGGGTAACCAGACCAAGAACACATACAAATTCAACCCGGTAATAAACGCCACCTGCGAGACCTGTTTGCATGGGCTTCACCTAACCCAACAGGAACTGGGCCTCATGCAAGAGTTTCTCATTTCTCTGGTTCATTATTGACAATGGCCATAATCTTTTTTGGATGTATTATTTCCTTTGTTCCAGAAAAAAGGAAGGAGATGAATTGAGGGAGGGAGAGAAATATATATTTTTTTGATTTATGAAGTCAGTAAGAAGAAAAATCTCCAAAGTTAACTAAAATAAATAACTGTGAATTCCTTCATAAACGCAATTGTCTACATTAGGGAAAAAATATGCAATGCAGCACCCAAACTGCAATAACACAAAAATTCACACACCTTGAAAATAGTGTATATAGTTTCTGAGAATTTTAGAAATGCAATAAACTATTTGATGGCCTCAAGATTGCAAATACTCTGGAAGAAACTCACTGCAGGGCAATGTGATAGGTGACAGTGGTGCTGGTATATACACACAGGGACTTATTTTGTTTCTTGTGTTGTCTTCTCGGTAAGAGCAGCAGCCTCGATCAGCTGTTCTAGGCCTCTCCACTTTTCTATGCTTTTCTCAGATTTCCTACCAAGGGAACGAAGCTGACAGTCAGTGGAAAGCCGGTTCTGGCTGACGGTCTTTCTCTTCAGGTTGGGTATATGCACACAGCTCAGAAGAGACCACCATCCTGATATTGTTTAACAGGAAAGCACTCTTTGCTAATTTTTTGCTTTGATAAAAAAAAATTGGCAAGTATACATTATGTTAAATTTCTACAAAGATAGTCCTACATTAGTATTGTTTCCTTATGTGGTTAATTGAGCAACAAAGCAAAAATACATATTGTATTTACACCTGATAACTGGCCACACTCAGTAATTTTGTTTTAGCTAATCATATCATTGAACATTTTAAAATATAAGTTCATAAGTATGAAAGAGTGTATTATGTCAGATCACAAATTTATAGCTTATTTTAAAAACTTGATGACAAAATTAGGTCATGCTAATGGTTAAAAAAAAGTATTTTCGAAAGTAAAAAATAATTTTACTTTTTAAAAAAGCTCCACCTTAATTCTTTAAGTAAAAAAAGAGAAAGAAAAACAGCAAGTGAGCGGAGATCTTAGAATTCCTTTCTTGTTTAACTTTTAAAATAATTTAGGGAGAAGGGCCATACTGGTAAAGGTTTTGTCTTTAAATAGTTTCTTTTGGAAAACATCAACAACCTAAATATTTAAAAAGTGATTAACCACTTGCAAGAGACTGAAAACATCCTAGGTATGTGCATTCCCCAAACATACATTTTCCAATTGAGACTTTTAAACTGTCGATACCCGAGAGACGATGCCATTGACGTGTACCTGGCACTAGCTCTGCCAGTTAATTTTTTCCCCAGAGAGTACTTTTGGGCGACAGAGTGGCGTCCTGGCTTCCCAGGTTGTTGCATTGACAAACTGCAGTGGAGTAAAGTCAAGGGGCCTGACAAAATCTCATTAATCATTTTAAATTAAATCCAACCCTCCTGTCCAACCAGGCCGAGAAGAAAGCCAATTTTTTTTTTTAAACAAATGAAAATTTCCTCTGTAAAGATTTGGTATCTTTCTCTTGTTGGTCTTTAATTTGATTAGACAAAAATAAAATAAAATAATCCACTTCTCTAAGCTTGAAAAAAAAACATTTGTCCAGATATGATTTAACAGATCAGCCAAGTGTCTTTTAAAAATGAAACAAATTTTGAATAAAAATACCTGGAAACATTCTGAGGGGAAGCAATACTAGTGAAATTAGGAACACTATTTATCTTCATTTTCTGAATACTTCAATGAATTTATTTTGTTCTATCTAAAATACATCATCCTTAATAACATTTGAAAGAAGAAATAAGAAAAAAAAATCCATTATCCGTAATATTTTGGTATATTGTATCCCAGTCTGTTCTTTCCGTTCATAGGTTTCTGCTTTGTTTTACATAGTAACCATAATGTGTGTATATATGCAATTTAATCTTCTTTTTAATATTTATCATTATTTATAACTGTTAACTCACATTATTCATAAACATCATGGCATCATAATAACAGGTCATGAGGATGCGTTCTGGTCTACTTGACCAGTGCCTAGCATGCTGTCTGGTACCCCGTGTGTACTCAAATATTGGTTATTTTTTAGAATAGCCCCAGGTTTTGGGCATTCCGGTTGTTTCTATATTTTTCTTTTTTTCTTTTTTTTTTTTTTTGCGGTACCTGGGCCTCTCACTGCTGTGGCCTCTCCTGTTGCAGAGCACAGGCTCCGGACGTGCAGGCTCAGCGGCCATGGCTCATGGGCCCAGCCGCTCCGCGGCATGTGGGATCTTCCCGGACCGGGGCACGAACCCGTGTCCCCTGCATCGGCAGGCGGACTCTCAACCACTGCGCCACCAGGGAAGCCCATATCTTTTTCTTTTTTTGAAATTAAAAACAATGACGTGACTAAGAGTGTAAGTACTGCCTTTCCTCTATTTTGGGTTATTTCCTTAGGATGGCTTCCCAAAGTGGACATATTCACTGACAAATGCTTGTAAACAACTGTAGGCAGTTGAGCTATTAATAGTGATATTAAAGAAAAAGTTCACTTTAAACACAGGAAAAGACTCCCATTAGAATAAATGGGTTATTATTTTAAATATATAGACTTCTGAACAAGCTAACTCTCATTGAGCACCATATTAATAATGCTGCCAATCATGTAAAAGGTCAGTTTAGAGAAGTAACAAGATCAATGGCTTAAACTCTCAAAATTAAAAAAAGACAATCAAGTACCAGTAATTTATGCAAATATTTGAAATTAGAAGACCCAGAGAAATGAATTTACATCCAGAACAATACATAGGTTGAATCTGTATGAGTTTTTTTAAGAGTTAACTCTAAGCATTCTGATTTGTAAATTGTGTACACCTGAAAGGTCTGGTTCTATTTTTTTGAAATGCAAATAGGAAAGTCATCTTTCTATAGACTTATATATTAGAAACTAAACCAGGGCTAAAGTAATTCAGTTAGGTTTACTGAGAAACTGCTTTGGGCCAAGGTCTGTGTTAGGTACTGAGGGAGACATAAGAAGAATAAAATTTCCACCTGCAAGAATTGACAAAGTTGCCCTGGAGGGGAAAGAGTCTGAGGGGACTTTGTCCGGACAAATAACATTTCAACAGGTAAAGAGGCGGAGGGGTTACAAGCTTTCCAGAGAGAAAGCACCACAGATGAGAGTAGAGAGTGTTAGTCTGAACAGAGTGCGCTTAGAAAAAATCCTGTTGATGATCAATTTGGAGGACTCGTAAACGTTTTCGAGCATTTTCTCTTTTCCTTTTCTTAAAAAAATATAATCTGTACTGCATTTTATTATTTATTTATTTATTTATTTATTTATTTTTGTGGTAGGCGGGCCTCTCACTGTTGGGGCCTCTCCCATTGTGGAGCACAGGCTCCAGATGTTCAGGCTCAGCGGCCATGGCTCACGGGCCTAGCCGCTCTGCAGCATGTGGGATCTTCCTGGACCGGGGCACGAACCCGTGTCCCCTGCATTGGCAGGCAGACTCTCAACCACTGTGCCACCAGGGAAGCCCCTGTACTGCATTTTAAAAGCATAAGTAATGATGGTGTATAGAAAGGATGCACCAGCAGCATGCAGTCGGTATGGTGTGTTCTGGGCTTGAAACAACACGGCCCTTACCGGGAAGGAAAGTGTAGACAGGTCTGAGTTGCACTGGACCATAAGTACTCTTGCGGGTTTCCGCAAAGCTCAGATTACACACTGGATAAGGAGGTATTTGGGCAGAGACGATATGAAAGCCATTAGCGCTACTATGATTTTCTAGCCTCAAAGAACTCAGCCCCAAGTGGAAAAGGTAGACTCTCAAAAAGGCCTGCGTGTAGATGGGAAAGGAACGATCTACCTGGGCTGCAGCACATGCAAAGCTCAGCATCCTTCTTGAATCTCCCCTTCCCTAGCTCTCGGGATGCCATTCTTCTCTGGTCCTTCTACAGTTTTAACGAACGCTCATTTTCTTTCTTCTTCTTCTCTACCAAACCTGAAATGCTGTGTTTCCCAAGTATTTCTTTTTACTCAACATATTCCCTAGAGGAGGTGTCTTCTCCCATGCTTTGCCTCGTGTAACGTACTCCAGTTCTAATGACCCCCAAACTTACATATCTAGTCTTATTCTGTACCTGCAATGTTCTATTGATTCTTTCAAATTCAAAACATCCAAAAATTGGAAACATTATCTTTTCTATTTCATCCCATTGGTTGCTTCTCCTAGTAGCTACCTTTGAGGATAGGACAACCAGATCCTCATATTAGAAACCCTTCTCCCAAATCACTAAATCCTATCAATTTTCAGTTGTTTTTAAAAATTCATTCCTCCTCTGTAAATCCTCTGCCACTTGCCTAGTTCAGGCCTTACAATAGAATCTGACAGGCTGGGAGCAATCCTTGACCTTAAGAAGATTACATTTTGATAAAGAAGTTGGACATGTAGAAAATTAATTAACACCAGTGGTATGTGTGATAGAGACAGTCTTTGATAGCTCTGACCAAGAAATTATATTTGAGGTGCATCTTAGGTGATAAGTAGGGGGACTTTAAATATTTACTTGGTTCCACCGGGTCTTAGTTGAAGCAGGTGGGCTCCTTACTTGCGGCTCACTGGCTCCTTAGTTGTGGCATGCAAACTCTTAATTGTGGCATGCATGTCAGATCTAGTTCCCTGGCCAGGGATCGAACCTGGGCCCCCTGCATTGGGAGCGTGAGTCTTAACCACTGAGCCACCAGGGAAGTCCCAGGGGAACTTTAGATACAGGAGGGAGAGGAGGATGCTACAGAAAGAACAGCTTGTAAAGGCAAAGACAGACCAGACCACATTTGAGGAATGCTGCTGGAGACGAGGCTTTAAAGGTAAGCAGAGGCCAGATGGTGAAGGGTCTTACATGCCACACTAGGGAGGCTTGTAGTGAGAAATGAGACACTGAAAGACTTTCTCTAAACTCTCCCTACTGATCATCTAAGAGCCACCTCAAATATAATGATAATGTGGGTAAATGCAAAAGAGCTTTTTTTCTTATTTAAAATATATATGACTGTCCACAGCAAATTATACCATTATATTGTGGAGTTTATACCATAGGCTATATATGACAGATGACAACTGTAAGATAACCAACCACCCGGGTAAATACACCTCTATGGTTACAAAGTTTATATTTTATATTAAGGGGTACAGTGTTAACTACATATACATTGTGTAAGGTTGCATATCTTGATATGGGTTTGGTTTACACAGGTGTAGCATTTATGAAGACATTGATTAGTACACTTATTAGAATTATTTTGTTATAGAATTCAAAATTATGCACGTGAAATATATTTAGATATCTGCTTCAGAATCTTAGAAATTGTTTACTACCAGTCCGAAAGTCCCTTTGACTTTCAAAAGTTGTTTTGGTTACCTTATGTTTTGTTTGAAAATTCTGTAGTACATCGTTCAGTTGTAATTTTAGGGCCAGACCTGGAAGTCAGGATTCTACACCTCTAGCAAGGACTTCCCACTCCCCCAGTTCCCTTCCCCTAAACTAGCAGCTCCACCCATCACTTAGTGTATCATTCCAAAGCTGATGCTTTTCACTTAGAGGCATTTCCAGGGAACTTGTGACTTACCATATAAATACACTGTTCTTTATCATTCCAATGTTAAGTGTTTTAAGGATTAAATAACTGTTAAGATATACATCATACATTTGCTCTCCATTAAGCAGTAGTATTCCTCTCATTACCCAATCATGTAGCTTCTGTGAAGGCAGAGCCCATGTCCAGGTATCACTAGTACCTGGCACAATGCTTAGCACATGGAAGGCCCTTGATAAATATATACTGAATGAATGAATAAAGACTGTTTATCGTCATTCACAATATTCCTTTCCCAACTGATTCTGAATAGAAATCATCAAGATTAGGAGAGGGCTTCCCTGGTGGTGCGGTGGTTAAGCATCCCTCTGCCAATACAGGGGACATGGGTTCGAGCCCTGGTCTGGGAAGATCCCACATGCCATGGAGCAACTAAGCCCATGTGCCACAACTACTGAGCCTGTGCTCTAGAGCCCGTGAGCCACAACTACTGAGACCGCGTGCTGCAACTACTGAGGCCCGTGTGCCTAGAGCCCATGCTCCGCAACAAGAGAGGCCATCACAATGAGAAGCCCGCGCACCACAAGGAAGAGTAGCCCCCGCTCGCCGCAATTGGAGAAATCCTGTGCACAGCAACAAAGACCCAACACAGGCAAAAATAAATAAATAAAATAAATAAATTTATAAAAAAAATTAGGAAAATAGTAAGGTTTGACTACTTCAGATATAAGTTCTAATGACATTTTGTTCTTATGTGTGGAAACAGATTTTAACCTGTTTTGCTATGGTTTAAAGGACTGAGACTTAACTAATGCAGAAATTTTAAAAATGAAGTGATTAATTTCTGTTATAAAAATAAGTGCCTATTTTGCATAGTAACAAATCAATACTCTTTTCAAAGTTCAAAGGAAAGAGAAGCTGGTATTGGTTTCTATTAAAGTCAGATCCAACTTTTATGAAGACAGTAATAATTTCATATCAGAATCAAATAAATTTCAGAACTCAGTTTGAGAGAAAAAGGAAAGGCTTTAGTTAAAATCTTTACAATAAAATAATTATGATTATAAATCTTTTTAGTTAAATATGTACACATTACATGGTATTTTAGAAAAGAATGCAAATGAATGGTTTTTCAGGCAAATCTAATGCACAAATATACCATCTTTTTTAGAGTATAATGTCAGTTTAACATTCTTAAACAGCTGTGTCAGACAATGGCTCTGCTTTGTGCAAAACAAGATAAGCAAAATTAAGAAAAATTCTGCAAAATTCTTTAGTTCCCCAAGGAAATTACTAAAAAAGAAAAGAGTAAAAGAAAAAAGGGTTGTACACTCAAGCTTGATTGTATACAGAGGCTAGAATGACCAGCACTAATGTAACCCCCATATCTGCTAAATAAGTCCTTGGGTAGTTTTAGTTTGAAGTTACAAGTTAAAGTCCTAGCAATTGTGCTCTTATGCAGCCACATGGCCAATAAGGTAGATGTTGTCATAAAGGTGCCCCACAAAATCTTCACTAATGTTCTGAGCAGCACGGCGGGTATTTCGAATAAATTCTCTTTTTGACATTTTATTCTTCACGTGAGGGCTAGTGAGGTCAATGGAAAGTAGAATCAGAGAGTAGCACAGCACATAGACAGCATCTGGAAGGACAAAGGAACACCTGGAATTACGGGCTGGTTTTTAAACTGTGGTCTCAAAGGCAAAACTGTTCATAATTTCTAAAGCTCAAGAGTAGATGATAATTAAACATAATCGCCTGGGCCTTCCCCAGTTTGGTGATGAAAGTCCTGTGTCCTAGGAAACTCCTCTCCTGGGCAAACAGGGATGTTGATCATCCTAACTGAACACCAATTCAGTGAGCATTTTCTTCAAATAGTTTAGGAGTTTAGAGTAAAAAGTCATTCTAAATTTAAAACTTTCAAAATTGGCTTTATTGGTCTCTTGCTTTCAAATGTGATATTCCCATTCAACTACCCATTAAATACATTTGTACTGTCAGTATATCTTCCCATTAAAAAAAAAGTCGGATATTTATTTTCAAATGCTTTTACAAAAACCTAATTTAATTAGAAAGCATTTTTAATGACAAGAAAACATATTAACTTGGTACTAGAAAATAAAATGGAAACATCTCACAAGATTATTAAATTACCCTTGTCATTTAAGATATGTATTTAAAAGGTCTATGGAATTTACATATTAATCTCAAAAGTAAATCTTTAGGGAAAAAGTTGCTAAACTTGAGCCCACGCAACAAAAAATTTTCTTCTTTATATTGTTCAGGGCAATAGTTGATGTTTACTGTTAAAACAGTAAGAAACCTCATGACACTTGCTACTGCTACTTGCTACTACTATGGTGTTTATTTTTCAGAATATTGCAGTCTTAATAAAGGTTGTCTTGCACAAGCATGCTCAACAAATTTCATATGATAGGAAAAGGCTTTGTAATCTCTGTATTAAGATAAGCACGACAAGATTTTTTGATATGAAGAAATAAATCTATATCACATGAAAAAAATACCTAGGTGACTCAGGCTATACCATGCCCATATATACATACACACAAACAGTGAAAACTAGTTGTATTAAAAACAAATTTTAGTAGAATAATTCTAGGTGTTACCTATGTAATATGTGTATTATTAAAAGCTTTAAAAATAATTTCTCAAGTTTTTGATTAGACTAGTAAAAATATCTAATGCTTAACCAAGAATTTTAAAGAATTTATATATCTAAGTCTAACTTTCCTCCTAAAACAGTATATTTACTACATGTAAATAATAGCTATGACAAACTAGTTATTGCTAGAAGCAATAAGACAAGTATTTGTAACTACAGGAAGCATTTTTCCCCATAGTGAGAAAAATATCTCATCTACTACTATTTTTACCTAGAGATGGGAATAGGAGAAGGAAGGAATTCACTATATACATTCTTACCAGGACTAAGGCCAAGTTCTCTCATTAAATCAGGGTTACAAGCACAGAATCTATGTGAGAACTTTGTTATAAGTGTTTCAAGATACTCTCCGCGCTCTTCAGGGGCATGGATGTGACGAAAAAATTCTCTCAGTGCATTGGGCAAGAACTGATTTCTAAAATTATGCAATGTTACAAGGTCATCCAAGACATCTCTCCTAGTAGAAAAAGAAAAAGGTACAGTTTTAGTTAACTTTTCTCTATTAAAAAAAAAATGGGAAAAATCACAGATTATTCATTTTTTGGATGAAAATACTTTATCGTTGATTACCACATCAGCAATCCTATAAAGTATATGTGTCTTAAAATTTTAAAACATCAAAGTATGATTATTTATAAAATTAAGCAGTTTAAAAATCTTTCACGAATAGAATAACAAAACAAGGTGAAACTAGAAATTCTAACTATAAAATGAATGAAAAATGAATTTTTCAGTATTAAAAATGGTAACTTTTCAAGTATCTTCTTGGCTAAATCCAAATGACAAGCAGAATTCTTTATTTTTTTAATTATGAAAATAAGGAGAATCTTCACTTTCCATACCAATCCACATCACCAGAGGTAACAATTGTTTATGTAGACTTTTTTTTTAAGTGTCTACATATACCCTATATTGTTCTAGAATTTGCTTTTGCTTGTTTCATATAGTGTATTGTGAGCAGCTTTCTGTGTCTTTACACAAAGATCTAACTCTTTCATTTAAATGGCTCCACAGTAGCGTATCTTATGGATATAAGAATTCTAATGATATACATTTAGGTTGTTTATAATTATATAAATATTTGTGTACATATGTGCATATATACTTATTTTTTATCAATAGCGCTCTAATAGTCACACTTTGTTATAATATGCTTCAATCCTTACTGAACTCAACTGTGATTATATGATCATGATTATAGAAATCTTAATTTCTACCAGTTGCTTATGGCAGGGATAGGCAAACTACAGCTAGTGGACCAAATACTACAGCCCACTGCCTGTTTTTATAAATACTAGAACACAGCTATACTCACTTGTTTACTTATTGTCTATGTCTGCTTTCATGACACAATGGCAAAGTTATAAGTAGCTGCAATAGAGAGCATATGTCCTTCAAAGCCTAAAATATTCACAGAAATATCTGGTTCTTTAAAGAAAAACTGCTGATCCCTAGGTACCTAGCATTTAAGGACAAAAAGAGTTAATGGCACCATCTTTACATAAGAAATTTCTTTCAATGACCGATATGCTGAACTATAAACCCCTCAAGGACAGGGATTATGTTTTAATCAACTGCATACTGCTACTTCTAGCAAAGTTCCTGGAATATAATAAATACAAATTGTTGTTGAAAAATCCTGAGAAATAAAAAAAAAAAAGAGAATTACAATGAAAAGACACGTTTTTGAGCCATTCTTTAGATTTCTATGAGATCTATAATTTTTAAAATGGTAGTTCGGTGATGTCACATCAAAATATTTTCACAATATTTTTCTGTCTGTTGATACCCAGAATTCAAGAGTACAAATGAATGACTATCAAGTCAAAACAGCATACTAGGCACTGTCTCTGTAAAGCACACTATTAAATCACACTTCTGGAATTTTCAAGCTTTTACATGACACTTTTGTGTAGTATGATGCAAATATACACATCTTATAGGATTTGTGTTTATGAGTACTATTTGTCCATTTGATTTTTATATGGACAATTTCAAAATTCATAACTTTTAGTTACCAAACACTTAGATTTTATGTCTAGTTTTGGTTTGCTATCACAAAGATGTTGGACTTCCATTTTGTGTCTGTGCTTGGGCTTTTTTTTTACATTTACAATGGTAAATTCCTCATCAGCTTGCAAGAGAAATGATTTGCAAGGTATAGGAATCTTTTTCCTGTCTTCACTCAATCTTGCAACTAGATGAATGCTACGTAGTACAGTTTTTAAGGTAAAACTTAACTCATTAAAAGCATTATTTAACTCATGTCTGATGAAAAATTATTCTTTTTTACCTTTCATCAAGATAGATTCTGAGTTTTTTCCAATTTAGTGTTCTTGTACAGAAGATAAACTTTGCTATTTCCTTTGGTGAATCATCTAGGATGCCCTTGGACATAAAGTAGTTCACTCCCTAAGACAGAAAGACAAGTCTACATAAATAAAATCAGTCTTCCTTTGTAAATTCAACAATTAGGCAATAGCAGAACAATAGCTATAGATTCTTTCCAGCATTAATAGACTGTTTATAGCTTTAACATGCAAAATACAAGCTAGAACTTGAACTGAAACTGTTATTTGTGGTTGATAGTTTACATGCAATGAAAAGTAGGAAATTCAAAGTTAAGACTTCTAAAGACATCCTAATTCAATTTTCTGGCTCAGGTCAGTTAAAACTAACTATCCAGAAATATGACCTAAATTGGGGGTGGGGGGAGTGGGGAAGAACAATTACACAGACTTTAAGAATAAGCCTTACAACAAACACTTCATTGCCTAATGGAAAACATGATTTCTAAAGCTCAGACACATATTCTAACACACTTTTCAAGGAAATAGCTTCTTGAGAAAAATGGATTCTCCAAATCAAAGACTAACAGTTTTTTTTCTGGAAAGAATCATCATTAAATTTACTTAAAGTAAAAGGAGCAGAGTTCCAGACTGGTTTATGGGTTGTACACACTTTGGCTTCAAGCATTGCTATTAATACCTTCTGTAAGAATTTAGCTCCAATACACACTGAGGTTAAACATAATAAGACAAAACAATTTCAGTGTTTTTCATAGGGTTTATCTTTGAATTTCCTTTTCTCTGCATGCAAAGTTTTCCAGAGAAGCATTACCCGTAAGGTTGTACCCTACTTTAGATTTAAACCACCACCAACAAAACAGCAACAAAACAATCAAACACTGAAACCCATGTTCTCTCATGTATATGAAGGTCACATTCAAATAAATGCCTTATGTGGATTTGAATGTGCAGTTATTGAAATAAAAGCAGGTGTGTTTCTTTCAACTCACAGTTATCCAGACACATGCATTCCCATGAATGCTCATGTCTGGATAATGGCACAATGTATGCAGTTAATTGGTAGAGAAAATGACATAGTATATACACACAACATACTGTTTTCACACATAAATTCCTTCCGCGTTTCTTCCCTTTACAAACGCTTACATAGTGATCGGAAATATTGCATACATTAGGAATTCAAAAAATTGGAAGAATTTTTATAAAACCTCTCAGGAGAAAAACTCTCATAAAATTTTTATATTACATTTTTTAAGCAATTTGGTACCATGAGGTTATGCTTTTGAAAGGTTATAATTATCTATAAAATGTAATTCGAAGATAAGATTTTGGTGTAAAACTAATTTTATGAGGATAACAGGCTATTAGCAATGCTATCAAATTTTCATAAGAATTTGAAAAGTATAAAAACAATCCTAAAGCACTGATTTTAAAAAGCATATAAAGAGCAGAATGTGAGAACGTGAAACTTTGCCAACTCAGTGGTAAGCCATATTTCAGACTGCACCCTGGATACAAGGCTAGAGCACGTAACGTGATCAAGATGAAAAGCCAAGGAACTTGTTTGGAATGAGGCTCTCAGCAGCTGTCTGAGGGGCAGGAACGAGAGAAACAGGAATGCTTGTTCCATCCTTTCCTCCATTCGTTTGAACAATCGAGAGTTGACTGTATATTTAATTGATCTACTCTGCAAAATTAAGCCAGGTTTTGATTTTTTTTTTTCTAAAACTCCTCCATTTAAAAAGCATAACAACATATTAGAAGTATTTCCAGGGCTTAATTTTAATCCAAGTGATTCAAAGACCAAGGAATGTCAATTAAGTAGTAATTAATAGGTTCTTTATTCATGCTTACTCATAAATCAGTATTTAAGGACACAAAACTAATTCTAATTTACTTTTTAAAAATTTACAAAATGTAAAACAACACTAATGTGATCTGTTAAATAGCATGTAATTCTCTAATTATATGATATATGCCATTGTTAATACTGTTTGATGCTCCTTTATTGTAAATTAACACTGGCATTTGCCTTATGCAAGCATCATACAATTGTTGGTCATTTCCTTTTTTTACAGAATACATGTTTGAGAATTTAATATGTAACCTCACTTGAGTTCTCCAAAATCAATCAGATGCAGAGGAGTAAGCAGATGGTTTTCAACCCAGTCCTGAAAACCGGCTACACAGGCTTGAAATCAGCCAACACTGCTGGTTTTGAGGAAAGACAGCATCAGTTTCAAGCCCGGGATTCCTCTGGAAAGGAAGGTTACTTAAGCAGGGCTTTCAGAGTGAAGAGTAAGGGATGACAAAACAGAAAAGGACATGGGACCAGATTATAATTGTCTTCAATAGGCAAGCTGGCAACCATCCGAATTCCTATCTTGTTTTGTAAGCAATAAAAATGAAAGAAACCATAGCATGAGATCTGTTGAATAACTACGTATTTGTTTAATACATGTATGAGTATTTTTGATTTTTAATAATGTTTTACAAGAATGGTACAGAGGAATCCCTAGATCATATAGCATTAATTATAGTTATTAATCAGAACTAAAACTCTCAGCAGTATATGTGTGTTTCTGTGTGTGTACGTGTGTGCATGCGTGTGTGTCTCACAGGCAGAGAGGAAATCATGAACATTAATATTAGCCTATATTAACATAGTTTCCAGAGAAAGGAAGGTTTTAGCTCATTATCATCTACATGATGCACTAAAAAGTGTCCAATTCTGGATGTCACATCTTATGGGGTATATTGACAAATTAGAACTATCTGAATAAAGGAAACCAGGGCCTGATTGGATTGTTGGAGGGTCTAGACTTCATGTTATGTAAGGAAGAGTTGCGGGATACAGGGATATTAGGTCTAAAGGTGAAGCTATTTAGAAAAGAAGAAAAGATTAAGGCATTAAGACACCTGAAAAGATTGACTTGTGACATCTGTGTCACAAGGAAAAAGGAATAAACACTGTGTGTGGTTTGAGTGAAGACCTTAAGCTGATGAAAGCTATGGAACTTCTTCTCCAAATAATGCACACTGCCAGGTTTACAGTGATAGACACAAGTATAAGAGTTTTGCTTTAAGAAACTTTTAAAATAATGTCTTTCAAGAGGTCCCTTTCCACAGAGTTATGGGAACTCAAGTCCAAGTAGAAAGCTAGGGGATGAGCAAGGTAAGGAAACCGAGTACAGCCGACTCACTTGAAAAATGTATTAGTATATAGGAGGGAAAAAATGGCAAAATTAAAGGGCAAAAAGATAAGAAAGAGAAGATAATTGGAGCTGCAAGTAGAGGAGAGCAGGGGAAAGGAATGAAAACACAGGTGGGGTCTAACATGCTTTCTCAGCCTGGAAGACAGGAGAGCGGTACTGGTTTGGAGACAGGTGCATGAAGAAAATGTTAAAAGACAAAAACAGAGTGCGTGTTGGTTTTCTTTTTAGGGAGGACAAGCCATCTGGAGAGAGTTGAAAAAGAGAGCTGACTTGGCTCCTTGAGCAAAATGGTAAAGCTTTCTACCAACAGTGGTGCAGGGTGTAAAAGGGAATCCACTAGGGATAAAGAAAAGGAGGGCCAAGCAGCAATGAAAACCCAGGAGAAGTTAAGGTGAATTCATCTCATCTCATGCTAAGGTTTGCTTTAATAGAACACATGCTGTCAGTGATTCAAAGACAAAAAAAAAAAAAACCAAGAAATTCTGTAAAGCATTCTCCATGGATTATGTCACTAAAATTTGTTATGCAAATGACAGCACCAAGACTTAAACACTCCAATTAGAGCGGTAAGCTGTTTAGACACAATGTTTATTTAGGTGGCAAACACAAATAATTCAAGAAAACATATGCAAATAGCTAAAGCCAATATTAAGAAGGAATTCAGGGTGAAGAAGAGGATGTGTTGGAGCTCAGTCCCCTACCTAATGTATCTCTCCATTTGCTTACTACGATAAGAATGGCTCCTTTCACACAGCAATTCCTGTTTTAAGATATATCTACATTCTTTTCTTTTATTATATAAATACCCATATTTTTCTCTCCTCTTTTAATAAAGCCTATTTTTTGGGATCAAATCATTATTATCCACAGTGTGCTTCAAAAGTAAAATCTACCATATATATGTTCAGAACCAAAAAATATGTATTTGGGGACAAAGTGAATTCTAGTAAACTAGGCATGCAAAGTACTGACTTCTGCTGTGAAGCTAAAACTGCTCTTAATAAAAAAGTCTTAATTTTTTTTTTTTTAAAGTGCTGACTACTAGTACTGAAAGTACTGGCAACTGGCCCAGACACTTGGCAGACACACTGTGTAACAGTTGGTATCAATAAAAGAAATCACTAATAAAACAAAACTGACATGCTAGGGAGTACCCTTAATTTGTTTCCCTAAAGAACAACTTAGGAAAGAAATTTAGTTAAAAAAATTTTTTGCTTTAGCTAGTTTTGTTCAAATCTGCCATTGTATAAAATGTAAAAATCAAGTACCATGGCTACTGCTGTTCAGGTAATAAATCTGTCCTTTGAACATTAAACAATAGAAAGCGAACTGGACACGGCATTTAATTTTCTTTTTAAAAGGACATTTGAAAACTTTTAGAATAACTATCCTTAAATTTTAACAATAAATATTTACAAAACAAAATAATTGAATCTAGATTTCTAATCTACTAATATTCAAGTATACATTTTAACCACAGTGAAATGAACAGTTGAAATGTAACCTTTTCGTACTAAAACTACTGTAACAATTAGATACACTGTATATTGTGAAAGCTTTTATTTTAAAATCTTAATTATTTCTAAAAAGTTAGCACGTCAGAGTGCAGCCCTCTACAGGTCAGAGTATTCCCATTGTCTTGTTTGAAAATAGCAGCAGCAATGGTTAAGATGACATCTCTGATACTGTTCCTCCTTTTCATAGTGCTAGCAGAGTTGCTAATGAAAATGTAAAATCTATTCATTTTCATCCAGTCCAGCAGTTCTCACTCTTCCTAGTTAATTAGAGAACATGTGCTCTACAGTTAAAGGAAAAAACACATAGACCTTGAATACGTGAAATTCTTCTAGGGCTACGTATTCTGCAAATTAAAAAACAAATCAACACCTTGCTCTTTAGCTGAAGTGAAATAAATGCGGAAGATTACTTAATGAGAAAGTTTAAGACTAGGTATCTATGCTTTTACGCTGTCAATTCATTTCATTCTGCCCACTAAGTTTTACCATGCAACTCTCCTATGTATATAACACTGACCTTCAGCACACAACTTCAGAAATGTCACACAATACTTTTATTCGTGGGAATTTACTCTAATTATTCCTAATCTAGTCACTAGATTGAAAAAACTAAAGCAAAAACTATGCCCAAGTTTTTTAAGTCGTCTATGTAGAAAGATTATTTTATAAGAGTAATAAGTAATGCTTTCCTCTAACTGAGGTGCCCAAAACTAGGCTATTCACTGGAAGGTTCTATGTGACTTTATAACTAAGAGGAAAAGGCGGGTAATAAACGTGGGGAAAGATACTTAAAGATAATGTTGATGTCAGCTTCAAGTCTGAGCTGCAGATTTCAGTCTCGTCAGTTGCCTGGGAAGAACAGAGCGCTCACGCTGTCCACACTTACATGGAGAAGTGACAGTTGTGGAGAGAAGAGAGAGGGCCCATGTAGCCAGTACCCTCTGATTCAGTTACTGAAATTGGTCAGGACACCACATTCTATCTGGAGGATAATGAAAAGTCATGAGTATGGACTGAAGTCAGCTTATTCATGGACCTGTTTGAATTGGCAAGGCTTTCAGCTTCCAAGAACAATTTATGGAAGGCTGTTCGTATGTGAAAGTGCACAATGCTGAGGAATTGCTAAGAACAGTCACACATATGCCCTAAATTATTTGTAGCTAGAAGATGTCAACAGGAGACTCACAAAAAGGAGGGATAGTTCAAAAAAAAATCAAAAGAAAAATGGAAAATCATCTCTAATGGAGTCCAGGAAAAATGGAGGAGAGGCGTGGGACAGATCTTTCTGCTTCTTTTTCATAGGAGAGAAAGCAACGACATCAGAAAAAAATAACATGAACTTCATCATCTAAGGTTTCAAATAACAATAAAAAGTCCCTATTAATTGGTTCTAATAGCCTCAAACAGAAAACGAGCCATGTCTGTGAGTTCTAACAGTCTCCAAGGAGTCACACCCATAACTGGGCTAGATCACTGCATGAAGATGATGTTACTTGTGATAAATTACTACCAATAATTAAATATAGCAATCATTATTGCAATTAGTATTGACAATTGCTGGTAGGTGATGTAAGCTTCTAGAAAAAGCCCCATCTCTAATCTGTCTGTAAATCAGAAAAACACAGCATCCTAATCAAAATATGGAGATAAAACTCTATTAGGTTAAGGTATGATAGATAACACTTCAAACTAATGATAAAGTGACACACTTGAGCACAAATGTTAGTTTAGAATTCCCACTTTATAAAAGTCACACACAAATATTGCATTTGTAATATGTGCATTTATAGATATACACGTACATACCTACATATACGGCTATTTAAATGACTGACTCTTCTTTGATAAATAAATAAAAATTACAATTTTATCATACTACCTAAATTCTAGAATGTACATTTATAAGTATGTTTTAACAGCTCTGAATCAATTTTTAAATAAACAGAATTCTTTTTAAGTGTTCTCCTAACAGAACATATACTTTCAAAAGGAGGTTAAAATTAAAAAAAATTTTTTAAAGCCCAAATCTTAATAGTAGACAAGCAGAGAAGTTGGGATTTAAATGGTAGTTTCACTGCCAACACATGTGCATACTTCTTCATGTAATTAAGGTATCTGTTCATCCTACCACCATTTCAGCCAAGACACATTTTAACTTGAACATAATTTTGGACCTCAATTTATTGCTTAAAATGTCTTCAAAAAGATTAAACCAAACAGTACCACTGAACCAAAAAGTTACTGTATATGCAAAGATTGCTCATCACATGTCAGAAAATGAAATTAAAGGCAAAGTGTATCACCATCTAAAGCTAGAAGATGTTGGTGTGACCGATACATACTTCATGAAGGACCATTACTCAGGTATCAAATATGTATTTACTACAATCCAAAAGTTCCAGGAGAGGAAGAACCTCCAAGCCTAGAGCAGTGCCTTCTCCTGTGCGTGGTGTGTGTAGCTCTACTTCTAGTGTAAATATAAGACTACGTTTTAGTGAGCACTTAGAAGCGCTAAGCATTTAACACATATAATTTCATTAAATTTTCACAACACTGCCATGATATAGGTACTATTATTGTCCCCATTTTTTTTTTTGGTCACGCCGTGCAGCTTGTGGTAACTTAGTTCCCGACCAGGGATTGAACCTGGGCTCTTGGCAGTGAGAGCTCAAAGTCCTAACCACTGGACTGCCAGAGAAGTCCCCTATTGCCCCCATTTTAGAGATGGGGAAACTGAAGCACGGAGAGTGTAAATAATTTGCCCAAGGTCAAGGTCATATAACTAGCAAGTGGAGAGACACTTAATAAGTATCTGTTGAATGAATATTTGAATCTCTCTGTGTAAAGCTCCCAGATGACTTTCAAGAGAAGCTGTAAATTTGTAAGGATTATATAATTCAAATAGGGGAAAAAAGAGAAAATAATAACATAACAAAAGAAAAAAATAACATAAAAACCTATGAGTTGGACCAGTACACTGTAAATGCCTCCAATTATAAACCCCCAAAGGTCGAAGTAACCATTCCAAAAATAAAAAGCAACATGTCATTCTAATGATATATTTAACTGCTAATAAGTGATTCAGAAAGATGTTAAGACTTTGATTATAAAGAAGGCATCTCTAAAAACTTTGATATGAAAGAAGAAAAAGGTTACATAATCTTATGGATACATGTACACGATTAGTTGGTCAAAACATTGCATTTAATGTAGTGTTTCCTGCGAACTTCCATATTTCAAAGCTGTAATTAAATTGATGGATGCTGTACAAGTGATGACATCCAATAACTGAGGAAATATTGTCTTTTCCATCACTGAAAAAGCACTCTTGGTGACACTGGTAGCAGCAATTTCCAATTCGGGAAAGAGATGTAGGAGAGACAACTACCTTGGACATGAAAGCTGAGAACCTAAATCTAGACGTGATGTCAGGTTCCACTGAAAATGTGGTCACATCAGATAAAGAAGAACATGGTAGAGGTGTCAAGGTGGTCAGAGAGGGTAAAGTAAGGAAACAAAAGGCAAACAGATTTTTCTTGAAATGTACTTAAAATATTAATACAATACTGCAAAGAAGTCTCTAGGTACACGTATCTAAATTTGTAACAAAATTCATACAAAGAAAAAAGTCTTGCTCATTTTAGCATTTCACATTTTTAAACTTGTAGTATGAGTGTTGTGGTGCTAAGATATTACAATTAAAATATTCTAATTTTATTCTTTCCTCTAGACCAAAGCCCTAGATCAGTACATTGTGCACTAATTTCAGTATGCTTCTACCCCAGACAATTTACACTTAAATGAGGTAGCAAATTCGTATTTCCTATAACATACTTAGGAAAACAAAACCAAAACTCATCAGGCGGTTTGAGTGATGAATAAACTATGGAATACTCCAGGCCTGAATCTTTTTCAATCAGATACAGACTAGCAAGCAGCCTGGGAAATTGATTCTCTCTGAAGCTTCTGAAAGGTTTATACTGAGTCTACCAGTGTCTTTCTATGGACTGATTCTAAACCACATGCTGGAATGCCTCTTGCAGACAAGGAAGGGTAAGGGAGGGTGACCACAGATATAGTATGGTCAGGGCAGAGTGTAAAATAAAGTTGACCTCATAGACACAGGATAAAGTCCTCTTCTTAATCATAAAGTCAACACATGACAGATCAGATTGAAACAGACAGAAACATACATCCATATATACCCACACATACATCATGTTGCCCTGAAGAGAGTTAATGGCCTCTAGTTTAGTATGACTTGACCAGCTGTACCTGGCTGAAGGTTATTAACTTATCGAGAGGATAATATTCAGTGTCTGAGAGGCATAATTTTGCCCTTTGACGCTAAGGATGATCAAGGTGAAGGGACTTTGCCGATGAACGTGAGTGTTTTAGGTCTTCGGGGTAAATAATCTTTACAGAGGAGAAGCTATATTTGGTGAGGGACTCCTCTCATTGTCAACTAGCTCTTTTTACTCTAAACTCTCATCAGCAATCTGGAGATAAAATTAACTTGCTAATGAGAATTAGCAATGCTTATTTTTATGAACAAATTTCTGCTCAGGATTTCACATCAAACTCCTACGAGTTTGGGTAACAGCAGTGATGATGATGATGATGATGATGATGATGCAGCATTAGGATGTTTTGATTACAAACATAGGAACCTCAATTCAAAAGAAATACAGGGATTTATTACCTTGTATAAGGAATCCCAAGCTACTAAGGCTCCAGGGTTTTAGGCTCACACATGGCATCATGGGACCCAATTCTTTTTCCTTCCAGTGTGCTATTCTTGGTGTGCTGTTAACAACCTGCATGGCTTCAAGGTGGCTGCAGGTGTTCCTGTCACTGCATCCTTATATACCGATGGCCAGAACTGTGCGTGTGCATATACAGTACTCTTTCGTCACAGGGTCTGTGTCACAGGTCAGAACTGGTTGACATGGATGTCATGGAAGCCAAGGGGAATGGAGGTAACATGATTAGCTTGGGATAATCTATATTTAGCTCTTGAGAAATGAAGCCAGCCTCTCAGCTGGTCGAGGTTCTTTATCTAGTGATGGGATTTAAACCCTGCCCCTACAGGACTACTGCGATTTTTCAACAATAACTTTCACAGTTGAATATAATGGAATTAGAAGAACTCTAGACATCTCCTGAGTTCCACTTATAGCCTTTTGTTTTTCCACACTGTGTAGCAGTAACTATTTCCTTCTGGTGATCAGACTCAGTCACTTCAACCACAACATAATTATCTGCCCTCATACCTTTTTAATTTTTTCCTTTTGGTCTCTTTGCTCAGTGGCAGGAGGACTGAAATGGCAAGAAGGCAGCCTCCTCAGGCAGCTTGAATTGTTGTGCCCCTGGTGTCAATATTCCTGCCTTGAGTATTAAGGTCTCTAAACCAGCAGAGCCGCAGAAATAAGGGAAGCAAAATCACAAATTTTTCAAGTGGCTCACTAGTGAAAATAGTGTTGCAGATGCTTGGATGCCTTCCCAAAGGCTGTTTCGCTCCTTCACCGCTTCTAGCATCTCAGCCACAGTTGCTAAATCATGTTAGGTCTAAGCCAATCACATAACCCTTTCTATTCTGTTCTCTACTGGTCTACGGGTGTTCATGTGATTCAGTTCTCATGAACTGAAGGCTCCCGAAAAGAATTCTTTCTCTCTAATAAGCATAAGGAATTTGAAGAGGGAGTTTGCCCCCTTTCTTTGTGCTGAGGGTACTTTCATATGAGAATGTGATATCTTGAGTAGTGGCAGCTACTTTGTTATCAAGAGAGGGCAAAAGTCAACTCACTGAGGTCCCATGATGAGATCACTGTATCACTGAAATAACTCTGGGACACCCATTCTGGGTGTCTTCTGAAGTAAATAAGTTTACATGGTTTAAGCCATTATTAGGTTCTTTGTTCTTTCAAGCCAAAAACACCCTAGATGAAACATACAGGGAAGGTGGGTACTATAGGTAGCAGATCATACTGAGTGGGGCAGCCCAGTGCAGGGCACTGAGGAGCCAATTATTCCTATATATATTTTATTTATTTATTTATTTATTTATTATTTTTTAACATCTTTATTGGAGTATAATTGCTTTACAATGGTGTGCTAGTTTCTTCTGTATAACGAAGTGAATCAGCTATACATACACATACCCATATTTCCTCCCTCTTGCATCTCCCTCCCACCCCTCTAGGTGGATACAAAGCACCAAGCTGCTCTCCCTGTGCCATGCGGCTGCTTCCCACTAGCTATCTATTTTACATTTGGTAGTGTATATATGTCCATGCCACTCTCTCACTTCGTCCCAGCTTACCCTCCCCCCTCCTTGTCCTCAAGTCCATTCTCTACATCTGCATCTTTATTCCTGTCCTGCCCCTAGGTTCATCAGAGCCATTTTTTTTTAGATTCCATATATATGTGTGAGCATACGGTATTTGTTTTTCTCTTTCTGACTTATTTCACTCTGTATGACAGTCTCTAGGTCCATTCACCTCACTACAAA
Organism: Mesoplodon mirus; assembly: GCF_964341445.2. Lineage (NCBI taxonomy): Eukaryota > Metazoa > Chordata > Mammalia > Artiodactyla > Ziphiidae > Mesoplodon > Mesoplodon mirus. The sequence goes on along the minus strand of NC_138976.1, from coordinate 226,585,418 downwards.
TAACTCAATTTTGTTTCTTTTTATGGCTGAGTAATATTCCATTGTATATATGTGCCACATCTTCTTTATCCATTCATTTGTCATTGGACACTTAGGTTGCTTCCATGTCCTGGCTATTGTAAATAGAGCTGCAATGAACACTGTGGTACATGACTCTTTTTGAATTATGGTTTTCTCAGGGTATATGCCCAGTAGTGGGATTGCTGGGTCATATGGCAGTTCTATTTTTAGGTTTTTAAGGAACCATACTGTTCTCCATAGTGGCTGTATCAATTTAAATTCCCACCAGCAGTCCCAAGAGGGTTCCCTTTTCTCCACACCCTTTCCAGCATTTATTGTTTGTAGACTTTTTGATGGTGGCCATTCTGACCGGTGTGAGGTGGGATCTCATTGTAGTTTTGATTTGCATTTCTCTAATGATTAGTGATGTTGAGCATCCTTTCATGTGTTTGTTGGCAATCTGTATATCTTCTTTGGAGAAATGCTTATTTAGGTCTTCTGCCCATTTTTGGATTGGGTTGTTTGTTTATTGATATTGAGCTGCATGAGCTGCTTGTAAATGTTGGAGATTAATCCTTTGTCAGTTGCTTCATTTGCAAATATTTTCTCCCATTCTGAGGGTTGTCTTTTGGTCTTGTTTATGGTTTCCTTTGCTGTGCAAAAGCTTTTAAGTTTCATTAGGTCCCATGTGTTTATTTTTGTCTTTATTTCCATTTCTCTAGAGGTGGGTCAAAAAGGACCTTGCTGTGATTTATGTCATAGAGTGTTCTGCCTATGTTTTCCTCTAAGAGTTTTATAATATCTGGCCTTACATTTAAGTCCTAGATATATTTTAGTTCATAATATTAGCTAAGAACTTAGGCATTCTCTCTTTCTTCATGCTATGAGGCACTGTTCAAAGTATACCCATTTTATTGTCAACCTGGCTCAGGTTCTACTATCTACAGCTTAAGTTTATTCCTGAGAGACTGATCTAATTTCGGTGGAAAGATAAAGTCAGACTTCTAGACCTGTAGAACTAAGGATAAAACCTCAAAAGACAGTACGTTTGCCCAACTAAAAAGCATCTAGTGGCCTTTCAACCTTCCCTGGGAATGCTCCTGTTTCAGGAGACGTAATAGAGTTAGTGTAGAGAACGAGATACCAAGAATATAATGATGAATGATCTGTTCCAAGTTATTTGACATGGATACTTAATCAATGTCTACATGTAGTTACTTGAATACAACATTGTTATCAGGTTTGTTGTCCTACTCTTACTTTCCAAACTAACGTTTTCCTTAACATGTTAGACTACAGTCAAAATACAGAACATGAATAAAGCTCTTGGTTGTCAAGACTCAACTCTGTTTTATTTTATCTTTTTGTAATTAATACTCTCAGACCAAAGAAAAGAGAACAAACAATTATAGATCCATACACTTTCAATAAAAAGAAGATTACAGGTAAAATAAATATCAGGTAGCTGTCAGTGAACAACAGGATATTTCAATCATTCAAGCCAGGTGTCTATTCATTTAAGAACACATATTCATTTACACATAGAAAGACTGCAGATAATCTACACTAGCGTATCTCAGAATGTGTTCCCTGGAATGTTACTTTATACTCCCCACGCCCCGCCCACCTGCCAAAAAGACACTATGTCAAATAAACCTGCATAATACGGCACACAATACCCTCCTCGTAGATATTCACAATGTGCATCAGTATATTAGAGGCTTTGACAAGTTATTCTGTAAATGAGCCGACTAATCACAACCTATCATGGTCAAATTTACTAGACTTGGGAAATCCTTTGACTATGTCCATTATCCTGTGGAATAATTATTACAAAGAATACATTTGGGAAATGTGTAAATTCTGGTGATATCAGGGTTTTGTATCTCCAGGAACACAAGTTATTTTTCATCATTGTTTCTATGCTATGAAGTAACGGCAATGAATGTTTTGCTGCAGTATACTGGAGCAAAAAGTAAGATTTAATATATGAGATATTGTAAAATCTGAGTATAAACCTGAGTTCTTTTCTATAATGGAGAACTCCTCCAAATTTCCTGTTTATATTTTAGCTGGTCCAACAACAAAAAGAAGATGATATCTCAAAAACAGTTTGTGCATACATTTCCATCTAAAACATATGCTTAGGTCAAATTTAAAATGTTTCTTCTAATAGATTCTATTCCAGATCAATCTAATAGAATGCACACAATTGTATGCATGTGGGTCTTTCAATATGAACACAGGAAAAATGTGCTTACATAGTTGTAAAAAAGACTTCTTTTACCTGACCCCAATGAGGATATAATTTTTTAAATTTATAAACATATTTATAGAAATATGAATAAAAATAAACCTATAATATAAAGTTAAACCACATTCACTACCAATTTCAGAAACTCTAGTTTTAAAAATAACTATGTCAAGAAATAGTTTAATACTAAATGGAGCACAGGGAATATAGCTTACTGGTTGATAAGTAAAATTACTTTATTATAACACTGCTGTGGAATAAAATCACACACGTAACTTGTACATGCAGGGGAAATACAGCCTAATGTAAACAGATGGTTTTTAGCACATTCCTTTACTAGAATGTGGTCACCTGCCACAAAGTACACAAGCTCATGCATAAGATCAAGACTTTACATACAGCTGAGATCACAATGTCATGCATATAACAGCAGCGTGCTAGACAATCGTACCACAAACTGTGCGGAAGTTCTCCCCCACCCCATAAGCCACTGCCAGCAGCTGCTGTGGAGTTTGGTTACCCATATCCGTGACATGAACGATGTCCTTTGGAGAATCTCGTTCCCTGTGGCTGTAAGTATTCTTATTTTTATAATATTTTAATGATGCTTGCTATCAAAATGTTAAGTACAGAACTAGAAATTATGGAAAAGTAGACTTGTTACAATACTGAACAATTATATACATCTTATCTCAGGTACTTATAATAAACACCACTTACATTTAAGCATATCATCAAAAATAATTTACTTCTCAGGCTTAAATGAACCCAAATAACACATCTGATGACAGTGCTCCAGTGAAGGGGGAAAAAAAATCAACCTCCATAAAGTACTTCCTGATTGCTAGCACTAAAAAATCATGGCAAGAGTCATTCTAAGACCTGGCTAAAGTATGACTCATTGTAGGTAAGTTCTATATAAAAACACCTATTAGGATAATCTTTCAATTATATTTTGGTTGGATAAACAACCAAATTGATATTGATTATTTATTAGTCAATGAAAGCAAGTGTGGAATAGCTATCAAAATACTTCTCATTTCCCTGCACCTACAAGTGTACTTCAATGTCCTTCCACGCCTATTTATGTCCTAAGTATATTCTGGTAAAGAGAGAATTCTATTTTGTTATTAGGCGACAGCTGCTTGCTGAGTTACTGATGTTCATAAAAGCATAGAAGCAGAATTCTGGAACCAAAAGTCACTTGGGATGGTTCAGTTCCATGCCGCCTGGCAGCAGTATGTGCCCCTTTCAAAACAGTAAATTCAATACTTCTGGAATGCTCCAGGATATCCCTGAATCAGGCCAGGGAGTAAAGACAAAAATACAGCCAACTCTCAATAACAATGGTAGGTAGGATGGATAAGTAAAAATCTGAAGATCTAAAAATCTTATTTCAATTAGTAAATTGAATCCCCTCTTTAAGTTAATATTTGACTGAAATTTTTTAACATTTTTTTGCCAGATAAAAAGAGGACTTTAATTTTGCCTCTTTTCTCTGCCCCCCTCCACCCAAACACTCTAGAGGAGGTGTAACAAGAACTCTATAGTCTGATATATGTAGCTGCAAAGATGGAAACAAACATATTCTGACATCTAGCTTTTCCAATTTAGATATTTAAAACTACCCATATCATATTCTAGTATATAAGGGCCTATCTACAGTTTCATCTTTGCATAATAAGGATGCTTTATAACTTGTTTAAAAATTGGTCCTCCCTTAGCGAGGAATGACTACTTACCATAACCAATATGGGCAGTCACATCCAACTTGTTTGACTTTGAAAACTTATAACTCAGTACTTACCAAGTCACACTTTCCTTAGAATGTAACATTTGCAAGCGATATGAATTGAAGATGACAGTTTTACTCAACATTGGAGTTAATTCATGACTGGAGCCAGTATGCCTGGATGAACTGGGCATAAGACAGGGCCTGTAACAGCTGCCTTTCCTGATTCCTGCATATCTGGAGTAAAACACTGTACTACTCTGCCTCAGGTCTTCTCCAGTAATCGTCATTCAATTAACTCAAGATACTGATGCAAAATATTTCTTATTATATCGCTAGTCATACAACCGTTTTAATTAGCAACATCCATATTATATTGGTTTCAAATGTGTAATTGGAACTTTAACTTCTTATAAATCATTCTACTTTCATTAAAAGTATCAGTCTTCTATTCACTGAAAGTAAAAACTGCTTATAACATATTTGCTTTATAACATATATACTTGGTTGTATTTGGGCTAAGACTTAACTGATGATGTATATGTATTAGTAAACCTTTGTAGCAGTGTTATATTTTTATTCATGTACAAGAAAAATTTAACAGAGAAATCATATATAATAAGCAAAAGTCAATTTAATTTCAAAATGTCATTTGTGTTATTATGTGCATATTTATAAGATCAGTAGTTCTTTAATATGAACTAATATTAATTAAAGAATATTAATATTAAGGTAACTAGGGAGTCCTTGATACCTCTACAACAAATGAAGAAAGTTGGTTTTTGAAAATTAAATAAATAAGATAACTGCCAGATAAATTTTTCCATAGAAAATGATCCACCCATAAGTATTAGTTCTGAGTGTTACATAATTTCTATTAGATTTCTAAGAGTAAGTCTAGTAGATACTTAAACATTTCTGAAACTCTGAATCTTTCCAGAATATATTAAAATAAGAACAGGGGTAAGGGGGAATCAGAGAAAGAACTGTCTTCACATTTTGATCACTCATATGTTATGTTAAGAAATAATTAAATAATTAATTAATTTCAAACAGTTCTTTTTGCTTCTCCCACTCTCCCTGCTCTCTATTTGTGTTTGCTTATTGTCTTTAGAAAAAAGAATTAAAGAATTAATGCAAAATTATTCAGTTTTATAACAGAATCTATAAGTTGTTTCTATGCCATCATGTATGAGATTGTTAAAGGCATTATTTAAAGACCTTTTGATGTGTCACAAACTAGAAAAATGTCCTTTGTGATTACCTCTGATAAAAATAGCATTGTTTCTAAATGGAAATGATGAAACAAAGAAAATGCTGCAGATAAAGTTTGATGAACATATTTTGTGCTCTCGACTTATAATGTAGCAGTATCTCAACCAAGTCCAGTGGCGGGCTGCACATATGTCATGGAAGCTGCCATACAAAGTGAGCAGGTAGCAAGATCAGAACATGACATGGTAAGGTAAAAAGAAATGACTAAGTCACATAGCAATAACTTCAAATACAGGGCTTTGCAGTGATTGAAAAGTCATGTTCAGTGACTTGTAATTTACTTGCAAGTTTATTATGTTGGAAAGCTGCAGCAAGATAAAGTTCAACCGTTACAAAATATTCAAATTCTTCACTTACCTCATCTGGGTTGGCATTAAAGGTGAGGCTGCCTTCATCCAGCTGCATGTACAATTTTCTAAAAGAAAATCCTAGAGGTGGGTTCTTATTGTATATGGAACAGTGACCCCAAGTGGATTTACACAACCTGTAAGATAAAATCAGACGAGAAAACATGACTATATTGAATTTTTCTAAGTTAAATATGTATATATATGATAAAATAGTGATATGAAATAACATAAAATTGGATTTTACAGCTCTAAAGTATAAAATGTTTACTTTTATACTTGTTTTATTTGTTTACCAGAATAAGATAGACAAATGCCTTCAGTTTAGCAATTTTGACAGCACTTAATAAATGTGAGTTACAAATATTAGTAATATTTGTGAGTCCTACTGAAGTTAAACATAAATAATGATGATGATGATGATAGCCAACATTTACCAAGTGCTTACTAGATGCCAGGCACTATTTAAAGCATTTTAATAGTATTAACTTGCTCAGTCTTTACAACAATCCCATGATTTGGTGCTACAGATAAAGAAACAGACACCATAAAAAAGCTGCCCAGGGAAACACAGCTTGATCTGAATCCAAGGAGCTTACTCCTGAGTTTGCAAGCGGAGCACAGGCTCCGGACGTGCAGGCTCAGCGACCATGGCTCATGGGCCCAGCCACTCCAGGGCATGTGGGATCCTCCAGGACCGGGGCACGAACCCATGTTCCCTGCATCGGCAGGTGGACTCTCAACCACTGCGCCACCAGGGAAGCCCCTGAGTTTGCAATCTTAACCAAGAGTTTAAACAGAATTAAGCAAGTATGTGCTCTATTGCAAAATACAACTGAATTGGTGGAAGGAGGAAGGTTGCTGGCCAGAGGGAGAAATAGTAATGCTATAACTTCAATACTTAAATGAAAAGTTGTAACATTAAGTTTAGCAGTTTTTAAGATACTGCTTCAAAATGCTGGTTCTTTACTATCACAGCTATATACGATTGTTTACAAAATCTGTAATACTTAAAATGCTAATGGTTCATACCTCAAAACACACTGTTTCTACACACTGGTGTACCTGTTTCCAACTCTGTTTGAGGCATTAGCTACTGGTTGTTATTTGAAAGCTAATGTTTCATGTTATTACAATGCTTGGAAATTCTGGATGTATTCATCCAGAAAGTGAACCATAGTTTCACTTTCTGATATTCATCATTGATTTTTGGCTCAAACTTCCTTCTTTTCTCACACACACAGCTTACAAGAAAACAAAAAAGTTAACCGTCTTAGCCTGTAACATCAAAATTTCTGAGGATAGTGGGTAAAATATCTAATTTTATATGGGAATATCTTCTTAATAGTTAATTTACATCCTTGCATTATTTTTACCAACCAAATGAAATCACTGATTTCGTAACGAGTTTAGTAACTTGTTTAGAAAATTATCAATATTTTAGCAGTGTCTTTAATCTAGTCCCATAGCTTTTGATTTTATTACTAAGCTACATGAAAGCAATAGAACCTCTCAACATCCAAATTAAAAAAACAAAAAATAAAAAACTAAGCTAGCCTTTAATTTATCACTAAGAAAAAAAAATCCAAGCGTCAGATATATAGGCATAATTATGTGGTAAACACTAAAGGAAGCATTTCTTTTAAAAATGAACAATCCGAATTTAAATCCCAAATGAAAACTACATTCTGATTGAGTTCATATAAGCATAAACTCTTCTCCAAAGTTCAAATATAGGATCATAAATTAAGTTTGATGGGAATATTAAAGTGTAGAAAAGAGGTTATAAATAAAAGTGAGCCAGTTTTAAAGTACTTTTCTTTCCTCTTACACCAAACAATTAAAAATTAATAACTATACTTTAAACATTACTAATAGAATTTCCTCTCACTTCCACAGTAACTTCATTATGACAAGACAAGGGAAGAATAACAAGATGATATTGATGATTTTTAGCTATTTGAAGGCTGAGAAATGAACTACATAATTAATACTATAATTCTATAGCATCGGGAAGCCCGAGTTAAAAATGTCATTGTTGGTAATACATTTTTACTAAAGTTTGGCTATTTAGATAATTGATTCTCTCCATAGATTTTCACTGAAAAATGGTTTTAAAGTCTCAAAAAACTTGTTTTTAGACATGTTTTACTCTGTTCAGAAGTTTCATTTTAAAATAATGGGACTTAAATAAACTTTGGTAAAGAATGCTAGAAAACCCAAGATTCAATGATTCATTTTCATGACTCATGTATAAAATCTATTAAGGAGTAACTTAGGTTCCATAGATTCTATTGCACCAAAAGTTCTTAGATTTATAGCTTAAATTTAACCTGGTAAAATAGCTGCTGAAATTTCTACAGTCTACTTTCACTTCAGCAAGTAGATTATCTCTTTGCTTTCTAGTATTTGCCTAATTCATTGAACAAATAGTGGTTAGAAAATATAAAAAGTAAATGAAATATTCACCAGTTAAAGTTTATGCTAACAAGCAGCACCACCACCCCCCCAAAAAACAAACAAACAAACACAAAAAACAAAAAACCCACGACCTGTAGGCAAGATTCTACTTAGAGCTACCTGGATCAAACATGGTGGGCTGAACTTACCCTTGCCAGAGAAGTTCATCATTGGCCAGGTCCTGCCAAACACAGGAAGCTAAGCAGAGGTCAGTTGCATTCAGGTAGGACAAGATGGTAAAGCTTAGCTCGGGAGGCAACATTTCCAAATTAATGAATCCTTCCTGTTCTTTCGATTTCCTTGTCTTCAAAAGATGATATATATCAATGCCCCCTTGGACTTGTTTGCGATTACTGGTGTTAGAAATGCTGCTGGCAGCCATCCTCCTGCCCTGCTCTCTGCTGAGGTAGCCTTGCTCACTGTAGCCTTCCTGCTGTAGCTGCTGGTTTCTGGCCACTCTCCACAGCCCCTGACCCATCTGCAAGCCTGGGAGAAAGCCAGAATGGAGTAAGAAGGCGACATTAAAAAAGTAATCCACCTTTCCCTGCGGTACAACAAGTCTACATGAAGCATTCATTTATCAGAATGAACATTGCTCATTAAAGCATATTAAATGGAGTAGGAAGTTACAAATAGTTGGAACACAGTAAGTATGAAACTTGGATGGAGAACTATTTAGTTTGATTATCACCTTTATCTCACTTTGCTAACCACTTTTAAAGTCCACAGGTGACATGTTCATTTTTCACAAGGTAAGATTTAAAAGTTACTGACGTCTTAAAGACTCTTACAAATTATAATTATGTGGACTTATGGGCCAGTATTAAATACAACTCTGATCAGAGCACAGGACTTCACTTAAAAGACCTGTACACCCTGCTTTTTATCACAACCCAGGCTAAGCTAAGCTAGGCCCTTTTAACCAAATTCCCAGATGCGTAACAGCTGTGAAACAGGCGTTTTGTTTAATTCTTGCCAGTCTGCTCTTAAGTTGTATGCTGTAATAAAATGTAACATAGGCCCTGAAGTCTAATTCAGAAACCTTATAAATTAGACACGTAGGACTCCACGATAAAGAGCTCAGTAACGACTCTCTGGTTCTGTTGCTGCTTTAAATACAAATCATAATTTAGACTAATTTTCCAGTTCTTCTCCAGGAGCCCTATGGACTCCTCAGAGGTACCTGGGAAAAGGCAGGAGAAGGGATGGGAGTGCTCTGGCCTCTGCTCTCTCCACTTGACCTCCAACCAAAGTAGCTCTACATTTATCTCTTACAAATATCAGACTTCCTCATATACAAATATTTAGAAGACTATTGGCCTAGACTTTCTATTTCACTTGGTTTTGCAAATAAGTAACTTTCCCTGGGCAAATAAATTCACTGAGAAAAATGAAATTAGGAAGAGCTTTTAACTAACACAAATAATTATTTTCATCATCTCTTTTACAAACAAAATATTCTTGTTTTAAAAGCCCAAGTTGACTACTGGGACGTGTGTGTTTTAAAAATTTGGAGGAAGAAATGGATTTTTGTTCAAAATCATTAAAATAAATTTCATAGCATGACCTAACCTTAAAATATGGTTTTAATTGGCTGCTTACAATAAGGAGTAATAATCAAAAAAAATAAAAAAAGCAACCCCTCCCCAAGCCCACTGGTGACCAGAAATTCTGAAAATTATTAGGAATAATTTGAAAATTGAGTAGCATTTCAAAGAATGTCACCGATTATTTTTTCAGTATTTAAAAAGGCATGTATATTTATTGAATTATTGTCTAGTAGTTGGATAATGGCCACTGTAACAGGCTACTTGTTGATTAAAACAGAAAAAACAGTCCAGGATAATTTTTCACTCTTTGTCCTTACTGTGAACTGCTTGGAAATCCAAAAGCTTAAGCTATAAAGAGATGCGGGAGGGAGGATACGGAGAGAAGGAACATATTAATAATTTTTAAATGTGGGGAAATTTGTTTTTACAAAGAAACCACAAAAGGTAGTAACTTTCCCTCCCTATGACACATACCACCATAATGGTAGCAGTTCCTGAAGTAGTGGTTAAGCTACGAATAACTAAATTCTTATTTTCTATTAGAATGATTGAAATCCCAAACTGACAACACCAGATGCTGGCAAGGATGTGTGAATTCAAAATGGTACAGTCACTTTGGAAGACAGTTTGACAGTTTCTTACAAAAATAAACATACTTTTACCATATGGTCCAGCATTTATGCTCCTTGGTATCTACCCAAGTAAGTTGGGAACTCATGTCCACACAAAAACCTGCACACAAACCTGCAGCTTTAGTCATAATTACCAACGCTTATAAGCAATCAAGTTGTCCTTCAGCAGGTGAATGGATAATTTACTGTGGTACATCTAGACAATGGAATGTTTAGTGCTAGAAAGAAATGAGCTATCAAGCCATGAAAAGATATGGAAGAAACTTAAATGCATATTACAAGTGAAAGCAGCTGATCTGAAAATGCTATGTAATATGTGATTCCAATTATAAGACATTCTAGAAAAGGCAAAACTACAGACAGTAAATTAACACAGAAAAAAATACAGAATATCAACAAAAATTTATAAGGAGCTATAAGTTTCCTTAATGTTTAAATATACTATGTTATGTTACAACATAAGTACAACTTAATTTTGACACAAAAGGCTCATAAACATTTTAAAATTTTTATCATAGCCATTTCTCTGTTTATCTTAGCAAGAAAATATCTAGAAATTGAACTGAGTGCTCAGCTCACCCAGTATATCTGTTGTCATTTTAGATAATTATATTTATTCTTCTCTTTTGCATTTGCAGCACTAAAGGTAAATAATCAAACGTGGTGACTGTGATGTCTGAAGCCTCAAGATTTAAGGCATTTAACATCAGTTTTGTATGTACTTTCCCTACAACATCTTTCTAGTGACATATGGGTAGGCAGCTGTTGTTACTCTCAGGGATGTTGCTAGTGGAACACAGAATCAGGGTGACTTCCCTAGGCTCTGGACTTTAATGGGGATCACTTAAATAGAGCACTGGATAAAGTGATTCGGAAAGCATCCAGCAGGCAGAAAAGAGGTGAAGCCAACAGCTGGTTCTTAGGATTAAAAAAAGTTGATCGGGAGGGTGGAGGTTTGAGGCTCATCTACATGTGATTCAGACAAAGAAAACTGCATTTTCTATTCTTCTACTGCTAAATAAATATTCTTCTACTGCAAATTACCCTTGTGGGATGTCTTTTTCCCTTTAAAGCAGTTCTTGATATGGAGCAAAAACACAGTATGATAAATCACTTGAGAAGGATTACTATCATATATTTATCCTTCGGAGAAAGGAAAGCGTGTCTACAGTGTTCCACCCCACTCCCAGTCTTCCTTAGGGTAATAGTGGTGTGGAATGTGGATAGAACTGTCAGAAAAGTGATAAAACTCTCAAAAAGACAGGAGATCCACGACAGAAGTTGTGAAGCGAGTCACGGAGGGAGCCTAGTGCTGTGGACTCTGAAGTTGAACAGACTTCAGTTCAAATCCTGACTCCACTGATGAGCGCTTACAGGACCTTGGGGAATTTACTTGACTAGTCTAAGCTTTCGTTTCCTCATATTTAAGGTGATAATTTGCATATAATATAGTGGTAATACATATAGCTCAGAGGGCTGTTGTATTAAATATTACATATAAAGTGCACTTCACAGCTAATAATAAAATGTTAGCTCATTTGTTTTGACAAAACCATATTTTCACAGAGTGAAAATGATGAGCATTTCAGTAAAACTTATTGAATGATACTTCAATTATCACATAAAAGAGACCCATGAGTGAGTCTACACTGATGATCACTAAATATTACATAAAGAAAGGAAAGCTCTTCCTTATTGTAAAATTCTGAATAATGAGTTAGAAAAATCATCATTTAACTACCATCATAGAAAAACTAATTCTTAAGGAAAGAATTATCAGTGGGTGCTGAATCTGGAGTTTGATAAAGAATGGAAGATTTACAGAGTCTCAAAGTACCTCCCTACATATATTAATTACATTACATTAATTACAAAAAGAAATTAAGAAATCAGACAATATTTAACCAAGTGTTCAAACTTAACATTTACCAATAAGAGACAAACGGACATATATGCCTCTCTGGACATGATACCCTGAGAGGGATAGGACATATATGCCTCTCTGGACATGATACCCTGAGAAGGATATAACAATTATACAGTACCCCGGCCAAAAATGTATAACCTTTATCTAATCATGAGGAATATCAGAGAAACCCAAGAGTCTATAAATAATCCTTTTTTTCCTTCAAAATTGCCAATGCTGTGAAGATAAAGAAAGGAATCATTCCAGATTAAAGGAGACTGAAAAATATGACATCTAAATGGAGTGCATGGACTGGATCTTAGAGTGAAAAAAAAAGTGCTAGAAAGGGCATTATTGGGATAACTGAAAAACTAGACATACGGGCTGTAGATTGGATAAAAATACTTATATGAATGTCAACTTTTCTGAATTTGATAACTGTACAGCGGTTTTGTCAGAGTATATTCTTGTTCTTTAGGAAAAAAACTGAATTATTAAGGCATAATATATAAGACAGTCTCAAATGGTTCAGAAAAACAGAAACATCTGTCTCTATACAGAGAGAATGTTAATGCAATGTTGCAAAATGTTTAAAATTGGTGAATCTGGGTAAAAGGTACACACCAGTTATTTTTATTAATCATACAACCTTTCTGTAAACATAAATCTCCTGATTGAGGAATCCAAGCATGTGAAATTTAAAAATAACTGAGTTTGATGTGCACTAAATATAAGAATTACTGCCCTAAGAGCTTAGCGTCATACAGACTGAAAACCATCACTAAGGAGATAAATGCTCAGCATCACAGTTTAAGAGTAGTAGGAGACCCCTGTCAAGGCAAACATCAAAATAGTAAGAATTATTCTTGTCAGTTGTGATAGAAAATTTTCTTTTAAAGGCTGAAGAAGTATTTTTAAAGAACATAGGGGTAAAAAATACCCTTTTAACTTTGCGTGTGCAGATTTAAGGCTTGGAATTCCTGGCTGTGTTCCCTCCTTTCATACATAACATTATGTGCACAATATTTTTAACATAATATTTAATAATATAAATATTAAACCATAATATTGTTTTTGTACTATAAACCACAATTTATTTAGTACTTACTCTATGCCAAGCATTGTGGAAGTTTTGATACATTATCTCATTTCTGTCCTCAAAACAACCTTCATAGGTAGGTATTATTCTAATTTTATAGCTGAAGAAATAGTGACTCAGAGAGGTTAAGCAACTTTGCCCAAGATCTCAGAGCCGGCAAATGGAAAACTTAGGATTCCATCTCAGGTCTATCTGAGTCCAACGGTTAGTCTTAACCACCAAACCTTATGCCCAGAACTGGCAAAGACGATCCACCATCTGCTTCTTCATCACTAGCCCTCATCTCTTCTCCCTCTGTCACTGCTTATTACCTCCATGCTGCTCCCAGCTGCAGCCTCTCTTTAGGCTACTGTTCTTGTGGAAAGCACATACACTTTGACGTGAAAAAAGATCTGGTTCAGACTCCCACACAGAATCTGTTTAGCTTATAGTCTGTGGTACTCATTTTCCTCACCAGATAAACAGTGAATAAGTCTAATCCCATGGAATTTAAAGGGGTTAAGAGAACCTAAGCCATAGGGAATTTATCATAACAGGTGGTTTTGTAGTCACCACTCAGTCCCCTTTAAATGATAACTCTCATTTATTTTGGTTCTCCCATTTCAGAGTACACCTGGTTATTCTGGACCTAATGATCTGAGTAGTTATAATCCTGCTTCCAAATTCCATTAATTGAGGATCTGTGAATTTGGAGATGCCATTTACCTTTGCTAGGAGAAAAAAATAACAACTAGTAAATATATAAAGTTAGAAGAAACTAACTTTGCTTAGGCTGACACTCTTAGCTTGGCAAATAAGGTCAAGTATTTAGTTACCAGTCAGTGATAACAGAGATACCTTTTTGGCAGTTAAGTACTACCATCATCTTTAATCACTATAGACATGTTTCTAGAAATGAAAACTTTAAGACTTCATGGGAAGATTCAACATATCAAGAGTCCTTATGGCGGTATAACAAAATAAATCGATTAATAAGAAAGTTCTACTCTAGATCTTTATGACATCTCCACATCCCAGGATCTTGAATTATAAAGAGCTTTACGGATAGAGTGTCAGTTTCTTGTATCTTTGAAATCAATGTTACAACTGTTGAGATCTATATTTTTAAAACATATTTCTTGATTATAAAATACGAATTATGGGCTTCCCTGGTGGCGCAGTGGTAAAGAATCTACCTGCCAATGCAGGGGACACGGGTTTGAGCCCTGGTCCAGGAAGATCCCACATGCCACGGAGCAACTAAGCCTGTGCGCCACAACTACTGAGACTGCGATCTAGAGCCCGCGAGCCGCAACTACTGAGCCTGCGTGCCACAACTACTGAAGCCCGTGCGCCTAGAGCCCATGCTCTGCAACAAGAGAAGCCACCACAATGAGAAGCCAGCGCACCACAACGAAGAGTAGCCCCCGCTTGCCGCAACTAGAGAAAGCCCATGCACAGCAACAAAGACCCAATGCAGCCAAAGATAAATAATAAATAAATTAAAAAATAAAATAAAACACGAATTATTCAAACATATGTTCCTTAAGATGACAATAATTTTGGAACTCACCTATCATACTGTGCTTTATTATTGTTTATTAAAAATTTAAAAATATATACAGGTAGTCCTTGCCTTGTACAGTACCAAGCTAACTACTGGATGACAGTTCCATGGGACTGTGCACAGCAAGGCCATAGTTCTAACACTCATGCATTTCAGTTTACATGGTACTGTTCAGAGTAAGAACTGCCTGTAAGTACTAAGATGGGGGACTAATTCAACACAATAGGCTACATGGAAAAATCCAATACCAAACACAGTGCCTTAGACCTACAAAGCACTCAGTAAATATTTGTTGACTGCAAGAATGGATGAATGGTGAACAATAAGAAAAACTGAATTAGATGAACCTCGACCTAAATATCACATCTTTCAAAAAATCATCAGAATGGATTATAGACTTATATGTAAAGCATAAAAGAATAAAACTTTTAGAAAAATACAGAGAAGGAAATCTTAGGGATCTATGTCTAGGCAAAGAGAGTTCATCAAAAGTACGATCCATAAAAGTAAAAGTTGATAAAGTCGAACTCATCAGTATTAAAACTTTTGCTCTTTGAAAGCCCATGTGAGGAAGACAAAAACACAGGCTATAGACTGAGAGAAAATATTTCCAAACCACATATCTGACAAAGGACTAGTATCAAGAATATATAAACAATTTTCAAACTCAAAAGCAAAAAATCAAACAATTCAATTAAAAAATGAACATAATATTTACAATAGCCAGGACATGGAAGCAACCTAAGTGGCCATCAGCAGATGAATGGATAAAGATGTGGCACATATATACAATGAAATATTACTCAGCCATAAAAAGAAACGAAATTGAGTTATTTGTAGTGAGGTGGATGGACTGAGAGTCTGTCATACAGAGTGAAGTAAGTCAGAAAGAGAAAAACAAATACCCTATGCTAACACATATATATGGAATCTAAAAAAAAAAAAGGTTCTGAAGAACTTAGGGGCAGGACAGGAATAAAGATGCAGACATAGAGAATGGACTTGAGGACATGGGGAGGGAGAAGGGTAAGCTGGGACAAAGTGAGAGAGTGGATGGACTTATATATACTACCAAATGTAAAACAGATAGCTAGTGGGAAGCAGCCGCATAGCACAGGGAGATCAGCTCGAGTGCTTTGTGTCCACCTAGAGGGGTGGGATAGGGAGGGTGGGAGGGAGACGCAAGAGGGAGGAGATATGCAGCTATATGTATATGTATAGCTGATTCACTTTGTTATAAAGCTGAAACTAACACACCATTGTAAAGCAATTATACTCCAATAAAGATGTTAAAAAAGAAAAAATGAACATAAGACATGAACAGATATTTCGCCAAAGAGGACGTACAAATGGTACACAATCACATGATAGACGTTCAGCGTCATTACCCAGGAGGGAGGTGGGTGTAGTTATAAAAGGGCAGCACCAGGGATCCCGGTGGTGTTTGAACTGTTCAGTGTCTTGACTGTGGTGTTGGATATGTTAATCTGCACAGAATCTCATACACACAGGTACACATTTGAGCAAAAATAAACTGGGGAATTCTGAATAAGATAGGTGCAATGTATTAATGTCAATATCCTGGTTGTTGTAGTATATAATAGTTATGCAATATGTCACTGCCTAGGGAAACTAGGCAAAGTGTACAAGAGATCTCTTGGTATATTTCTTGCAACTGCATGTGTATTTACCCCAAAACGATGTGTTTATTAATGCCACTGAACTGTACACTTAAAAATGGCTAAGATGGGGCTTCCCTGGTGGCGCAGTGGTTGAGAGTCCGCCGGCCCATGCAGGGGATACGGGTTCGTGCCCCGGTCCGGGAAGATTCCACATGCCGTGGAGCGGCTGGGCCTGTGAGTCATGGCCGCTGAGCCTGCGCGTCTGGAGCCTGTGCTCCACAACGGGAGAGGCCACAACAGTGAGAGGCCCGCGTATCGCAAAAACAAACAAACAAACAAACAAACAAAAAATGGCTAAGATGGTAAATTTTATGTTATGTATATTTCACCATAATAAAAAAAATCGGAAAAAAAACAAAACAAAAACTGTAATTCTCACTGAATTGCTTTTACACAAATAAGACAAGGTATTAACATAAAATAATATTGACAGGAGCCAATAGGAAAGTCAGAAGTGAGATGAGAAAACACCTAACAATGAAAACAGACTGACACAAAACATGTGCTTGATTCAGGCTCCTTCAACTAGTTGTGAGTAGAGGGCACAATACTCAAAGCCTCACTTTCCTCACCGGTAAAAAGTGGGTTTTCAACTTGATGATCCCTAAGTTCTCTTTTTGCTATAAAATTCTATGATCCTATAAAAATGAGAAAATCCTAAAACATTAAAATAAAAGGAAGAGGTAATGGAGATGGACGTGTGTGTGCCTGTGTATGTGTATTTAGCATCTGTCCTTTCCATCTCTTTCCCCCCATGTCCATGACTTCTACAAATCACTGCTCAGGATGAGCAGATAGGGGCTCTCCAAGCATGGCTCACTTGCTAAAATCTTGTTCCTTCTTTCAAATAGCTTATGAAATCCCCTGCAATCTGCTCGTGCAGAATACACAAACTGCTGATCACAGAGCTAAACTCCCAAACAGCCTAAACTTGAAAGCAAATATCTTTTCTCATCTCTATCTACATCACAAAAGCACTTGCCCTAAATAGAATATAAACTCATTCAAGTTTCACTGGAGAATCTATGTCAATAAATGTCAGCAAAACAAAACCACAAGAAAAAAAATAAAGAAATGGGGAAAATAAATTTCTAGAAGTGGATGTATTTCATTAAAGTTGTTTTAAAATAGTAAGTAAAATAATTCAATGGAAATGCAACATGAGTTAGATGTATAATTCATAGACTTCATGTTAATGATTTTGACACATTATCATAGGTCAGCCAATGGATTAGCCTCAGTTCCCAAATCTGAATCAAAATGTAGGAAAAAAAGAGAGTTGTATCATTACATAGCAGTTGGTTAAGTAATGAACGATAAAATCATAAATTTGAATGACTAATTTCAATGCTTTGTGATCAAAGAAAAGGTAATTTCTTGGTAATTCATGTTTTTGTATTGTGAAATAAGGAAAATAACTATCTTTTAATTTATGCAATTCTAAGCACAATAAACACACAAAACATTCCCTATTAAACTGATAATAAGTGTAATAAATTACAAGGCATGGCTTAGTTTATCTAGTTATTACCATAAGATATTTTGTGAATGAAGTATTTCAACTGTGTTATTTTAGCAAGCACCTGTTTAAAATCTGGCAGACATCTAAGGGGCCAAAACTAAATTTAGCAGACATCTAAGGGCCCAAAACTGCACTAGTTAATTGGCTGTAACCTACTATAAATGAACTATGTTAACCTGATAGGGAGTACCTATTTAAAAGCCAAATCTACAATTTGAGGATTGACACAGTCGGGCTGGCGTTAAGTACCTGAGGTATAAAAGATGACAACATCTTTCAAACCTGGAAGAAGCATAGGCAATTTTACAGTGGGTCAAGGCCAAAACAGTGTCACAATAAACCCTGAAGCCCATACCTTTCATTTCCAATAAGCTCATTTGGTTCACTGACAAAAGCTGTGCTGGTGATGTGCGCCCAGGTAATGCTGAAAGAAGGTGGTACCTGACATCTAATAATGCTTAAAAACAAACACACAAACACATTTCTGTTCTCAGACAGACCTCTCCCACCCCTGTTTGCTCTCATACCAACACAGAGATTGACACATTCTTTCTACACTAGAAAGGCTTACCTCTAGCCTTTCCTAACTTTTTTCCACCTTTAAAGCTATCTTTGCTCATGTTTATTTTGAAACCATTTCAACAATATAAAATGGCAATGGGTAAGGAATACACAGTCTCCAGTTGTGATATGCTCTGTTCATGTACACCTTAAAAACACAAACCTTCCTCTCACACATGTCATTCCTCAAGCAAAGCTTTCCAAGAAAAATAATAGGCCTCTCTTCAGGCATTTAGTAGAAAAAAAAGATCCCCCCCAGGAAAAAAAAAACACAACAACTTTCCAAGAAAGAAAATCCATGTATAAGTTTGTCTATTTCATTACAATCAGGCATATTTTTGCTCAGTTATTTCTATCTATTAATTCCTAGAAGTTATCAGCCAGGGTGTCTGTGTTAGGCCACCTCTAAGATGGCTCCCATAGGCCCTTGCGTCTTGGGATTCACGCCCTTGTGTAATCCTCTCCACAGTGATTGAGTTGGATTTATTGACTCCTATCAACAGAATATGGAAGTAGTGATGGGATGCCACTTCTGAGATTAGCTTATAGAAGACTAGAGGGAGTCTTGGGTGCTCTCTCTTGGATTGCTCACTTGAGCGAAAGTCAGCTGCCATACTGTATACAGTACCTCAGACAAACTGTCAAGTTAACTGGATAAAAATGGCGAGTTTCCTACTCAACCTGAAAAGAGAATATAATTTATTCTTAATTCTGATATCTGCTCAAGTTTGTGAACCATTTTCTTAGGGGGTAAAAATTCTCCCTATCCCAGAAATATGGTCACCAGCTGCAATATTAAAAAAATATATATGGAAAGCTGAAATGGAAAACGTAAATTAGCTTCACTTTGCAGTTATAAAGGTCATAATCTATTGATATGGAAATACCTGGGATCCTTGAAAATAAAGACTCCACTTGCTAAAAGAAGTAGATTCAATTATTAAATTACTAAATACATACAGAACCTAAAAATAAAACAAAACCCTTAAACGACTGAGGATTGGGATCCATTTGTGATTTCACCCAATCTTAATAATAATTAAGTGAGCACCCACCATATAAGAAACTAGAGTCTAGTCACAGAGAAACAAGCAAGAGACAAGTTAAGAATCTGCCGAGTTTATAACCAAAGTTTAACAGCTGAAGCAACTGGCAATCCATCGTGACCTTAACTGGATGTGTTTGCATTCATGTTAATGTAAAAAGTATGTTAAGAGCCAAAAACTCTGCCTATGCACCAAAAACACATTCTACTTGAAAAGCAACACCCGGGCTAGAAGAGCGTAACCTCTGCTGTTTCCCGGCTTTATTTCAGAGTGAAGCCGGGTCCTACCTGGGGTCCCAAGCTGACCTAGGGGTCCCCGGTGACCCAGGAACACAAGGAGCACACCTACTCCCGCCTCCTGACACGGATTCCTCATTTTAATTAGCCAGCACCGCTGTCACTCAAGGTGCTTCGCACAGCCATTGGCCCCAAAGTCTCGCTGGTTGGCAAGTTTCTGCCAACTGGAGCACCGGTGGTCATCATTTCCGAGAAGAAAAGTAGGGGTGTACAGGGAAGAGAGGCAAGAACTCTGAAATATCTAGGGTGACACCCTTACCTGAGCGACCTGCGATTCCCCACCGCCGCCGCGACGAATCGGCCTCTGGGCGGGGGCTTTCAGCCAAAAAGAAAATGGCTCAGCCTGGAAGGGGTGCCCAGGCCATGGAGAAGCCGGTTCAAACTTTATGTGTTCACGCCGGTGGAGGTGAGGTCGGGGAGAATCCCAGAAACAGCGCCTGATCCCTCCGAACTCAGCCTGCCCCAGGCTGCAGCAGCCTGAGCGGCCGACTCTCCGTGTTTTGACGTTTCCTATTGTTGCCGGAAGTGACGTACGTATTCGCGGGCGCTTCAAGAAGAAGTATTTTTATCCCCTTCATCTACGATTCGCCACAGAGTCCCGGTCTCTTACTTCGCAGTCCGAGCCCCTCTGAGCCTCAGAACCGGGAAGACTTCAAATCTGCACCTTGGGATCGGACTGGACGTAGAAAAGACTCTCGGCAGGGTCAGTCTTCCCAGGGCTCTGTACGAACGTGCTGTGGAATCTGCAGCGGGGAATCCAGGAGCGCAGAGGAGCCGGCAGCTTGGAAGGTCCTGCCGCGGTGTGTGGCGGGCTTCCACCCGCTGCTCAGAATACAAACGGTCGGCGGGAGAAGCGCGCCCCGGCTTCGGCGTCGGGCCGCAGGAAGTCGTTGCTGGAGGCTGGGCTCCCGGGGCTCTGGGATTGCACATGCCCGTTGTGCGGGGCCGGAGGCCTTTGGAGCCCGTTCTTTGCTCGGCCGCTGCTGGGTGAGCGCGGGGTTGCAGGCGGGGCTGCGCCCCGGGATGGGCCGAGGTCGCCTCTCTCCGCTTCCCTAACCGAGGCCCCGGCTGGGGCGAGTGACCAGGGCTGCCTTTTCATCCTTTTAAATCACGTGCAGGGGAGGAGAGCGCTAGACCTGCCTTGCCCGTGAACCCGACTGGGATATCCTTTTGATAACGAAGAAATGGGAAGAGCTCATCTTCTCAGATCAGGTTGTAACTTAGGGTGGGGAAGTCCTAGACGGACCGATTCCTGCTGTTGGAGCCTCTGAGCTGAGGGGCAGTCCGGCTCCTTGGAAATACTGATGAGAAGGAAGAGCTGAGAATAGTTGATGTTTTCCTTGCTTTACATTTCCCTAGTGTTTCAGTGTTTCTCCACTTTCCTACAGGACTATAGATTTTTCCCTTACCGTAAAAAAAAAAAAAAATCAATCTTGAAATTTGGATTCCGGAATTAGGGCTGTAGTAGACTGTTTTTCTAAAATTATCCACAAACCTGTTAACGGTTTTATATATGAACACAGCAATCCTACAGAGTTATATACTTGACCCTTACTCCCCGTTTTCCCCAATTTTCTCCTCTATTTTTGATAGATAATATTTAGCGTTATGAGCTGTCACAAACTCTTAGACATCGACCGTCATCATTTCACCAGTCGGTGTAGTTGCTTCATTCTGAACAAAAATCACTGAGTTCAATGGCATTCCATTGGGAGGCATCATTTAATGACCTCTAACAGCAGTGAGATTCAACTAGATTAAAAATCTTAAAAATGCTATTTTATACCATTTCCACGATGTCTCCTGTAATAAATTCAGTGGGGCAGACCTAACTAGTAGCAGAGAACTCTCTGGAGGAAGCTAGGAAACAATATTGAGACCATCTTAATGGTTGAATCTGTGCCACAAGCTGAGTGATATATGCTTTTGTCTTTTAATTTCTTTTTATCAGGGTTATAAAGCGAAAATGTTAAGCGATTTCTTAAAAATTTACTTTTCATGTCTGAAACTACTATGTTAAAATGTGCACAAGTACTAAATTGGCTTTTTTGTTTTGTTTTGTTTGCGGTACGCGGGCCTCTCACTGTTGTGGCCTCTGCCGTTGCGGAGCGCAGGCTCAGCGGCCATGGCTCACGGGTCTAGCCGCTCCGCGGCATGTGGGATCCTCCCGGACCGGGGCACGAACCTGTATCCCCTGCATCGGCAGGCGGACTCTCAACCACTGCGCCACCAGGGAAGCCCTAAGGGTATCTTTTGATGAACAGAAGTTAGTAAGTTTAATGTGGTTCATTTTATCAGTTATAAGACAAGAAATCTTTTTCTACCTGAAGATCATAAAGATATTCTCTGTGATCTCCAGAAAGCCTATTTGTCTTACATTTTACATGTAGATCTTCAACAACAAACCTCGAATTAATTGTGAAGGATGTGAGGTACCCTTTACATCAAGGGGTCAGGATTTATTTATCCCATTTGGATATTCAGTTGACACAGTACCATTTATTGAAAAAGACCATCCATTTTCCAGGGCTACTCTGCATCAACTTTGTCATAAGTCTAGTGTCATTGTATGCATGGTCTATTTCTGTACGTTATTCCATTCCATTGTTCTGTTTGTAGATATTTTCAATAATTCTAAGTTTAACTTTATAATGAGTCTCATTATCCAGTGGTTGAATTTTCCAATTTTGATCTTCTTCAGCATTGTGTTATTTATTGTTTATCTTTTGCATATCTATGCAAATATTGGAATCAGCTTGTCAATTTCCACCTTTAAAAAACTGTAGGGAGTTTTGGGGAGGGATGGCATGGAGGGAATACATTGAATTATGGATCGACTTACTGAGTCTTTAAATCCTTGCTCAAGATGTAGACCTCTTATTTAGGGCTTCTTTAATTTATCTCAATGAAGTTTTCTGTTTTTTTTGTTTTGAGGTCTTACAGATCCGTTTTAGATTTATTCACATGTTTATGATATTGGAGGCTAGTGAATTATTTACACATATATTTTTTAACATATTTAAACATAATTTAGAAATTATTGGGGTAATACAGAGAAATACAATTGATACTTGTATATTGGCCAGCTATCCAGCAACCGTGCTAAATACATTTGATTTCTTTTGGATTTTTTCAAATGCAATTAAGTTGTCTGTGACTAATGACATTTTTATTTCTTCCTTTATAGTCTTTATTCCTTTTATTTCTTTTTCTTGTATTTTTGTACTGTCTAAGACCTCTAGTACAGTATTGAATAGAAATGGTGAGAGTGGATAAGCTTGCCTTTTCCCAGTCTCAGGAAGAAAGCTTTCAATATTTCACCTTTACATATGATGTTTGCAGTAAATTTTTTGTAGATATCCTGGAGATGACTGCAGGCAGTTCCCTTCTATTCCTAAAGTCCTAAGAATTATATCCTAAATGTTGAATTTTATCAAAGGCCTGATTTTGTTGTTTTTGCTGTTCAAATTGTTTCAGCTTTGACCACTGGAAGCTGTTTCATTTGGTTCCTGTGTCCCTATGACATACGTGTGGGATTGGTTTGTTTGTTTTGTGTGTAATTTCTTACTTTCTAGAATTATATAATGCCTCAGGCTCATCTCATATATGTCCTGCCCCAGTCCTAGAATTGGCTATTTCTCCAGGGAGCCAGCATTACACATATTCTGCATCTATATTAAGCTAAACATGAGTTCATACTTGCATGTCTAACTAAACTATGAGGCGTGGCTCATTCCAATCTGGTCCCCTTGCTTATCTGTAAATTCCCACTCCAGCAATGAGAATCCTGGCTTCTACTATTTAGCCATCCATTTACTTAATTGTTCAATTCCAGCATATATGTGGAATTACCTCATATGTACATGGGAAACAACTTTATACACTGGAGTACAGTGTTTCTGTGCAGCTCATTTTGCCTTTAGTCTCACAGGCTCCACTCATTCCCAAAGTTACTTAGCAGCTTTTCCACCCACCCCCTCTGTGAGGTAGCTTTGCACATTACCTGTATGTGACCCTCCCTCTTACCTCTGAATCCTTGCAGCCGTGATCTCTGTACTTTTTATTGTCTCCACAGTTTTGCCTTTTCCAGAATATCATAAAATGGAAACCAAACAATATGTACCCTTTTCAGACTGGTTCCTTTTACTTAGCAATATGCATTAAGGTTCATTCATGTCTTTTTGTGGCTTCATAGCTCTTTCTTTATTGCTGAATAATGTCCCGTTGTATGGATGTGTTCATTTTTTAAATTCATTTGGCTATTGAAGGACATCCTGACTGCTTGCAGTTTTGGGTGATTAGCAGCAGAGCTGCTGTAAACATTTGCGTGCAGGATCTTGTATGTGCATTAAATTTTCAAATCACTTGGGTAAATAAGCACAATTGCTGATTGAGTGGTGTTTAGCTTTGTAAGAGTCTGCCAAACTGTCTTCCAAAATGGCTATGCGATTCGCATTCCCACCCACCAAAAATGAGAGTTCCTGTTGCTCCGTATGCTCACAAGCATTTGGTACTGTCAGTTTTTTGGATTCTAACCATTGTAATAGATATGCAGTGGTATCATTTTGTAAATTTGTAATTACTTAAAGACATTTGATGTTGAGCATCTTATATGCTTATTTGCCATCTGTGTATCTTCTTTAATGAGATTTTCAGATATTTTGCCCATTTTTAAATTGGGTTGTTTGTTTTCTTACTCTTACATTTAAGAATTCTTTGTATACTTCAGAAACAAGTCTTTTATCCAGTATGTGTTTTATAAATATTCTGTCTGCAGCCTGTCTTTTCTTTTTCTTAACAGTGTATTTTGTAGAACAGAAGTTTAATCTTAATGAATTCCAACTCAATTTTTTTATGGGTTGTGCTGATATTTTCTAAAAACTCATTGCTAAACCTGGGGAATCAGAGGTAGTTGCCTAGCTGAGCAAGTTATATGTGTCTGGGGGTGGGGGGTGGGAGGGGAAGCAGAGGGAAAGTAAAAATCTAGGGTTTAGCAGCTTCTTACACGGACTTTCAGATAATCATTCTTATTTCAAGGCCCTGGCCTTACCCTTCAGCCTTTCAGAAGTATCAGGTCCCCTCATTTCTGAACCTGTTGCTGTTGTTGGCTTCCTCCTAAATAGGAGGATGGGATTGACCTACCTTTGCTCTGCTAGGTTGGTTATCACTCATCCATCTGTTTTCCATCTTCCAAAATTTTGTTGACACATCCTTTGTCATGTGGAATCCCCTCTAGTTTTCTTTACCCTGATGAGTATATATGGTTTCTAATCATTTACTTTCATTTTAGTGGTGTTTAGAAAAGGGAATGAAGGTAACATGCATTTAACCAGCTGCCATATTTAACCAGCTGAATTCTGAATTTCTTTTAACTTATCTATTTTTATTTTTTAAGCAAACGATCTGATTTACAACTATGTAAGTTCAGAACCCTGGGAATACTGACCAAATCTGTGCTAAATTTCTTTGTCTCCATTTCTTACTGATTTTTATTATGTACCCTTTATAAGCATCCAAAATAGTCATTGATGGAGATTATTTTAGGGTGATATGTCTTCCCAAATTGTACTTTGTTGTACCATTAAGTATTTGGGAGAGTGTCATATAATATCAGACACATTGTTAGAAGATGAACATAAGGCAAACTTATTTTTTTAGTGAAAAAATATTGAGGGGAAAAGTGCACCTGACATTCAGGAATATATGGAAGATACAAGACAGTACTACACCAGTAGGGAAGATGAATTAGGGGAGAAATAGCTAAGAAAAATATGGTAAGTGTGTATGAGATTGAACAAAAGAGATTAGAGAAGCTTCAAAAATACAAAGAGTTGAGCAGTGTTTCATGGATTTTT
This sequence comes from Mesoplodon mirus, assembly GCF_964341445.2. Lineage (NCBI taxonomy): Eukaryota > Metazoa > Chordata > Mammalia > Artiodactyla > Ziphiidae > Mesoplodon > Mesoplodon mirus. The sequence goes on along the minus strand of NC_138976.1, from coordinate 226,559,655 downwards.
TTTTTTTTAGGTGAAAAATTAGATAACTTCCAAAGCTGGAGCTGAATCGAATGTTAAATAATGGCAACAGGTGACTTAAAAAGAAGCTTACGGAACCTAGAACAAGTGCTTCGCTCGCTAAATTATCCTAGAGAGGTGGATTGTGTAGGGTGAGCTACAATATCAAACTTCTTTGTATTATTTTCAGTAATGATGTGAGGTAATGCTTGACATGAGGGGAGTATCTACATAAAAATCTAGATTTTATCTGGGTCCTTTAAATTTTTTCCTTGAAATGACTAAGAGACTTTTAGAAAGCAGTTAGGAGTTTGTTTCTAAGTAGGAATTAATGGAAAATTCCAACTCAGGAGATTGAAAACAACTGTTAGAAGAAGTAGCACAATATTGTTAGACTCAGGTGTGGTCTCTGTACATTTAATCTCACGGAAGTGTAATGGATTTCATTAGTTCTGTAATCTACCACCCTCGCACATTTAGTTGGGTGGTATTCCTTTTTGATTCGGAAGATTCTAGTTAAAGATTTCTTATGACAATTTATACCATGCTTGAAGATTGTTATTAAGCTATCTCACTTAAACCTTTTGCTTTAGTTTCCACTTTCCAAATGTGACTTACTCGCCTTTGTAGGATGTCACAAGGTACATTTCTTCTCTAATTCTGCCAACCTAATATGGTACTCCCATCATCCTCTTATCATTTAATACCTCTTTTTCTTCCTCCCTGGGATGGCTGACTGGTTAAATGTTCCCCCCCACTAGAATGCAGCCTGACATCTGGGACTTTTTGTTTAGTTCACTGCAGCCCCCCACATCTCGAACTGCCTGGCACATCTTAGAAGCTAATTAGACATTTATTCAATGACCGTGTCGAGGGACAAGTCCAGATTAGGCATATGTTCAAGTAGTGAGGGAAACTGGGTTGGTTTAACCCAGTAGCATCCTGGATAGTCTTGTAAACTAGGGAAAGCTAACCAAGAGAAGGCTGCGAGGGAATGGATACTGAGGAGACTAGGGAAGGCTTAGCTCTGATGACTGCTATTACGAGCATCCTATGTGAGAAGCAGAAGGCATTCCCTCGTCTGCTCCTACAGTGTGTACCAGTCATATACTGGTTCCTCAAAACAGGGAAATCTCTACTATCCAGACTGGCAGGGGCTGAATCAGTTTGAGTAGGCAAGTTTTCTTCTTCCCACTTTAAGTATTAACATTTTAACAGACATTTTGGATAGGAATAATTCTAAAATATACTGATGATTCTCCTGTCTTCTGGATACAGCATTCAAACATTTGATTTTCTTATTGACCCAAGAGTATCATTAAGAACAAGCTTAGATTATCTTATAAGATAGTAATGTCTGCAGGGTTTATTGAGACGGGTCGTGCTACTTGCTGCTGCTTCAGATTGCTCGCCCCGATCCGACACGCACACATACACATACAATGCACCCTCCGCGTATTTTGATTCTTTATACTTTTTGGCCATTTTAAAGTTTTTTCCTGACATCTGCTGTTTTTCGTGTTGGTCTGTCAATTTATAATATCTGTTTCTCTTACTGTTTCTAGTCTAAGTCCTTAGAAACTAGGTAGCCAAGAGTTTTGAGATTGTTTAACGTAAGAGGTATTAAATGCAGACCTGTCTGTTTACTATTCATAATGTGGATAAGATGGACACATTTTGCTCAAAAAAAGTACTTTTTCATTTCCTGTTTTGAACTGTCTTACAGAGAGACAAGGTTGCTAGAGCAGTTTTCTCATTGGGTAAATTATAATTTTACCCATGAACATAAAAGAGAAACAATTTATGTTTGTCCTGCAAAAAACAAAATATAATCTTATCATATTTGTTCCCTGCCTTATTGAAAAAAATTGAGCAAGGATGGGGAGATTTATGTATATGTTTGAATTTTGTGGAAAACAAATGTTCTAAGTAAGCACATTATCACATCAGTTGAACAAATACTTTCTGTGCCTTGTTGTGAGAGAATCAGTGAAGGCACTTCTCCTTGAGAAACAAGATCTGTGTGTGGAGACAGTTAGACAACAGTACACGGCAGAGCATCAGGTGTCAGATACTGAACACCTGGGGAGTCGTTCTGAGAGAGATCCTTGTGGATCAGAAAGATGGCTTCATGGGAGGCTTGAGATTTGACTGATGATTCACAAAGAATGAATGACAGATAACAGAAGAGTAGGATACCTTTCTAGGCTGGAGGAATTAGCGTAAGCTAGTAAGGTAGATTCCAAATGGGCCTGATGTCAGGGGAAGATAGTAAACTGGTCAGCCTAGTCACAGTTGATAGCTTTTCCAGCCCTGTTTTCCTCATCTGTAACTTAGAATTCCTAATCTTTTCCCTTTGCAGCTTTGTGATAAAGAGCAAGTGAGGTAATGTGAGAGGTGTTTGCAAAACCATAAAGCCTACTTGTGTACTGTAAGACCATACATTTGCTTTATTAGTAGGAGAAAATGGACTAGATCGAGTAAGGCTAAGCTTTGGAAAATCAATAAATACTGTGGTAAATAGACTGTTGGTACTAAAGAGTTTTTGTTTCATAGTTATTTGGTTTAGAGTAGGGGATGGAATCTAAAGGGTCTTGTGCATCACCTAGTTATTATGGCTATTGTGTTAAATTATGAGTTTTTGACAGCGTTTCTTTTATTTCCCTGATTATCCAACTTTGTGGAATTAAGCTTATTAAAAATCTTTTTCTGTTTTTCCTAACAGTTTGGTCAAGGGAGACACAGCAGCCTCTCTGCCCATCATCAGCTATTCCCTTACCTCATATTCACCTTATGTAGCAGAACTTCTGGTGGACTCCAATGTAGAACTCATAGCAAAGAATGACTTACGCTTCATAGATGCTGTCTACAAGGTATTTTGAATTTATGAAACAATAATTCTTTTAGAAGTCATTGAATGGTTTTCTTAAGATTAATGTTATTATAACTCAAATATATGCCGCATACATAGTTGACAGAGTATTTTCAGATGCATTTATCTCCTGTAAATGCAGTCCCTGTTATAATCAAGATGCAATTCAAGTTTGCTGTATGTTTCATACTCTAATAAATATGAGGACTGGTAATTGTCATTTGTTATCATTTGCCTTTTTTATATCAAATTTTAGTAAAATTTGATATACTGGCAGAAGTTAGAGAGAAATGTGGTTTTAGTGAGTAAAGTTTTGGTTCAGAAAATTGTGAGTTAATTTAGTTGTTTATAAGAAGGGACTACAACTTATGTTGGAACAACTTGTGTTCCTTGAGGTCTGAAACCATGTCTTATTATCTACTCCAGTACCTGCACTTGTACTATATGTATCCTGAACTTAATCTCATGTTTGATTTTTCAGAACCCTACTTTGTATCATTAATTTTTGCTCACGTACTGTGGTTTTCTTAACCTTTTAAAAAAAAATAGTAAAACCCATTTATCAAATCAAATCTTGATTTTTTTCTTTTTTAGGTAGAGTTTGATGAAGTGGTAGCCTTTAAATATAGTCTCTGTTTAATCTTCCCTTTCTTTGTCTCTCACCCCAGAAAGCTTCCATGGAAGCCTGAGAGGCATTTCTAGGAAATCCCAGGGTCCACAGAGTAGGTTTTGAAAATTACTGGTTTAATCTGTATCTCTCATTTTATACATGAGAAATCAAAACTCAGTAGCCTACCAATTTGTCTAAAAATCAAGTCATGATTTCTATAAACAAATAGAACTGTGGTTTTCTGATATCTGCTATAGTAGAGGTGTTTTTTTTTTAGTACCTATGAGGATATTTGAACTTTTTATATCTTTTTTCATCTCTCTGGACAGCTATCTATACTCTGGTACATCCCTAGCTAACTGTTTCCTACCTATTCTCCTACCTGGTCAGGACTCACAGCACCCCTACAGGTTTCTTTAGTGCCCTGTATATAATGGCTTAATCCTCCCCTCTCTCCTCTCAGAAATGGCAGTACACCCCTGACCAGGTGGTCATTTATAATTTTGGATTTTTGAAAGAAACTGCTCCCAATTATTACATTGATTTGTTTCCTCTTTACAGCTTCTTCGTGATCAATTTAATTATAAACCAATCTTGACGAAAAAGCAGTTTCTCCAATGTGGATTTGCAGAATGGAAAATCCAAATTATATGTGATATTTTAAATTGTGTGATGAAAAAGCACAAGGAGTTGAGTGGTCTTGAGAAGGTAATTTTATTAATAGATTTTAACTTAGGCTAAGTTGCTATATTTTAATGTATAAAGTCAATACCCTAGTCAGCAAATTAATGCATCGTGCAATTACTGCACTATTCACAGGTCTGGGTAAGCTTACAATGCCTGATGTTTGCTTTAAATACTAGTGACTTGTTTTTGCACATTTGTGACTTGGAGCTACCAGTCCTAAACTAATAGTTCAAACATAACACGTTTTCATCACTTTGTAGTTTTCAAAAGACGTGTAGTCTCGTTAGACTCGGCATTATTTGGCAGTCACATTTCATATGAAAATTCAGGTGATAGAGGAATTTAATATATACATCATGCTTTCCCACATAATTTATGACATCTTAATACCTTTTTTTTAAGACTCCATCACAACAAAGAAAAAAAATCAGTTCTGCTAAGTCAGAACCTTGTTCAAGCGCTGAGAAGACATCAACTGAACCTGTGGGCATTGACGTCACTGGCAGGTTTATGACTTCAGGAAAGGTGGGAAAATACAAAGAGAATGTGTCATGTAGTGTTAAGAGTTACCTACCTAGTCAATCCAACGTATAAGGTTCACTTTTCTGACTAGCATCTGGTAAAACATTCTGCTTAGACATTAGAGTGTAAGGATTTTTAACAGTGCATATCACACATTATCTGGGAACATTCCTAAAGTTATAAGAAGAGGGTAGAAATGTACAACCAAACAGCCTGTCTCTTTATATTTCTAATCTTTAATTCTGCCTCTTGCGATCATGAACATTTGCACTTAATTACATATCTAGTCTTCCTAAAGACCCTCCCTTTACTTACAGTGATAGGTCATGATTTACATACATTCATATTTCTATACCAGGACTGTGAATTATCCAATGATTGGTAGTTCCTTAAATCTATAATCTGGTTTTGGGGTAGTGTTTTGAATATTTTCTCTTTGTTGGTAGATATCTTCCCTGCCCTTGTCTCCTTCAAGCACCTGTGGCTGAATGAGTCCAATGCCATTAGGGATAGTTTTTCCATCTCCAAGGGAAAATGAAGCCAAAATATTATTTTATAATGGTAAATATACTTTCAGCTGTCTTCCACCTTGGGCAAGCCCTTTGAGATTGAAGGATAGACTACCAGATGAATAACTGATGTGTCATTAGATAAAGGAATGTGAGTATTTTTTGGCTGAAGTAAAATCTAGGGAATTATTTTTCCCCAATTCAAAATATGAGTTATATAAACAGAATCTGTGAAGATATTTATACTTTATGCCATTACAAAAAGTAGTGACATTTAACTGTAAGAAAAAGGCTCTTATGTCAGTAACTTTAAAATAAAATATGCCTGTTTTGCTCCAGGTGATGAGGGCAATATGAAAAGGAATGTAAGTGTCTTGTATCCTTTCCCAACTAGAATTTATCTAAACAGGGATTTTCTTACACTGATTTTTTAATATTCATTGTGCTTAGCACAGGATTAAGTCCACTGTAGGGACTTACTAAGTATGAGTTGATAGAACTGAATGTATTTTTCAATCTTCTGTTTCACTATGGGGGCTGAGGGGTGATCTAAATTGTCCTAACAAAGAAAGATACAAAATTTGAAGACATTAGACTTCTTAATTTTCGTAAAATGAAGTTTCCTTTGTTATCCATCAAAATTTTGTAAATTACATCAAATTCTTAATTCTCAGAAATTTGAATAGTTATTAAAAGTATTCCAGTTTAGAAAAGTTGGAGTAGTAAGTGCATTCCTTTGTTTACATGAAAAACCGAGTCAATACTGAAGCAAGTTCTCTCCTCCCCAGTGCTTTCTCTGGGGTGGTAGTTGTGACTTCTGTGTCACATGTGCTGAGTTCATGTTCATAACGCAGGTTGCCTGTAGAAAAGAAGTAGGCAGAAGAGTCCTACGTAAATGCGGTTTGACCTGGTGCCTTTACTCTCAGGACCTTCCCTTAGTTTGAATTGTTATTGACAGTCTTATGTTTTGTGGTTTGTTTAATACAAAAAAAAAATTGTAATGAGTCCTACTCATAAAGCCAGTTCTTGATTATCTACATGTGAATAGTGTGTTAACCTTTTAAAAATAACTTCTTCTTATGGAACATTTCAAACCTGTACAAAAGTATCCATTCTGTGACTCAGCAATTTGTCAACTCTTTGCTAATCTTGTTTCATCTTAATTGTAACCACTTTCCCAACATCTTTTCTCCCAAACCTGAAACCATTTGAAACAAGTCCCAGACATCATTGAATAAATATTTCAATATTTTTGTAAAATATAAGAATGCTTTTCAAAAATCATGACCACAATTGTATCATCACACCTAAAATAATATTAATAAGTTTGTAATATTTGGTATATGCATATGTGATAATTTAAACTTCTGTAAATCTTAAATGGAAGATAGGATGTTTCTTTTGAATGTTTAAAATAATTGTGGAGAACAGGGAAGCATCTCTGACATGTTTTTCCCTGTGCAGAAGAAAGCTGTGGTGATCCGGCACCTGTACAATGAAGATGGTGCTAACATTCCTGAAGATACAGTAACAGATGTTAGTGAAGCATTTGATATTTGTGACTTAAAGGCTGCTGAAATAAAGATTCCTGAATTACAGGTTCCTGAAATTAAGTGTGAGCAGCAAGTAAGAATCTGGGACTTCTTTAACAGATGCCGATATTTCTTGCTTTGATATACATGATTATTTCAGCATCTAATCTTTGGAACATTTCTAGCCTTTTAAATTATTGATCATGACATGTTACCTTTGTTACCATTACTTAAGAATCAATAAGTCTTACTGAATATAATTCAAAAGATATTATTTGCTGCTTATATTTAGGGTACTAGGAGAGATGTCATGGGTAATGCAAAGATGAATAAGACATAGGACTTGACTTCAAGGAATTGACAGTCTGGTGAGAGATAGAGATATACTACTTTGTTTAGTGAAGGTTCTTTATCACCTCTTCCCCATATTGATGAATGGAAAAAAATGGTACATTACCACCTTTTCATTTTCCTCTTGGGACCCTTGCTGTCCTTTGCTCTCTCTCTCGGAATATCATTGCTATTACTTTATTGCCACAGACCCCATTATAGTGTCTCGTCTCTACTGCTTCTGTTAAAACTTCTTTTTCTGTCCGACTTCTATGTCTTGTGACTTCTATACATCTTGATATACATTTGGCATTTAAAAACTACCAGATGACCATTAGGCTTACTTCCTGTTTATAGCAAACAGAACAATCTCAGTTCTCAGTCATTTCCTCTTAGCTTTCTGCTAGTTCTAGTTATAAGAAGCTAGTCACTTACAGTTTTATTGTACAAACTGATACTGTTCTAAGAGCTTTATACAAATTAATCCATTTAATCTTACAAGACCCAAATGAAGTTGGCACTCTTGTCATCTTTTTTTTTTTAGATAAGGAAATTGAGGCATCGGACATCTCGCATGAGCTAGTTTAAGTGTCCAAGGTGCCTGCTCCAGAAGGAGCACTCTTAACTCTCATGCTGTCCTGCCTGTTGTAACTATTGAAACAACACGTGGAAATGGGAATACGCTGAATTACAGGAATTTTAATCTGCGTAATATTTTTAATCTTTCTAATCATTTTAGGATACAGAAGTCAATCCTGAGGTTATTGCGCTACAGACTATGCTTGCTGAATGCCAAGAAAAGCTGAAGAAACTGACTTGCATAGAAAGTAGATTAGAATCTTTGGAAGAAAAAATGAAAGGGAAAGTGATGGTGAATGAAAAAACCTGGGCCGATCTTCTAAGTCGTGTCACTCTTCTTGAAACAGAAATGCTTTTATCTAAAAAGGTATTTTCTTTCCTTTACATTTATAGAATATCTCAAGATACAATAAAGTAATTCCTTTGTTCATTATTATTCTCTTATTTGGAATGTTAAATAAGAGAATACTTAGGTAATGGGAAGTGTTCAGTTGGGATGAAGGCCTGTTTAGGAACACCCTGTTTGGTGATGGTTGTTGTGACTATTGCTTTTCTCTTCATCAAATAAGATAATCTGACAAACTTGTAAGCTGAGTGTTTAGAGACAGTTATGTCATTTCTGGTCCTAGTCTGTCTTTCCTTCCTAGAAAGTTAGTAGATTCAAGTTTTCTCTCTCCTTCCACATTTAAAAGATCAGTTTTTATATGTAGGGATATTTATGTTTTGCTTATAAATAAAATAATCAAAAGTAAGTATTTATTATGTCATCTATATATTTTATGCTTAGCAGTAAGAGCATAAAATGAGAACATATCTTTTTATTTTATTCTAAATACTGAACTGTATCATTCCAGAATGATGAATATATAGAGTTTAATGAGATGAGTGAAGACTGTGCTTCTAGTAGCGACATGGATAGTCTCAATCCGGGTAAGTTCTTGGCGTACTGGAATTGGTGATATGGTAAGGAGTTTTCACAAAAATGTTTTTATAGTATTTGGTCGTTTTAATTATCCTCAAACCTTATTTTTTTAGAAATCGCAAAGCTCCTAAAAACAAAGAAAATATCAAACTTACAGACTATAAGTCAAGGATTGCTAGAAAAGCCAACTTACATGTCTTACATGTAGTAGTCAAATAAATTCCAGTGTACAAAATTGCAAACTTTTAGAGATGTTTTACTCTTTTAATTGCAAAGTGCTTTAGAATAATAAATGGACCTTCAAAGTTTCTAATTTAAACTTAAGTAGTAGCTTTTGCATATGTAAATAATATATGTAAGAGAAAAAAAACACATTTGTCAGTAACCTGTAAAGTGTTACAGACCTCTTGCATTTCAACGGTTCCCTGATGGTGATAAAATGAGAAGGACCTAAAATTAGGACACATCTTCTCCGTGTCACTTAACCTCACTAGACTGCTGACATTTTCATTGTGACGGAGCAGCAGGGGTAAGATTTCTGAGCTGCTTTTCAGTTAAAGCTTTAATTTTTTTGATTCTTATACTTTTTGAAAAGACAAAGGTCTAAGTTTTGTCATGTTTGTAATTAAATCATATTTGCAGAAGAGATATTTTGTCCAGTTGAGCATTCATAATGAAGCTAACTTTTTAAATCTGTGGGTGTTTAACCTCATTAAATCTTTCAGCTACTATGTGTATAACAATTTAACAACAACACATTGTAGTGGTAACTACAGGCCTGCACTGTTCCAACTGTGATAGTAAAACATTTAATTCTCAAAGCAAGATAAGTGCTATTATAATCCATATTTTGCAGATGAGGAAGAGAGATTAAATAACTGCCCAAGGCCACACAGCTGTTGAATGATGGGACATGTTTGAAAAGAGGCAAACTAGCTTTGACGTTTTCTCTTCAACACTGCATGTTCAGTGCACGTGCCAGTTTCGTTGCACAGAAAACAAGTTCAATAATTAGGTTATTAAATAAAATTATTTGAGATACATTAAATAAAATTATTTGATATGCTGCTTCTGGCAGTAGATTTATTATCGACTACAAATTTCAGATTTGGTAAAAGTTGACTCTTTTCCATTTATCCTTCATTCATTACTCAACAAATTTCAAAGCTCAACTCTAAGATCCTTGAGAGAAAGAACTTCATCTTACGGTCTGTCGAGCATAATGTCTGTGCTTCTGTCACCAGTATCTATCTGTATATGGTAGAAATCAAGTTTTTATGCATTGAAAGAATACTGAAGTCTGCTATTTGCAAAACATTGCCTTTTCCAAGTTCGATTTCACCTGTTTGGACTTAGTACTTTTTAAATAACAGGTTACAGAACATACTTTTAACACATTAGTCCTATGCTAGGACTTAAGAGTGATGAGCAGATAGACCAGTATCTGAAATGGATTATAGGTTATGAATGAGTTGAATACCTAGTCTCAAAAAATGTATAATCTGACCCTGATCAGTTGAGTCAAATTTATGAAGCCTGACACATTACACCTTACCTCTCCATGCTCCCTGGAAGCAGAGGGTTTGAATTCCTTTTGATGTTGAGAGCAACAGCTCACCAGTCTGATCTGAGGATCATGTTAAGTTGGGAATGCTTTTGGTGAAGTTCATGCCCATTAGTAAGTAGAGGAATGGAGCAAACGGGCAAGAGAAGGAGACAGGAGAGACTGTGGCTCCATGCGAGACCAGAGTCCTCATGTGCTAACACTTTGTTCCCTGACTGAGGTTGTCTGTGTAGGCTTATAGTTAAACTATGTAAACCAGTTTAAATGGGTACCTGATTTTTTTTTTTTTGGCCTTGTTTTTGCAGCCAAATGTACCATGACTAAAGACATAGGGCTTCTGAGATTGGTTGGACAGGAGCTTGTCTTATCTCTGATGTTCTATATCCAATTCGATGGTAGGAAAGACTTGCCATCATTTTGTTGAATAACATCAGGATACTGGAAATGGAAAGTTGTTCAGTTCTGTAGAGTAATAAATCTGGGAACCTGGATTTTAAGCAATTGTTTTCCATACATATCAACTTAGGGTAGAATGTTTCCTGATTTTTAGGAAGTACATATAGTCAGTTTTAGTAATAGTTGCCACCATTTTAAGAAAAGAATATACACGGATCAGTAGCTTATTTAAAAATACATTAACCTGCGTATTCAATTCATTGCTATCATGATAAAGATAATATTACTTTTTGTGATTTTTATTGACCAGTTTTTAACATCCAGATTTCCGTATGCAGGTCACTATCCTAAAAGAATTTTAAAAACTCATCTAGACCTATACCAGTAGGCATTTTATTTTGAGATGTTTATGTTTCTTCCCTCTATACATAAAATTTTAGATACTTGACTCTACTATGAAAGGAAAAGGTAACCTAAAATTTAATTTCTCCACAGATAGAAAAAGCAAAGAGGAAAGGCAAGCAGATATTCCTTTGTCCTCTGGTTATAGTATGGTATCATCCGATTCAGCTCCCAGAACCTCAACTATTAATTACTGTGGTTTGAAAGATATTTCTGAGGTAAGAAGAACGGGCAACTACTTAGGTGATTTCCTTTGTAAGGTCAGGAGAACAAGCAAGCATTAGATTTAGTTGGAGAAGCCATGGGCTTCTACAACTAAGATTCACTAAGATTTAGTGAAACTGTAAATCTTAATCTCCTAAAAATTCTTTGTGATAAATAAATGGTACTTAATGCAATGTTTTAGACTGTGTTTTATATGTTCACGGCCCATCTTTGATTATGGTTTACTTTGAGAAATGGCCTAAATTTGTTGCTTTTTAAATTAAAGGAAACAACAATCCAGAAAATGGAAAGGATGAAAAAAATGTAAGTAACAGAAAAGGGGCAACAGAAATTCATTTCTCTATAGGGAATTGTGTTGGATTACAGTATATAAAGAATGTTCATGTGTGTTTCAAACCTTGAAGGTCCCTCAGTCAGGTGTGGAATTTCCTTCAAGACTCCAGTGGATCATAAATCCACCTCCAGTTATGTGTTTGTGAGATGAGTCACTGTTTTTGTTTCCAACAAGTGATGTAAAACATTGTTAATGGAATTAATTGCAGATTAAAGAGTGCAGTGATATTTTTGGTTGATAATCAAGAAGTTATCTATTTTTGATAACTACTTTATCAAAATATTAAATTGTATATGTAGATGGATGGTTTGGAGACATTTTAAGTATTGTGAAAGTATTGCTAGTCCTTTTCAGAAAATTGTTGGTATGGTAATACTAGATATGATACTTTCATCTAGTACAAATATGAAATTACATGATTTTTTTAAAGAACAGTTGAAAGAAAATATGAAATGAAATTGTGTAAGATTATCATGCAGCCTACTACTTTAAAAGACTATAATTTTTTTTTTTTGGAAATTAAGATGCGCTGAAATAACTTATGCTTCAAAAATTAAAGACGCATAATTGACTCTAGTTGTTTTTCCTCCCCTTCTGGCCATAGTATACTTATTAACAGTAACTACCTATAAATAATCACTGAAATTTATTTAAGGCTCAAAAGCATAACTGCAGCAACCTAATTCCTATGCCTCACTATGAATTTGTTATTTACTTAATATATTATTTATGTATTGTATTCCAGGTTTGAAGAAACTGCAGAGTTACTGAAATGTCCAAATCACTAATTATAGAATTTTCTGCATGAACTTCTCTAGAACTTTGGCTCCTGTACATGTTATATATTTTAAAGAGTTCTCTATGCAATTTTAATATACTGTAATATTTTTATTAGAATTGGAATTCCATTTGGTATATTAGCTTTTTCATTCAATGTTGAATAAATACTTAAATATTTTTGTGCTGTGATTATACCGCTTTACTGTTTTACTATTCTTAGGGAAACTTAGGTGCCAGTACATTTCTTTTACAGCGTGAAGTCATTCCAGCACTGTATTTTTGTGTTGACATTTGTTGGCAACGTGCTAAATAGTTTTTTAAAGTACAGGCTTGAGGACCATGGTTTACATCCTGTTGGAAACACTCCACCTGGGACTTGCATATTGTCCCCAGGAGGCTCTCATACATACCATCTTGCCATCTGTACTGATGAGTATCTTGCAATGAAAAGTTAAATATGCTCATTGAGATTGAAATACAACAAAAATACAGCTATTTCACGCTCAGTCAAAAGGCAGCAACACGTTTTCAGTTAACGCTGAGGAAGTTAGGGCATGGTTCTCCCTTTGTGTTTGAAAGCAGGTTGGACAATGGTGAAAATGTGCCGAGTATTTTAGTGCTCTATTCTGTAACACGTGTTAAGAGCAACAGCTCAGACCCAGATGGTGGCCATTCCTGTATTACAAGATACACAGTGAGGGTTGTTTTGTTTCTTGTTTTTTTAAATGATGGGAAGTTATATATCTTTCTAGAGAGAGAAAAAGTCTTAGAGGAAGTTAAATTAAAAGAAAAATGAAATTCATTTAAAAATACTAGATAAATTCTTTTATTTATTCCTATGTTTATATAAATGTAATTTGATATTTGTCACCTATGAAACATTAATAGTAAGTTAAAATTCTAAGTAGAGATAACTTTTAAGAAGGCATTTTTAATATTCTACTACAGGTACATGTGTAGTCATCATACTTTAAACTTTTGAAGTTAGCATACAACTTTGAATTTAGTAGTTTCAGTAAATATTTCTAGAATTAATGAACCCAATTAGCTTTATTTTTTCAATTGTAAAAAGTTATGAATCAAGAGATTATAAAAGAAACTACTTTGTCAGTTAAACTTCTAAAAATTCAGCATCAGCATGGAATTGTAGCACCACCTTGTGGTTCACATGCCAGTATTTTACCTTTTAGTAAGATGTGATTTCCTGTAAAACAGGATCGTATTTTCCCTTTTGAAAAACTCAATTCCAATTTTAAAAAGAAGTGTTTTTGAAATTTTCTTTTTTGTGCAAGAGAGAAGAAAAAATCATCTTTTCTCACGGTCTCTTTTTCCCCTCCCTCTCCTTTTTCCTTTATGTTAGTGTACATATATACCAATTAGATGATTTTAAACATTTTAAATTTCCTGATATACATTAAGTGTGCCAAGTATAAGTTTCTATTGAAAATACAGTAAAAGATGTCTTATATTATCTAGTAGAAATTTGGAATCCAAATTTTTTTCATACTTTTATCTAACAACTTAAACAGGAACTAATGAAATCAACACATAACGCCACCAGACATTTATACTTACAAAGAATCTCACTGTACTACTTTGACAATGTAATCTTTGGGGAAAAATAAAGCAAATTTGACTTCACTGAAGTTATTGCAGAGAGAACAATTATTTATTGTTCTAATTCTCTTCGAAAAGTAGAAAAAGATTTCCCTCTTAGGTGATTAGTAGTTGGGAACCACAGAGCAGCCCCTTTTGATTCACTTGAAGGTCTTGAGAAAGTAAGGGAGGGGGGTCCTGGAGAGATTCGGAGCTACATAATTAAACCCGTAGTTAACTGGAATTTTCACTAACTCCATCCCCTTAATTCTCCCATAAGTGGGATGAAAGGTAATGTATTATACCGCCCACAAAGGCATCAGCAGCTGGTGTGGCCCTATTTGTACGGTGCGCTGTGAATACAGCTGCACAGAGGTCAAATAGACACACTAAGAATGCATAAGGTGAAGTAAGAAGAAGTAAAGTCAACCGTATGAAAATTCTAGGCAAAGCCCAGGACTATTAAGTTGGAAAAAGTAGTTCTATATTTGTTTGTTTTACTTCAACGCTTTGTAATGTAATGTTTTAACATGTAATACAGTCCCTACAAAATAAAACTTCCAGCCTTTGGAGCTGCGTTTCGTGCTGTTCATTCCTCACAGCTTTACATCACTGACAGGCACTTGGGGAAGCACTAAAGAGCAAAAGAACCTTGTCAGTTTTACAAGCGACAACATTTTGTGAGCTCCAATAACATTATAGATCTAATTGTTACTTGTTAATAAGCCCAAGGTTCCCCTAGTGAAAATGTCCGGTTGTTTATACGACTCACTCAAAGAGTGAAGAAAGCAGTAGTGACACTGAGAACGTGCAGATTTATTGGGGTCGGAGGGGATTTTTAAAAATCCATACTCATTTTAGCATGGTTTTTATCTATTTCTAATACATGTAGGAATGGGTATGTCTTATTTTTCTCTGAAGTCCACTAAATCACTAATAGAAATTATTCGATTAAAAAAATTTTTAATGCAAAGTATTCAACTCAGCGTTTTAAAATTAAGAACCAGAACACTTTTTCAATAAGTATCCCAAATGTATAAGTTATTTGAATTATACATTATAGATGGGTGTTAATAAAAAGGAGAGAATCATAATTTTAGTTACCCAGGAAGGTTGAAAGGTGGGGATTAGAGTGATACGAAGGCTGAATGTTTTGGAACACTAACTGGCACCTAATAGGTCCTAATTTGTGGACATAATCCTTCAGTTCACTTAAATTGCTGTGTACTTGGAGTGTAATCAACTTATTAGATCACGGGGCAGAGCTCTTCAATTCGTTTGGTGTTGAAATCCTGAAAGACGTGTCTTGATTGTCTCTGTGGATTGGCCTCTCTTAAATCGTTCTTTTGCACACTTTCTTTTGCTGAGAGTGACTTCCCCTTCCATCTGGAAAATTTCTGCTTATCCTCTAAGACACTGTACCTTCCTTGGAAAGACTTTTCACAATTACAGAAGCCAAATTATGTTCTCTCTCTTTGCTGCTTTATAGTACCTTGTTTATATTTCTTATTTTTATACCAATTTCATAGCTCTTGTTTATATGAAGTTAATATCCATTACTTCTGTTTTTGAGGGTTTTGGTTTTCAATCTTTCTTCCAATGTTTATTTCCCTTAGTGCCTAGCATTTGTTCAAAGTAAGTGGTAGTTAATATTTATCTGGTGGCCAAATTAATATCAAATTATAATGAAATTATAAATTATAATCAAGGTTTCCTGATAAGTAAGATTTTATCAGGTTGAAGCTGTGGTCTGGTCAGTCCTGCTACATCCTTTCCATGGAAGGAATGTATTGACAGAGGAAAGATACAATCAGTATACGTTCTAGACAAGGGTTATCATACCTTATATGTATGCTGATGAATACATGTAGCATGACGCTTCAGGTGTTTACTAGGTGCCAGTCAGTGTTCCAGGCACGGGCCTTAAGCAGAGTACAGGTATAAGCATGATTCCTGTTCTCCTGAACTAACAGCTGAGCAGGAGAGACAGATAAGCAGTAACAGTGTCTAGTAAGTTCTAAAAGGGAACTATCATGCATCTGAGGAATCTGGGGTAGAGGAAGCGGCGTTAACCTGAGTCCTGAAGGATGAGTGATGGGGGCGGGTAGCCAGGGAAGAAAGGGTAAGCAGAAGGCCTAGCATGAAAAAAATCAAAGGCCAGAGAGGAAGGCCGCTGGGACGAAGTCCACTAGGGCCGACATGCGGAGTGTGTGTAGGTGTGGGAGGCGGCGGCGCAGTGGCTGAAGATCAGTTTATCCGGGCCCCAGCAGGATATCAACCAGAGTTGGGTTTTTGAAGGATCTGATTTAGCGCTTTGATATGGAGAATGAATGAGAGGTGACAGGTCCAGAGGGAGAGGAACCATTTAGGAGACTACTGCAGTGATCTAAGAAACATGGGAAGCGGGACTCCAATGATGATGGCAGAAGAGATGGAGGGCCGTAATGGGGTTTGAGAGAAAGTATTTTTTCCCTTGAAGGCTGTCTTAAATAAGAAGCTCCATAAGTCCAATTTAAGGACTATCCGATTTGGTATCTTCACTGGGGGATGGGGGATGATACCACACTAATGTTTACTTTAATACTTTGCCCAATTAGTCCTGGATCTACAATCTTATTAGAAATGCAAAATCTTCAGCCTCTCTCCTGAGCTACTGAGTCAAATTATGCATTGCACAGAGAACCCAAAGTAATTCTAGCGACCTTTAATTTGAGCAACCCTAATTAACATTTCCAAAGCTCTTGGCTTCATTATCATAATCAGCATTTGGTCTGAGCCTTAAATTCAGATTCTTCTGAGTTGCTTTCATCTAAACACAACTTTTTATAGTCCGTGTTCAATATCTTGGGCATTTTCCTGTTTGGATGGCTTTAGGCTTTTGAATGCATTCATTGAAATGATTTTTCAAAACTCAGTTGAATTACATATAAGTATGAGTTAAAACATCCTTTCTCTAAAATTAGGTGTATACTTTGTACGAATTAATGTTTGGTGTCTCACCAGCAGTGGTCCCTCACTAAGCATGTGTGGGACATACCAGTATCTTCTGTCTGAAATATCTGCATGTATGCTGAGAAATTCCTAGTTTTTTACCTTAATTATGTTGCCCAAAGTGTAATGGGCAATCTTCTTCTGCATACGTAGAAACTTTTCAGTATTATGTCACAGAGTCACCTTTCTGAAATCATGGAAAGTGATTATTAGCGATCTGTGTTTTACACGTAAATTCCTTCTTCTGAGCCTTCCTTCTCTGAGCCATGTAGCTTCAAGTGCAGTGACGTCAGGTGTGAGCTCACTCATAATTCATTCTACCGATTCCCAGACACTGATTGACAGATGAGCAGACAAGCTTCCGGGGAAGACAGGCTCCTTTCCCTCTCCACCGTAGCTACCAGAAATGACTCCTACTCCTCACACAGTGCCGTGTGAGGGTGTGGCTCCTGAGTTGATACACTTGTTTGTGCCTAAGTGGAAAGCTGCCTCGTGGAACCCACGGAGGAAGGTACGTGGTGAGACGGCGTTTTGGATCTGGAGGAAGCTTCTTCCAAAGCCAGGTCCCCCTGAGGACTGTTCATTTCCAGGACCCAGTATACTGCTACTATTATTAGAGACTTTATGGGCATAATGATGCGCCCAGAAAATTGTGTGTGATTGTCAGGAAAAATCAAACTTATTTCTTTTTTAAAAAAATAAATTTTATTTATTTATTTTTGGCTCCATAGGGTCTTCGTTGCTGCACATGGGCTTTTCTCTAGTTGCGGCGAGCGGGGGCTACTCTTGGTTGCGGTGCGCGGGCTTCTCATTGTGGTGGCTTCTCCTGTTGTGGAGCATGGGCTCTAGGTGCGCGGGCTTCAGTAGTTGTGGCATGAGGGCTCAGTAGTTGTGGCTCACGGGCTCTAGAGCTCAGGCTTAGTAGTTGTGGTGCACGGGCTTAGTTGCTCTGCAGCATGTGGGATCTTCCCGGACCAGGGCTGGAACCCATGTCCCCTGCACTGGCAGGCGGATTCTTAACCACTGCGCCACCAGGGGAGCCCCAAACTTATTTCTTTACTTCCTTCCTCATGGCAAAGAAGAACTATTCGATACACATGATTCTTTAACTGTAATATTTTGACACATGTAAAAGATATTATTATACAACTCAAGCTAATTAAATTCTACATAGAAGGTATCAATTGTTCTTAACTTTCCAGGTCCAAACCATCATTTAGGAACAACAAAAAAATTAAAATGGCTTTTAAGATCTGAAGTTACATAGAAAAATTTACAGCGAACCATTAGCATTTAAGGTTAGGATGTAAAAAGTAATGGCAACTATACTTTCCCGTTTTATTAGCAAAGTGAATCAGGATGAGTAGGAAAATACACAGGAAATCACTTTGCTCAAACACAAAAACATTACCTTTTAACAAGAGCTGGTCACAAGAGTTTTCAGAAAAGCCGCTACCTCTTCCCCTCTTAGTACAGTTTTAGTTGATTTTTAAGTTGTAAAAGCTAAAGTTAAAGGAGACGTGTTTTAAAATTGTTTTTGGTGTATCTTCAAAGTTATAAAAGTTATAAAGTAGTCAGTGTTAAAATATATTTGGTATTTTAACAATAACATTTTGCTTCCAGGATAGTGTTCTCACACTTTATAGCTTTAAGTATGTACTTTACTCATGGGAACTAAGGCTGTTATGAGAAACTGAAGGGAAAAAGTTCAAAAGGTAGTCCATGACTTTTTTTTTTTAGGTTCTGAAAAAGGATAAGACTGTTTGGATTATGTTGTTCTCTGATTTCGTAAAAAAAAAATGCTAATGAATATATGTTAACCTTCAGGTTATCAACATTCTTGCTCCAGATAGATTTATGGTAAAAATAGACTACTGAACTGTCTTGTTAAGTTTTAAAAGATGAGTTTGGAGGAGTTACAAATAACATCCTTTATCCTGAGGTCAAAAAGAATATGTAAACTCTAATTTTTTAGATAAGAATACTTATTATAGTTTCAACTTTCCTACTTCCTATTAAAATGACTATGTAAGAATATACAATCTTTAATGGTTTTATTCTGAATATATACCACTCTCCCTTTTTAACATATTCAAAGTAACACATGTTCAATTTATTTTCATTTTGAAATTTTTAAAAAGTACAAAGAGCACATTGCACCCAGAAATAAACTTTGTTAATAGCTTGGTGTTATCTTTTTTATTTTTTAATCTACGTGCACATTTAAGTGGGTTGTGTGGGTTATTAAAAAATGGAGATTATATTTTAGACATAATTTTAATTTTTTCATGGAACTCACGAGCATTTTCCGTGTCATTTTATAGGTTTCCGAGTGCAAAATCTGGATTTTGATAGCTACACACTATTCTCTCCTAGACGTTTAATAATCATTTGACCTTCTTCAGTGTGCCAGGCATAACACCATAATCTTTTAAATAATTTCTCTATTGTGCATTTTACTGGTTTATAAAGTTCCTAAATATAAAAAGCACAATGATAAACATTCCTACATGTAAATCTTTGATGATATGTATTATTTCCTTAGGATATGTTTTTAAAGTATGCAGTGATTAAGGTAATTGGTATCTATTTCTGATTTTATGTCCACAAAAGTTATATCTTCTACAGGAGTCTTTAAGTATACACTTGCCACAATTGAATATAGTCACTTTGTAAGTCTCTACTAATTTGTACCTACATTATTTCATTATTGTATTTATTACTAATTTTTTGTTGTTAGATTAACACAATTGCTGAGGTTTCTTATCCCCACAGCTCTTCACCTGAGCCCCACTCCCCAGAGGAAAAAATCTTGACCATTTTAACTGTTTCTACGGTGTCTAACTGTGTATTTCTAAATAATATGGTTAGTTTTTTTTAATTTGGTCTATTTTAGGCATTATCTCTGGACCACCTGTCATGGAAGAGGAAGAACTAACGCGCTAACTCCTGTGTACCTATCCTACTAATTTGCTTATATACTATTGTAATCTATCATGTTGTGTTTTCTTCCTAGAACCTTCCCACATAGAGTGTCCCATCCTCTTGTTCCCACCCGGGCTGGCTGCACTCTAGGCCTGCTCCATCCCATTCATCCTGGACTCTCCTGGGCCCCTCTCCTGGGTTCCATCTTCATTTCTGGGCTCCCATGTCCCCCTTTCCTTGCTGCACGCAGATGTCTTAGTGGAGTTCCTCCACTAAACCCAGAATTCCTCTTCAGCTGCAGCTCTCTCACTGGGTGGATCTCCATCCACGGCTTTTCCTTCCTGCTGCATCGCTCTTGTCCATCAGATTTCCATTTCCCAGCAGTTTGTTAAAACCTCTGCTGACAACCCCTCGCCCATACTCTTCATGTGGGTTTATAACGTTCACATCCCTTTGTCATGGTAAATGGGAGCTATAGAGGGAGGAAAAATACAAGCTTTCTGAAAATAGAAGACCTGCTTCATTCACTTAAATATTTTCCTTGACTTTAGAAAAAACCCCACAAAATTAGTGCAAGATCACTAGAGAAATATTCAGATGTTGCCAAAGTAGCCCATCCCTACTTTTCTCCCATCACTGATGAAGTCCACAGAGGTAAAGTGTTATGTACCCAGAATAGTGAAAGGGACAAACATGGGCTGAGGAGGTAGGAACTAAGACGTAGCTCAACAGTGAAAACTAGGAAAAGAGCTGGGCAGGGCAAACAGGACAGTTTTCTGTAGGGTTGGTAGCCTAAGGGCACAGTGTTCACATAAGCTGGGAACAAGGAGAAGACAATTGAGTTCCTGTATCTAAGATCCCTACTCCTGGCTTGATTATATGTTCTAAGCTGCACCATCTCACTGGTTTCAGTGGAGCAGGAGAAAGCAGTGACAAAGGAAAGAAGGGAAAATTATGGGGGTAGCATCTGCTCATTGTGTGAGCCTGCAGCATCGCAACACTTGCTTCATTCTATTAATTGCATCAACCGCATCTTGTAAACACATTTCCAGAGACCACATGTAATGGGCCTTGGTTCCATTCAGCCCCTCTTTTGACTCCTCAAATAGCTAACGTATAATTTTTTTCACATCATTTTCATCAAATAAAATTCACTTTCATTTTTATGACCATTTTTAAAACAGCAAATATCTCCCCAAGCAGTCTTGGGTTTCAAAGTGGCAGTGATTTTATGTGCTTCACATTTGAACTGCCAAGGATCTCCCGCGATGTATGCGTTAATCATGACCACTTGCAGTTCTTGTTCAGATGTTTGCTCAAAGCGTAGAGCTACCATCAGAGAGTGCCTCAGCCTAAAAAAACAATTCTTCCAGTTATGCAGATCCATAAATTCCAACTCAAGCAATGTTTTTTGGGGGCAATAAACACAAGTTTGTTCCTAATTGGAGAGAAATAATGCTTAGGCTTGAACCTGTTGCCTTCCTGGAGCTGAAGTCTAGCACACATGGAGACATTCCTCTCTAAAGAACACAGTTGCTAATAGAAACAAGCAGTCCACCAGGATGTCGAGCCAACACTTCCTGCAGAGGGCAGAGTTCTCTGGAATTTACTGAAAGTGGAAAATTGATTACACTGGGTACAGAGGACATTTATATTTATAGAAACACTTTAGATAAGACAAGACTTTTAAAAGCCAGAAATCACTTTTAGGGAGATTTCAGAAAAATGTTGTAATATTTTTTTATTATTAATAGGCATAAAAAGGATTGTTATATTGATATTGAAAGAAATTAGGTGATTAATTGAAGATTGTAACTTGAAAGGATGAATTGCTCCAACATTGGTTTAGAATTTTTCTTTATTATATACAGGTCAATCTTGTGGTCTGTCAAATGCCCAACAGCCATTTATCTAGTACACATACCTTTACAGCTGGATTTCCAAATATGATTATAAAATTCATATGACAGAGTGTCCTGAAAGTAAATATGTCAGCAGGCTTTGCTTTATTTTATGCATTTATTCTGGATGTAACATAACTTGATGTTACGTAACACAGACGACGCTCTAAGACATTTTGCCAGAGCTATTCAAGTACAGCATTGTTTGAGATTGTGGAAGATGATTTAGAAACACCTGGGTTGAGTATTTCTATCCATGCTTTAAATCCTAAAAGGCTTGCAGTTTTATAGTCCTTTCGGGGAAAGACAGGAACTACAGAAACACTTGTTAGCGTAACAGTTAATATACTTCTGAGAAAGATTTTGTAAAAATTTTGAAAATTATGCGAAAAAATTAAAGGGAAGATTAAAAAGGATTAGTGTTTGATCAGCCTCTGTGTTTTAGGAATATTTTCTAGAATACATTTTTTAGAAATATTTACATCTTTTATACTTGGGGGCTTGGGAACATGAAGGCAATGCACGTTGGAACAAAA
This sequence comes from Mesoplodon mirus, assembly GCF_964341445.2. Classification (NCBI taxonomy): domain Eukaryota; kingdom Metazoa; phylum Chordata; class Mammalia; order Artiodactyla; family Ziphiidae; genus Mesoplodon; species Mesoplodon mirus. The sequence continues at coordinate 226,537,445 of NC_138976.1, read as the reverse complement.
TCCTAAATCTTACATTCAGATGAGCATCATCATTTGTGGTAATATTCATGGAATGGAGCTCAGCATCCCAGCTAATGTCAAGGCAACAGTCAATGAGATTTTTGTACTCAAGTTGCTCTGTGTGGTCCTCTTGGAACCTCTGTCTCTTTGATAGTATTTGAACGCTCTCTTCTCTCCCTCCCTTACACCTAATCGGTCCAGTGGGACGACACACAAGGCCAAAAGCTCACGTAATTTGATAGAAGAACAGGAGCTGATAGATGAGTAGGGAGAAGAACCATCAAGTTTCTTCCTCTCTGAACCAGCAACATATTTGCATTAACAGCTGTGGTCTGGACAAGCACCTCCACCTTTCTTGTCAGGAAGGGTAATTTTCAGCCAGTGTAGTAGGAGGGCTACACTGTAGCTCATGATGTAAATATTTTTTCAAAGTGGGAAGTTTCATAGGCTATGAAATAACATATTAGCCACATGAAGTGTCAGACTTTTGAAAAAGTCCCCTCTCCCACAAGCTAAAGATTATCATAATAACAGTCACTCTAATCATGGCTAACCTATCTGAGTACTCACTCTGACCGGCCAGAGTGGATTATATATATTATCTCATTAAATCTCCCAAGAATAGATAACTAATAAGGACTTACTGTATAGCACGGGGAACTCTACTCACTACTCTGTAATGACCTGTATGGGAATAGAATCTAAAAAGGTGGATAGATGTGTATGTATAACTGACGCACTTTGCTGTACAGCAGAAACTAACACAACATTGTAAATCAACTAAACGCCAATAAAAAAAATTCATTAATAAAAATAAATAAATCTCCCAATAGTCCTATTAGGTAGATAACTTGTGTTATCCCATTTCACTGTTGAGCTATCCTCTATCAATTATCTGTTGTGATTAACAAACTTCCTCCAAAATTATCGGCTGGAACTATCAACCCTGAATGTGATTCTGTGGATAGTGTTTTAGGCAGGGCTTCACTGGCTGATTCTTGGTCTTGACCTGGTCTAGATGATCTGGCAGAGCTGTGAACTTGTGATCACAAGTCACTTTGAGGCTTCCTAGTCTAGAAGGGCCTTAGCTGAGACAACAGGGCTTGTCTCTAGCCTAGAAACCCAGGCTTGTTCATGGGATGCCCTCCAGATTCTAAAAGCTGCAGAGTGGAAACTCCAAGACCTTCTGGGGCCCAGGCTTGGAACTAGCTCAGCCTCATTTCTAGTGCATTCTGTTGGTCAACGCAGGTCACAAAGCCTGCCAGGTTTCAAAGTTTGGGGGAAAAGACTCCACGTCTTGGAAGGAGCTTCATTGTGACTATTTTTGCATTCTACTGCTGTTTCTGAGTCTGAGAGATGTGTCGTGACTTGCCAAAGATCACACAAGTTAGTGAGTAACTTGACTTTCATACACTGCAGGGGGGCTCTGTACGCCACCTTGGGAAACAGTTTGGCATTTTCTGAGTTGTTTGTCTTCTTGTTATTAAATTGTAGGAGTTTTTTCTATACTCTGGATACAAGTTTTTCATCTGACATATGTGTCATGTATATTTTCTCCCAGTTTTTGGCTTTCCTTTATTTTCTTAATAGCGTTTTTTTTTTTAAGAGCAAACGTTTTTCATTTTAATGAAGTCTAATTTACCAGTTATTTTCTTTCATGTCTTGTGCCTTTGGTGGTCTGCTTAAGAATGTGTGAATGAGAAGTGTAGCCCTAGAAGTCTAAGGGTATAGCTTGAAGTGGTGCAAGTGTTTTATTTAAAAATGAATTTTGGGGACTTCCCTGGTGGCACAGTGGTTAAGAATGCACCTGCCAATGCAGCGGACACGGGTTCGAGCCCTGGTCCGGGAAGATCCCACATGCCACAGAGCGACTAAGCCCGTGCGCCACAACTACTGAAGCCCGCGCGCCTAGAGCCCATGCTCCACAACAAGAGAAGCCACCGCAATGAGAAGCTCACGCACCACGATGAAGAGTAGCCCCTGCTCACTGCAACTAGAGAAAAACCCGCGTGCAGCAACAAAGACCCAACGCAGCCATAAATAAATAAATAAACGAATTTTGCCTTCTACTTAATAAAGTAACCTTACTTGCCTTCACATAAAAATAATGCCTTACATAAGAGAGGGCTTATCTAATGCTCTGGGATAGAAACCCACGTTTATGTCATATCACAGAACTGCACATCTTCAGAACATAAGAACTCTAGGTTGAGAATCAGAGATCTGAATGGCCACTTGCCTCAGCAACTAACAGCATTATCATTCATAATAAGTTCTAGTACAAATAAAAGCGATAAGCCTACAAATAAAAGGGGAAATAGCCAAGTATATATATTTGTACACACACACACACACACACATATAATAAACTCCGCATTAACCTTTTCTCATCATTGACTATATTATTAGCTTTCCATATAGATTCAACTATTCAACTGCTTATATATGTCTAAGCTACTAAAAATCCTTCCTGAATGAATAGCAGATGAACAACTGAATGTAAATGAAAACAGATGCTTCAAAGAAAAGGATCCAGAATTGTCGTCAACTCTTCACAGTCACTACATGTTTTCTCTAACAAGCACATATGCCCACAGCATATTGCCAAACTTTATTGATGTCTTCCAAAATTTCTGTATGAAATTATGGTTATGATCTCATAGAGTTCAGGACTTTTGGCTAAAAAGCATGGCTTCCCAGGATATTTTTTTCAAAGAAGTTGGTACCCCCAGGAGTGCTGGGGGAGGGAAGCACACACAGGTATTGGAGGATGTCCCTAACCTAAAGCCTGCTGTATGATCTCAGAATCTCCAAAGTTTGACTTCTTTCAAATCTGAGAATCTGGAGTCACGTCAGATCTAGAGACACAAGGCAAGCAGCAAAGGAAACCCACGGACCCTGTATTTAGTATCCACATTCTTGCGCCTTTAAAGTATGTATTTTCAAATGTAACCTACTGAAATATCAATAGTCCTCTGAATATACAGATACTAGCCCAATAAATGCATTCATGCTGTATAAGAAACGATGGGTTCTTACACACCATAAAACAAAAAATAACATAAAAAAATAGTTGCTGCTCTAGAGGTATTTGCTTTAGACTTAAAGTCTGTTTAAATGTGTGTATAAAATATGTTTAAGAAGTGATAATAGGACGAAGTGAGAGAGTGGCATGGACATATATACACTACCAAATGTCAAATAGATAGCTAGTGGGAAGCAGCCGCATAGCACAGGGAGATCAGCTCGGGGCTTTGTGACCACCTAGAGGGCTGGGATAGGGAGGGTGGGAGGGAGACGCAAGAGGGAGGGGATATGGAGATATATATATATATGTATAGCTGATTCACTTTGTTATAGAGCAGAAACAAGCACACCACTGTAAAGCAATTATACTCCAATAAAGATGTTAAAAAAAAGTGATAATAGATAGGCGATCACTTACTGAATGTGGCAGCTAGGACTAAGGAACATTACCGAGTTTTTACCCTCATTGGACAAATCCTAGAAGACAGAAAATTCACTTTATACCTCATTTCTGCACACACATCAGATTTAACTGCGTAAAAAATCTCATGGGTCTATAGCCTTGATTCCATCTATCTCTTTTGTCTGACTCCTTTAACTGTTGATTTTCAAAGATGCCTTAGGACAGGAAAGATGTGTTCAGACACGTGTGCACACGCAGATGGTGGGGTAAGGGGGGTGGTGCTGGTGAAGGAAGCGTGGGCTTGTGAGAAGCGTCCGTCATATTTTTCTTTTCTGCATAGAAGCAGATATATAAGTGTTAAAATATATGCCTATTATAACAACTGCTAAAATTATGGTTCATTTTGATAGAAAGACGTCCTGCTCAAAATCTAATTTCAGGCAACTATTCAGCAAGCAGGATCAGAATAACTATCTTATCTGTACTTTTTATGTGCATAGTTTCTGACAGGTTGTGCTAGGTATAGTAAGCCTTTACTAGCGCTGTACAGAATGTATCACAACTTGTGACTTGAATAAGAACAAGTTATTCAAACTTGCTTTGCTCTGTTATTCAAAGTATTTGAAACTTCAGAGTGCTCATTCCTTCCTTTGCAATGATTCCTGGCTTCATCTTATTTATGCCATTGGCCCTAGAATCAAGCAGCTCACCAGATTTGCAATAAAGTTATTCAAGTTTATGTATTATGTAAGAATATATTATCATTGCATAAAATCTTAAAGCACCAGATTTCTTGGAAAAATGCCCATGAATTTAAAAGCAGTAGTTTTTAAATTATGTATATTTGGAAATATCCTTAATTCTGAAAGAATGCACCATATAAACTGCTAGCTTTTTTTTAAGTATTAAAATTTACTTTGCTTTTTCTCAGTTTAAAATATAATAAATAGTTCTACCTCCCAAAGACAACGTCTTTTAATACAAGTTCCCTTCTAAGCTTTTTTTTGGATGCGCTTTTACATAATTGGGACCATACTCTCTATAGTTTCTATCCTACGTTTTTTTTTCCTAACATCTTTATTGGAGTATAATTGCTTTACAATGGTGTGTTAGTTTCTGCTTTATAACAAAGTGAATCAGCTATACATATACATATGTCCCCATATCTCTTCCCTCTTTCGTCTCCCTCCCTCCCACCCTCCCTATCCCCGCCCTCTAGGTGGTCACAAAGCACCGAGCTGACCTCCCTGTGCTATGCGGCTGCTTCCCACTAGCTATCTGTTTTACGTTTGGTAGTGTATATATGTCCATGCCACTCTCTCACTTCGTCCCAGCTTACCCTTCCCCCTCCCCATATCCTCAAGTCCATTCTCTAGTAGGTCTGCGTCTTTATTCCCATCTTGCCCCTAGGTTCTTCATGACCTTTTCTTTCTTTTTTTTTTTTTTTAGATTCCATATATATGTGTTAGCATACGGTATTTGTTTTTCTCTTTCTGACTTAATTCACTCTGTATGACAGACTCTAGGTCCATCCACCTCATTACAAATAACTCAATTTCATTTCTTTTTATGGCTGAGTAATCTATCCTACATTTTAAACTTAAACATAAGCTTTTCTTATACTATGACCAAAACTTCACGTGTAGACATCTAACCAGTGACTGTGCCATAATTACATCAGTTGAACTCACAATAGTGCACATTTAAGCTTGCTATTATAAAAATGCTCTTGTGGTCACCTCATTACATGACACTTTCACAAATTTCAGATTATTTCTTTTTCGAGTGTCAGTCAGGGCTCACCCAGAGAAGCAGAAACGGTAGGAGATGTATGCTAAGAGACAGAGTGCAAGGAGCTGGCTCACCTCGTGGAGGCCTGCGAGGCAAGCATGGAATCTCAGGGCAGGACGTTCGGAAGAGCGGGCCGGCACCCTCTGGGCTGGCCTGAAACTGCCATTCGTCCACAGGCAGAATTGCTTCTTCTGAGAAGCCTCAGCCGCATTTCAGGCCTTTTAGCTGATTGAATAAGGCCTACTCAGGATATCTAGGATAATCTCTTTTACTCACAGTCGACTGAGCTTTTACTTTAATCACATCTAAAAAAAATACCTTCATAGCAGATAAGTGTTCATGAATAACTGGGACTGTAGCTTAGCGAAGTTGACCCATCAAAAGACCATCAGGGTTAAATTTTCAGAAGTAGAATTACTGAGTCAAAGGGAATGGAATTTTAAAAAAAAATCTGATACATATATTTAAATCCCTTTTCTAAAGGGTGGTCACAATTTTCTATACTTTGCCACTCTATCCCTGCATTTTCTTGGGGTAGGTACCAGACTGCCTACCCTACGATACTCTGAATCAATAACACCATTGAGAGGGCCCCTAAAATAAAAAAGTACTCGGGTCTCAAGATGAACACAAGGTTTCCCGGCAGTAAGTGTCTAGTATCTAAAGATCTGCTTTCCCAGGACAGTTATTCTGCCCTGAGCCCTGCATGAGCCTCACTGAGCAACTGCCAGATCTATTTATAGGTGGGAATATAGATTACTATTTATTAGTTACTCTTTATAGGGAATGTGTTAGGCATTTTGAGGGGAGATAGAAGTGTTTACCCTGTCCTCAAAAAGTCTAAAGTCAAGGCTAAGTTTTAAATAAATATTTGATGTTATTATATCCATGTTAAACTTCATTTTCATATATTTTTCTGGGAAATGGGGCTAATCATGTCTTTAAACTCTACATAAGTATAAATAAAAGGCAGACCTTTCTGAAGCCTCTTGCTATTTCAGTAGATCTATGTAAAGGTCCATATTATTTTATCTTTAGAAAACTTATCATTAGGCAGAGGTTAGTAAACTGATAAATTGGGTGGATTTGGGGATGAGGTTTTTTAGTTGAATTCCTACTTTTATTATGTACTATTTTTTAAAACCTGGACAAATAATCTCCCAAAGCCTCAGTTTTCTCACTTGTAAAATGGAGATAATATTCTCTCGTGTGGTTGTATGAGGTTTAAATGCGCCAATACATGTAAAATGTTGGGCATGTGTGCTGGCACATGATGTGCGTGTGTGCTTGTGTGTGTATGACTATCTCGCCTCTGTATCTTCTACTTTCTTTCGGTCCTCCACCCACCACACCAACATTTCAAGCAATTTAGAGCAGGACAGAAAAGTGCAACTGGCTTGAAAATCATTCTTTTATTTCTTCAAAGGCTCAAACCTTCCGAGAATTTAGGTTTTGAAGGAAGCAGGAAGTGAGGTGGGGGGGGGAGGTTGTAATTTGAAGACAGAGATAGAGTGCCTTGAAAAAACATAAAGGAACACATGCTCCTCCACAGGACACAGAAGGTCCCCAAGCAGAGGGAGAGGAGGAGGGGGCTGTGAATCCTGAGAGCAGAGGGGTCTGCATGCTTCGGGGCAGAGCCTGAAAAGCTGGGAAGACCCCCAAGAGGAGGGCCATCACAGAGCCTCGGGCAGGGGGAGGGGCCTGGACAGGATCACAGTGGGCTCCTAAGGATGAGGAAGAATAGTAAAAATCCGCCAAAGCTGAAGGAGCCACACCGACAGGCTCAGGGGATCACTCTTGTCATTGGGAGGATGGTTGCAGATGGCCAGAGCCTGTAATATCATTTCACGTGACGCCAGAACCAGACCAATACTCTGGGTGGGGCAGGGAAAGACTCTCAGAAGGCTAAGTTTCACAGTAGCCCAGTGGGGCTTGGAAACTGAAATTAAGTTGATTTATAAAAAAAAAATAATGAAAATAAATAGAGCAGGTGCAACTCAGCTGGTAACATGAGATTCACATCCAATACTTACTCAGAAAGTGTCATCAGTGACAATTATTTAGCTCTTACTGATATGGAAGAACGAGGAAAATGGAACATCCTCTGGCTGACATCTCTTAATACTTCCTGCCTACTTGTGGGCCTTGCTTGACCAGTTATAGCCAATCTCAAGAATTTTGAATCTTTCCTTTCCATTGGCATCTGCCTGCAAACAGGCTAAAAATTCCTCTTATCCTTAAACAACCACCACCAATTTCTCTCGATCCAAACATTCCACCAAGTTCGTGTAACCTCCCTTCTCTTCACTATCACGTTTCTCAGGAGTGCAGTCACACTTGGTGTGCCCACGCTCTGAACTTCCATGCACCCCTCAACTGATTACAGTTGGGCTTATTCTCTCCCCGTGGAGGGAAACTACTTTCACTAGGAAGATAATGAATGCTCTCCAGCTGCCAAATCTAAAAAGATTTGTTCTGTTTTCCATTTAATCTTTTTTTTTATCCTATTTAATCTTTGAGCAGCATCAGACACTGTGTGCCTTCCTAAATGTCAAAAAGATTTGGTTTTTTCGAAAGACTTTATATATTTTTTAGAGCAGCTTAAGGCTTACAACAAAATTGAGAGGGAAGTACAGAGATTCCCATGTACCCCCTGCCCCACACATGCAGGGTCTCCCCTATTATCAACATCCTTCACCATATGGTATATTTTACCAAGGATGACCCTACATAGACATGTCGTAATCACCCAAAGTCCGTAGTTGACCTTAGGATCCACTCTGTGGGTTGTACATTCTATGGGTTGCACAAATGTCCAGTGAAATGTACCCATCATCATAATATCATATAGGGTATTTTCACTGCCTTAAAAAGGATTTATTTTTTAATCCAGCATTGTACAGGATGTTTTTTAAATTATCTATAAAGCAATATGGCTGGGGGACTTCCCTGGTGGTCCAGTGGTTGGGACTTCGCCTTCCAATGCAGGGGATGCGGGTCTGATCCCTGGTCGGGCAGCTAAGATCCCACATGCCTCACAGCCAAAAAACCAAAACACAAAACAGAAGCAATATTGTAACAAATTCAATAAAGACTTTAAAAATGGTCCACATCAAAAAGTATCTTTAAAAAAAAAAGCAATATTGCTGGAAATAGAAGTCCCGGTACCCCTCCATCTTGAGACCTGCTCCAGTGTTTTATATTCTATGCTTCTGTTAATGCCTCTATTATGCTCCTGTTCTCCTGGGCTCAGACTTACTTTGTCCTTCCTCATTTCTTTCTTTATGGCGACTCTCAAATCCAAGAGGACGTCCAATCCTATTGCTTCTACATAAGACATATTTCTTTGCCATTCCTCTTTATTTCAGTTTCTACCAGGATAGGAAGCTCTCGGGAGTTCCCTGGTGATCTAGCGGTTAAGATTCGACACAATCGCTGCCATGTCCAGGTTCAATCCCTGGTCAGGGAACTGAGATTTTTGTTGATCTCTCAATTAGAATATTTTGTAATCTCATATTGATTTTCCCATTACCAGACTTTCATACTTGGGTAATACGCCACACTGTAAACCAAAGCCAATGATATGCATGTCTCTCCATTCATAGTACTCTATGGTCTGTCGTTGTGGTCGCTCCATCGCCCTCAGGATGAAATCAGAGCACCTTATCTCAGTGTTACCTGGCAGGGTAGTCCCTAGCTCTGCAGAATTAGCAAAGTCTGGCCTCACCTCCATCCTCACCTCCAATCCAAATGCCCCAACTAACCCCCCCTTTCCCATCGACCTGCTGAAAGCAAAACTCTTAGTTCCCCTGCCCTGTGATGGATCAAGCCCTCCTCTAGGTGATTCAGGTTCAAGTGACAGTTGGAGAAGCACTGCCTGGGCAGGTTGGGAGAAGGGCCTTTTGTTCTGGCTCCTCGGAGACTTGGCAGCCTCTCTTGTGTTTGTATCTTCCATGCACTGTATACTCTTCTCTCATCAACTGTCTCATCCTGTAAATGCCAGGCTTCAGCACTGTTCTTCCTGACTGGAATACCACACTTGCATTTTTCTTGCTTCTTGGCAAACTGCTGTTATTTCTTCAACTCCCATCTCAAATGCCGTGAGGATTCCGACCTTGCCCTGTCCTCCATCCGCGTTTTATCTGCATCTCTGTAATAGCATTTACCATGTTACATTTTAATTTATTTTTATAATATTTTCCTCCAAAGACTGTGTGCTCTGTACATACACAGACCTTTTTTTTTTTTTTTGGTCTTTTTTACCCTTGTGGCCTAGCTTATTGTTTTCTGTTTTTCTCTTCTTTTTTTGCTTCCTCTTTACACACAGGATTTAAGACAGTCGGAAAAATATCTTTGAAATGAAATATTCCCACTCGCTACGGTAATGGTAACCAAGAAACCTGGCCACTATTACAACCTTGTAAAGGTCCTTATCACATATCAGAGGAATCCATTTCCTATTTGGGCCACTTGAGTAATAAAAGGACAGTAATTTTTTGAGGTGCAGCCTGATTCCTCCCACATTCTTGCCAAGTGTTTTTTTCTAGTCCTGCTTTATCCCTGGATCCCAGAGGCCCCTTGATACAACTTCCTATGTGACCCCAAGTTTCTGACAACAAGGATAATAATATGTCCCAGTGATTTCTCTCTACTGTTCAAAAATCTTATTACTTTAGTGGCAGCTATTTTAATTCCCTCTCCTGGTGTTTTTGTTTGTTTGTGTGTTTTGTCTTGTGTTTTTGTATGTGTGTGTGTGTGGTACGCGAGCCTCTCACTGCTGTGGCCTCTCCCGTTGTGGAGCACAGGCTCTGGACGCGCAGGCTCAGCGGCCATGGCTCACGGGCCCAGCCGCTCCGCGGCACGTGGGATCTTCCCGGACCGGGGCACAAACCCACGTCCCCTACATCGGCAGGCGGACTCTCAACCACTGCGCCACCAGGGAAGCCCTTGTCTTGTTTTAAATCTGTTTTCTGTTCTCAGGTGAGGGGACACTGTGGGTGAAGAGAAGGAATTGAGCAAAGGAGGCCTTACTGCCCCACCTCAGGGCTTGGAGCCTGTTTGGTGACCTCTGTCCTCAAAACACAGCCCTCCCCCCTTTCTCAGATTTAATTCCTTAAGATGAACATTTGGGGAAAAAAGAAAAAGAAAAGAGGCAACTTTAGCTGTGAAAATACATCAGTTTTCACAAAATGGGAGATGAGATTTGCTATTTGCAGGTCAGCTGGGAGGTGGTTTCACCAATACTATTGATTCATTGTAAATGTCTCCGTGTTCTTATAGCTTGATGTTAAACTGTTCAGTCAATTACTGTATCAAAGCACCTAATTTAATTCAGTAGCTTAAAAACTTAATGCAATTTCAACTGGTAATTGAACTTTTACAGAGAAAATCATGTGCCTTTTTTCCAAGAAATGAAATTAAAGAATTAAGTCAAAATAGATGATATCAATTATCAGTAAAGCAGGTTGGAATTTTTTGATTAATATCTAACAAAAAAATAAGCTAATAATTCTTGAGTGACCTTTTTATTTCATCACTGGGTAGTGGATATTCCTTGATTACTTCCACAGATTCATTTTATAGGACATGTAGGAAACCACATCTGCAAAGGCAGAAGCAGAGTGACTCCTTAAATGCAGTCCTCACTGTCATTGAAAGTGACAGATTTTTGACAAAACTCAGTGTTCGCTCTGAGCTATTATAGCAGTTTATTTTCCAACAGCAAGTCATTCCGACCCGATACATGGTTAGTGTGGACTTTTAGTTCATGAGCTCAATCTTCGAAAGCCCTGACTGTTCAATGCACTTACTTCAAGTTGGGAAACCTCAGGGTCACCTGCCGTGATTTCCTACAGAAAAGAAACAGAACTGTTGCAATACTTTGAACTCCAGATGAGTGAGAGACATAAAACTGATGTGTTTCTGATGTTCCAGTTCAAGATAATAACAGAGGATCTGTTCTTAAAGAAATACATAAAACCGAAGCTATTGGAGCCACAGCAGCTGGGAAGAGGACGCATTTGGAGACAGCTGGAGGTACTGATTAAGATCAGTACTGATCACCACACCAAATGTCAGCTGCTCAGGTGTCTGGACCTGCCAGGGTGGCCCCTGAGGCAGGATAGCACAGTACTTCTTTCCCGGCAGACTCTGAAGCATCCTCTTCCGTCTGTCAAAGACAGACAGAACCTCATCTCACAACAGCTCTTCACTTGAATTCCTTGCCTCCCCCAGTGGCCAATAGTTGTTAACCAGTTATCATAAATGTGACTTCTCTCAGCAGGTCCAAATGTTTGCTCCAAATTTTGCCTATTCTCTTGGTGCATCTTTTTTTTTTAATTTTTAAAATTTATTTATTTATTTATTTATTTTTGGTTGTATTGGGTCTTTGTTGCAGTGCACGGGCTTCTCATTGCGGTGGCTTCTCACTGTGGAGCACGGGCTCTAGGTGCGCGGGCTTCAGTAGTTGTGACACGCGGGCTCAGTAGTTGTGGTGCATGGACTTAGTTGCTCCGCGGCATGTGGGATCTTCCCGGACCAGGGCTCAAACCCGTGTCCCCTGCTTTGGCAGGTGGATTCCTAACCACTGCGCCACCAGGGAAGTCCTTGGTGTATCTATTATGATTATTCTGATGCAGGAGAAGAATCAGCCTCATTCCTAACCTTAAAACATAGAGGTAGGAATTAGGCTAAGATGATCTGCATGGGAAGCACAGAAGGCGGCAGCTTCTCTTTTCCCGGAGAAGCCTTGTTCGTGGCTATCTTTCCCAGCCTTGGAAAGAAGTCATCAAAGTCAGTGATGAACGTCAGCCCAGAATCCTGCTCTGACTCGTTTCCTCCCAGTGGTGCTCTGAGAGAGGCGCGTTCCCCAGACAAAGCGCACACCCTGGGGAAAAGGCAATGATGCTGGCAGGAGGCTGAGCTCTGCCCCCTGTGTGTGAGGTGGGGCTGAATGTTTCTAATCAACAGCCTTTCTCAGTTTTCATCACTTGCTCTGCAACCCTCACAGTTTAGCTCAGAAAATCAGGTGAGGATACAAGAGCTCCTTGTGGTCTTTTTGTAAGCATCGGGGGAGCCCAGGTGTTGTCCGGTGCCCTGTGGCATGACTTAGTGGCAAGTGTTCACTAATGAGATGTCTGGAGTCAAAATTAAAGAAACTGGCCACAGTTAAAAATGATAAGCTAGGGACTCCCCTGGCAGGCCAGTGGTGAAGACTCCGGGCTTCCACTGCAGGGGCTGAAAGCTCCATCCCTGGTCAGGGAACTAAGATCCTACGTGCTGGGAGGTGCAGCCAAAAAAAGAAAAAAAAAAAAGACCCAGGTAGATAATCGGTCTCTTTTGGCCTTTGTTTTAGAAAAAAGTTACTCAGAGAACTGCCCATTCCTCTCCTTCACAGCTGGTCAAAGATTTGGGGTTGAGTCTCATTGACTTTGACTAATTCTTATCACTGTTTCAGGGAGGATGAGGCCAGATTGGCTTAAATGAGTGAAAAAGTGTTTGTATTTTTAGGAGTTAAACCCCTTGTGCTTTAATTTGTTCATTTATTCATTCAACGCATTTTAAGTAATCATCAGCTATGTCCCAGGTACTCTGGTGGGCACCAGGGAGGCTCTTTCTAGAAAAGCTGAGCATTATTTTGATAATCATAGTAATGAACTAGGAAGCTCGCTTTACTTCTCTGAGCTGCACATCAATCAAGGAAATTATTGTGAAGACAAATTGGTCTAACCCAACCAATGCAGACAGTTTTTGTGGCTATGGGAGCATATGACAGAATTTAGGGAAAATTATTACTAAATAATGAGGATTCACATTCCTTGGGGGTAAGTTGATAACACTTAATGAAACATGAATGTAAGACTGTGAGATAGACATCCTCCTCCATTTGGACTCAAGATCAACTCATTCTGATTCATTCAACCAATGACTTTGGTTGAATATTAAGCCTATAGAGGAAAACTGAGGAACTTTCTTTAGTAATTTCACTAAGATAAGATTGCTACTTACTTCATTACTCCAGAAATATTTTTTGAAAAAACAATTGTGCGAGAAGATTACTGTCTAGTAGTGGAATACGTCTAAACCAGTAAGTGCACTACAGGTTCTCAGTTACTGAGCCCAGGAGGGTAGAGGAAACGTTTTTCCCTCCCTACACTTGCTAAGGATTAAATGGGATAAACTGTTGCGAAGTCATGTGTTCCATTCTAATGACTTTCAACATCACCACACCAAATGTCTTTCATTCAAATACAGACATAACATAATCCAGTTAGAAAATATTATCCTAACATTTGGTCCAGAATTCTTCTCTATGAGCCCTTTCTGCTCAGAAGACAAGTTCATAAATGCTGGGAGTGCTCCAGCTGGTGACTTCAGAGGCCAGGGAGGTTGCTATGCATGAGGTAAGGGAAGCATGTGCTGTTTCCTACTGAGAAGGATGGGGGTCGGGGGAGAGGGAGTAAAGAGGTGGGCAGAAGAGGAGAGACAAGCCAGCAAAACAGAGGAGCGGGTGCTGCAGAGAAAAAGTCAGGAGAGAAACTTCTGGTGCTGAGCTGTAAAAATGGACCTGGAGAACAGGGCAATATAATAAGTGATGGGTTTTTGTTTCCCAGCCTTTCCGATCATCAGTAAAATCACACATTTACAAATGCTTTGGTTCACACAAATGAGGCAGACAATACAGGAGCAGTTTGATATCCAGGTCAATAAGAGGGGCACCCAGTCAGCCTGTGTGCAACAAGAGCCCAGGAAGCCACGAGAGAGCAAATGTCCAGACATTTGCCAACGGTCACAGAATGACTTTGGACTTCTTCAACAAGTGGAAGTGTAGGGTCCAAGTCCAGGTTTACCCAGCTCACCAAGGGTCAGATGAACTCCCATATGGCACATGACTTACACCAATTTATAAAGACACCAGGAAAGAGTTCACATGGGTTCGAAGTTGGCTCCATTACCGGGCAGTTATTTTTAACATCTAATTTAAAACCTTCCGCTTAAACCAATCCAGATCTTCTTTGTTCACCTACACTACCTCAGCTTGACCTTTCCTAAATCAAATACATCCCTGTGGATCTATGATTCTCGTCTACATGGTCTTCAGAAGAGAAAAGTACAATTGCTCTACCAGGGATCACCATGATATAATATTCTCTAAATGGAGATGCCTTATAAAACTATTTTTGCAGCATTCTCACACAGGTATTTTTAAAGTTATAATTCACCGGTCTGTTCTTTGCCACTTCAACTATAAAGTCAAGTGTTGTCATTTTTAAAAATTTTATTCACTGCATCCAGTGATGTTCTGTCTTTTACTTAGCCTGCTTTCATCCCCTCTTCTCTGAGATCTCCCCGCTGAATTTTGCTCCAGACTCCTGACTCCTTCTCTGACAGTCTTTGTAATTAGAATTGGAGGTGTGGGAGTAGCTCACATTCAGAGCAATTCCAGACTGAGCCAGCTGCAAGAGTGTAAGTCTTACTGTCGTGAGCAACCTTTACCCATGGACAGTCCTGGGATGATATTGCAGTAAAACGCCCACACGTCCTTGGTTGAAGCTGGTCCCTTCTCTTGCTTTACGAGCTATTTTCAAAATGCCAAAAACAAACAATACCTCTTCATCCCACAGAAAAACAGCAATCTTGGATCCAATCCCTACATCCCTTCTCCCTCCAAATTGGTTATGATCATGCTTCCTCAGGTCCATAAACTATATTTAGGTGGACAGGAAAAAGAGAGACAGGCTGTCACTGATCAAAGGAAACAGATGCATGGGCATTTCAGGTCACTCCCAAAGTGTTTCAGGACAGTTCAGGGTTTGCACTGCACCACTGAGTGAATTCTCTTTCCTGCTCCCATGCTGAAAATGGTTCAGCTTCAGGGAGCCATTCCGGTCTTGGTTACGTTACTGGGACTTTCTTTTGAAAAGACATGGACATGATCCTGAAAATAAAGAAATAAATAACAACGCTAAAACTTCTTGTTCTCAAAATACTGAATACACAACAAATGAATCCATAGGAAAAAGTACAGTGTTCTTATGATTTTTCAAAAAAGTTAATAGACTAGGATGGAGAGAGTGATGTCATAAGGTCAAGAGGAGATGTTGATTTCCAAGTTGAATCTACTTACTTATTGCAAGAATACGAACAACTTGTTTTTGAAAATCTAAACTTGCTAAAGCCACTGATGCTTTCGTTGCAGCTACTGACCCCCTGAGCGGGCTACGGCTTTGCTTACAATGAGTTCAGTTGGCTTCTCGGAGTCCTCTTGCTTCTCTGGACAAGGGAGGTATTTGCCATCAGTGAGGCGGGCTGAATCAACAAGGTGTCACTCTCTATTTGCTGAAAATTGGTGCATTGTCAGGAGGCCGCCGTGGCGGGTACAGTGATTTGCCTCACCCTGGGATGTTACCAGAGGTCCCAGGAACTTGCAGACAAGGAGCCTGTGCTACCTTTCTTTCAAAATAATGAGATATTTAAAAACTAACATTATGTATTAGGTCATTATCTTCATGAGAAATAAGTATCCGCGGTGCTTGAATGCACCATACAGAGTTTTCTTTGTCGATGATGAATTCTCATGTATGCTAATTAAGTTGATCAAACTCTGCTGTGCTTCTGGAGCTGGAGGCTTCCTTAATCTGTGTTTCTCTCTCTTAGGAGAGCAGAGAAACTTCATTTGCATGAGTTTGCACAAAGTTGGCCCTGTCTTTAAAAACTAGGTCAATAGAGTTGCTGGAGTTGAAATTCCCCAGCCCTCCGGCCACATTTGGGCTTGATGGATACTGAACCTGGTTAGTGTCATAAGCCTCTGGGAGCTGTAGCTTCCCTCCCTTTTCTATTTTGAATGGCCTACTTTTGCTTGTGAACTGTAAGATGCAATCTAGCATAATGACTGCTTTTATTGCTTTTTAACCGTAGTGGCCACCACAGTACTTTCTATACACATCAGGGCTCCAGAAACACTTGATATTATTGATAACAGTAAATGATGATAACCAGTATTTTATTATTTTATTTTATTTTTTAACATCTTTATTGAAGTATAATTGCTTTACAATGGTGTGTTAGTTTCTGCTGTATAACAAAGTGAATCAGCTATACGTATACGTATATCCCCATATCTCCTCCCTCTTGCATCTCCCTCCCACCCTCCCTATCCCACCCCTCCAGGTGGTCACAAAGCACCGAGCTGATCTCCCTGTGCTATGCGGCTGCTTCCCACTAGCTAGCTATTTTACACTTGGTAGTGTATATAAGTCCATGCCACTCTCTCACTTCGTCCCATCTTGCCCTTCCTCCTCCCCATGTCCTCAAGTCCATTCTCTACATCTACATCTTTATTCCTGTCCTGCCCCTAGGTTCTTCAGAACCACTTTTTTTTTAAATTCCATATATATACATTAGCATATAATATTTGTTTTTCTCTTTCTGACTTACTTCACTATGTATGACAGACTCTAGGTCCGTCCGCCTCACTACAAATAACTCAGTTTTGTTTCTTTTTTATGGCTGAGTAATATTCCATTGTATATATGTGCCACATCTTCTTTATCCATTCATCTATTGATAAACACTTAGGCTTCTTCCATGTCCTGGCTATTGTAAATAGAGCTGCAATGAACATTTTGGTACATGACTCTTTTTGAATTATGGTTTTCTCAGGGTATATGCCCAGTAGTGGAATTGCTGAGTCATATGGTAGTTCTATTCTTAGTTTTTTAAGGAACCTCCATACTAGTTTCCATAGTGGTTGTATCCATTTACATTCCCACCAACAGTGCAAGAGAGTTCCCTTTTCTCCACACCCTCTCCAGCATTTATTGTTTGCAGATTTTTTGCTGATGGCCATTCTGACTGGTGTGAGGTGATACCTGATCATGATAACCAGTATTTTAAATCTTAGGAGTGGTCTTTACTAAAGCAGTAACTGACCATGGTAATACAATCTCCTGCTACTTTAGCTCATTTGTTCCTTGCAACCATCCCATTTTACAAGGAAGAAATGAACTTAGAGTAGGGAAATTGCTTTAGGTTTAAGATTAATACAGCTGATCCTGAAAGGTAGATCTGACTCATGCCGTTACTAGAATAATCACTTTTTATGTCAGATCTGATTAATGATAGCTGACATTGATTGCATTCCTAATATGTCAAATGCTGTTCTAAGTGTTTCTCATGTATTAATTCCGCCTCACAGCAGCACAAGGAGAGACGTGGATTATTACTTATATTTCAAAGATGAAAAATGCAGAAATTGAAAGGTTTAGTTGCTGGGGCCCCAGTGTCCTGTTGCTGGTAAAGGGCCTCTCAAGGATTTAAACTATGGAAGCCATTGCAAAGCCCTGCTCTCTGCTGTTTTGTTATACAGCTTTTCATTTAAAATTAGGTTTTAATTCAGCTGGTGAGGTTAAGATTATATAAGATTCCATTCCTCATCTTGAATAATTTTCTGTGTATTCCTAGCCAAGTTCATTTAATGTTATTGAACTTCCCTTTTCATTTTTATCAAATTGTCTCTTTTCATTTTTTTCATATTAGTTTCACCAAAAGATTGCGCTTGGGAGTCCTCATGTAATATATTTAACTATAAAGCAAAATAAAAGTCCTATGTTATACAAGAACACTCTGACTGATTTTTGACAAAGGTGCAGAAATAATTCCATGGAGGAAGGATATTCTTTTCAGTGAATGGTGCTGGAGCAACCGAACATCCTAAAAAGTGAAGCTCAACCTAAACCTCACGCCTTATTAAAAAATGAACTCAGGGCTTCCCTGGTGGCGCAGTGGTTGAGAATCTGCCTGCCAATGCAGGGGACACGGGTTCGAGCCCTGGTCTGGGAAGATCCCACATGCCGCGGAGCAACTGGGCCCGTGAGCCACAGCTACTGAGCCTGCGCGTCTGGAGCCTGTGCTCCACAACAAAAGAGGCTGCGATAGTGAGAGGTCTGCACACCGCGATGCAGAGTGGCCCCCCACTTGCCACAACTAGAGAAAGCCTTCGCACAGAAACGAAGACCCAACACAGCCATAAATAAATAAATAAATAATTTAAATCCATATGGGCTTCTAAGAAGACCTCTGTTTAAAAAAAAAAAAAAACTCAAAATGGATCAGAGATTTAAATATAAAATGTAAGAATATAAAACATTTAGAAACAAAAGCAGGGGGGAATATCTTCAGGACACAGGGCTGGGCAGGGCCCTTGGACATGACATCAAAAGCATGATACATAAAATTTATTTGCAAAATTGGATTTCATCAAAATAAAAATCTTTTGCTCCGTGAAAGACCCTGTTAATAGAATGAAAAGACAAGCTACACACTGGTAGGTAATATTTTCAAACTACATATCTGACAAAGGAATTATATCTAGAATATACAAAGAACTTTCAAAAGTCAGCAGCAAAAAAAATAAAATAAAAAGTTAGAAAATGGGCAAAAGATATAAACAGATATTTCACAAAGAGAGGATGTAGATAGCATGTAAGCACACGATAACTACTAGGGAAATGCACCTTAAAGCCACAACGAGACATCAGTATGTAAAATAAAACACAGTACTAAGTCCAAATGCTGGCCAGAATGCAGAGAACCTGAATTTCTCACACACTGATGGTAGATATCTAAAATGGTACAACCACTCCAAAAAGAGTTTGGCAGTTTTTCCACGGGAATCTATGTGCTGTTATTGCAACTTCCCGTGAATCTCTATTCCATGACAAAAAGTTACAGAAGCCACACATTCAACATAGTAAGACGGGAATGGGCCATCACTGCATTCATTATCTTCTTGCAGAGGTAAACATGATATTGTTGATAATAATGTACATATAATAGACGTGCAGAGTTTGCTTTTTAAAGCTTTTATCTCTAGTTGTTTCAGATTAAAATATCTAAAACATTCTAGCAATTTAAGGGAAAGAATCCTTTTAAACTGCTAGTCATGGCTTGCTGCACCAGAGATGTTTTACTTGAAAAAATTCAGAGCCACCACTGGATGGCAGTAGAGGTTCGTAGTTTTGTTCCCTTGGTGTTTTTTTGGGGGGTGGGGGGGTGGGATGGGGGGAGGCTGAGAAAATAAGGGACAAATTTGGTTCTGCTCTCAGAACCAAATTTTTAAAAATCTGTAATGATAGACATTATTGGTGATTAGCAAGGTTTAAGCTGCAAATACAATCATTAAAAAAAAATCAATGTTGGTGTAAGATAAATAAAACCTGCAGTAAATAACACACACTGTGAAAGACCATGGGCAGAGTACACTCTGTAAAATAAATCTTGGGCTAACAGTCTGGAGGAAAATGAACAATTTTAGAGAAAAAAAAAGGCTTGGCATTGGGCTTCCCTGGTGGCGCAGTGGTTGAGAGTCCGCCTGCTGATGCAGGAGAAACGGATTCGTGCCCCGGTCTGGGAAGAAAGCCCGTGAGCCATGGCCACTGAGCCTGCGCGTCTGGAGCCTGTGCTCCGTAACGGGAGAGGCCATACCAGTGAGAGGCCCACGTACCGCAAAAAAAAAAAAAAAAAAATTCGGCATTGTGCTCTGTAATGGCATTTGGGATTCCTGGTTCAAAATCTTAATGGCTTTTAGAAATTTTAAGCAACTCTTTTATTTCTGCCTCGTCCTACTAATAACTACACAAACTTCAGCTGCTCATCATTTCTTTTTAATTTATTAAAATTTTTTATTTTATACTGGAGTATAGTGGATTAGCTACTATGTTGTGTTGTGTTAATTTCAGGTGTACAGCAAAGTGATTCAGTTGTACATATACATACATTTATTCTTTTTCAGATTCTTTTTCAGATTCTTTTCCCATTTAGGTTATTACAGAACACTGAGTAGCGTTCCCTGCGCTCTGCAGTAGGTCCTTGTTGATTATCTATTTTATATATAGCAGTGCGTGTATGTTAATCCTAAAATCCTAATTTATCCCCCACATCATTTCTAAACTGAGAACGTCTTCCTCTTTTAGATTACAGATTAAAGCCATAGGAGGCAGAAGAAAAAAATTCTGCTGTTTTTCTGTTATCACATTTCAAAATACTCAATATCTTTTCGTCTTGATAAAGCGGAGAGAAAATCTCTATATCATTTGCTGGATTTTCTGTGAAATTTACTTGCTAGAGACAAATTGAAACACTGACTTAATATCAAGTTTCAAGAGATGGGGGGGTGCCCTGGGGAGGAGGGGGGCAGAGGGGCTGAGCCATCCATCTTGGTCTTTAATTAAAGGCTTTCTAGGTTTGAAAAAAGAGATAGAGAGAGAGAGAGAGATCCTATGCTTTTCTTCCTAGAGGTTAAGTGATGGGGTTAACCCATTCATGCCTCTCATTCTAACTATATATTGTCATCAAGAACAGTTCTAAGAGGACATCCCTGGTGGTCCAGTGGGTAAGACTCCGTGCTCCCAGTTCAGGGGGTCCAGGTTCAATCCTTGGTTGGGGAACCAGATCCCACATGCATGCTGCAACAAAGATCTCTTTCTCCACGTTTAAGACCCGGCACAGCCAAAATAAATAAGTATTTTTTTTTAAAAAAGGATATTTCTGAGGTATTTATTAGCATATGTTACTATTCTTCTGTGTCACCTTAATGTCAGATGAAATGAAACAATGTGTATTATGTCTGGGGCTCTCTGTGTAGGAGAGACACATTCAAAGTCTTGGTGGAATATTCACCGAAGTGTCAAAGCAAATTTCCACATGAGTCAGGCATCAGAACAATTTTTACAAATGGTGCAACTTTTAGTCTGCCTGCTACAATGTCACCTAAACCTTATGGATGCTAGATGATGAAGGAGTGAAATTTCTATAATGAGACATCCACAGTGAGACTGGGATGGTAACAAAGGACAGCGCCACCGTGGGGTTGGAGTATGAAAGCGCCGGGAAGGAAAGGGCTGGCATTCCCATCCCAGAGCAGGTGATCAGTAAATCCTATTGGCTGTGAACCTGGGCCAGATCAGATGATGCTAATTCATGGTAGATCCTCAACACAGTAGATTGTTTAAAAATAAAGAGGTATTCTTAATGCCTTAGTAGAGAGAAATATCTAACATTCTCTCATTTACTTTATCCACATCAGCAAACCTTAAGAATTCTGATTTTCATGACATAGTAGTATTTCTGTATACCCACCTTTGGTATAAATAGCAAAACAAGCTTTCCAAGGAATGTGGGTGTCTGTAAGGTCTATATTTCAGTAGAAGAATAAGATAGTTTATTTTCTCTTTAGTTCTGTAAGTCAATAACAAAATAGTTAATTCTTGAATAATATGAGTAAGTTTGCTACAACTGTTTGATAATGAGATGAATGAAGCATCTAAAACGTCATCACCCCTTCAACGTTTATCAGTTTTCTACTTTTTCTTTAGCTTTGATAACAGACAGGGTCTTGGATTTTGAAATTAGAATGTTTCCTGAAGAAAATTCTCTGGGGCTACTGAGGCTAATGCATAGAGATCAATAAGCAATAGTGATTCTTACAAATCCACTGGGCTGTATACTTTTTATGATGTCTCCCCTCAGTTTTATTTTTCTCAAAAACGTGACACAGTCTAAGGCCCTTGATAATCTTGCATAAAATGTATTTGTCAATTCTCTTCACTCTACTGTCTCCAATCCTTTCAATCCCTGCATTTTTCTGTTTTTTCTTTGCTGATGATGTTTCTACTTGAAAAATCTATCCTTGATCCGAGTGAATCTCTTGGAGGATATATGTAATACAGATAGCGACAGACAGGCATTCAGAGAATTTGGCCCTGGAGCTCAGAATCTCAGTGTTGTATTTTATGAAGATGAATATATATCCAACTTGTCAGGGTTAAATATCATCACGTTCAGATAAAACTTTGACCTTACCCAGTTGATTGGAAGTTGAATTTTAGTTCTTGAAGTGGGTCTCTAGAACCTCCTAGCAACAGCTCTTAAGTGACTTGTTTTTTAATACTTTTAGGAAAAGCACCAGGGGGATCGATTAATGTTTTATTACAAAAGTGAATTTGGTTCATGTGCTCAGCATTGATACCCAAAGCAGCACAGTCCTGAGAAACTGCCTGAATATTTGTAGGAAAGAAATTGTCCACTGCATCATAAAGAAGAGGCTTTTTGGAACAAATCTCACTGCAAATTTCAATACCTTATGCTTGAAAATAGTAAAAGATAAGTCACAGTGTTCTCCTCCACGCATGCCCACAGAGTGACCTGACTGTCACCACTTGTGGTTTACATGGAAACTTTCTTTAATTGCTCAGATCGGGTTTTGAGCAGCATTACACTCAACCTCATCTCTGCCTCCTCAGCAGGATAGCAAGAGGTAGATACTCCATTTTTATGAATGCCAACATTAAACCAGAGAGTTAGAAGGTGCTGGGGTCGACGGTTCCCAACCCTTGAGAAGCATTTGGCTATACATACCAAAGTGCTATTTACTTCTGTGAATAGACAATTAATCTGTGCTACCAAATTCACAACTGAGTGGAAATCAGGGAAGGTAGGGAAAAAAAGGAAGAAAGAAAGAAAGATCTAAAATTGTTTCAATACCTAGTACATGATTGGCGCTGTGCTAGACACTATAAAACCCTTTTTTATCATCAAATCTTTACAACCCTATGATGTAAATTTCTTTTTACACACAGGGAAGTGGGAATTCAGAAAGGTGATACGACTTAAATTCACATAGCTTGGAGCAGGTAGAACACGGTTTTAAACCCTGATTTGTCTGCCTCAAGACCTAGCGCTTTTTGGAACCCTTGTGCACTGTTGGTGGGGATGCAAACTGGTGCAGCCACCATGGGAAACAGTGTGCAAATACTTCAGAAAGCTAAAAATAGAACTAACATGTGATCCAGCCATCCCTCTTTGGGGTACATATCCAAAGGAAATTAAATCAGTATCTGAAAGAGATATCTGCACTCCCAAGTTCATGGCAGCAGTATTCACAATAGCCAGTGTATGAAAACAACTTCTGTGTCTACTGACAGATGAATGAATAAAGATAGTGTGGTATAAGAAAACGTATCTGAAGTACTTAGTATAGTATTCCTCAGGAAGTAAATTACTGCCTTTTCTGTAGTGCACTGGTTTTGAGGTATTTGTTGTGTTAAAAAACGAAACCCAACTGAGTAAATTTGAAGATCTAATTAGCTTTATCCAACGATTCATGAATCAGGGAGCATTCCATCTAACAAGCAAAAGGGAGTTCTGAGGAGCTGTACAAAATGGAAGGTTTTTATAGGCAGAAGGGGATAGAAAGAGGAAGTTTCTAACAAAGAGTGGATTGTCTCAGGCAAGGTCACCTTCCTTTGGGAGACAGGCAGGGTTCTATCCTGCCGGTGACCTCACCAGTACTGGTCAGGTAATTCCAGATTGACTGGTTAAAGGTCACTTTTCTGGGAGTGGCCGAAACTGTAATTAGGTTGGATATTAAATCTTGGTTTGCTGTTGTGGGGTAAGTGACCTCATTCTGGGCTTCTCTTTCTTTTTTTTTTTTTTTTTTTTTTTTTTTTAGCAATTCCCACCTTTTGATCAGACTCTCAGCTTCACTGAGAGATGGCATTAGGGCCACTTCCAGCTACCATTCTGAAGTTCTTGCAGTTTTTATTGATCCTTGTGTGGTAGTCATAGGTCATAATGTTTTTGTGCTTAATCTCTGTGATATTCACAGGCCATGACTTCAGGTTCCCAATTTTTTTTTTCCTCCTTGCAGTGGGCTGTTCCCTAACCAGAGATTGAACCCACGCCCCCTGCATTGGAAGCATGGAGTCTTAATCACTGGACCATCAGGGAAGTCCCCAGGTTCACAATTTTTAAGTTGGTCTTTCTCTTCATTCTTTTTGTGATGTTCCAGTCTTAGGGAGATCACCTGCTTGGTGGTTAGTGGCTGTGGACATGCATTGGAAACTTTTGAGAGTGCTTAGCATGCCAGGGAGACTACTAGGACTATTACAGGTAGGACAATTCCCAATGTCTGGAGTGCATGTCAGAAGCATAGGCTCCAAGACCGAAACTAATCTAAATCAAGTAAGTCCAAGAAGGGCTGCATTGAAGGAGTCACCTATTTAAGCCCAGTGGCTTGCTCAGTCATCTTATGTAACTGAGCTTCAACTTCCCCAGAAATGTTAATCCAGGAGCAGCAGGTGGTGTTGGTCAGGGAAGTAGGGCCCAGCCAGAGGAAGAGAATCCTGAATCACAAATGCCTCCTGGTAATTCCTGTTTGAATCAGGACTGAAAAAGTGACAGCCATGGATGCCAGTCAAAATTTTAGGGTCTGTAGACCACACAGGCACTTTTATTCTTGTCTTTTGGTCCTTTTCTTTTTATAGAGCCTAGATGCAATGTTCACCAAGTTTGGGGTGTTAGCCAGAGAGAGGAAAACAGACCAAAGAAGAAATGGGGGACAAAGAAAGGATTTGTACCTGGGAGGGACCCACAGGGTCCTATCTGGTTTCAATCCCCCCTTTTCTTTGATACTCATCAATCATGAGGAGAGCAAGTGTTGGACAAGAAAGGGAATAATGGATGGAGAGGTTAATCATGCACTCGGCAGAGAGCTCGGTTTTAGGGGGACTCAGTTGCACAGTGGGTCTGGACTTCGAAAGGAGGGGACAATGGAGATTTTTATTTTTCTCTCTAGACTGGGCACTGAGACAGACATCTGAGAGAGCTGACTTTGGCAAGAAATTTAACCTTACCTGGCTTCTGCCAGCTTTCCAAGGATATGCAATATTTTTCATTAATTTTAGTTTCTTTCGTTATTTAAGGGAATAATGTAACGGCTTACCAGAAAATTCCTCAGAGTCCCATCAACCCTGGGAGAGACCCATATGAGTGCCCTCCTTCAAGGGTTTATCTAGGGGCATCTGTAAGACCACTAACTTGACGGACTTCTGTTTATTGTCACGTAGTCTCTTCAGAGTGGAAAGACAATTCAGACAGAGAATTGCTAGAATGAGTACTTAAACACAGGAGGATAGAGGGGGGCAGTAGGAGTTATGTCAGCCTTTAATCTTTCATTTTAGGTACCTCTTGTGTCTTTCATTTTTCATTAGCCTTTAGCAACAAAATGTTTATTTTATTTTATTTTACTTTATTTTATTTTATTTATTTATGTTTTAGGCCACACCGCAAGGTATGTGGGATCTTAGTTCCCCGACCAGGCATTGAAACTGCACCCCCTGCAGTGGAAGAACAGAGTCTTAACCACTGGACCACCAGGCAAGTCCCAGCAACAAAATTTTTAATGAAGCTATTTTGGAATTTTGAAGCCTTTCTGGAGGCTTCTGTATGCCAATTAAAACAGGCATTCCATTCTGTTTGCCTGAGTTTGGAGTCCTTGCTTTTGAGTGCACTGCTTAAGTAAAGGATCTTGTCTAATTGGACTGTTTCCCATAACGGCCTTGTAACTCTAGGTTGTTTTTAGTAAGATTTTTGTCATTTTTGTAGATATCTACAGTTCCTGGGACCATGGTTCTTAGAAATAAAATAAGTAGGTGTGTCAGAAGGCGATATGCTTAACTTTTTAGGATTTGAGGATCTACACAAAACAAAACAAACAAATGTATGCACCTTAACACACCAGCAGTGACCAAGAAATGTTACTGCAGAGTATCCAAGAGAAGGCCCTGTGTGCACCACCGGACGGAGCTTGGGACAGGGGAAAGGGCCGAACCAGCAGGCCCCCCGGAAACAGGACTGCAGACTAGTCTGGGTTTCCAAAAAGGGGAACTGTGGACTGGAAAGCCAATTAGGTAGGGAGCTCAACACAAAGAGATCATGTAATTTAGCCAGTGTTAAGATCTGATGAGCAGTCTTATAAAACTAAAATTAAATATATATTTCCGTGAGTTTGGGGAACCCTGTGAATATGATGATTATCAATTGAATCATTTGACTCAATTCTTCAAGCGTCTTGGTCTAGATTAAGTTTGCTTTGATAATGAGCTCAAGGGACTCATCAATTTTTCAAGAGAGGATTCAGCTTATATCTTGCTTTCCTAATCTGTGCTTAGATACTGGAATTAAGAACTCTTAAAGTGAAGCTTGTTAATTAAAGCTTATTTATCAGGACATCATAATCAGACAGATTTGTGGATGACTTTGCCATTCCAAGATGTAATAAAGCTAAAAACTTGAGCTTCCTTCATAGATGCGATTGTTGGGTTGATTGTTCTGCTGTCTGACAGCCCAGTCTCTTATCCCAGAAGTACTGATTTAGTCATTTTACCAAGAAGTCAGAAGTACATAACGAGTTCTGTAAGGTCTTCCAAAATAAATAGGACTTTGTCTCATATTACTTTGAAGCAAAAAGTTTTGTTGGTTTTTTTTTTTTTAAACCTTTAAGATCAGAGTGATCAGGAAGCCAATTTGCTAACCTGAGAAAAGTAACCTTTTTGCTGGGCTGACGAAGTTTGGGAAGCTGTCTTTGAGCCTACATTGGTTTACTGGCTGATTTACATGTTGGCATTTACTTTTGCTTGTGTGGATGTTAAGGTTTCCTTTTTCTTTATAGCTATACTTTGCTCATAGCAAAGCATAAGGGCCGTGCTGAGGAGTGTTCCCTTCCAGTATCCAGGTGTCCTACCTGGATGTCACACCATCACATCACAAAAGGAGAAATCCTTTCATAATCCTCTGATGTAGGTACTCATCAGAGGTATTAGCTACACTTTTCAGATGAGTAAACCATACCTAATGGTATTTATCATGAGAGCCTGTGATTAAATATTTCCCCCAATAGAGGGTGCATAAGCCAAACATTTTAATAGATCCAAGAAAGATTCACATTGATTAATTAATTGCTCTTTACCCAGTCTGAAAAGGACAATAAGATAACCTGATTTGGGGGGGAGGATATTTTATTTTTCCACATTTTATTCTCTCATACACATCTTTAGATATCAAGGACAGAACATTTTGTCCTAATTAGTATGGCACTGAAAAATGTTAGAGAAACTTGCTCTGATTTACTTTAAATCCTGAATATAGAATATGATTTTTTTTCCTTTTTATTTTGATAGTTTAAAAAAATTTTTATCTTTGATTATCTTACTTAAAGGTAACCTACTTGCTAGCTATGTAAACCTGAGCAGGCTACTTACTAGCTCTGGGCTTCAATTTCCTCATCTATAAAATAGGAGAAAATAATAATAAATACTTCCCAGGATTGTTATTGTAAGTAATGGGTTAATTTTCTAAAAGTGACTATAGTAAGGCTTGGAACCTAGGAAGAGCTACGGGTTTGCTAAGTAAAAATTAAAGAGGGATAACATGTCCAGAGAAATAAGCCTATTTTTTCCCCAGACAATTTCTAATGAACATTCTTCAATTAGGAGAAATAAAAATATAAAAGAGTGACCCCTGAGTAGAAAAATCAGCATCTTCTGTCTCAGAAGTATTTTCAGGTGTTGATCTAGAGTGTGCTCTAAGGATTGCAGCTCATCCTCTCTGGGCTGTAACCAGAGTATCAGCTCTTCAAGGGCTGGAGGGGTATCTTACTCATTTTTACCCTCAAGCACAACAAAGAATCTTCCAGGATGCTGGTGTCCATGAAATATTGGTTGAATTAACAAGCATTTAATGTGTTCTTTTTTGGTAATTTTCCTGGAATTTGCAGCTTGGTCAGACACCCCCTCTTCCAGACATCCCTGGTTAGTTCAGGTCCCTATGACTACGGCACATCGACCACAGAGTTGCTGTGGTGGGAGAATTCTGACATAACCAGGAGTGCCTGGAAGAGCTAGAGGTTGATAACACAGAAGCAGAGGTTGATAGCTTATAAAAACCTTACTGTCAAGTTCATCGTCCTCCCGTTAAATACTTCTAAAATAAAATTTGAAAATAAGGCCAGGGCTTTGGTGTCCTTCCGTTTGCATCAATGTGGGGAAGCATGTAATCAAAGTATCTCATGCAAAAAAAAAAAAAAAAGAAAAAGAAAAAGAAAAAGATTTTTGATAATGCCTGAAATTTTCAACCATTTTGTCTGATGAGTAGAATAGTTTTTAGAAGAGAGCACTTTAGGGAAATTCAATACCTTAAAAAAATTGTTTAGCAAAGTGTTTATTGAACAATCAGGAAAATAAAATGATCTCTTGTCCAGATTTAAACCATTTTCTAGAGGTTGCAGAAATGCACTTAAATATTACCATTGTTTTTTACATACTTATTGATGTCCTAGGTTCTTATGGAGACAATGTACTAAGCACGAGAGTGATCAGTTTTAGTTATCATCGTCATTATTGTTGAATTTAACATCTTTAATACCCTTCATTCCTCACACCCTCCTCCCAGTTCCCACCACCATCCACTTCCTTCTTGGTCTAATCTAATCT
Source organism: Mesoplodon mirus (assembly GCF_964341445.2). Lineage (NCBI taxonomy): Eukaryota > Metazoa > Chordata > Mammalia > Artiodactyla > Ziphiidae > Mesoplodon > Mesoplodon mirus. The sequence continues at coordinate 226,508,897 of NC_138976.1, read as the reverse complement.
TCCTCAGACTTAATACCAGCCTGTCTTACGAATTCACGCTGCTCCGCTCCACTAAATCCAGCAAGAGTTATGGCTGTGGAGTTTGCTGCCAGAAACCAAGCCCCAAATCTCCTTCATCGTTTCCTTGACCTGCTAGAAATCCAGTAGCTAAATGGGAGCCGCAAAACTGACCCTACAGCCACTTCTGCATACACTTGACCTCCTCCGAAGTTAATAGCAGCTATTTCTGCAGCCTTGGAAAAGCGTTTGCTTAAAAACTGTGTAAGAGAGTAGTGGGGGAAGACAAAGCGATTACAAGAAGAAAGAAGTGCATGAAAGCTGGTGAAAGTATGAATGACTGCAGAGCCAAAGTTAATGGATGAGCTGGTAGGGGAAGGGATTGGTCTGGACTGAGGGGTCAGTGATAGAGGAAAACGTGTGCAACAGAGACAGTACCTAGTGAAGTAACCATGGAGACAAGACTCTTTTCTCCCAAGACTCTTCCACATCTTCTTTCCTTAACATTTTCTTTTTGATAATATCATCTCAGAAAACCACCTTGTTTTAACCTGCCAGGATTCTAGAAATCCATGTTCCTTCACGACATCCTTGTTATGGCTCTAGGATGCGATGCTGATGGCGGTAGATATATTTAAGTGAGATGTCTTCCAGAACTGAGGAATCCCAGTGGCTTGTGCTTCCGGTCAGCTGTTAGTGTCTGCGGTTACCCTCTGAGATGTAGGTTGTTTTGTGGAAAGCACAGGATTAAAGCAGACACACGGCATGCTTGTTCTCAGGGCCTGCACTAGTCTGCTAGGGCTGCCACAACAAAATACCATAGACGGGGTGCCGTAAATAACCAAGATTTACTGTCTCACATTTCTGGAGGCTGGAAGTCTGAGATCAAGATCTCAGCAGAGTTGGTTCTTTCTGAGAACTGAGAGGAAGAATCTTTCTAGCTTCTGCTGGTTTCCTGGCCATCATTGGTGTTCCTTGGCTTGCAGAAGCTTCACCACAATCTTTGCCTTTATCTTTGCGTGCTGTTCTCCCTGTGTGTGTCTGTGTTCAAATTTCCCCCTTTTCTGAGGACACCAGGCACATTGGATGGTGCTCACCCCTCTCCAGTATGACCTCATTTTAACTAATTACACTCGCAACTGCTCTTTTTTCAAATAGGTCACATTCTGAGGTATTGGGAGAAATGACTTCATCATATGAATTTGAGGGGTGGTGCATAATTCAATCCATAACAGTGTCAGTTTGGGGAAATTTCACTTAATTTACTGTTATTGGAAAACTACCATTTTGATTGGGTGTTCCTTCTTGGATAGGCTTTTTCTTAATGAACAAAATCCATGAACTTAAAGACCTTTAATTAACAAAGTGCAATTTCCAAGCTACTCAAATAGAAACTTTCATGTGTGTCTCACATGGAAAAACCTACCTATATGGGTGAGAGTGGGACACTGAGGTAACCTGGAGGTGGGTGATGACGGATGTAGCTGATCACTGGGGTCTAGCTTGCCTCTCTGCAATCACAGAGCCCTTCGCTTTCTTTCTTTCTTTTTATTTTTATTTATTTATTTTTAAATTTATTTTTATTGAAATATAGTTGATTTACAGTGTTGTGTTAGTTTCAGGTATATAGCAAAGTGATTCAGTTATGTATATATAATACATATACATATTCAGGCCCTTCTCTTTTGAAGTCAGGCCAAGTTACCCAAAAGAATCCTAGTGGTCTGTTTTTAACAGACTGTTTCTACACTAACTGGAATGAATTCTCTCCAAGCACATCTTCACCCCTTCGTCTGTTTGTTAAAGGAAGCCCTTCACGATGGCTGCTTGTCTTCAATCTCTGGACATGGGTTCTAGTGACAGAGAACTTGTCCAGACTTTTTCTATATCACTCAGTCAATGAGGAGCAAGAGGGCTGGGAGAGGTCATTCTGCTTCTGTTTTGTCTCTGGATTAAATTTACAAATCCTGTGAAAACATTTACCAAATTTACTGTTCATGTATCACATCCTCCTTGCCCTCTGCATGTATATACTCTCTCTCTCTCTCTCTCTCTCTCTCTCTCTCTCTCTCTCTCTCTGCTGTGGGAATGTCTTAAGGGCTATCATTGCTCATGGAATCTTCATTAACTCCCCTGAGAAATTTTAAGGTGTTGGTTTATACTCGAAAATGAAGAGTATCTTATTTTTAACTCTGAACTTCTAGTACATGCAGGGAATCAGCACTGTGAGTCTGACTAAAAGAGGATGATTCAGGAAAAGCCATAGGGTTAATTAAAGCAAAAACAAGAAGAGAATCACAAAAAGAATTTTATTTGGGATTTTTGAGTATCTAGAAGCTTTAATTCATTTTTTAAATACTGTGGAGAAAATATGCAACCTGCTTTCCCACCCACAAAAGCTGATGTCAGAATTCTCATTTATTATGATTCTTATTGGAAAAGGATTTCCATTTTCCAAGTAGGGATTCTCAATATTACACATACGTGCTGGGGTGGTATAGAGAACTTTGAATCTAATTTTTATAAACATATAAAATATGTGTATTTATAAAAGGGAAATTAAGGTAAAGTGTGATTATTTATTTTGAGCACATTCTAGTTTTCTTTTCTTAGTTCAAAACTAAGAATTTTTTTTCAGGGAACTATACTCCGTATTTTGTAGTAACCTATAAGGGAAAAGAATCTGAAAAAGAATATATATATATTCAGTTATGTATATGTATACATAACTGAATATATATATATATAACTGAATGATTTTGCTGTATACCTGAAACTAACACAACATTGTAAATCAACTATACTTCAATTAAAAAAAAAGAATGTTTTAAAAAGTATTTGTCCAGACATTTTAAGATTCCTTCCAATCGTACTGTTAAATTAATTAAACAAGGAAACCATTAGAATGAGGGTGTCTAATGCCTTAGAAGCCTCTGTAAGCCACCAAGACCTAAGTCACCAGCAATTCCTGTGAATGCCTGCAGGGCAAGAACTACCAATCGCAACCCGCCAGCTCCGCTTTCCCAAATAATGCAAGTGCGAAGCTGTAGCAGGTCAGATGAGTTATGTACTTTGCTTCTGCATTTTCTCCACAAAACCTCTGCCCCAGCTCCTCTCTGTGGAGTACTCCTAACCACTTCTGGGTTGGCACTGCCCCATTCACACTGATGTTTGCTCAAATAAACTCTTAGCGATGTTAATATGTCTCAGTTTATCTTTTAGGAGTACCATTGATGCACTAGTCTTCTTTTATTAAACCTTGTTCCTGATTTCTGTGGCACCACGATAGAGTGATTCAAGAGGGGCAAGTGAGCATACACACACACACACACACACACACACACACACAGACTATTGCCGGCATCCTTCTTTAAGGAACGTGTCTTGTCCTTAAAGAGTGTGTTAAGGATTGTACTGGAGACAGAGTGCTAACATTTGTCAGCCTCTTTGTGATTACGCAGGACTCTGTGACTAGTTGTGGCCAATAGTTGTGGGTGGAAATGATGTGTAATATTTGTTACCCTACCATAACGGCCTCTCTCTCAACTAATACAAAGATCTGCACAAGATACATCACAACACACTTTCATTTTTCAGATATCAGCAATTTTATCTTCTCGGTGTGAGAAAGATGGAGAAGGTGGAGTCTGACAGTCAGGGGTTCTCAGTTTGGGATCATCTTTACAGCTAGGAAAGAGGAGGGGACCAACCCATTTTTCTAGCTGGCATATCAGATGACAGACAGATCAAAGGGACTGTCTTATCTTAAGAGGAAAAAGTCACTACTTAAAATTTCATGCTGCTAACTGATGACTTTTCACTTACGGGACACTCAGGACTACCCAAGATATTGTCTTTGCTTAATTTAAATACATTTTTAACTTCCAAATCCAATGTTTAAACATTTGAATCCTTCTGTTAATCATACATGTTAAGTAACAGAGCCAACACTGGCAGCTGTTATATTATCTCAAAAAGATAATGTACCCTAAAATCAATTAGGCTCATCCTATTTGAATATTCAACTTATGATCATACAAAATTTAATCTCTTGAAAACAGGTTTTTGACAATAATCAGACCTACTAAAATTATCTTTCAAGAAAGTAATTGCCTGAAGACATGGTATAAAAGGAAGAAGCTGGTCTTACCTCCATATTGCCCAGAACAATGCACCCTCTCTCTCTGCCTTGATATTCTGAGATTGTAGCCACCATAGCACTCAAGAATGGGGGATATAATTGTTCCAATTTTCATTGCTACAAACAGTGCATTTTAGAGTCCCCACCAGCTTTCCATACTACTTACCATCTGCGGTCCTAACTAAAATCAAAGCAGCCAGTGAAGATCTAATACCTGCAAGCATCCCACTGATGTTGTAAAATGTTTTTTTCAATAGTTTTATTCAAGCTAAACTAGTTGGAACTAATTTATTTTTAACTGTTAAATAGAGCTTTCTCTTATGGCATTCTGTGACACTGCATGTTGTCTGCTCTCTTCATTGTGGTAAGTGGATTTACCATTTCAGAAAACGCCCAGCGCAATTATTAATATGGGAAATAGAGGGCATTTAATGTCATTATTACTTCTCCACAATTTTTAAGGTATTCCTATAGGAGTAAAGATTAGGGATATCTGTGTCAGAACCAGATGTCTAATTCTATGTGTCTCTTGAGTGCTATAGCTAAAGAAGAGCCCCAAACTTGTCTTTTTCTTATCAAGATTTATATATTAATCAAGATTTGTATATTTGCTTTTTGGGGTTCTTTTCTTTTCTTTTTTAAATTTTTTACAAATAAATTAGAAGATTTATTTTTAAATTAAGTTTAACACCATGAATATGACGGTCAGGTAAAAGTGGATAATTTCCTAGCAAACAAGAAATTTTCATCTTTCGAGATGAGATTTATGGCAACCCCTTATCCCACCTCCACCACATGACTTCACATGGTAGAGAATATTCGATGAAAGTAAGTCAGAAAGAGAAAAATAAACACCGTATGCTAACACATATATAAGGAATCTAAAAAAAAATGGTTCTGATGAACCTAGGGTCAGGACAGGAATAAAGACGCAGATGTAGAGAATGGACTTGAGGACACGGGGAGGGGGAAGGGGAAGCTGGGATGAAGTGAGAGAGTGCATGGACGTATATACACTACCAAGTGTAAAACCAGTAGCTAGTGGGAAGCAGCCTCATAGCACAGGGAGATCAGCTCGGTGCAAGAGGGAGAAGATTTGTATGTTAGAGCCACCAAATTTGAAAGTCTGCAATTTTGGATTTGCCCTATGACATATATAATGTTTCTGGGTTTAAACATTAAAAAAAAAAAAGACAAATTGCTAGAGATGAAAAATGCAATGTCTGAGTATCTTCTGAACAGAAATCCTTGCTGATCTTGGGTGGCCTCGGCCTGCAGCAGCTTGAAGCAGGGTTTCAGTTCCTGGCCAGTGATTGAGGTTGGGTCGTGACAGTGACAGCACCGAATCCTAGCCACTAGACCAGTGGTCAGTGACAAGGCCCTGGCAGAAAAAGAATTCCCACAAGGATGGAAAGTAGTGAAAGAAGTAAAGTATTTATTAGGAAAAAAAGAAGTACAGTGCATGTGGATAGACACATGGGTGGGCTCAGAGAGGGAGTCTCACCCTCATGGCAGTTTGAATCACGTTTATGGGGCATTTCTTCCGTGTTTCCTTTGAACAATCATTTTGATTTGCCTAGTTCAGAGTCCATGTTTGGTGTATCTCAGGATATTCCCATGTGCGTGCATGCATCAGTTCAGGGTATGATTTCAATGGACATCTTATTGAAACTGCAATAAAGGTTTGTCAACCTTGAAATGAGTTGAATCTGCCAAACTCAGCCCCTACTTGCATAAATATGCTGTTTCAGGTAACAGTTGCTGGGTAGTAACGTTTATTATCTTAACACCTGTTCTGTGTTCTCTCCTCGTAGGGTGTTATTTTGGTGCTTTGGATAAATATGGGGAGTGTGTGCTAAGCCATCAGTTTAGAACAGGCCCTAGGTCTCCTGGGACCCTTCCCAGCTAAATCTTCCTCCTTATGACATTGGTTTTGGGAATTCATGACACTCACAGAGAGTTGGAGACCCTGAGGGAAAGAATCCATGGAGCACAGTAGAAATGCTGAGGCCATAGGGGTGGGGCTGGTAGGACCAGAGAGGGACAGGAGATCTGGAATGTCTGGGGCAGTCGGTCACCTCAGTTCATACTGGCATGACTGGAACAAGGCGTGTCTGCCTTCTATGTAGATTCTGAACAACTTGAAGAGCCCATGGATACTTTAGTCACTTTTGTGTCTGCAGTGTGTAGATGCCTGACAGAATAGGTGTTCAATCTGAATTGAAAGCAACATTTACAGGGACTTCCCCGGTGGTCCAGTTGTTAGGACTCTGCACTTCCATTGTAGGGGGCACAGGTTCAATCCCTGGTCAGGGAGCTAAGATTCCACAAACCACGGGGCCAAAAAAAAAGTGTTGAAGTGAATTTATAAATGGGCATAAAACTTGCTTTAAAAAAAACACAACAGTTACAGTCCACACTTCAGAAGGTCAAAGAGAAAAGAGAAATTAGAGAGACAGATATTATTTCATTTGTCCACTTGTGAAAAAAATCAAAATAATGATTATATTTTAATAGTCCCATACAGAAATTTGGGGGATTGCTATTTTAAGTTCTATATCATAGTTCTTTACACTAAATATTTTTTACAAATGACTAACCTATGGTCTGATGGCCTTTCCAGAAACTTGTAAGTGATAATATGTTTTTTAAAGAGTCTAGTTTTATTAATTAATTAATTTATTATTATTATTATTATTATTATTATTATTATTATTATTATTATTATTATTATTTTGGCTGCACCTTGCAGCTTGTGGGATCTTAGTTCCCTGACCAGGTATCGAACCCATACCCTCAGCAGTGAGAGTGCTGAGTCCTAACCACTGGACTGGCAGAGAATTCCCTGTAAGTGATATGTTAACTTTAGCATTGCTATATCCCCATTTATATTCTTCCATACATTATATATGATTAGGATTTACTACAGCATTGACTTCAAATGGGTGTTTTGCTGGGGGAGGGGCCTCTGGGAGCCAGATGATGCACCCCACAGGATGATTCTTCAGGATACCCCCTCTGAATAGACCAGCTCCATGAGTTTAATTGTCACAGTGAATCACTAAACTCCAAAGTGAGAGTGGGATTTCTCCACCAAATCTCAGACATCTAAGCCTTGGGAGTTACTTCTTGATTCTGATCATATATCACCCCAGAAATAAAGATGTGGGTGCTCAAAGCACAGATGAGTTTAGAATGGTGTGGAATTGTTGAAGCACCAGTTAGATATTTGGATTACAGCACAGAAAATAATTACCCAATACAAATTGCAAAATGTCCCTTTATGCTGGGGTTGGCAAACAGTGGCTTACGGCCCAAATCCGACTGCTGCCTGGTTTTGGACGGCCTTGGAGCTAAGAATTGTTTTTATATTGTTAAATGGCTAAAATAAATCAAAAGAAGAAGAATATTTCAGGACACTTGAGAAGTATTTGAAATTCGAGTTTCAGGTCCATAAATCAAGTTTGATTGGCACAGAACTGCACTCATTCATTCACTTACTGTCTAGGTCTGGTCTTTTACTACGTGGGCAGAGTTACATAATTTTGATAAAGATTATATAGGCTGCAATGCCTAGAATGGTTACTATCTAGCTCTTTACAGAAAAAAAAAATGATGTGTCCTACTATATGCCATTGTCGGAGAGAATCCAGTGCCACGAGTCACAATGGGTCAGAGCCAGTGGCTACCTCTTGTCCTTTTATTGTATGAAATGCATATCTGGTGTCTATATAGCCAGGAGCATAGCTTGAGTAACTGATACTTGAGATGAGAAAAAGTCACAGGGAGACCCCCCACAAAGCAGCCCCATCTGTTATCACATGAGCACTTGTACATAGACAGACTAAAGAATTAAGAAGCCCCTTTCCTGCATGGAAATGGCGCCATTTCCATGAGAAGTCATCATAAAATTCTAACTTGAATTTATCAGTCTATAGGCGACTGGATCCTTGGACTTCCTATTTAGCCCCAATTTCTTTCGGTTTTTCTATTCTTCAAATAGCCAGGCCATATTTGGGAAAGTTCGGAAATCGTGTAGATAATAGTTTTTCTGCAGCTTATTCCCATGATTGAGGGTGGAATTTTCATGCCTTTAAGACTATATCAGGGGATTTCACTGGATGATTGGAAAATGCAACATTGAATAAAACTGTGCTGGAACCATGATATGACGTTTGCGTTCCTCTGGAGTTGCATTCTCAGGGATGGCAAATCTCTCTTCCTATTCCCAGTGAACCTAAGGACACTTGCTTCTGCTCCACAGTGGCCAAGACCATGATTAATATTCTGTAATTAACATTTCACTCACCTGAGAGTGAGAGGGACAGACCTCAGTTCCATTTGTGCCTGCAACTAATTTTGTAGCTTTGAGCTCCTCATTTAAGTTTTATGGGCCCCCCCTTTTTTTTTTTTTTTTTTTTTTGCGGTACGCGGGCCTCTCACTGTTGTGGCCTCTCCCATTGCAGAGCACAGGCTCAGCAGCCATGGCTCATGGGCCCAGCCACTCTGCGGCAGGTGGGATCTTCCCAGACCGGGGCACGAACCCGCATCCCCTGCATTGGCAGGTGGACTCTCAACCACTGTGCCACCAGGGAAGCCCTATGGGCCCCATTTTTAAAATTACAAACCAGTGCAGTTTGCCTGGATGACCTTGATGGCTACCTGACCTTGACGGCAACTCCAAAACGTGATTCTTTTATTTAACTTGGAGGATTGCTTCTTCCCCCACTGAATTTGGCTCTGAATACCTAGATTTTTATATAAGTTATATATTTGTGGTCTATCTGACATCTGGAATTTGTTTTGCTCTGAAGGTAATTAAACTATTACAATGAATAGATGTAAATCAAACATTGCAGTGAAATATTGTCCACTTCATTTAAAAAGCAAGTGATCAGTACTATTAGTTAATTATCATATGAAAACACAAAAATACTGATAAAATAAGTCATGTAAAGTAACTAGCTCTCTCTATAGAAGGTGAGCATATTCTGATGGTGAGAATGTGGAAGAGCAGAAACAAATTTTCTAAGTGTTTTTTTTAAAAAAACAAAACCCAAAACAATCCTCCTCCATCCATCTAAACAAAAACAATTTCCCAAACTCCCATCTTTTTCCATGTCAGCATGTTTCAGGGTCAAATTGGTTTTTGGGTATTTGTTGACTATTAAAAGCAAAACAATTGTCAATTCGACCCTCTTCAGTCATGGTCGGTAATAAAAAAGCGAGAAGAATGAAGAGGGAAGAGGCAAAAGCAGCCAATGGTGAAAGGAAGGGTCTAAGAGGAGAGCGGAGGAAGGGAGGAAAACATGTACACATCTCAAGTGGATGACAACATTCGAAGACTGGCTGCACATGTCATTTTATGTTTTAGAAAACAAGCTTTGACCTCACGAAACACCTAGTGAATCTGTTTTGTTCTTCCTGACTCAACCCAAGAACAGAAAATTGAATTCGAGATTGACTACAGATATCCAATATAAGAGAGTTCTATTTGAGGTTTACAGTGACAGGACACACTTCATCTTGAAGGCATTTTTTGATGGTACGTTTAGACGATTCGTTATATAATAACCAAATTATATATCATATCCTCTTACTCCTTTTCTATATAAATACTTACTCTAGACAAGTGGCACTTTGCCATATCACATTCATAAAATTTCTCCCCCGCCCCACATGGGCTGCTCCTTTTTGATGAAAAGGTTGTGATTTTATTAATATTCATTAGGTCATTTTGATAGTTTGCTGTCCAGACTTGAAATATCATTAGTGTTCTCTCACTTGCCAGTTGAGATAAGTTTTAATGCATAAAACCAGCATTTTGTTTTAGAAAGAAGTCTGATTCATGATCTAATACTTCGTAGAACCAATAATGAATAGAACAATTTGCCAATCTCTGCCTCAGTGCCCTAATCTAAAATGAGGGCAGTAGACACAGTGTAGCATGTCCAGCTCTAAAATTCTATGATGAGAGTAAAAACCAGAAAGAAATGAGGTGATGTTTGAGATGAATTATTACACAGAAGTTCTCTGGTACAGATTCTCCAGTCCCATAAGGATGGAGCTATGCATGATCATCAGCTGACAGATGACATACTGTTGCCGTATGAGATAAGCAAAAGGCTACTAGTTTATTTGACTTCTGTGAACCAGGATAAGCATTAGTTCCTAAGGATACGAAAACAAATCACACTCTTGTTCCTCAACAAGTGTGGCAAGTTTTGCAGACAAATACGTAACATGAGTTCAACAGTTATGGAGTAGCAAATAAAAAATATGTATTCAAAGAAAGGGATTCAGAGATTTCAAATATTTGCTGATTATGTTAGTTTATTATTGTTCTAACAAATTACCAAAAACTTACAGGATTAAACCATCACAAGTAAAAATTTTACAGTTCCAAAGTCAAAAGTCAAAATGGGCCTTAAGAGGGCTAAAATCCATGTGTTGGAAGGGCTGTGTTTCTGTCTGGAGGCTTTAGGAAAGAATCCATTTTCTTGCCTTTTTTTTCCAGCTTCAAGAGCTGCCCACATTCCTTGGCTCATGGCCTCTTCCATCTTCAAAGTCAGTGATGGCCGGTCAGGTATTTGTGACATCACATTGCACAGATGCTCACTATTCTCACTCCCTCCCTCACTTGTAAGAATGCTTATTATTACCTTGGGTTCACCCGGATAATCCAGGATGGTCCCCCATCTCAAAGTCAATTATTAGCAATCTTAATTCCATTGGCAACCTTGGTCCCCTCCTTGCCTTGTAACATAACGTAGTCACGGGATCCAAGGATTAGCATGCAGACATCTTTGGGAAGCAGTTGTTCTGCTTACCACACTGATGGAATTGTAAATATTGCCTTTCTAATTCAGCTTTCATGAGCAATTCCAGTTAATCTTACGCATGTTGCGGTCACTGAAGAGCACGCATAACTTTGAAGTCCTCGGCAAGTCTGATGTGAGTCTTTGAAAATTCATCCAGACACAAGGAGAACTCAGTTAGAACATGTCTGGCACTTTTCTGGGAGCTGTGAACCCACATTCTCATTGCTCATTTTTAATTCCAGTTCATTCTGACCATGTGTTGCTTCAGTATGTACAACTCCTAGGAAATGATATTTTATTAGTATCATCTGTTTAGTACAGAGCATGAGTCATCAGTTGGCTCCCAGGACCATGAGGTCTTAGATATTCTAATGCTAATTCATAGGTCTTTAACAGTATCATACAAAGAACACTGAAAAATCTTTTTTTTTTAACCAAGAGAGTACTTCAGTTAAAACTCATTCATATACTTCAATATTAAATATAATTCTCACCTCCAAATAGGATAACACTAAGAAATGACAACAACTGTTTATTCCATGTTGTTCTGGGAAGTTGGCTCCTAATCAGAGAATTTCTAAATTATTCTCCTAGATCTTAACTTGCAAAATTAAATCTAGTATTTTAGAACTAATAGGAACTGAGGGTAAAGAATACAGTCATAGTATGCATTGTGGACGTTACCACATCATCCTAAAGAAAGACAGTAAAATCAAATCGTTAGGATGCTTGGACGTGAGATTACTCAGTTCTTTTCAAATAAGAAAGAATCATGGACCCAGATATTGACTTCAGTCATAGGAATGCTGGGACTAGATGCCAAGAATCCTGACTCCTTGATTCTTTAATAGTTTTATTTTTTCTTTCTTTCTTTTTTTGAATTTTATTTTATTTATTTGTTATACAGCAGGTTCTTATTAGCTATCTATTTTATACATATTAGTGTATACATGTCAATCCCAATCTCCCAATTCATCCCACCCCACCCCCCACTTTCCCTCCTTGGTGTCCATACCTTTGTTCTCTACATCTGTGTCTCTATTTCTGCCCTGCAAACCGGTTCCTCTGTACCATTTTAGGAACCTACTCTTCTTTTTTTTTTTAACATCTTTATTGGAATATAATTGCTTTAATAGTTTTAAAGTAGATCTGCAGAGTATCTTCTGCCCTAAAGGCTTATTACGATTGAAGACACATAGTAAAAACTCATTTAAAACTTCTTTCTTTTGAAGATAACATTTGATGTCTTTTTGACTATGAAGGAAATACTTGTTAAGTTGTAGACATTTCAAAACAATTATAAAATTTAACGAAGAATTAAAATCATCCATGACTCCCTTGCTTATAGTTCAATTTTTTTTACATTTCTCTCTAGTTGTTAATTATCTCTTCTTGGGTGATATGAAAGGAATCAGCATTTCTTAGCATCCTGCTTTTTTTTTTTTCATGCTTCAAAATTCAACCAGCCTTATTTTACCAGCTTACTTACAAATTTTCCATGTGGTTCTGCAGAGCCTAAAAAGAATAATAATAAGACAAATTTGTGTGGCTTATAGAAGTTCAGAAATGAAGTTTGTGTCAACATCACCTCTCCATTGTTCCTAAGTTCCAGGGTCACTACATGGCACTAATTTTAAAAGAAGGAAGGAAGGAAGGAAGGGAAAGACAGGAAAGGAAAGGAGGGAGGGAGGAAGGAGGGAAGAAGGAAGGAAGGAAAGAAAGAAAGAGAGGAAAGAAAGAAAGAAAAAGGAAAGAAAGGGAGAAAAGCATTTATGTACTTATTTTGTGCAAACATTGTATTAACTCTGGGAAAACAAAGAGGTATAAAATATGGATTTGTCTTCAAACAGCTTGTAGTATGATTATATAGCAAGACATATTCCTCAAGAAATGATTTCAATACAAGGAAAGAAATCATTAAGGACCAATAAGGGCCACACACAAAACTTGCAAAGGAATCTAGAGGAGCTCACTTTGGTCTACAGTACAAAGGCAGTAAGGAAAACTTTCATGAAGGAGCTAAGATTTAAGCTGTTCTTTTAGAGAAGATGGGGGCTCATTCATTCACTTTACTTCCTTCATTGAACAAATATTTATTGGTTATGTATTGGAAATATTGCAGATCACATAGTTTGGTCCAGGTTTGAAGATAGGTGAGAATGACTACTTAGACTTAGTTTAGTTGCCTTCACTTCAAACTGCTACCATATCAGCAAACTAGAAAGGCAAGTGTTGGGCGTGAGGCCAAGAACAAACATGAGTGGTAGAGGCTCCCTATGCCTCCAAAGAGGTTGCTGATTTTCAGCTCACAGAAAATGAGAAATCCATCAAGTCAGATGAGCACGTTTTGCAGTGTTAAGGGTTATAAGGAGCCACACTGTCATTGCAGGCTCCACCTCATCACCGTGTAAGGAAATCAGTGCTGTGCCAGGTTACATTTTCCCATGTCTTATTTCCCTATGGTTTGGGTCCACACAAGGTTTCAAGGCAGAGGGTCATTATCCCTCACAGTACGAATGCTTAGCCCTGTGTAAGGGGGCACAAGATAGATATGGCCTCTGTCCTTAAGGAGCTTACATTCTGTGGGAGGTTAGATGAAATAGACAGTGGGAAGGAACATCCAAGGGAAAGGTTGATGTGTACAATGATGCAGAGGTATAGCTCATTCATGAGATAAAAATGAGTATTCAATGAGTAACTCTAGAACTAAAAAAAAACAAACAGGAATGATGGGATAGGTTGGGTCAATTAGCAGGAGAAAGAAAATGAAGAATCTTCTATCCCAGGAAAAGGTATTTGGGTATTCTACTAAAAATAAGAGAAGAGGGGTTGCTAAAGTCTACTGGCAAGATGGAGATGGCGTCTTTGAGAAGATTAAACTAGCTATAGCATGCAGATGATTTAGGGGATCAGAGAATGGAGGGGAAAATACAAGTGTGATGGTTAATTTTATGTGTCAACTTGACTAGATCATGGGGTGCCCAAACATTTGGTGAAACATTATTCTGGGTGTGTCTGTGAGGGTGTTTCTGGGTGAGGTTAACATCTGAATTTGCAGGCTGACTAAACAGATATGGGTGGGCCTCATCCAATCAGTTGAAGGTCTGAATAGACCCAAAAAAGCTGCTGCTTCTGTGAGTAAGAGGAAATATCCTCCAGCTTGATTACCTTCAGCTGGGACATTGGTTTTTCTTGTCCTTTCAGTCTAACTGAAACATCAGGCCTTCCTTTGTCTTGAGCCTGCCAGGCTTCAGACTGGAGCTACATATCCTACTGGTTCTGTTTCTCTGGAGAACTCTGACTAATACAGCTAGTTAAGAGATCTTTTTGGTAGTATTCCAGGTGTAAGGTAGTAAGGACAGGGGCTAAGATGGTGATTCCAAAGAAGCAAAGGAAGGAATGAAAGAGAATGATATTACAAGGAAAAGTAACCAGAACTTAGTGATTGAATAATTGACTGACTGGGTTGAGGGTCAGAGAGGGATGGAGGCTTACTGCCTATCTGTCTAAGCCTGGTTTTCCTAGAAAGTGGAAGCTTGAGGCAAAACTTCCATGGTAACTCTTTATTTGGGCATGAATTCTCAGAGAAAGAAAAATGAGGGAAAATAGAAGGATAGACAAGGAGGGGAAAAGATCAAATGCCAGGTTACCACAGCTTTACAGGAATCACAGATGGTTGCTCAGTCACCTGGGACATTTCTGGAAAGGCTGTATGGCATCACTTTGACTTCAGGGGTCTGACTGGGGGTGGGGAGGGAACCAAGTCGACTTTATCTGCCAGCCACATGCTCTCCTTCTTCTCTTACCGGTCCAAGTTCATCCCACAGGGCGTTGATTCCCCTGCCCTCGGGCCACCTTTGGGAAGCCAGATCCCAGGTCCCTGAGATGGTGCCTGGGGCTCAGTGTTCGAGAGGCCTCCCTCCCTGCCTGCCCACCTGCTTCAGGCCTGCTGGGTGAGCCAGTGCACGTGCGTGGACTTCACGTGGTCCTTGTCTTCTCTTGCTTGGGGAGCAGCAAGAGAAGCCAGGTGGGAGGTTACAGGTGTGCAGTGATGGACATTGGACAAAGTGCACCTAGAATACCTCTGAAGCGACCTGAGGACTAGGAACAGATGGTGCTCTGTGGACTGGCCTCTACTATGAAGGAAATAGTACTCCATGAGACTCTCTCCAGGGAGATCAAAGCCTCCTCTGTAGTTACAAGAATATGCTGGTGCCAGATGCTCGTCCTGGAGGGACATCTGAAAACTATGGGCCAGCAAATCTGGAGAAGAGCAAAATTGGGTCTGGAATAATCAGACCCTGAGAGAATGATGGTGCCATTGACCAGGACAAGAAAATCCTAAGGAGACACTGACATTTCCCAGAAAAGGAAAATAAATTATTTGCCTTTACATACTTGGCTGTGGTCCTGAAGTCATATCCTGTAGCAGGTATCAAAGACACATAAATCAATGAAAAATTAATGTTTGAAGGACTTCAGAGGCCACTGTGTTAAAAAGTTCTTATCCCAGAGATAGTGGAAGTTAAGGTTTAGAGAAGTTTCATGATTTTACAAAAGTTGCAATATGTTAGTTATAGAAGTGGGGTGAGAAAATCAAGTCCTTTCACACAGGCTATTACTTTTGACTTAGTCTCATGGGAGAGACCAGGAACCCCGAGTTCTCATCCTCAATTCTCTGGTGTCAGTGGGCTTTGCCTTTTCATCTCTCCAATGGGAATGTAGGACGAGGTGACGAGGTAACCCCCAACATTTCTTCCAGTTCTGGTGCACTCAGGAGAGCATTATGGCCAAAGGAATAGACGCATTAGCTTCCAGAATGTTTAAGGTCCCTAAGATCAATGCTTCCTCTCTGTGTTTACAAGAACATGCCTGTGCCCGGTGTTCATCCTGAAGGGCCATCAGACAATGGAATCTGAAAGATTCTGGAATAGCCTAGAATAACCAGTTCCTGAGAGAATAATGGTACCATTGACCAGAACAATGACAACAAAAATCTCAAGGAGAAATTGACACAGAACAGGAAAGCTGGCAAGGAACTGGAGGTCAGTGATTAAGCTTCATGGTATGTCTTGATTTACATTGTGGGATGAAGAGGAGAAACCATGAAGGAAGTCCACAGAGAAGAACTGGGTAGTGAAGTAGGAGAGGAATAGGAAAGTGCCTGGGGCTGAAGCCAGAGGAGAGGAAGCAGGTCTGATTAAAAGTGGCAAATGCCACAGACATCAAGGTGGGGATTGAGAAATGACCATGAGATTTAACAACAAAAATCTTTATATAGGAAAGACTTAAAGTACAGGGAAAAAACCTCAAGGAATTAATTATGTATAAGAAAATGGATACAAAAGGGGAGAAATGGTGAGCGTAGGTAGTCCAAGGATATATTAGAATGAGAGATGGGGTTTGTGGGATTAGGGCTGTATAAGCATGTTTGTAGACTGGAGAAGAACAAGAGACTGAAGATTTGGGAAAGAGGATTTATCTGAAAGAAGGAGGTTCCAGAAGAGGTGCAAGAGGCAAATACCCCTATTGCAGACCAAGAGGATGTTTTGGGCAAGGAGAAGGGCATCTCTTTCTCTGAAAAAAGGGGTGAGGTTTATTTGTTTAATTTATTTACTTTTTAAAATTCATGCACAAAAATGGCAGAGTGGGTACTGCTAAGCCAGAGAGGGAAGGAAGATCCCAAGGCACATGGGATCTTAGCTGGAACCTGAAAATATAGAATAACTTGGAGATGGAGGTTACAGGCGCAGAGGTGGTATGAGGTGAGGAAAGGGTGGGTGAGGGCCTTTGTGGCAGAGGATTTATCTTCTGAGTCAGTGTGGAGGCAAGATCCAGACTGAGTGGTTAGGCTAAAGGCTGAGGACGGAGGGAAGAGCCTTAAGCAGGGGATGGAGAGTCCGTCAAAGGAAGGGTGAGCTGCTGTGAGGGTGCATTTAACAGCAAAGAGATGACCCTAGATGGCAAGGGTCTCAGGGGTCCTGAATGCGCAGCTTTATGGTTTCTACTTTAAGGTTCGGGGGCTAATTGTAAGATTGCAGAAAATAGGTTTCCCAGGGCTGGGGATGGGCAGAGCCGGAAATTCAAGGATAGAACGTGTCTGGAACCCTGATTAAGCCACTTTAAGGTTGCCACTGAGTGTTTCAGGCTGAGCGGGTGGCACTGAAGTCATAAAGGCACCGGTGAGCTAGGTAAAGCAGAGGGATGAAGGAGCTGGCTGTCGTGCTAGGAGAACAAGTCCAGGAATATGAGTGTGTGCAAGATACCAGGTCAGAACGTCATGGTTAGAGAGGGAAATTGTCGAGTGAAAGGAAGAAGCAGACAACGGTTTATGCAGACGACAGACCCTGCCCTTGTGGAGCTCACACCCCAGCAGGGGGAGGCTCTCAAAACATCACAACCACAGTGAATGAGCAACTTACTTAAGAGTATGAAAAAAGAAGAGAGGAGAGCGGAGTAAGGGAGGTTGGGATGCAGGGGCAGGTAGGATGGGACGTAAATGTTCACAGGGTGTCAGGGTGGGTCTCGTTGAGAAGGTGTGATTTGCATAAAGATTGGTGGAGGAGAAAGAGCGACCATGAAGGGATCTGGGGAAACAGTTCGAGGAGGAGGGCTCCGGGAAAGCCAAGTCTCTCTGTGGGAGCATGGGGACCACGAGGACCGGCAGAGAGCTGTCCACGCCTTTCCCTCCACTGTGATGCCAGGCCTGGGACTCTTCTGAGCTGTAGAGCTGTGAAGCCCAGTTTTCATGTCATGGCCCGAGGCAGGGATGGCACACAGTCGGCCCCGGATTCCTTCCCTCTATGGAGTAACAGTACCCACTCTGCCAGTTTTGTGCATGACTTTTTTTTTTTTTTGCTGTACGCGGGCCTCTCACTGCTGTGGCCTCTCCCGTTGCGGAGCACAGGCTCCGGACACACAGGCTCCGCGGCCATGGCTCGCGGGCCCAGCCGCTCCGCGGCATGTGGGATCTTCCGGGATCGGGGCACGAACCCGTGTCCCCTGCATCGGCAGGCGGACTCTCAACCACTGCGCCACCAGGGAAGCCCTGTGCATGACTTTAAAAATACGAGTCGGTATTGCAAGGATTAGCTGTGCAAGTTCTTGGCTAAGGAAAGATTCATTTTGAACCTGATCTGATCTGAGCCTGAGGAATGAACTCAGAAATCAGGCAAGTGAAACTTTACTTTGGGATTTGGATAATCGGAAGGATGGATTCCTATCAGTATGAAATGTTTCACTAGGATTTTAAGTCTTTATTGGATAGTCAAAGTGGCACATATGATTACTAGTCACTCCAAATATTCCAGTAACAAAATGTATTCTTAGTGGCTGATGTGAGAATTCTTTTAAGGGAGAAATGCAACTTCTTTTTCTAAAACACCCAGCTGGATAAGCCCTTGAGGGTTCTTAGGTTTTGATGAAGAGTGTGGACTGTGAGGCTATAAAATTGGAGGTCTGAGTCAAGATTGTTTATTGCTGTAGGAGTTTTGGATCTGGATTGTATAGGGGTTACGGGTGGAGTTAAAAGGCGGATGGATAGTGTAAACACTGGTTGTTTTTTGGTTATGAGATTGTACGTTTTTTATTAAGCATTACTGATATATTCAAACCTGACATGGAATGATTCCTAAAGCACAAGAACTCTTTGATAAATGTTTCCTGAGTTTCTATAATAATGAAACACTAAAGGACTTACAAAGATCACAACAAGCCTTTTAATCAACGATTAATTCCAGGAACAAACTGTAAAATTAACTTCATTACAGGAAAGCCTCGTTTACTTTATCATTGTAACAAATGAACAATTTGCCAGAGAGTCTGAGGAAACTTATAATCAAAGACAAGGAGGAAGCTCAGATGCCAGGGTGTGAGTGACAGTGTCATTTGATAAAGTTCCCTGAGATTTCTGTAGTCATTTACTTATTGGGTTGGAGAAGCTCAGCTAAGAAAGTTTAATTTATCAAACAGACTTATCTCTTCAAGATGTTCTTATAAACAACATAAACACCATATTGTCTAAGATGAGCTTCTGGCCATACATAATTAGGAATTGACACTATAATTTTTCAAGCCATATAGCTAGTGAAGTTAGAATCAGATAATTTCTACTAGCTGGTTAAGGGTATAAAGAATGGTCAGTATGACGCTGGGTATTATAAGTGCTCTCACCTCCTGCAGGAAAGGCGTTGATTTTCTCTCACCTGCTGTGTACTAGGATGACTGTTTAGAAGTCTAATGTGTTTGCTGCCTCTCTGTGAATTAGAAGAGAAGAGGAAAGGAAAAAAAAAAGAAAAGAAGATAAATGTCTTAGGCTGAGGGACCTCAATAAAGGAAGAATGCAAAAACCAAACCAACTGCCACCCGAGTGCTAGATATTCAGGAGAGAAAACTTTCCAACATAGACCATATAGATGGGAAAGAGACATCACCAGCCATTAACCTGGGGCAGAAGGAATTCACCTACATCTTCACCGTGTCTGGAAATTAGATGGTGGAGGTGGTGCTGACGAGTAGGAGGACAGTACAGAGGTTGGGGAAGATCAGTCCATTCATTTATCTAAAGAAGACCAGCCTGAGTATGAGACCAAAGTTCACAAGAAAATGCTGAAGGAGAGTGACAAGTCTCTGTTCCAGAAATTGGGAACCAGTATGACCGAGAATGAGAATGAGTGTGTGGACCAATGGGAGAGCAGGTCAGAGAAGAAAGAAACCATTTCAGGCGTGGTGCCCCTGGACTCCGTCACCTGTACATCTAATAACAATAGCAGCCACCTCCAGACCAGCCAGGTCAACGACAGCTAACCTTCATTCAGCCCTTTCTGTGGGCCAGGCACGGTTCTCAGTTCATTATATTATTTTATTCTCGCAATAAACTTATGAGGCTGGGAAAAAAATAAAGAAGACCTCAGGGGAGAAATGAGAAGGATTCTTATCCAAGTGAACTTGAATTTCCAAGGAAGTACAGGCGGTATGCCTAGAATGCTTTAATTAGAAATGGGCTCTGATGTTGGGAATGAATTTCCTGACAAAATACCATCTTTCAATGATCTGGTTAGTTAGTCATCGCCTGCTACACCCAAGCAACAACCCTGGCCCACCACACTGGTGAAGAGTTATGTAATCCCAAGATTGCCTTAAGTGAATACTGAAGACATAAGCAGTGAATCCTCCAAATTCTCAAGTGTTTTCATCCATACCATAACTCCTGGTCATGGCCGTTACTTTTTTTCTTCATGTATTTTCTTCATTCAGAAAGAATGATTCAAAATTTTTTTAAATGATGCCATATCATGCCACTCCCTGATTATATGCTTCAGTGGTTCCAGGACTCTGTTTCAAAGCACTCAATTTTACTTGATAGAACTTTCCTCAATCACGTGTTATTATTTATTTAATCTTTTGTTTATTGGCTGAATATCTGTTTCTTCTATTAAACTATTAGCTTTATGAGGACAGAGAGCGTATCAGTTTATCCAGCCATTACTTTTTATTCATACTTCTTGAACAAGATAAAAATGTTTCCTGATCATATGGACCTTACAGTTTACTAGGAAAAATTTTAAAAAATCAAACAAGTAGTAATATAAAGTATGAGTTGCAATTTTAGAGACAGTAATGCCATGGGGGTGCATGGAAGAAATAGCTAGCCAGTCCGAGGGATTGGATTAGGTCAGAAAAGAATTTCTGGTGTAAATGATACATAAGCCGAAACTTAAAAGGTGAACAAATGCTAACCAGGCAATGAAGATAGCTAAGAACATTTCTGGAAGAGGGGAGAGATGGTAAAAGAATTATGCTATGGATGCTTACGATACGGTTCAACATGGATGTGCTTGATGTGTGAGATGAGTGACAAAAAAGGAGACTAGACAGATAGGAAGGGTGTTGTGAGCCATCTCTGAGCTCTTAAGAGCAGCAGAAAAGCCATTAAAGTGTTATAAATTAGGACTCAAAAGATCACAGAAACTCATCCAGGTACTTGGGCTTCTTTTTGAGAAAGACCTGGGGGAAAGGATAGAGGTAAGCAAGTCAGACAGTTTCAGCAAGCCAAGTGAGTAGTTAGGATGACTTGAAATCAGACAGGAGTGGGGCCGAGAAAAAGAGAAAAGTGCCGGGAAAAGAGAAAAGTCTAAAAATGATTAGGAAGTAGGTTAAACAAGATTTGCTTTTTGACCAAACGTGGGAATGAAGGACAGAAAAGAGTGAAAGGAGACTCTGAAGTTTCTGGCGTGGGCAGTGGGGAACACATAGGAAGAAGCTGGTTGGAGAAAAGGTGAAGATGGTGGAATTCAGTTTGGGATACACTGAGCTTAAAATGCCCAGAAGCCAGCAAAGTTGCAGAGTCCAATAGGCAGGCATGCACACAGGTAGGAGGCTTCAGAGAGAAATCGGGCACAAAGATTTGAGATTTATAACCATGGAGTTGATAAAAATCACCAGGAGTGCCTGTGCAGAGCAAGAAGAGAAGATGGCCTAGGTAGGACTAAACTGTGAGGAAATAATTCATATTTAAAGGGCAAGCGTGGAAGAGGACCTTTAAAAAATATCTGAAAGGAAAAGAGGTTAGGATTATGGAAATCAATGGAAGAAAGTGTTTCAAGAAAGGAATGGTCAACAAGTGGTGAAAAGTCCCCAGCAGATTTGTCAAAAGAAATTTGCCAGTCACCTTGGCAGTAGTAGTTTCAGTAGGGAAGAAAGCTGGATTGCAGTGGGATACCAGGGAATGGGGATTAAAATACATAACTGTTATAAGCGCTTAGTTGAACAGGAAGAGAGATAGGGGGATAGCTGAAAGGGAGTGTGCCGTTAGCAATTTTTTTACTTTTAATGTAGGAGATGCTCAAACGTGCTTCATACTTACACAAAACAATCAGTAGAAAGTAAGTGGTTGAAGACACCAGTGTAATTGAAGAAAAATGTTCAAATCTTTATATTCTGAAATATATGTGATTTTCTAACATGTGGGTAAAATCAAACATCAGGAAATCATGCTAAGTATGACATTAGTATTCTATTTTCAAGCAGTTTCCATTATCTGTCAAACATTCTAGAACATTTAAGTTAGGCATGAAATTTATTTTGGCTCATAATGTCCTTAATATAAACTTTGTTTGGATTTCATTGTGGACAAGATGTTTGAAATTGGACATTTTGGAGCATAGCCATCCATTTGTTACACATTTCGTGGTGAAAGTCTTCAACCTTCTGAGTAAAAGTATTGAGGATTATGTTAAACAGCTAAAGGCGGCAAAGCAAAATTTCTTGTTCTGGGTCAAGTAAAGAAGTCTGTGGTATCAACTAGTTAGATATGTTACACTAATGAGAGCAAAATTAGTCTTGACCCATTGCTGGCAGGTCTAGAAAAACATGAGATATAATTTCTACCACACAAAAAGTGTTGCATCAGAATAACTGTTGAGCCTAGAAAGGACCAGGCTTATGCTGTACTTGGACAGACCCTGCCTCCCAATGGGACCAGAAACCTCAATGACTCTCCAGGTTGAATCAATTCAGAGATTTTGGAACTATGTGGTGATTCAGACTGGAAAGTCAGGGGCCACCATTGATGATCTCAAGAGGTGACAAATTCCACAAGGATATGCAGTTGGTGAAGACTTTCCATGTGAGTAAACACAAGGTGCATCAAAATCACAGAGAGCTCTTATGAGGATCATTGGAAAAGAAAAGAAAAGAGAGACGAATGTCACTCTCATTTCGTCCACATTTTCTTCTCTCTTCCTATAGATAAAGTTGAGAGAATCATTCCAGAAAAGAAAATGAAAAATGAAAATTGTTGTTAGTCCAATAATGGAAACTGTTGTGATGAAGTTTTTGGAAAGTTTGAAATGGAAAGAGAGTTTAGTGCAGATAGGGTAAACAAATCAGCCCATCACCTGTTTTTGTTAATAAAGTTTTATTAGAACACAGCTTCACCCATTTGTGTCTGTCTTGACTATGGCTGGGGCACACTTTAGTAGTTGTAACAAAGACTTTACGGACTTCAAAGATAAAAATATTTTCTATTTGGCTCTTTAGAAAAAAATTTGCCAGCCCTCTAGTTCAGTGAATCAGTTTAGTTTTTCAAAACTTTCTTTCTGTAGGTTCCTCTTTTCCCCTGCCTATGAAAATATGCTGAAGCAAACAGCAAGTGCAAACGATTTAATTTATAATTGTGTATATGAGACTAAAGCCATAACTACTTCTCAATCAGACTTCTCTGATTTCAGTGGAAACAGATGGGGAGCAATAGGAGAAAGTGAGTGTGTAAAGATAAAGAGTGACAGGAACATAGCTAAGAAAGCATTGATTCATAAGGTCAAATGCACTTCCAAAGAAAATATGTTCAATTTTCATATCCGTTCAATCCTTCGTCAGATAACTCATAGACTTGGCATTTAAGAGGCTTAAAAACAATCAGATCAAATGGGTCTCATTCTTCTTGGTTGTCTTGCCCTCATCAAGTGGTAATTTCTTTAAAGAAAGGAAACAAATTTAGAGGAAGAAAACATGATGTGTATTTAAGTGGCTTTTTTCTACTTGGTAGGAGTGACATTAAGTCAAAACTCTCCAAATAAAAGCTAGAATGCTATTTCCTATTATTTGCTCTGGCAAACTGGGGCTCTCCTATGTCCATACTCCTCAGAAATTTTTTTTGTGGTAGATGATCGTGGAATTTGATAAGTGAAGTTGGACTAATTTCTATTACTTGTTCTTAGGCAAAAATGATATCAAATGCATAAAAAATACACTTTGCCCTTGTAATTCCTTTATTTCAAAATCATTCTAAATAAATTATTAAGGTTATAGGCAGCTACTTAAATATAGAATGTACAACAGAAGAAATCTTTACAGTAAGTAAACATGAAAAATATCTAAATGAGCAATATAAAGGATTTGGTTAAGTAAATTATGGTGTATACATTAAATGGTCTACTTACAGCCACTGAATGATATTGTAGGTAAATATTTTTTTAACACAGAAAATGTTCATAATATCATCTAAGTGAAGGAAACAGGATACAACGTAGTATGTACATTTTGGTCCAATTTTTATTTAAAGCTATACTTTTACACCTACACCCCAGTTTTTTAATTTAAATTTAAATTTTTATTTATACCCCAGTTTTTATTTCTAAAGTGTATAATTTTTGTTATGGTCTAATTTATACATATACACATCACATTTTTAATTGTGATTATTTTAACAATAAAATATAGATATTTTAAGTGTTAAAAATTGTATATTCTTATTTTTCTTAAATTAATTTTTTAAATATAAGAATATTATTTTACATTTTGTAAAAGGCTAATACTGTCCAATAATTAAATGTAGAAATAAAATTACAGTATATTTTACTTTCACTTGGCTAATTTTTGTTAATTATTTAAGCTTTCACTTAAAATATTTGTGAAGTTACTTTAAAAGTTTCTGAAATGAAGGTGATATGAGGTTTGAATCAGACTTATTTGAGTAAAAACCTAAGAAATAGACCTCCTTTTATCTTAGCAGTCCTCACTGAGACATGACCAAGGGCACAGAACTAAATGAACTTTGAAGTTCATTTCTAGTCTCATAATTCACTGAAAGTGCCTGAAGATGTGAACTCAGCTTCTAATTTACAGTACATCAGAGATTCTGCTTTTAGAAGTGTATGGATTCTGGTATAAGTAAAATAGGGTGGTTAAAAAATTCAGTCCCACAAATCAAGCATCAGGATTAGAGGTGATCATTTGTCAGAAAAACAGGTTAGTTTAGCTTAATAAGGCTGTTCTCCAGTTCTCGATTTCACAGTGTTTTAGTAAAGAATTGGGGGTTCTCACATCACACCACAGTTGGAGTCTGGTCAGGAATCTAGGGTTTCCTTTTGAAAGGATCTAATCCATGTTTATGTAACTATGATTTTTCTATAATTTGTTATCTGGTCACTTATGTGTTAGTATAAATAGTCAAGATTTAAATTTTACTGCACTTGTAACTAAACAATTTGTAAAACAACTTGAATTTTTTTCTCATCAGGTTTTCTGATTTTGGAGTCTGCCTGGTTGACTGAACATCGGATGAATGACCTGGGCTCCCCTGTCTTTGGTGAGCTGGACAGACGTGGTACTTGTGAAACGTTGTGGGGAAAGGTGTCAATTTCATCCTTTCCACTTAAACCTAAACTCAAAAACATTTTATTTTCCCTAAAAGTATACATCGCAACTTACCTTGGAAAGTCTTGGAATACAATAGTTTAGTTTCTCTGGGAATATAATTATCTGCAATGAGTTTTTACATATTGTAGGAAATTAATATTTCCCAAAGGATAGAGGGTAAATCCAGCTGCCATTTTGAGTCTTGGATGCATTGGAACATGGTTTCCTGCTGCTACTTCTGATAGAGCTGATTTGACTCCAAATAAATTGTCAGTAAAGGGAGCATTGACTTATACTGGCTTGATTTTACATATTCTCGTATATGAAATGAGTTTTTTTTGTTTTAACAAAAAGTAAGTCAAATGTTTGACTTGCTAGTTATATTTGAAAAACTTGGAAAGAAGAAATAATAAGGTAAAATTTTAATGTACAATAAAGTGTCAGATTGGTTCCTAACAGTATACTGGTATTCACTCATTCGATTACCAAATTTAATCAACATCGAGATTCTAAATCACTACCAATTTTTTGTTGTTGTTCATAAAGCCTTTCATTATTGCCTTAAAGCCAAGGCAAAGATGAACATGACTAGGTATTTTGCTTGCTGCTCTGGTCTTTTGCTACATACTGATGTGATAGAAATTGTCTTCCTGGGTATGCTGCCAGAATTTTTATGTTGCTTTATCAAAATCACATATTTACTGCTGGGACTGGATTTTAAAGCTACATTTTTCTCTGACATTTGGGTACTAAGCTGAGCCACTATGTATATTTTTGAAATGTAAAAAGCTATATTCTGAAAGATTTTTTTGGTGTTCAACAAAAGTGCCTTGTTCATTGTTATTTAAAAGTATTAACCTCAATTACCTCAATTGTAATTAAACTTAGTATTAAATTAATTAGAATTAAACCTAATTAAACTCAAAAGCTTTTGCACAGCAAAGGAAACCATAAACAAAACAAAAGGACAACCCACAGAATGGGAGAAAATATTTGCACACGATGCGACAAACAAGGGATTAGTCTCCAAAATTTACAAACAGCTCATGCATCTCAATATCAAAAAAACAAACAACCCAATCAAAAAATGGGCAGAGGGCTTCCCTGGTGGCGCAGTGGTTGAGAGTCCGCCTGCCGATGCGGGGGACGCGGGTTCGTGCCCCGGTCCCGGAGGATCCCACGTGCCGCGGAGCGGCTGGGCCCGCGAGCCATGGCCGCGGAGCCTGTGTGTCCGGAGCCTGTGCTCCGCAACGGGAGGGGCCACAGCAGTGAGAGGCCCGCGTACAGCAAAAAAAAAAAAAAAAAAAAAAAAGGGCAGAAAACCTAAAGAGATATTTTTCCAAAGAAGACATACAGATGGCCAAGAGACACATGAAAAGATGCTCAACATCACTAATTATTAGAGAAATGCAAATCAAAACTACAATGAGATATCACACCAGTCAGAAAGGCCATCATCAAAAAATCTACAAACAATAAATGCTGGAGAGGGTATGGAGAAAAGGGAACCCTCCTACACTGTTGGTGGGAATGTAAATTGGTGCAGCCACTATGGAGAACAGTATGGGGATTCCTTAAAAAACTAAAAATAGAGCTACCAGATGATCCAGCAATCCCACTATGGGGCATATATCCAGAGAAAACCATAATCAAAAAGACACATGCACCCAATATTCATTGCAGCACTATTTATTATAGTCAGGACATGGAAGTAACCTAAGTGTCCATCAACAGATGAATAGATAAAGAAGATGTGATATATATGTATACATATATATATGTGTATACATATATATATGTGTATATATATATATGTATATGTATATATATATAAAATGTAATATTACTCAGCCATTAAAAAGAATGAAATAATGCCATTTTCAGCAACATGGATGGACCTGGAGATTATCATATTAAGTGAAGTAAGTCAGAGAAAGACAAATATATAATATCGCTTATATGGGGAATATAAAAAAATGATGCAGTTGAACTTATTTACAAAACAGAAACAGATTCATAGACTTAAAGAAGAAACTTATGGTTACCCGGGGGGATGAGTGGGGAGGAGGGATAGATTGGGAGTTTGGGACTGACATGTACACACTGCTCTATTTAAAATAAAATGCTATCTATGAAAAAAATAATAAAAGTATTTCACATTAGATGGTGAATAAACACGGGCAATCGTCTCCTTTCCTGAACCCAACTCTCAAGATGCCACGAAAGTGAGAGGGTGAAAATGTAATATAAAATCAAAGAGTATTCATCTGGGAAGGCATATATGCCTCGTGTGTGAGTGAAATGGAAGTCTAGGACAGCAGAGGACCTGGCACCATGGATAATAGAATAAGATTGAGAGTCCAGGTCTTTTATGTCCTACCATCGCTCTGGAGGTGGATGGTTGCCTGTCTAACTGCTTACAAGGCAGGAAAGCCAGAGCCCGCTGGGCTAGGGAACTCTAGGCAGACCAGTGGGACTCCAAGCAGGTCCTTATCATTCCTTTTCACATCTGCCGTACTCCACGGGTGAGATTACAATTAAAGAAGAAAATTGTCCAATGGAAAAACAACAACAAAAATAAATAAAAAGAAGAAAATTGTGGAATCTTTGGGAAAGAACAGGAATTGGGATAGGGGAGTGGACCGAATTAATAAGAAATGAATTCATGACGAGGAAAATTAGTCCAAGGAACTCTCCCAGAAGGCATCCCGCATAGATAAAGAGGTGGAAAGTATATAAGGATAGGTAAGTGATGGGGGGGTGGAAGTAGACATGTTAAGAGCCTTGAAGGGACACAGAGGCTGAAAATGAATGGAGAGACGTTCGCTTCTGCTCAGGATGTAGAAAGCTGGAAAGAGCATCACTCCTACCCTAACAACAAGAAAGACAAAACTGTACAAGTGATACGTGGTTTCTGAGTGCATCATAAAACTGAGACAGCAGGGTGACAAACTGGCCTGAAATCTAAGGAAAGGAAGGTTCTTCCAGGGAAGTGGAGATGGAGCTAGAAATTTCTTTCAATACCAAGATGTTCACGTTAGCAAAGTGGGCAGCATTTCAGAAGCTGGGTAGTACAGTGTGCTGTGGGGGGAGTGTGGATTAGTCACGAGTGGGATCCTTACAAGGCAACTTTCTAAATGTGTACTTTAACCTATTTTACAAATCCGAACGATCAGAATAA
Source organism: Mesoplodon mirus (assembly GCF_964341445.2). Taxonomy (NCBI): domain Eukaryota; kingdom Metazoa; phylum Chordata; class Mammalia; order Artiodactyla; family Ziphiidae; genus Mesoplodon; species Mesoplodon mirus. The sequence goes on along the minus strand of NC_138976.1, from coordinate 226,480,618 downwards.
TAACACTTATTTCCTAAATTTGTTGTGAGATTTATATGCGCCCATGCGTGTAGCGTGTCTTATAGATAACGGTCATTTTCAGCATGATCTTTCATCTCTCCCTTAGCAACATGTTCTTGGTTAGAGTATTTGTACCTTCTTATTATCTCTCATATCCGTTTCCTTATTTCTTCTTCTTCTTGTCACTTCCTTGGTTAATTTCTCATCTAGATTATTTCACTAATCTTGACAATTTTAGATAAGAAATTGTCTTCCTGACTACAAAGGCACCACACTCCCGCATCTCCTATCTGTCCCACACACTGCAGGAAAAGCGATAGGGATAAAGGGCGATCCTGATTTTATCGCATGGCTCTTTTAAATCCCTCAGTTGTTTGCAAAGATTAAAGATGATACTCAGTGTTAGTAAGAATGCCAGAAAATAGCATTCATCCATTACTAATGGGAATGAAAATTGTTATTTCTCCAGAAACAATTCGCCCTGTGAACCAGACACCTTTCAACAGTACTTGTTGGTCCAGCGCCACTTACATGTACTTACTCTGAACGAAAACTAGAAAATTTGCTCTGGATTTCCAGTACAGCTGCTTCTATGAGAAACTTCTAAAAACGCTTCTCAACAACTGATCAATCTGTTAGAAGGAAAACAAGAGGAGAAAACAGTAACGGAAAAAGAAAACTATGTTTATTAGTGCCAAGAGAAGAAAACGGCAACTACGTACCACAAAATCAAAGAAATCTCTGCAAAGTCTAGGGAAAATTGAATCAACCTGAAGGAACCAAAACTGAGAGAAGAATTCATTGTTGTGGAAAATAAGTGGACAAGATATTTAGGAGCAGGGCTGTGGCATAAAATGTGTGTCAAGTCACATGATTATCTACCAATAGGATGTAAAATAGATTTAATTTTCTCCTTTATGTTTTCCCTGTTTAAAAACATTTATTGATGAATGTGAATTAATTTGATAGCAAAAAAGAATCAATGAAAGTATTTCAGTGGCCCCTAAATACTCTTAGTATAATGGGTAAATTGTTAACTTCTCCCTTTCATACTCCAGCTCTGCTGAAACAATTAGCTTTCCAAAATATTGTATGCTCTTTTTCTCTTCCACACCTTTGCAAGTGTTCTCCTTGCAACTGTCCAGGGAGTTCCTTGTAGTCATTTGTTACTCAGTTAAAATGTACCTCCTTCATGAAATATTCTGTGGTATCTCCAGGCAAGATGAGATTTCCACTTCGGTGATTGCATTGGACCCAGACCACACCTCAGCTGTGGTACTTACACACTTACGCTGGTGTGTTATGAGTGTGCATTTCTCTCTCCTGTACCATGAGAGCTCCAGGAATGCAGGGACAGTGTCACTTTAAACTTTATGTGGAATTTAATACACCTTTACTGAATCAACACACAGGAAATGGGCAGTAATACTTCATTTACTTGTCTCTTTCTTGGGTTTAGTGGGGACATTTCTCACAATATTGCCTGGAGGATGTGGTTGAGTAAAGAAGTATTTTTCTTGCATAGTGTTTTCTTTTATATTTATTGTTATATATTCATTTCTAATGAGAAAGTATTTAATTACTTTTTATTTTGTTCTATGTTTATTTATTTTCTGTTTATTCTTCCAGAACAAGAAGATCATGTTTCTTGTGTTTGACTTGCTTCACATACACAATAAGCTGTATGCACGAGTTCGCTTAAATTATTTTGCAGTAGTGTGAACATATTTTCATTCATCAGACATAAATGTCATTACAATTACTAATTGTGTTCCTCAGATGTACCAGGCTTTACGATGTGCTGTGCAAGGGTGGTGCATTTATACAGGCGCAAGAAAACAAACTCATTGCTTTCTTTTTTCTCTGTACGAATCTGCCAAGAAAAACTCTGAGCTGGCTTTTAGACTTTAGTAGATTAGATTTATGGAAATTAAAAATATGTTCCTATGCAAAATGTTTCATTAAAAGATTTTATGCTGATATCTAGTGAATTTTCAGCTTATTTAACCTAAAGTAAACTGCAAAGTTCTTTCCAGAACCTCAACTAAACCCAATCTTTGGAGAAGAAAAGAAAGGAAAACAACTTTAATTTTAGGAGAGAAGTTAATTTTTTAAAAAATGAATGATTAAAGGTTTTGACTTTATTATAACATTTTCATTTCTTTTTTAGCAAGACCACTAAATTGGTCCTTTCCGTAATTTAGACAAACACTTGTAATAGTCCTCCACCTCCTTGACAAATTAGAAGGGTCTAGATTTTCATAAAGTGGGGAGCCCTGTCAAAACACTTCTAGGTTTGCATTTTTTTCCAGGTAAATGTCACAATACCCATAGGTCATACTTAATTTTGGATTCTTATCTAAAATTGCCTTGAAATAACTGGTAACATGGCAAAAGCTTTTCTCAAGGTATGTAACATTTAACCTTCAAACTTTGGCTGAAAACTGAAACCAATGCGAGTTGGGTTTTTTTTTTTTTAATACTTTTTTAATTTATTTATGGCTAAGTTGGGTCTTCGTTGCTGCACGCGGGCTTTCTCTAGCTGCGGCGAGCGGGGACTACGCTTCATTGCGGTGTGTGGGCTTCTCATTGCGGTGGCTTCTCTGGTTGCACAGCACGGGCTGTAGGTGCGTGGGTTCCGTAGTTGTGGCATGCAGGCTTAGTTGCTCTGTGGCATGTGGGATCTTCCCCGACCAGGGATCGATCCTGTGTCCCCTGCACTGGAAGGCGGGTTCTTAGCTACTTCGCCACCAGGGAAGTCCCCAGTGTGAGCTCTGATAGAATAAAAAGGAGAGAGAGGAAGAGGGGAAGGAGTGGAGGGAGAGGAAGGAAACACATTAAATAGAGGACAATATCAGGTTGCTAAAATATGATTTTTGCATTTGATTAAATCGTATTTTATCAAAGCCAACTTTTCCAGTTTTAATTATGATTCACAGTGTTATCTATGAATCACCAGCATGGCCACGTGCACACACGCTATGGATTACAATCAATACAAATGACTCAGGTTGCATTTCGAGTCTTCACAACTTCTGGTTTGGCAGTTTGCCAGCTTTTTTCAGGCTCCGCGTGAAGCAGAAACAAAATTTCTGCAAAAGCATTGCTTTCAAAAACATGGTCCAGACTTGCATAGAACCATTGAATTTGCTAGTCAGACTACTTAAGAAATACAACTTTTTCTGTTTTGTGCAATTTTGTGTTTGTGTTAAAATGGTTGGCCTGTAGAGAGTGTATTTTTCCCCATGTGTTCCCTGAAGCGATGAATTAAATAATAAGACAAGCTGTGGGCATGTTATGGTCTGATCCTGTGAGTCATGTGTTGGCAGTGGCCGTGTAAACAGAGCTACTGTGTCTGAAGGTGATGGGTAGCTAGTTAACTTCCTGACAGTTCAATACGAAAACCAACTTTAAAGACTTTCAAAACAAAGACTATTAACAAGGATTTGATTTCTCAATCTTTGAATCTCATTATGAGATTTTTTCATTGAAATAGAAGAAAAGACCTAAACTTCAAAATCAAATGTACAGTATTTGGGGGTTTTATTCCTCTACCCCAGTCCATCCTTTTAATTTTTCAGAGTTAATTACTCTTATCTATTCCTGGATTTCCTACATTGTAGATTCCTCTAGGATATTAAAAATCTATTTTCTTTTTTAATCACAGGTGTCCTATTGCCAGGATACACAAGAGTGCTTGTCTGTCCAGAGCCCGTATTTGAATTTTATCCAGTATCCCCGTAATGTCATATAACAGCTAACTGTTTTTTCCTGGCCTAAGTAAGATACCCAGAGTTATGAATTACACTTAGTTGTCATGTGTCTTAAGTGTCCTTTTATCTGGAATAACACCCAGCAGTCTTCCTTTTTCTCTCGTAATGCTGGCAGTTTCAAAGAGCACCTATTATTTGTAGAATGGCCATCAGTTTGAGTTTCCCTGAGGTTTCCTCTGTGAGATTCAGGTTATACACGTTGTATAAGCAAACAGATGGGTCTTCGTTGCTGCACACGGGCTTTCTCTAGTTCCAGCGAACGGGGGCTACTCTGCATTGTGGTGTGCGGGCTTCTCATTGTGGTGGCTTCTCTTGTTGAGGATCACGGTCTCTAGGGCACACAGGCTTCAGTAGTTGTGGCTTGTGGGCCCTAGAGCACAGGCTCAGTAGTTGTGGCAGACGGGCTTAGTTGCTCTGCTGCATGTGGGATCTTCCTGGACCAGGACTCAAACCCATGTCCCCTGCATTGGCAGGCAGATTCTTAACCACTGTGCTGCCAGGGAAGCCCAGCCATGACAATCTTTATGAGACTTGGCTGAGGGAATTCAACTGATATTACGATCTGACAGCCCACAGGATAAATCTTTGGCCTCTATAGCCCTGCAGCTGCCTGAGCTAAATTAAAGAATCATTTTGAATGGTTTTAGAAAGTCCCTGGGTTTCTGAATGTCTTTGAGGTGAGCCAAGAATTTAGGCTTTTAAACTCTTCGGTGAATGGATATCTTTCTGTTTACATTCTATTTCAGAATTGAAAAGGGTTATGATTTTTTTTCATTATAGGAGTGATATAGTTTATTGTAAAAAAAATTATCACTACAGATACATGTAAGTAGAAAGGAAAAATAATACAAAAGCTCTTTACCCTGAGCTAACACTGACATTGGTGAATACCCTATCATGCATCTCTGTGTATATCCATGAAGCTTTGTGGGTCTACCTCTTGCTGGGGGCCCCAAAAACTCCATGCCAGGTTCTCTCATCTTCAAGTCTCAGCTTCTCCTCTGGAGCAACAGGATCCAAGTCCTGTTTCAGAATCCTCTTCTTTTCAATAAACTGTCTAGTGAGAATAGATTAACCCTTCTCACCCTCGGTCTTTGTAGTCTGCATGCACTTCATGGATTCTATGGGCTGAACAATTCGATCCCCCAGAGCTTTACCCCAGAAGGTACTTCATCCTAGAACACCACAGGCTTACAGATTTTCCTCCTAACCACTGTTTGTTTATAACTTTTTTTAATACCATCTCTTAAAAAGTTGACCTCTTTGTGAATGACTCCTTTCTTTTTTAGTGCAATGACTATTTTTCCCCCAAATGTGCTAAAGATATATACTACAAGAAGGAATATTTCCACATTATATTTTCAAAGATATACTCATCCATAGACTGACACAAGAGTTGAGTGTCTGAGAATATTGTATAGAATATTATATAGAACAACATTTAGAAGAATTCAGAATTGTTCTTTGTGAACATACGCCAAGGGAAAGGGGGTGACTCGTGAGTCTGTTCTGTGCAGGTGCTCCTTCTGTTCTTTAAAGAACTCTCATGCACAAAATTTTGTTGTTCTAAAGTGGTTTCTATAGTATAACATAATTTTGCAGGGCAGTTTGACATTGAAAACTAGTGAATAAAATGGCGCAAAAGAAGAGTGTACCTTCCAAAGAATGGCTGCCTCAAACCCTTCCTCCACTACTTACCATCCACGTCCTAGTCTGCTCTTCCTTTTGTAGTGAGGATATTAAATCTTCGTTGCACTAATTTTTAAATAAACTACTTTCAATTTTTATCATTATGTAAACTTGTTTTCATTGTGCAATTGACACATCTTTCTGTCAAGTGAAAATTGTTCGGGTGTCTTAGTTTGGGATGAAATAAATCATAATTTGTTCCATTGAAATTCATAACAATTAAAAACATTTAAGGACTTTATATTTAGTGGCAAAGTTTTCAGGAATGAATGGAAGCTATCAAGAAAGGTATAGATCCATTTATTTAGCTGTTTCACCACTGTTTCCCATGGGCTGCCAGATTCCCATTCAGGAATATTAAGGAGACTGCCTCTCTATATTCTCCCCTCAATTGGATAGTAAATCCTAGATTCCCCACGTTTTCATTTCTTGAACCCCTCTTCCTATTATTCATATCTGTATTAGGATTTTTGCTTATAAGAGAAATCAAATCTCCGTGTTATGGCAAAAATGGGACTTTCTGGAATAATGCAAGGGGTTCAGAGAATTGAAGAGAGCCTGACAGATGGAATCAAAGCTGCAGGTGAGTCTGTTTTGGAATTACAGACCAGAGCTGCTGGGACAGTGGCCACTGCTTGGTTGTGGCTGGTGACATTGGGTCTAATTTTTGCACCATTAATCCTAATCATCCCTTACTCGTTGTCTCATTTGGTCCAAATTAAAACTAGTAGGTAAGACAGTCCACTGATTGGGACCCTTGTGCCTGGGTCCCAATCATCAGTGTGTGAAGTGTCTTCTCCCTTTGGATTCTGTAGTGGGAGGTTGGGTACCACCTCTTTTCACTATTTTACTCATGGGGGCTTCTCCTGAAATAGAAGAGATTTTACTTCTTCAAATCTTCATTCTCAATTCTGGGTCTTTGTACACACACTACACTATCTACTTTAAGCATCTTCTTCCTTTGCCTAAAGTCTATTATTTTTCATTCTTAGTTGGCACTTCCTTCTGGAAGAATAAGGCCCCAGTCTTAGCATTTGTCACCAGGTAATTGTCTATTTGTATTTCTCACATGACCGCAGGTTGCCCGGAAGTGTGGTTTGCATTTTTACCTCTCCAGCACTGTATTCTCTGTGAACAGCAGCATCTAACACATACTTTTGTTTATATTTGTTCCATAAATGAGTAAAATATTAAGACCTTGGAGAAATAAACTGGAATAGTAAAAACTTCCAGTTCTTTCTCTGGATTAAGTGTGATTACCTCAATTATGAAACTTGTAAGGAAAGGAAACCCTAACTGTGAATATAGTCTCTAAATCCGTTTGCAACTGACTTTCCCCATGTCTTTCTTAAGCTCATACACTGATTTTCATTGTGAAATATCCCATTTTTCCAGTTTAATATCTTTTGGTCCAAAAGATCCCCAATTAGAGCAAAAATATCTATTACTGTATTACTAGCATGAAGCCAAGTTCACAATTTAAATAATTATATGTATTCAACAGAGTTTCTCAAAGAACTTTCTCAGAAATTGCAATTTAAGAGATGAAAAATATTTTTATAAGCTGACACATTCAATTATCATTTTAGATAAATCTATTTTAGAGTCTGATATTTTTGTATTTATTTCACCAGTATGATCCAGACTCAATGTGTTTACTGGCAACATAGTCCAGGGATTATACTCCCACATTGAAACAATAATCATATTGCAACGTCAGTGCTCTTCATAATGCATTTCCGTCAGCATTTATTTGGCACCAAGTATGCACCAGCTACCAGAAATAGAAAAATCTCTGGGACATTAGGAATGCCAAGTAGCCTTGCTTTGGGATGAATAAAAGGGGGTGTGGTGTGTCCTTCAATGGGGTGAATCTAGAGTGGGGTAATGTGACACTGGGTCATCTTTTGGGGTCTCAGTAAAAATGGTGCCAGTCACACCCCAGCATGGGACGTTGATGACCACTTTGGTGGGGAGATGGTATGAGCAGGAAGCAGAAGCAGCAGCAGCAGGGATAAGGCATCTCAGTTTCAGATGCCTGCCCATGAGAGTCTGGAGCCAAAGGAGGAGGGGAGGGTCCAGCAGCAGAGATGGATGGCTTTCATAGGAGAACATCGGGGCACAGCTTGAGACTTTAAGTAAGTGTAGTGTCTTATTCACAGTTCCAGTGAACATGAGAATAAGGGCGAACTTATTTGTACCAAACTTGTTACTTCACAGTTGAAACACTAGGTTGTAAGGCTCTGCAAAACACAAGTTATTATTGTTGTTTTCTGAGGACATTTCCCCCTGAAGTTATATGCTTTCGATTATATGCCACAGATATTTTTTAATTCTGTGATTTTATTTATTTATTATTTTAAAAAATTTTTAATAGATCTTTATTGGAGTATAATTGCTTCACATTACTGTGTTAGTTTCTGTTGCACAACAAAGTGAATCAGCCATATGTATACACATGTCCCCATATCCGCTCCCTCTTGTGTCTCCCTCCCACCCTCCCTATTGCACCCTTCTAGGTCATTGCGAAGCACTGAGCCAATCTCCTTGTGTTATGCTGCTGCTTCCCACCAGCCAAGTATTTTTTACATTCCGTACTGTATATATGTCGATGCTACTCTCACTTCGCCCCACCTTTGACCTCCAACCCCATGTCCTCAAGTCCATTCTCTATGTCTGCCTCTTTATTCCTGCCCTGCCACTAGGTTCATCAGTACCATTTTTTTTTTTTTTTAGATTCCACATATATGCCTTAGCATATGGTATTTGTTTTTCTCTTTCTGACTTACTTCACTCTGTATGACAGACTCTAGGCCCATCCACCTCACTACAAATAACTCAATTTCGTATCTTTTTATGGCTGAGTAATATTCCATTGTATATATGTGCCACATCTTCTTTATCCATTCATCTGTCGATGACACTTAGGTTGCTTCCATGACCTGGCTATTGTAAATAGAGCTGCAGTGAACATTGTGGTACATGTCTCTTTTTGAATTATGGTTTTCTCAGGGTATATACCTAGTAGTGGGATTGCTGAGTCATATGGTAGTTTTATTTTTAGTTTTTTAAGGAACCTCCATACTGTTTTCCATAGTGGTTGTGTCAATTTACATTCCCACCAACAGTGCAAGAGGGTTCCCTTTTCACCACACCCTCTCCAGTATTTATTGTTCGTAGATTTTTTTGCTGATGGCCATTCTGACTGGTGTGAGGTGATACCTCACTGTAGTTTTGATTTGCGTTTCTCTAATAATTAGTGATGTTGAACATCTTGTCATGTGCCTCTTGGCCATCTGTATGTCTTCCTACGTGAAATGTCTATTTAGGTCTTCCACCCATTTTTTAACTGGATTGTTTGTTTTTTTGATATTGAGCTCCATGAGTTGATTGTATATTTTGGAGATTAATCCTTTTTCTGTTGTTTCATTAGCAAATATTTTCTCCCATTCTGAGGGCTGTCTTTTCGTCTTGTTTATGGTTTCCTTTGCCGTGCAAAAGCTTTTAAGTTTCATTAAGTCCCATTTGTTTATTTTTGTTTTTATTTCCATTTCTCTAGGAGGTGGGTCAAAAAGGATCTTGCTGTGATTTATGTCATAGAGTGTTCTGTCTATGTTTTCCTCTAAGAGTTTTATAGTGTGTGGCCTTACATTTAGGTCTTTAATCCATTTAGAGTTTATTTTTGTGTATGGTATTAGGGAGTGTTCTAATTTCATTCTTTTACATGTAGTTGTTCAGTTTTCCCAGCAGCACTTATTGAAGAGGCTGTCTTTTCTCCATTGTATAGTCTTGCCTCCTCTCTCATAAATTAGGTGCCCATATGTGTATGGATTTATCGCTGGGCATTCTATCCTGTACCATTGATCTATATTTCTGTTTTTGTGCCAGTTCCATACTGTCATGATTACTGTAGCTTTGTGGTATAGTTTGAAGTCGGGAAGCCTGATTCATCCAACTCTGTTTTTCTTTCTCAAGATTGCTTTGGCTATTCAGGGTCTTTCGTGTTTCCATACAAATTGTAAAATTTTTTGTTCTAATTCTGTGAAGAATGCCATTGGTAGTTTGATAGGGATTGCATTGAATCTGTAAATTGTTTTGGGTGGTATAGTCATTTTCACAATATTGATTCTTCCAATCCAAGAACATGGTACATTTCTTCAACCGTTTATGTCATCTTTGATTTCTTTCATCAATGTTTTATAGTTTTCTGTGTACAAGTCTTTCACCTCCTTGTTTGTGGTTATTTAAATTCCCAGTAGGCCCACAGGGCAGATTCGGACAGTTGCTAATCAGGGAATGGAAGGGATGCAGAGACAAGGGAGGAGCAGCCAAGAAACAATAGCGCAGCCTTGGGACAGGGTCCTGGTTCTGCCTCGAGGGATATATGTAACAATATCCTTGAGCTCTTTACGAAACTAAAACCCCCAACAAATGGAAGATGTTAGCATTCTTCAACCAGATTAAAGGAAGCACAGAAACTCATCAGACCTGCATGAGGCGAGATTAAAGGAGTGCAGGCCCTGCACACACGCTGATCCTTATCAACACCCCATCCTTGAACAATTGCTATAAAACTTCTCACCAAATTCCTCTAGGTTGAGACACACAGTTTTGAGGGTCCTGAGCCTGCTGTGTCCCCCTTTTCCTGGTTAAGAAACAAAGCTATTCTTTGCTACTCCACCCACCAAATAAGTAAATAAATAAATAAATTCCCAGTAGGTAGTAGGAATGTGTGGGGTCATGAGTTAGTGAGGAAGTTCCATTTCCATGGTGTCTCTGCTGCCCTTTTGCTGGGTGACCTCTGTTTCAGCCTCTCTAGGTTTCATTTCTTCCTTTGCAGGTAAGTTGCTTGGGCCAAATCAGAGATGGCTCACCTGAGGTCCATGGATCCCTCCCTTCCCACCCTAGCAGTTGCATCATTTATGAAGAGCTTTCAGGGAGTTGACAAATCTAAACTGCTGTATGACAAACATGTGGAATACGTGCAGCTTTCTAAGCAGAGAGTTGAGAGATAATATCAGATTTCCAAAGAAGTCTGTGATCAAAAATGACTGACAACAAACAAATTAACAAAATTAGAATACATAATTTCCAAGGCCCTAACTGAGTTGAATACCTATGTATATAATCCTAGTATTCTAGGATTAAATGTCACATGTATTAAGAAAAGCCTTTTCCCAGTGTAATTTCCAAGCACTAATAGTTATAGGATTTCAAAACAAATAGCCTCAAAGCCAATCTGTGAATAAATATGAGAGGGCAGCCCATGATATCACTATATCTGAATGTGTCTGGAATTCTAATACATTTAAGTCTCTTCATTTGTTCTTATTTCATGTGATAAGCCTACATGTCCTTTGTGAGAACTCCTGAGGAATGGTTGAATCATTTGTTTTGCAGACATGTGGGTGCTCTCACTTCTCACAATATGCTAATGCTTTTTTAAAAAAATGTTCCTGAGAAGACAAATTTGCTTGGGATCCCAATATGTAAAGCTCGTGTTTTCGGTTGCAAACTCAACTAAGTGCATCATGTTGAAATCATAAAATCATTTCAGGAGCTCTTTATCACTTTTTTGGGAAAAAAAAATATTCTGGCAGCAAATCAGGGAGTTTCCTTAAAGTTTCTGAATGCTTATATTATTCTCAGTGGGAATTTGCCAACAGGACACTTGGAACTTGTCTGTTTTGGGAAAGCTAGGGAATTCTTATCATTATGCACATGGGAAAATATAACAACTTGTTATTTGGAGGATGCAAGGAATTGAATGGTGGTCTAGCTGGTTGGTGGTCAGGGACAGGTTGAATGATTCCCAAGTTAATTTTTCTTTCAGCCCCAAGATGTCTTACATGCACATTGCAGTGCAAATGCCCTCAAAACTCTCTTTGTAGGTGACAACAGCAGTGACTATGACTGCATTACTGCAAAGGCTGAAACCATTGCTCCAAGGTCATGATATTCTGGTCTATTAGCGGCAGCTCCATCTCATATCACTGTTCTTACCTTCTCCTCCGTCATCGTGTCCAACTCATTCTTCATGCAGATATTTTCTAGATTTTTCTTTTTCCTTCCACAATCACAATCTAGTCTTAACTCCATTTCATCTCTACTACTCTTACTTCTCTAAATGCCCTACCATTTTTTCCCATAATCTTTCCTCCTGTGAGTTCAGTTACACTGAGCAGTAAGAATTCTCTTCCTCATGAATTCTTGATCTGTTACCCACCTATCTATCTACCTACCTACCTATTTCACATTCCTTTAATATTTATCAGTAAATACAAACAACCTGGAAGTAAGCCTTATTTTTTTCTGTATCACAGTAAATTTATCCAACATTTATGTTCTGTGAGGCGCTTGATAGTAAAAGGAGAGAGATGACAGAAATGAGCCTTTAACATTGCAAGGAATCACAGATTTGTGGATTAAATAGACATTAGACAATTATACTTCTGAGCACTTGTAAAAATGATAAGTAATTGATTTAGTGTTCAGTTTTATCTCCCTCACTGGGGAATGGACGATGGCTGTCAGTTCAATCTTATTCCCACCACCCAGCACGATGCCTGACACATAATAGGGGGAGAACACATATTTGTTGAATTAATTACTGAATCATAGCTAGGACAATGTGGCACATTCAAGCTTTAGTGAAGACAGTTAGGGTCTATTTTCTTCTGCAGAGAGAGATCAGAGAATGTTCCACAAAAAGGACAGTGTCTGAGCTGAGACTTATAGAAATCAGTAGGAGTTGTGGAAAACAGGTAAGTTGGCTAGTGCTGTGGCAAAGGATAAATATAGGAACTGTTAGGAGAGAGAACTGGAATGGACCTTTTTCTGTAGGTCAGCATTTCTGAAAGTGTGTTCTGAGGATGCTGGTCCTGCCTGTTGTTCAGAGAAGATCGTTTTTCCATGGGCAGTAGTGAACTGGTAACTGGTTAACAGGTGGCTTTCTTGGAAAAATTAAAAGTCTGATTCATAGCATTTGTTGGGAAGAGACACAGTGTAGCATCCCATTGTATAGTATTTCTACCATATAGATAACAGACATCAATAACTTCAAGATCAGAACTGAATGGGAGGAAAAATGCATTTCCATCTACCTTATGAGCTTTACCACACAGATTAACAAGAGGAAAACACACAGAAGTTTATTAACATGGATACCTCAGGAATACATGGGAGATACTCAGGGAAAAATGAGTCACTCCCCGAAATGGCTTAGCATTTAGGTTTAAATGCCATCTCAGAAGGGAAAGGGGAGAGGGGATGTAGGCCTCTTAGGGGAGAGGAAATGATTGTTAGGAAAGATGAACAGGCCCTTAGAAGAATGGGTGGGAGGTATGAGAGTTTGTGACAAAGTTTGACGTGGTGTGGTGTTGACCTCTGTTCTCTCCTGTGAGAAGAGTCCCTCCTTCCTAGTTGATGAAGCTCCCGGGGAGGGTGGTCTGTGACAACTGAGTCCCTTTTGGAGGCCCTGTCTTTTGGCAAATAAGGGGAGTTCAGAGAAAGCCTCTCCCTGCATTTGCTGTTTTTCTAGAGCCTACAGCTCAAAATAATCAACACACCAAAGAGGCGTATTTTGAGGTGCATATTCTCCCACCCTTCATAAGATAATTAGAAAGTGATGAATTTTGAGTATTCATTACCTTAGTTTTTAATATAATTTATTTACTTGTAATTTTATATGCTTTAATTTTTATATTGGTTGTGTGTAACAACTGACCTTCAAATTCATGAAACTTCAACAATAGGCTTTTTTTTAAAAAAATTGAAGTATGGTTGATTTACCGTGTTGTTAGTTGCAGGTGTATAGTAAAGTGATTCAGGTATATATATAATATATATATATACACACATACATACATATATATATATTCTTTTTCAGATTCTTTTCCATTATAGGTTATTACAAGATACTGAATTTAGTTCCGTGTGCTACACAGTAGGTCCTTGTTGATTATCTATTTTATATATAGTAGCGTGTATCTGTTAATCCCAAACTCCTAATTTATCCTCCCCTCCTTCCCCTTTGGTTACCATAAATTTGTTTTCTATGTTAACAGATGGCTTTTATAAGCTAATAGCTAGATCCAACATCCTGGTTAAGTATTCTTAATATACCATAGTTTCCTTTAAGAGATTCACCATGAATATTTGTTATGAAAAATATTTGAATTCTGAGAAACTTTGAATCAAAAACACATATCTATCTTAGTTTACCGATTGGACAATAAACTTATTTTTAGAGTAATAGGTGCTAACAAGTCTCAGAACAAGAGTGACAGGGCGTCATATATCTCGGGGGCATACTGACTCATTGTCCAATTTGCTTATCTCTGTTACTAGAAATAGTGATAGAATTTACTGTTTCCTATTTTCCTTTTCCCTTTTTTCCTAATTCCTTATAAATGTAATGTATCCTCATTGGAATGCCTACTCCACATCATATTCTACCTTCTCAAATTTCTGCTTGAGCCACATTTCTTCCAAGAAGTTTTTTGGTTTATTTTCAGATAACTGTCTGCTAGTTGTAGTTTTGCCCATTACACTGATTTTTAATTTTGGTCTTTTCTGCTTCCTACCTTTATAATTTCTACTTTTGTCCAGCGGTTAATTATTTTTTTCCTATTGTACCATTTCTATTGGATATATGTAGCTGTCAACATAATGTATTTATGACATGGATTTGTGTTCATGCTTTTCTCACCTTTGGTAGTAGATCACGATCTCATAAAATGGACTCTGTACCTGCCATATTTGTATAATTCTAACAATGTTTGGTGCAGAATTCCATCAAGAGTGTTTGCCCATAATAATATTTCTAACCTCCGAAACAAGTGATTATAGAGAAGTGGTTCTGACACTTTCAGAATGCTCAAGTTTTGTTCCCAGCATACACAAGCTTGTTAACTAGAGCTGGAAGCCAATTGGTAGCACCTGGAAAACAATTCTGAATCTACATAATGGTTAGCTAGAGCAGAGGGCTGGCTGTCACTCTCTTATTTGTCATCTGAACCTACCTCTGGAAGTGTGCCAGAAGAACAAACAAAAGAACCTTTACTTTCCCATTTACTTCTTAATCTCTTCCTCCTCCCCCACCCTTTCTTCTGCTCCCCATTCTCTTTTTTTCCCTTCCCTCTCTCCTACTCCTACTTCTACTATTATTACTGCCACCCCCTTCTTTTTCTTCATTAATTTCAGGGTTACACTAATTTTGCAATTCCAGTCATACTCTGGGAATTACAGAAATAGACCTGTCAACTTTAGAAATGTAAAGTGGAAAGACTTAAAAAATAAAACTGAATTATTGTCATATTTTTTGCTTTGGCCACTGTTTTTCTTATCATCAGACTTTTTATTTCCCTAGAAATGTGAGAAACATGGCAGGTAGCTCTATAGCTCCCAGTCTTACCTAGACTCTTAGAAGAGCAGACAATCTTCTATAATGCTCTTGTGCTTAATAATGCTACTGAGAAATATTCCACCGTTTATGTTAGTATACTTTCATGTTGAACATGTCCATATATGTAGAATACACTTAAGAACTTTTCCTTTTAATATTGCATTATAGGACTTCCCTGGTAGCTCAGTGGTTAAGAATCTGCCTGCCAATGCAGGGGACATGGGTTCAAGCCCTGATCCGGGAAGATCCCACATGCCGTGGATCAGCTAAGCCCGTGTGCCACAACTACTGAGACTGTGCTCTAGAGCCCATGAGCCACAAATACTGAGTCCGCCTGTCAGAACTACTGAAGCCCACTCACCTAGAGCCCATGCTCTGTAACAAGAGAAGCCACCACAATGAGAAGCCCACGCACTGCAACAAAGAGTAGGCCCCACTTGCTGCAACTAGAGAAAACCTGTGCAGAGCAACGAAGACCCAATGCAGCCAAAAATAATAAATAAATAAATAGATTTTAAAAAATATATTGCATTATAATATTAGAATATTTTACTACAGAGTAAATTTATGTATTATATTAGCTCTAGAGGAAATCCAAGAAACCATGTTGTTTAACTGCATCTACAATATTACAAGGAAGAAAAACTTAAAGGCATATAACAGGCTTGCTGCAGGTAAGAGGTAGAAAGCAGTTCTGTTCTTTCCTTAGAGCCATGGCACTTCTTTTGTAATATAATTTAGTGTTTTTATGGAATATTCATTCCTTATTCCCTAAGAGAGTCCTGTGATTCTTTCACTTGACTTTTAGAGCCCTATTCCTTTACTTCACACTCTTTCATTTTTAAGAAATTTTCTCCAAAGAGGAAGAAAACCTTCCTTGGTTCTGAATGGCTTCCTGGAAGATGAGAAGTTGAGTGGACCTCAGGGGTGACTGGGGAAGAAACCTGGCTTGTTCCACAGAGAAGACTCCTGAGGATCTAGCTTTAGAATGAGATGTCTTCTCATTGTTGGTCAGCTCAAGTGTACAATCAAGGTCTCTTGGGAAGTGACCCAAGGCATTTTCACCAGGGAACAAACTTCAAGCAAGAATAGCTAAAGGACCATCTTAGCCACAAGAATTTTCAATAAAATACTCCAAGATTGTCTAATCTAGGCCATTATCATTTCAAACGAACTTCTCTAGATAATTATTGTAAAATATTTTTCCAACTAACTGCATGATGGGACTTTCCCTGTGGTTAACCATAAACCAGTAAGAATTTGAGGATTTTTATCAAGTATGTTGCTCTGGTTGTAAAAGTATTGGTCTGAAATGAGGCTTTCTGAAGCTATGTAGAAAGTGGGGCCAGCCTACAGTTTGAGAGATATGAAGCTACCTCATGTTGATGGTACTTTAGGTTCTCCATTTCTCCTAGTTCAGGCTGGTTTGGTGACAATAGCAGAGTTGCTTTCCTTAACAAAGCTAATGTAAAGGCCATGGCAGTTTAGGCAGAAGTACATAAAATAGAGTGTCTAGACGTGAAGACACCAAGGTGGGGAATTTGGAGAGATGATAACACAAAAGAAATCTCCTAAGAAATCTCTCATTGAAGAATCAAAATGATTGAGTAAAGCCTGTGAGAGAGACCTAGGAATACCATTCAGACAGAGTAAAACTAGGACAGTGAAGTAGCTTGGAATCAAGCCACTAGGGAAGAATTTACTTGAGATTCAAGAGATACCTTATATATAAGGAGGGAGAAGAGGTCGGTGAAAATGGGGTTGTTAGGACAGGTGAAGGGATTAGTTTTGAAAATGGGAGCAGGGTATTTCTTTCTTTGTGACAAAACTGAAGAAGTGTATAGGAGGAAATAAGGTAAACTTTTCAGATTAGAAAAGAGAGGAAGTCAATCAAGCTTATTAATGACTTAAACCTTTTCAGTGAAATAGCCTCTGGGTTTGGGTGTAGAAGACATACTAGGAATTTGAGGAATGTGAACATTATTTAAAGTAGACTCTAGGGAAAATAATGAAGAAAAGATTGCTAACTAATTTAAGCCTGGTTGAATTTAGTTAGCATGATTTTAAATGAGTACAATCAACCGTCATGGGTATGAGAATGATGGAAACCATAGGATTAACCCAAGACAGGGGATTATCATTGCTGGTATAACAAAATGCCAGGGGAACAAAGGATTCTACATTGATTTTTGAGCATCTCTGAAACGACTTACCATGAAGGCTAGGCTGGGACAATAAAAAATGGGGCAGAGATACAAAAGGACTGTGGAAGGAAAATAAAAATGGAGTTGGTGTTGCTAAAAGAATCTCTAAAATGGAGCCAGGAGGCCTTTAATAATGTGTGACTTATGTATGTCTCAGCCTGGATGGACCTTTTGACCAATTACTGTCCTGCTGATGTCATCCAAAACATCTGCCAGAAACTCAAGATACTTATTGGACCCTTACTCTAAAATACCTTGGAACAGCCTACATACTTATCAGACCCCTACCCTAAAATAACTTGTGATCCTTAAGGACAAATATTTCCTGACTCACTTTGGAGACAAACACAATTCTCACCAGGCAACTTTTAACAACCTTGTGGCATTTTGTCTTTATAAGCCCCTGATTATTTCTCTTCCCTGGAACACTCTTTCAGGGTTACCTGAATCTGTGCCTTCTGAATTGCAATTATTTACACCCCAAATAAACTGTTTTCTTATTTACAGCCTCCTGCATTATTTTTTTGGTCAACAGGACATAGGAAGAGCTTAGAGGGAGTTCTCTGAGATATAGTACCTTCTTTCTATGGGGTAAAATGTTCTGGTTTATCTTGTTATGCTTTCATTTAATGTATGCACAAACCGTATAATCTTATTTCTTTAGCTAAGAATTAATATTCTTTACTTTAAAATATTCTGTTGCCATACAGAAATATTCGATCTTGCTCAAAAGCTTCAAGAAAGGTAGCCAATTACAGTAAATAGCATCCCTCTCTCCAATATTCTTTATTGTAAATGTAAATTGTAAATGTCCTTTCTTTAAAGGCTAAGCCCAACTTTTCCTTTAATGTCCTCAATGAAGAGACCTACCAGTTGTTCAATCACTATTCAGGCTTCTCTTCACCAAGATTATGTGGCTATAGTCATGTCATGTTTTTAATATTCTCCTAACAGTCTATTAGATTGAACCATATGAGACTGTCATTTTTGTAGGTCATAACTTGTTATGTATTCAAAGTTTCAATGGTTCGAGCTACTATTTCAAATTTCTTTTCTCTAACTTTGAAAATATTAGAATTAGACGTAGAGTCTTGTTGGTAGTGAGTAAAGAATTACAGTTTGCTTATGCCACAAACTATTTTAAATAGTAAACGCCCAATAATAGTACAATAATAGCACGACTGACTTTCAAAGGAAGTAGCACCAGTAGTTTCTTAAGACAATAAAAACATGGTTCATCTTCAGAGCCTTTCAGTCACACCTACTCAAAGCCTAATCCCTGTCTTTCGTTTCTATTGTTTTCTGTGTGGTTTTTTCTCCTTGGTTCTCTTATGCAACTCCTATTCCATTTTATTTCTTCCCCATCAACTTCAATGTTATACTTAAAGCACCAAATCAGCTCACAAACTTAATGAAAATGTGTCAGTATTTCATTATTCAAATAGATAAAAAACTGTATAGCCTCAGAGGCAGACCCTAATCTCTCGTTTGCTTCCTCTAACATTGACATGATGAGGACTCTCTGTTTCCCAGGGTTGTGAATTGACAAGATGCTTAAATGAACAGTTTGGCTCTCTGGGCAGTAATGGAACAAAAAGACCACAGCTAGCACCGTTCTGTAAATCAACATCCAGTGTGGCATGGCTGGGTTCTCTGTTCAGAGTATCACAAGGCTGAAATCAAGGTGCAGACTGAGTTGAGTTGTCATCTGGATTTTTCTGGGGGAAAAACCCACCTCTTAATTTCATTCTTATTGTTGGCAGAGTTCAGTTCCCATGATTGTAGGACTGAGGTCCCTGATTACTTGCTGGCTGCCAGTCAAGGATTGCTCTGTGCATCTACAAGCTGCTTGCATTCCTTGACACACCACCCGCCCATCTTCAAGCCAGAAAGGGAGCATTGGAATCTTTCTCCTGCTTGTAATCTCTGACTTCTTCTGCCCACAACCTTCTTTTTGTAAATACAAAGTATAATGGGGATTGTGAATCTGCTGCAAGCCCTATAATACATTCCAAAGTCCCGAGTAAGTCATTTGAAATTACATACGGCTTTGATTGCCCTATTACCGTGTAAATTTGTACTTTAAGTGCAGCTATTCCAATGTAATGATACTGAAGGATATAAGAAAGCATCATCTAAACTGGTATTTTCTAAAAAAAAAATAGTATACAATCTGTAGTTTGTGCATAACCCTTTGGCTGACTAAATTCAAACCCTTTGAAAAATAATGACCATCTTTTCCTTTTTGTTATATAATGTGTTTTTCTAATGTCTGTCACAGTAAGTTCTAGAGGCATCATAGAAGAAATATCCATCTTTTTTATACACACTGTTTCATCTATTTTGACTTTGTATTTATGACTCATACTTTCAGTCATTATTTATGCCATCTATGTCAGAGAGCACTTGCATTTCTCTTTGATTATTTTCTAACTAGTGTTGGCTTATGAATATGCAATTATATTTCCCCATTTCTGTTGTTCTCCTTAACCTGTTTTTTCAGAACAAATTTTTTTCATCGAGTAAAAATGCCAGGTTGAGTCAAGCTGGATCTTACTGATAACCTTGTGAGTGCTTATCTAACATATACTGTCACTTTCTACAGCAAAGATGTTAGTTGAAAGCATCAATTATAAAATTAGTAGGGTCTAACAACTTAACAATATTTTATATTTGCTTTTGCATGGATTGATAAAACAAGAAATGATGTTAACTTTTTGCTTTCATTTTAGAAAAGGGATGAATTTCTAATTTTTAACTTAGACTGTACCATCATTAGATACCTTTAAGAAATTAATTTGTATAGCTGATTTTGTCACTTTGATTTGCCATGTATATAATCCAATCATCTAGATATTGTGTGAACATCTCTGAAACTTGGCGATAGAGCATGATTTTCCATATCCGGTATATCAGCCAAGTCCCCGAGTTCGCGTTGTTTAGAGATACCTGTCCTCCTGAGACAACTCTGACTAAAATGAAACGCTTTCTGGTGAACAATTTTCCAGACTTCAGGAATCTGTGCACTCTGTTCAGTTCATCCCGAACAGTAATTCAAAGGACTTGGCGTTAGGGAAATGATTGTAAAACATCAAAATCATACATTAAAACAAATTTTTAAGCGGCCACAAAAATGATAGTATCTGTGCAAGGGAACATTGGATTTATTCCACCTGCCAAATATATGTGTTTACCTCTTGGAAAAGAGAAAAATGTATAGGTTAAATAAATTTTAAAGTATTTTTATCTTGTAATGTCATTGACCCAGCATTGGGGAGGGTTTTTCCTTCCAGGTGAAAGATGTTCTCGAGTCGTCGCTCCCTGTTTCATTGCTAGGCAACAGATCCCCCACTGGCTTTTCCTGGATTTTTATTCTTCTGTGTCTCTACCTGGATGTTTGTCCCAGTCTCAGTCTCAGAGATGGGGGATGTGTGTGAGGAGGTAGGTAAAAGTTACAGAAGCAACCTTGTTTCGCAGAATGTATCCAATTATCAAGTGCGTTAGGCTACATATCTCTGAAATGTGTGGCAAGTTACAGTTTCTCAAGAATCAAATTGATTTTATTCCACTGATTTTCTTAGGAAACAGTCATATCTTGATTGCTCAAGTTTTACATCATCATTCCCTGGAAAATTGTGCTTTCATTTTGTGGTTGAGACATAAGAAATATGCCACTTCACTTAATTAAGTCAGATAATAACTGGAGAAGTGGAGATGACTGTATGCCCAGCAGGGAATGGGGTAACCAGAGTTGAGCAGATGGAGAGCTAAAATGACTCTCCAGCTTTTCTGAGTTAGGTTTCTATGGTCTTTTTATTACTTTGTCTGAAATGCAAATTCCCAGAATGCCAGACACACCCGTATTCCAACACAAGCACAAAAACAGAATTGAAAGCCAACCACAGTTGAGTTTATTGCCTGTCACTTTGATTGGTCTTGTTCCCTCCCCCCTGCTTCTCACCCCAACTGACTTGGGTAATCAAAAGCTGTCTCTGTTTAATGGGGAAAACACATATATTAAGAGGGTTAATATATGGGGCTTTCCTGTGTACGTAGATACTCAACAGATCAGAGCCCTCTCTTCTTGCTGACTCTGAACACTGCCAGGTATTGTTGATATGGTTTTTTTTTTGGAGGGGGGGGCACAGCTGACCTTTACTGGGGAAGGTAACAGAGACGAACCCTTATATCCAACCCTTGTCGCTGTTGGGCTTGTTTTCTCTTCTCACACAAGATTAAGGGGTAGGCTTACTTGAGATTCTACGTTCTGGCAAGCCTTGTTGCTGAACTTGGCAGGAGCATTAAAATATCTTTATTAGAAGCCATGAATCAAGTCCCATGGCAGAATTCATAACCTTCCAAATCTGGCTGCCTTCTTTTGTCAAACTTCATAGAAAGGTGTGGCTTAAAATAAAGTTTATTTTCAGGTGCAGACATCCAGTGATAATGGTAAATCTTGTTCTATAGCAAATGTGGGAAGTTATCACTTAAATGAAAACACATCAACCTGTGATTTAAAAATCTGTCTATGGAAGTTCTGAATATAAGCCAGAGAATTTTGCCTAGGAAAAGAGTTGGGTTGTACAGGATCTCTGATGGATTTTGAAAAGCACCAATATTTTCTTTGAGCCTGATGAAAATCCATTGGCTTTTGTTCTTTAAAGATGCATGCTGGAATAGTTATAATGGGAAATTCTGTTAGTTCTTTCTTAGAGCAAACTTTTGAAATTGCATTCTCAAAATTGCCTCCAAGTTCTAGAAATCTAGCCTGAGGGAGCCTAAAATCTCAGAGATCTACAAGACTTAACCTGCCACTCAGGCGTGGGTCCAGCTATCAAGGGAAGCTATAGACAATGAAGGGATTTTTAAAATATTGGCAAGAGAGTCTAGTGTGTGACTAGGCTCTCCTATGTCACAAGTAAAAGGTGACATAAAACAGACAAATCTGCAAAATGGGTCACAGAGAATCCCAAATGCTTCTTTGATCTTAGAAATGGTGGTGGGAGTAGTGGGGAGAAGAAACTAGTCTCTTGACCAAGGTGAAAGGTGGGAAAAGATAGCCTGTCAGTCCACAGAGGTCAAGAGAAGCATCTTCAAGTTTGGTTTTGGTATGCACTATTATTCTGTATGAGTGACAGGGGTTAGACTAGAATAATCATCCTAGGTCAACTCTGAGAATCATAGAATTGTCCAGATAAATAGGGTTGAATGGCATTCTTAGAAGACTGTTAGGTACCAGATCATTGTCTGTGTATGCTACAGTTGTGGACATGAATGCTTTACAGACCCGTTGCTTCATACAAAGTCAAACTACTCTGTTTATGAAAGTACTGTTGGTGAGTGGGAGGCATTACCTTTATATTAAAAAAATGGTGCATTTTTAAGATTGGATGTGATTCTGTCATAGAGAATAATTCTATGTTAGCATAGAGAAGGAAGGGCATTGGCTATTTCAGCTCCTATGACTGATTCTTTGATACCTTGATAACTGAGCCGTGGATTTAGTGGGCTAAACGATTCATGTATATTATGTCCCTTTAAGTCTCAGAGGACCCAAGAACGCATTTTTTTTTCAATTGTGTAATAGCAGCTGTCTGAAAACACTGAAATAGGTTGATTCCTGTTACCTCCAGTGTCTGTCTGTTGCTTTTAATTGTTCAGAGCACTACGCCAGGGTGTGACCCTGTTACTTTGAGACACGTAGATTAGGAAATGGAACACCTTAGCTAAGTATGAGTGTATTTAACACGCCACCTGGCACGTCTCACAGCCACTGTGTGCTGTAAACACACCTTATTTATTAAGTCTTATAGTACAAACTTGACCGAATGGCCGAGGAAACAACACGCCATTGTTTCTCCCTCAGTTGGCATCCACTAAGAACATTTGGCTTGGAAGCTTGTCCTTCCCTTTCTATATATCTAAACCATTCTCTGTCAAAAATTAAATGGAGTTTGAGCAAACTGTCGAAGATCTGGGAGGTGTTTGATGAAACTCTGTGTTTTTTTAGTTTTCTTTAGGCAATTGCTGTGCCCTTCCTCTCTGATACAGACTGTCACAGAAATTCCCAGAAATTAAACTTCTTTCCATGAGGTGGGGAGATAAGGAAAGAACACCTCTGTTTTCATTTCCTCCATAGAATAATGCATATTTGCTTTATAACATGCGAGGCTGACAGGTTTGGACTCTGCTTCCAGATGTCCAGATGGTTTAATAAAAAAAAAAGAAGAAGAATACATGACATATTTTCTTTTTCTGATCCAGAAAGAAACAGCTTCGTGTCAGGTCAACTTGTAAGTTATAAGTTGAAGGAAACTGTTATGTAAATAAAGAAGACTGATAGGAGAAAACAGGGCAGGTGAAGGCACTCTGCCCAGAAAAAAAGAAAGGCATATAATAAAAATGACCTTTTTTTAAACAAAGACTGAAATGTTTATATGATTTAGCACAGTCTGAATTATATGTAGCTCTAGCCTCTGAGGTCATCTCAAATCCAGTATATTTGCAAACAGCTAGTGTCCTAGAGTCTTTGCTATACACTTCAATAAAACTATGTTCAAAGTTAAAACTAAAAAAAAAAAAAAAAGAAAGAAACAGTATGAATAAGCAAGTTAAGACTTTGACGGCTTACCTAAGGCAGACATTCATCAATCCAGATACATACTCTGTGGAATAAATTTATAAGCATAAAACTTTTAACTCCTAAAAATTAAAACTTTCCTTTTCAATATAAAGTTTAGTATTTTTAAAGCCTCTTGACTTTATGCAAAAGCTTGTATATGAATTTCATAGACTTGCTCTTCTGTTTTATAATATCCACCTTAAACAAGGAAGACTGAAAAAGCCCTTAGTTAAAGATTTTGCAATTCCATCTTGGCTATATCAACAATTTAAAAATAACAAACTAGTGTTTCCAGAGAAAAAATGGAATGGAAAATGTTAGATATATGTATTTTAAATGGAGAACTAAAAAGTTCAGTATCATACACTATACATAGTATGCGAAGCCATATTTAACACTGAAATATTGAAAGGAAATCCATTTAACCTTTAAAACAAATGCTTCTTTTCTTTTATAATTATCTTCTGCATGCAGTAATTTAAGCATACTCATTTTATTATTGCTGAACATTCTTAATTCTTGACAATTTAATGCATGGAGATTTCTTTCACATTTTTTTGAATATATATTACACACATATATACATATATATACATGTAATATATGACTATTCACATAATCTTCAAACACCCATATTTTGAAAATATTCTGAATATTCTGAGAATTCAATAGAAAAATTCATGAATAAGTTTTACAACAGTTTATATATATTTAGATGCAGGAACAGCCAGGCTATTCACAAATAATTTCAGCTTTGAGTAAATGTGCTAGGATGACCACAGTCATTCTGCCGAAATTTCCTAATCATTTTTGGGGAGGGGCAGGGTAGGGTAGGAGTAAAGGTCTATGCAGGCTGCACTGGGGCCCTGACAGTCCCTGACCTGGCCAGCTGGTGTTTCTGAGCTCAGTATTGGACCTGTCGGGATAAATGCTAATAAAGATAAAAATAAATGATACAAATTAAAAAATAAGAATAAAATAAAATTACTTGAGCACTCATGAAACTTACACATACATATAGGTAATATACTACATATACTATGTTATATATATACATATATATATATATGATATATGGCATATATATAATTTCTCTTTCAAATTCACAGGAATCCTGTGAGATAGTTACTATTAATTTGATTAACCCAATTTTCTATATTAAAAAAAATTAAGGTAGAAAGAAATTAGTTACTTATAGTAAATGGAAATTCTCCCATTCATTACTACCGAGACCTGGCTTCCTGGCCTGGATTGTGCTAAGGTCCTCTTGCTTATCTGTGTAGGAAGAAATGTACTAAAACGTATTTGGCAGACTCAAGGCCATGTTAGGCAAGTGATGGACTTGAAGTTAGACCCCAAGCCAACAGCTCAGACAGTTCTTTCTTTAGATAATAATTATGCAGGGAAAAGCAAGGAGCTGATTTTAAAAATCAAAATGAGCTCTGTCATGAAGGAACAGAGCTCATACCCAGAGGGAAGGAAAGTAACCTTAATTGCTGTGACCTTCTGCTGTTACTCAGAGGCCTTTGGACTCTGTCTCTCAGGTGGCTACCTTATGAATTGGCCAATATATAACCTAGTGGAATGAACTTTAGACATCCATGTGGGAGGCTGAGGTTCGAGACTTAGCTCTACCGGTGAGTCAAGTAGCTTGAAGTATGTCATGGGAACAGTGGGTAATCTATTAACAGGACAAACAAAAACAACATGCTCAAATGCTTTCAAAGAAAGACATTTTAAACACAAGATATTATCATTATTGTTTTTAGAATAAGAAAATAAAACCCATTGCTATAGTCCTAAAATATTTCCTCTGGAGCTTAGTTTTCCCACTGTTTAATGAATGTTTTGGTCCATTTCCTTGCAAATGTGTGAGAAAGCCAGAGGAGAAGTACAAGAAGGTAGGTACCTGGGTTATCCAAGAACAGCACGTTAGGAAGATACAGGAGCATTTAGATATTCAAAACCTAAAGGTTGCCGTTGAGCTACATTTATTATTTATCTGTTTTTTAGGGTTTAGAAGTTGTCTACCTATGTTTGGGTAGCTAGAAAGGTAAGAATAATAAATTATTTTTTTTAATTTAAATATATTCAGTATTTTTTCCGTATAAAATCTCATGACTTCTGTAGTTGTATTTTGTTTTCTTTTTTTCCTCTTGGAAATATGACAGTATACTGAAGGTTAGAAGTCATACTGAGGAATTACTTCTCTAAGATTTTACCAAATGTCATATTTTAAGGCTATCATTTACACAGTCATAGCTTCTATCTTTGAGGTAGACATTTTCAGAGGGAAATAAAAAATAAGTTCCTGAGTTTGCCTTATACCATTATTTCAAGTTCTTTCTGATAAATACTTCATATATTTTCTAGAAGTTGGATTCAGATTCTTTGGTTATAAGAATAAAGTATAATTATCAACTGACCACCGGGGCCATCGTGAGAATGGTGTACTAACGAACTTTATAAATATTAATTTTCAGCATCATTCTTAGAAATTTTTTTTAGAGATTTATGAACCAATTTAAATAGATCTTTCTGCTGAGTCTAGGATTCTCTGCTACCCTCTATCTGATTTAGTAACTTCAAGGTTCCCTTCTGGATTGCATTACTAATTTCTAGGGTGGGAGTGGGTGGGTGGGTGGATTGGGGAGAAATGAGGGAAAATTAAGACTCTGTGGATCCTGTGGCTTGATAAACTTTGGTATTCCACCAGAACCCCTATGGAGAACAGCCTGCTGGCAAACCAGCTACTGTGAAACCTAGAAGCCTAAACAGTGTAATTTTAAATATTTCCTGATTAAACAAAATAAAAGGTCAGAATCTCAAAAATAAGATGATATGACATTAATCTACTGGTAAATTGGTACCATGGTTCAAATGAGGCTTGAATGGTATACCTTTCTTCCTGAAAGCAAACCATAAACCAGATATATAGGACAGGAGTTTTCACTTCCAAAAATTGTACATGGCATTAGTTTTTCTTAATCTAATTTTACACACCAGAGAGTTTTGTTACTATGATCATTTTTCTATATAAAATATTAATTCAATACCAAGTGGTCAGGTTGTAGTTTTATACCTTAATATAATCTCTCTGTCTCTTTTGCTTAGAAAGAAATTAAAACATATTTTTGAAGGTCTTTTATCTGTAGGGAAAAAAAATGTTTTTCCCAAACCGATTTTATAGACATTCTTCTTTCAAGCTACTCCATAAATATTTGGAAACCTCCCTTAAATCAAATGACCTTTTATTTGATATGTTACAAAAAAGGCAGTTAAAGATGTAGTGGACAGATAACAGAATGGAAGGAAAAAGAAGGACCCCATTTCTTTTGGAAAAACAAAGTTTATTAAATGAAAGCTGAACCAGCTTTTAACTATGTCTGGTTGCAATTCTAGTAGTTAATCATTGCTTTTTGTCCAGTGAGACAAGTAGAAGTTTTTCACAAAGCTGGTTCCTTTCCAGTTTGGATGGAAAGTGCAGCAGAGAAATCATGTAAATATCTTGTAAGGACAGATTGCCAAGAAAATCATTGACTGGCAGGATCAGGTGAAGGGAGGGGGTGGGGAAAAGGGGTAGGAAGGCAAAGCCTAAGGTTTAAAACGTGGCATTGATTCAGTTTGTTTGTAGCAGGTTTTTGGTTTGAACCCTCTTCTAGTTCAAGGACATGTTCTTAGGACTTTGCCAGTTGTTGGTGTCAGGGTTCATACTCCAATGTAGACATACATAGTCCAAATATTAAGATATCATTTATCAATGTTCTCTACATAGACTGGCTCTGGAGAAAATTACAGAAAGTGAGGTTAGGTTTTTGAACACTCTTTGTCACTCTACTACTCTTTCCTCACCCCTACCCTATGATCTGGTCTCCCCTGAGACCTGCCTTCCCCTGTAGGCTCGCGAGATCCAAAACCCTCTTCCACCCCATTCCTCCACCTAATAACGTTTGTATTCCATTTCCTGAGGGTTATTTCTCTGCTGGATCTAATCTGAGAAGGTAATGCCTGCTGAGTTGTTATGTAATAAACCATCGCCCCTACTTTGCCCATCTAAGATTATCATTTCGAATAGTAAGGTCTTTCAAAGCTTTATCTTTGAAAGCATGACTAATGTTGGGTGTTTTATAGGATAGAGAAGCTGGTTAGTAGAGAGCACATATTAGATTAAGCAACCTCCTAATGGTGCACTCCCCTTTCTGGGCATAATTTTCAAACAAGACTTTCAAAGTTGGCCTCCAACATTTATTAAAAAGTACTTGAATTGATGACCACATATATATACTATCAAAGGCATGCTTGGTCCTGATAAACTTAGTTTCTTTCCATCTAATATTCTTGAATTCATGAAAGGCTGCAGTGAGTAAAAATAAACAGTAGTGATTAATTTAACCTTTGCTATATTCTAGTATTTACTCTCTGGATAAGTCCACCTTCCCAGATGATTTATGTATTAGTTGGGATGTTTCTGGTTGTAAGTAACAGACCTCCAACACAAATTAGCATAAATAACAAACCAGATTTACTGGCTCCCACGTCTGAAAAGTCCGGGCGTGTTTTGATTAAGGCGGTCTCCCAGTTTTCTGTGATTCCCTTGGCTGTGCCCTCCTCTGCATGCTGGCTTCATCCCATTCTCACTCTGGTTCCCATCACATTCTCAGAATGGCTGCCAGTAGCAACCAGGGCAACATGTTACTTGATTCACATCCAAGGGGAGAGAGATGGTCACTTCCTATAACCATTTAATAAAAGTCTTGAGATTTACTCTGATTGGGAAAATCACTGTGGCCAGGAAGAAACCAAATGCTGATTGATCTAGGTTTGGGTGAAAGCCTCTATTGATCCAACCTTTGTTTTAAGTGGGGAAAAAATAATATACCTTGGAGCTGGGATGGAGTCAATCCATCCAAAGCTCATGGCGTATGGCGTACTGAGTGAGGGACATTTCCAAAGAGAATCTGAGGGCAATTTGCCAAAGTGGAATAAATTCTAAGTATGTAACCAAATATTATTCACCAAGTTCCTTTATGTGGAGTGCATTCTTTCAGCTTTTTGACAAATGCACAGGAAAACAGAGGTATAGAGTTATTTGCTTGTCAAACAGGATAATTGTATGTGACTCATATCTAGTTCAGCAAAGAAAGCTCCTTTCTTTTTTTTTAACATCTTTATTGGAGTATAATTGCTTTACAATGTTGTGTTAGTTTCTGCTGTATAACAAAGTGAATCAGCTATACATATACATATATCCCCATATCCCCTCCCTCTTGCATCTCCCTCCCACCCTCCCTATCCCACCCCTCTAGGTGGTCACAAAGCATGGAGCTAATCTCCCTGTGCTATTCAGCTGCTTCCCACTAGCTATCTATTTTACATTTGGTAGTGTATATATGTCAGTGCTAGTCTCTCACTTCGTCCCAGCTTACCCTTCCCTGTCCCTGTGTCGTCAAGTCCATTCTATACGTCTGCATCTTTATTCCTGTCCTGCCCCTAGGTTCTTCAGAACCTTTTTTTTTTTTAGATTCCATATGTATGCGTTAACATACAGTATTTGTTTTTCTCTTTCTGACTTACTTCACTCTGTATGACAGACTCTAGGTCCATCCACCTCACTACAAATAACTCAATTTTGTTTCTTTTTATGGCTGAGTAATAGTCCATTGTATATCTGTGCCACATCTTCTTTATCCATTCATCTGTTGATGGACACTTAGATTGCTTCCATGTCCTGGCTATTGTAAATAGTGCTCCAACGAACATTGTGGTACATGACTGTTTTTGAATTATGGTTTTCTCAGGGTAGATGCCCAATAGTGGGAATGCTGGGTCATATGGTAGTTCTATTTGTAGTTTTTTAAGGAACCTCCATACTGTTCTCCATAGTGGCTGTATCAATTTACATTCCCACCCACAGTGCAAGAGGGTTCCCTTTTCCCCACATCCTCTCCATCATTTATTGTTTGTAGATTTTTTGATGATGGCCATTCTGACCGGTGTGAGGTGATATCTCATTGTAATTTTGATTTGCATTTCTCTAATGATTAGTGATGCTGAGCAACCTTTCATGTGTTTGTTGGCAATCTGTTTATCTTCTTTGGAGAAATGTCTATTTAGCTCTTCTGCCCATTTTTGGATTGGGTCGTTTGTTTTTTGATATTGAGCTGCATGAGCTGCTTGTATATTTTGGAGTTGCTTCGTTTGTCAGTTGTTTCATTTGCAAATATTTTCTCCCACTCTGAGGGTTGTCTTTTTGTCTTGTTTATGGTTTCCTTTGTTGTGCAAAAGCTTTTAAGTTTCATTAGGTCCCATTTGTTTATTTTTGTTTTTATTTCCATTTCTCTAGGAGGTGGGTCAAAAAGGATCTTGCTGTGATTTATGTCAGAGTGTTTGCCTATGTTTTCCTCTAAGAGTTTTATAGTGTGTGGCCTTACATTTAGGTCTTTAATCCATTTTGAGTTTATTTTTGTGTATGGTGTTAAGGAGTGTTCTAATTTCATTCTTTTACATGTAGCTGTCCAGTTTTCCCAGCAGCACTTATTGAAGAGGCTGTCTTTTCTCCATTGTATATTCTTGCCTCCTTTATCAAAGACAAGGTGACCATATGTGAATGGGTTTATCTCTCGGATTTCTATCCTGTCTATATTTCTATTTTTGTGCCAGTACCATACTATCTTGATTACCGTAGCTTCGTAGTATAGTCTGAAGTCAGGGAGCCTGATTCCTCCAGCTTCGTTTTTATTTCTCAAGATTGAAGAAAGCTCCATTCTACTCTAGTAACAAAATCTTTACTCTTTCTTAGAACTGGATACACATACTTAATCATGTGAGAGATTCCAAGAAGCACATGGTTAAATGACACTTCTAGCCCCCAGCTGTGAGGGTAAGTTCTGAGATGCCGCATATGATTAATTTGAGAGGAGAAGATGGTAGCCAGCCAAAGTTATGAATTCCACATAATTGGTGTAAGATTTACGTGCCCATCCTGAGACTGAATGCAGGGCATGTATGTGTCTCCTATTTATAAAAAGGTAATTCTGAGGAAAGAACCCATTCAGTGCTTAAAGAGTTGCCTAGGAATTGATTTCCTTTATTCTCATTTCTCGTCTTGATTCTATTGCTACTATGTCTTCTAAAAATCAATCATTAGAAATTTTAATTTGATATCCTTACGATAGCTCTTACTTTATTACAGTGAAGGGAAAAGAAGAAAACCCGTCTTCAACTTTCAGATTATCATGTTCAAATATTTAAGACAATCCAGGTAGCAGAAAGCAGCAAATAAGTATTTTTCTGCTTGGTATTGACAGGTAGGCCTAGAGCAGCCATGCTCCAGTCCCCAACTTTATGGCTACCAGAGTCTCTACGTCTAAAAGTACCTCTTTATCTTCCTCTAGTGCCTAGAATTCTTGCCTGTAGGATCATTCCTTGTTTGCTTTTAGACCTTATCCCAGCGAGTTACATTTCAGAATTCTTAATACAGACTACAGAGTAAAACATGCTGTTCATATGCAACTTAAATCACGTGCCAAGCTTAGAATGTAATATGGTTGGCCCTTGCCTATCTGTCCCTGGCTGTGTGTCTTTTTTCATTGGACAGGACATAACTGAACCAGATCAACTGGAATCCTTACAACAGTTTTAGAAATAGAAATGAAGTTAATATCTTTCAGGATGCCATGCATGTAGGTATAAAGCATGGGAGCTATTAGTGGCCATATTTTCTACTCTGTGGACAGGACAAGCCAGGGTGCAGTTACTACTGTGGTATTTGAGTCAAACAAAATCATGAAGGATATGCAAGCTCCAACATATATACCTAAATCTAAAAGGAAACAAAAAAACAAAAAATACAAAATCCGATTAAGTGGCGAAAAAAATGTAGCTAAAGCCTCAGGTGGCAAAATTCCACTTATCCAAATCAGATGGAAATATAAGCTAAAGGAATGTCTGAAGCCTGCTTTCAGAGGCAGGAACGGTATCAGTCTGTATGTCTGCTGTCCCAGACCTTTCATCCTGACCCCAAATCACACAGGTTAGTAGCAACCTTGACGCACTGAGATGACAATACCAGTTCTTCTCTGAATAACAAAACAATCTCCTTGAAGAGGTTTAAAGTTATATATAGACATGGTTAAGTACACACTTTGGTATTAAGGTAGGAAAAATATGCTCATATTTGGTAATTATTTATAGTTTTAATATGTGTAAATTATTTATTGATGCTATGATGGTTGATTTCATATGTCAGCTTGAGACTTAGCTCTGGTGCCCAGCTGTCTGGTCAAACACCAGTCTAGATGTTGCTGTGAAGGCATTTCTTAGATGTGATTAACATTTAAATCAGTAGACTTTGAGCAAAGCAGAGGACCCTCCATAGAGTGGATGGGCCTCAGTTGAAGGCCTTAGGAGAAAAGACTGAGGTCCTCCAAAGAGGCTGGAATTCTGCCAACCACCCCACCCTCAATGTGCTCCCTGCCAGACTGCTTTTGGACTCAAGGCTGCAGCGTGAACTCTTTTTGGAACTATCATCTGGTCAGTCTGCCCTTTGGACTAGCCAGTTCTGTCTCTCTTTCTCTCTGTGTACACATTGCACACACACACACACGCACACAAGCTATTGGCTCTGCTTTTCTGGAGAACCCTGACTAGTACATATTTATAACAAATGACTCCAAAACTTCGTGGCTTAAAGGCACAAATATTTATTATCTCACAGTTTCTGTAGATCAGGAATCAAGGTGCAGCTCTGCTGAATACCTCTGCCTCAAAGTCTCTTCAAGGCTGCAATCGAGGTGTCAGCTGGGGCTGCAGTCTCATTTGAAGGCTCAACTGAGGTCAGGGAGAGGGCGGTTCTGCTTTGAAGTTCATTCACCTGGTTGCTCACGAGATTCAATTCCTCATGGTTTGTTGATCTGATTGTCCCAGCTTCTCACTGGCTGTTGCCTGAAGGCTTCCCTCTGTTCCCTGCCACATGGGTCTTCCATAGGGAAGCTCACAACACAGCAGCTGGCTACCTCAGAGTGAGCAATCAAGAGAGGTAGGAGGTCACCAAAGACAGAAGGCAGTTTTTTCATAACCTCATTTTGGAAGTAACATAGCATCACTTCTCTTGCATTCTATCCACTAGAAGTCACTAAATGCCAGCCCTCCGAGGGGAGGGTATTGCAGAAGAATGTGAATACCAGGAGGGGAGGGTCATGGGGGGCCATCTTAAAGGTTGTTACCACACTAAGCTTGTTGGAGAATCTGACAGTCGAGGTTTTTTAGTTCTAATTTAAAATCATAATTAAAGAACTGATTTGAACTTGGGATGTATGTTGCAAAACAGGAGAGACTTTTTTTCTAAGATTGTAAGGACTACTGAGATGCTTGAGGGGACTTCAGATTTATCATATTTATGAATTTAATATATTAGGTTTACTGCAGTAGTGTAAATACTTGAGAAAGTACTTGGGGGAAACTTCACTTGTCAGGTGAGATCAGGCAACAAATGTATTAATCTTACGGATGCATCTAAAATGTTGAAGGCAATTAAATTAACTAAGTTGTGAGAAGCCTGCGTGTTTAGTGAGTTCTGTAACTTGAGTGACTCAAAGAGCAGTCAAAGACCACTTTGAAAGTTATTGTTAAATTCTACTAAATTTATAAATACAAGTATATGATGTATATACATATATATATGATTAAGGGCTTAAGGGAAACTAAGTTTTAGAATTTTTTACTTTAGTAAATTGAATATCAATTTAAGAGAATCCCAGTAGCTATAATTTGTCCTTTCTTTGAAAAAAAATTAATGCCCTCAGAGAAAATGAAATCTGACATTGATAAAAGCGAGTCTTCAGAGAGAGAAACAGAGAGAAGATTCAAATAGATGAGAAGAAATGGGCAGTGCTGATATTTTGGAGATCTTGATCCCAGGTGTTCCTGCCTGCCATCGGCTGCATTCCTGCCCTTGAGTTCTGGAAGACACCTTGGTGTCCTTATAATTTTTTTCTCTTGAAACCAAGAGCCCAAGCTCATGTTTTTCCCTATAATCTCTTCTGCAGAAATGTAGTTTGTGAAACACAAACTGGAGACACTATCATCTCTAATAATAGTAACTCTGAGAATCAGAAAACCTCTCCAGGATGGGAATGATGAGACACTGTTTCACTCTTGACCTGCCATCCTTTCTTCCCAGATCCGTCCATTTCCCTATTTATTAAAAATAAGTAGATTTGATAGTTGAGCCCTGCCTCATGTGGCTATGGAGGAAATAGTCAATTTCAAAATGTGCTAAAAAGAATGATTCTGGTTCAAGGTTGCTGATGTTACTGTTGCATTTCAGTGATGCTGATGATGCTTTTATAAACTTTGTGGTTTTTTTAAACTTTGAGTTGTCTTCCTTGTCACTACTCATTTCTCATGTGGCACTGATGATTCTGAGTCCTAACTGTGCCCCTGTCTGTGTTTACCTCTTCATCTCCATGGTTACTGCATGTACTGAAGCTTCTATCATCTCTCCTATGGAATTTTGTGATATTTTCCCACTTAGTTACCCAGAATTTCGGGTCAGCTTTTATCTATTCCATTCTGAAGCCACCCCAAGTTCATCTTCTCAAACACAAATAAGTCCATATTACTTCTTCTCAACGTCCAGGAAAGGTCCCCAACTGCCAAAGTAATGTGCAGACCTCTTAGAATGACTCACAGGATGCTTTACACCAGCTTTCAACCCAAAGTTTTATGCTGAAATCATAAGGAACTGATTTTAGTTTGTTGAACCAATTATGCACTTTCCCTTTCCTTGGAACATCTTCCTCCAAATTCTTAAAAATCTGTCAAGGTTGGGCTCAAGTGTCTCCTTTTTATGAAGTCTCTCCTTCCCTGACCCACCCAAGCAGAATTTCCATTACAATTTTCCCATCCACCTTGTACAGCAATCTGTTACAATCTTTATAGCATGGAATTGTAATTTTTTCCTCTACCTGTTTGCTTCCCAAACATGATTGTGAGCTCCTTGAAGGCAGACACATAACTTATTCATCCTTGGCTGCTTGGTTTCTAGGGCTGTGCTTGAAACAAGGAAGTTATTCAGTAAACGTATATGAACTGAAGGTAGATCTATTAATATTCTTGGAATTTACAACATTAAATGTAACTTAAATTTAAAAATTCACTCAGGAAATATCCTATTTCAGAGCTCTAAGAAAATTATTTAACTTTCCTTACAAATTTCTCTTCTATGGGTAGAAAGGACTGGTTTAGACTGTACCAGAGCACTAAATTAAAGTCAAGCAAGATTGTCTCTTGAGATAGAGGGACAGGGAAGAATAGAAAAGTACTTTATTGCTTTAGTTTTTTACATGCAGGTTGAAACGTCATTAAAGTAAGATTTATCACAAATAAGCTGAAACACAGCAGGGTTGATTGACTATATTTAAGTTAAACAAGGGGGAGTTTAAAGAAGGGCTAGTTTTCCCCTTTATTTACATTTTGTTTCCGTGTAAAGGGGGAGAACACAAGCAGGGATGGACTCAGGGAAGCTTATGACTGAGAATTACTCGGGCTGACTCAGCCTCTTCTCTTTTCTATAAAATGCTTAAGGAGCCATGAAGAGGTGCATGAAACAAGAGACTAGCATGTGCCTTAGAAACCTCTAAAAATGAGGAGCCTATTAAAAGAGAAAGTCTTAGAGTCACAGGTGTAGAAAACAAACTTACGGTTCCCAAGGGGGGAAAGGGGGAGGGAAGGATAAAATGGGAGACTGGGACTGACACATACACACGACTATATATAAAACAGATAACTAATAAGGACCTACTGTAGAGCACAGGGAACTCTACTCGATGCTCTGTGATAACCTATATGGGAAAAGAATCTAAAAAAGAGTGGATATATGTATACGTATAACTAATTCACTTTGCTGTACAGCAGAAACGAATACAACATTGTAAATCAACTAGACTCTAATAAGAATTATTTTTAAAATGAGAAAGTTGTATTGGAAATCTGCCATTTCTCTTCTTTCTGGCTTTCTACCCAATCAAGTTGTGCTTTTGCGTGTCTGTGTATGTAGAGCTCTCCAAATAGTGTTATTCTGCTTAGTTTTTTGTTGGATTTTTTTTTAAGTTTTGAATATTTTACAGCAATGACAAGAAAAGTAGGATTGCTCAGAGTTCAGCAATCCTCATTAGTCACTCACCACAACTGGTAACTAGATGAAAAAGATAATGGGAAGCAGGGACTAAGCAGGTCTCTGTCATCCTGTGTGTGAAATGATGCTGAGAGACAGAGCAACCCAGCAACACTGGTGCCTGACGTGTTTTAGACGTTTTAGAACACAAAGAAAGAAGTGTCAGGGATAAAGCCCTATGGAGGATGGGCCGATTCGGGTTATGACTGATCACCCCTCACCACTAAACAGTTCAGGTGAACCAGCAAGTAAAAAAGCACTTAACTATGTGATAAGCACTTAACCAGCGAGGTACTGGGCACCATGGAAAGGTCTGCTTTTCTGTCTTAGGTGCTGTGATTATAATAAGAAAAGCTTATTCACTGTTCAGTTGCATCTGAATCAACAATGATTACAAACATCTGTATGCAGATAATTCAGAAATCTATTCCTTATGCTTTTATACTAGGCTAAATATGAAAACCATGTTTCTCTGAAATTTATCCAATTTTTTTTCCTAGCCTCTTTACCCTAAAACTTCCATCATCCCCTCCCCCACCCCCAATTTTAATTTTCTTCCACTTGCAGGGATTCTATCCAAAGCACCCCCGGGCACATTCTCCTTCTCCTTTCAACATAGGGAAGATTTACAGATGAAGATAAAAAGGGAAGAGAATAAGCAAAAGCTGGGGTGGGGTGGGGCTGGATCTGGGGAAGCCTATAATTTGATAAGGATGAGCTCAGATAAGGCAGGAGTGGTGAGTGGTCGTCAGGTTGGGAAAGGTCTGGAATGTTCGGCTGGAGGTCTGGACTTCATGCCTCTGGAAACAGAAGGCAGAAGGTTCTGAGCCGGGGAGTGACCCAGTTAGAGCGTGTGTTAGGTTACACCAAGTCAGTATTTCGGGTTAATAGACTAGGACAGACACTGGGGACTTAAGAGCAGTTAATGAGAAAAGTAAAAATACTTTAGCACATATAAGATGTTATGAGAACTTGATTTGGGGCAGTGGAAGTGGGTCAGAGGGATGAGGAAAACAAGAGATCAAAGACTAGAAAGATCCAACTTTCTGACTCCGTTTCATATAAGGCAGCATGTGTATCCCCATAAAACCCTAGGTGTCCGCTTGTGTTGTTCCTGTAAACTTTCAACATCTCCTCACTGGTAAGACATAGCAAGTGACCAAAAAAATCATTTTTACCGTAATACTTGAGCAGCCATCAGATAAGGGTGATAAAGTTCACTTAAGAAGACGATGCTCAAGACATCCTCCTTGTCAAGAAAACCTCCCCCCTCCCATCCCCATAGGCAGGAAGAAAGGATCAGGCCATTAATCAACTGACATTTTGTGAGCCTTTTGCCATGCAATCTGGATAAAGTAGTCTTTGGATTTATCCAAGATTAGGCAGCTGCTGTGATTCATTTGAAAAGGTCCCTGCCGTAGGCTGGAAGTAGGCACCTGGCTGTACGATGGGGAAGCAGCGAAGTAGGTACACAGTTCTGGAAAGTCTCCTACCAAATACTTCATCTGTTAAATAGATAGGGGAAACCAGACATTAAAAAAGTTAGAAAGGAAGCAAAATAGTGCAGGAATACCATAATGACCTTTTGTGACTAAGGAAAGTATCAGTGTTATCATGGATGGTATTTACTTTGTATAAACTAAACTGCAGAGACCATTATATAGTGCATAGAATAGAAACAAAAGTTAAAAAGGATTTAAAGCTCTTTTGGTCCAATTTCCCACTTAGGTAGAAATGCTGTGCACAATATTCCTAATAGGTGGCTAACTGGTATCAGCCTCCATCATCTCAATGAGCAATGCATTGTCTGCTTCCAGGGCAAATGTATTTCATTTGGAGTATCCTAATTCTGATGGTACCTTATACCACATCACTTGGACCTCCACTTATTCACAGTTCTGTTCCTTGGAGAAAACTATGTCTATTCTGTCTTCCTTACAATAACTCAAATGAGAATTTTTGTCCTAACTGCGGGGGGAAACCAAGGGGGTTGTAAAGAGAAGTGTGGGATGACAAATTACGATTTGCTCACTCAAAGACCTATCTGTGTTCTATTGGGTCCACCATTATATGTACTGTTTTCTCTTCTTTCCTTTGGACTCATCAGCTAATTATTTTATTAAGATCTCTTCTCAATTAGCTTACTAGTTATACATAATTTATCTTATATATTACCATAGGCATGCTTGATTTATTGATATCTAATATCTAATATTAATTAGTGGTTTTTAACCAAATTTTAGAAGATACAGATACCTTAGAGCACCTTAACTTTATTTACTCTTAACTTTTGTGCTTTCATATATGTTAAATCCTGAAAGTCAGTAGTTTCATTGCTTAATAAAATAAATACTTATTTCTATTTCCCTTTCCTTTTCCAATATCCTTCATATCTCTCTGCATTTCTCTTCCTCCATCTGGGGATCCTTTCTGCTGCCTGAAAAACTCCTTGCTTGTATTTCTTTGAATGTGGATCTGTTGTGATAAGTTCTCCCAGTTTTTTCTTTTTTTTTCTGGAAATATCTTTATTGCACCTTCAATTTTGAAAGATTTTGTTTTTTTTCTGCATGTAGAACTCTAGGGTTTTTGTTTGTTTTGAAACTTTGAAACATTATTTCATTGTCTTCTGACTTAGGCAGTTACTGGTAAGAAGTCAGTTGCCAATTTTATTTTTGCTCCTTTGCTTCCCTCTGGCTGGTTTTAAGATTTCATCTGGTCATTGGTTTTCAGTGGGTTTTACTATCTATTTGGCAAGGCGTACTTTTCTTCTTGTCATTTGTATTGATTCTTGAATCAGAAGCTTGAATTACTTTTGGAAAATTCTTGAACATTGGCTTCAAACATTGCTCCTACCTCAATTTCTGTTTTCTTCTTTTCTAGGACTCTAATTGCACCTAAGTTAGACTGTTTTAAGGTCTATATTTCCTTTATACTGTTTTCCGTATTTCTAATCCTCCTTCCTCTTTTTGTTTCAGTCTAGACATTTTCTGCTGATCTATTTTCTTATTCACAGATCAGACTCACAAATCCTCTCTTCAGCTGTCTAATCTTTAATTTCATCTATTGTTTTCTAAATTTCCGTTATTGTATTTTCAGTTCTAGAACTCTTATTATTTCTAGTTCTTTAGCAAAATTCCCAATCTTGTCATCTAATTTTTTTTTTTTTTTTTTTTATGGCTGTGTTGGGTCTTCAGTTTCTGTGCGAGGGCTTTCTCTAGTTGTGGCAAGTGGGGGCCACTCCTCATCGCGGTGCGCGTGCCTCTCACTGTCACGGCCTCTCTTGTTGCGGAGCACAGGCTCCAGACGCGCAGGCTCAGTAATTGTGGCTCACGGGGCCAGCTGCTCCCTGGCATGTGGGATCTTCCCAGACCAGGTCTCGAACCCGTGTGTCCTGCATTGGCAGGCGGATTCTCAACCACTGCGCCACCAGGGAAGCCCCCTTGTCATCTAATTTTTAAATGTACTAATCATAATTATTTTAAAGTCCGTTTCTGATGACTGCAATGTCTGGCCCTTAGGGACTGTCTTTAAAAATACATATTATTTTATCACTATCTGTTTTTATGTATATTAATTTGTACTGGAATGCTAGAAATTGTGTATGAAAAGTTATGGAAGCTTTGGCTGATCATTTTTCTCCAGAGAAGGTTTTTAATAGCGTGTGGCAGACCAGGAGAATAATAGTGTATCAGTTAAATCTAATATGATATTAAGCTGATTTGAGTCTGGGTTTTAGTCTTCATAAGGCCTGGTCTCTATTTCTGGTTTGCCCTTACTTATAAAGTATAACCTTTTGGGGGCCTCAGATGAAAGCCTGGGCTATTTTTTATTACCTCACCACCATAATGGGAACTGGCTCTTACTTTTTTCTCCCTCACGTAGTGATACTGATGAGAGCTATGCTTAGCTTTTCACCAAGTTTGCCTGTCTCTCAAGCCAAGCTGCGAATGGCTTGGGGGGAAACTGGCTCAGATCGTTGGGCTTTCTTTTCTGTACATCCTTTCTTTCCACAATCTTTTCCTCTTAA
Source organism: Mesoplodon mirus (assembly GCF_964341445.2). Taxonomy (NCBI): domain Eukaryota; kingdom Metazoa; phylum Chordata; class Mammalia; order Artiodactyla; family Ziphiidae; genus Mesoplodon; species Mesoplodon mirus. Next base: position 226,440,722 of record NC_138976.1, on the reverse strand, counting down.
GTCCTGGCTGTTTGGTAGTCCTAAGCTCCATTTCTCTGCGCCATGTAACTCTTTAAGTCTGTTCTGTTCTACTTCTCTGCAGTTTAGCAACGATGCTCTGCTCAGTGAAAACATCTCTGTGCTTTTACAGATTGGTGATGTCTCAACAGAAAATAGCAGAAACACCACGTTCATTTCAGTGGGTTTATCTTGTCTCCAGCATCTTGGTCCCTTAAATTCTGATTGCCTGGATAGCTTTCCTATGCCATCAGTGAGACGATTTTTTCTTTACATTCAATCAAGCTTTTTTGTTTTCTTTCTTTCTTCCCTCCATTTCCCCCTCTCCTCTTTTCTTCTTCTTCTCCTTCTTCTTCTTCTCCTTCTTTCTTTCTTTCTTGAAGCCCATCAAAGCCAGAGGCTACTTGGTAATTTTTATGCTGTTGAACATACTATATATATATTTTTTTTCTGTTTTTAGGAATTTCTCATATTTTTCTATACTCTCTTTGTTTTCAGAGCCTTCCTGCATTCGTTAGCATTTGTTGCATAACAAAGAACTCATACATTCATGGATTAAAACAACAATTTATTTATCTTGCAATTCTGGAGGTTGGTGATTTGGGCTGGGCTCAGCTGCTTTGAGTCAGGCTTGGCTAATCTTTCAGTGGGGCTCACTCATGTATCTGCTGCCGGCTGCGGGGATGGCTGGGAACTGGCTAATAGGAGGGTTTTGGTTCTTCCCTATGTGATGTCTCATCCACCAGCAGGTTAGCTTCAGGCTTGTTCATGAGGTGGCGGGATTCCATGCACAAGAGCAGAAACATGCAAAGACCTCTCCCGAAATCACACAATATCGATTCTCCTGCACTGTTGTGACAAAGGAGGTCATAAGGCCAACCCACATTCAGGGTTGGAGAAATAGACTCCACCTCTCATTGGGAGAAGCTGCAAGGAATTGTGCCCATTTTTTGGTAGTCTACAAAGCTAAAGTCATCGTTAATTCTAATAATTTCAATTTCTTAGACTTTTGCTCATTGATAGTCACATCCATTGCAAACAATGATAGTTTTATCTTTTCCTTTCCAATTTTTTACAATGCCATTTCCCTTCATTGCCTGATTGCACTGGATTGACCATTCAGTACAATTTAAAATAAAAAGAGAGAGAGTGGACATCCTTGATTTGTTCCCAATTGCGGAAGAAAAGATTTTGAAAAACTTTTCAATATTAATATGCTGTACTTTGTGGATACTTGTATTTTTCTGCATACATTAAAATTATCATATGATTTTTAAAGTTATTTTGTTAATATGATCATTTCACTGATTCAATTTGAATATTAGACCAATTTTTTTTTTTTTCGGTACGCGGGCCTCTCACTGTTGTGGCCTCTCCCATTGCAGAGCACAGGCTCCAGATGCACAGACTCAGGGGCCATGGCTCACGGGCCCAGCCGCTCCGCGGCATGTGGGATCATCCCGGACCAGGGCACGAACCTGTGTCCCCTGCATCGGCAGGCGGACTCTCAACCACTGCACCACCAGGGAAGCCCCCTAGACCAAATTTAATTACTATATTAACCAACTTGTTGATTTCTGTTATTTTTTTGATGTGGAAGAGTTATTTGCTAACTTGTTTAGAATTTTTGTATTTATGTTTATTGTGGCACAGTGTTATTGATCTACACTTTTTAAAAATTCTTTGGGGCTTCCCTGGTGGCGCAGTGGTTGAGAGTCCACCTGCCGATGCAGGGGACACGGGTTCGTGCCCCGGTCCAGGAAGATCCCACATGCCGTGGAGCGGCTGGGCCCGTGAGCCATGGCCGCTGAGCCTGCGGGTCCGGAGCCTGTGCTCTGCAACGGGAGAGGCCACAACAGTGAGAGGCCCGCGTACCGAAAAAAAAAATAATAATAATAATGTCTTTGGCAGGTTTTGGTGGAAATTAATAAAGGAAAACCTCACTAAGATGGAGTCAGGAAGCCAGAAGGGGGAGCTCTCAGGCAGTACCACCTGATGTCAATTACAGGAAGCATTGTCAATTACAGACCCCAACAGAAGAATCATCAACCGGAAAGAATCATCCATCACAGGTCCCAACAGGAAAAGATGTACATGGTGTCTCCTACAAGAAATTGACTACCCCAGCAACTCAGCCAGTGAGAAACCGTCATCACCCTGAACTCTCACTTTTCTCCGATGGACTTTTTTCAAAATAACCCCTTCCGTCTTGCTCCTTTTCTCTCTATAAAATAACATTCCTCTTGGTTGTGTGTTGGACTTGCCTATGGCTTTTGCCATAGCTTGCTTGCTTTTCCTGAATTGCTATTCCTCTGCTATTCCCGAATAAACCCATTTTTGCCGGTAAAATAACTGTTTTATTTTTAAGGTCCATATTTGAAATCAAGGTTATAAATTGGGAATTGGCTTCTTCTGTATTCTGGGAGAGTCAGCGTAACATTGGAATTGCTTCCTCCTTAAATATTTGACAGAATTAACCAGTGAAGCCATCTGGGTAAAGACTTTATGGGAAGTATCCAATTATAGATCAAATAAATTGGCTAGTTTGCAGTCTCTTTAGTAGTTATCTGACTAATCCAATTTTCTTTCTCTACTTGTGTCCATTTTAGTAAGTTGTATATTTCTAGGTATTTTCCCATTTAATGTATTTACTATTGCAATTTGTTAATAATATCCTTGTACTATCTTTTCATTTTCTACAGAACCTGTTTTTATTCCTGAAGTTGTTATTCATGAATTCTCCTTTTACTACCAATAGTGTGAGGTGTTTTACCCCAGTTTCACCTAATTTAAACTCCATCGACAGGGTGCTACTGAGTGAAAGAGTAACAGCTCTAGCTAATAGTCATTTGATAAGTTTGAGTTTATTAGTTATAGTTCTGGCAGGAGAGAAATGGCACTCTCAAACTGGGCAATTTGAAGAGAGCTGACTAAAACGTTTATTTATAAAGTTATCTGTGATGTTCAGGGAAATGGCAAGGGGGAGTGTAGGACCCTGGGATAGTAACTGCAGGAGATTATTAACCACCCAAGGGCCTGGAGAAGAGAACGGTTACCAGGCTGTATTGTGAGTAGCTATAGGGGAAGGACTCCCAGACAGATGCTGATACCAACAACTCAGGAATGAAGCCAAGGAAAAATACCCTGACCTCACTTTCCTCTGGTCCTCCAACCTCTTTCGAGAGCCTCCTGTTGACTGAACCAAATCAGGCGCTGACAGGCAAAGGAGTAGTTAGTCTTTATATATCAGCAACCTGGGAGGGCAAACACAAGATATTCAACACATTTTGGATAGCCATTTTGTTATAATTCTCAGCAGGTCATTGGCTTAGTAGGTGGGTACTTAGTGAGGCTACAAAACTGGAGGAACTTGTTAAGCAAAGATAAACATTTGACAAATATATTGTCTCCCCTGCCTATTCAGGCTGATTTCTAGATGAAGAGGTTGGAAGACAGAATGCCAGTGGTATATCTTTTGGTGTCTTCTGGTTACATTTAGCAAAAGGAATTTAACTAGGAGTTAAGCTCAGGCTGATATAGGTTAGTTGGCAGTAAAAATGGAAAGAAAAGGAGAAGAGAGAATCCAGAAATTTGGAGCCTTTTGGATTGAAAACTCAAATGGTTTTAGGCTCCAAATATGAAAAGGTAAGATTCAGAAATGTTTTCTGCATTAAAGATCCATTAAAGCAGAGTTCTGCCACAAACTTCTAGTGTAGAGTTCCCTCCAAGCTGGCTTACCTCAATGTAACTACCCTTATGTTGAAAGAAGAGAAGGAATGGGGGGAGGAGATTCAAAGAATATATCAGCCTGGAGGATTATGACTAGTAATTATGACTATTCAAGATATCTGGGTGTTTATCAGGCAAATGAAATCAACTGGAAGCAAATAGATCAGAAGTCTACTCGTTTTTTTGAATTGCTCAGCTAAAGAAATCACATGCCAGACTGAAAAAGCCGTTAACTGTTTAAGACTTAAAGTAAACCTTGGGTTTTGAAACTTACATTGACAGGATAGCGTGTGTGAAAACTGCATCACTTCCCAGAAGATCTGGTACCAAAAAAACCCCCCAAAACCCCAAAAAACAAACAAACCACAGAGGATAATACAGCAAAAATGCCAGAGTCCCCCTCCCGCTTAGGGCAAAGCCAGAGTCACCCTCCCCCTCCCCTTTCTGGCACAGTGGTGAAATCATTAATCCCAAATTGAAGACTGTAGGAAAGTCAAGAAAGTCCCCACTTCAGGGCAGAGACCTCACAATGCCTACTTGTAGGGTTGTACCATGGCTATTGACCAGTGATCCCATTCTTCCCTTTTCTAAATGAGAGATTTGATTGTAGATTTTCTCTCTGCTCATGACTATAGAGTGTGTGCTCAGGCCAGATAAATCGTCCCTTGATCATGAGAAGCCACAGTGTCCTAAAGGAGAGGGCAGTGCTGCTATTGGAGATCTGGATTTGAGTTGGGTATAGTAACTGCATGGGATTTTAGGATGCTTCCCCGGAGTGGGAGTGAATGTATTCAGTGTGAGGAACACGGGATTTATAGAGACAGTAGATGTGGCAAAGACAAAAGATGTGTTTGTCCCTTGAAAATTCATGTGCCCTTTCTATTGTGTAGAGTTGTTTCTGGGAGGCATGTATGTGTCTGCATTTCTCAGCATCTAGATAGGACTTTTAGACTAGTTCTCACCAGTGGGCTATGAGTAAAATAATGAATGTTATTTTCGGGCCGAAGTGTTTGAGAAGCAGGTATACGTTCTCCGTGTTTTCTTCTCCAGTCCACTGGCTGGAATTGAATGACTGCAAAGCTCTAGACGGTGGAGATAGAAGGCAAAGCAGCCTAAACCACCTCGTGGAAATATGCTCACTGAATACCAGCGTTGGACTCTGTGTGAGCAAAGAAAAACAACTCTATTGTGTTAAGTCATGAATTTCAAGGTTTATCTGCATCCTCTGCTACTCATACTCAATGATTCCAAAGTACACAAAGTTCTATAAATTACTTTGTGGGTCCAGGAGCAAATATATATCTATATCTATATGTTTCTCTCTACATATCACACATATAAATTTAAGGGCAAAGAAATAAAAATTTACTTAAGCTTATACATTTAGATTTTAGATAATGGTGTCTGATTAGCATGCAATTGCTTTAGGGCAACCTAAATCTAGGAATTTACCAGTTTATCCTCTTACAATTTAAACTCAGGAGGTTGAACCCAAAAATGTGATAGGATTTAATAAGACAGTCAACGTGTTTTAATATCATTGTATCCTTCACAGCATCTATACAGTGATGGAGAGACAGTATTGCTTGAGTATAAGACAAAGAAGACAAATCATCTTAAGGATTAGTGATAGGGATTAATAATAAATTCATGCATCTGTACGCCTAAATGCATAGGCTGTTACATACATGCAAGATGACTGTAAGGCCACTAGCTGTTGTGGAATTAGACCCCAGAATATTGCACCATTATATTATTATGGAGTTAGAGTGATATCTTTACTCATGACTTTTACAAGCAAGTTGGTACTAAAGCTCAAATCTATGACTGTAGCAGGGAACATACCCAATGTATGTCATGCCTGTCATTTGCCTATTTATTCTCAAATCCATTCCTTTCCACTCCACTGCTTGGCTCTGTATCACAAGGGGCTGACCCTGCAAGCTACATTTTCCTGACCCCCTTCTCAGCTGGGAGACACTGACAGGAATACTGAAGGGAAGGCAGATGGAAGATTTCCTCTTACTTTCATTTAAGGTGGCATCCCTGACAGGGCAGGTGGCATCCCTAACGCCCACAGGACAGCCCCTGCTCTGTAGTCGCAACTTTGCATGGCAGCCTCCCTGGTGGTTCCTGGTGCTGCTGATACCCTGCATCCCACCAGTTCTAGAGGTGGTGGTGCCCTCCTGCTGCTGCTGGATTACTTCATCACCCCATGTTTGTCTCCTCAGTTCTTCCAGTACCGTTGTAACTGGCTCCTCATATCAGAGTCCTTCAGACTTGAATGCTGTTCTCCAGACAGGACCCTAATCAATATATGTGTGCACTAATGGCTACGTAGAACACAATATATAACACAACTTGCATATATAAACTTACCAACAAAATAACTTTTCAGTGATTATTGGTTGAATGAGTGAATATATGTATGGAAGGGTTACTTGAAAACTGGGGGGAGGGGGAGATATTTTAATGTTTCAAAGTTAAACCTAGAACTCCCTATTTCTATTTTGTGTAACTGTTACCAAGTCCAAGCTTGTACTGCTCACAGCAGGACAGGCTGATAAATCGAGAGACAACTTGTTGGGGCAAGGAATAGTGACTTTATTTGGAAAGCCAGCAGACCGTGACGATGCTGGACTAGTGTCCCAAAGAACCATCTTAGCCCACTTAGATTTCAGGCATCTTTTGTACTAAAAGGGGGGGGTGGTTGGTTGTTGCAGACTTCTTGGTGCTGGAATCCTTTGTTCTTGCAGCTGTCCACGTAGGTCAGGTCACGATGTTCCTATAAGCCTCCAACAAGACAAATGTTATTTTCTGTTCTGCAACTTTTTATCTCTAAATGAATGGAAAAGTGTTACACCTTCAAAGGTCAGAGCCTTGAGGATGGGCTATCCTGTATATTCTTTTCTAAAAGGTGCAGAGCCAGCCTGACTAAGCACAGGCAATAGAACACAAATGTTAGAACTAACTGGAAAGACTTAATAAGGAGTCAGCTTTGCTCTTCTCTGTTACATAACTATATGCTAAGGTGGAAATTTTAGTAAGAGGTATTAGAAATGGTGCTAATAAATTTGAATGGAGCCCTAGAATTAAAATGGTAATACAGTCAGAAATTCAAAACAGAAGGAAATCTAGGGGCAAAGATTACAGCCATTATTAAAGCAAGTACCTTTTCAATCCTTTTCCACTTTGATTCACAATAAGAAATATATTTTATACTGAGAATGAGTGCAGTCATATATGCATGAGATGCTTGCTATATTTTCTATTCAGTTTCTTCTCTTTTCTTCCAGCATATCCTACCCAGTATGACACAGTTTGAAAACATGGGTCTCAGCATATTACAGGAACCGTGATCATCTTTGAAAATGTATCCAAAGGATTAAGGCATAACTCATCCTTTGCTCACTCTTTCTTTGTCTTCCTCCATAGTGGCCACCTATTGTTTTGGTTATCTCAGCATGTGTTCACTCACTTTCCTCTTGGAAACTATCCCTCTCCTTTTCTTAGTCCATAGGGTTCAGGTCAACTTCCTGCCCACCTCTCCTGTCCTCCCGACTCTCCAACTTGACCAGCTCTGGGGGAAGCATGTCATCTGGTTTTGGTCAAGCAGAGAAGCCATCTCTCTGACCACAAGGAATGTCTCAATAGTTGGCACATAAGCTAAGATAGGTCAATGAACTCTGTCACCAAAAACAGTTTCTTGTTTGGCCAGACTGGAGGCTGGTGAGAATCAGGGATGGATCCTAGGAGCCATCAGATGGATAGAGCTGCCTAATAGAGAAGCTACCAAGAGGGGAGGGATGGAGGGGCAATGACATTTGTGATCGTGGATCCAGTCATTTTTCCTGAGCACTGGTAAACTGAGTTCTGAAATTCTAATATAAGTAAAAAGCTATTTACAAATGATACTTAATTTGTGAGATGACTTAAATTAGAAATGTATACTTTCAGACTTCTTCAGTATCCCAAATTTATAAACAGATAGGGCAAAATCAGACTGAAATCATCACATAATCATTTGTATTTTAAATGGTACTGCAAATATTTAAAATTATGTTTATAAAATTGGATTGAATATTTCAATGGCATTATCCAGTCTCTTAGTCTTTTTTCAGTGCCAACATATTTTTAGTTTTGCTGCACTAGGAGCCCTACTTCATTTATTAAGAAAAATAGGTTTGAAAAAATTATTTACATTAGGGTTTTCACTGAAAAATTCAATTAAGGAAATTAAGACTCGCCCCCCTGCAAATTTAATATTTATTTTTTTCTCAGTCAGTAAATAGAGGTACCGTATTATTGTGGTCCGTGCGCAGGTTGGAAGAAGAGTTTCCAGATGCAAAGTATTTTAGATGAGAGTGAGCTTATTGAAAAGAAAGAGCAGAGTTAGTGAGGGGCGCTGCGAATCCAGGGGCCGACTTCCTGATGGACCAGGGAGAGCGGGGCCCCTTTGTGGGCTAGTAGCCAACTTCTGTAGCCTCAAGACAAAGAAAATTCCTGCTGGCGGGATGGCATTAGGTGATTGGTCAGGAAGCTACGTGGTTGCTACATGGTGAATATTTTACCTAACATGGACTTGAGGGCTGTCTGGTTTAGGTCAGGAAAGCCCATGGCAACAGTCGCTGTGGGGGCTCAGTTAATTCCAGAGATTTTTGTCCTGTGCCCTTGATATAGGGCTCCACATCTATAACATTATAGATTTATTTAAAGCTATTTCTATAAGATACATTTTAATGTAAAAATAACTTTAAAAAATATAATGCATATTGTTTTTTCAGTTCTACTCAGTATGTGGTTTTAAATGTCTGCATAGTACTGATTTAAAAACAATAATTCAAAGCACAAAGTATATTGAAGGCCGCCAGTGCAGACTTATCCGCAAATGAAAAGTTTAAGCTATAGCTTTGAACATTACAGTGGAAAAAAGAGTTGAGATAAATGATATTCCCCATACCTATATCATCGACTGGTTAGTTACTGCCACAAGGTATGAACAAGTTTGTGCCTAATTTTACAACTTCTCTTAGAGGTTCACTACTTGGTGTTTTTCAAGGACGTAACGTGGACATCTAGCCAACAGTCATTCATATTCAATGCACTCCTTAAAAGTGAAGGCAACAGTTCTCTGTGGCAGAATTAAAACAGCAAGATCTGACAACCTGCCAGTATCCTTATTAATCTCACAGGGATGGATTTTGCTCCCACCTGGGAGCTTTGGAGTTAGCAGGCAGAATGTGTTACTTCTACAATATTTCTATGAAGAAATGATTGATTTGGAAATCTTGTGCTTTCACTATTATTAGCATTAATTATTGCTTGCAAATAGTGTTACCCAAAGCAGGTGCATTTAATGATCCTACCTTAAAATAACTGACAGGGAAAATGGCAAAACATAATACCTATTTTTACCTCTTGCTATTACCACTTTGAAAACACAAAAGCATCTTCAGTTGAGGTGTTGACAGAATTGGTTTCTTCCTCTCAGTAGCTATACATAGAACACTAAGTAACTTCTGAAGATTAGGAAAAAAAGTTTTATTGAAAAGTAGGCATTTTTGAAATTGGTACATATAAACAAACAAGTAATCTGAAAAAAATTACATTTGTATTTTTTTCTTAACATGCATGTTTTAGGAGCCCTAACTATCCTTTTTGCTATAACTATTAAAAGTTTCATTCCTGAGATTTTTGTAGTCAAAATTCTTAAAGTAAGCAGAGAGGAAAGAAATGTTTTCCCCAGATGGGAGGCTGAACTGTGGATTAACATCTCAGCCAGTTAATTTCTGTCACTTTTCCATACATTAGATTTTTCATTTAGGATATATCCACACTGTAATTTATTCCTTACCTATGGGCCCCCAAAGGTGCCACATCCTCAAAGAGCTGAAATATTCGGCTGAAAGATGGTATATAAGTAAAAGTTATTGTTACTAAATATTTGCCACTGTAGGTAGCTTCCTTCTTTTAAAGTGTGAACATAGAAACAAAATGAGTTTTTCACATCTAGTTTGATATAAATAACAATTCAAGTATCTCCTTTAAAATGATGTTCTGAAAAACATTAACATTTATGAATCACAAATTTAAATATATTTTCTGCAAGGCAGAATATTCCTGGAATATCCTTTGTTTTAATCATTACTTAGACTATAAAGATCAAAACCTAGCTTTGGTCCACGTCATATTTTTGATAGTTCCTCATTTTTAAAATCTATATACTTAACTAATCATTTAGAAAAAATGAACATCACATGCATGAAAGGAAAGCTTCAAACGATAACTTTTCATTTAAAAAGCTGTATTCAAATGAAGATGTGGTCTAAGTCATTTGTGCTTATTTTCGGTTAAAGCTGACATATAAGATGTTCACTGAGCTTTCGTGTGAAATGGGGTTGCATCATAATCTTGAAAATGAATTCCCTTAGAAGTTGTGATCTTCATTATAGCCCCATTCAAAGTGTCATCTTCAATGAGTGTTATTAATCCACTGGCAATCATTGATGGGCTAAAAATAAAGGAAACATCAGGGTTTTAAAATTAAAGAATGAGGCATAATTATCACATCGTCTTGAGTTATTTTTGAAGTATCTATCACCTTTAACATGTAATAGGGAAATGTATATCATGAAGCTATTGCTACTTTCATTTTTTATTCAATTAGATAACTAAATTATAAATTTAGTGGTAGATTTCCACACCCACCCTTCTGTTATTTTATAGGAAGGATTCATAAATTTATATTTATTATTTACATTGAGTAAAGATTATTTTTCCATTTTTAACCTATCAGTAAAATTTAGACTTATCAGATAGAAATGTTTATTAGAGTAGAAATTTGAAGAATTGTAACTAACATTTATTGAACGTCTATTATTTATCTGCTACTGTTTTAAGTACCTTACATATATCAACTTATTTGTGGACTTTCCAAAGCCCCTAAGTTTGTTTTAGTATTATCCCCATTTTACATGCAAGAAAATCAAGGTAAGTAGAGGTTGATGGATAAGTTCATGGTGGGTGTGGTGGAGTCAGGATTAGATCCAGATGACTCCGTCCTGTGAGACGCCAACTGCTCTAACTCAGACATGGTTCCCCAAACATGTGTGTTGATCAGTTGTTTCTTAGGAAAGTGGTTGAAGTTAGGGGGGCATATTTAATTTCACAAAGGGTATATATGAATATTGCTTGGAATTTAGGCAGATAAGGTATCATTGCTTCCAAAGACAACTAAACATCATCTTTTAAAAAAAGTATCTGATTATGGTTGAAGGTATTAATGATGCATTCTTTATACCTAAAAGCAAAATTCATGATGTGTCAACATATTCTATTCAGAAACCCAGAAAAAGTATTTTTTTCAGAGATTTTGTCAAACCAAAACTTTGAAGCTTGCATGAGTTTCTCAAATTTAAAAGCTAATTTTTTCCTTTTGATTGCTTATGTCTAGATAGCACTTTGCTCCATTGTATAAAGGAAGATAGGTATAGTTTTACTTACTCCAAAATTCCATAGTATTTCATCATATCCTTGATATGATCCATGTATTCTATATATTGTCCCATGTTTTCTTCTTTTTCAATGGATTTGAGGATGGGTGTGTTAACAAAGCCTGGGCAAATGGCATTCAGCCTCACACCACTGTTCATGAGATTAGCAGCCATCTGCCAATTGGAAGTAGAAGGTTGCAGATTTCAGGAGTTTTGTAAATGTATAACATAGGATAAACTGATAATTAAAGGTAGTTAAAAAACTGATGTGAAAAGTACTAGACAGCTATCCTTCTAGCTATATAATGATGACAATGGTAAGGCTGACTGGTGGTAGAAACTAAAAGAATACATAACTAAAGTGCTGAACTAATTCTTGCAAGCCTCACCTAATTATCTTTTTAAAAAAATCAGTATTACTGGGCAACTCCTGAAAATACTTGATTATCTAAAGCGCTCTTATCTACTGAACACTGCAGGCAGCTCAAGGTAATAAGCTGAGGCTTAGAATTGATATCCCAAGTTTTCTTTGAAATTGGGGTTGTATTAAAGAGAATACTTACTTAAAAAATACTGTTAGTGGAAAATTTTAGGACTTTGATTGATTCTAAAGACACTCAGTAATTTGCACTATCTGGAAGACAATTTTAATTATTTTTAGACTAACCTTCTTTGGCTTTTATTTGAACTATTTATAAAACAAAATGTAAGTCAATTATTTGTGGATTCCATTTGCTTTCTTGCTAAAATTTATTCATAACCCTCCTTATCAATACTTGTGGTGCTTTCAAGGTTTTCTGTGGACAAGCACAGAGTAATAAGAAATTTGAGTTGCCCGATGTGGACTAAGGCAAATAAAATGATGCTCTACTTTCTTGTTTCAGCTCTTACACCATGAACAAGTGTCCTTTTCGTGGTACTTGCCCATGTTTTTTTCATCTTTGTGCTTGTGTTGGTGATTTTGCTATCTGAAATGTCTTCAAGGCATAGTGCTGACGTGCTGTCTAGTATTTCTAAGTGCAAGAAGGCTGCAATGTGCCTATGGATAAAATACACATGTTAGAAGAGCTTCCTTCAGGCATGAGGTGTAAATGCTGTTGGCCATGCTAATACAATGCATATTAAATAAGGTGTCTTAAAAACTAAGGTGTCTTTAAACAGAAATATTCATAAAACTAGGCCATGTGTTGATTGTTTATTCAAAATGTTGTAGCCAGAGATTCAGAGGGACTTAACCCTGAATTTCCCCTATGAGCAACAGTTTAGTACCCTCTAATTCAGTGTTTGCAAGTGAATTTATAGAACATAACTAACAAATAATGAGCATCAGCTGTACAGGTGTCCAGTCTTACAACTGTGAATGCAACAGTTCTGGTCTTTACTTTGATTTACTTTGCTTTGTAGTAGTGTTATGTGTTCATTAAAAGTTGAATTAAAGATTAAGTCTCTGCAAATTAAATTAAAATCTCCAAGCAATTTCAATTAAGAGTGTGAGAGCTGCCAGTCTTCCTTTTTGACTGAACATTTACCGTTCACCATCTGCTTTCTCTATCCCTAGCGTTTCTTGTTATCAATGATTTCCTGTTCATCTGGCCCCTCTCTCCATTTCCCCTAGACTAACCACTGTAGAGGTCTCCCAACTGCTCTTTCCTTTTCTGCACTTGTCCTCTCTCATACATTCTTTCTGAATCTCTCTTTTTATGTCTTATTTTGGGTTTTTTGGCCATGCCACGCAGCTTGCAGGATCTTAGTTCCCCAACCAGGGATTGAACCCAGGCCCTTGATAGTGACAGTCCTAACCACCGGACTGTCAGGGAATTCCCATACATTCTCTAAAGAGCAGATAAAGAGCAGGTCTTCTTCAAATGGAAATATAATCTTGTCACTCCTGTGCAGAAAAAACCCACTGACGGCTGCATTTAGAATACAATCCAAGCTCATGACCCTGACTCATAAGCTGCCTTTCGTCTCGCTTCTGCTTACATCTCCAGTCAACCACATGCTCCTTTCCCCTTGCTCATCAGGCTCCATTCAAGCTGCCCCCCCTTTTTTTTCAGTTATTATAAAAAGACACTTCATGCTATCAATGTATGTGGTCAATTAGTTCTAAAATAGATTTCTAAGCTCTGTACACTTTCACCCTAGGTCTCCATGGAGACAGCATCCTTGACAACCCTCTCAGGTAAACTCTGGCTGCACCCCTCCTTCCATTCTCCACGCTCTCACTCATTTTTACCATATCTTCAGGGACAAGTAACACCTAGAGCATACTGCATATTCTGTTTAAGGAAGTCTTAAGTTAATGATTTTTAAATTTGGAGTCAATTTCAAAAAATTAAGGAATATCTTCCCATTTTTTACCCTTAAGGATATTTTTCAGTAACCTTCATTTTAAAATTATCTATTCTAGGGACTTCCCTGGCAGTCCAGCAGTTAAGACTCTGTGCTTCCAGTGCAGGGGGCACGGGTTTGATCCCTGGTCGGGAACTAGGAACCCACATGCCGTGCGGAGAGGCCAATAAATAAATAAATAAATAAATAAATAAATGAATAAATAAAATGGCTAATTTCATGTTAAAATAAAATAAAATTATCTATTCTATATTTGGTCCTTTACATGATCTGAAGACTATTTTTAATAATAAATAGTGAAGTAGAACTTAGTTTTCTATCTTTAATCCAGATGTATTGAATTCTGACTCTGTTCCCCTCTACTTCATAGAACTCATGCGTCACATATGTACAGAAAAGAGAAAAAGAGACACTGTGGTCATTGTATCCTCACCGCTGCCGAGCGTGTAAATCCAATTATGCCATGTTTGGAAGCACAATAAACAGGCTGTTGTGCAACAGGCATCAGCCCTGAGACAAATAAAAAACAAAACCACTTTTATTAAAAAAATAAGCAGACAAACCCCAATACTTGCTATGAAAATGAATAATTTGTGCCTGTTCCATTTTCACATTAACCTAGAAAATACACTAAGGTAATCACTGGACAACTTTGCAAAACTCACTAGTCCAGGCATAGTTTATTCCTCCTATAACCTCTACTATACTGTCCAAAATTTATGGTCAGTAAGCTACTGCCTGGGGATGTAGCCAAGAGGGATACATAAGTTTTTCTGCTTCCCTGATGAAGTCAAGAGAAGTCAATGTTATCTAAAACACCAAAAGAATCATCTTGAAATCCTGTAAGTTACTATCTAATTTTCAGTTTTTATGTCTGGATTTTTAAAAAGTGTATATTCTTTATTTTTTAAGGCTTCCAAATGGCTGAAGGAGTTTAACCTGCTTATGCGGGATCTGGAGAGTATTATTTGTCTTCGTTATAAGTCGGTAAGCATTTCCCTGTCACGAATTGCACTGAACAATGCTGCTAAGTGTTTAAGAAAATTAAAAGTTAACTTCTTTTGATTCTGATCTGTAGCAGATGCCTAGATCTTCTCATCCCATGACTTAGGAAAAGAAAACCAGAAATAAAAATGTTTGATCCTATTTTATTTCCTTTCATAATTATGTACTCAGCAACAGAATTCAAGCAGCTTTAGGATTGGCTTAATTTTCCATTTACACACAATAGTAACTGCTCAAAAATACAATTAAATCCATGGTGTGGAGAAAAAGTGGTACTGCAGCAGGTATGGCATCTTTTCTCCCCTATCTCCCAGCCCGAGGTTACCCCCTCCCCGCTATCAGAAGAAACAAAACAAGAAAAACTGATTTTTCTGTAGTTATCATCACTATCAAGCTTATTTCTCATAGTGATCAATTCTCTATCTCAATCAACAGTGAAACTTTTAACTAGAGCCATTTGTACATCTTGGCTTTTAACTCATTTCTTGAGTTAACACGTTCTGCCATTTTTAAAATTTGTGATTTCTCCAAGGAAGAGCGATCCCTGATTACTTTAATGTTATTAATGTCAAATGTCATGATACTACTAGATGATTCTGCTGAGATGTGGTCATTATCTCCACCCAGCTAACTAGTCCCAGAACCCCACCAATGGTGAGCGTGTTGTACCAAAGTGCAGTCATAAAGGCGGACCTTAACCACTCCCTGGGTGCCTGCCAGGTCTCAATATATGAAGTACATTTGCTCAAGAGCAGTTTAAATCCCTGGGAATGGAAGATGACACAGAGTGCGTCCTCACAATGATCTCAAAATATGTAACGTGGTTCTCTTTTTGTTTTGTTTTGTTTTGTTTTTTCGGTTCAGTAACATGTGTAAGTTAATTAAGTTTGTCAGTGTCCGTCCACAAGCATTCATGATGCCTCCACAGGGTGAACAGGTGTATTAGGATATCGAGATAAAGAGAATAAACAGGTGCAGCCAGGCGTTGCTGCTTCTTGTTCTTGTACGTTAGTCACTGTTCTACCTGCTCCTTCAATGTGTATGAGACCAAGGTAGTGGTTGTAGGTGGCATTCACGGACAGCAGGAAAGGCAGAGTGAACCTGAGTCAGAGATGAGCTGTGGACAGCCACAAAAAACACAAGGATGTCAAAGATGAATGGGAATGAATTTCTGTTATGTATGTGGAGGCACCGAACTTCTGAACCCAAACGGGTTCAAAGTGTCACAGCAGCAGAAGAGAGGAAATACTGTTGTGTTGGTTCTGTCTAAGAAGCCAGCTGCAAGACACATACTTTCCTTTAAAGGGAGAATTGCAGATGCAATCAGAATTTGTTTGCATTTTTCAAGTGGCACTTGGCTTTGTGACTCTCGTGGCGTTCCAGTGACATTTTCACTGCAGTCCTGCAGAATGTTTCCTCTTGCATTGCTTTCACTCTCTGGCATTAGATCAAAGGCTGCATAAATCCATTTCAGACATTCAGAAATCAAGCATCCTTTTAAGATATTTTTCCAGCTTTTTGGTATAACTGGCATACAATAAACTGCATATATTTAAAGTGTGTGGTTTGATAGGTTTTGACATAGGTCTACACCCACAAAACCATGACCACAATCAAGATATGAACACAGCCATCCCCTAAAAGTTTCCTCGTGCCCCGTCATCCTGTCCTTCTGACTTTCCCCTCCCCCTAAGCAACCACTGATCTCTTTTGTGTCACTATAGATTCGTTTGCCTTTTCTAGAAGTTTATATAAATGTAATCATACTGTGTAAACTTTTCTGTCTGACTTCTTTCACTCAGGATAATTCTTATGGGACTCATCCATGTTGTAATGTGTATCAATAGCTCATTTCTCTTTCTTCCTTTTTTTTTTTCTCTTTCTTCCTTTTTTTTTTCTGAATGGTATTACACAGTAAGGATATACCCATAAATTGCATATGCATTGCTCTTTTGATAGATATATTCAGTTTGGGGGTCTTATAAAAAGAGAGAATTCTGTTTTTCAATTATTTTATTTAGTCAAGTTGTAGTTAATTTAGTTAAGTAGAGAGTTTTTCTTTATCTCCCCAGTACATGTAGATTTTAACTGTGGCTCCTTATGTTTCAGAAAGGTAAAGATGTATGGGGTTTTGTCCCCAACTTGCCAACTGACTTTCAGTGTAGAAGTTTGCTCTCTCTCCCTCAGTTTGCTGCTTTGAAAAGGGAGGCTAAAGGGAGAGAGAAAAGGTTTTTTTTTTTTTTAAGGCTTTTTTTAAGGCTTTTCTTTTTGACAGTGATTTTAGTTGGGGTGGAAATGTTTCAGAAATCCAACATTTTCTATTGGGTTTCATGATCCATTTCTCCCTTCCAAGTATAACATTACTGCTGTTGTGGTCAACTTCAGTATCGTATTGTTTAGCCATACCTCTGTTACCAACCTTAGACCTGCAGCACCAACATATAATGTTTCCACGTGCCTCAAATAAAAACCTGTTCTGAGGCTAGTAATAAGGGTCAGCTCAGAGAATTGTTCAGGGTGTGTCTGATATGACTCTGGGGACACCACTCACGTGGTAGTTTGTGGAGGTTGTGCCCCACAGAGTTCCTGCAGTTTACAACCTGCACAGCTATACATGGCAGCCCTCCATGGTAGAGGAGGAGGATGGAGCAAGAGACTGAGAAGCATGAACCAGTGGAGGTAGGAAGAGAACAAGCTAAGCATCGTGTCACAGAAGTTAAAGATGGGACAATTTTAAGAAGCCTAGAGTGGTTGCTTTTATCATGTGCAGAATCAAAAGAGAATGGCTTTTCTTTGAGATATTAACGTCTCAAAATCACCCATCTAAAAATAATAGCCCTCTTGGCTTCACCTCCTTCTCCAGCTACCTCTCCACTGCTCCACAGCTCACCCTAACCAGGCTTTCCTCTGACCAGTCCAGTCCAACAGATCTTGTGGCGGTTGCCAATGACAGGGCATCTGCTAAGGCTAGGTCTTCATCTTGCTTGATACTTTGCTCAGTAGCAACCAAAACAGTTAATTATGCTCTCCTTGAAACACCTCCCTCCTTACACTGGCGTCCTTCCACCTCACCCTCACTAGCATCTCCTCCTCCTCGACCAGATCCACAAATAGGCCGGGGGACCCGAGAGCTGGTCCTGGTCCCCTCTGCTTTTCTTTTTTTTAGTCTTTTTTTTTTTTGCGGTATGCGGGCCTCTCACTGTTGTGGCCTCCCCCGTTGCGGAGCACAGGCTCCGGACGCGCAGGCCCAGCGGCCATGGCTCACGGGCCCAGCCGCTCCGCGGCATATGGGATCCTCCCAGACCGGGGCACGAACCCGTATCCCCTGCATCGGCAGGCGGACTCTCAACCACTGCGCCACCAGGGAGGCCCTCCTCTGCTTTTCTATGCGCACTCTTTCCTTAGGTGACCTTATCCACTCCTGTGGATGAAATTCATTCTCTCCATGTCTCTTTCATTCTCATTCTCTCTCTCTCTCTCTCTCTCTCTCTCTCTCTCTCTCACACACACACACACACACACACACACACAACACATAATTTTCAAATTTAAATTCCAGATGTCCAGCCAAGATCTTTTACTCTGTCTTGAGATGGGAAGTTTAGTTTTCTTCCCTTAAAATACAGTGTGTGCTAATTCAAAAGGTTTTAGGAGTGAATTCATTTTAGAAATATGTGTTTAGTACCAAGTAAGTGCCAAATATAAAGAAAACATGTTTTAAATAGTTAGTTGAAATGTATAAAACCAAGGGGAGGATCACCACTTGACCAGAATGTTATTTCTTATACTACTTAACCATTTAAAAATGTCCTTTTAATTGAATTGGTCGAGACAGATTATAGCACAGTAGTTTGGATTCTGGGTGCCAGACTGGCTGATCTCAAATCCTGAATCCACCACAATGAGCTCTGTTACCTTTGGAGGGGTTACTGCTGCGGACCATGGTGATTTTCCTCTGTGAAATAGAGTAGTAATGGTAGCTATTGTGAGTCCTGAATGAGCTAATTTACATAAAATACTTAAAACTGTGCCTGACACATAATAAGCATTACTATTTGCTGTTATCTTTATATAAATGTAATCATTTTTCCTAAAGATGAAACATCTCAAGTCTTATTTATTGTTTTATTTACCTGTTTATCCACATCGTACCTTTTTATGAAAATGTATCTTTTGCACTAAAATGCCACAAATCTGGTACAGCATCCTAACTGGGTTTGGTTTCTGAACCTTGGCAAACCGTGGACTCTTGCTGATCCTAATTCAAAAGTATTACAGAAGTGCATCCATTTAAGAACTATGTATTTAGTTACTTTAAACACAAAGAATATTGACGTAGTATTTTAAATCTGCGCTATTGAGAGCCCCTGGTGCAGGGCTACAGTAGAACTTTGATATCTGACCATCCAGATCACCCCATCTGACTTCACAGGGAGCTCTGCCAGGATAGTGACTACAGGCCCAGTTGCTGGAATGAATTTGGATTTTTTAAAATCTTGCAAATTAATTCCCATATGCACAGCAAAATTATTTTGTCTTCATGTTAAAGGATTTAAGAATAACACAACAAAGGACTGAGACCATGAGAGAACAGTCTCTAAAAAAATGTCATTTTGTTTGATGTTGTGAGGAGTCCTTAATTGTGCTTAAACATGGATGCCTTATATTTAAAAAATTAAGAATAGATTTTCAATACTTATTATTCTGGGCCCAGCACTCTGCAAGTTTACTTAAAGAATTATGAAATGGCTCTCTCTCCAAAATACAGCACGTGTAATTAGTTGCAGGTTTATGTCTGTCCTAACTGTAGATTAAGAAAAGTAATATCAACAGAGGGAGAAATTCTACCCATGAAACAGAGAAATATTTTCTACAGCCACTCAGGATAATAACACCAAATGGCACCGACTGATGGGATAATTATGAAAAAAATGTTAAATACTTGAAAATGACACGTAATTATAGAACAAATAAAGAAGTCGTTTGGAAAAGTAAAATATCATTTCCCTTTCCACATTAGTTCCTCTATCTTTAATATTCTTTCTACCTGTATTTACAAAAGATAACTTTAATATCTACATTTCACAGAAGGTAAATCACTCAAAAAGTTTTTGTGCAAAAAACTGAAATCTGCTCAGACGGCAGTTGTACTGAATCCTTAAACATATTTTCTTTTAAATGGATAGAAACTATGTAAGATAGACTATACAGAAGTGCTAAAGAAATTCAACTTAGGAAAGGAGATTGAGAATCTAAGGATACCGATCTTTGCATGATAAACTTGAGTTCAGCAGCTGTGCTAAAAAGCAGGGATCGAAATTTCTCACATTTTCTTTATAATCAAAAAAGAAATGGTCTACCCATCTTTCTGTGGTTAACCAAGCACTTCTCGAATAAGGAAAAAAAAGAGAACTGGTGAGAATCCGTTTATCTATGTTTGTGCAGAAAGTGGACCAAAGTAACTGATGGACTTCCTTATTAGATGCTTTTCCACACAACAGAACACCTTATCTGATGCTGCTTTTTTTTCCCCAGTCGCATGCTTGCCATTAACAAATTATGTCTTAAAGTATGACCTGACATAAAAAGTGGCATAAACTTCCACAGAACGACTACATCTTCTGTGATAGAAATCTTTCCAGAAAGGTAACCCCAGCAGCACTTTCCAGGGATTGTTAATTCTCAGAAAGTTGTCCCTAAGGTCCCATCCCAATCCCCCTTCCTAAAAGTTCAGTTGTCCCCTACGCTGTGATCAGAGGAAACCAAGATGAGCTTTCTCGGCCACTCAGAGAATGTCCCTGTGCAAACTAGAGGCTGGTTCCTCAAACTGTGGGTCAAGGACCAGCATCAGAATTGCGGGATCCACCCCAGACTTACTGAGTCAGAATCTGCCTCTAAACAAAGCCCGTAGGTAATGTCTCTCATGTTGAATTCTAGAAGACTATTCATTTTCTTAATAGTCTTTATGGCTACGAAACCCTAAATCTTTTATCCATTCCTCAAAAGGCCAATTTATAAATATTTAGCCTTTCCTACTGATCCCTTTTAGTGTGTGTCTTCTTAATAATTTTAAGCCATAAGACAGCAAAACGGACACCACGAAGACTTTCGCTGGTACTAAGCGAGGGAGGTGGCCCACGTGCTCATAGCCGTTGGCATCTGACCAGTTAAGATCCAAATAATGCAGACTCAGCCACTGTACGATATACACTAAAACAGAGCAACATAAAATTGCTTTTATGACTACTGCTAATCCTCACCACCTTTCCCATGTTATGCAGCTTGTTTGAGATGAGTTGTTCCACTATAAATTGCAGATAATTAAACAGACTTCTGTTGTAGGGATTTGTAAAAGTTAAATGTGATATCACAGAGTCGATAGTTCATCACAGTGCCTGGAACTTGACACTTGCTAAATATGTTACTCCCTCTTTAAAGCAAACATAGTTGCAGAGGGTTGTACCACCTGATTACCTGAAATTTCTGGTCTGCTGTGACATTCCAGTCCAACTGCTCTTCAGGCCACGTGAGTTGTAAAGCCTTGTACCTCTCATCGTGCTTCTGCTTCACCTATGCCATGCTAACTGGTGCTGCCATGCTGACGAAACACTGACGTATAGCTCTTGGGGTAGAAACTTTGCCAGTTACTTTCATAGCCCTGTTTCCCTTCTGTTCATGTTTAACATGTTTGATTAACTTGAATGTGTTATTTAAAGTGGTAACTTTAGCTCTTCTACTGTAACACAAACTAATTACATAGTTGTTGATACAACTTAGAGCTCAAGTGAGTATGTCACTGGGCTGGGTTTAAGACATGCTAAACAAGTTCTAAGATTTTCAAGTATTTTCTTGAGACTCTAATGTTTTCAATTCAGAGCAGACACGACCTTCGGGGTGTCACTCCCCAAATGCTACCGAGTGACTTATTTTTGAGGCATAGCAAACACCAAGACCTCAGTAGCTGAGCAGGTGGGAGCAGGGTTGGTGGGCAGACTCCTCTTCCCGTGATGACTACTCTTCCTTTCCCACTAAGTATGGAAGCAGCATGATCGACTCCTGTGGGATGCCTCATGGGAGCAGAGTTGTGTATCTGCTTTAAACCAGACTTCACTCTTCTCTCTTGTTCAACTTTTTCATGTTTGACAGTTAAGGATGGATGTGGTAAAATGAGTGCAGTTTTATATATTATGTTTATAGACAAAAACTCGTACCGAAGAATCTATGTGGTTAACACAGCTTGGGACAACTTCCAGGGCTTCCAGGGACAAGCACACCCTTCCCTCAATACACTGAGGAATGACTCTCCACTGTAACTGCTCCTCTGTTTGTTAAACTTATTAATTGCATCTGATACTCGGTCTGCGTCAGCGGTCATTACTCATTAACCTCTCTGCCGAAACCAGTGTGTCAACTTGAGGTTTTACTATGACACTAAATGATTCCACTGGATCTGTGCAAGAGATCATGGGATGGACTCTGGTTGGGTTGACTATTACCCACCATTCCTTCAACAGAGTGAGCAGTAGGGGGAAAAGAGGGAAAAGTGAGGAAGGAATATTTGGAAAACACAGAGGAAGCAAGCATTAGAACTACTCTTCCTACAGATTTGTCAGTTATACCTCATATAAGCTGAGGAGTCAAAAAAAAAAAAGAATTACTTTGACTCCAGTAACCCCTCAAAGACTTTTTTGGTCATCTGGCGTCTGCCGACATGCTCCAACTTCAAGGGAATAAAATTGTTGATATTATTTCTGAGGAAAGTATGAGGATGTGAGGCGTCTACGTTTATCTTCTGCTACTATTACAAAATCCTGTATTTTTTATCGAACTGATCTCATTAGGGGAAGAACAGAAGCTCCTGGTGAGTGGATAAAATTCAAGACAATACATTTTAATACTCTTTCTGAGATGAGGACACCTCAGTGACAAAGCCCAGGGTCAGAGGAGGGGTAGCAGGGGCTGTCTGGATTGGCCAGAGGCAACAAGGAAATGGTGTAGATGCCACAAGTATGGAGGACAAGCATTATGAAGGTACCCAATCAAGTATAATGGACAGAGATGAACTATTGAACCATGATCAACAGAGTTACCCTGCCTGTGGGGAGGAATATCAGAGGGAGAACCACTTTGCTTTTTTTGTTTGTTTTTTTAAAAATAACTTTTTTGGAGTATAATTGCTTTACAATGTTGTGTTAGTTTCTGCTGTATAACAAAGTGAATCAGCTATCCGTATATTTATATCCCCCTATCCCCTCCCTCCTGCGTCTCCCTCCCACCCTCCCTATCCCACCCCTCTAGGTGGTCACTCAGCACCGAGCTGATCTCCCTGTGCTATGCGGCTGCTTCCCACTAGCCATCCATTTTGCATTTGGTAGTGTGTATATGTCAGTGCTACTCCACTTTAGACTGCTCTGCTATTCACTAGACTGTAAGAGTGTCAGAAAGGTAATTCAAAGCCAAAGTGGTCTCCTCGTTGAATTCATATCCATTCATTGTTTTATCTGCACGATTAGAGAAGGATCCACACAGGGTTCCCAATACTGGCTCTGAGATAGGTAAGAAGAACATTCACACCCAGGATGGGTGCTGTGACAAAGCAAGCTCTTAGCCAAGAAAGCCAAGTGGACATCTAATTGTAATCCCTGAATTACTCTTCTCTGTGGCATGTTGGGACTTGTGATGTTGGTAAGCTCCCCAGATGGTTCCAGGGCTTTACTCTCTGTGTGTCAAATGGGGCAAAAGCTTAAGCTTTCGCTGAAGGTTTAATAAATAGTCCTGAGATTAAAGTAGTGCCCAGGAGGCCTGAAGGTACTAGCAAATCGCACTGGCTTAATCAAGTTATAGGTTTCTCTTTCTTTATAATTAGGCTAAGATAGACACAGAAAGAGAGAGAGACTGACAGACTCATAGAGAGAAGAGAGAGAAAATCAAGTGGTTAAGAGTAGGGGATCTCGTATCCGGCTGCTAGCATGAGAACTGCAGCTCCCCCGCTTCCCTGCATGGAGGCTTGTGCAAGAAACCTAAACTCCCCAGGCTAGGTTCCCTTATCTGCAAGATGAAGATGATAGAATCTACTTCACTGTGCTGTTGAGAGTGTTAAATGAGAGAACACATAAGCAGTGTTTAAAAGAGCATCATGCAAACGGTGAGCGCTCAGTGAAAGTTAATTGTTATATATATTTAAATATCTTTATTGGATAAAAGGCAGTACCACCCTGCATTTCTCTATTCATGCTCTTTGGGGCAAGTAAGCCTCTTCCAGTACAGAGGCTCTCCCAGAGAGTCCTATATTGATTCAACTCTGAGGCCTTCTCTCTTTCCTGAGATTGAAATCAGTGCCTCCAGTGATACAAAGTCAAGAGTCTCCTGGTATGGTGTTCATGGTTCTCCAAGTGTCACCAGCCCCCTTAACTTTAAGAGAGAATTCATGGAACTATGTCTTAATCACCACCTTAGGTTCTTTTGTACATTTATATTTGTATTAAACTGTTAAATATTTCTTCTTAATTCTCCAATCATTTATATATTTTTCTTACGATTTCATTTCAAAATAGTGTAGATTTAGCCATGACAATTTGCCTTTTGGGTTCCAGCCTCTGAGAATCTAAACTTCAGCCCTCTCTGGGGCTGAATATCTCTTTTAAGTATTGCCCATGCTTTCACCTTTTAATGTACTCTTGGACTTGAAATGTTATAATTTATAAGTAGATGACATGTTAGGAAAAATAACCAGATTACCCTGAACAATTTATAGACCTAGGGCTATAATAACTCTAGGGATGGCATTTTTGTCTTGAAGCAACTCAGAAAATGAGATGCGGGTTTATTTTTGAGAACTTCTGAAGAGGGAGATGTCTAAGTTTCCACTCGTGCTAAGTTCACAGTGGTTTAAAGACCATCTGACAATGATTCCTGGAGGAATGAGAAAAACGCTGAGCCTCAGACACTAGTGTGGTCACAGGTACCTCCAAACCTGACTCCCCCACTGCTACTGCAGCTGGGAGGTGGAGGACAGGATGGGGGTGGGGCGAGGCTGTCACACGGGCATAAGGGTGAATTTGAGCGAAAAGCACTTGTAAAACAGCAGGTGCAAGGGAGCACTTTAATCTCCCTTTTCTTCCTGAAAGCAGGACACGTAAAAGATGCTGTCCCCATACCAGGAGAAAAGAAACGTTATCGCTGGAGATTGGAGTCAAGGCCAAGAGACATCTGTACAGAGGTTGTTAAAATAACTTTATCTTTCTTTAGTCTCCCCATAGATTTTAGTTACTTTCCCACAATCGCCTTGCTTTGTTCAACCTAGTTTTAAACACCAAGGCCTTGCCATTTCTTTGGGTCTTCGTTTTCCTCTGGGGGCTCTCATGGATGTGTGAAAACCTGCATGCTTTGTTCTTGTTGATCTATCTTATGTCAATTTCATTCTCAGGCTGGGCCAGAGAGGCTGAGAAAGTAGAGATCAAGTCTGGCTTCCCCTACAGTATATCCCAACTAACTATATATGCCATATTTTAAAATTAGACACGCTTACTAAAATCACACAGGAGTAGAGATACCTTAACTTTGTTTTAGTCCTTTTTAGTCTATCAAAAGTGCTTTTACATGTTTTACTGCTTAGGAATCTCACAATAACCTTTGACAAATAGCAACTCTGGGAAACTATCTATACTTTTTTAAAAATAGTACTGCAGAAATATAAAGTCACAATTTAAGATAATAGGAATAAACTTAGACTTTGAACTTCTGATATTATACAACAGAAAATTCCATAGAACCAGTAAAAAAAAAAAAAAAGTAAACCAAGTTTCAATTTCAAACCTGAGTTGATAATAAATACACTTTGAAGAGTTACTTTTGTGGTCCCAATTACCAGTAAGAAATCATTATTAACACGATAATTGTCCTTACCTGCTAAAGAGGACATATTAATAATGACGCCACCTTCACCTCCATTTTGCTTGCTCATGTAATCCAAACCCAGGTAGGTTCCACTGATGACAGAAACCTAGTCCAGGGGCAGAAATGGGAAAAGCAACAGAGCTATTATACTCTGTTAAAGAGTATAGCTCTGATAAAGAGCTATTATACTTTATCATACTTTATCATATGGTCACACACCAAAGGTTTTATTGCTATCCCAGACACCGAGGGAGACTCCTGCACATGTTATCAGTGAAAGGTTTTGAAGTGGCTGTGTTTTTTAAATGCATTGACTGGATTCTCTTTTATTTGCCTAAACTTGTAGAGCTCATCACAGCTCTGCAAAACTTCACTTAGTTGCCTGATCTGAGATTTTATGATAAAGGTTATATTCCAAGTGTCTTGTTACTTTCACTAATCCTCAGCATCTTCAAGAATTCTATATATTCTTTTTCTTTTCTAAATACTGGATACAAAATGTATTCACCCTTCTTAGCACATGGTTCTCTTGCCCAACTATTCCACATCCATCTGCTCTGTTTCATTCTCTTGGATCTTGGAATATGTAATAGTGGATACCCTTGATTTCCTACACAGTTTTCATTTCCTTCTTCTATTTTGCATTTGTATCTCCTTCTTCTGCATGTAATACAGAGGAAGGTGATCTCCCCTGTTTTAGTGCAGACAGTGATTAATCTATTTCAATCACAGAAATCCCATTCCCCTTGCCCGTGACTGGTTTAGGAGCCAAATGTGACCATTTCTGGCGAGACCTGAGAAGCAGTCCTCTGGAGGTGGGGTCTGGGTTGGGGAGGGTGATGGAAGAGGACTCTGCGGAGAAAATTGTCATCGCTCTTAAGAAAACCAGGAAGAAATGATTGCGTTATTTCTCATTGCTTCCTACGGGGGCGATGGCTGGAATGAGGTTATATTGATAGCATGTTTAAGAGGAAACCACCATGATGGCTGGCAGATGGGAATGAGATCTGGGAGCTGTGGCGTCAAGCCATCCTGAACTCTGTGTCGTATGAGATCACATAGCTGTTGTACCCAGTCTGAGCAAGGGATTTCTGTTCCTTGGACATACGGTCTTCAGTAACGAAATCACTTAATTTTGTTCATCACGCCTGCAGCTGTCCTTTTGAAAGCTTACTCTGCTTTGCTACTCACATCCATGTATAGGCACCTTTTCGGTTTTATCCTAACATTTAAAAATTAACCACTGTCGGGCTTCCCTGCTGGCGCAGTGGTTGAGAGTCCACCTGCCAATGCAGGGGACGCGGATTCGTGCCCCGGTCCGGGAGGATCCCACATGCCGCGGAGCAGCTGGGCCCGTGAGCCATGGCCGCTGAGCCTGCGCGTCCGGAGCCTGTGCTCCGCGATGGGAGCGGCCACAACAGTGAGAGGCCCGCGTACCACAAAAGAAAAAAAAAAAGAATTAACCACTGTCAAAATCAACTTGTGACATGGAACATATTTGAAACCTTACATTCCCTTTTAGGTTTAAGAACTCCTCGCCCTTCCAACTCAGACTTTTGAAAGGTGAAAATTTGCTTTCCATATCTTCATTCCTACGTCTCTCATGCTTTACAGCACTGCAAAGAAAATGATACAACAGATAATGAGGTAACGAGTCTGAACCTGAGGTTATATATTGGTGGTTTTTTTTTTTTTTTTTTTTTTTTTTTTTCGGTACGCGGGCTTCTCACTGTTGTGGCCTCTCCCGTTGCGGCGCACAGGCTCCGAACGCGCAGGCCCAGCGGCCATGGCTCACGGGCCCAGCCGCTCCGCGGCATGTGGGATCTTCCCGGACCGGGGCACGAACCCGTGTCCCCTGCTTCGGCAGGCGGACTCTCAACCACTTGCGCCACCAGGGAAGCCCCCTTTTGGAGTTTTTTGACGAGGATCCAGAGTTGCCTCTCTACCTAACGGTAGCTCTAGCACACAAACCAGTAAGCTGAAGAGTCTATTCACTGAAGCCATGCATCAGTTTGGTATTAGGTAGGCTTAGGGAGAATGAGTGAAACCTGCACGTGATTCCCTTTACAAAGGAAAAACAAAACATTAATGGTTCATAGAAGAAGGAAAAGAATGTAGATGGCTGAAATTACTCAAGTCAGTTAGATTCTGTGTGTTTCTGCCCAAGTCTCCAGCATGTCTGAACAGAATTTCTGTTTATGTGTACTGGCGCTACGCTTTTATTCTCAGGTATTTACAGCTTTGCTGACACCTGCTTTTGTGTTTTCAACATCTACAAGATGCAGCCAGATAGAAAATTGGGGAATGTTTTTAATGTTTTTTTAAAGCCAGATCTATTTCCTGCTTTTTGATGGAGAAGGAGGCAAAGGATCATCTTGTCATCCATTATCAGGTTAAGAACTGAGTAACTTTTCAAACGAAAGGCTTCTTAGGATAAACCAGCAAGACAAAGCCTAAGGTTCTAGCTGTACATATAAGAAAGTTTCACCTCTTTTCCTTTACCTTGACAACCTCTTCCATATCCCAGATCATAAATCAATGGAATTGTGAGAAAAACATAGAATAAAAATGTTTCCTAAATATATGTGTGGCCTTTTGGCAATGTTT
This sequence comes from Mesoplodon mirus, assembly GCF_964341445.2. NCBI lineage: Eukaryota > Metazoa > Chordata > Mammalia > Artiodactyla > Ziphiidae > Mesoplodon > Mesoplodon mirus. The sequence continues at coordinate 226,412,643 of NC_138976.1, read as the reverse complement.
ATACATTGTATAGATTGGGCCATTGTAATATCAAGCACCCAGGGAAAAAAAGAAAACAAAAGTTACAGATATTTTCTCGCTACAGATACAAAAAAAGCTGGAATCTATAGTATTATTTTCGTCCATTTTGTAAAGGTAGTTAAAATTTTGTATTTGACTCTCAAACAAAAAAAGAGGAAAATCCAATGTCTACTTTTACTTAGTGAGGATAAATGAAAATTCAATTATTGACAAAGTGATATAATTAACACATGCTTACTCAACATTTTTAGTTATGAAGAGACAATTTTTATATGTAATACTGAAATTGTATAGTATTCCAAATGTTAACATACTTTTTTTTTTAAACAAGTTAAAGCATTCTATAACTTAAAACCACTCTCATAAATTCCCCTATCCTGGAAATAATTCTCTAGTAATACAGATAAATGGATAAATGAACTTGTTTAACTCCTCTTATTAGGCATAATGGCTTCCTATTATACACACATATATGTATATATGCTTCTATAACATTTGTGTGTGTGTGTGTGTGTGTGTGTGTATGTATTCACTACGGAATTTTCCTAATCTGTCATTTCCTTTATTTAATTTCCCTCCAGTCTGCAGTTGCTTTTAGTTTATTTATGGTTCTAGTGCTACACTGTAATTAAAGCAATTTTTTAAAAGATTCTGTCATCTAAATCATGAAACTCTGCCTTTCAGGTTTCTTGTTTTTTCTCCAGCCAGTTCTCAAGGGATACTAATATAGATGATCATTTTTTTCCTGAAAACTTTTCTCATCTTTTATTCTTCCATGTTCAATCTTTTAAAATTTCTGCTGATTTAGGGGGTAGATATGATTGTCTTCCCCCTTGCAGAAGGTACTTATAAAATTTAGCAAGATTTCCCTAACTATAACATTTCAATGGGATCTTTAGATATGGCAGAGTAGCAATAACAGAAAGTAGTTACTAATTTAAGGTGTAATCAACACCCTTGGGAGCCGAGAAAACAGGAGTACACTTGATGACACGGTTTCTATCCATTTCCTCAACTCTTCATTAGAGACAGTATAGAGCAGAGGGACCACCTCGTTTAGAAATGAGATAGTGCGAATGAAGAAACTGTAGGTTTTTAGTCTCTGGACAAGAACTGCAATTTACTGAGTGATTGCTATGTAGTAGCACTGTGCTGGATGCTTCATACAAATTATGGTTTATTGACACTTAACCAACCTTAGAGGTAAGAGGATTACCTTCAACCTTTCACAAACTGGGAAATTCAAGATCAGAGACATGAAATAAAAGTTCATGAATTTTAAATTCAGGTCTGAAACAAATCTTTTTTAAAATCCCCAACAATAGCCATCTATTTTGTTTAATTTTTATTTGAATATACTAAAGGAAGTCAATATAAGTTAGTCATATGTCCAAATTAGGTTGTAAGTCCCATCTGAGTGGGAATGAATTATTTAGGTTTATTAAAGCTTCAAAAAGTAAAATAAATACATTACCAAATGGCCTTATCAATATTCAGAGTTAAGTCTACCTCAGCCCAATGGCCAGACCAAACTTTGAGAGTTATACAAAGACTCATTCTTTCCTGAACATTCCCTGTGAGCCTGAGCAGCTATAAATAAGGCAGCTGTGTCTGGTTTCAGAGTGAGGAAGCACAGAGGAGCCTAATGGAAACAAAAGACTGGGAAGAGGTTTACTGTATCTCTCGTGTGGGAAGAGCGGTGAAAGCTGGTGGCAGAAGAATAAAGAAAGGGCAAATTTGCTAAGGAGTAAAAGTGGAAGGACATATATACTGTTCGTCGTACACTGTTTGCAACACGGATGTGTTAGGAAACCATCCAAACATTGTACTGAAACACAAAAATGAATATCCACGTATGCAAAATATCATAGAATAGCAGTTTATTTTTCTAATACACTTTAATTGAACATCTATGTATGCAAAACAATTTTCTGCCTTCAAAGAACTTACAGTAGACTAGCATAAGTTATACATGTATAGAAATAGTTCTAATAAAATTTAAAAACTGAAATACCTTATAAGGATGGTATAAATTATGTTGTATAAAATTTCAGAAGAGGAAAAGATACATGGTAAGGTCCTTTAAGCCGTTACTCTCTGACATGGACAAGAACATGGAAAAACATGCAAAAGGCCACACAGGGAATTGTACAAGGAGGTAAATTACATCCAGAGCAGAGTTGAAAAAAATTATTATACAAACCACACACAAATATTTGCATTATACTGAGATAATCAAGTTATAAGGATAATGATTGGTCAGACTTTTATCTACTTTTGCAATGGGCGTTGTAAGTAGGAGGGGAAGTAACTTGTTTTTAAGTTATATATGGGTAACAAAGGTTATAGCTTGTTCTTTTTATGTAATATTAAATAAATGTCATCAGTCCCTGGAGTTAAGCTAAGGAGTGGCCTTTGTCAGCAGAGTTCAAAGGAAAATAAAGGCCAGCTCCAGGAGAGTGAGTTGTAACCAAACAGGGCAAATAAAATTCCCGTCTTGCAGAATTTTCTATTTGCAAGTAATGCAGGAACTTTCCATTGGAGCAGGTGTTTATTCACCTGTATATTTATTATATTAAAGCAAACATGCCCTCTCTGCTGGATGAAGATAGATACTTCGAATCCTATTACCTCTGAGACAATCTCTTCACTATTTTCATGTTTCATTATATTAACTCTAATCATTGCACATGTTTTCTGACAGCTGATTTCTCAGAAGAAAGGCACGGTAGGTGCCCATTATGAATGCACTGAATATAGGAACTTTATAGCCTAGGGACCTCTATCTATAAAATATCTGTAGTTTTACTGATGAAACTACAAATAGTAGTGATGTTCTAGGGAGAGAGCTGCTGTGTTATTTGTGCTTTTTCATTAGCATAGCTTGATTCAAAAAAAGTCTTGTCACGTTATGTGGTTTTGGAGAGGGGCATAAGTTTATAAAAACATGTTTTTAAAAATTCCTGCAGTTTCCAATTGATTGCATATTCCAAAAAAAATATTTTATATCTGACAACCAAAGGATTTAATGAAGTATGGTTCATAATAAGTCAGGGATAACCACCAAAGATTGTGTATAAAATGTATGGTTTTCTTACCAGCTGAAGAAAATAAAGTGATCCAATGGAATTTAAGACAAGAATGGAAAAAGAACATAAACAGAAAGAAAATTTAGTGAACATAAAGTATGAACTAAAGTGGAAGGAATAAGTCCTAATAGAAGAGTAAAAATAAATATGAGTGGCTTAAATTCACAAATTTAAAAAGCATTTGTTTCTAGATGTGATTTGAAAACTAAGATCTCACATTATACTGTTAGCAAGAGACAAAATTCACATAAAAGGTTACTTTCATTTTCAAAATAAAGAAATAGAAAAAGATATGCCTAGGTAAATGTGAATCAAAAGAAAACATAGGGTACCAATATTATTTCTGGAAATATAAAACAAATCAAAAATCACAGGTTGCAAATGGGGCTACCACTTTAAAAAATCAAAGATCAGTAAATTATAATCACCAGCCATTTATGCAGAATTCACACTGACAGAATGACTGAAAGAGGTAGGCAAGTTGACATTTGTCATTTGAGATATGACTACATGCTATTCAGAAACAGACAGATCAAGGAGATAGAAGTAAGCAAAGGAATAGCTGACAGCCAAACCGAATAGAAATATTTTAAGAAAAGAAAATTATAAGCTCTTATCATTTATAACAGAGAGACACAAATATTAAATTAAATTAGGTATTAACTGAGCAAATTCAATGGTGTCTTAGATATGGATATACCATGATAAAGTAAGATTTAGCCAAGAGATGTAAGTATGGTTCACAGTATGAAAATGTTTCATTTTATTTCACTACATTATTAGCCTAAAGTAGAAGAAAATCATAGAATTATCTCAACTCAGGAACAGCAGTTGTCATGTCTCTAAACATACACACACATACACACACACACACACACACACACCAGAAGATTTTGAGGGACACTTGACAAATAGGTTTTAAAGTTATTTTGAACTATAATGATATCCAGGAACACTTCAGACAAATTTTAGAAAGAACTGGAAGGAGAGTGTTTGTACTTTAAAATAGTACCTTTTGTTCTGGGTCAAAGGATTTTAGGCATCTGTCAAGCTTGTGCCTTATCAAAGTGGTACTCACAGATTCAGCTTTCTTGTGAGGGTAATTCTCATTACTCCTATCAGGTTATTACAGTTAAGTCATTACTCATGAGAATGTCATTTCAAGTCAAACATTTATTGACTAAGCACGATCTTCAAGATATTGTGTTGATTACTGAGAGAAGAACAAAGAAAAACATCACATGGTTCCTGTTTTTAAGGAGTTGGATGTGGTGAAGTAGGGAGCACTCCCTGTGCATTTATACACACACAGCTGCCCCTCTGTACTTTACATGTGCCTGCTTTGCAAGACTAGTAAGAAAGACCTTACCGAACACTGGGTGACCCCATGCCCCGCCCAGCTCTGACATTTGGCTTTAGCTAAAGTTTGTTACTAAACCCCAATATCTTATGTCAAGTCTGTTTATAAAATAAGATAATCAGCAAGCTTATGATACAACGAATAAAACAAATTTTATTTCCTTATTCTACATGTTTACAATTCAAGGAAGAGCTAAATAATCATCGAACATTATGGGAATTACACACACGCATGCACACACACACGCATGCACACACACACCGGCATTCAAGATAAAAATCTTAATAATTACAGAGTCCAACGGTCACTTTAGCCTTGTTTTCTGTTATAGTCCTGGAATTAAGATTTAGTTTTTAAGTACATAAGTTAAGCCAGGGGTTGGAAATTTTTTTTTCTATAAAGAGTCAGATGGTAAACATTTCAGGCATTGCACATCATAGGGCCTCTGTCACAATTATTCGATTCTACCACGGTAGCATGAAAGTAGCCAGAGACAACATGTAAATAAACGACCTTGGCTGTGTTCCAGTGAAACTTTATAGACACTGAAATTTGAATTTTGTATATTCATATATTTCTTTTTTTTCTTCTTTTTCTTATTTTTTCAACTGTTAAAACATGTAAAGCCCATTTTTAGCTTGCAGGTCACAAAAACAGGTGGCAGGCTCATTTGGCCTGAGGGCCATAGTTTGCCAACTCCTAAGTTATACAGTAAAAGATGTTTTTTTCTCATATTTCCTTTTAATATTTTAAGACAGATTTATTTTCATAATTGAAAACCTCAAATGTCTTCCTATTTGTAAAAGGAAATGCTTTTTTCCCCAGCTTTTTATAACTTGCCTTTTTCTACATTGTAGGTCACTGTATTGTTTCCATGAAAAAAAACCCTTTTTTCCTTTTAAAACATTTTATTAAGTAATTGTAGACCATGAACATGGCTAAGACAGCTTACCAAATTAATTTGCAGAGTTTTTTCCCAGTTTTTCTCATTATTCACTCCAGCATTATTCACCAAAATGTCCAGTTTTCCAAAGTGGTCTACAACTTTCCTAAAAGTATCTAATAAAACAAAAAGAAAAAAGACATCATAGATACATTCTTATTTTTGCACAGACACATTTATCACAGTCTATGCCCTGAAATGAGGTTTTAATTCATCCACGCTTCTCGTGAAAGTTATACCCTTAGACTGTGACTTCCTGCCTTGCTTCTCAAGTGTGGTTTGTGAGTCAGCAGCATCACTCAGTATTACCTGGGAACCTGCTAGAAATGCAGAAACTGTGGCCACCACAGACCTACGGAATCGGAATCTTAACCTTAATAAGATCCGCAGATGATTTGTATGCACGTTAAAGTTCTGTAAGCAGTAGTAACTCAGTGGTGTAAACTTTAGAGAACTGAGCATACTATGCTGAGAGCTCTTAGAAGTCAGTCTGGGCAGCCAGCATCTCTGTCCCTAGGAAGTTACTGAAGCTCTGTGGCTTAGACTATGACAAGCATCCCTTTAAAAATAAGCCATATTTTCTTCATAAAGTGTCATATTAAAACAGTTATGTATCCAGATCCATTATGATCATTTCAGTGCATTTGGATATCCTAGTAAGTCTATGTTTCATTCAGATGATTTTATTTGATTATTGTAACTTCGATGTTTGCCTTTTCTTTTTCTATTTTGACAGCTTTGTATTGCAAGTTTGTATAACAACCATGTTCAACTAAGGTCAAGTCTGCATAGATTCTGAGGTTTGAAGGTCCCTCATTACGTTGTCCAACCACATTTCCAGCCCTTGCAAACCCTCCTTGACCAGTTAAAATTAGGCTTTACCCCTTGGTATTGAGAAACATTATTTCTCAAAGTAGCGTTTTACATAGTTCTATTGTTTCCCTGGGCCTTTTACCACTGGTTCTAGTTCTATCACTTGAAACTATAGATAACAATTGTGGTTATTCTTCCAAACGATAGAAATGCGTTCTTGGGTCTTGGGTCCAACATATGAGTTCCTTGAAAAAAATAGAGCTGCACAAACTTTATATTGATTGAAATAAAAGTAAAGAATTATTAACAACCACCAGACATATTGAAGACGGCATGGACTAATTTGTGAAATGGATAAATTACTATGCAAGTTAACTGCCAAAAATGTTGCCAAGACTTTCTAATATGTGCCCCTTACAGTACCTTTTACTGTACTGGAATGGAAAACAACAAAATATATAAAAACTGTTCACTTTTTCAAAGAATCTTTAAAATGATTCTTAAGATCTCAAATTGATTCCAGAAGAGGTCCTCCCGTAGAAAAGATCTAAGGAATATTATTATTGTTAATTTTTGCATTTCATCTTAAATATATTCTACTCTTCAGAAATCCACATCCACCTTACAGGAAATTAGGTTGTCAAATATGGACGTCTAATTGCGTCTTTACTTTTCTTTCCTCTTTTGGTGTCCACTGTATTCCTTATACTCTGCCCTTACCGATGTATAACACACGAAATTATACAGCGGTGTATTCTTCTTTATAACACACCACTGAATTTTGGGCTCAAGCAACTTACAATCTGTTGATAACTCTTGCTGACATTTATATGCTGTGGTACTCTTTGTAATTTGCCTGAACTCTTCAGGTTGCATTTTTCATCTGTAAGTCATCTCCAAGAACTTTTTCACCTCTGTATTTTTATGATTTCAATGAAGTCTCTTTGGCCACATGTCTAAGCAGTTTTAAAAGTTGTAGGCAGCATTAAATCCTGACACTGGAAGAGCCAATGCCATGTTTTCCTAAACTGCAAATAGACGCTGATGTCCAGACAGCATGTGGATTTCTCACGACCAACATGGCTTCTGCTGGTCACTCATCCTGTGTCTGGTTTCCTCCTTCACAACCACTTATCCTTAAGGAATGTGTTTACAGTCAAGGTACTAATTTTAAATACTGGGAAGCAAAACAATTAAGGTTAAATGTCACATGTGAAACTACATAAATCCAGACAGAAATAGCTTTCAGATGATCTATAGGGAATCTGTTCCCTATTCCATCAGCACGGCTGTTGGGATGTGACATGACTTTATCCCTGATGAAAACTATCCTGTGCAATCAGCAAAACTTTATCCTCCAGCAGCTAGCACTATGTTTACAGGTCTCTTCTACTCATGCTTGTAATCCATGTTATAGGTCTTTATAACATTTTCAGATTTTAATTATATAATTTCCTTTCAAACAATTTCCCTGAACAGCAGTTGCTTTCCTTCTAACATAGAGCTCCATTTTCACTCTCTCACAGAACAGCCCAACGTTTTCGAAAAAACACACATCCACGTTAAGAACAGAAGTACCAGAGTGACTTTTATGAAGATACTTTTGGTCCCTTGACTAAAGGCGTGCCTAATAATTGACTTAGTCTTTCAAAAAAACTTTGTGAAATACAAATATTTTATTTTCCCATTTTTCCCCAGAAAAATATGTATGTTTTTCATATAGATCTATTGGGTTTCTATATGACCAAATCTGTTAATTGTCTACACCAATTCGGTCCCTGATATTTCACAACTAGATTGGTCTATTTTAAGTGAGTAGACGGAAACAGGAAAGCATTGAGGAAAGTCTGGTAGAAGCTTTTCTTCTGCAATTCTAAGACTACAGTACAGCTATTATTGTTTTTAAAGTATCATTTCATAGGGAAAACACCAGAGAGAGCATGTGGTTAAAAGCATCCAGCACGTCTGTGATGACAACCCTTGACCTTTCACTCTAGTATGTTCCAAAGAGAAACACTGCCACATTTGATTGTCATTGGGCTCTGTGTCTTCCAGCTTTCTGGGAGAAGTTGTTTGCCATACTCGCCTAGCCTACTTTGTCTTTCCCAGTTCCATCTGCAAGTTCAATCATTTAATAATTACTGTAGCAGCACCGTCTTGGAATACACCAAGGAATCTTGATTACATTATGTGCGGCCAAATCACTAAAATAAAAGGATTTCTCAAGCATGCTTGTCTTTTCTTCCCCCTTAGCTTTTAGGGCTCCTGGGACGTCAGAGGAAACGTAACAGTCCCAGCTATCACTTGCAGCTCAGAGGTACCTGCTCTTCAGGAGATAGTCGGCCGCCCGCCCCAGGCTGGATCTCTGGCCGGGGGTTGCCTTCATGTTGCTGCTTACTCAAGGCGCGCTCCGCGTGGATGGATGGATTCCCCGCCCTTACCTCTTAGCTGTTCCTGATCGGCCACATCGCACTGGATGAAGAGAGTCTTCTGAGGTTCAAACTGCTCATCCAGGGCAGCTTTACACTTTAAACCTGCTTCATGATTCCAATCGACAAGCGCTACCTACAGACAAGAGGAGAGAAATCGAGATCCTGCGCGGCTCTTGAAATAGACCAACAATAAAGAGACCCCAGGACGCTCCTCTTTTGGACCTGAGATGGGGCAGTTTATACAGTTCGGGGTCCCTCCCGGAGCGTTCGAGGTCCGCTCGAGCGCGCCAGCCTGGGCAGCTCTGGAGACTGCACGGCGGGCACCGGGAGCTCAGCCTCGGTCGCTGCCCCCAGCCCCCGGGGGCCCCGGCTGGGGGGCGGGTCTCGGGTGGGCCGGCGAGGTTCGCGCCGTGCGCCCTGCCTCGCTTACCTTGGCGCCCTTGAGCAGCAGCGCCTCGGCGAAGGCTCGGCCGATGCCCTGGGCCGCTCCGGTCACCAGCGCCACTTTGCCGTTCACGTGCATGTCGCCTCCTGCGCGCGGTGGGCGAGCTCGGCGTCTCCGCGTGGCCGCGGCTTTTAAGGACCCTGCGCGCGCGCGTGTGCTGCCCGGCCGCGCTCTCCTGCCAGTGGGCGGGGATGAAGCTGTCAAGCAGCGCCGGGCACCCACGATTGTGTCACCTGCCCCTGAGCGCTCCGGCTCCGCGATCTTTGCCTTCCTGACTCGCAGCCAAGCCCAGATCAGAGCCTCCCCCTCTGCCTGTGGCTGCCTGGCTGGCGGTGGGAGGCACCAAGCAGAAAGGGTACTCCCCAACAAGTGTTCCCTTCAGTGCTCTGAAGACCACCCCGCAAAAGAAGGGTGGAGGAGAGGCTTGAGAGCCTGGATTCCTCCTCTGCGCCCAGGTCCTCCCCTCTCCTCCCCCATCCCCCCCCCAAAGAAAAATAAAACCGAGGGAAAAAACACCCCACAAACAAACCCAGTAAAGCACAATTTTAGGGATGTTGCTTTTTTGTCTAAGTTTTTGTCTGAATTCCCATCTCCTGGACATTGGGGTGGGGATGGAGGGAGCAGAGGTCACGAACACCGTTGTGGGTTTTTTGTTTTTCTTTTTCTTTCTTAATTGTGTTTTGGACAAACCTGTATAGATATTGGAGATGAAAGGTGCACTGTGCTCGGAACAGAAACCCCTGGATCCTATCATTCCAAGGCTGGAACTCTTGAGTCTTGGAAATAGGAGTCTTATTGGCACTTAGGTTTCAGATCAGTATCAATCCTGGGTCATCCTGAGAGTGCCCGGCAAGAATTGTCGTCACTGACCACACAGGACTCCCAGACGCGCTGTCAGCCTGGTGAAGTGCTGGTTCAATGGTATGCTTGCTGGTTGAGTCATACTAGCTCTGGAGGCTCTGAGCTAAGTATAGGACAGAGGTTCCTGGTCCTCCAGGAACTTGAGCTTGAGCTGTGAACTGAGGTGCATTCCGCTGGGAATATTCAGCTGACCTAGTCTGTCTGTCTGTCTCTCTCTCTCACCTGCAGGCTTCAATTCTAATTCTGTAAGCTTAATACCTGCTTGGCATTTATTTTCATGATCAAAGAAATTTAAGCACCTGGGGAGGTGGGGGTCAGGCAGAAAGCTTACACAGCAGAATGAATTCTTTGTATACGGCAGACGAGGTGACTGGCAGGGCAGGAGTGTTTGGGGAGGTTGTGTGAAACATATGTTGTCAGTAAATCACTGAAACAGAAGTCTTCACGTTGAAAGAGAACAGCAGAGGATTTAAACAAACATAGGAAACAAAAGAAAACCCAACATCTCTAGGGGCACGCACAGAACATAGAAGGAGAAAAGGAACTGTTTTTCTTTGTCAAGAGAGAACACCTTAAGAGCCAGAGAAGGAGCCTCTGGAGTGACCCAGGGACATGTTGGGAAAGCAAAGTGTTGCAGCACATATGGGGAAAAGAGTTTCAAGAATAAAGGAGCTGTTACTAACACAAAGTACTCTGATAAGCGCAGGGAAGGAAGGATGAAGAAATACTTTGAATTTTTCCAGACAGTGATCAACGTCAGTAAATTTAGATGGCACAGAAACCAAATGGCTGAAATTTAAGGAAAAAAATGTCTGATGAGAAGATGAATATTGCAGACGCTGCAGAGGCACCAGACCAACATGATATGGAAAGCAGTAGATTGGACAGCAGTTGGGAAGATTAGTAAGCCAATAAGTTATTCTTTTAAGAAAGGAAGGAGATGGGTTCAGGTTAAAAGGCTGCCAGTCACTGAGAGAAAAACCGGAAACAGGAAGCAGTACGGGGGCGGGTGGGTGAACTGGAAGAGCATCGGCTGTGGATTCACACAAAGCTGGTTTGGATCTTGTCTCTCTGCTCCTGCCCAGCTGTGTGATCTTGGCCAAGTCGCTTCAACTCTGTGCCTCAGATTTCTTGCAACAATGAAATTACGTCTGGCACAAAATAATAACAATATTAGTTCAACTAATTACTGCTGGGTCATTAACAAATAATACACATGAGATGGAGAAAAATGTGAGAAACAGGTTTATTAGCACAAAGGAAGGACTGGAATCTACCCCCAACCCCTTTCCTTCCCATTGGTTTCCATGGCCACTGCCTTCGTTCAGACCCTTATACTTTTTCCTGTGACAACAGCAGCAGCAGTTAGTCTCCTGAATGATTTCCTTGCCCCCAAATTTCTTAGATCCAATTTGGTTTCCACACCCCCCCCCAATAAAAGTTCTAAAACACAGATCTGATCATGTTTAGACATTCTGATGTTTAAAACCCTTAAACTATCTTAACCCCAGGGCATGGCATAGGGGGCATTCCACTCCCCATATCTTTCTTGTAACCCCTCTTTACAGCCTGGGAAGCCACATCAGTTAAAACCTACCCCACTGTCCAGGCTCAGGCCTTTGCCATACAGTATCTGCTCACCTGAGTACCGTCCCCTCCTGCTTTCTTCACCTGTCTTCCCACTGAGCTGGAGAACTCTACAGTGGAAACACTTCTCACTCACATTATCGTAATTATCTTCCTGTCTCTGAGTGTCTTCAAGCTGTGTCCTGAGCACCCAGGGCAGGGTCTGTGCTTAATACATGTTGAATAAAGAAAAGAACAGATAAATATAAGATATGTGTTTGAGAGAAGATGGAAAATGGTGAAAATTCCCATATACTGTGATTACCTTTTTATATAACTTAAAAGTAAGACTGGAAAAAATACGTGGGTATGGCGGTTTGGAAGAAGAATGTTTTGATATTTTATATTAAATGTACATTTTGATTTTAAAATATGTAAAGGACATTATGTATAGTATATTTGAAAACCAAAAAAAAGCACTCTTTACCCAGTAAACAAATTCCCCATTCCTCTGTGGTTTTTTGATAAACATTTCTCATCTTCCATGCTCATAACATTATTTAATTTCATTTACATTAACTCTGTAATTCTATCCTCAATGTCATTTGTGTAATTAAAAACATAATTCTTAGCTAAAACTAGTTTAAGTCTGAAACAAACCATCATTCATATAATTTTGTGAAAGCATTCCTATTTATAGGTTATGTTTTAGTCAGTTTGTTGTACAAAGTTCTCTTAAAATGAAAACAAAAATTAATTAACAGTCAAATTAAAAGGAATTATTTTTATTATTTTTATCCCATCCCTAGAGGCATGAGATAGGGAGGGTGAGAGGGAGACGCAAGAGGGAGGGGATATGGGGATATATGTTTATGTATAGCTGATTCACTTTGTTATACAGCAGAAACTAACACAACATTGTAAAGCGATTATACTCCAATAAAGATGTTTAAAAAAAAAGGGATTATTTTTCCTTTGAAGCAATTGCAGGTGTTTGATATTTACTCAGGGGCAGTCATCCCATAAAGGCTAAAAGCACAGCCTCTGGAATCCAGCTTTACCGCCTACTGGCTGTGTGACCTTGGGCAAGTGACGTAACTTCTCTGAATCTCAGCTTCCTCATCAGGAAAATGAGGATGATGATAGTACCTATTTCATAAAGTTGTTGCGAAGACTATACCGAGTTAAATAAATACTACATATGTAATTGAATTTGTTATTCACTACCAAGCTGTGAGGTGGTTATTATTGTGGTCATTTTACAGATGAGGAAAACAGGTTTGGGGAGGTTAGGGAATTTAGCCAAGGTCACTTATCTAGAAAATAGAAGGAGCTGGCTTTGACTCCAAGTGTGGCTGACTCCTGAGTGGCACTCCTTCTTCTTCTTTTTCTTAAATTAAACTTTTTATTTTTTGAGATAATTGTAGCTGAGCAGTACTTTTCGCCATGATTGAATAGTGATTTCTTTAAGAAACACAAGTTAAAAACAGACTTAAATTCAAATCAGAATTCCTTGATCACATTATATTTCCACACACACACTATTGCTTGTAGCTCAGCCCTGACTTGTTAAGACAGGCCAGTCTCCAATTGATTTTCCTTTGTCCTGTGCCCAGGGGTGAGCACAGACATCCCAAAATGTACCTAGTCACAGGCCCCAGCTTGTGAGGGCCCCAGTCTGTCAGGTGACTGATCTACCTGTGACAGATCAGTCACCTGATAGATAAAAGCTTGTTTAATTTTTAAACGATCACATATAAAGCAACACAGAAATAGGCTTTTTCCTTATTGAAACCAAAAAGCCCTGCTGAAATAAGGCAGTTTCTGCTAACACCAGGGTCAAGGATTCTTGTCTCGGCTTTGCCTCTGCATGCTACAGCGGAGTAGCTGACCGCTTTGGGATATCTACCATGTTCTTGTTCTTCTGCATGTTATCTCCTTGAATCCTTTTTCCAATCCTGCAAAGTAAATATTACTCCCCTCGTTTTACAGATGAAGAAACTGAGGCTGATGGAAGACAAGTAATCTCTCCCAAGGTCAGACTTTGAGATTTAACAACACGCCTGGGTTCAAACCCAAGCCTCCGCTCCTTCCAGCAAACTCAGCTCTTTGACAGATGTGCGTTCAAATGTCGTCCCCGCCTTTGTGCTGATGGTATGATCTTGGGCTGGTTACTCAATGTCTATGGCCCAAAGTGCCCTGGACTGTTAGGTGCAGAGTAAACTGGCATTCTGTGAAGCACCAGTTACAGGACCTGCCACGCATACTTTGACCAATGAATCCTTGTTATTAGGTTCTTCCTTAATGTTCATATTTATTTCTGGATGTAGAGATAAAAGACAGGTAAAAATGGAAAAACAATGCTGATGAGGGTAAACTTTCGGCTCCAGAATACAGGTGAGATATTTCTAACCTTTCATAGCGTACTAGTCTGCTCCAGCTGCCATAACAAAATAGCATAGACTCTGTGGCTTAAACATCAGATATTTATTTCACTCAGCTCTGGAAGCTGGAAGTCTAAGATCAAGGTGTTGGCAGGTTTGGTTTCTTCTGAGGCCTCTCTCCTTGGCTTGCCAAATGTGGGCAAAAAATTTAAATAGGTGGTTGTATTTGAGTTTGTATATCTTTATTGCTAGTGTAGTTGGATATTTTTCATATGTTTATTGGTCACTTTTTTTTTATTCTGTGAATTGTCAGCTCCTTCACCTTATCCATTTCTGATCATAGTTTAAATATTTTTATTTTGTGTGATAGTTACAAAGATTATGAAATTATATTTTAGAAATGCACTCTGAAGAGGTTATGCATTAAGTGACAGGGTGTTTGGAATTGTAAATAAAATAACCCCGTAACGTGGTGGACACCAATGAAACAAGCATGGCCGTGAGATACAGTGAGGACTAAGGCTTCATAGCACATTCCTGGCTATCTGTATGGACGTGTGAATATCCACTCCATGTGAGTATCCTCCAAAAGGTAGGATATGTCCTTGTACCAATAATTTTATGAGTCACAAAGGATGGATTAAAAAGGCCAGAGGAGGGCCTCCCTGGTGGCGCAGTGGTTGAGAGTCCGCCTGCCGATGCAGGGGATACGGGTTCGTGCCCCGGTCTGGGAGGATCCCATATGCCGCGGAGCGGCTGGGCCCGTGAGCCATGGCTGCTGGGCCTGAGCATCCGGAGCCTGTGCTCCGCAATGGGGGAGGCCACAACAGTGAGAGGCCCGCATACCACAAAAAAAAAAAAAAAAAAAAAAAAAAAGGCCAGAGGACACCTTTGGTGTCAAAGGTTTAAGCATGTATCAAAACATCAAATTGTACGTTTAAAATTTGCAGCTTTATTTGTAATAGCCCCAAAATGGAAACAGGCCCAATGTCCATTAACAGCTGAATAGATAAACAAGTACCGGTGTATCCATACAGTGGAATACTACTCAGCAAGAAAGATAATGAACTGTTCACAAAAATAGTGTTTATGATTCTTAAAATAATTATGAAGCATGAAGGAAACCAGGATTTTTTTAAAAAGCAAACGTTATGATTCCAGTCATGTGAAATCCTAGAAAATACAAACTAATTTACTGTCAAAGAAAGTAAATCAGTGGTTTCCCTGAGGGTCAGTGAGGGCAGGGAGAGATTACTAAAGGGCACAGGGTGAATATAAGGGTGATGGAAGTGTTCATTAGAATGGTTACAACGGTTTCATGGGTTTATATGTACATCATACAAATCCAATTGTACACTTTAATTATGTGCAGTCTGTAGCATGTCAGATGTCAGTAGAACTTTTTAAAAAATGGTTCAGTAAAAGTTTGGATCTACTTCTTTTTTTTTTTTTCAGAAACCAGAAGATTTCTCAAGCTTATATTGACCTGACCTTCTGACTCTCCATGCCTTGGGGAGGGTAGCCCCCCTTAGTGGCCGGCAACATTGGTAAGCAGTAAAGATCATTTCTATCTGAGTCGACAAAACTCTGGCTGGATGATAAAAGATTATAGGATTTCCCTTTCTTCTATTTTCATTTTCTTGTCTGTGCAGGAATAGCCTTGAGGTGAACAGTTCATAGGCTACAGGAGTAAACAAACCCTTATTTGCTCTGACAATGACCTCAACTCCAGGAAAAGCCCCAGTATGATATGTACACACTCATCTCTCATAACCGTAGTCATCAAGACATCTGTGGATGCACTTTCAGAAAAGGCACTGTCTCTCTAGTTTGGTACAGTCTCCTCCAGACCCTGTGTGATTCATATCACACACAGTGTCTCTGTACCAATTATGATTTCAGCTTGGCCCCTGTAGTCTTACCACAAGTGACTCTAGCAAACCAAATTCTGGACATCAGGGTGCATGTTCCTTTGTAGTACCTGGGAACAGCTCCCCCTCTATATGCTGGGTGTTATGTGACATCTCTTGGGAAAAAGGGAGTCAATTCGTCCTTCTCCCCAAACCACTAGAGGTTGTCACGACAGCTTTCCCCTCCTCAGGGTGACTTCTGGATCCTCAAAAAACCCTGGCATCCAGGCCACAGAAGAGAACCACAAAGTGCTGTAGTGTTTCCTAGGTGGCATTTGCCAGCAATGCAAAGTAGATCAAAACTGGGAGAAGAAAAAATTCTTTGCAAGTTGCCAGCAATATCCAGACTGGGTCTTTTTTTTTAATTTTTAAATTGTATTTTATTTATTTTTTTATACAGCAGGTTCAGACTGGGTCCTCTTGGCCAAAATGGGGTCAGAGAGGAGGGAACAATGTCCCCCTAAGGTGTAGGTTATGTGTATTAAATGCATTATTGATTTATGATATTTTCAACTTAGGATGGGTTTATCAGGATGTAACAACATCATAGGTCGAGGGAGGTCTTTATATTTAGCCAGTCTTTGACAAAGGAGCAAAGGCAATATAATGGCGTAAAGATAGTCTTTTCACCAAATAGTGCTGGAACAGCTGAAAATCCACATGCAAAAATAATGAACAGTCACAGACCTTCACGGTACCCCTTCACAAAATTAACTCAAAATGGACCACAGACCTAAATATAAAGTAACAAAAATATAAAATTCCTGGAAGATAACATAGGTGCACATCTAGGCTGACCTTGAGTTTGGCAGTGACTTTGTACATCCAACACCAAAGGCATGATCCATGAAAGAAAGAATCGATAAGCTGGACTTCATGAGGCTTTCAAACTTGCACCTCTAGATCTGTGGGCATTCTCCTTCTTGCCTATCAGGCCTCTCTTGCTTTTCCCCATGCCTCATCTTTTCTAGAACCCACAACCCATTAGTGCATTACCTTCTTGCCAGTAACCTTTGCACCATTGTCCGTCTACTGGACCTATAACGGCACAACTATCCAGCTTCTCTATTTTCAAATTCAGGCAGCTAGGGTGCTATGAGGGCAAATCATAAACTCTAACAATGGGAGTGGCTGTCTTTGCTGTCCTCTCTCTCATGCCCGATGGTAATTATATAATTCAAGCGTTCGAATTCTCTTCTAACCCCTTTATCGCTATTCTTTTCCTTTCACTGTCAGGAGGAAACCTTTTACTTTCCCTGAAAGTATAAAATGGAATTTCCTCTATTATTATCAACCTACCTGTGACTTTACTTCCTTTCTCCTTGCATCCAGATCATGCTAGCAAAGTCGCTTTGGTGTAAGTCTAATCTCTCCATCTGTACTTTGAAATCTAACCCTTTCCCTCTTCATGGCAATGCTAATTCACCATTTATCTGCTTTCTTTTCCCCTTATTTTCAGTTCTTCTTTCTCTGCCAGCATCAATGCTATGCGAAAATTTTCCAGTTTCTTTTCTGTTGAATTAGAAAAAAATCTCTTGCTGTCATATTTAGTTAATGTACTTTCATACTGGTACATATTCATTATCTTAAATCCATTACTTTCTATTCATTCTTCAATCCATTAAAAATTATATATATATTTGTTATTGTCTGTCTTCCCTACCTCTGGAATGGGTACACCACAAGGGCAAAGAGTTGGGTCCATTTTGTCTTTGATATATCCCAAACCTGAAAAAGTTCACCTTTCCTTTGAAAGAACTCCATTTCTTGGGACATAATAGGCCCTTAATAAATATTTTCTGAATAAGTGAATGGATGGTGGTTAGTGAGCTGGGCACTGAGAGTGGGCAGCTGAAACAGAACCATCTTAAATTTCCATTAAGATGATGACAGTACCCACACCGCAAGGCCCGAGCACATTTCGTCTTGATCTTGTTTACTTCACTTCCCCACCTAACCCTCTTTATCACTTACCTCTTGAAACATTTTCTTGCCTTGAGTTTCCTGACCTTGCACTCTATGCTTTTTTCTAATTTTTGAGTCTTTTCAGGATTCTTTGCAAGGTCTTCTTCTGTTAACCTGTTGATGTCAACTTCTAAATGTTAACGCCTTCTCTTGTTTTCACATGTTACACAGACTCGCTGGTTATGCACATTCATTTCCTGGTTTCTCAAATCTAAAGCCCAGTTCTTGCATCTGAAATTCCATCTGCATTGATCACTCTCCCCTTCTCACCTCTAACAGGCCCCAGAATCAGGTCCTGCTCCCATGCACCATGCCTTCATCTCCCCACTTCCCCAAGTCAGAGACCATCATCATATCCTTACTATTTCTCCACCTTTTCTTTCCTTTACTAATCATTTTTCTTATCCTGTCTATTTTAACTCTGCAATATCTTTCAGACTGGCATAAAAGCAATAGGTATGTGAACAATTTTTACTCACTAAAAATCTTAAACTTATCCATTACTGTAGAAATAATTGTACTGTATTATAATTGTCTGTTCATTGGTCCCTTTCACTCAGGAAAGTGTAAATTCCTTAATGGTAGGAATGTTCTCTGTTATCTTCTCAGCTTCTCACACCTGGTCTGGAAGTTGTGTAATTTAAAATATTTTTGGAAGGATAAGAGATTCTAGATAAATTATAGTTTTAATTAATTTAATTATTTGAGTATTTTTTAGTTTAATAGTATTGAGCACACAATAGCTGAAAGTATATATTGGGGCAGTCTTTTAAAGATTTATCTTGATGGAGGAAATAATCTCGGCACTATAGATTTGAGTCAAAAATATACTATTTGAATATAATCTATTAGTGTAATAAATTTATTATACAAGTTATAAAAACTTCACATAGAATCCTCAAATAAATACTATGACTAAACATGAAACTCTTCCCTTGTGTGCACATATACTTTATATTTTTATTTTTTATTAATTTTTATTGGAGTATGGTTGCTTTACAATATTGTGTTAGCCTGCACTGTATAGCACAGGGAACTCTACCTAATATACTTTAAACATTAGCAGGCTGCTGACAGATAGAAAAGTAGGTTTAGAAGTAGGGAAGATTCCTTCTAGAAAAATGGTACAGATGAACCAGTTTGCACGGCAGAAATAGAGACACAGATGTAGAGAACAAACGTATGGACACCAAGGGGGGAAAGTGTGGCGGGGATTGGTGGTGGGATGAATTGGAAGATTGGGGTTGACATGTATACATTAATATGTATAAAATAGATGACTAATAAGAACCTGCTGTATTAAAAGAAAAAGAAGAAGAAGAAGTAGGGAAGATTCCCTAAGGAGAGACTTGCTTTGCCAAGTAATGATTCCTGGCAGCGTGTCAGAAATGCAAAGAATCTGAGGCATTCAAACTACAGCTTGGCCAAGTTAATCTTAATATGCTGACATTAGGGTTTTTAAATACACTAAATGGCAGTTGTAACGTTTGAGAAAACTTTAATATGTCTCGGTCACGTGAAGCAAAATCTTGACCCCTAAACATTTTATTTTGCAATACATTTTTAAAGGGAACAGATTCAATTTTTAAAATTAATTAATTAATTATTTGTTTGGGCTGCGTTGGGTCCTTGTTGCTGCGCGCGGGCTTTCTCAAGCTCTGACGAGCAGGGGCTACTCTTCGTTGCGGTGCGGGTCTTCTCATTGCGGTGGCTTCTCTTGTTGCGGAGCACAGGCTCTAGGCACGCGGGCCTCAGCAGTTGTGACACTCAGGCTCAGTAGTTGTGGCTCGCGGGCTCTAGAGTGCAGGCTCAGTAGTTGTGGCGCACGGGCTTAGCTGCTCCGCGGCATGCGGGATCCTCCCAGACCAGGGCTCAAACCCATGTCCCCTGCACTGGCAGGCAGATTCCCAACCACCGCACCACCAGGGAAGTCCCGAGCAGATTTAATTTTTAGAGCAGTTTCAGTTTACAGAAAAACTGAACAAAAAGTACAGAGTTCCCATGTAGCACAATAGAAACGAATTCTCTGAGGCGGTGGGTAAGTGGAGAATAGTTTGTTTCCCAGAGGAAATGATTTCTAAGCTGGGCTCTGAGAGGATGAAGTTTGGCCAGAACAAAAGAGTCATCCATCTTCAGTTTCGTTATTTTGATAATTCCAGGAGCCTTTTACACTAAATATATTTCATACATACAACCACTTGAAAGCCACTCCCTTTCTGTATATCCTTGATACGATTTAGGATTGCAGTGGCAATGTAATCTGGGCACATGACAAATAGAAACAAGGGAACAGGATTTAAAAGACTTGCCATGCATATGCAAATCATGATGTTATTGGCCCAATCTGCTTGTACTTTGACTTGTTTTTCTGTCACTGATGATAAATTTGTGACCAATACAGCTGGAATCCTTTAACCGTGTTGTCAGAGATTGTAAAAGAAAGTCAACTGTCACACACTGAGGCTAAACATATGACCTTCAGTCCTATGCCAGAATAAACTGTCAAATGACTTAATGGTTGTTTGTTGAGAAATAAATATATGCACATATAGGTACAATATCTGTCCAAAAATATTCCTGATTTTTCCTTTAGGCAAATTTCTACAGAATTACAAAATTCTACAATTTCTGACAAAATTAATCCACTAAACGATTATAGATTACTTGAATTTTTAAAAAAAAATTTTCCATGCCCCCTTAGTATGTTTTGAGTGTCTGTAATTACAAATGAGAATTGGATGAAAACACTCATAAATATTTGTAGGATGAAAGCAGAAGTACAAGGTTTATAATCCAGAGAATAAAAAATGTGAAACAGTAACACACTGAGATTTTTTAAATTTTTGATATTTCCTCTAATTCCTTAGTCAGCCCCTCTAATTTAGACCATACAGTCTGGACGACTGCAAATAACTCAGTCATAAGTTGATGATAAGATAGGGGTCTTATCATCAACCTATTACTTTAGGTAATTGAAGTAATAACTCTTTGGGTTAATGTGCACAGCAATCTCATGGAGAAATTTGCAGATGACGGCCATAGCTTTAATGCGCTATTTGCCTGGGATCTGAAAGACTCAACCTTTAGTCATGCTTTAAATAAAAAGAAATACAGAGTGGCTCAAGTCATTTCCTGTGCTTCAAACATTTGGCAAAACTGAGCTCCAGGGTTGTTATAGCTGGCGTATTCAATTTGTGCAGCTTCTTTTGTCCTTAGGATACACTGTAACATCTGCTATTCTGCAGTGCATATGCTAATCACGAGAAGTCTTGTCTTATTATTGTGTTTTTTTTTCAATCTTTATATAGGAAAAATAAAACTCACATCAACCTTTTAGGGTGAATGATATGGTAGCATTATCTGTTTGCAGCCAAGTTTGGGAAAAAACACATTTTTTTCTCTTCATTTAAATTCTAAACATATGAATTGAACACCTACATATATGCACACACCAGGGCTGTAGGATGCTTGGGTTAAAGAACATCTCCTTGTTCCCTAGACCATGAGAGAAGCTGCTTTTTAAAACCCAAGACTTTTTGTTAGCAAGTGAGTCGCTTGTAATTTCTCTTCAACATATAGCTCATTGACAGTAGAATAGCTGTTTGTTTTATAATCACAGAAACAGCTGCACAAGGGCTCCTGTGCCTCATGGGCTTATCTTTCCTAGCTAGAGATACAAGAAGTGTCCAGGTCTGGGAAGAAATTTCTTAAGAACTGGTACTCTAGGTATATCAGTGGGAGTTAAGGTTGTAGGGGAAGAAAAAATATCTTTTCCCTCTACCCATTTTAGGTTCACTGGCTAGGGCTCTGCCATTAGACTGACAAAAGACTAATTAACAAGAAAAAAGCCAGCAGAAGTTTATGAACATTTTTATTGCACATATACACGGAAGCACCCAGTGACGAGTAACTCAAAGCGGTGGTTAGAACTTGGGTTTATGTAGCATCTTAACAAAAGAACGATAATATTATAGAGAAATGGCAAACCAGAAGAAAAAGACTTTGAGCTTCTGAGGGCAGCAAATTCTGGGAAGGCAAATATGTGGGAAGATGATGGCAGATAAGAGCTAGTTTTGGCAAAGTTTGTTATATAGATTCCTCTGGTACTGCCTCTGGGCTGATATGCGTCTAGGATTGTCTCCGATGATTATTTCCTGTTCTTCCTGGTAGAAAGGGGAGAGGAGGCACCTTTCAAAATTTGTGTACTGCTCTTGGGCAAATAATGGGAGAGCAGAGAGCTTTTCTTCTTCGGTTGCCTTCAGATCAAAACAATCCTTATGCCAAAGGGATATATTTTGGGGTAGCATATTCTGCTACCCTTGAAGGTCATCACAAACTGTCTTCAATAATGCAGTTCAGGAAATGTATTTCTTCATTTTATTAGGGTCTTTGCATGGAAAAAAAAAGAAATTTTATTGTCATATACACATGGATGTGTGTGTGTTATATGAATTAAACTTCATATGAGTAAGATTTCAGATGCATCGTTAGCTAGAGTGTCATATATGCATATATATATATTAAACAGTTGTTTTTAAAACAAATTTCATTTTTGAAAACAGTTTTAGATTTAAAGAAAGACCTGGGTGCCCTGACCTCTAGGGGGAGGTGGGAGGGACACACACACAAAAAAAAAAAAAAAAAAAAGAAAGATTGTGACAGCACAGAGAGTTTCCCTATACCTTGCACCCAGTTTCCCCTATTATTACCGTCTTACATTGATAGGGTACATTTGTTACAGTTAATGTACCAATATTACCTATTATTATTAATAAAGCCTGTATGTTATGCAGATTGTCTTAGTCTTTAACCTAATGTCCTTTTTTTTTGTTTTGTTTCCAGGATCCTTTCCAAGATACTACCTTACCTTTGGTTGTCAATGTCTCTTTAGCCTCCTCTTGGCTGTTACGTTTCTCAGACTTTCCTTGTTTTTGATGACCTTGGGAGTCTTGAGGAATACTGGTCAGGGTTTTTTGCATTTTTTTTCATTAATCACTCTCTTAAAAAATTACTTTGGCCGTGGCCAGTGGGTAAATTTCCCTTTGTGTAAGTTAAGGGATGAAGGTCCCCATGGCCAGATCTCATTTGCAAGAAGCCTCTTTGGTATAAAAGACTAGATATTATTCCAGAATTCCTGCTGTATGAAACAATATCCTCGTATTCATTGGGACCCTCTTTTTAAAATACATTTTGTGCAGATGTCCTTGTAAACCATGAAGGTACTTCTGTGATGATCTAAGTGGCTATTGAGGCAATTATGGGCTTTTCAGTTGATAACATTCAGGTATTATCAGGTACTATTCTGAATCTAAAGCATGGCTGCCCTGGGGTTCTCACCTGATGGAAACACTGCCTTATGTAACCTGTATTAGGAAATGTAGCACGTATGTGTGTGTGTGTGTGTGTGTGTGTGTGTGTGTGTGTGTGTGTGTGTGTTTCCAGCAGAATACTTTCGGTCATTCAACAAATCTTCATTGATTCCCAGTTCTATGCCAGACACTGGGCTGGTTGCACTGAGGGCCATTGTCAAGTCTTATTCTCTTGATTCTCCTGCCTCCCTGTTCTCTATTCCCTGACTGAGTCTCCCAGGAAACCCTTGAAGATCAAAGCTTAGAGAAACCAAATGAAAATGACTTTACCTTATAAACAAGACAGAAATAAATATTTTTAAACTGTAAGTGAAAGACGCAAAGTTTACAGAAAGTTAGCTTTGTACCCAGATTATAGCCTAAAATGTCTGAATGCAAGACCTTATGATTACAAATGTAAAGCATTAAATTGGGAACAAAGGTTACACACTATGTGGGATTTCTTCTTTCTTTTTCTTACTTCCAAATCATCTGTTTTTCAAATGTCTTGTAAATCAAGATTTTTTAAATTTTGTAAGTCAATGAATATTTTTAGTTTCATGGTTCTGGCAAGTAGATTGCACCCTTATTAGCATCCCAGGTAATCAATAAATATGGTCCACTAATAAAAAGGACAAAATTAAAGGGTTCTGTATCTCTGAACACAAGTTTTTAAGAAAATTTTATTCTTACCGTGCCATTTATGTTTATTTTGTGAATTCTAAGAATAAATTTATTCACTTTTTATCATGCCTTTTGATAGATATGAAAGTAAATTACTGCAATCTAACATTAGAAATATTGAAAACATCTTACGAAATATCATACTCATTAAGAGAGTATCTTGAGTGAATGGAAAGCAAAGAAGAAAATTTCCCATTTTTTGTGGTTTTTTTGTAACTTTAAAAAATACCATGTTCTCCAAGGCCAATTATTTGCAAGTGCCTTGGAAATAGTATAACTTAAATATACAACATCAACATAAGATAAAGCAGACATTAGCCCCTGACTTTGGAAATATTTAAAAATTAAAAATAAGTAATTTCTGCAACAGCCCAGCAGTTTTGTCTTTCGTTTTTCTAAGTTAGAAACGCTGTGGCATCATTTGTAGCATGAATCAAATTAAATCCTGCTTATTTTGTAGTGTGTCTGTAGAGATACAAAATCATCATTAATCGGTTAGGTACTTAAATATAAGGTCACAAATTAATCATTCTTTGGAATTGGGTGTATGGAAAGGGAAAGCTCCAGTCCTCTGTCCACCATTCACATGATATTTTTCCTTCTAATGGGAATATTGATGTATTTATGTGCTCAGCTCTTAGTATGTTTCACTAAAGCATTTACCATCTTTTATTATAAGATATCTGCATTTACACATTAAAGAAGGATATGTATATTTGTAGATTACTGCGATTAAATTTCTTTTGTTCAGGGGCCATGCTAGGTCATTCTAACTCTTCCTCATATATTTAGGGAGAAATTTGTCCCTCTTTTTAAGGTTTCACCTAGGACTTTGCTCCATACAAGAGCAGATTAGATTAAGCCCTAAGGAGACTGTAATTTTCTTTTTATCAATTACACATTTGTCCCTCTGCCTCCTAAGAAAGGAGTAAAAGTTCAGAACATCTATTTTTCTGGAGTGGAGAGCCTGGAAGTTCTTCAGAGTCGTTTCACTGTGTGATGTTCCACCAAAGCCCTCTAACCTGAGCAAGAAATGCCAGTTTGGGGTATAGGATTCTTCAGACACTTGAATTTTTCACCTTTAAACAGAAGGCTGGAAGCATTGTGGATAAAACATAGATATTCACAGAGCATTGCATTTATAAAGGTGTAGTAAGAAACGAATGAGCACGTGAAACCCATAGACCACTTTCTTTCAACATCATGAAAGTACTGTCTTACAGAGATTAAAAGAACGAAAGTATTGTCTGACTCAGAGACCGGAGCTCCTCTAATATTGTGCAGCTCCCAGTTCATAACAGCTATGTTTCTCAAACTCAACCAACCATAGAAAGAAGGGAAAAAACAAAAAAACCAAAACGCACATCTAATTGATTTCTTCCCTTACTCTGATGCCAATAAACCAATAAGATACAGCAACTGCTGGACCAAGGAACTAAGCTATAAGGAAGAGAGTCTAATAAATACAGTTTATTGTATTCGTTTGCTAGGCTTGGGGGATCTTAGTTCCCCTACCAGGGACTGAACCCAGGCCCCAGCAGTGAAAGCAAGGAGTCTTAACCACTGGACCACCAGGGAAGGGATAGATTGGGAGTTTGGGATTGACATGTACACACTGCTGTATTTAAAACAGATAACCAACAAGGACCTACTGTACAGCACAGAGAACTCTGCTCAATATTATGTAATAACCTAAATGGGAGATGAATTTGAAAAAGGAATAGATACATGTATATGTACAACTGAATCACTTTGCTGTACACCTGAAACTAACACACCACTGTTCATCAACTATATTCCGATATAAAATAAAAAATTGTGAAAAAAGAAGTAGCAAAAATAAATAAATTAATAAAAACAAAACAAGGGCTTCCCTGGTGGCCCAGTGGTTGAGAGTCCGCCTGCCGATGCAGGGGACACGGGTTTGTGCCCCGGTCCAGGAAGATCCCACATGCCACGGAGCGGCTGGGCCCGTGAACCATGGCCGCTGAGCCTGCGTGTCCGGAGCCTGTGCTCCGTAACGGGAGAGGCCACAGCAGTGAGAGGCCCACGTACTGCAAAAACAAAACAAAACAAAACAAAAAACAGCCAAAATTTATGGTCTCACAGTTCTGCAGTTTAGAAATCTGAAATCAGGTGGTCAGCAGGGCCATGCTCACACTGAAACCTGGAGGTGAATCTTCCCTCGCCTCTTTCTAGCTTCTGGTGAATTGCTGCCAATTGTTGGTGTTCCTTGTTTGACAGCTGCATAGGTCCAATCTCTGCCTTCGGGGTCACATGGCATTATTCCTGTGTGTCTCTGTCTTCACGTGGCCATCTTCTTAAAAGGACATCAGTCATGTTGGGTTAGGAGCTCACCCCTAGTTCAGTACGACCTCATCCAAACATAACTAATTTCATCTGCAGTGACCCTATTTATAAATAAGGTCACATCTGGAAGTACTGAGAATCAGAAACTCAACATATCTTTCTGGAGGCAGGGGGTGGGCAGAAACAGAATACAACATGTAACACTTAATATGTGTTTTTTGCCTGACTTGTTCTGAAAAGTGGAGTTACATTTGTAACTGTGCTACTCATTCAGAAAATCTGAGAAGGCAACATCCGGAGATACCAAGAAGAGAGACTTCCTGTCCTTAAAAAGGTTAGAATCTAGTTGAGGAAACAGATCATTTACAACTGTTGTAGGTAAAATGAAAATTCCTATAATAGCAATTTGGGTGAAGTTCTGTGAGAGCAGTTGATGGATGACATGTTTTTTGGCTTGAAGTGATTTTTATTTTCTTTATGCTTTAATGTTTTCTAAGTTTTCTGCAACAAACATTTATTTACCACAAAAATTGACTCGAGAGAACTTGAGAGTTAAGCTGCCTCAAAACTTTAAAATAAAAAACTCCTAAAATAATATGCTGTCTTTTCTTCTACGATCTACCAAGATGGTTCCTGAGGAATGTATAAGTAAGTTTCTACGTAAGAACCTATTTCTGAATCAAGACTAATTGTGACGTCTGCTTTATTATGAAATCTTTGTTTCTTATTTAGCAATAACTCAAACAGGCTTTGCAAGATGCTCAGAAATGGTTTCATGGGTGTAGCTACTGACTAAACAGGTAGGCAGAGAAAAGAATTAACTGGCCCCGCTGGTTCTCAGAAGTGGCCCTGAATATTGTAAGAAGCCTTCATTAGGAGAGGTGCACCTCACAGCCAGTCACCCGGCTATGGCATCAAACCAGCTCACTTCTCTACTTTCAGGATTTAATCAGTCTCAGTGCTGCAGTAACCAGTGATAAACCATCACCATCCTAATGCGATCATCTTGTAAGATTCCTCATCCAATATTTGCATGCCTTGGGCTGCAGCCCTCATTACTATCGCCCAGGCTTCCTCTCACACTTTCAACGATGAAAAACTCACTCTCAACCCCAGGCATCTGCGTTTTTGTTGAAGAGCGCAGTTATGAAGTTGTTTGTTATGTTGAACAGCAAAATATTTCCTAACTAGAAAAAGGTCTATTGTTCTCATTCTATCCCCCGGGATGACCCACTCGGGGTCCTCCGAGTGGTCAGAGACCCACTCGGCTCCCCCTTTCCTCCTGTTATTCTTTCAAATACTTGGAAGCAACCATGATACTTTGCCCAAATAGTCTTGTTTTCATCACAGATGTTTATAGCTTGTTCATCATGAGGTTTCAAGTCTCTTTACCGTCCTCGCCATTTTTTCTCTGGCCATTATTTTGAATTAGACCATTTCCCAGATCTGAACACAAAATTCTAATGATACGTGTGTTGTGTGTAGTAAGAAGTGGTCCCATCAGAAGGTATGATTCCTGTGATGCTTACAGTTAAATGAAAGTGTCAACTATTTTTCAGATACATTATTATCTTACCTCTTTCTCTGTATTGTACTTTTTAAAAAAAAACTATTTCTTTTTACTCAATATTTGAATTTTACTAACTCTGTGAAATCTGTTGTTATAATGTCTCCATCCAAGGATACTTTGGGTGTCAAATTTCTCATGCAAAAACGTGTCAATCTTGATCAGCTTATAGCAATTTGGTTTTCCTTTGTATTTGAAAATGATAGAAGCATTGGTTATGCTTCACCCATTTCACACAATCTGTAAAGTTATACTGTAGGCTTGCGGCTGGTGCCTGTTCTGATTTCTTGATGCCAGATCAGTTCTTAAATAGTTTGAATGTCACCCACTCCTGCCTTTAGATCTACATCAAAGGAATTGAACATAGATGGAGAGCTAGAATTAACATAAAACGTCAGAAGAATACCCCTGTGTGCTCTCCTCTGACATGATGGAGAAAATAAACTTATAAATGCTATATTGTCTATAACATCCGCATTAAGTAAAGAGTTGGAAAAACATGATTTTAATTAGTCAATTTACCTATTTTTGAAGAGATGATAGTTACAAAAGACACATGTTATCCAACCTTCAGGAGTACCTGTATTTGAAGTTTTTTCTTTAAAGTGCATCTCTTTGCAGCAATATGTGTTATTTGGAGTGTTGAGTCTTTTCTGGGTAGTTTGGTGAAAATGTAAAGTAATGTTCTCAGCGCAGTGCTTCTCCATCCCTATCTTCTTTCGATCTCTGTCCTTCATGCAGTTTTGAATCCGGCTACATCATTTTACTGCCATACGTCAGTGCTTACTTCTCATCTGTTTTCATTTCCTGCTGCCTTCAGAGCCCCACTCAGTGAAGGTGCTGGATCTACCATCCATAAGACATGTGCGTTTCCCAGGCCAATTGTTTATTTAAGGAAAAAGAAGAGAGGTCCACTCTATTTGTTAGGCGTTATATAAATATGCTTAAAAAGGAGGATTTCCTCATGTATTCCACTTCAGTCTTCCTGTTCAGGGAGTTTTAAATGCACCTTTTATCACTATACAATGACAGCTTGAGTTACAGTTTTATAATTGTACCAAATATATTAGAGACGTTGGAAATCAGGAAGGTAAGATGGAATCATAATTCTGAATTTCTCTCCATATGTATTATAAATGTAGGATTATCACATATATATACACTCAAAACCCGTTTGTCATTATAAAGCAGCAGATACAGTGCTATAATAGTAGCCGAATATGGATGTAAATTATGGAAGAAGAAATTGATAAATAATTGTTCTCTGTATCAGTCTTATAGTTTTATTTTCCCCTTTATTTCACATTCTTCTTCTTAGGGAGTTTGCTCACCAAGTAGTAGTTGAAGTCAAAAAATTCTTTAAAAAGGAACATAATAGAAGAAAATGTTCAATCAGAAACTATTTTACATTCCCTTTGACACTACCTTGTAACTGAAGTTTTAAAATAAACATAGAACTCAGATAACATTATTAATAAATCTTAAAATATTTTACATGATTGCCAATACGATTCTCGAATATGTAACTAAGATGGGACATACGGTACTACAGAGAGAAGAGAAACAGCAATGATTAAGATAATACTAAAAATAACATTTTATCATAAATGTTAATATTTAATGTAATAAATATTTAATATATACTATTCCTATAAATATATTACATACACTGCATTTAATATTTATAATACATATATATTAATACATCTTTTTATAATGTATAATAGGTACTATTTACAAGACATATATATTTAATATAATAAAATAACATGATAGTGTTTTGTGATTGATGTGTTTCAGGACCCATGTTATAGGCTTTACATATTATCTCTTTAATGCTTATGCCTCTCTGTGAGGTAGGCCCTACTTTATCTTCATTTATTACATGGGGAACAAGGAGGAAAGAGGTTAAGTATTATGTTCACAGCAAGAGAGATAATAAGAGGCCTGGGTGGGACAGAGTCTTACTTCTGTTGGACTCTCACATTTGTACCTAACTTTATTATATAAAAAAGCAGACAGTTCAGAGAAGTGTTATCCTGACTTTGCAATTTGTCACAAGACCTTGATTTTTGAATTAGATTTACCTTAAAAATTATATTTAGCTTAGAATAATAT
Organism: Mesoplodon mirus; assembly: GCF_964341445.2. Lineage (NCBI taxonomy): Eukaryota > Metazoa > Chordata > Mammalia > Artiodactyla > Ziphiidae > Mesoplodon > Mesoplodon mirus. Next base: position 226,382,827 of record NC_138976.1, on the reverse strand, counting down.
TAAACTGATTTTGTCATTTGAGAGCAGAGAATTTGCTGTGTGATCAGCACTAACCAGGGCTGGGATTTTTAACCTACAAAGTAAATAATCGTGTAGATAATGGCAAAGACTCACATTAAAAACTGGGAGAGAGGATATTTTGAAAGACTGTTTAGACAGGACTACCTCCATTCCTCTTAAAAAAATGAATATTTGATTTTATAAGAAATGACTTAATAACAATAAAAAAAACTTGTTCTGAGTAGCTCATGTTTACTATAATGTCTATTACTATTATTATCAACAAGAAAAAAAATCCAGAAGAAAATAAAAATAATAATCAAGCAAAAGCTATAAAATATGACCAATGTTAGTACAATAGATATCCATAGATACCATGTTTTCTTCTTTATTTGAAAAATCTGTACAGGCACTGATGGCAAAAATCCTTTGATAGGTACTTCCTGGTTGGTCCAGTGGTTGGGACTCCACGCTTCCACTGCAGGGGGCACAGGTTAGATCCCTGGTCTGGGAACCAGGATCCCACATGCTGTGCAACATGGTCAAAAAAAAAAATCCTTTGATAATAAACTTGTATTAAAGGATAGATGTGAAACCACTATGCAAAATCCCCCAAAATTAATTACCAGACTACATTTACTTTCGAGAAATTAACATACAAATAACTTTGAGGCGCCATTGTGTAGGCAGAGTAAAAATGGAGGCTGAATCATGAGATGTATGTAATTCAGTCCTTACAAAATTACATCTAGTTTCTAAGTCAGTTAATAATATGCTTATTAATCTGGATTATAAATACCACTTAGACAATATCTGTGTTACCTGATAGAACTCTAACTTCTACTTTTTTATTACTGAGGAAATAAATGTAATTTTCTATTCAGATTGAACAGTTACACAGAACACTGGAATTCCTAAGAGAATAAAGACCTGTATCCTCTTATCTCAGTTTTGTCTTTTGAGCCTAACACATTATGAGAGCAGCCTAGATGCGTTGGGATTTTATCCTGTTGAGGTTTGAATTACCTTATGGTTTTTTCATTTTATAGGGTGAATTACACTGTAAAGGTGAATATCAGCTAGCTACTGGTGTTTTTTTTTCCCCCCAGAACACTTTTAAAGTACATTAAACATTCTAGCATAAAAAGAGTGAAGTAAAAGTCACCAAACTGACTTACTAACTCAGCATAATTACCTAAAGAAAAGAAGACAAAAGTAGTAAATAATTTTTATCTAAATCATGATACCCATAAATATAGATGGCCTTGTTAAAGACAAAATAAATGTATTCAAATCACTGTGAAACAGCAGAGAAAGAAAAATGTCATGAATTTAATGTTATGTGATGTTTTCTTTAAATAATAATAAGAGGTTATCACAGCTTCTTGAAGTTGACACATGACCTTTAGATTTGTCATGCACAGTACATGATTTTCTTGTTTGGAGTTGCACTGGTTTTGTTCTGCGATGAAGTGCCTTAATTACTTTGTTATTCTTTTTATTTAGAATTTTGGACATTATTTCCAGAAGAGTCATAGTTTGAAGTACCTCAAAATCTTTGAACTCAGAAAGGTAAAGGAAGTTGCTTTATGTCAAATATTACAATAAAAGCAAAGTAAAAAGCAAACAGACACTGAATAAATATTGGAGAGACTTAGGTAGTTTTCTTTGTGTTCATCTCAAGCATGCATGGAACGCTCATTAAACTGTATTAGCTGGTGTAATAAATGTCATAAAAGAATCGTGGCTCTGGAAGCTTCCTCTTGGTTCCTTTAGAGAGAACCAAATCTGCAACAAACTGAAGTGAGAGAAAGTGTGATTGTGCAAAAGACACGAGGAGGGGATTTTACACACTCCTTCAGCAACCGTTTCTATTTTGCTTAGCTGTGCAACTGTACTGCACAATCATTCGTCCTTCCTTTTCAGTTGTCTTCCTTTTACTATAAGTTATGATAAGTTATTGCTTTCTGCTCTGTCTCCAGGTTTGGGTTACATTAGTCCACCACTAATGTGTGCCAGATGTTTGTCTGACCAAGATGGCTGGTTCTTCTCTTTCTCCTCTGAGTGAAGAATTATTTTTTTTTCTATCCTCCAAATGTGCTTCTTTTTAAATAATTTTTATTGGAGTATAGTTGATTTACAATCTTCTGTTTGTTTCAGATGTACAGCAAAGTGAATCAGTTATACATATATCCACTCTTTTTTATCAATAGATTCTTTTCTCATATAAGTCTTTACAAAGTATTGAGTAGAGTTCCCTGTCCTTATTAGTTATCTATTTTACATATAGTAGTGTTAATCATAATTGCTGGAGCCCATCACTGTATTATTTTTTTAATCAAACGTTTCATCACCATGAAGTTTTTTTTTTATCGGGGTATAGTTGCTTTACAATGTTGTGTTAGTTTCTGCTCCTCCTCATCTTCAGAAACTAGGGCTAGTTGTCACTGACATGAATGACCACCTTGACTTCCTAGTTATAGTTTTCTTTTTTTTGCGGTACGCGGGCCTCTCACTGTCGTGGCCTCTCCCGTTGCGGAGCACAGGCTCCGGACACGCAGGCTCAGCGGCCAGGGCTCACGGGCCCAGCCGCTCCGCGGCATGTGGGATCCAGACCGGGGCACGAACCCGTGTCCCCTGCATCGGCAGGCGGACTTCCAACCACTGCGCCACCAGGGAAGCCCCAGACTCTTAGATTTTAAAGGAACTTAATAGGCCATCAAACTTGAGGAAATAATCAACTACTGTTTGACTGAACGTTCTTCTCATCTGGTTGTTCTGACTCAGATTTTAGCTCTGATACTTACCTATGAAGAACTGCTTGCTACTCAATCTAAATCAGTTGAACTGTTCTTCATCTTTGCTCCAATCTTATGAAGGGATTTAATCAGCTAGGAACTTGGTACAAGTCACCACTAGAAACCGGAGTACATGATTATTGTCAATGGTGAGAGATTATCTCTGAAAACATGTAAACAGAGAATAGCCTTCCACTTTATTTTTTACAATTGCTTTAAAAATAATTTCAAAAGTGTTTACTAGAGGTTGTGTTTGTTGTAAAAATTAGTTTTGAACTTCAGCTACCTGAATTTAGTTACCTCCCAGTCTTCACTTTAGGGCAAAATTCAATTGGAATTTAAGTCAAATATGTCAGACACATACAGCAATTGTGTGAAATCCAGCAAATCCATTAAGTATAACTTTGTAACATTAATCATTCTAATAACAATTGTTCAAAAGACCTCATTCTCTACAGAACTTGATTTATTTTAGAGAAAATGAAGTAGAAAGATTAAACGAGCTAAAATAAACTCAACTTCTCTATGGTATTTTCTTTTATAAAATATTTATATATCAAGAATAAACACTAGAGAAAACTGCTGAAATCAGATAACAGTGTTCTATGAATCTCCTGATTCTAAAGGGATGCAATTAACTGATAAAGGGGATGTGTTTACACATCTTCAAGACTATCACCACCCTTTTTAAAACAGACCTGATTCTTCTTTGGCAATTACGTTCTATGAGAAAAGAATACAGTTCTATTTTTGCTTTATAATTTTAACCCTGGAACACAAAGCCCCAGATAAATGACTAAGTTTGTTTGAATTCTAATTAAACATTAAAGATAAAAATTCAAACTTAAAAGAGTCAGTGTATCAACTGTTGAAATATAATTAAAAACAAAATCTTTAACCCAGAAAACCTCTCTACAAAGGTAGTAGAAAATAAATCAGTTCTATTAGTGAATAAATCTTAAACCAGAATATGATACACATCACAGGCAATTCACTTAAGAGATTGCCAAGACGGAAAGAAACCTCACCTCTCCATAACGCCAAGGAGATATAACCCATTATATGTATGTTCTCACAATAAACATCACTAGTCCTCAAGGAAGAGGACTTGATAGCACCTCTTGTCACACCTGATTCACCCTAACTTTATCATGATAACTGGGGAGAACCCCTGTGTTGACCTTATCCAGAGGAGAAACAAACTTCTACTAAGTCCAGGAGGCTGCAAGGCAATTAGACTCTTGCCCACAGGACTGAGGAGATGGGGCTGTTACCTCCCTAAACGTTTGCATTGCAAAAAGATGGCTCACAGAACGTTGAGGAAACATTCCCTAGTTTGTGAGGCTGGCAGAGATTTATGTAGTCATTATAAAGATGTACAAACATTTGAAAAGGTCAGAGGAAAAAATTCGGGAGCCAAAGGGAGAGGGAGGGAGCATTAATCTTATTTTTAATTCATATTTGCCTTGATACCACCCACAGAAATAGAGAAATAGTATTATTTCATTCTAATTCCCTTCCCCCTTTTTCCATCATCTGGAGAGCTTTCCTTAGGTGCTAATTATTTTTTTAAACAGCTTTATGGAGATATAATTGACATACAATACACTGCAATATTTAAAATGTAAAATTTGATATTTTGACATATGTACACACCTGTGAAACTGTGACCACAAAGGGGAGGAAAAAGTTTTCCTCTACCCTTCTGGGTTCTTTCGGTTGTTTGAATAATTAAATTGACATAATAGAGATTAACAGGAGAAAAACAAATTTAATTATGTATGTACGGGAGCCCCATGAGGATAGGAAACCCATGGGTAGTCAGGCAATTGAGGCTTATACACCATCCCGAGTTAAGCAGAGCGGGTAAGGGTCTGGGACTTCAAAGAGGGAAGAAGACAATTTACCGGAAGATGGGAGGAACAAATGTTTGGTAAACAAATGTTGGTGATGCCGTCTGGAGACAAGGAGAACAGAGAGGAATCTGAACAAACAGGCTGTCCTGAGCTCCCCCCAGGCCACCACACCTGCTCACATTCTTTGTAATTATCCCTGGGGATCACCCTCTTCCTAGACTAGACACTCTATCCAAATTCTTTTAGGCAGTTAAGGAGAGGTTAAAAGCTTCTCGTGAGTCTTTAAGCCTTGATTGTCTTCAGCTCAAGATAATCCACATGCCGGGCTTCCCTGGTGGCACAGTGGTTGAGAGTCCGCCTGCCGTTGCAGGGGACACGGGTTCGTGCCCCGGTCTGGGAAGATCCCACATGCCGCAGAGCGGCTGGGACCATGAGCCATGGCCGCTGAGCCTGCGCGTCCGGAGCCTGTGCTCCACAACAGGAGAGGCCACAACAGTGAGAGGCCCGCGTACCGCAAAATAATAATAATAATAATAATCCACATGCCAAAGTGACACATTTTGGGAAGGTTCCTTCTCATCCCCTTCAACCACACTCCAGACAGTGCACCTATTCATCATCCACGAATGCTTTCTCCCCCTGCTTTGTAATTCCTTCTCTCCACCACCCCTGCCCCTCCCCTCTACAGGCACACACTGTTCTACTTTCCATCACTATAAATTAGTTTCATTTTCTAGAGTGCTGTATAAATGGAATTATTCAGTAGGTATGTTTTTAGGTCTGGCTTTTCCCTCAGGGTAGTTATCTCGAGACTCATACATGTTGTCACAGGTTACAATAGGTCTTCCCTTTCATTGCCAAGTAGCATTCTTTTTAGTACATAGTACAGTTTGCGAATGCACTCACCTATTAATAGACATTTGACTTGTTTCCAGTTTTTGGCTATTACAGATAAAGCTGCAATGAACAGTATGTGACCAGTTTTGGATAGACTTAGATGATCTCTTTTCCTGGGTAAATACCTAGGAGTGAAGTGACTGAAAGGTGAAGAGTAGCAGAATGAATATGCCGCCCTAAAAGGATTAGGATCATTTTGAGCTGATTGTTTTGAGAAAGAGCAGACAGAAGAGAAGCTCTGAAAACAGAGTAGAAGTTACTTTTTCGTGAGAGAAATTTATGTTTATAAAGGAACTCTCCAAGAGAGTTTAATCACTGGAGAAGGCACTGACAAATCTACATAACAAACTTTCTTGTTTATCATGCTTCTCCAGGTACCTCCCCATAACTGCCCCTGCCCCACAACACACTCCTTTTTTCTTTTGTTTTTAGCTAAAGATGATATTCAAGCTGGAGTTCCAAGCCACCTTGGGGAGTTACTCATTTTTCCTTAGTATCTCCCATGTATTCCTGAGGTGTACATGTTAGTAAACTTCTATTTGTTTTCCTCTTAATTTGTCTTTTAATACAGGAGTCTCAGCTAAGAACTCAGAAGGGTAGAAGAAAATTAGGAAAATTATTTCTCTTTTCCTATTGTAGGCATAGCTTAACTTTTTAATAAACTGCTAAACTTCTTTTGGAGTGGCTTTACTTTAAATACCCATTAGCAATGTATGGCACCCTTTCCAACACTTAGTATAATATGTTTAGTGTTTTTTTTTTTTCTTAATTTTAGCCAATCTAATAGGTTTGTGGTGGCATCTCATTGTGGTTTTAATTTGCATTTCCCTAATTATAATGATATTGAACGTGTTATAATATGCTTACTTACCATTGAAGTGCATTAGAATATGCCACCCCAAACTCTGCCACTTTGGCATAAAGATTATTTTGAGCTGAAAGTAATTGAGAAGTAGCAGACACAGGAAGAACTCTCTGCCCTCTCTTGTTCTGCCTAAAAAGCAGGACATAAATTTCCCTTTGTAAAGGTGACATAAATTGCCATATGTGAAGGCGTTCCTCTCTCCTGTACCAGGAAGCGGAGAACAACTCTTATCTGCATAACACACCTTACTAAACAATCCTTATCTACCAGAGTTTCCTAGTCAGCTTTTCCAACCCCAGGAGCCCAAACTTTCTTTTCTTTTATCTATTCACCTCTCTACAAGGTATCACCCTTTGTTAAATGATATATAAGCTCTGAGCTTAACTGCCTCTGGATTTTCACTTCTTTCCTGTGAATTGTCCATGCAGATAAAATTAAAACCATCAGTAAAATTTATATGCCTTTTCCTCTTGTTAATCTGTCTTTTGTCAGTGTGATACTCATGCCATAGATGCAGTGCCTAAGAGCATGAAGGAAAAGATTTTTCTCCCCTACACCATCCATATATTTGGTGAAGTGTCTGTTCAGATTTTTTGTCCAAATTTTACTTTTAATTTGGTTACTTCTTTCTTATTATTGAGTTTTGAGAGTCCTTTGTATATTTTGATATAAATCCTTTCTCAGATATATGTTTTGCAAAAGTTTTATTCTAGCCTGTGGCTTATCTTTTTATCCTCTTACCAGTTACTTTTGAAGAGCAAAAATGTATCATTTTGATGGCTTTTTAAAAATCGATTTGTTCTTTTTATGGATTGTACTTTTAGTGTCATATCTAAGAACAATTTCACTAACTCAGAGTCACAAAGATTTTCTCCAATGTGTTCTTCTTGAAGTAGTATAGTTTTAACTTTTACATTTAGGCCTAAAATCCACTTTGAGTTAATTCTTTGCATATGGTACAAGATACTGAGCAAAGTAGGGTTTTTTTGTTAGCTTTTGTTTTTGTTTTTTGTTTGTGCATATGGATATCTAATTATTCCAGCACCATTTTTGAAAAATCTATTCTACTGAAATGCCTTTGTACCTTTGTCAAAGCTCAGTTGTCTATACGTGTGTGGGTCTATTTCTGGACCCTCTATTATGTACTATTGATCTATTTATCTCTATTTACTTCTGTAAGTATAATTTTTTAATTGTAGTAAGTTAATATGTCTTGAAACCCAATAGTGTTTACTCTCAACTTTGTTCTGCTCTTTTCAAAGTTGCTTTGGCTATGCTGTCTTTTGCATTTTCATAAGAATTTTAGAAACACCTTGCTCATTTCTACAAAATTTTCTATCAGGGTTTTGATTGGGATTGCCTTAAATCTATATAGCAATTTGGGGACAATTGACATCTTAACAATACTGAGACTCCAACCCATGAATGAGATATGTCTCTCCATTTATTTAGGACTTCTTGACCTTCTTTAATTTACATGCAGATCACAAACACGTAAACCAATCATTATAATAGGCCTGTGAGCCCACACAGGAGAGGCTACTAAATTCTGCCTGCAGTATCAGAGACATTTTTGAAGAGAAGGTAATCTTTCATCTGATTCTTATGGTAAATATGTGAAAATCAGGTAGACAAGTGAGCTCAGAGAGAAAAGAAGTACAAAAGCACTAGAGTGTGAGTTAGGATTAAACATTTAAAGATGTATAAGAAGTTATGGTTTGGGTACGGGGACTAAGAAGGGAGATATGTGTCTAGACCTTGGTCATAGGGGCTTCTAGAAGATAATCTATCTTTTTCCTGCGAGCAATGGGGGATATTGAAGGATTTTAAGCAGAGGAGCAGCAAGCATGTTGAAACAGTCACTCTGAGAGTTGAATGACTTGTTTAAATATTTTTAAAGATGTTTACATTTTAACCTGTATAAACCCCTGGGGGGAAAGTCTCCATACTTGTGGAATATCATGCACGCTGTATAAATATTATTTATTTTTGTTTGACTTAAATTTATCTCTTTTTAGCATTACAAAATACACGTTAGCTTTGTTGACATTGGACTCTGGTGAGCAAGTTTAAGCCTAACCCTGTACCTGATTCTGATGTTATTCGTATTTTCTACAGTTTCATTTCTTTTTGGCATATTCTCTGGTATCATCATTTAACTTTACAAGAAGAGGTCCTTGTTTCTCTTTTGCCGTTACTGTTACTGTTGTTATTTTTATTACGCTCAGGTATAAACTCCCTTAAACACTTAGCACCTTAAATTAATTACCTCTTTCTTTATTCCTTATCACCAATGTACGCCCATGCTCAACACTGCCACCTACGCTGTCTTTTTCACACCATTGTGTCAATTAAATAGTTTTGATGGTTTTCTATGACATTACCTCTGGCCGTTAACTCTCTTTGTATAAATAACTCAGCTGTGTTTCTTTCTTAGGCTTTTCTCTGTAGGGGGGCAACATCCACTCACTGTTCAGGTTACTCCCTCTTTCACTATGATCTAAGCAATCGTGGGAAGGTGGCCTCACTTCTTCCTTGAATTCTTGTGCCCCTTTGTAAATAACAAACAAACAAACAAAAACACTTTGTAAAAATTCATGTTGCCCCATGCTAGCAACATACCTCTTGTTCAACTTCTGCAATGCAGGTGAGTCCATTTTATCACACACAGTGACAGCTTTATAGACAAGGCTGACAAGTTAGATAACCCGGGTGCTATGGGTGAGCAGCTGAGCCAAGGCTTAGAGACAGTAAAATCCAGCCTTATGAATTCCCCATCGTGTTTCATCTTCACTTTTATGTTTCCAAGTTAATTTCTACTTTTTCAAAGAAAACTGTTTTTTCTCCAGTTAAATGTTGCTCCTTAATATTTTTTTTTTCTCTTCCTACATCATTTCTTTGGGTTGTTGGCTAGTTTTTTCTTCACTAACTGAACATCTGATTTTCGTATCTGCAGAGGTTTCCCGTTGACCTTCAAACAAAACTCTCTTCCCCACCATATCAGCTTTGCTTGTATCCCCTAAAGAAAGTGAAAGAATATTTCTGACGGGACCTAACTCTTCTGTTGACCCGGATACTTTCAGATACAGTGATTCCTAAAGTGACTATGGGATCTTAGAACACACGTTCCTGGGCTAAGCAGTGGGAGTAAATTTGCCAGATTCCATATCTTCTTTGCAGACATATTGCTTATCCTCTTTAATCTTTCAAGCATTTGACTCCAGAATTTGATTGTATCTTCATGCCTAGTTAGTATATGCCTGCTTTTTCTTAATCAGGTATTGCTCTATTTTTTTTCAAGTATAGAAATTTGGACTGACTTACTGTATTACTTAACTGCACTTTGGTTATTGGAATGTTTTGCTACATTTTATTAACTTACATAGCTACCTATATTTAAGATATAGTTCATATAAATCACTCTCTACTTGACAAAAACTCCAGTCATTTGAAATTAATTTTCTAATATGACCTCTGGAATGATCTGGGTCTAAAGAACTCTTCTGCTTATATTATGAACAGTTGTCATGAGTAATATGTAATTACTCCTTATTGAGTAATAAGGAAATGTGTGTAAACATAATGAGCAGTTTTTTTTTTCTCTTGGTGTTTTGGATGAAAGTCAAACTCGGTTGCTCAGGTTAGTGTGGGTTCATAATCAGAGTAATATGATATTTGTAGAAACTTTCAGCTAAGTGAGACAGACTAAAACACAGATCAAATAAAATTCTACCTGAGACTAAAACAACCATTGGAAATAATAAATCAGCCTTTTTCCCTTGATTGCATACTTCAAGTATTACATCAAATTTTCCCTCATTGTATTGAAACAGATGTATTATTGTTAGGGTGAGACAGTCTGAACATAGTAGTAATGTAAGTTTCAGAATCTCTTTGACGTATGCAAAACACTTTAGAGTCAACTGCCTAAAAGAACCCAAATCTGACAATTTTTTTTACTATGAATCCAAAAACCATTTTAAATGAATCAATATTTTATGAATCATAACAGTACCCTCATACACAAAGTAGTTATATGCATGTATAAAAATGTGTAAAAGCTACTTTTTATGCATCTACAGACAATGTTTGGAGCCAATGTGGGGTCCCAGACACTTTGGATGATGAGTATGTGGAGGGCAGATGGGACAGCGGGGTTTGGTCAGGGGAAAGAAGAGAGGGACTCAAAAGATACGTCCAGGGGAGGTTGAGATGATCAAATTCCTCTGGAATAAGAAAGAGATGCCAGCTTTTGTTCAGACATCCACACATTCGGCATCCGTAAAACTAAGAATTCAGTGGGCATTTCAGGTCAAAGGGAGGCCAGGTCAAAGGTTGAGATATGGCAGGCAGAGAACGCCCTGCAGTAAATGGGTAGCTCTGTGTTCTAACTTCTATTTGCGGAGTCCCTGTCTTCGGGTAGAACCAGGGATTGCCATACTTTTGGAGATCTGTTATAAATCTGATCATACCTTAACGTTTTCTCTCCTGGTAGAGTTTTTACCAGCCTCAGCCCTATTGAATTGTAGCTAACTGAATGGGCCACAGGCAACATCTTGCTCCAGAGTTCAAGGATAGGGCTCAATGAATGGAAAGAGATTTGTGGCGCCTCCACAGAAATCCAAGGAATTCTAGAAACCAAGCCAAGGCAACCACTGTAAGTGGGAGCCAATGATAAGGGAAAATAGCTCCCCAGGCCACTGCTACTTGACACTGAATAGCAACTGTTTGATTTATATTGCCTTTATGTTTTTCCAAGATCAAAAATCAAGAAAAAAAATTTTTTTCAAATATACTTTGAAGAACAATTAACAATCTCTTTAAAATAACTGAGGAAACCTTGGAGAAAGTGTTTTGCCACCTTATTCAAGGCAAAGGCTAGAAGCTTTTTTTCTGCCTTTGTTTCATGTGTTGATCTCAAGCAACCATTTATTTTTCCTTTTTTGAGGCATTTAGGTAAAAAAGATTTAACTATTTCATGATAAATAAAGTCCTCGTCCCCTTGAACATTTCAGATACTATTACTTTTCAGTGTATTCCTCTTAAAATAGATATAGTCATTTGCATTCTCACATGCCACTGTGCATTTAAAACAAGACGATGGGGTGCAGATGGAAGCTGTTGAGATCGGGAATATCTTCACAAACTCTTCTATCTTCCCTTATACTCCTAGTCAATTCTAAATGCATTTTGAGGAATTGTTAAATGTTGATATTATTTTATCAATAATATAAAAGCATAGACAAGACCCCTCCCCAAATATTTCATTTAAAATCTAGAAAAACCTTCTGTTTAATCCAGGTGAATAAGATCTAGCGTGGTGCAATGGAATCTAAGGAGAAGGTAAAAGGTAAGATTACGTTTAGGTTTAAATTTTTTGCAAGAAATGCTTTATAAGTTTAGATAATTGCTAGGATTTTCTTTTTTATGTTAACGTCATCTGTTTTAGTCAAAGTGACACGTGCACAAATTAAAAAATCGAGAAAGTACTGAATAATTATAAACGTTTTCTTGCCCCAGTATTCTCTGCACTCAAGCCCATTCCTCAGAGAAATGTGTTGTCAAATCTTTTAGCTACTTTTAAAACATTTTCTTCTTTATTCATACATATTATACTACTACTGTTAAGGGAGAAAGAGACAGACAGATAGACAGACACTGACTTCTTCATGATTTAGGGATTTAGATCCGCTATATAACCCTTGACATTAATTTTTCATTTTCATACAACAGTTTGTGTGTCTTGGACTTAAATTGCCTCACTTTTCCTGGTGCTTAGTTGTCAACAGAACAATCTCTAATATTTTCCCAAATGTTCCACCTGATATATCAAACACCTACCAATAAATTTGCAAAAAGTTCAAACATTTTCCTCTTTTGAATCTCCTTTTGTTTTAATCTCACGTTTTCCTCGTTCTTGATTTACTCGTTTATTTTGCTGAAATATATTGTCTAAGTGTTTCTAATTTTTTAAGCTTTCTTTATCTAAAATTATCTTTATTGTATCCTCACACTGATTTATAGTTTAGCTGAGTGTACAATTGTAGTCGAAAATCATTATCCCCTAGAATGATGAATATTCTGCTTTACTGTCTTCCAGCATCCAGTGTTAATGGTCAAACAATCAGTGGATATTCAAATATTTCTTCTATTTTATTTGAGTAGTTTCTCAATCTGTACTTTCCTCAAGCTATTAGAATCCTCTTTTGATCTGTGGTGTTTTAAACCCTCCCAGTGAAAAGTCTTGGAGTGGATGTGTTGCGACTGGTGGTTTCAATCTGGAGACACATGATGGGCATGTTCTGATATTAATCATTTTATTATTTTCCCCTGCTGTCTTAGCTGCCCTCTGTTTCTGGAGCTCCTTTTAGGTAGATACCGTACCTCTCAGACTGATACTCTACTTTTATCTTTTCTCTCCTATTTTCCTTCTGTTTGTCTGTTTTTATGCCTTTCATAAAATTTCCCTAGCTGTACCTCTATTCTTCTATTAAACTTTTAATTCCCAAGGGCCCTTTCTTTTCTCTGGTTGTCCTTTGTTTAATCGATATATATTTTTTCCCGCCTTCAGATCCATGCCACACCCCTGCCCTAACACCTGCTGCCATGAGTACTCATCTTTAGCTTGTCTGCGGGGCAAATTCATTAGTTCTTATGTCATAACTTCCTCATTTTTCCCATGTCAGTGACAAATCTCTGTCTACTTTTAATTTTATAAATATTTGTTCAAATCTTATCCTCTATTATTTCTTCTTTCATTTTTCTTTAGTCTTGTGGATTAATGCCCCCTTTGGTACTTTACTGTCACTTTAGTTTTGTCTTTGGAATAAGAGGAGCTTAGTACACCATTTTTAACTTTATCCTATAACTGTCTAACTTGAAACGACTTCTGTATATAACTTCTAGAATGGAGAGTTATCTCTAAACATTGAAAAATTTCAGGACTTAATAAATTGAAGATGCTTTGGACATAAAAGTCTTTGTAAACAGCTAGTATCTGATTAATTTTAAAGAGAATATGAGAAAATTTTCCCTAGTACTTTTGTTTGAAGTTCCCTTAGCATGCAACAATGAAGAATCATGTACCATTTAAATGCCATTTGTCCCAACACATAATTAATAAAATAAACATGTACAAAACACTCCATTGTGCAAACCTAGAGTTATTTGCACTATCCTACAAATAGCAGGAAGTTTACCCCTTTCTCTCTCACCCTAAAAATCATATCTGAATGTAAATGATTGTGAGTAAAATTACTAATAAATTTACTGTATTAAAATTTGTGTCTTAAACTAAATAATTTATCTGTTTTGGGGAAAAATGACTACCTACCTCCTATCAAACACAAAACTAATTTCAGATGGATTGTTGATCTAAATATAAAAGGCAACACAATAAAGCTTCTGGAAGAAAATATAAAACGATTTCATCATATCCTTGGAAGAGGAAAAGATTTCTTAAACGAGACATAAAATCCACTGTGTGTAAAGGAAAATATTGAGAAATTGGAACTATATTAAAATTAAAGACTTAAGGACACCTTTATGAGATTGGATACACTACAGACAGACTGGTAGAAAAGATCTGAAACTTATTTATCTGACAAAGAATACAAAGAGAGGATATTGAAAGAACTCCTAGAAATCAATAAGAAAAAGCTGAACCCCTAACAGAAAGTGGGCAAAAGACTTGAACGGGAGCATCACAAAAGAGGTTATCCAAACAGCCAAAATACTTATGAAAAAATGATCTACCTATCAACCATCAGGGAAATGCAGATGAAAACCACAGTGAGATCCCACTACACATGCACCAGGATAGAGTTGCCAAATTTAGCAAATAAAATATAGAATTCCTAGATATAGGTGGATTTCAGATAAAGTGAATAATATTTTTGATATAAGTATGTCCCAAATATTTCAAATGTAAGTGGAGGTCCTATATTTTATCTGACAACAGTAAGAAGAAAGGCTAAAATAGAAATGATTAGCATTATCAAGAGCTGGTGGCAACGTGGAACCTCTGGAACATTCGAACACCGCTGTGTGGAGTAGCAGTTGGTACCAAACCTCTTGGGGGAGCTCTGTAGGAATATTTATTAAATCCAAAGATAGTAAGTCTTAGGACTCAGCAATTCCTAAGGAATCCACCAAAAGATATGTACCTAAACGTTCACCACACCATTCTTTATATCAGAACTATTTTCAAAAAGCAAAACAAAATAGATGTCTATTAATACTGTAAGGGACAAATAAATTATGGTATAATGATACACGGAATATCAAATGAGAAAGAACAAATGATTGCTGTACTCCACACTTTGATTACACTCTGAGGTACAATATTGAATAAAAAAAGAGCCAGACAAAAAAAAAAAAAAGAGCTAGACAATCTACTACATTTTAGATGGCTCCATTTATTGAAGTTCAAAGACAAGCAGAATGAATCTGAGGGTGAGAAATCAAGGTCATCACGAGGCAAGTAATGACCAAGAGGAGGCACCGGACTTGAAAACGTTCCATTTCTTGATTTGAGTGTTGGTTCCATGGGTGTGTTGATTTTGGAAAACCGCCATGCTGTATGGCCTTTTTTTTTACGTTTGGATGTTTTGTTTATTCTGGATTTTTTTTACATTAAAATGATAATTGCCTTGATTACTGACTTCTTTGCCCCCCTCTTCCATTTTGACTGAGTAAGCAGTATTTTAATCACTGTGTACAGCCTTTTGATCTGTGCACATTTCTTTGTGCAGGTTATTATGTCAGTAAAAAGGTTTTTGGGGTTTTGTTTGTTTGTTTTAAACGAAATCATCCACAAAGTTAGTCATTTGTTTTTAGTGATAGAAAATTATTTGTGATACACGTGACAACTGATTTACCTGGTGAATCGTGACGATGTCTTTGAGGTGAACCACTGGAAAGCTCCTGAGCCTCTGCTCGGGCCAGGGGTCTGTTCATTCTTCCCATCCCAGCTGGGGGAGGAGAAGCAAATGTGGCTGTTCTGGGCAAACACTCCCAGATGCACGTGTCAGCTTGTGGAAAATCACTGTTCTGCAGGGTCAGGTCATTGTACTGTAAATCTGTCTCCTTCGCTCTATTTCAAACGTTCCCTCTCTGGTGTGCTCTCTCTAGCTCCTGTCCTTTGTCTGAATTCTTAGCAGTGGGCTGGGATTTGGCTTTGCTTTAAAGTTTAAATGTTTCCTCTTTGTCTGCCTTGGCTTATGCTTCATGCTTGTTAGCACTTAGGATAATCTGAATCAATACCCACGCCCTTCCTCCATCCTGTGCCCTGGGATGCTACCTTTCTAGGATGCAGTCAAACTAAAAGCATCCTAGTAGAGAGAAGGAACATTACTACCAAGCTATTAACCATGGGGTCCCTTTATCTCAGAACAGGAAAGAAATAAGTTACCACTGGGACTCAGCCATTTATCATTATCAGAAACTCTAATAATCATGATAATGATGATGATATTGATGACCATACTAAGAGTATAATGTGTCATTGCTCCTGGGATGTGGTCTTGGCCTCCTGTTTGGTTGGAGACAGATTCCTAGTCTTCTGTTGGCTCTTCCTAAAACTCCCCAGATTTTACTATTATTTTTTAACTTAAGAACAACACTTAGCTTTATATCTTCTCCGCGACTCTTTCTTGGCCTTCCTGCTATAAAGTTGAGTACAAGTCCTTGGAAACACATGTTTTTTTTCATGTAGTGGAGAGAAGGATCCGGAGTCAGACAGATCTGCCTTTGTACCCAGGTTCCCACACTTACTAGCTGTGTGAACTTAAGCAAGTTGTCCTATGAGCCTCTTTGACTCTGGTGTTAAAGACGATATTCAGATATAGAGCATGGAGTTATGGCTCGATTATATAAAGCATAAGGCACTTATCACTTTGCTTTGAATCCAGCAGACTTTCAGACAATGCTAGCGCCTGCCCTCATCCTCTTCTTCCATTCCTACCCTGACACTCACCGCTTAGCCGGTCCTCCCTAAGTTAGTTGATCAGAGTCCCCAAAATGTATCGATTCTGTGCATAACAACACCCGCACATCCAGGGCTTCTTAAACATTCATTTCCTAGGAGAATACTCTCGAATGGTAACCTTGGTATATATTTACTGAATCCCACGCGTGAACCATAAGCAAACTGCATAAAAGGATGGGAGGTGTTGTGGAAAGATCAATCACCTGGCAGATAAGGGCGCACTAGGGATGTGGAGGCAGAAGAGAGAGAAGAGAACAAAACCCAAACCATGAGGAGGGTGGTGTCCACGGAAAGAAGTTTGTTCCTTCCCAGTTCTTCTTGTGAATCCTTCTCATGCAGAACGGACAAAACTTAACTTTCATTTCCCCCAAGTGTTCTCCTTTTGCTCCCTCACTACGACAGAAACAAACAAAAAAGTTCTACATACATAATAAATACATGCTTGTTGAATGAGTTAAACAAATGCTGTAATGACCAGTACAGAGGATGGATAGAGAGTTTGGATTCCGGTGCGAGAAAAAAACAGGCTTAAATGCAAGATCCATCCCCTACTGTTGGAAAATTTAATTCAGTTACTTCGCCTAAGACTTGGTTTCCTAACGTGCCAAATAGAGGCAATAATGCCTATCTCGTAGGACGGGGGTGAGGACTGAGATGAGGTTTACCCAGTCTCTAGCGCATGACTCAACAGTTTGATGGCTAGCACGCCGACCACCACCACTATGACTGTTACCACCACGCTGGTTAGGGTTCATTCATCTCGTGGGTCCACTTCACGTCTCACAGTCAAATACAGGCCGTTTCTTCTTCCATTTATTTATTTATTATTTATTTATTCCCTCATTCATTCATTCAAGTATAGTTGATGTTCTATTAGTTTCAGGTGTACAGCATAGAGATTTGATATTTTTATAGATTACACAGCAGGCAAAGTTATTATAAAACACTGACTATATTCGCTGTGCTGTATGTTACATCCTTATGACTTACTTATTTCAAAACGGGCCCTTTGTACCTTTGAATTCCCATCACCTATTTCACCCCTCCCCCACCCCTCTCCCCCATTCTCCTTCCATTTAAAGGGACAGAGACCCCAGGCTTGAATTCCTTCAGAGACACATGCTCCCTCGCTGCTTTTGAGAGTCCTGGTTTGCTGACTTTTTCCAAAGTTGGGGTTCTTGGAGTCTCACCCTCCCTCCTTCTCAACATTCAGGAGTTACAAGACCCCCTCAGTCTTCTCTGAAGAACTGGAGAAAACCTTCAGTTCCTTTATATTCCGTACTCCTGGCTTAGTAAATTTTCCTGCAATTAAATAATCTAGGTACTCTTCAAACCACAGATGAAAATAAGAAACACTGGTAGGTCTCTTCAGTCATCCAACATAAAATTTCCCTAGGCCATTTAAATCAGATGTATATGTCATTCACTTTGTGTGAATAGGTTGTAATTTGTCTCTGAAAGTTAGCTTTTTTATGTCTGAACCTCATTTTCCATCACATTTTTATAGGATAGATTCAAAAAAAAATGCAGTATTGTAAACAAATATTTCTGAAAGCAGAGTACAACCTTTTCTCAAAATATAGGGCTCCCTTGATAACATTTCCTGTTGTTTTTGTCCAAAAAAAGTGGTTTTTTGGAGAAAACTCTAACATTTTGTAGTACCAAATTCTTTTCCCTCTTTTTTGTCATTTCCATAATTTGAAATGTTTTGTGGTTGACAGTGCTTAGGTAACCAGTTTATGACATCGGCAGGGTTAGATTAGGTATGAACATAAAGCAACTTTGGTGTTTCTCCCTAAAAGCTCCTTTTGACTTAATCTGTCAAATCGTTCCCTTCTATCCCTGGATGAAGATTCCACAGCTTCTCCAGCCACTCTTAGGAATTAATGAATAGTAACAATTTTTTTTTTTAGCAGGTAAAAAGTACAATCCAACCCAAACCATCAGTACGTCATCATATTTAAATTTTCTCTCCTCCTTTAGTTCAGTCCTGCTGCAGAAAGATCTGTGGCAGGAAGGAGGATACTGAATTTTTTTTGCACTGTTTCCCCATCTTTTCCTTTACGTCTTTCCCCTCCACTCACCATGGGACGTCTGACTCTTCAGATGTCACGTGTGAGAGCATCAAAGGGCACACGAATTCTTACCTCCCTGGTGCAGTTATAATCTTGCCATGGAGCCCTCTGGTGTGGCAGATTCCAAGTGCTGAGCATTTCTCTCATGAGCAGTCTTGTGGGTTCTTTGAAGTTCCCCCATAGGGGAGCCCCATCAGCATCCTGAGGTGGGCCATATGTATCCCAGCTGGTTCCCTTGGATGCTGGCTTCAGGCCCTGGCTTCTGGCAGCCACCCCACACTGACTGCATCTCTTGGGTCACTTAATTCTAGACAGTGCTCTCAGGTATCTCCTTTTTAGGGTGACACAAGCTCAGAGACTTTCATCCAGCCCCTACCTGGTCTATGAAACAGGACCTGCAGCTTTGGAAGTAGAGACCCAGCTCCAAGCACCTCTGGGCTCGTTGCCATGGTTTGCTCTAGTAAGCCTCATGCCTCTAGACTCCCCAGACATGAGTCAGGTACCAGACCTGCATTCCTCAAGTTCCTGAGGTCAAAGGATCATCCCTAATTCATCCTTCTCACTTAGCATGGGAGTTGGGGGCTGGGGTGGGAAGGAAGTCATCCATGAGGTGCTCTCATGCTGGAAACTCCTGAAGAAATCCATGGTCTGCTATCTCTCAATTTTCAAGCCTCCTTTTATATACATTTGAGAAAACAAATTAAGAAATTAAGGGTCATGGGACTTCTTCCTTAGCACCTTATTAGTAAGTTTTGCACAGATGCTGGAACTTCTCTTTATTTATATTTATATGTCAGTTGTATTGCTTTTATTATTATTACTTTTTTAATCGAAGTATAGTTGATTTACAATGTGTTAATTTCTCCTGTACAGTAAAGTGATTCATACATATATACATTCTTTACCATATTCTTTTCCATTACGATTTGTCACAGGATATTGAATACAGTTTCCTGTGCTCTACAGTAGGACTTTGTTGTTTATCCAGGCTATATACAATAGTTTGTATCTGCTAACCCCAGACTCCCAATCCCTCCCACCCACACCCCCCTGATCCTTTCTCTTTAGACTGTATGGACCCTTGAAATTCTTTGTTCTCCACTGTGGAGGCTCAGCTGAGAGTAAGAGAAGAAAAATATGTTGTACGTCTGTAACAAAATACATGCCAGGCATGGCAGAAAGGTCTTACAACAAATTTCTGATAGGTAAAACATTCATCATAATATATTAGTTTTGTTTTAATTTTATTTATTTTATTATTTTCTGTGTTGAGTCTTTGTTGCTGCACGTGGGCTTTTCTCTGGTTGCGGTGAGCGGGGGCTGCTCTTCGTCGTGGTGCACAGGCTTCTCATTGCGGTGGTTTCTCTTGTTGCAGAGCACAGGCTCTAGGCGCGTGGGCTTCAGTAGTTGTGGCACACGGGCTTATTTGCTCCGCAGCATGTGGGATCTTCCCGGACCAGGGCTCAAACCCGTGTCCCCTGCATGGGCAGGCGGATTCTTAACCAATGTGCCACCAGGGAAGCCCCATCATAATATATTTGAAATTTAATAATGAAAATATTGTCACTTATGATACTAACACAACAAATGTAATGGTATATCAATTGAATGCAAGCTACTGGTCCCTCACTTTTTTTTAATGTTTGAATATCCTCCTTTCTATTAATGTTACCATATTTATGTGACTATCTCATCATTTTCCTTTGTTACAGGATGAAAAATAGTAAGCCAAGTCTTTTATACAAGCTCTAATTATCAATCAAAACAGCCATTCTTGAATAGTATAAAAATGTCACTTCAAACGTTATTTGTAATAACACAAAATAGATAGGATATAAAAAATAGTAAAAGCTTATTGTTGAAAAACACAAAACATAAAATAAATAACAAGGAGATTGAAATCACCAAGAATTCAGAAAACAAGAAAACTAGTTTCTTTTGAATTTTGATGCCTATTCTTCTAGTTTCTACTTTAAGAGTAGAAACTCTTAAGAGTGTATTTTGATTTACTAATGAGATCATACTACTTATCCTACTTTTAAGTTTAATACTATACATTAGCATTACTGTATAATAATATAGGATATATAATATAGGATATAACAAATATATTTTAATGGTGGAAGATAACCTATCATATAGTTGTAACACCATATACTTTATCACATCTTTATCATTGAACATTTATATAGTTCCCAGGTTTTATTATAATAAGCACCTCCAGAAATTTCTTTACACATAAATCAATATATATAGTTATTATTGTTGCCTTAGAACGTATACCTACACCGACTGAATTGAAGATCAAAGGGTTTGAACATTTTTGAGTTTCTTTAAATATATGTATATAATTATTTTCTAGATTCCACCAGCAATATATGAGTCCCATTAATGCCAAACCCTACAAGATTGAGTACTGCTTTTTAAACTTTAATAATTTCACACTCGAAGATGGTACTTTATTATTTCTACTTTTATTTCTCTGATAATCCTGCCTTTTAAGTGACTTCTGTTTACAGCACATAAAAGTCTAAGCCATTGGAAATATTCAGTCTGAAGCTGCCTCACTCAAAATGAGATATTTAATGAGAATCTTTTCTAGTGGTTTTTTAAAAAGAAAATTTGTATTGACCATGATGGTGGATTGGTAACTCTCTATGTGGAAGTCTGGGCCAAAACCATGTTGACTTTGGCTGATGTTCTAGAACTTTGCGGTCTTGACTTTTCATTTATTTTGCATGCAGGAGAGAACTCAAGTACCTTCTAATTTCCGTGTGGAGTCAACCCTCTACTTCTTGTCCCCTTGCGTTTCCTGTGTCATCCTAACCACTGGTGCCTACAGGCACCAGTTCTTCCTCATAGCAGCAGCTGAATCCCATTTGCAGGTTTTCCAGAACTTGCAGAACCAGCTCCATCACATCTCATCTTATTGATTGCCCCACGGGGAGCAGGTGGCCTCTGCAGAAGTTGGGGTGCTTCTCCAACTTCCAAGGAGCCCTTCTCCAAGCTCAGGGGCACCACCATCAGTTGGCAGCCAGCTCCTCTCCCTAAGGAGTCTGTCACTTCCAGGGGCTCCTCCTATAAGTCTCTACGTTTCAATAATCTTAACCTTTCTCCTTGTTTCCCCAGCCCTAAGGGTATAAGCTGTTTCCTGCAGTTACTGCCCCAGTGGTTACCTTCCAATTCCCTTTTTACCCTTTTGTTAACTAGTTAACGACTGTATATCTAGTTAGCAATTCTGTATATTAAACTATTTTCCCTTTAAATAACTGGTGAGATTTCTCTCTCCAGACCAGACCTTGACTGATGCACTCAGAAAAAGGCAGTCGCAGAAAATATGATCATATTGTCTTTATCAAAAATAAAGGGCCAGATGATTACTACAAAAAACGGGCCAGAGAGTTGACATTTATTAATGTGCAGAAAACTTGAGGTTAGATTTGCATTTTATAGTTTGAGATACGTAAAATATGTTAGTATAACACCCTTTATAGTTGAGAAGATAAAAATGGCAAAACTAAAATCAGGAGTTTTGATGGGTTCTATGGACTGAATTGCTTTGTCCCCCAAAATTCACATGTTGAAACCCTAACCTCCGGTGTGATGGGATTTGGAGATAAGGCCTTTGGGAGGTAATTAAGGTGGAATGATATCATGAAGATGGAGTCCTCATTCTGGAATTAGTGCCTTTTTAAGAGGAGACACAGAGAGTTTCCTCTCTCTCCCTGCCACGTGAGGACACAGAGAGAAGGCAGCTGTCTGTAAGCCAAGGAGAGTTTTCTCCAGAAACTGGCCATGCTGGCACCCTGATCTTGGACCTCCCAGCCTCCAGAATTGTGAGGGAATAAATTTCCATTGTTTAAGTCACCCCATCTAGGGTATTTTGTTGTGGCAGCGCGAGCAGACTATTATAATAAAACAGAACAGTTTCCATCTACTTTGAAAGAAATGATTAAAATTTGATGGCTTGGGAATAAAGTAATGAATGAAAGTATTTTTAGGGAGAAATCCAAAGTGGAGGAAGTGTTTTTACATTCATTGGCTCAGAGGAATTCTGTGGTTTGGGATGTCAGAAACCTAGGAGATTCTTAGAACTGACAGTCATTAATTTAAATCACAATGATATTTTACTCAGTTATAAAACAATACCACTGACCTTTCCAATGCAGTCTTCCAGGCGTTGCGTTAAATTTTCCCAGAGCCAGTCTTCCTCTCTCATACGATCCACCTCAGTGACCAAGATGCTGTAAGAAATGATTGAAGAACAGATGGAAAAGAGTTATTTTGATCAGTACCAGACTGGAGCTGCAGCTGCAGCTTCTTCAGCACTATGCCCTACTTGGCCCACCCATCTTAGCCTTAATTTGTAGTATTTCGGTATTTTGAAGGACCAGATCAAATTTCTTGGGTTTGATAATGCTTACCACACTGGGAAGGAATTTTAGGTCACAAAACACTGAAAGGCAGGTTAAAATGACTTTTCTCTGACAGTTGACATAGGCCACTATGCATTAAGGAAAGAACAGGAAAGGGAGCAAGCAGAAAGCCGAAAGAAGCATCCTGTGGGTACTGTTGCCCAGAAACTGTTTATTACCAAGTCAACAACATAGGAATAGGCTTCAAAACCTATGCAAACCTGCAGAGGAGAGAAACACAAGAGAGTGTCTTGAAGTAAGATGTTTGGTTAAGGAAAAATAATGTAAATGAGATATAGACATTAAAAAATGAGGAAACACTTATCAGTACACATTGAGATTTGTAGCACATTCTAAGCTCTGAGAAAGAGCTGATGAATGCAGCATCTGGTCTTCTGGGGGCATTCTGTGGCCTCAGTGGCAGGAAGGAAAGAGCAGGGACACAGAATGTGAATTTGTAGTTGTGAGTCTCCACTTTGGTATTCAATTTTTATATTTAAATCCATGCTAAGAATAAACATAAAGTGTATCTTGTAATGCTATATATATTTTTCTTGCCTCTGAGCTAAATCAGGTGGTTTCCCATTATTTTTCATTTCGAAGAAGAAGGTTATATTCACAAATCCAGAGACAGAGAAATCAGGAAATAAAATGATGCGAAAATAATAAAAATATTTGTATAGTACTACAATTGCTTCATGAGAGCTTAAAATATTTTTCTTGGAATTTTGTAAGCCTACTCCGTCTTATTAAATCTTTCTCAGTGCTCCCTCATCTGCGATCTTGCAAGTGGGAAATCAGCACACATGATACGGGTGTTTCTGTAACGACTGTGTAGCAGTTATTGGCAGAGTGAATTATAGTTGGAAACTACTAACAGATTCACAATTATGGCATCATTTGTTCTCAGTGCGACACATGAAACCATCAGGACTTGTACAACTGCAGACTTGGGTTGTGCCTGTACCTTCCATGACCAGACAACCCACCGCTGTCCCAAAACCAGAGTGAGGGAAGGAGCAAATCCCAGGGTCAAAAGGGAACGAATAAATAGGAAGGATTCAAGCCTTCCTTCTCCATTTGAATGTTCTAATTGCTAACCTGTCAATAATCAAGAGTTGTTTTGTGGCTGGAAATTATCAGAAAACCCTACTCCAGGTTTTAGAAATCCTGAAGTAGGAGGGTAGGATTACATGGATCAGGGAATGTATCAATAAATACAAGAACATAAATGTCAGGCCTGACCACCAGCTGGTTATCTGAAACAAGTCAGCAAAATGCCTTCTACTTACTGAAAACTTTTGTGATTTATGAGTCCTCTTAAATGAGATGATTGACTATTTGTTTATATCTGATCTACAAATACATGAAGTCAGTTGTGCTTCTTCTTATTTCTTTATT
This sequence comes from Mesoplodon mirus, assembly GCF_964341445.2. Lineage (NCBI taxonomy): Eukaryota > Metazoa > Chordata > Mammalia > Artiodactyla > Ziphiidae > Mesoplodon > Mesoplodon mirus. Next base: position 226,358,532 of record NC_138976.1, on the reverse strand, counting down.
TGCTCATTTATAGTAAAATAACACAGAAAGATACATAAAAATGAAGGGAAAAATCACCTGCAATCCCAGGAAGTAACCTACTATTATTTGGTTGTTTCCCTCCAGGTTACTTTCATATATATATTTACATAAGTGTAACCTCAGTGAAAATATTTTTATTTTAATAGTTTATAAATTATTGAATAAAAATTTACGTAAATATCCATTTAATGACAATATAACATATACCATAACTATATAACATATATTTACATGTAATATACTATATGTAGTATATATTCTATAATAATTATATGTTATAATATAAATATTCTTTGTTAGAAAACAAAGTTTCCATTTTTTTTCTATTAGAAACAATGGTTCTATGAATACCTTTATTCTCTCACTTTTGTGGTTTGTAGTTTTTAATTGTTACCAAAGGGAGCAAAGATAAAAGACCTATATGGGAATGAAGGCTATGGCTTGGAACTCATTAATGTAGTAATGGAATTAGCCAACATACATTAGCTAGAGTTTCTCATCTACATTAGCTGAGCTGGTGCTTTTTAAAGTGTGACTTAAGAGAATTACAGGACAAGAGCATGAAGCACTTCAGGGGGATTCTACTTCCTGGCTTCAATGTCTGCCTTTACATAGTTCCCCCTTTGACTGGTGGAGACCCCTATGTAAGGTGGGATCTGGCCTCCGTGGAAATTGGAAACAGGTGGGCTTTGAAATGGTGGATAGTTTGGACCGGATACTGGAGGCTCATTGTATAAGCTTAACATGAGTTGGAAAGAAAAATAAAACAAAACCCAAGAAATTCCAGTGGAGGTAGAGAGAGCCTGAGGTAAGAAAAACAAAATCTGTGAAATTTTTCTTCAGAGACTCTTAGATTTCATGACCAGAATGTGTGAAAGGAAGCAAAAGGAAGAAAAGGACGAAGACATTATCGGCTGCATTTTAGCGTTTCCAACTGCCATGGAAGTATGCAGAGTGTGGAAAGGTAGTATATTTTGTCTAAGTCCAAGAAAAATTAATTTTGATTCAGTGGGGACTATTTAAAACAGACATTTGGCTACTTCATAGTGACCTGGGACCAACAAAAATCTGTTTTTCCCAATTTTTCATTAGCTCAATTTGAATCAAACTGCCAAAATGTTATTTTATGAATTTTATGGGTCAGCTTCAACTCTAAGTTAAATATAAACATATACACCCCTTTAACCTCAGTTTGGTCTTATAACATACATATGTCTCACATAGATTTAAAAAAAATCTTCCAATTACTGAATACATTTTTAAAATAAGTTGAATTTGTTGACTGGACTTTTCCAAGAAGGGTTTCCATGGATTTTTTGAAAATAAACTTAACTGTGGCCACAAAAATAGAACATTATAAAGATATTCTTCCTGATCCTCCCTTGACTCTTTTCCAAAACAAAAATTGAAACTTAGTTTGACCCCTTGTACCATGGTGTTTGCCATGTATTCCAAAACCAATTATCATCGCAAATAAAACATTCACTAAAACAGCTGCCATGGAAAATTGATTTTTGAATGAGGCGTTCTAGAGTTTCGTGTTATCCTCAGCATCAGCATCAGATAAAACCTGATCCTTCAGAGGGTGTTTGTTACTCTAATTGGCCGTGTATGTACATTTTTTTTTTTTACAATTTTTAGTAAACTGTAACTAGTATTGTTTAATATAATATTAAGTAATATCACTTTGTTACCTAAATGTAGTTTTTTGTTTGTTTGTTTGTTTGTTTTTGCGGTATGCGGGCCTCCCACTGCTGTGGCCTCTCCCGTTGCAGAGCACAGGCTCCGGACGCGCAGGCTCAGTGGCCATGGCTCACGCGCCCAGCCGCTCCGTGGCGTGTGGGATCTTCCTGGACCGGGGCACGAACCCGTGTCCCCTGCATCGGCAGGCGGACTCTCAACCACTGCGCCACCAGGGAAGCCCCTAACTGTAGTTTTGACTAGAATATTTTTCTATTAAGAAAAGCCTAACGGGAATCTTTCTATTCAACTAGTGACGCAAAAAGGCATTTTAAGCCAACTCCGTGGACTACTGTAAATTTTTATTCCATTCATAAAGGGGAGCCCCTCTGTCGATGTAACATTACACTTTGACTTGGTATTACTTTTCCCTATCTCTGCTGCAATTGCACAGAGCAGACCGCCTTCATGCCACATGAAACCTTGTCCTTGCTCTGGTGCTCAGGGTGTGCACAGGGATGGACTGGTTGTTAACTTGGACCCCTGCCCTCTATGCTGCTCCACCGATGTCAAGTCAAAAGCCAGGATGGAGCCGTTCACTGAGGCAGGGTGATACACTTTATTTTTCCTCCAGTGGTGGGATAAAATTATGAGCAAGAGTATGTTTTTTAAGGGGACGTGAGGAGGCACTGATAGGGGATTTCTTTTAAAGTTCTTGGATCTCCCCAGATATAATCAGTTCACTGTCTCATTAGACCTTTTAGGTAGTATTACTATAGACACTTATTTAACCTATAGGTATAGGATTTAGATGATAACAAGAGCTATTATAAGTAACTAACACTTATGTAACACTTACCGTACACCAAGCATCATCAGCTGAGTACCTCATGTGACTCTAGGTAGGAAGCATTATGACCCCATTTTGTAGATGAGGCAATGGAGGATCAGCTCAAAGATGTTTAAATAACCTGTTCAAGGTCACACAGAAGGTAAGTAGCAGGACTGAGATGCAAACTCAGGTAGTCAGGCTCTAACCTAACGTGCTATGGTGATCAGTACTCCTTGTAGTGTGTCCCTCTGTTACAAACAGATTTTAAGATAACCTCAGTTTTTCTAGCTGCGGTTTTCAATAATTTAAAACTATGGATTTTATTTATGAGGGCTGGTTCAGCCTCTTAAACAGAAATCATGTTATGTCTGAGGATGTCTGGGAGCTGTACACTTCTCAAGAGATTATCATATCACCATATATCCTATCATCATATCGTCATATCACCTCATGCGTGACTTAAGAAGCTAGTTGAAAAGAGAAAATGAAAAGGCAAGTGTGCTGTCTGACCTGCGACATAGCCCTACACAGTCAAAGGGACATTTTCCCTGGTTTCTTAGTGGAATGGTAACTGTTTATCAGAACTTGCTAAGTGTTGGGCATTGCACTAAACACTTTGAGAGTAAGGTATCATTTAATTGGTATCATTTGCAATTTATAGATGAGACAGTGGAGGCTCAGGAGAGGGTGCAATTTGCCAACTCTTACACAGCTAACGAGCGGCAAAGTTAGGGTTTAAGCCCCAGACTCTTTGGGTCCAGAGCTTATACTTTAAAAAAAATTGCACCAGGGCTTCCCTGGTGGCGCAGTGGTTGAGAGTCCGCCTGCCGATGCAGGGGACACGGGTTCGTGCCCCGGTCCGGGAAGATCCCACATGCCGCGGAGCGCCTGGGCCCGTGAGCCATGGCCGCTGAGCCTGCGCGTCCGGAGCCTGTGCTCCGCAACGGGGGAGGCCACGACAGTGAGAGGCCCGCATACCGCAAAAAAAAAAAAAAAAAAAAAAAAATTGCACCAAACTTTTCCACAATATAGATCTGGCTCAAGGGAGGCGGAGTGTAATGCAGTGCACTTTGGCCTGTGTGGACCTTGCCGATTTAAAAGCTCTGGGATGTCCTGTGATATTTTCCACAAGGATGCTGGCCACCATCCTTATGTGGCTTTGCAGTAACAGATACCAGTGTGATATAGGAAGGAAGAGAGCGTATATGAAATCCTCACCAAATCTGGGGAAGAATTACACTGAAATCTCATAGCAAATGACTGCAAACACTTAGTCAAATTTCCATATTAATGTTTCTGTGCTTCATTTGTATCTAAAAGCTTGTGTAGTCTAAAGACATTTGCGTTATTAGGTACGCTTTCATAATACAAATTAGTAGAGATTTTTTGGGGGGCTCGAAGTAAGTGGATGCCTAAGCACAATAAGAACTCCTATGGTAGATAAAATTTGTCTCCCTAGAGAAAGAAATAATCTTTATCTTTAGAAATAATATTTATCTGAAGTCTGTATCTTGTAGGAGACTGAGTCCCTCAATCTCCTTTCTTTCCTTTCTAGATGAGAAAATTGCAAATACTCTGAACCAATTGAGAAGACATTTATCCTCTTTGGGTGACTCCCTCCCCACCCCTCACCAAATTTCCTAGCTAAGTGTCCATGGCTACTCCTATTTGTCCATCCTTATCATTCTCTGGGACCGTGATCTTCCCTTGATCTGGGCCAATTCCTCAGCCTTCTTTTTTAAAACTTATGTTTGTGATAATGTATGTGAAAGCATTTCGTGTAATCCCTGACCCTCAGCTTTGCACAATTCCAGACTTTTTTGTAAGAAGAGTCCATGCAGTAATCTTTTTGAAGGCAGGGACTAGGGAATTTATCTTGGATCTATGTTTGCCTAGAAAGTACATTGCCTTTACTGACATTTTATGTTCGCTTCCAGTGGCTTTGGGAAGGCTGTTGGAGCATATGGAGGGACTAAAGCTCTCAGCAATCCTCTCACAAATTAGTGAGAGTTTTCTTACCAAAAGGCAAGTATTTTAGAGTTTGTTGAAATTTATCCCAGCCATTTATGATGATACAGGAGATCTAAATTTGAATATTTGACAGCATGAAAAGAATATTAGAAAATATGTTGGTTATCTTTCAGTTAATGAAATCTGACTGATTTTTTTTCTTAATAGGACAGCAGAGCAAGAATGTGGGTGACTTTATTGTTTAATCTCTCACCTGTTAGTATTAGTAGGGTACCCTACAGTTACAGCAGTTTCCATATTTAAATACTCCTTTTACTCAGCTGACTTACGTGAAATGATGGCTATAACTGAGTTATAGTGGAGCTTGTGTTGGCCACCGCAGCATCCATCCTGTCCTTCCTTTATTGTGTAGCTGCAATGTGATTTGAGTTTTGTCATCCTCTCTCCAACTCGAGGGGTGAGCCCTGATTGTTCCAAGGCAATCAGAGCAACCCTATATTTATCTTGCCACAGTGATACTTTCTTGGATGGCTGAGTGATCCAGACAGAAACCAATCCACACATGGCTCCACATTCCAGGGTTTGGATCTGAAGTTAGTTAGCATCTCACGAAGAAGGAATTGATTAGAATCAAACTTGGAACTTTTTTGATGACTGCAAGAAAAGAAGAGATGAAAATGAGGTAGAATATACCCAGCAGTGCCATATTCTTCCAGGATGAAGCCGGCACACCAGGAAGTACAGAGCCTAGAGAATCAATCACAAGGAAGTAGCATGTGAACCTTGATCAAGTCATGCCTAAAGTTTGTCCTCCTGGGCTCTCAGGTTCATAAATTAATAAACTACTTGGATTGATTTTTGTTTTTATTATTTTCAACCAAAATGCATCATAGGGGCTTCCCTGGTGGCGCAGTGGTTGAGAATCTGCCTGCTAATGCAGGGGACATGGGTTCGAGCCCTGGTCTGGGAGGATCCCACATGCCGCGGAGCAACTAGGCCCGTGAGCCACAACTACTGAGCCTGCACATCTGGAGCCTGTGCTCCGCAACAAGAGAGGCCGTGATAGTGAGAGGCCCGTGCACCGCGATGAAGAGTGGCCCCCACTTGCCACAACTAGAGAAAGCCCTCGCACAGAAACAAAGACCCAACCCAGCAAAAATAAATATAAATAAATTAATAAACTCCTACCCCCAACATCTTCAAAAAAAAAAAAAAGATTAGGAAACTGAAGTACAGATAGAGATTAAATCATGAGAAAAAAAAAAAGCATCATAGCTGTTATAAGGGGGTATATAGCCAGTGCCATTTTGGTGTACTTCCATAAGAATAACAGTGATATCTTATCTTGGGTGAGGAACTTTGGGATTTGTTTTCAAGAATTTACCTGTTTCTTCATTAATATTTACAGTGGTTGGTGCACAGCAGTCCACAGTTTTGTGATTATCCTTGCTTCAAAAAGAAATTGTGATGCAGAGAAATTAAGCACTTTCTTGCAATTTAATCCATAATTATGTAGAATTAAGAAATTAGAGAAGAGATGTACAGGAAAATAGAGGGGAAGAGTTGAAACACACACAGTAATTTAAATGGGGAAAAAAAAAAGCTTCTCTTGTTACCAAATTAAAGAAAAGCATCTGGGTTAGATCTTAAAGTTGGAAAGAGAACATTTATGTCTTTAGTCTTGTTTTAATACCTTGAACTCCACAGTAATTAAGTCCTTTCAAAGCTTAATATATTGAAGTGAGAAGGAACACACAGAGTCCTAGATGAAAGCTGGATGCAAAGGAGGATTACCAGTAGAATGATAAGATGATAAGCTTATTATTAATATCTTTTATATTATTCCAATTTTTTGGATTTGTCATGTTCATGTATTATGAATCAATAAGAATAAACCGTACTTTTTTTTTTCTAGTAATCAGTTATCTTATTGTAAGTTATTTAAGGAATCCTGGCACCCAGTGGCTTTCCTGCCCAGTTTGGGGGTCTAATCCAGGGGTCTGTTTCTCTAGGATAAACCTGGACCAGGGACTATAGCTACCATCTACTACCAGGTCAGCTTCTAGTTTTTATTTTCAGCGCATGACTAGAGGCACAAAGCTGTGCAGGGTGAATCATTAGCTGATGGTCATTCTGTTGCTAGAATTTTCCACCCTGCAAAAGTCAAAATTAGAGTGCTTGAGAGTCCCAAGAGATTTCAGAATGAGTTTCCAATCAAAGCTCAGCATCTATGTGGATTAACAAGAAGGGAGGTACTCTCCAGAGTACTAAAACATGGGCAGTTTGAGACAAGCAGACATGTGGCATTGTTGGTCTTTTTTCTTAGTTACAAAATGTTGAGCATCTGTTTGCAGCTGACATCATATTGCCTCCTTACTAAGTCTAGCCCTTTATATTATTTGCTCATTTATATTAAGCAGCCTTGTATTTTATGGTTGGTTGTTCAGATTTTCATGAGACAAACTGGGTTATTTAAGGTATTTTTCTTCACTTTAGTACCTCTAAAGTAGAAGGCATTAAAATTTTAAAGACATTAAGACCTTTCATGTTTGGTTATATGTAATATTGAATCGTCATACTAATATTGATTAAAAATAGCTTCCAGACAAAGTACTAAGTCATCTATTGTATTCAATGACATTTACCACCTATATAATTTAAGCCCTGAAAGAGACTGGTATTTACATATAAAAGCTTGTGATCAAATTCCTGTATTATTCTCCAAATTATGCCGACACTGTAACTCTTATTTCTGACCTTTACCAAAAAGATTTCATTGTTTTATTCCTCAAGACTGTAGAAGTATTCTGGAGTCTGGTTTTCCTTAATTCAACCTTTTTTTTTTAAATTGAAGTATAGTTGATTTACAATTTTCAAGATATACAGCAAAGTGATTTAGTTATACAAATATATGTATATAGTGTATATTTATATATGTATATATATTAATACATAGATATTTTTCAGATTTAAAAAAATTTTTATTTTATCTTGGGGTATAATTGGTTTACAATGTTGTGTTAGTTTCAGGTATACAGCAAATTGATTCAGTTATACATATACAAGTATCTATTCTTTTTCAAATTCTTTTCCCATTTAGGTTATTACAGAATATTGAGCAGAGTTCCCTGTGCTATACAGTAGGTCCTTGTAGATTATCTATTTTATATATAGTAGTGTGTATATGTTAATCCCAAACTCCTAATTTCTCACCCCCTTTCTGCTTGGGTAACCATAAATTTGTTTTCTAAGTCTGTGTATTTTATTTTTTAAATTGAGGTATAGTTGAATTATAATATTATATTAGTCTCAAGTATACAACATAGTGATTCAAAGTTTTTATAGATTATACTCTATTTATAGTTATTATTAAAAATGTACATTTCTTTTCATCCAGCAATCTCATTGTAAGCAATTTTTCTTGTGCACATACATGGAGACATTTTCCAATGCACATGTACAAGATATTTATTGAACATAGCTTGTTAAAGAAAGCAATAAAGATGATAAATAGAAATGTCCATCAGTGGGTGAATGGGAAAATAAGTTTAATTAATACACATTGTAGAATCCTTTCTAAACATTAAGAAGAAAAAAAGTAGATCTATATGTACTTAAAATACACAAATAAATATTCAGAATATGTATATATATATATATATATATATATATATATGTTTTTTGCTTCTTTTGTTTTGTTTTTTGGTGGAGTGAGTGCTGCAACTACTGCTTAAGAATAAAAGAGAAGAGAGGGCAGACAACAGAAGCAAGAAGAACTACAAGCCTGTGGAAAAAAACCCACATTCATAGAAAGATAGACAAGATGAAAAGGCAGAGGGCTATGTACCAGATGAAGGAACAAGATAAAACCACAGAAAAACAACTAAATGAAGTGGAGATAGGCAACCTTCCAGAAAAAGAATTCAGAATAATGATAGTGAAGATGATCCAGGACCTCAGAAAAAGAATGGAGGCAAAGATCGAGAAGATGCAAGTAATGTTTAACAAAGACCTAGAAGCATTAAAGTTCAAACAAACAGAGATGAACAATACATTAATCAAAATGAAAAATACACTAGAAGGAATCAATAGCAGAATAACTGAGGCAGAAGAACAGATAAGTGGCCTGGCAGACAGAATGGTGGAATTCACTGCTGTGGAACAGAATAAAGAAAAAAAGAATGAAAAGAAATGAAGACAGCCTAAGAGACCTCTGGGACAACATTAAATGCAAAAACATTTGCATTATAGGGGTCACAGAAGGAGAAGAGAGAGAGAAAAGACCCAAGAAAATATTTGAAGAGATTATACTCGAAAACTTCCCTAACATAGGAAAGGAAATAGCCACCCAAGTCCAGAAAGTGCAGCGAGTCCCATACAGGATAAACCCAAGGAGAAACACACCAAGATACATAGTAATCAAATTGGCAAAAATTAAAGAAAAAGAAAAATTATTGAAAGCAGCAAGGGAAAAACGGCAAAAAACATACAAGGGAACTCCCATAAGGTTAACAGCTGATTTCTCAGCAGAAACTCTACAAGCCAGAAGGGAGTGGCATGATATACTTAAAGTGATGAAAGGGAAAAACCTACAACCAAGATTACTCTACCCAGCAAGCATCTCATTCAGATTCAATGGAGAAATCAAAAGCTTTACAGACAGGGCTTCCCTGGTGGTGCAGTGGTTGAGAGTCCACCTGCCAGTGCAGGGGACACAGGTTCGTGCCCTGGTCCAGGAAGATCCCACATGCTGCGGAGCGGCTAGTCCTGTGAGCCATGGCCACTGAGCCTGCACGTCCGGAGCCTGTGCTCTGCAACGGGAGAGGACACAACAGTGAGAGGCCCGCGTACTGCAAAAAAAAAAAAAAAAAAAAAAAAAAGCTTTACAGGCAAGCAAAAACTAAGAGAACTCAGCACCACCAAACCAGCTCTACAACATTTGCTAAAGGAACTTCTCTAAGTGGGAAACACAAGAGAAGAAAAGGACCTACAAAAACAAACCCAAAACAATTAAGAAAATGGTCATAGGAACATACATATTGATAATTACCTTAAACTTGAATGGATTAAATGCTCCAACCAAAGACACAGGCTTGCTGAATGGACACAAAAACAAGACCCATATATATGCTATCTACAAGAGACCCACTTCAGACCTAGGGACACATACAGACTGAAAGTGAGGGGATGGAAAAACATATTCCATGTAAATGGAAATCAAAAGAAAGCTGGAGTAGCAATACTCACATCAGATAAAATAGACTTTAAAATAAAGAATGTTACAAGAGACAAGGAAGGACACTACATAATGATCAAGGGATCAATCCAAGAAGAAGATATAACAATTATAAATATATATTCACCCAACATAGGAGCACCTCAATACATAAGGCAACTGCTAACATCTATAAAAGAGGAAATTGACACTGACACAGTAATAGTGGAGGACTTTAACACCGCACTTACACCAGTGGACACATCATCCAAACAGAAAATTAATAAGGAAACAGAAGCTTTAAATGACACAATAGACCAGATAGATTTAATTGATATTTATAGGACATTCCATCCAAAAACAGCAGATCATGCTTTCTTCTCAAGTGTGCACGGAACATTCTCCAGGATAGATCATATCTTGGGTCACAAATCAAGCCTCAGTAAATTTAAGAAAATTGAAATCATGTCAAATATCTTTTCTGACCACAACACTATGAGATTAGAAATCAATTACTGGGAAAAAAAACATAAAAAACACAAACACATGGAGGCTAAGCAATAAGTTACTAAATAACCAAGTGATCCCTGAAGAAATCAAAGAGGAAATCAAAAAATACCTAGAGACAAATGACAATGAAAACACGACGATCCAAAACCTATGGAATGTGGCAAAAGCAGTTCTAAGAGGGGAGTTTATAGCTATACAAGCCTACCTCAAGAAACAAGAAAAATCTCAAATAGACAATCTAACCTTACACCTAAAGGAACTAGAGAAAGAAGAACAAACAAAACCCAAAGTTAGCAGAAGGAAAGAAATCATAAAGATCAGAGCAGAAATAAATGAAATAGAAACAAAGAAAACAATAGCAAAGATCAATAAAACTAAAAGCTGGTTCTTTGAGAAGATAAACAAAACTGGTAAACCATTAGCCAGACTCATCAAGAAGAAGAGGGAGAGGACTCAAATCAATAAAAGTAGAAATGAAAAAGGAGAAGTTATAATAGACACTGCAGAAATACAAAGCATCCTAAGAGACTACTACAAGCAACTCTATGCCAATAAAATGGACAACCTGGGAGAAATGGACAAATTCTTAGAAAGGTATAACCTCCCAAGACTGAACCAGGAAGAAATAGAAAATATGAACAGACCAGTCACAAGTAATGAAATTGAGACTGTGATTAAAAATCTTTCAACAAACAGAAGTCTAGGACCAGATGGCTTCACAGTTGAATTCTATCAAACATTTAGAGAAGAGCTAACACCCATCCTTCTCAAACTCTTCCAAAAAATTGCAGAGAAAGGAACACTTCCAAACTCATTCTATGAGGCCACCATCATCCTATACCAAAACCAGACAAAGATACTACAGAAAAAGAAAATTACAGACCAATATCACTGATGAATATAGATGCAAAAATCCTCAACAAAATACTAGTAAACAGAATCCAACAACACATTAAAAGGATCATACACCATGATCAAGTGGGATTTATCCCAGGGATGCAAGGATTCTTCAATATATGCAGATCAATCAATGTGATACACCATATTAACAAACTGAAGAAGAAAAACCATATGATCATCTCAATAGATGCAGAAAAAGCTTTTGACAAAATTCAACACCCATTTATGCTAAAAACTCTCCAGAAAGTGGGCATAGAGGGAACCTACCTCAACATAATAAAGGCCATATACGACAAACCCACAGCAAACATCATTCTCAATGGTGAAAAACTGAAAGCATTTCCTCTAAGATCAGGAACAAGACAAGGATGTCCACTCTCACCACTATTATTCAACATAGTTTTGGAAGTTTTAGCCACGGCAATCAGAGAAGAAAAAGAAATAAAAGGAATACAAATTGGAAAAGAAGTAAAACCGTCACTGTTTGCAGATGACATGTTACTATACATAGAAAATCCTAAAGATGCCACCAGAAAACTACTAGAGCTAATCAACAAATTTGGTAAAGTTGCAGGATACAAAATTTTGCACAGAAATCTCTTGCATTTCTATACACTAATGATGAAAAATCTGAAAGAGAAATCAAGAACACACTCCCATTTACCATTGCAACAAAAAGAATAAAATACCTAGGAATAAACCTCCCTAAGGAGACAAAAGACCTGTATGCAGAAAACTATAAGACACTGACGAAAGAAATTAAAGATACCAACAGATGGAGAAATATACCATGTTCTTGGATTGGAAGAATCAATATTGTGAAGATGACTATACTCCCCAAAGCAATCTACAGATTCAATGAAATCCCTATCAAATTACCAATGGCATTTTTTTACAGAACTAGAACAAAAACTCTTAAAATTTGTATGGAGACACAAAAGACCCTGAATAGCTAAAGCAGTCTTGAGGAAATAAAACGGAGCTGGAGGAATCAGACTCCCTGACTTCAGACTATACTACAGAACTACAGTAATCAAGACAATATGGTACTGGCACAAAAACAGAAACATAGATGAATGGGAAAAGATAGAAAGCCCAGAGATAAACCCATGCACCTATGGTCAACTAATCTATGACAAAGGAGGCAAGGATATACAATGGAGAAAAGACAGTCTCTTCAATAAGTGGTGCTGGAAAAACTGGACAGCTACATGTTAAAGAATGAAATTAGAACACTCCTTAACACCATACACAAAAATAAACTCAAAATGGATTAGAGACCTAAATGTAAGATGGGACACTATAAAACTCGCAGAGGAAAACATAGGAAGAACACTTGATGTAAATCACAGCAGGATCTTTTTTGATCCACCTCCTAGGGTAATGGAAATAAAAACAAAAATAAACAAATGGGACCTATTGAAACTTAAAAGCTTTTGAACAACAAAGGAAACCATAAACAAGACAAAAATACAACCCACAAAATGGGAGAAAATATTTGCCAATGAATCAACAGACAAAGGATTAATCTCCAAAATATATAAACAGCTCATGCAGCTCAATATTAAAGAAACAAACAACCCAATCCAAAAATGGGCAGAAGACCTAAATAGATATTTCTCCAAAGAAGATATACAGATGGCCAAGAAGCACATGAAAAGCTGCTCAACATCACTAATTATTAGAGAAATGCAAATCAAAACTACAATGAGGTATCACCTTACACCAGTTAGAATGGGCATCATCAGAAAATCTACAAACAACAAATGCTGGAGAGGGTGTGGAGAAAAGGGGAACCTCTTTCACTGTTGGTGGGAATGTGAATTGATACAGCCACTATAGAGAACAGTATGGAGGTTCCTCAAAAAACTAAAAATAGAACTACCATACGACCCAGCAATCCCACTACTGAGCATATACCCAGAGGAAACCATAATTCAAAAAGACACATGCACCCCAATGTTCATTGCAGCACTGTTTACAATAGGTCATGGAAGCAACCTAAACGCCCATCGACAGACAAATGGATAAAGAAGATGTGGTACATATATACAATGTAATATTACTCAGCCATAAAAAGGAATGAAATTGGGTCATTTGTAGAGACATGGATGGATCTACAGACTGTCAGACAGAGTGAGGTAAGTCAGAAAGAGAAAAACAAATATCGTATATTAACGCATATATTTGGAACCTAGAAAAATGGTACAGATGAACCGGTTTGCAGGGCAGAAATTGAGACACAGAGGTAGAGAACAAACGTATGGACACCAAGGGGGGAATGCGGTGGGGGGTGGTGGTGGTGGTGTGATGAATTGGGTGATTGGGATTGACATGTATACACTGATGTGTATAAAATGGATGACTAGGGGCTTCCCTGGTGGTGCAGTGGTTGAGAGTCCGCCTGCCGATGCAGGGGACATGGGTTCATGCCCCGGTCCAGGAAGATCCCACATGCCGTGGAACGGCTGGGCCCGTGAGCCATGGCCACTGAGCCTGCGCGTCCAGAGCCTGTGCTCCACAACGGGAGAGGCCACAACAGTGAGAAGCCCGTGTACCGCAAAAAAAAAAAAAAAAAAAAAAAAAAGATGACTAATAAGAACCTGCTGTATAAAAAAATAAATAAAATTAAATTAAAAAAAAGGATAAAAGGGAAGTTGCCAATTGATGAGCATTTTTCGCCGAAGTCACCACTTTTCCTGGCCAATCTTTGCTGTAAATATCCTGGATTTAGTGGGCCATGTTGCTGTTCCACCCAGATTTCTGGGATACCCTTCTCTGTCTTCTATGAGGGTTGGTAGCGTGCCCTGAGATCTTTCAGTGGCCGGGGTCCCTCTTCAGAGAACTGCCCTGGGGCCTCTGGAGCTGATTTACCAGCAGACGCAGTGAGCAGAAGTGCCTGGAAGCTTCCTACTCTTCGCCCTGACTGCAGGTAAACGATGGCTGTTGAGTAGGAGAGTTTACGAAAGCCCGGCTTCCTTACCTGTGGTTGGAACACCTCTGAGGTGTCACTTTCATTCCCATTGGTTGAAGGAATCAGGCTGAAGCCTACCCAGGAGTGGGACTCATATCTGTGGTCCCCTCAATGCTTGGCTTCCCCTTTTTACTTTGACCTGCTTCCCCCACCTCCTTACCCATCTCCCCCAGGAGTCCCTCCTTAAGGAATCACTTGCAAGTGAATCCTGGTCTCAGCATGTGCTTCTGGGGAACCAGACCTAAGGCACTATCCACTCACATGCTGGTGTCATTCAAGTGCTCCGTACTGCTGTTCTGCCTTCTCTAAAATATGGCAAGACCTTGGGCAATCCCAGATTTCTCTCTTAAATTATTTAATATGAGAAAACACAAGTAGTCAATTCATAGGAGACAGTCAGCGCAACTCTATCTTTAAAGATATATGAACATTATTACCTACCAAGACAAGTCCCAACTTTAGATGTTGGCTTTTTCATGATATAATGTCAAGTTCCCATGAAACGATAATACGATAGGACTGCTCAGACCAGGATATTGGCCTCATGCCTTCCTTTCTTGAATTGCTCAGCCAGTGTATCTAAGATGTAAATGCCTTAGGCCCTTTCTTTGGGCTTTCTCAGCTTTCTCTGCCAAATATGCTTTGGTTGTGTACTGTGCACCATTGTTTATCAGGAACAAGTTGAGAACATTTAGTATCAAACAAGTGCCAACCAAACTAAAGTGGATAATGGAATTCAAGGCCCTGTCCCAGCACCTCCTCTTCTCTCCCCATGGATGAGAGATGCATAAATAAGAAGAATCAATTTCGTGAGTCATTTCTGAGCTCTGTCTGATGACTTTTAGTAGTCACAAGTTGAAAGCATGAAATGAGATTAGATTTTAGGAAAAACAATTTTTGCTGCAGCAAACTTAGTGGTCTCTGCTGATGTTCCTTTCATGATTCCAAACAGCCTTATCGTAACCATATTTGATAGAATACAAGCTAGCACAAGAGCTTGCTGCCTATAAAACATGCTTGAGACTAAGTCAAATACATAATTAAAGTATTTCCATTCTATGGGATTTCCATTCCATGGAAAATTTCCTTTCCATGGAATTTGTGATTTGGGGTGTTTTATGTTCACTACAGAAATTGTAGTGTACACATATTGTACACTGTAACACTGATTGTCAGTTCCCACCTATTTTTTCAAGAGAACTCCTTCTCTTCAGGAAAAGAAT
Source organism: Mesoplodon mirus (assembly GCF_964341445.2). NCBI lineage: Eukaryota > Metazoa > Chordata > Mammalia > Artiodactyla > Ziphiidae > Mesoplodon > Mesoplodon mirus. Next base: position 226,343,206 of record NC_138976.1, on the reverse strand, counting down.
TTCCCCAAAGGTTAAAGTATGCAATCTTAGGAGTTTTGAAAAAGGCTTACACTCCTGCAACCATAACCTTATCAAGATAGGATGGTACTATTTCTGGAAAATTCCCCCACTCCTCTTCTCGGAGAGTTACCACCCCTCCTCACAACCAGAGGCAACCAATGTTATGTTTGTTTGTTTGTTTGTTTGTTTTGGTTGTTGTTTCTACCACTAATTCGTTTATCCTGTTCCAGAACTGCAAATCAATGGACTTCTAGTCCATTTTGTGTCTAGTATTCGCTTAGCATAGTCTCTGGGAGAGTCGTCTATGCTGTTGAATGCAGCAGTAGTTTGTTTCTTTTTATTGTTGAGAAATTTTCCATTGAATGAATATAGTAACATTTGTTGATTCGACGTGTTGTTGATGGGCATTGGGCTGTAAAGAGCGTTTGGCTATCGTGAATAAGGCTGCTATGAACAGTTATTGTGCATATGTGTTTTCATTTCTCTTGGGTAAACATGTAGGGATGCAATTGCTGGGTTGGGTTGTAAGTGCATATTTAATTGTATAAGAAATGTCCAAGTCTTTCTCCAAGTTGACTCTACCATTTTACATTCCTACCAGCCATGTATAAAAGTTCTGGTTGCTCCCAAAATAGCATAAGATGTTGTCAGGATTTCCATTTTAGCAATTCTCATCAGTGCATAGTGGTATTTCACTGTGGTTTTAATTTGTATTTCTCTGATAACTAATGATTTTGAGTCCTTCCTAAGTGCCTTTTAGCTATTCATACATAGTATTCTTTTTGAAATATCTGTTAGCCCACTTAAAAATGGAATTTTTTGTCTTCTTAATTATTGGGTTGTAGGAGTTCTTTATATAGATTAGATATTATATTTTTTTCAGTTTGGGTTTTTATAAATATGTTTACGCATTCTGTGGCTTGCTGGTTCATTTTGTTAATAGAATCTTTTGATGAAAAGATTTTAATTTTGATAAAGTCTATTAATCATTTTTTGCTTGGTGGTTATTACTTCTTATGCCATACTTAAGAAATCTGCATCTACCCACAGATCAAAAAGACATTCTCCTGTGGTTTCTTCCAGATTTGTCCAAGCTGGCTAACCACTGGGAGGAGGGAAACTGAGGCAAGAGGCAGATACCTGGGTCTGGAGAGGGATAGGTTTAGCCCAGTCCCAAAACACCCCTACTCCAAGCTATGAAGCCTTCCTCCTAAAGGGTTGAGGTGTGCAGTGGACAGGAGCCAAGTGGCCTGGACTGGGATGCAGCCCATGCCCCTTCCAGGGTGTTGCTCTTTCCCCCCATATTGTGAGGACCCCCTTCTGCCTGAGAGTTTGCTCTTTGGACAGTGCTGGGCCCAAAGTGGCCATGGTCAAGTCAAGTGCTCCTGCCCACTGGCCTAGTTACAGGGACCTTGCTTGGGGGGAGGAGAGCCATGCCCCTCTGGATTTGTTAATATTTTGCATTCTTAGCACCTGCCAATAAAGGCCATCTACCCTGGAAAAAGGCATTAAAACAAATGTTTTAATACTGTCCTTAGTATTTACTCTTTGGAGTACTTTTTGCATATCTTATTTCCTAATTTTCCATTGACTCTTGTCTCATGTTAATACAATACAATATATGTTACGTTATATTTTCTGAGAAAAGAATTAGTGTTACTCTGTTGTGCTTTAAGGAAATGGGAGAAGAATATACGTCATGATTGTTGCCGAAACTCGGCCTCTGTTCGGTGCCGAATAGAAACTCAGAGACAGAGTTTTGGGTGAAGTAGAAATGAGCAGCTTTTATTGCTTTGCCAGACACAGGGGGCCACAGCGGGCTAATGTCCTCAAGACTGTATGACCTACCCTGGAGGGGGTAGTGAGGAGTTTTATAGTGTTCAAGGAGCAGGGCGTGATCAGCTTGTGGACAATTCTGGTGTTGGTTGGCATCAAGGTGAAGTTTCAAGCATCATCAACCTTCTGGTTCCAACCAGTCTAGGGTCAGTGTGCTTGTGGTCAGTAGTTTTCATCTGGTGGGTCGGCTTCCTGTACAAACAACTTAGGAATGGAGATCAGGCCTTTATCTATGTCTTTCATAGATAACGAGCACAATATGCAATTTGCTATCTTCCTCCAAAGTGGTCTCCAAGGTCTAACGTCCCCATGCCAATTCACAGCTGCAACAATTACCCCAAGCTGGTAATTTTCAGCCTCTGTTCAATATTTCCCTCAGGATTACCCTTCACTGGGCCTGGAGTGAAGCCTATTAACATGAGTGACATGGTGCAGAGCAAAGCGAGGAGATGTCAGACGTGGGAGTTGATAACTGCTTGGATCCTGCCCAATTTAACACCGACTCCTTAAAAATCTCTCTTGGAGGGGGGATCAATATCTGACTTCATTTAGTTGCCAAATATAGTTGACAGTTAGTGAAGGACTGTATTTAATAGTAAATTGGAAAAAACTTATTAACGAAGAAGAAAATCTCTAAATTCTCTTCTGATCTGTGGGTTTGTTACCCAACAAAACTTGGCTCTGCTCAGCCCATGCACAGTAAAGCCAATCTACCGACACTGGGTTGTGATGAAGGAAAGTGCAGTGTTTATTTTAAGGCACCAGGCAGGGAGTCCAGGACCACTGCTGCTCAAAAAGCCCAAACTCCCCGATGGGTTTTCAGCAAAGCATTTTTCAAGACCAGGTGAGGGAGGGGAGTCCCAGGGTGTGTGCTCAGCTTGTGCACAAGTCTCTGATTGGTTGGTGGTGAGGTAACAGGGTGGTGTCACAGGGGTTAACAATCCTTAGGCTCCAGTAGGTCTGGGGGCTACGTGCTCATGGTCATCAAGTAGTTAATTTTTTTTTTTTTTGAAGATGTTGGGGGTAGGACTTTAGTAATTTATTTATTTATTTTGGCTGTGTTGGGTCTTCGTTTCTGTGCGAGGGCTTTCTCCAGTTGTGGCAAGCAGAAGCCACTCCTCATCGCGGTGCGCGGGCCTCTCACTGTTGCAGCCTCTCTTGTTGCAGAGCACAGGCTCCAGACGCGCAGGCTCAGTAGTTGTGGCTCATGGGCCTAGTTGCTCCGCGGCATGTGGGATCCTCCCAGACGAGGGCTCGAACCCGTGTCCCCTGCATTAGCAGGCAGATTCTCAACCACTGCGCCACCAGGGAAGCCCAAGTAGTTAATTTCTTCCATTTGGTGGAGGGTTTAGCATCTGTAAAACAACTCAGGAAATGTACATCATATACTGTTACCTGGGCCCTTCAGAGAGGACCTACAGCAGAACCTATGGGGAAGGGTCTGTCCTGGGAAATCCCCATAAGGTCCTGGACTGTCTTTTGCAGTTTCCTCTCACCTGATGATGGAGTCCTCTCATCCTGAGGACCATAGCTTCTTTCCTCAAACTGCTGAAATCTGGCCGTCCCTTCAAGGCTTACGCAACTTTGTCAAGAAGCCTTACTGAATTATTCAAATCTTCCCTAGTACTTCTATGCCACAAGTCATCTCTACACTTAAAAGGCACCTATCATACACCACTTCTTATTCAAGTTATTAGGAAACATTCTTGGACATTAGGCTCCTGAATGCAGGGTTATGACGTGTGTACTCTGGGTACCCCGTAGCTGCAGAAAAATAATTTACACAAAATAAGAATTTATTCAAGGAACTGAGCAGTTTTGTTTTTGTGTTTTTCCAGGGATGGCTGGATGGTTTTTGTTTCGCTGTTGTTATAGCCTCTTTATCCTTGCATATTCCTTTCCTGGATTCTGGCCTGGATTTATCTGTTGGGTAGCCTGCAAGATGAGTGCCACAGAGCAGAGGGAAGCTGACGGACACAGGATCTAAAACTGGACCTTAGCCTAATGGTCTGTCCTCAAACAGATGGAGCTGTGGGGTCATAGTTAAGAGAACTGTGACAAAAATTCTCTCCTTGACCAAACTCTCATATAACTTCTGGAAGCCAAAGACTGTGTCCCTGGGATGACCCAGCCCCCCTCGAGCTCCTGTCTGGAAAAGCTCAAGGCCACCAAAACAATTTACCTGTTGTTCCAGCTCACACCTGAGGATAGCCTCCTCCACATCTCTGTCTTAGAGCACTTACTAACAAAAACAAACTTACTATTGTAAATTCTTCTTCTTTCCCTTTGGGATGTATATGTATCCCCTACAACCAAGGGTGTCTTTTACAGGGAATTGAAAGCCGTTCCTTTGAAATGTAATCAGCAGGAAGGATGGGGCCCCTGTCTCCCTGTCTCTGTGGGAGGACAGAACCTTAACTTCAATACGTGCTAGCTGGAAGGCACAGCTGGCCTCGGCAGCCTTGACCTTGACCTTGACCTCTTACCCGTTTTTTGTAATGTTTCACTTCCCTGACTGTGCTTGGGCCTCTGCTCACCACGCCCTCCACTCCCCCACTCTGCCTTTAAAGCCCCCAGTCACCCCCTCACCAATCCAAGGAGGGCTAAGCTTACTCTGCCCTCTTTCCTACTACAGGAAGTATCACTAAACAAAACGCTTTTACCACCTTGAACTAGTATCCAGCTTTATCTCTGACAGACAGCTGTTGTGTCGTGGAAATCATTTTGCTGAATTGCTGTGTATGGTTAACGGTCGGGTCCACTGAGAGAGAGCCTCCGTTTTGCCCTCTATTTATTTCATGGTCCTTTGCATATACAAGTGTCTATGATTACCACAGTTTTAAATCTGTCCTGTCATCCAGACATTACTGGTCTAGTTAAACTTTCTAGTTATGGATTTGCAGAACTCTAAACTGTTGGTTGTAAAAATGCTTTCTCTCCCATTTGGTGATCAGCAGGACTCCCGACTGACATTATGTATCAAGTTGTTCTGCACATGGTTTTAAGTTCTGTAAATACTTCCTAGTTTTGAAGCCAATTGTTTAAATGTTCAGACTGTGCAGGTCATTTATTGTAGTTACAGGGTAGTTAGGCTGACTATTTCATCTCTAAAACCCAATGAGAAACTATTGCTAAATGTAATAAACTGAGATTTGTTCGGCCAACATATAAATACATCGTTTTGCAATTTTTAATAATATGATCCAAGCAGAATATTTATGTAGTATGTATGTAAGTCTTCACATTTGAGTGTGTTTTGTTTTGGTAAGGAGGTAAGCAGAATAGAACTTTTAAGTTTTAGGATTTACCGTAATAACAGATATTATTTATTATTTACATATTGAGTCAGAAACTTTATGTAGTTTATATTTAATCATTACAACAGAACTGCAGGGTAGGCAATACTTTTCCAACTTCAAAATGAAGGAAGTGAGACTCAGAAAGCCTTTGTAATATGGAATGTAAACCTCAATCTGTGTTATTCCTAAATCTGTGCTCTTTCTACTATACCATGCTCCCTCCAGACTCACACACAGTTGAGAGTTTGGAAAAGAAAGAAGTTTTTGCTGAACTATTCTCATGAATTTGCTCCAGAGTCAACAACACTGCAAAACTGTAAAGGGAAATCCCTGACTGAAACTTGGAGACCAAAGAACCGAGAATTTATGGGCTGTTGCTTAACAAATAGAACCAACATAATTTCAAAAATAATTTAACTGTGTTCTATGATGACTTTTGTTTACTCCAAATTTAGAGTTCCAGGGGACCGTGGAGAAAGGTGAAAACTTGGCTGTTTTGCAAACTTAGAATGAATACGTTGTATATATATATATTTAATGTTGCAAAGAACTTTCCTAGGAGGTGTGTTAAAATTATACAAAGGAAAAAGCTGTGCAAAAGGAAATTGGAGAGAAAATACAATAAAAACAAAAATATCCTCCATAAGTAGAAGTTAAATATTCCACTTGTTAAATTTTACCTCTTTCATGGTTTGTAATTTAATTTATTTTCTTGTCAGACATGGTGCTAAAGGAGAAATAGCTCTCTGCCTTTTTATTTTTCTAGTGTGTTATTACTCATTTTTGCTTCTGCTCCAACTGGCAACCCTCTGTAGTTAAAATGCACTAATATGTTGAGAGAAATTATGACAATAAAATCAGTTTGCCTATTTGATATAAGTGGTCCCTATCCAAAGAATTTCTAGCCTTATGAATAAAATAAGTATTATATCAGGGTTTGCTATAACTCTATAAGGCTAAGTGTGACATAAGCATTTTTTCAATCAGGAACTGAATTTCATATCACTGAAGGCTTCTAAATTACCACTAGACAGGGCTTAATTTTAAGGATCAGATTAAATTTAGAATCCATAGTATGAACTCTTTTAGACTTTAGAATTAAACATAATTCTACACAATTGTGGAATTTCTCATTTTGGCTTTGTTTTTCCTCTACCCATCTTGGGTTCGTTGCCTGGAGCCCTATACATTAAACTGGCAAAAAACAGATTACCAAGAAAAAACACGAACACAATTTTATTAACGTTCATCACGCATGTACACATGAGAGAACTCAGTGATGAGTAACACAAAGGGGTGGTTAGAAGTTGGGTTTATACACCATCCAAGGCTACAGAAAGGGAAAGGTTTTGAGAGTTGGGGATTCTGAGTGAGGAACACAAGTTATGGGCATGTGCCCAGGAAAAGTATGGTAAACAAGGGTTGTTTAGCATTTTTAAGGCAGATTTAAGTCAGAGATTTCTCCACTGATGAGTTAAGAGTCCTCTTCTTCCTGGTACAGGAGAGGGATACACCTTTACAAATGGAAATTTCCTTTACAAAAGGAAAACTTGTGCCCCATTTTTAGAGCTTTTCCCGGATTTGTTGATTCTCATTGGCTTTTAGCTCAAAATAATCTATATGCTAAAGAGGCATATTTTGCAGTGGCATATTCTGGTACCCTTTATGGTAATATCTTTAAATCTCCCTTTTGTCTTTCAACATTTGGTCCACAGAATGCTCTTAGTATCCCCAACTATTTAAGAATAAATCCTTAAATAGTTATTATTATGATTTTTCATTTGGACCCAACAGTAGAATTTCACAATCTCAGAAACAAAAAAAAATTATTTTTGGTTGTTAGGGAATAATCTCTTTAAATAATCCAGAAAATCCAAATTAGTTGTTGTGTTTTCTTTCTGTGCATAAAGGATGGGGCTACTGAGAGGGCCTTGTACCCATCAATGTTTTTTATGGTATTGGATTCATGGGTCATCATGGCAGCTTGGATTTGGATGTGTAGCTTTGGTTTGAGACAAAAAATACAACTGCAATGTTTTTGCTTCTTTTTCAATAAAAATTTTTCCACTTTATTGTTAATAAAAAGCTTCTGCTTAGTTTCAGGGTTCTTCATCTAATGCTTTTTTAGTTTCTCATGCTCTATATCTTCTTATTGTATTTTCTAATCAACCTTTAAAGTGAAATTGTATGGTTAATGCTGAAAAGACCCAAAAAGCTTAAATAATTTTCACTGCCAAGAAGGTTGTTTTTTTCAGTCTTGTTTTCTCCCTCTTACTCTCTCTCCCTCTGTGTCTCCATTCTTCTTTTGCTCACTTCTTTCATTCTTTGCTTCATTCCTTCTGCCATCTTGACACTTTTTAAAATATATTTCAAATACATTGACTATTAGCATCTTGTGGGCTTTTGACTTCCCCCCCACGCCCCCCGCCTAAGGAATCTAGTTTCTTTCTGAAGACTTCTCCCAGTTGTCCTATTTCTCATTGCTCTGTTATTCAGCACACGTTATAACTAAAAGAAGTCAGAATTAGAATTGTATGTGATGTAAATCAGCTAGGTCCTCACATTTGATTACTTAAAATATTCTAGTTTATCTCTGCCCTTGAAATCTTTTCCCTCCTGCCCTTGACCCTATTCTACTTTTCTTGCCTTATGAAGTTGGATATAAACACAATTTAAAGAAGACAACTAGGTGTTACTGAAATCCAAATTAGGAAGCACAGATATTTTTGATAAACTTTCTCATTGTTGTGGTTTTTCAAACATGGAAACAAGCCCTGGTCTGAAAGCCCCAGTTTGGCAGTGTTGGGGACAGCAGGCCTCTGGGACTCTGGGCTACAGTTTCCACGGGAATGTGTGCCCATCAATTCCTAGTCTATCCATTTCAGACTGTGACTTCTTACACTTAATACAACAGAAAAAGTAATTAGAGATGAGAAGGAGTGGGAAAAGAGGGCACTGATAAGAGAGATCAGGGTTAAATCAGGTCTTGAGGGAGGACACCGTGTGGAGGTCAATAGTTTGAACTCTGTTTATCAGAATTCTATGAACATATTCTACCTTTCTTATTTCTTCTTTCTGAGCCTTTGAGGAATGATGTCATTTGTTTCCAGTGTGTTATATAAGTCTTCTTCACATACATATTTTATTTCTTCTTTTTTCCGATACTTATTTTTGGGTTTTATTCGAATATAAATATTTGACTTTATGTTTTCATACTTCATATAAATACAGTTTTATAAACCACAAAGGAATAAATTTTAGTCATATCAAGTGACTATGCAGGTGGGAAATACCTAGACACCTAACTGGGGCCTTTAAGGACCTTCAAAATCTGATCTGCACCAACCTGGTCATCTTCCCAATTCCCTTACAGAGAAACTTACTATCTGTTTGAGGAGACAGATATAAATACAAATAGAAGATAGAGATTAATTTAACTCAGACTGACTAAGAAAAAGAAGTGATACTTGAATTGGGCTTTAAGGGATGACTGAAATTTCAGTAAGTCTTGGTGGATTAGTACTATCCCAGGAGTAAAAAACAATATGAACAAATTTCTGTATGATGTTTTGGCAAGTTTCCTGGTATGATATCAAGTTTCCTGGTATGATTCGTCTCCAGGGTTGTTGTAGTGGTTAGTAAAGAGAAGTATTTATTATTTGGGGTTAGTCATAGAGAGCCTTGAAAACATGCTCAGAGGTTAAGACATTATTCCATTGCTTCCAGAAGAATCATAAGGTATCTGGAGTGAGGAGAATGATAAGATTAAATCTGTACTTTTAAAAAAAATTGTTTTTTTCTTAAGCCGTACCACCTTCTAAAAGACTATGCAATTTATTTATGTACTAAGTTTATTATTTACTATCTATTTTCAAGTCCACAAGAACAGGATATTTGGTTTGACTTTTAAAAATAAGGCTTCCAAATGGCTAGTATGTGTATGGTTCAGAGAAGATACTCAGTAAATATGTGGTGAATAAAAGAACAGATACACTTTGGGAAGTTAATTCTTGTGATAATGAGAAGGGCATGCACGTTGTCCGGTGATCCTGCTTTTATTCAGTCTCCAACTTGACTGGTTCACTTACTCACTCCCTTTTTTTTTTCTTTTTCTTTTTTTTTCCCCTTTCTTTTTTTTTTTTTTTAACATCGTTATTGGAGTATAATTCCTTTACAATGGTGTGTTAGTTTCTGCTTTATAACAAAGTGAATCAGCTATACATATACATATGTTCCCATATCTCTTCCCTCTTGCGTCTCCCTCCCTCCTACCCTCCCTATCCCATCCCCTCTAGGTGGTCACAAACCACCGAGCTGATCTCCCTGTGCTATGCGGCTGCTTCTCACTAGCTATCTATTTTACATTTGGTAGTGTGTATATGTCCATGCCAAAACCATAATTCAAAAAGAGTCATGCACTACAATGTTCATTGCAGCTCTGTTTACAATAGCCAAGACATGGAAGCAACCTAAGTGTCCATCATCGGATGAATGGATAAAGAATATGTGGCACAGATATACAATGGAATGTTACTCACTTACTCACTCTTAAAGTCATATCCTGTATTTCCTTCTTGCTAATCCTCTCCCTTTTACCTGTAGGGTATTTTCTGTGGCCCAACCCTTCTGTTCACCTACTTGAATCTCACCCACGAAAAGGAATAGAGGGAACATTGTACATCTGGCTCCAAACTTTTTTTTTTTTTTTTTTTGCTTCCTTAGGGCTGTTACCTCACCTACGTGTAAAACATGCATAAAAATACTGCTTCAGAGAATTGTTATGAGACTAAAATGAGAAGACTTATAAAATTCCTAGGAAAGTAACCGATATATTATAGAGGCTCACTAAACGTTAGTTTCCTTAACTTTCCGTTCTTCAAGAACTCAAGTTTCGGGCTTCCCTGGTGGCGCAGTGGTTGAGAGTCCACCTGCCGATGGAGGGGACACGGGTTTGTGCCCCGGTCCGGGGGGATCCCACATGCCGTGGAGCGGCTGGGCCCGTGAGCCATGGCCGCTGAGCCTGCGCGTCCGGAGCCTGTGCTCCGCAACGGGAGAGGCCCGTGTACCGCAAAAACAAAAACAAACAAACAAAAACAAACAAACAAAAAAAAAACAAGCTCAAGTTTCTATCAGATCCTTAAAGTCCTTTCTGACCACCAGAGATCATGGCACCGGCTGTCAGTGCTGAAATACATTCTTCCTCGCACACTCGGTGATGATGTCCCTTGGTTAGCATCTGGACTCTCTTTTTGACGCAGAGCCCTGCACGGCCATGTATTCTAGCTGTTTCTGAATGTACGTGGCTTCAAAGTGTTACCACGTCTGATTATTCTTTGTCGTCAACTAGAGCTACTAGCCCATGACCTCATGTACAATGAACCTTCATAGTTTTGTGTTTGCCTGCACTGCACTACTTTGTATTTAATCTTCCCCACATTTTATTCTTTCAGTATTATTTACTGAGACCCTGTTGTCTAGGCAATGGAGATAAAACGTTTTCTTTACCTCACAAAATTTACAATATCATAGAATAAAGTTTTATTTTATAACAAGTTACTCCTACTAATAAAGTAACTGCTTTGTATTATTTGCAAAGGATTCTCTGGAGTGCATGCCATGAAATTTCAATAAACCTGATCCTTGCTGGGTTTTTATCTGAAGGACAGCATAGGAGAGTTGGGTTGTGCTCTTATCAATTTTTCTTGCATCTATTTGCTGCCATACCATAAGTTCATTCTCTAAGTCTGTGAGTCTGTTTGTAAATAAGTTCATTTGTATCATTTATTTTTTGGTTTCCACATGTAGGCTATATCATAGGATATTTGTCCTTCTCTGTCTGACTTACTTCACTCAGGATGACAATCTCTAGGTCCTTCCATGTTGCTGCAAATGGCATTAGTTCATTCTTTCTAATGGCTGAGTAATATTCCATTGTATATATGTACCACATCTTCTTTATCCATTCATCCCTTGATGGACATTTAAGTTGCTTCCATTATTGGAATATTAATACTCAGTTTGCCCAGAAACTGGGCTTTGCTGTATTTGGAGGAGATTAAAGTGTTTAGAAAATCCTTCTTTTGGCAAAGCTATTTATTTAAGTCTATAGGTTTATTGGGGTCTCAAAAATCTTAAATCTCAACATCTGAATATTGACAACACTTTCTTTACATTTTCTTTTTTTATCACCAATCCTGAGCCACCTTGAGGCAAAAGCATGCCTTTGGTAGAATGGAGATGAGGTTGGTAGAAGGAAACGCAAAGGAGAAAAGGCACATTCATCCCATCCTATACATATGACCAACCTGTGCTGGGGAGGCGGCCGTGCTGCGAGGGAAGGGACAAGGTCCCAGGGTCTTCATCTTTTGATAACAGAGGTGAAAGTTCACTGGGGAGCTCTAGGGTGGAACTTTTAGCAGGAAAAACTTCAAAACCAGGAAGGGCTTGGTGCTGCCATAAAGCAGAGCAAGAAAGTCAACCATGAAAAGGAAGCATTAAATCCAACTGAGAAGGGAAGGAAGTGCAATGTCACAGCAGAAGTACTGAAGGCACCCAAGACTTCCCTGAATATTTTAGCTTCCTCTACAACCAGTGACATTACTCATGTGTTTCTCTATGTTGCATCTGCAGAGGGACTTATGAGAGAGAATAATTAGATGTATGGTATTCCTTAAGGATGGTAGGACACTAGGTATACATTGTTAGTTGGTATGATGTTTCTTGTGGTCTTTATATAAAGAAAGTAGGTCAAGAAAATTTAGATTAGGTCTTGAAACCTATAGAATGAAAGCAAACCAAATGATCTAAGTCTTGGGCTTTTGAGCCTAATAGCCTATGCTGAAATTTACAATCAAAAGTCAAAAGATTAAATCCATGGGGAGAAGGTATAATGACGAACACTAGATGACTGTGTTGAAAACTTTCATTTGAATACAGATCATCTGGGGATTTTGATTCTGGTTTGGTAGGTCTGGGCAGGGGCTGAGATTCTGCATTTCTCACAAGCCCCTGGGACAGTTGGTGGCCTTAGTCATGGACCACCTTTGAACAAGACGCTAAAGAAGAGCTCTCAGAGAGACTTGATTGGCCTACTTGGGTGTCAAAATTGTCCTGGGGGTCCTTGGACTTGTATTTTTCCAAATGAATTTTAGAATTCACTTATGTAGTTAAGGGTGGCAGAAAATGCCACCCCAAAATATACCACTTGGCATCAGGATTATTTTGAGTTAAAGGCACTTGAAAAACAGCAGATACCAAAGGGACACTCTGCTCGCCTGCTTTCTGCCTGAAAGTGGGAGATAAAACTCCATGAGAGATTTGCCTTCTCTGTACTAGGAGAAAAGAAACATTCTTATCACCAGAGATGCCGAGTTGAGCCTGAGAAAAATCTGTACAAATAGACTTTGAAAAATAGCTCTTATCTTCCGTTAGCCTCCCTCTATGTTTTAGTTACTTTTCTTCGGCTGCCACTCTTTGTTCAATCTACTAGATAAACATTTGGGTCTTGCTGCTGCTTCTTTGGGTCTTTATTTTCCTATGGAGCTGTGAGGTACATGGAAATATCTGTATGCTTTTCTTCTGTGAATCTGTCGTCTCAGGCCCAAACACAGACCCTAGGAGAGTCCAGGTAAAGCTTTGCACCCCCTTACAATGGCTTCATGAAAAATTCCCTGGATATTTTGGTTGAAATTACATTAGATTTGCAGAAAAATTTGAGGAGAAATTGAGATACACGTAACATTGAATCTTCCCACTCAGTATTAATGTCTTTCTCCAGTTATTTAAATTTTATTTATATCCATCTATGAAATTTTATAATTTTTCTGTATAGCAGTTTTACTTTCCTTTTATTAATTTTGTTCCTAGAAGCACCATGTTTGTTACTGCTATCACCATGTTTGTTCTTATGTTAGTGCTTTTTCTTTTCTTTTTTTTTTCTTTTGGCCACACTGCACGGCATGTGGGATCTTAGTTCCCTGACCAGGGATCAAACCCCCGCCCCCTGCATTGGAAGCTCAGAGTTTTAACCACTGGACCACCAGGGAAGTCCCATTAGTGCTCGTGTGTAAAGACACCACTCACTTCTCCATATTGATCTTTTCCCCAGATTTCATGCAGAACCCTCTTATTTGTTCTAACAGCTTGTCTATATATTTTTAATTTTTCCTGCGAAGGCAGATGTTTACAGATGACAGTTCTGTCTCTTCCTTTCTTCCCTTCTGTCTCTTATTTCTGATACTTCTTTCTTTTATTGGCAAGGGATTCCAATATGATGTTGATTTTTGTCAATCACAATAGACATTGTTGTGTGTTCTTCTCTTAATGAGTGATACAGCTATTTGTTCTAAGAAAAATTAAAATTATTTCCTACCTCAGGAAACTTTCACCTACCCTTTCCTCTGCCAGAGATGCTGTTTTGTCCATATTCTTCCCAACTCTTTCCTTTAGGTTACTCATGCCAAAGCTGAAATCTCATCTGTGAATAATTCATGAGTATATCATGAGTAATGGTACAGGAACCAATGACAAGCTAAGTAACTTAAGCAATTTAGGGGCAATGCATTGGCCTCAAAATGAAACATGCGGAGGTGATTGTGGCTTTAGTCACAGCCGGGATTGGAATTGAGGGCTTCCTCTTTTTCTCTTTCACTTCTTAGACAAATTCCCTGTAGGTTGTAAATGTGACTGTGGCCAGCTTTTTAAAAGTTTAGCAACTCCACGAGATGGGAATGTTTTTCTCTGTTAAAGTATCAGATTCTGACTGCCCTCCTTTGGGTTATGTGCTCATCCCCAAACCAATCCCTGTTATAGAGGAAAAGACACAAGCTTATCTCCACGGTAGGTGGACTAGGCACCTTGGCCAACGGTCTGTCCAAAATTTCTCAGTGCCGAGAATGAATAGCTCACAGATCAGGCTGGATAGACCAAAACATCTGAAGTCCCCCAAAGTCGCTCAGAGGTATCCTTCCTGACACCCGCCCGCATCCTTTAATTCTCTCCCTAAGCCCTTTGTAACCTGTCTATCTCTGATCCTGATTTGGAATTATTTCATTTAGGCATATTTCCTGAACTAGAATATAAGCTCCACAACGGATGGGACACCAGATTATTTGTTCACCGTTGCGTCTCCAGGGTATAGGCTGATGGGGACCACATGGGAGGAATTCAATAAATATTTTGCTAAAAAGAATGACTAAACTTTAACTGTAAATATCAGGAATCTGTACTTGAGAAAGATAACCTTTTAATATTTATTGAGGTGACAATACTCAATATTATAGTCTTCTTCACTTTTTTTTGAAAAAAGTTGACAAGAGAAAGTGGAACATTAGTTTTTTGCTTCTCATTTTTAAGGAGGTCTGTTGCCAGTTAGATGCCTACTTACGGCTAAGCAGAGCTATGACTCTCACCGTGAACTTGAATGAATGAACGGCCGATCTACATGAACAATTTATAAGTTCTCTTTTTTTCAGAACTACACCTTGCTTTTTACACGTATTGATTATCAGTATGTTATTATATGTGTTCTTGTTATGTTATCTCAGTCATCTTACTTAACTTCTCTAAAAGCCTTCATTATTATGTCTGTAAAACTGGAGTCAATACCTATCTCACAGGATATCAGGAAGATTAAATGAGAAGATATATTTTTGAAAACTAAGTACAATACTTTGCAATAGTGGGAACAAAAAATGATCATTCTTATTGTAATTGTTTCTGGCCTTCTGGTATAGAGTGTCTTTTGGGGGCAGAATTCTTGTCAACCACGTTAGAGCTGGCTGGATTCCCTTATAAGCCATCTTTCACATAAAATCTTTGGCAAATATAGCATATACATAGTATTCCTAGTACAGTCCTCTGTCTCTAGGCTAACTGTTTCTTTCAGTTCTCTAAAAATCATATGGCAATTTCAGTATTTGTGCCGTCAAAGCAAGCACTAAAAATCGTATTGCAGAGGACACAGTGACTAAGTAGTAAAGAGAAAAGACATCACTGACATCATTTTCTCATTAAACGTCAGTGCTCATGGCAGGCACCTAGGCCTCAGGAACTCACCGATGTTCACGTGGGTGGTGGAGAAGTGGGAGGGCGGGACGCTGGGAACTGAACTTCCTGTTTCCCACTGACTATCCTAAGGTCATTCCATCTGTGTGGCTTATAAAATGTTTCCTAGGGTTATTACAGATTAATGTAGTAGATGGGTTTATCATTAAAGACATTGGCTTCCACGTAAAGTCATCTAAAACATACCAAGTAAAAAATGTAGAAACAAGTGCAAATTGTTTCGAGAAGCAGAGTTAGGCTGAACTGTCCAGATATGCTTGATGGACACTTTCCTTCTGGAAGGTCCACTCCTTCACCTGAGCCAGGTGCATCCACATTCTTGTTCCCAGATTCATGACTTAGTTTGCCCTTCTAGAACTTTCCCAGTGAAGACACTAGAAGCAGTTGGGAAGGGGTGCTCAGCCAGAAGGGGCTGTGGGAACTCGATTTTGCAGGGAGAACTTCCTGAAATGTGAAAGCCCTACAGGAAGGTGAAAGATACCTGGAACCACAGGGCCAGAGAGGCCAACAGTATTGAAAGCCTGCATTCAGAGCCAAGACCTGCAGGACAAAGGAGACAATAAGAGAAGCAGGTTAAGGTGTTCCAGTCGATTCCTTGAAACGGGTTTTGTTGTTTTATTACTTCCTCTTATGGGTAAGCCTTGGTGGTGGTGGTGGGGTGTGTGTGTGTGTGTGTTTGGCTGTGAGGCTGTTTGGATGTGGGTGTGTGCATTACAAGAACCTGGACGAGATAGACACTTATCCCAGCAGTAAGCAAATAGTAAGTCAGACTGAAACATATAGGGAAATACCAGTCATTAAAACCTCAGTCATTGATGCCGGATGCACTTGCTGTCTGATTTTCCAAAGTTTTGTAGATTTCCTATTTTTCTTTTTATTTATTTATTTACTTTTCCCTTTATTTCTCTATATCTGCTCGGATACTTTCCTACTGCATGTTTGAGTGTTTGACGTATCTTCCAGGGACCAATTCCATTTCGCATGTATTTTCTCTTGGTTTCTTCTTGTCCGTTCATATTATTGCCTGCTTTTCAGTTTAGTTATTTTTCTCATTTTCTTTTGTTCCCATGTTTATCCAGATATTGATTTTCTGTTCATTCTGACCTTCGATGCTCATAAGTTTTGCCTGTGTGATGACTCACTTCCTGGATCGTGGGACACGGATGGGTGGATTTTTCAAGCCCTGCCGTGGGCAGCCCAAAGAAACCAAGAAGTAGTGTGCGTGGTCCCTGGGGTGAATGAAGAAGGAGAAGCGTCTGCTAAAGGGAGAAGGTAACTGCTTCCCCACACCTTTGGCCCTTACATACCTTTATCCAAATCTAGCCTGGCTGATCATAATTTGTTTGAATTTGTGTACTATCTTCCCAAGTGACCTTTCTGTCGCCAGTCTTTGTAGCTCATCTGTCTATCACAAATAAGCCCTGATGATTCTTCCTTAAAACAAAGCAAGTATGTTCTTTTTTTTTCCCCTGTGCTATACAGTAGGTCCTCACCAGCCATCTACTTCATGTATAGTAGTATACGTATGTCAGTCCCAATCTCCCAATCCATCCCACCCCCTTCCCACCCCTGGTGTCCATACGTTTGTTCTCTATGTCTGTGTCTCTATTTCTGCCGTGGGGAGGGGAGTGGAGAGGGGGAATGGAGAGTTAGTGTTTAAAGGGGACAGAGTTTCAGTTTAGGAAGGTGAAAAATTTGGGAGAGAGACAATGGTGAGAGTTGTACAACAATGGGAATGTACTTAGTGCTACTGAGCTGCACAGTTAAATATGGTTAAAATAGTATGTTTTATATTGAGTCTTTTACCACAAGAAAAAAAAACATTTAAAAAAAAGTATGGTTCTCCTCCAATAGCACTTTTTTCTTGCTTTCCATTATCTAAGAGAAAACCCTCTTATCTCTACGAAGTCCAAGCTCGATTATCAGGATCTTCACGGCTTTGCTCCAACACCATCATTCAAGCCTCACCGCCCACTACCCATCACTCTGGTTTCCACCCTGTGGACCTAGACTTCCATCTAACAGTACTTCTTCAAACCATTTGTGTTATTTTCTGATTTTTCAACATTACCTATATTCCCTCAGCCCAGGATAGTTTTCCTTTGTTTCTTCACCTCATCTTTTACAGCTCACTTTCAAAGATCACCTCTCCTTCCCACACTGACTTTCTGAAATGCTCACTCACGTTTCATGCATTTTCTTTATACCTCCTTTGATAATTGCTCTTACCCTCCCTCTCCTCCCTTTCACCCTTCTCTTCTTTTCCCTTTACTTCTTTCAACTGTAGACAGAAATAATAAACAATCTATAATACGAATAGAAAAGAGTTTTGTGTGAGCCGAACTGAGGACTGTAGCCCAGAAGACAACCTCTCAGATAACTCTGAGGAATTGCTCCAGAGAAGCATGGTTTTCAGCACAGTGTTATATCTTGTCAGAACAAAGAATCTCAAACAAGTCAGGTGTACATGTCTTCAAGGTTTCAAAAAAAAAAAAAAAAAGAACAGAACAGATCAGCACATACACAGCAAGTCAGTACGGCCTTGGCACCTGGGAAGGAAGTCTTATCACTGAAGGAGTACAAGCTTTGGTGTCAAAAATAAAGTTTGACCTCAAAGAACTCAGTAAATTTGGGAAGATGGTCAAGAAAAAGAATAATAACATAGAGAATAGCTGTTTTAATAGACGTATACACAGAGTATTTTGGAAGTCAAGAAAAAGTGACTCAAAGGAAAGCCTGAGTTTACTATATTCAACATGCTTCTATAATCTACTTGATGCTGTTTTCCGAGTTTTGTAAGATGATGACATGATATTAACTGCACATATTAGAATGCCAAACTCAGAGAACAACAGGTATAAAGGTGCCCCTGACATGTGGTAATATTTAGAAATTTTCAGTAATTTAATATATTTGCAGCATAAGATATATGTAGGTCCCAGCTGAGGGATACAGCTGGAGTAGTAGGATTTCCAGACTGCAAAGGACTATCCAAGTCAGTGATAGAGTTCCACTAGAGAATTTTAAGCAGTGATGTGACATGATCAAGAGTGTATCTTTCTTTTTAGAATTAGCCTTTTGGACTGGTTGAGGATGACTAAAACCTGCAGTATGGAAATGGTTTGGAATCCATATGAGAAAAGATTAAGATCTGAACTATAATAATGGCAGAGGGAACAGATACAAAATTACCAGAACACATAGAGACCAGTAAATCAAAGGGTGGATGGTGAGAGCAAGACATTTCAGATAACTTGAAAGTCTAGGGCAAAACCTAATGATGCTTCTGAGAGACAGAACACAGGAAGTTGTGGTTTAGTTAAGTCTAGCATTAGAAATGAGTTTAATGAATTTAGATCCCAGGTCAGTGAACTGGGCTGTTGATATTGACCTGAGAGTAGTTATCACACGGGTGATAGTTGAAGCTTTTTGTTTGGATGAAATTGTCTGAGAATCGCACAAAGTGTGAGATGAAAAGAGAGCTGGGCATATACCCTGAGAAAACCATAATTCAACAAGAGTCATGGACCACAATGTTCACTGCAGCTCTATTTACAATAGCCAGGACATGGAAGCAACCTAAGTGCCCATCGACAGATGAATGGATAAAGAAGATGTGGCCCATATATACAATGGAATATTACTCAGCCATAAAAAGAAACGAAATGGAGTTATTTGTAGTGAGGTGGATGGACCTAGAGTCTGTCATACAGAGTGAAGTAAGTCAGAAATAGAAAAACAAATACCTTATGCTAACACATATACATGGAATCTAAAAAAAATGGTCATGAAGAACCTAGGGGCAGGACAGCAATAAACATGCAGACCTACTAGAGAATGAATGGACTTGAGGACACGGGGAGGGGGAAGGGTAAGCTGGGAGGAAGTGAGAGAGTGGCATGGGCATATATACACTACCAGATGTAAAACCAATAGCTAGTGGGAAGCAGCCATATAGCACAGGGAGATCAGCTCCTTGCTTTGTGACCACCTAGAGGGGTGGGGTGGGGGAGGGTGGGAGGGAGACCAAGAGGGAGGGGATATGGGGATATATGTATATGTATAGCTGATTCACTTTGTTATAAAGCAGAAACTAACACACCATTGTAAAGCAATTATACTCCAATAAAGATTTTTTTTTAAAAAGAGAGAGAGCTAAAATTGAAGACAGCTGCTCTTGAGAAGCCCATGAAAATCAAGGCATAGAAGTGTCCATTAGGGTTGACCATATTAAGGTTGCCTTTGGGAGATAAATTTAGTTAGAATATGTGGGGTCAGAGCCAGACATAAGTGTGATATAGATAATAATAATGTATTGACATGTAACAATCATTTTTAAAAATCTTTTATTTTAAGGGAATACAATGCCATTTTGATAAATGAGTAAATTATATGAATAAATATGACAATGATATTGTTTTATGTCTTAGAGATCACCCAATCATTCACCATGTAAATAACTGAATGACTCTCAAAAACATATTAGTCATATGGGGACAAGAAGTTTTCCAAACGTAAATCAGTATATGAGTGGTGAACTCACATTGGCTGATTTGAGAAGTGACAAAGAACGCTATTTTGGAGATACTCTATATTACAGAAAGAGGACTTACTTCAAAATCCAAGAGTTCTCATAATGATTTGGGTGGAAGAGGTCTCTGCTCCAAAAGAAGTAAAAGTTTCCCAGAAGAACAGCAAGTTTCATAAGCTTTCCTGACCAATGAAAAAGTTAATAGATTTTCAAGTGGATGAGGCATTTTTTTTCTTTCCAGTCATAGAATTGGAGTGGAAGGCTTCCCTGGTGGTGCAGTGGTTAAGAATCCACCTGCCAATTCAGGGGACACGCGTTCGAGCCCTGGTCCGGAAAGATCCCACATGCCGCGGAGCAACTAAGCCTGTGCGCCACAACTACTGAGCCTGCGCTCTAGAGCCCTCAAGCAACAACTACTGAGCCTGTGTGCCACAACTGCTGAAGCCCGCATGCCTAGAGCCCATGCTCCGCAACAAGAGAAGCCACCGCAATGAGAGGCCCACGCACCACAAGGAAGAGTAGCCCCCGCTCACTGCAACTAGAGAAAGCCTGCGTGCAGCAACGAAGACCCAATGCAGCCGAAACTAAATAAATTAAGAAAAATAAATTTATTAAAAAAAAAAGAATTTGAGTGGAATTGCTGGTTGTGTTTCTTGAGTTCTGCTCTTGTTTCTCTTCATGAAACATCCGAGAACAATAACTATGTTCAAAGTCTCAAATTAATTCATTCCATTTTTTCTGTTGTCTTAATTCTTTGTTCTAAGCATTTTTTTTTATTTTTTTATTGGCAGGCGGACTCTCAACCATTGTGCCACCAGGGAAGCCCTAAGCATATCTTTCTTAGTTGACTTTCACATGTTTTCATGGAAACTTTTATTTTCTCACGGAATGTCCTGTACACTTAGAACCTTCCATCATTTATTTGTTCTGCTTTTTCTGATTTTGGATATTATACTGGAACAGATACATGGAACAAATTTCTCAAAGAAAAAAATCTTTGTAGTTACTGTAGTCACCATATCATGAGTAGCATGGCAAGAAAGGGCAAGGTGATTAAAAATATATTAAAAGATTGAATCCAAAAAACTTAAAGTATAAAGTTTATAAATAGCCTAAGGTAACCTGTAACCAAGTAATAAGAAGCCTTAATTAATGGGATATAATTGGATTTACTTTTCTGGACTGATGTTCAAGAGGAAAAATAAATTAAGCATTTATATCTTTGACCTGTATCCTTCTGTATCTCTCTCTAAGCACAACAGAAGTTGTATTTGAAATAATTGCTTTTCAATATTTAATTTCTCATATTTTCAAACAACATAATTTTACTTTCTTACTATATTATACTTACTACAGGAGAAAAGTAAATTACCAAGTTTTGGAAAATTTTTCAGTAGCAGTACTCAAATTGAATAGGTCCTTACATTAATACTCAATTTTAAAAAGTCAGATAACAAGAACATTCATCCTCCAAGCATATAGATTGATTACAATTTAACTATGACGCGTATATAGAATACTTGCTTAGTAAATTATGTAATAATTTTAATACATGACAATCATATGTCACTGCCTTAGAATGGCCATATCAAGTAGCAGTGGATATATTTACATCATGGACAAAGTCTAGTACATCTCCAGGAATTAATAAATATGTTTTTTAAAAGTTGAAATATTACAATCTTGTAATTTGACTAATAATGCAGATAAGACTCAATCCCAAAGAATCTGAGGCACTTGATGACTGAAGTATGTCCAGATCACAACTGGGAAGACATGTGAGATCCACAGTATCTTAGATTGTTGTCTTATCAACTAAAAGACTCTGTTTAACAAGGAAAATAAAACAGAACACAATTTTCAAAAATATGAGGAGGTTAAGAATCAACTATTACTGCAGATCTTAGCTTTTGAAGACATCATACCCATATTGAATGCATTTCTGAGATGTGTGCTCAGTTGAATCAAATTTTGAGCTGCTATTTTTGGAGTCTTGTTAACTGAATTGACTGACCTTTTTAGCCCAAACAGTTGAGCCATGTTTGCTTGTAGATGGCATTTTACCAGCTATTCTTGGACTGAAAAGTGCTGTGTACTATGTGGTCTCTGCAATTCTGTTCATTGTATTTCTAAATGCTCTTAACAAAAAATCAAAAAGAACTGTTATATTCATAAAATGAACTATCATTCTTCCATAAAAAGGAGTAAAATGTTGATTCATGCTACAACATGATGAGCATGAGAAAAGCCAGATACCAAAGGTCAGATATTGTAAGATTTAATTTATACGAAATGTTTAGAAGAGGCAAATCTATAGAGATAGGTCAGTGGTTGCCGACAGGTAGGGGAGGGGTAGGGGGAATGAGGGAGTGACTGGTAACAGGTATGGGATTTCTTTTTAGGACAATGAAATGTTCTGGAATTAGATACTGATGGTGGTGACATAACCATGAATATACTAAAAGCCACTGAATTGTACTGTTTAATTTGTGGTATGTGAATGATATTTCAATTCAAATTTATAAAAATTAGCTAGATCTTTAAGTCTTCACCTTTTGACTACTAAGCATGGATTAATTCTAAGTGTATTTTTAGCCTGTTTTGCAATTTATTCTTAAAAATGTATTTTTCTTAAAGGTAAATATGTGATGTGATGGATGTGTTAATTAACTCGATTGTGGAAATCCTTTCACAATATATATGTGTATCAAATCATCACGTTTTACACTTTTTATACTTCAGTAAAGCTGGGGGTGAGGGAAGAATCTAGTAAGACAAAAGAAAAAAGAAAGGCTTAGAAAACTGGAGCTGGAGAATGGAGGATTGGGAAAATATAGATACATGAACAGTAAATAACCTGGTGAAAAGTAATATAAAGGAAATAGGAAGATTATGCGGGGATTTCTTCTATGCTTCTAAAATGCCATCTTAGTTATTAGAGCGTAGGTGTCTTTTATTTTCTCATATTAAAACTTCTCTGCTCAAATCAGAAACATCCAGGGCACTGATTTCACTTTGCTGTACATCTGAAACTAATACATTGTAAATCAACTGTATGCCAATAAAAAAATTTAAATACATGAAGAAAGGAGGAGAGCAAAAACAAACAAACGGACAAAAAAAGAGTATGTTTTTCTTGTGCTGATCGTAGTACTAAAGTGGTGTGAATTGTAAACCCTTTAATTAGCCTGTAATTGATGTAGCCTGAGGAAAAACTGAACTTGAGACACACCCCAGGAATGATACCTGGGGTGGTAGTTTTGGGTTATGATGACCTGTTTCAGTAAGTGCTATTAATGATGTGATGTATGGTTAATGATTTGATTTATGTTCATGTGCAAAATAAAATAGAAGTGCTATATTGAAGTGACCAGGGTGGGAGTTTTAGTAGACAAATGTATGCCATAGCTGGATTTAGTTTATGTCCCATGTCTATGTAAATACTACTCCACATTCTGCAGTTGGCTCTTCTTGAAGGACCTGCATATGTGCAAGAGTGGATCAGCAAAGGAACAGCCAACCCTTGACATCTGATGCTATTTCCACAAGTTTTTACCTAGTCCCATTTTATTTTGGCAACACAACTGGTGAATAACGGGTAAGTCCTCCTAAATGGATGTTTCATTCCTCTTAAAACTACTCCTGGAGGATGTAATAATTTATAAACCACTCCTTATACTTATACTTTACATATAAGTGGTTGCATCTCACCAATGACGCTGTTTATCATTTAGTATACTTTTGGGTTTCCCCCCTTTCCCAAGTGAAACCATAATGTTTTATGAATTTGTCTTGGATAGGACAAGTAAGCATTTTGCTATTTATATGGTCCCTTTCCGGGAGCCTCCAAATGAATGTTATTCTTACGGTCTCCTCAAGGTTTTCTTATACACAGATTGCATGCTCTATCTTTACTATCTCTATACTAGATGACTCTCTTATCTCGACCACAACTAATGAAACCAGAAATGGTTACCTAAACCAAACTAGGTCGAGGTAATAAAGTGGGTGACAAATTAAGACCTAACAGAGATGCAAAACTCTGGCCGCCGACAGCAGACTATATTGGAACGTGAAGGGGTGGACCAGTTAAATTCTTGCTTTTGGGGCGGTTTAACTAGGAGACCAAATGAGGAAGTTGGTCGTTGGTAATGGGAGCGGAAGCTGAAAAACAGTGTGGAGATATGACAAGTCTGGGGCAGCTATTATACATGGAGAAAAAGCTAGGGGAGACTCAGTCGTTATTCATGGGGGGAGTTGAAGTAAAGCTGGAGTATGTTTGAATCTCGGAGCCTTGGAATAAGTGAGCCACCGAGAGTAGGAAGCAGCGTGTGCCTGCCGTTGAGGGTGTGACCAAGTAGTGACATACAGCCTGTGTTCTGCTGTGTGTTTTGGATGGCTTCTCAAGGTCTACGAACACTGGCTTTGCAGTGCCTCATCACTATCTATTCCACAGATACTTATCAACTGCTCTATGCCAAGTGCATATTCATTAATGAACAGACGAGCCCTCACCCCTGTGGAGTTTATATTCCAGCAGCTAAGATTATTTTCATAATTTTCTCCATATCTTTATAATAAACCTTTATCACCTGAATTAATGCAAGTGTGCCTTTTTCCCTTGTAGTCTGAAAGAGTCTAATAAAAATGCTATCTCTTTATATTTCATTTTCACAGGCATTATTTTAAAGTGTTTTTTTTACAAATATTAATGCACTAAACTTTCTTGATAATTCTAAAAGTATCTAAATTTTACAGAAGAGGCAATGAAGTAGAAAGCAAGGTTTAAAGTTTTCACCTAAAACAAGGTTTAAAATTTTCTCCTACAGGCTTCCCTGGTGGCACAGTGGTTGAGAATCCACCTGCCGATACAGGGGACAGCGGTTTGAGCCCTGGTCCGGGAAGATCCCACATGTTGTGGGGCAACTAAGCCCACGCGCCACAACTACCATTGAGAAAGTTTTCCATAGGATTCTCACCTTTGCTACATGGTAAATCTCTACTGGTTCAGGTACAATTATTTTTTGCCTCTTCTTTAGGTACTTTTATTCTGTGGAATTATGTGAAATGGTTGAAAACATGCAGACGCTTGAAATGATTACACAACCCCGGTTGGCCTCATTCTTGACTCTGCAATTTACAGAAGTGCTGACACAGAACACAGACTGTTATGTTCACACGAAATTACTTACAAACATATTTTGAATATCATCTATCTTCTCATTTTTCTTTCAATTTATTGAATTTTGGTGTCATTCACCAAGATCCCCAAATCTACCCCAGATGTTTTTGATATACACCTAGGAGCCCCAGTGGAGCAACGTTTGTTGAAATTCAAAGTTGAACATATCCCCTTGAAATTCACTAGCGCAAAAGGCTTAAAATGTTTGAAATGCTGCAGGTGGCTTTCAGATTTATTCCCTGAGGCATGTACTGTTACCAAGGAAACCTTTGGCAAATGTTAGTAAACGTCTCACTGACCTGCTTCTTCACGTGTCCCCCGGTTTGTGCACGTGTTCCCCGGTTTGTGCACGTGTCCCCCAGTTTGTGCACGTGCCCCCGGTTTGTGCGTGCCCTAAGCCCGTCCTGCTGAGCTCTCCTGGCAGTTTGCATCCTGTTATATTTACAAATATATTTATAAATATAACACTAAGCAGAATTGTCTAGGAGAAAATTCTCCTAGTTTTATTTTCTGTGAGAAAGCAACAAATGGAAGATCACATTGATTGGAAATAGTTTCAATGACTGAAAAACTCTGGAGTGATAGGGTAGGAGGGAACTTAGAGTAAACCAAGCAGAAACGCAAATTCGGCAACTGAAATGGTTACAATATATAAACTAAATCGTACTAAACAATACGGATAGTTGCAAACTTGAC
Source organism: Mesoplodon mirus (assembly GCF_964341445.2). Lineage (NCBI taxonomy): Eukaryota > Metazoa > Chordata > Mammalia > Artiodactyla > Ziphiidae > Mesoplodon > Mesoplodon mirus. The sequence goes on along the minus strand of NC_138976.1, from coordinate 226,317,597 downwards.
TGTTGATAATTTTGGGAACAGTGTGATTAACAGATTAAACATCAGAGTTAAAGTTGACTTTATTGTAATAATATTATTTTCTGTGACAAATAAAAGACCATTTTATATATATATATATATATATATATATATATATATATTTTTTTTTTTTTTTTCGGTATGCGGGCCTCTCACTGCTGTGGCCTCTCCCGTTGCGGAGCACAGGCTCTGGACACGCAGGCTCAGCGGCCATGGCTCAAGGGCCCAGCCGCTCTGTGGCATGTGGGATCTTCCCGGACCGGGGCACGAACCCGCGTCCCCTGCATCGGCAGGCGGACTCCCAATCACTGCGCCACCAGGGAAGCCCCCATTTTATATTTTTAAGTGATCTTTTTAATCACATTGTGTTTATTATAAAAATTTGCTATTACAGTTTGTGATCCAGATTCTCTTCTACCCTCAACTTCCCAAGTTCAAGGTATGTATGAGACCATAAATTCTGAATGCAAGAGATACCTGGTGCACTAAAATGCCTTCTTTCATCAATTTTGAAAAGGTAATTTAACTCCATCTAATATAGAGGGACATAAGCATAAAGCAATTTAATATGCCATAGACTGGATTGGTGCTTATATATAGTCAGAATATTTATATTTAATTTTTTAAAGGAAATTATTAAGGAAGCTAGGCTAGGAGCATTCTGACAATTCATTACATGCTTCAGTTTCTATAATAACCAACATTTGGTACTTTGCTTTAGTTCATTAATTTATTTATAAAACAATCATATATTGATTGATCACTTACTAGTAAGTGCTTGATGTTGAGGTTACAAAAGTAACCTATGGTCCCTAAAGAATGCAATTCTAACGGGGACGTGTAAAGAGAGGAATTATAGTCACGTGGTATTGGACATATGAACTGGGGAGAACATGTGTGTGTTCTATTGATCCTCATCCTCATTACTAGACTTTTAACTCCATCAACAGATTGTAAAGAATATTAGTCTTGTTATATCTGAGGAATAGCTTGCTCATGGTTTCATGCATGGAATGACACTAGGATTAGGAAAAGGTGTAGGGAAACACATCTAATACTAGGTGGAAGGCTGTGATTTTCAGCATTTATAACAAAGGCAAATCCACATAGTTTTGCCCTCGAGCACTCTTTTTTCATACCCATTTGTTTTTTTGGGTTTTTTTTTTTTTTTCACTAGAGAAGACTAGAGAAAATTAATCTGGCTCAGAGGTGTCTGGACTACTGCTTGGCCACTCCCAGGGTTTAGGTTGCTTTTATGTGGACCAGTGATCTCATTATTGTGGTACATATTGAGCAGGACCCTGAACCTTCTTACTCTCCCCTAAATTCTAATAGCTGATGATGACATAGGCAGGTATAAATATCGAAGAGGCAGACAACTTATTTATTTTGAAACATTTCAATGAAACTCAACCTGACTTTATTGTAATGGTTTGTAACTTGCCAGAAGGAGTCATATAAAAAATATTTTATTCATTGAAAATTCAATAAAAATTGATTTATTTAAACCATAATTATGGTTTGATTTATGTGCTTGCTTTTCAGGTTTTGAAAATGGCAGCTAAGCAGAGTTTATAAACTGCAACAATATCTTAAGGAAATTTTATTAATATATGTACAGAAAGTGAGAGTAAACTCATACTTTCAATCTTACACTGACCATTAAACAAGCAATAAAAATGTCATAGATTTATTGAAGAATAAATACATACTTAAAGAAAGACATAAGGGTGAATAATAAAAAGCACAGAGACACCCAAATTAACTTTCAAACACTAGTTCAATTCAAATAATTTCATGTTTGCTTTCTTCCTCCAATGCATGCTTCTATATGTTACAATTTTAGCAGATTTAGCATAGTATTTCAAGGCTGCTCTCAATTCCTGTGTTTTTAAATTAGTCTGAAGTTGGAGTAGATTATCTGCAATTTTTCTTCTTAAATTATAATCTTACCATGTACAGTAGTGGTTGATTTACAATATATTTTATTTTTCTTTAGGATGTCATAGATAGAGCAGAGATGAATAAAGAAATTTTATCTAAATGCTTTTCAAACCCAAGGATTCATGCATGAGATGAATGTTTTTAATGTCTAATTAAAGTAGTTTTTAATTATTAAATAGAAATTGAAATTAGAAATGAAATTTATCCACGTATTGAAAGCCAGAAAGAAATAGTAAAAGGAAATATCTGAATTAACAAAGTTTTGTTTTTGTGGTTTAAGGAACAATTTAGGACACTATTGCTATTTTGAAAGTATAGATTTTAAATCATACATTGAAACAGGTAAATAACATGACTGATGGTTGGACTAAAACTTGGGCATCTCAAGACATATTTTAATTTTCCATGGATCATATCTCTTAAATATTTGTGGGGTTACATCTTCTACAGTATGAGTGGCCAGTTCACCCAGTCAAAGAAATTAAACCAGTCGTGTCAGTGTTTTAAGATGGAGGTTCTCTGTATGCTGGGATGATGGAGGGACAGAGTAAGAATCTTTGTCTTCTCTCCTTTCCTTTTCTGTCTCTACATGTAGCATTTCCAACCTTTTGGGATCCAGTCGATTGTGGAAGAGTAGGCTGACATGAAATGAAGCACAGAGAAATGGAACATGACTGCTGGGATGTAGATGATGATGACAGCCCTGCATATGTTTTCTCACTTTCAGAATTAGTATATGTCCTCAGCAGTGCCGACTCTGTATTATACTTCATAAATTAGCTCAGGAGCAACTGCACTGCTCCCAGCAAGAATCCCTGATGAAACTGGAATGGAATTAGAAACCAAAATGGGCACCATGGCAGCTTTCCCTCTATGACACTGAAATTTCTCTTCTGTTTCTCTTTCTTATTTGATACTTATTTTAACTTTATATTTCTTTCATGATATAGTTTTCTCAAACTTTATAGTGAAATTGTCCCTCTAGAAAGATGTTAATATTTTTCTTGGAACTTCTGATCCCAGCAGACCAGGGCCCTCTTATCTCAATCAAGATCAAGAACAGGGCCCACCTGAGAGGGTAGCCCAGCAATCCGAAGCATGGGGTAAAATTGCATGTATCTTTAGGCTCCATTTCATCATTAGAAAAATGAGGGTTTTGAGTAGGTCATCTCTCAAAACTCTGTTTAATAAAGCTGTTAAAGAGTAGGATTATACTGACGTGTATAATTTGTTTTCACTTGAATACACTCTTGTATGCCAAAATATTGCCCTAAATCATCAGTGAAATGACATTTAAAATTCCCAAACCAATGGGAGGGAGCCATCTTGTGGTTTAGGCCAGTGCAGCTTACATTTAGAAGAGAAAAGAATGTGAAACCTTTGAAAATATAATATATAACAAATATAATATTATATATAACATTATATATAATATAATAATAAATAATAAAAGATAGTTTATGAATGTGATCTAAAGTCTTAACTTACAGGTAATTTAAAAAAAACCCTTCAATTGTGGGTATGAGTAATTGTTCTTTAGACAATTCTGGGAACTTGTTTGAAATTAATGGTATATAGCACATACCATGTTGTGATTTATTTTCTTATTTAATGAAGATATTTCAGTAGGTACTGAGTTAGTAGTTGTAATGCTTACTGAAGATGCCAAAGGGGTTTGGCCATCTCACTTAGGAAATAATGCAGAAGACAGAATAATGATATGAAAAAGACAATTGCATATTACCTTTATATTCTGTAATTACTTTTCTGAGTCATAAGAATCAAACATGTTGATCAATTAGAGAGTTAAACATGCTGATAATGGCATGTGAGATCGCCATATTTTGTTGCTTAATAATACAATATATAACACATACTAAAAGGTATGCATGTTTAGCATAAATAACACCAATGTAGCAGTTAATAAAAATATGATAATAATATTAAATACTATCACATTAATATTACTTTTTAAAGTTTCCTTTTAGAAACTAATTTATATTGTCTGTTAGGTAAATAAGTTGTATGAGCATATTTTCCCTAGGTGCATTTCTTTATATAAATAAAACAACTTTTTTCATTTATCCCAATATTTTCAGTAGTTAACTTTCATAGACAATATGAAAAAAGATATTTCTAACATAACCAATTCAGCATCAGTAAATGGGTGCTGACTTTTCAGATTCAAAGTAAATTACAGAGAATATATTATTTCCATTTATTTCTCATTCTTCCTCTTTTTCATTTAACATGGATAAAAACTGAATCAATAACCTGAATTGCAAAAATATTTTAACTTGCAGGCTTCCCTGGTGGCGCAGTGGTTGAGAGTCCGCCTGCCGATGCAGGGGACACGGGTTCGTGCCCCTGTCTGGGAAGATCCCACATGCCGCGGAGTGGCTGGGCCCATGAGCCACGGCCGCTGAGCCCGCGCGTCCGGAGCCTGTGCTCCGCAACGGGAGAGGCCACAACAGTGAGAGGCTCGCGTACCACAAAAAAATAAAAATAAAAAATATTTTAACTTGCTATATGCTACACATCAATTTAAATTCCATAATTTTAGAAAAGGTTGAGTCTTGTATAGAGATTAATGATTGCTCAGAAATGGTACTCACATAAAGTGTGCATAAAATAAGCCTCTTGTCCACGATACATGGTTCCTGCAGATGTTCTTTTCTTCTTTGCTTTGCTTCTGGAGGTGTAGGAAGCTTTCCTGTTTGCTGCCCCTTGCAGGAGGGACTCAGAAGATTTGTTGATGGTAATGATGGGAACAAAGGAAGCACCCAGAGATAATATCTCCAGGTAGACTTCTGGTGCCCATTCTGTTGTTTATTAAATATAGTGTTAATAGATTAAAACTATATTTATTTCAAGGGGTTTAATAATCCATTATCAACCTTCTATCAGCAACTTTCTGGTAACTAAAAAATATAAATCTATGCTTTTGGATTTTCTACTCTGTTTCAAATAATTTGGAAATTTGAAAAAAATCCACTTTGTTTCCTATTTATATTTCATTCCATGTTTTTTTGGTTAGTCACTTAGGAAATACAAGGCTACACTTTGAATGATCTTGCATAGAACAAGTATTTCAAGCTAGGTCAATCTGTATGAAATTACTTTTTGGAAGAAATGTAACTGTTTCAAAAAAGACCCTGTAAGTCTAGAAATACAATTATTTCTGTAACTAGTTATTTGGAAGTTATTTCATTTATTTATGTATTTATGTATGTATGTATGTATTCCAAAGAAAATCGAATCTAACATCGTCTCAAAAGATTGAAAGAATGATTTTTTATGGATGATTTAAACACAGAGACCCATTTGGAAGACCAGGAGCCATTAGGTTACACAAGCAGATGTTGTCATTTGATTTCTAACTAGGATTCATTGTTTGGAGAACAAATCTTCAGACCCTCTTGCCTCATGTCACAGCAGGGATGATGAGTGAGCCCAGCCTCCAGTTTCCAGTGTCCTGAGTGGGCTTTTTGGAGCCACACACTGTTGGGTAAAGACCACCTACTGAGATAACTTGATAAGACAACACATGGGGTCAAATATTATATAGGGAAAGAGAAAAGCAAAATAGCTACATATTTATAGTATACCATAGTCCAGCAACTATGGTCAAATTCCAATTTACGTTTTCCACGAATGGGTAATTAACAATGTAAATTGTACAAACTTATAAACAAGGAATATATACATAGAATATAAGTTTATCAAGGAAGAAAGCAACAGACAGCAAGAGTAAATTGGGATAAAATACCTAGAGAAAAACAACTAATTTAGTGGTATTGAAATGGTGAATAGAATGAGAATAATGAAAATATTTTAAACCATGAAAATAAACATTGATTTTTTTTAAGTTATAGTTTACCAATAAGTTATGCACATTATGCTTATTCACCTACATTTTGGTTAAGTATCTTTCACCTGTCGATAACTCTAGCACTTGTACTTGTAGGTGACCTTGCCTGAGTCTAGGGCAGCATTTCAGTCTAGAGTTTCCACTGACATTATGGGATGAATCATTCAAGTGCAAATTAAGAAGCCAGTGAAGGCCAGCTCATCAAGGAAAACACAATGCCAATTTAGCAAGGAATTTCCAAGCAATTTTCCTGAACCTTGTGCAGCCAATAAATACATAAAGACATATAAATTATAGGTACTCCAAATATGAGAAGCAAGTTATCATAGACCATACTGCAATATTTTCTTAAATTTCCTATACATTAATTTTTCTCTTATTTCTTTATCAACTATTGTACCGTCACTAAACTCCAGCCTAATTGTGTAAAGTAAAAAAAAAAAGCCTACCTAAATTAAAGTGGTTTATTCAATAAATAGATTTTAAGAAAAAGACTTCCAAGCAAACAAAAATTATAAAGAACGTCAAATCATTTTTCTACATAGTAACACACCTTCTCTCATTCTATTCTGAGTTGAAAAGTTCCATTCACCAGCCTCCTTGCTGTACTTTTCCTATAATGGAATGTGTATGTTAAGGCTTCTCTGGATGATATATCACTGGGTTTGTAATCTCAGTATAATCCTTTCCATCAGAACAGAAATCTATGACCTTTGTCAGGAAAACAACATAACCCCCTGATAAAATTTGATAAAATGGGACAAAAGAATTATCCATCTTCTTGAAAAGTGTTAATTTTTATTGTTTTTGATCAAATAATCTGCAGTTATATGATAAATACCATATACTATACATGAGTTAATGACTCTGACTTGAGAATTTGTCACTTGCAGAATTGAACTAAAGGTAATACAGAGAGAAACAAGTTGATAAAACCATGCATACAATTTTAAATATATTTTCAGCATAGTTTCCAGAAAAATATGACCTCATCTGGACAGGAAGACAGACAGACATCAAACTCAGGAAGATGTGTTTTAAATCTACAGAAAAATAACACCATAGAATAGCAATACTTTTTTTGGTAGTCTTTTAAACATCTTAACTCACTAATAATAAATTCCTGTTTATGACATTACCATAGTACGTTGAAAATATATGGCACATTTTCTTTTCATTTTGTTTTCCACAGCAGGTTATATAATATTCACAGACGGGCAGGCTACTTCTCTCTATTTTTCCCATATCATCATCTATCATACATTAAAATACAAACTGAAGGAAAAGCCATTGCATAATTCACAGAGATGAAAGTGAAGGCATGCAAAATTATTCAGGCACGTTCAATACAGTCTCATGCCCGAATCTTTTCCTGGCCTTTGACCCACAGCTTCTTCCTCTTTGCTTACATTACAAGCCAGATTGGATAATGAGTCTGTAGAGGGGTTGCCGGAAGGCACCTTGGCTAAAACCACCACAGAGAAAAAGCATCTATTAAAATAAAACAACTTAAACCACTATATTTTTATTATAGCTTTACTCTAAAAATATTATGTGTGGCTGATAGTTCTTTAATTCATATTACTTTGAGAGATTTTTAAAATAATATATTCATATCATGAAATAGATTGTTAAATACTTAATTTAAAATTATTGTGTCATTATAGGAAGACATTTAAAATTACTGAATGACAGTCTCTAGGTCCATCCACATCTCTACAAATAACTAAGTTTCATTCCTTTTTATGGCTGAGTAATACAGAGTGAAGTAAGTCAGAAAGAGAAAAACAAATATTGTATATTAACACATATATGTGGAATCTAGAAAAATGGTACAGGTGAACCGATTTGCAGTGCAGAAATAGGGACACAGATGTAGAGAGCAAAAGTATGGACACCATGGGGGGGAAATCGGGGGAGGGGGAGTGGTGGTGAGATGACTGGGAGATTGGGATTGACACGTATATACTAATATGTATAAAATAGATAGCTAATAAGAACCTGCCATATAATAAAATAAAATCTAAAAAAGAAAAAAAGTTACTGCAAATGATTTACATAAACATTTTTATTCATTTCTACTTATCGACATAGACAACTTTATATTTCATTATTTTATGAACCTGAAAACATCTCATCATTGTTTAACACAATGTGTATTGATGAGTGGCTTAAATGAGGATAAAGCTAATGATCAGGGATTGAAAAAGTGTATTGATGGAGCCTGCACACGGGCAGCAGATATGAAAAAACACACAATGAGCTGTCCTTAAGGGAATGGAGGAGACTTAGTCGGAATTTATTAAGTAATAGTCATTTCTTGATGAAGGTAAACTTTTTTTTTAATCACTTAAAGCTGTGTCACAGCAGAAGAGGCTGGCTTCAGAATAATGAGCTACCTGTTGCTCTAAGAGTTTGAGGAGAATGTGGATAATTTTATATCAGGAATGTACCAGGGATGGTGGAGATTCTGACATTGGAAGGGAAGCTGAACTGAAACAGCTCAAAGGTTTATTTTTAATTTTAAGGACATAAAAGAGAAATAGTTAAAACGAATTTGAAGAAAGAAAAGATTAAAAAGCTTTCAGTGTTAAATCAAGTATTATTAGAAGAATAGGTTTGTGTATGTTTATGTCAATTGTTCTCACTTGTGGAACTTTATCAATAATCCAGAATGTCATACTTACTCTTGAACATACCTTATTCACTTTTCACTCAGAAAAGTGCCAGGTACCTAGAAGGTGCTTAAGGAATAGTTGTTGAACCACTGATTGAATTATAATCTTATGCTGAACACCAGTATGTATACATGTTTAAAAATGTGTGTAAGGGGGCTTCCCTGGTGGCGCAGTGGTTGAGAGTCCGCCTGCCGATGCAGGGGACACGGGTTCGTGCCCCGCTCTGGGAAGATCCCACATGCCGCGGAGCGCCTGGGCCCGTGAGCCATGGCCGCTGAGCCTGCGCGTCCGCAGCCTGTGCTCCGCAACGGGAGAGGCCACAACAGTGAGAGGCCCGCGTACTGCAAAAAAAAAAGGGGGGTGTAAGGGATTCTGATGTACAGATAGGAATCAGAATCACTATTTTTTAAAATACTACTCCACCACCTTTAAAATTCTCTTATTTTGTTTATGTGTGAACCATAAAAAATACTGAGAAAACTTCCTGTTAAGTAAGACACTGTGAAATCATCCAATAGTACTAGTTATTACTGATTGTCTTTTGGAAGAACTGTTTGGCAAATATTTAGTCATTCTTCAAAGACAGTCCGAGCAGTGTTTTAGAATTCTATCTTTAATAGTTGGAGAAAATTTGATCCACATAGCTTTGTTCATGAGCTGTTGCAACAAAGTATTATGGTTTCATAAATAAGGAATGGCCAAATCAAATGACTGCCCAGCTCATGTTTCCCACCAGGAATCACTGATATTGCAAAACACATCATAGAATTAGGGACATTTGCCCAGAAAAGTTGACTTCCTTTGAATTTCCAATTTGAAGAAATTTACCCCCTGAACAATATATGATGAGAAGTGTGTGTGCACGTGTGTGTATGGGTGTGTGTGTGTATGTGTAAGAGAGGGAAAAGGAAAGAGATGAAGGCAACATAAAAAAGGTAGAAGAAAAAAATGAGTAAGAGGATCCTAGCAACTGGCTCAGGACTCTGTCTTTTGGGCTGATTTCTGGTAGAAGCTTCTCCAAAATATTTTCCCTGCCCTAGTTATTTTCAAATCCTAGGGGGCTCTATTTTACGCATGGGCTCTAAGCATCCTGGTTATGGAAGAATAGGCATCACTTTACTTTTTAAGTAATTAGAACAACAGCTGTCTCCCTATGGAAGTTCAGTATATTCTTATAGAGGAACGGGGGCTGGGATAAAAGTTTAAATTTAAAGTTAATTAACTTAACACACTTCCTATGGTGTTATGTATTTATTCACAAAGAATGTATAGAGCAATGAGGATAAAATGGGATTGTTATATTTTATCACTCTTTGTAGTACATAAACCAGAAAACAAAAATCAATGCATCTGCTGAGGAAGACCGCTCAGGTATTATGGGTGTTTTGTTTGTATTCAAACAAGAGGGAACGTGTGCGTTCATATACACTGTATTTTCTAAAATATTTAATTGAAAACACCCCATTGTCTTACAGCCACAAACTGTAATTCATCTTATCATTTTTAGCATCCTTTAAAATGTCAAAAATGAGTTGACCTCATTTTTTAAGGTCTAAAATATGTCTTGGAAATGAGAGATGGTGACTGTTTGCTTAGTTAAAGGTTGATATTCAGTGCTCATTGGGATGGACATGATTGTTTCTGCGCTGCTATGAATGGTCCCAAGCAGATACAGTAAGGAATTACGGAGGCATTGTGGAGAACAATACTTGGTTGCCATTATATTCAAAATTTCAGTCTTTTATAAAATTCTAATCTTCATGGTCATACTTTTCCACTGCCCATTGTTCAGATAGGTTCAGCTAGGGAAAGTGGCATTGTCAAAAATATTGGAAAAACTGCACCAGAAAGTCCTTTAATGTTGCTTGAGCAAGTTAGACAATTCTGCATACAGTTTTAAGAAATATTAAAATTTGTCACTTTAATAAATTGTGCAGTTTTTGCCACTAAATTCTTCTCTGAAATGCATATGACACCAGCAAGTTTTCATAGTCTGCCAGAGCTGATGGTGCTAAAAGTTCCAATACCACTATAATAGCGTGTAACTCAGTCCAAAAGCCAAGGCTAGGCAATAAAATTATCGAGTTCAAAAACTGAATACCCAACTGAACAAGCAAACTGTTGTTATCATAATTGTGCTTAAAAGGTAAGTATAATTCAAAAGACAAGCTTGCAATTATAAAGGTGCAAAAACTATTCTCTGAGTCACTAAGACAATTTCCAACTAATCCCCTCAGTGAACCAAGATAATTATAAGTGCATAGACTATATTTCCATTGATGATATTTGCTTTGGATAGACTGTTAAAATTAAAGTGCCTTGAGGTGGAAACCATACTTATTCTCTTAATGTGTTTCAATCAAGTTCATTACTTTGCAGTCTTCACCTTGTCAGCATGAATGAATACGGACTATATAAAAGTTAGTGCTGTGTCCTAGGAGTGGTCTGCTTTTCTTTACTAGGTCAGCATCAACTAGCTGAGAAATACAGATGGTATACCCCCGTAAATTTTGGGAGCTTTTGCTATTGTCTATATTTCAAGGTCTGTGAAATCTATTTTAGAGTCGGACATATGACCTCAAAGATTGTTAATGATTGATTGGTCTAAGAACTGTGGCTTATATTCCTTCTGAGTTTCAATCTGAGAGGGCTCTAAGTGGCTGTCAGGGGACACCTGTGGATGTCAGTATTGCCAGCTTCCTACTTTTAATATTGAGAGTATTTTCTATGTTTAATATTGGCAAGTCCCATATTTCCTCCAGTCCATTTCATGGAATGTGTACTTAATAGATGATAGAAAAATTTAGCTGCCAGTATAACATTCAGTCTTCCAAAGTGACTAGCAGGTGAGGTATATCATGTTAAGAACAGAAAAGTATATTTTTTAAATGGGACGAAAGACATTCAGAAAAGGGAATGTATAGTATGGAGGATACACATATTATTCTGTTAAAATTATAACCACTTAAGTCACACAGAGTGCTGAAGTAGTTAACATCTTGCTCTTTTCTATAAAACATGTTGGCTTATTTTTTCACATTTTTCCTTAAAATTTCCAGTATCTTCCATAAGATCCTGGGAATTTATAAACCCAGTGTATGTATCTATATTTTAGGGGTATACAGATTTAAAGCATTTATAAATCAAAATTAAAGTAAAAATTGTTAGAATATAGCCATAGACTAGGAGTTGAGTGTAGGATAAGATAAGTAGTCATAACAGTCCCTTAAATACAGCAACTGGGAGTTGGATGGGCTCTCCAGGTGAGTCACTGTTATGCAGAAACATCCAGAAAGTATGGAGAAGTTTTAAAGACCCTTGGCTTTCTTGCTTCTACAGTAACTTTCTGGATTCTCTTTTAAATAGTAAAGAAAGTTCTAGGTCCTCACTGTAATTGAACTCCAGTTCTAATAGTTGGGAAAGAAAGAGAAGGATGGCACACATATACTAAGGTACAAGGTTTCCTAAAAATTCATATGGAACCATAGATGTCAATGGTTGAGATACATAATTATAAAAAAATGAAGTAAATAGCATGTCGAAAAATTACAAACTTTCTAATGTGACTATTTCAAAATGCTTCAGAATATACATACTAGAATTCCAGCTTATGTGTGGGTACTCAGGGTACATGCACACATTTTAGTTTTCTCAGCATTAATAGATTTCTGGCTGGTTTAGTTTGAAATATTAGGGTTTGACACAGGGCTTATTTAGGCAAATACCATCTCGGGATGTTAATTATAATGTCGTTTTCCCATTTTAAAGGGTCTATGAGAGTTCATTAGAGGGGACAGATTCCTTTAAACATTTTGGATTCAGCTATATTTGCAATGTCACTGTTGCTGTATGAGTGAAATGTCAATGTATTTTCTTAGTGTAGTGAGACAACTATATATACCTAAGCAAAGTGTAATCCTTTTGAGATAGGGAGATTTCTACCATACCAACGCCCCTGCTGAAAAAGTTGTTGTGTGGCTAGTATTTTTATATTCCAAGTTTCAGGCTTAAAAAAGAGACATTTTTAATATTCCCAAATATGAAAACAAGTGATGTCCATGAATTTCTTTGGGAGCATAGGTCCACTGTATTTGTGTTTGCTTTTGGCATAATTCACTTGATTTAAGCAATGATGAAGAACTTTAAAAATAAGATGTGTGAAGTACAGAAAAATGTATTCAAGTATTTCAGAGACACATTGAGACAATGTAGTTTATCATTAATTCAAACCGACTAGCTTACCTCAGAGAACACCAACAGCATATCTTGGTCTAATCTATCTTGAGTACAAGAATATATTTTCATGGTTTTGGTTCATACAAGCCCCAGTGAAGAAGGACATGTTTAACTCTGGGGTGCACAGTCCTCAAAATAAGTAAAGTACATAGCAATAACTTCTTTCAGTTGTGGCATTCGCATTTAATGCCAAACATTTTTCTTTCTTAATAGTTTTAAATTACTTATAAAGGAGGGTAATTTGGTCCTTTACTAGCAAACATTGCTAAACATACATTATTTTTTAAAGTTATTAAAAAAATACAATTAGATAGACCAAAGTTCAATAACGTTGAGACATTTTAGCTTTAAATGGCAGTTCTGACTTTTAGTTTGATAATGGTTAAAGGGCAGTAACTGGTACCATCTATTTCAAGAACTGGCTTTTTTTCCCCTCTTAAATCTGAGTTAATCGTTTTCTTAATGGTTAAACCTTTCTTGGTCAGTAATCTGGTACGAGTTTCCATCTAGTGAATCTGACCAGTAATTAAACATTTCTAAAAAGCATTCTAGAGCTTTTTAAAAATACAACATTAATGACAAAAATAATGCAAAACTAGCAAAACTGAAAAAGAATCAGAGTCTGGTTCAATTTAACCTAGAACTCTATCATATATTTGCACTTAATTACACTGCTCGAAATGAGTTAATGCCCCATTGTAATTGAAATAATTCCATGGGGATGCTGATAAATTTTAAGTAAAAATTTTATTTAGAATTATTCACATCTAGTGGATTGCTTATATTGAAATCATTAATTCAGAAATATAAAATAATCAATCCTCACTTTGTAGAAATGACTTATTTATATAATTTAGAATTAAAATCTTCTGTCTTTACATTTGGAGCTAGGAGTTGGAACTCATATAACTTTGATGGGAAAACTGTTCTTATGAAAAAAATCTTTCGAAATCCATATTTGTTTTCAGTAAATTCATTTTTATCAAAATGTAAATACTATAATGCCATTGAATTTTAAAGTCTCATTCTAAGCTAAAATATAAAAGTCTTACTGAACTGTATTCAATTATATCAAAACAGTAAACATAATTACTTACAGACAATTAAGCAACTATTAAAAACCGAACAAAACAAAGATGCTGGCTTGAATTTTTCAGTGTTTGGCAATAATTAAAATTATTTAAAAAATTAAAAATACACAGCTATAACACTTTTTAAAAACAATAATGTTTTCAGTATACCTACATTCATTCGTAGAGATATAAAGTTATGAAAAGTAGATTTTGTATATAATATGATCGCTTAGGCCATTAAAAAAATTTCCAAAGAGGGAAATTTAATATTTTAAACAATTAAATTTAGTATCTAAACAACAAAGTTTTTAATTTTAATCTTCTAATTTCAATTTTTTATTCCCTAAGTTGGTTCTATAGCATGTGTATGTACAATCTTCTATCATTATTGAGTGAGTTTCCCACTGAATTATCTGATTATTTTTCTATTTTGTAACTACAGTATAAGAAAATATTTTAAAGCCTCAAACTACTGATTTTTTATCTTCAACGTTTCCCCTTTCCAAAGTTTTCTGTGCAAATTTTACTTTTGTGATATTTAATACTGAATTAAAAATCAAAGAATTCCAAAGTAGTTTTCACATGTACTATTATGTGATATCATATTAGATACAAACACATTGACAGTAATACTTCCACTTGTATGATTTACTGTGAAAAAACAGATAATCTTAATAGGAAATAGAATCCCTATAATATATATATTTTGTATCCATTAAAGTACTCAACTGCCTCATGACTTTGCATAGCAAATCATAATAATACCTTTCCATATGCCACATATGACAAATGGTCATCATTTGTACACCACACACACATACATACACACACACACACACACCCCTATGGCAAAAAACCTTCCTTCTGAGTTGACAGTCTGCACACTTGCACACCCCCAGAGACTTAATCTTGTTGTTGATGAATATCCTCATGCCTAAGAATTTTATAGATAACCCAGTAGAAAATATTAAAAATCAAGAAGGCTAATGGGAAGCAGGCTCGGGAGATGGTGTCAATCTTCTTGGCCCTGTCAATGAAGACCTTCCTCATTTCATCCAGGCTCTTTGGCATTACCTGGACAGGATGGTTTGGGCCCTTTGGAGTCACACCGTCTTTTGTTTGCAGACACGGTCCCATTCCATAGGCCGTGAAACTGAATCGGCTTTCCCTTACCTCATCATCCTGTCATAAGAAAAACATTAGAAAGCACTTTAACCCTGAGAAAACCATAATTCAAAAAGAGTCATGTACCAAAATGTTCATTTCAGCACTATTTACAATAGCCAGGACATGGAAGCAACCTAAGTGTCCATCAACAGATGAATGGATAAAGAAGATGTGGACATATATACAATGGAATATTACTCAGCAATAAAAAGAAATGAAATTGAGTTATTTATCGTGAGGTGGATGGACCTAGAGTCTGTCATACAGAGTGAAGTAAGTCAGAAAGCAAAAAACAAATACCGTATGCTAACACATATATATGGAATCTAAGAAAAAAAAAAAGGTCATGAAGAACCTAGGGGCAAGATGGGAATAAAGACACAGACCTACTAGAGCATGGACTTGAGGATATGGGGAGGGGGAAGGGTAAGCTGTGACAAAGTGAGAGAGTGGCATGGACATATATACACTACCAAACGTAAAATAGATAGCTAGTGGGAAGCAGCCGCATAGCACAGGGAGATCAGCTCGGTGCTTTGTGACCACCAAGAAGGGTGGGATAGGGAGGGTGGGAGGGAGGGAGACGCAAGAGGGAAGAGATATGGGGATATATGTATACGTATAGCTGATTCACTTTGTTATACAACAGAAACTAACACACCATTGTAAAGCGATTATACTCCAATAAAGATGTTAAAAAAAAAAAAGAAAGAAAGCAATTTAGTCATGGAATAGGGCATGTATAGCAGGCATTTCAGAACCATAACTTAAGCTTTATCATGATAAATGATAACATTATTATAATGAAAAGGTAAAGCATATAAAGGTGAGTTGCTTTTCTTTCCTATTCAAGTTTTATTGATTTATCCTGCTGCATCATACAGACGTGTTCATTCAATGAAACACTCAAGTGTTATGTTTTAATGGAAAAATTAAATATTCTGATATTGTCTACATATTGCTAGAATATCTAAATAAATTGAGCAACAAAAATATCTATTTGGACATTATATTATATATGTTCATATACTAGATTTTTTTCACATCATGTGTTTAAATGTGTGCATATATGATGTCAAAGGGAAAATACCATGATCATAGTTTGAATATTTCTTTTTCATGGAGGCAAACACTTTAATGCTTGTTTCCTACAATTTCATGTTACTTCATTGGGAAATACAATCTAGATCGACAACGCTGCTTGGTTATTGTTATTCTCACTTGACGTTTTATACTAACCCATTTGGCATACTATCAGATGGCCAGATATTCTAGTTCATATACTATTACTTTTAAGGTACATTGGTTTTGTTGAAATTATGAAGGAAATCTGGCAGAAGTTTCATGTTAAAGAAAATTATAACTTATCATGGTCCTAAAAGTATTGTTATTTTTCTCTAAAATGTTGCAAATTGAGAATTCTCCATGTATATATATGAAAAAAACAAAATTTAAAGAAAAAATTACTTAATAAAAACATGATAGGGCTTCCCTGGTGGCGTAGTGGTTGAGAGTTCGCCTGCCAATGCAGGGGACGCGGGTTCTAGCCCTGCTCTGGGGAGATCCCACATGCTGTGGAGCAGCTGGGCCCATGCACCACAACTACTGAGCCTGCGTTCTAGGGCCCGCCCACTGCAACTGCTGAAGCCCGCGCACCTAGAGCCCGTGCTCCGCAACAAGAGAAGCCACCGCAGTGAGAAGCCCGTGCACAACATCGAAGAGTGGCCCCTGCTCGCCACAACTGGAGAAAAGCCCGCGCACAGCAACAAAGACCCAACGCAGCCAAAAATAAAATAAATAAATTTATTTTAAAAAATGATAAATGAAATGTGTTCATGATAGGAAAATATGGTATTTAACCCTTTATAATGAAATTCATTAATGAATAATTTAATGCATTTGTTTAGAATGTAACTGTAGATAACTGCCAATTAATTGGATTTTTGCTACTAAAATTCAATGTTTAAAAGATGACACCTTAAAAAGTTGTTACAGCTCAATTTTTATGAAAGTACTCTGTGATGGTAACATAAGAGTTAAAAGTAATTAATTGGCTCAAACTCTTGAAAATTTATTTTAGGTCTGTGATAGTACAGGCCTAATGAACAGTATATTACAAAATATGAAAGGGAAAAATAGAAATTTAAATGGATTCTAAAATTGAGAAGATAATCAAAGTTGATGTAATAATGTATGAAATAGTTTTTTGGGGAATTAGGAAATAAGGCAATTATACCTGAAAAACAGAAACATGTAATTACTGGAATATATCTCCACTGTAAGATGTATAAGCAATTGAATTTTGAGGAAGCAAGCCTAAAATAAAAGCTGATAATCCAAATTACATGTAACTGTTGCAATCTTACAAAAATTGGAAATTGGTTTTCTAGTGGTCTTTAACAGGGATGTTCATTTATACTGCCAATGTTTTTAGCCACCATGGAAAAGTTAAGGCCAAGTAACTGTTTTCTTTGTATTGTCTTTATCTTTATGGGGAAATAATTGATACATCACCATATAAGTTTAAGGTATACAGCATGATGGTTTGACTTATACATATTGTGAAATGATTACCATAATAGGTTTAGTGAACATCCATCGTCTTGTATAGATACAATAAAAAGAAAAGAAAAAAATTCTCCTTGTGATGAGAACTCTTAGGGTCTACTCTCTTCACAACTTTCCACTATATCATACATGATACATCTTACAGCAGTGCTAACTCAAGTCATCATGTTGTACATTATGTCCCTAGAACTTATTTATTTAAAACTGGAAGTTTGTACATTTTAACCACCTTCCTCCACTGTCCATCTGCTCTGGAGAATTGAATATTTTCAGACCTTTAGAGAGCCTCCCACATACACACTTGTCTCAAAACAGAGATTTGAGATTTATGATTTAACATACATAGTGAACAACTATATTTTCTCAGTTGGATCTTTCCAGGGAACTGTGAGTAAAGGGGTAACACCAGGCCTGGCTGTTGAGAACTGCAGAGAAAGACCTAGTTTTTCCAGCATGATTTCCTTGAAAACAGGAACGTGGAGTTTTCTCCCTTTACTGTGGCACCTGCCCTGGGGGAGCAGTTCAGTGGCCTGAAGGCTGGAGGGGCCGGGGGAAGAAGCTCTTGAGTCACTGCTGGACCTCCCCATGAAATGAAGATGCTGTGTCTGGCATGTCACCTGCCTCGCATGCTCCTAGAGGACCAAGTAAACGCAATATTAGGTTAAAGCCTATCGTGTCTGGAGGGTCTGATTGACAGTTTGAACCTAAAACCTCAGTGGTGGTGACAGAAGGTGACCTGGCTTTCAGATCCTTTCAGACTCAATGCAGCCAAAGGTTCTGGGAGGGAGTTCTGATGAGAACGTGACCCTGACCCTCCCTGGGTTTGAGGTTGCAAAAGCTCCACAGAAAATACTGGGGATAAATCATACTGTTGGGATATGGATGACACACATATGCCCTATTGAACTGGCAGATGGATGATGAGTGAGATAAAACCGAAGGGAAACAGGGTCATAAAACTGAGGAGAAAGTGGCTTTGTCTCCTGTTAACTGATTATCTTTGTGCAGCTAAAACCACTTGGGGGAAAGAGAAACCAGAGCAAGCACATCAAGCAGCTTTGCAGCCTGTGCTCACGATGAAAGCACAAGTCCAGTGGGGACTTAGAGGGACACTGCACTTTGTCTTGATGTCACTCCTCTGCCACCCCAGGCAAATGACACTGGAAACAAGTGACTACAGTGCAGCCCTGTCCAGTGGAAATATAATAGGAACCACCAACGAAAGCTACGTGTGTAATTTTAAATCTAAACTTTACATTAGCTACATTTAAATTAAAAGAAATAGGCAAAATTAATTTTAATAGTATATTTTCCTTAACTCACTATGTCCTAAATATTATTCAAACATTGACTCAAGTAGAAATTAAAGGAGAAATTTTGTGTTCTTTATTGCATACTAAGTCCTTGAAATCAGTGTGCATTTTACATTTATAACACCCCTCAATTCAGACTTCATATTTCTAGGGCTCAACAGCCTCATGGGGCTAGTAGATACCACACGGGACAAAGTAAATAGGAGCTGGGCCACTTTGCTGAGAAGGACCAGCAGATACCTGGGTGGTTCACACTTTCCAGGATCTTTAGGTTAATTGACATAAGAGCTGATGATTTTTCTGCATGCTGCAGCTGAAAAACAACGTTTGATGTGAATGCGAACTCCTAACTTGCTGCAATGCTGCCATTTGGGAATTGCTGGCAGGCTAAATTCAAGGACCCTTTTGGAGTGGGTGAAGCCTGGGGTGATGTGAATCTATGCTGAGAAGGAAAGCAGCCTGTTGTCTTTCTGCTGTGTACTGGAACAGCCCTGAAGAAGACGCAGCTCTCTTAAGGGATGTAGCAAACCTGGGCTGGCCATACAGCAATTTAAAAAATAATAATAATAATAATGCAAAAAGAAAAAAAATGAGCCTCCCCAAACCACATGCTCTGACCTAAACTCTGGTAGATACAGTGATTCGGGGAGTCCCCCAGGCCTGGGTTCCAGGCGGCTCTCTTTTGGGGAAGGCAGGAGAGTATATACAATTCATGGACACGATTACTCTTGCAGCTGACATGCTGGGTTTCACTGAAGGAAAAAACAAATCTGGGCCATTCAGAAGAAGGAACTTGGCCAGAGAAGACTCTCTCAGCTCTCTTTATGTGGCTTTCAAGACACAGAGTGAAAAGAGCGAAAACTGACAGGATTCCTATGAAAGATTTCCTGGCACGTTGTCGCCAGCCGGGGGGGAAGTAAATCTGTTCTAGTTCCAGCAGCTGCTTCCCTTAAGGAACCCTGTTAAATCTGGCACTTTCATCTCAGAAGTTATTCCAGTGGTGCCAATGGGATTGCAAACAAAAGGCGTTGATGCGGTGGCTGAATTGACTGCATCTGTGAAGACACAAAGAAGCCTGCCCACGAAGGCCAGGGTCTCCTTGTCCAGTTCTGAGTGGGGTCCCAGGCTGTGTGCCATGGTTAATGGAGAATGGCCAGGGGTGGTGAACACAGCTCTTTGGGATTGTGGAAGCCAGGGCGCCATGAGCAGTAAGGCTGCTGGGAAGCGAGAAGGTGAAGTTAAGAGCAATGTTAAAAAGCTGGTGGAGGGCTTCCCTGGCGGCGCAGTGGTTGAGAGTCCGCCTGCCGATGCAGGGGACGCGGGTTCGTGCCCTGGTCCGGGAAGATCCCACATGCCGTGGAGCAGCTGGGCCCATGAGCTGTGGCCGCTGAGCCTGCACGTCCAGAGCCTGTGCTCCTCAACGGGAGAGGCCACAGCAGTCAGAGGCCTGCGTACAGCAAAAAAAAAAAAAAAAAAAAAAGGCTGGTGGAGAAGAGAAGAAGGCAGAGTGATGCTATGTTCGTAGGTATCATGGTTGTAGCAGATAGGAAAAGAAGGGACTAAGACGTAGCCAGTAGGTGGTATCACCTTTGGCTAAATGTATAACTGGGAAGGATGTGACCGTGGATGAAGGCCCTTGCCATTTCTGGCGTGAGTCTAATCTTGGGCTGCTGTTCCTTAGCCCAGTTGTAATTGGATGTACTAAAATGGGAGCCCTTAGAATTGCCTAAACCTTCCGCTGTAGTAACTATTAAACAGCACAAGATTCCAGGGAGGTAAAGAAAACTCAGCTCTGATTAAGGACATGATGGCAGCAGGAGTGCTAGCCCCTCGTTCATTTTCTCTGGAATAGTCCTGATTGGACTAGGATAAAAATAAGCAGGTCTTGCAGGCTGACTGCTGACTGCGTGGGTTCACTAAGGAAGTCCCCACAACTGCCTCCACGAGGTGGACGTGGTGAAACCTCTTTAGGAGTTTCAGAACAGAGGAGGCTGGTATGCTTTGGTCCACTTGGCTACATCTTTCCTCTCCATCCCAATCTAAAAAAACCTCAAACACAGTGAGTCTTCATGTGGGGTAAACCCAACTGTCACCTTACTCTTTGTCACTTAAGGAAACCCGACTTCTCCAACATGTGTCACAACCTGGTTGGAAGCAGCTTGGTCCAGATCATTGTCAGACTAAGTTGGCTAATGATGAATGAGAACTTTCCTCTTGGAGGAGAAAGTCGGGCAAGGTTTGGAAAGTGTAGTCGCACACATGACTAGGTAAAGCTTAAGATTCAGGCTACATGCAGCCAAGAGTCAGAGACCAGCGCCATCAGTGAAGTTTCTGGAATAAACCACTAGAGACAATTCACACACAATAAAGGACACACTGCTATTCTCCTGGATCCCACTAAGAGGAAAACAGCTTGCAGCACTATTTGAAATCTGGCAGATACGTTTTGGGTTTCTGTTGGTCATGGTGTACAGAGTGACAGAAAGACAGGCTGAATTTTTTTTTTTTGATGTGGACCATTTTTAAAGTTTTTATTGAATTTGTTACAATATTGCTTCTGTTTTATGTTTTGTTTTTTTTGGTCCAAGACATGTGGGATCTTAGCTCCCTGACCAGGGATCGAACCCACACCCCCTGCATTGGAAGGCAAAGGCTTAACCACTGGACCGCCCGGGAAGTCCCAAGACAGACTGAATACGAAAGGGGAACAAGGGCCAACTGCAAGACATCTGAGGCAGGCAACAACCCAAGCTGCCTCTCTGAGGCCTTAAAAGTCATCCACTGTAGAGGTAGTTGTTACTAAAACATGCAGACTGGAGTTTCTGGGAAAAGCTCAATAGCACCCTAAGGTGACTGCTAGGATTCTATACCAGAAAACTCTCTAATGCCATGAGCAGATTAATCTATTTGAATGACAGCTACTGGCATTATCTTGGGCTCTGGTAGAGACAGTCCCTAGACTAAAGGAATCTGAAGAGTATCAGACTCTATTTAGGTCTAAGATATCTACCATGTCATGCATGATGTCAAAAAGGCATCTCCATTCAAGTTCCCTGATAAAAATGAAAATGACATATTCAGGAACAAGCTAAGAGGAGTAACTTGGGTGAAGTACATCATATGAAAATGTAGCCTTTCGACAATGGACCCATGATGGAAGCTACCCAGAGTGGTATGAACCTCATGCTTCTCTTCCCACTGAGGAAAAACAGGTCCCTTGGTTCACCAATGGAGACTCTCATATGGATGGTCAGGACCCACAGTGTATCTGCAGTGGAATGAGTAGGTAAGTCTACACAATGGGCTGATGTGAGAAGCACTGAATGTGGCAGTATCACAAGAACCAGTTCTTGATCTCAAAGCTATAGCTTTATATAGCTTTATATAGCTTTATATAGCTTTATATCTGATATTCAGGGACTCCTGGGTCCTGGCCAGTGGCCTTGCATTATGGTCAGGCAAATGAGCCCTTGATTGGGCAGTTAAGAACATCCCAAGGGGGCTTTCCTGGTGGTGCAGTGGTTAAGAATCCATCTGCCAATGCAAGGGACACGGGTTCAAGCCCTGGCCCAGGAAGATCTCACATGCTGTGGAGCAAATATGCCCATGCACCACAACTACTGAGCCTGTGCTCTAGAGCCCGCAAACCACAACTACTGAGCTCGCATGCCACAACTACTGAAACCTGTGTGCCTAGAGCCCATGCTCCATAACAAGAGAAGCCACCACAAGGAGAAGCCCATGCACCGCAATGAAGAGTAGCCCCCGGTCGCCACAACTAGAGAAAGCCCATGCACGGCAACAAGACACAACACAGCCAAAAATAAATAAATAAATGAATTTTATATTAAAAGAAACAATTTCCTCTTTATAAAAAACACGAAAAAACAATTTCCTCTTGAAGAAAAGGAACATTCCAAGGTGGGAGATGCAATTCCTTATAGAAATCCCAGGGTAGAATTAATTAGGTCATGTAGTCCCCATCTAATTGCCGGCTCAGAAGGGGACTACAGCACCAAGGCACATGTCTTGGATTGGTCTTTGATGTAGTCATGGTGGTGTCCAGGCCATGCAGCAATGGACAGAACATGTCCCTCTGTTGCCCAGTGAAGCCACTGATGTGGTCAGAGTTTGTCTGGAATATTAACAAGATAAAGAATTGCTTGAAAATTGTCTTTGGGTTGAATCTCCCGAGGACAAGAGCTAACACACAGCTGGCAGATAGAATGCTTGGGGTCTTTGCCCAAGCCTCTTGGAGGATTCAATGGATTTTAGCAGAAATAGATGGTCCATATTGGGCTTGTTTACACTGTAACAGAAGCCATAGCCGAAACTACTATTAATGGCTTGGAACAGGCATTTTTGTATCAGTCTGGGCCCCTGGAATAGATCCCTTTGGAGAAAGGAACACATTTACAAATGGCTAGTGTATAAAATGGCCGAAGAACACAACATAGTAAGGGCATCTCACATCAGCTCACAGAGCTGTGGTTTAAACAGAAATTGGAATGAGCAATGAAAACATTAATACTAAAGACAGGATGGCCAGGACATGAAGGGCTGGTTGGTTCACTGGATGAGTGCACAGACCACGTGAGTATGAGCCACAGTAAGGGAGAACACCTTTACAGAGGTTTCTGGTTTCTGGTAGTGGAAGTGTCGGGGATAGAGAGCAAGGCTGTGACTTAACTCTGTCCCACCTCACAGGTTTTTCTTTTGTATTACTTGACAGCATGGTTTTGGGTCCACGACTGCATTTGCATTGTCTAGCTGAAAGGATCGGTGCTACTTATGATACTGTATCTGTTTCTTTAGACTAGGAAGCCATTCATGCCCTCTGTAGGTGAGGGAACTAAAAGTCCTGTGTGCTTGAGAAGCTATAAGGCCTCGCATTCAGATGAAGACGCTTTATCTGCTCTCTCTCCTGCTTTTTATCCTACTGTAAAGCTGAGCAAATGACCTATGAGATTAAAGTTTATTTCTGTCGTGCAAGTAAGTTGGCCTCCTCAAACCTGTAATCAGAGCTATGGAGTTATACTGACAAAGCCACTTTACTCTGGATATGTGTTTAAATAGAAAATGACACTTGGAACAATTTAAACTTCATCATCTTCATACAGCATTTGTCCATCATAAAAGCTGGCAACAACGTGTAAAATGACCACATTCTGTGTACATGCAATAATGACAGTCCAGATGAGGACAATATTTCTCACACTGTGGTCCACGCAGCAGCTGTCTCAGCATCGCTGGGAGGGACTGCTGAGACCCAGTTTTCTGGATCTCAGTTGCGGAGATTTGTACTCATTAACATTTAGGCTGTCCCAGTAATCTGCATTTCCAAGCTCTCTAGGTGATCATAACACACAATTTGTAGAAACAAAAATTTCCAAGAGGCACAATGCAGCTATCCTAGTTAGCCTGAATTCATGGTGATATAACATTTTTTGAACATCTCTAACACTTTCTAATTTAAATTTTAAGTGGTAGTTTATGAAAATATACTCTGTAGTGACTTCTGTGTTAGTATTGAGGTGTTATTTTATTTTTTAATAATTCCTGTTTTTAAGTAAGGCTGTTTCTAGGAGAGGCTATCTGTAAGGCTATTTATATGACCTGTATCTTTACTCATTTTTAAATTTATGTCAGACCTAGGAATACTTTAGGAATAGACTGTGGACAATTACATTATATAATGTGATTTGGTGCAGTGTTGTTTTTTCAAAAGCATCTGGAGTATGATTTCACTAACAAATGTATCGCCAGTGGCTTTCTGTTAATTTTGGAGGTGAAAAAATAGAAACTTTTATTTTAAGTAAAAATATTTCCCTTATTAAAATGTCTCATTCAAATATTTCTTTCCTGGCAAAGGTAATAGAAAGCAAGATGTTGAAGGACTCTTGTTCTAAAAAATGAAAATAAATTGGGTATCTGCATTATTTTTTAAAAATGTCTGTGCTATAGGAAATAGTTTTTAACTATTTTATATAGTCACACAAATATATTCGATGGTCCAAATTTAAAATCTGACTCAAAATTAACATTGAAAATGCAAATGTTTTTATCATAGTTAAGCAATTCCATGGCTTCATCATTTATTGCCAGGGGTTTGGATAGTTCCAGTTATTTAATTCCCAGATTCTTGGTTTCTTATTCTAGGAAAAGATGATTATAGCACTACATAGCAGATTTTTTTAGGGTGAGAAAAATACATACACCCCCCCGATAATGTTGCTATCGTATTATCAATATTTTGTTTGTTATAATTGTATTATTATAGACATCACATAATACACAATGTGAAAGAAAAATACCGCTTAAACAATTTTACCATTAGATATTGTAAATCTACAGAAACTAGGCGAGCACTAAAGTTCTGTGTAAAATAGGCCTACCAGTTGCTGACTCCCCAGATGGCCTCACACTTGTAGACTTTTCACTAAAAATTAACTGACAGCGTAAAACTAGGAGGATCACTTGGCTGCCTCACTGTCTTACTGTTGTGATGGATGGGCTTTGCTCTACAACTGCTGGGATTCTTGCAAATCTAATTCCTGCAATCAAGGAGGCTTTCGTGTTGCTAGTATGTTCCATGAAACAGCACAAATATTTGGGGTGAGCCCATGAGATGAGGCCCGTGGAGTCATCTTATTTCTTCAGCAACAGGATCTCAGCTCTACTGGACCAGACCCCAGTCGCTACCCCGGAGAAAGGATGGGAGAATCAAGGACCCCTGAACTCCAAAGCGATCTTATGATTTTTTTTAAATGACTGGACTTTGGGGATCTTTTTGAAGGGCTACACTTAAAATAATAATTTTAAGCATGAATATGAAGTTTTTCAATTAGCTCATTATTAATAATAGATTGCTATACTAGAAGGTGCATTAAATTATTTTATGACTCAACTAATTTCTCTTTTATAAAACTCAGTCATAAAATTATCCCGTGTTTATATATGTTCAGAGGTGCAGTGATATTCTTTATTCCAGTTAACACTCAAATATTTTTTTGAGATAATTCAATTTTCTGGTGAGGTCTTTAGCTTGGGTTTCTAATGGACTAAAGGCCACAAAAGCAAGGTTTAGACAAACATCTAAAACTTTTGACTCAGACACTGTGTTCAATGTTCATAAAATTAAGCCACTTTACAACTCAAAATATAGACAGTAATAAAGATTAAATAGAATGAATTAAAATGAACCAAAGAACGTGGCTGATTAAAAAAGTAAAATTGAAGAAATAGCTTCATTTACCCACAAGTCAATCCTCTTATGCTTCAAGCAAGTTAGAAGGGTAGGCAATAAAAAATATAAAAAGCCATTTTGTTAGTGTATAATTCTTTCTACAGGAGGACCTGTTTTCACTAAATATGGAAGTGAGAAAAATGTTTCAGTAATTAAGCAACAATACCATATTGTGAAACATTCTAAGCGCTTTTTCACTTTATTTAGAGAATTATGCCAAAGACTAACTCATGTAACATGCATATTATAACTAGAATTATTACAGAAAGAAAGCCCAAGGGTAAATATAGTCATTCAGTTGAATTGCTTCATCTTTATCATCAAACATAATAAACTAACATATATATGAAACAAGAATTAATTTCCTATCCTCTTAGTCTTCAAAAATAACAATAACAAAAAATATTATTTGTTTGCAGGCTTGGTGAAAGCATGAAGATTGCTAGTGAGCGGTGACAAAACATTAATTATATAAAACAGCGTGAGTGATGATTAATTATGTGAACTGCTGTGAGATACAACAGCACTAAATATGTTACTTTCATCCTAACGTTTCTTCCCTACTGGATACCTTTGAGATGTTCTTTATACAATCAAGATGCTAAGTAAATTATCCCAAAGGTTTTTTTGTTTAAATAATTTTCTGTAACTTTTCATTGTCAAGTAGGAAAATGACAAAGGAAGGAAAAGTGAATTGCTATTAATTCCCATTTATATGATTTCAAAGTGTGTAGATTTTGAAAAAATTACTAATAAACAAAACAATGGCTTGGTTTTGTTGAGAAAAAATCAACATCACTTAGAAAATTCTAAGGTAAGACGAAGTATGTGAATGAATTAAAAGTTATTTTTCTGAAATAAGTATCAGCTTAAAATAAAACCCTCAGTTTAGACA
Source organism: Mesoplodon mirus (assembly GCF_964341445.2). Lineage (NCBI taxonomy): Eukaryota > Metazoa > Chordata > Mammalia > Artiodactyla > Ziphiidae > Mesoplodon > Mesoplodon mirus. Next base: position 226,290,588 of record NC_138976.1, on the reverse strand, counting down.
ACTATACACATTTCTATATCACTTAAAAATGGAAGGCTTAAAAATATATAACTATATATGAGGTTAAAAATACTTTAGACTTGCAAGTCTATTGTCAATATAAAATTCCTTGAAATCCCAGGGGAACCTTGCATTTCTTATAGATGACATGAATTAATTATGAATTAGCCAAGTTTATGCTTGGCATATTGAATTTAGATTCAGAATGGTTTGGAGATTATTGAATGGTAAAATGTAAGCTTAAAAAGATGAATATTTTAGATGAAATATTATGAAAGTAATACATATATTTTGGGGAATTGCTGAGAAGTCAATGAAATATTTTTTTAAAATCTGTACATCTATTTCTATTTAATGTGCTAGATTCTTTCATTGCCAATTCATAATTATGGGGCAAAATAAGATACTATATTACAGTAGACAGCATATATAAAAAGCAGTGTATCTTTTTTAGTTAACTTTGTGATGGAAGTCACTGAAGTGTCACTACATTAAGTAGAGATTATATTACTTTATTGAATATTATTTTCCTAAAGAGATATTTCAGAGGGGATATAGTTCTAAGAAATAATCGTGTTTAACATAAACTCAAAATATTTGTTGGCAGGAAATAATTAAATTCTTACAATTTTTGTTTTACTTGAGAAAATGAAATTTCTAACCCCTGTGTATCAGAGTCACTCATATAGAATTTACTTTGAAATTATTGAGAACCTACTTTTTTCTCAGGTATGTATCAAAGAAATTTGTAGGAAGTACTTACCTACTGAAAGAATATCTTCTACTCTAGAATATACCATAAACTGACCTCAAATGGAAACTTTATTGGATAATTTAGTGTATATGGGTACCATGTTGCTTCCAAGCATGGAGCCTCATCCCTTCAACCAAAATAGTACACGTATATATTTGCATTTGTCCTAAGACTGTAGAGCTGACAAAAGTACAAGGCAGAAAAATCAATTATTTGTTATTCTTAAACGTTACCTTGAGTTATTTTTGAAGTAAGATAGGATATAAATACATACATAAATGGAAGTTTTTGTACAGATAGTCAAAATGCAGTCAATTATTTAAAAAAGATAACTATCACACCTAACAAAATACAAACTTGGTAATTATTTTTTGAATCTAGAACTAGTGGTCCATTCTTATTCCATTTGTGCACACAAATAATAATTAATGTACAGTAATAAGTAGGAAGATAGAGGTACTAGAACACCGTGTGTATGTGTTTTCACTCAGCAAACCATTGCAGTATTCTACTGCAGTGCAGAAGCTGCATGAAATGCATTAAAGCAATCCCATATCATCCATATTGCTCAACAAATAACATGTTCGGAAATATTTTGAAGGCTTTATAACCCTCCAGGACTCAAGTAATAATATCATACACGGGAAGAGCAACTTCTAACCAAAATACTTTCGTATCATGCATACACCCACACACACAGCCCCGGGGATAAGCATTTATGACAAGGTGCAGCGGTGGGTGATCAGCACGCAGCAGGCTACGACAGTGTGGGGTGGGGAAATTTGGATACAAGAGTGAATGTGCATCCTTTCACAGCATATAAAAGGTTCCCTGGTACCTTCATAGAGGAAAAAGTAAGGTGTAAAAGATTGTATGCAATGCCTAAGCCAATGCTGAACCAACTTAAAACTTTCCTTGGAATACCATGTACATCAGTGTACAGCCCTCTGTTGTGATCAAGCTTTCTCTAAGGGGGTGATTTTATTTATTGCCCCTTTTGCCAAACTAAAGTACTAAGAAGAACTCATGCAAGTCAGTACTCATGAAAAAGGGCGTGGCGTCCACCATGAGCCTCCTTTTCATTATATTGATTTAAAGATTTTGATTGCTCAGACTGTTTCTAAGCAAAGTGCATAGTTTTTTTAAAAAAAAAAAAATTGAGGAATTCATTCAGCCCAGAGGGCTATTACGTTGACAAAAATCGTTTTCAAAGAGTGAAAATGATCAACCCCAAATTTGCATGATGATTAGAATATTATAAAGCTAAATGGCGTGCACAGATTTCTAATCAATGTATTTGCATTTAATGTATTTTAGAGTGTGTTTGTATTTTCTTAAACGATATGGTAAAAAACCATACTGTTTCTTTTTTAAAAAATAAGTATTTATTGACTGTTAGTGAAGGAAATCTGATTTTTTTCATCAGAGCTCTTTTTGCATTGTTTTGTAAGGCAATATTTAATTGAATACATGTATTTTATACTAATGCTACTATACGTATGAACTGTTTAGTTACCGAAAATTTAAATATGTACCTTTCCCAAAGAGGCTACTATGGGCTATTATGCAAATTCAAGGCAATTAATTTTTTTAAAATTACCGTTAGGATAATCAAGTAAAAGTAATTGGATCATGTGAATTTTTTTCCACCAGGGATGAAAACTGAAGAAGTAGCTAGCTATGTTGGGAACAACTATGCAATTTTAGTAGAAAAGAAAAATAGTTCAGTGATTATTTAACTAAGGTGTGTAGTAGAATCTTCTGGGGAGGTTTTTTCGTTTTATTTTTGTTTTGTTTTTTTTGATATGGACCTTTTTTTTTTTTTGAAAGTCTTTATTGAATTTGTTACAATATTGCTTCTGTCTTATGTTTTGTTTTTTTGGCCATGAGGCATGGGGGATTTTAGGTCCCCGACCAGGGATCAAACCCGCACCCCCTGCATTGGAAGGTGCAGTCTTAACCACTGGACGGACCTCCAGGGAAGTCCCTGGGGAGGTATTTTAAAATACACCGTATCCCAGAAATTTTAATTTAGTAGACTGGACTGTTTGTATATGATTTCCCAAGCTAAATTTTTGGCTTTTGGTATGTTTAAAATTTAATCACTGAGTGCTGTATTATGGATCTCCAAGTCAAGCTACTGATATGCTCTACTGTAGATTACCTTTCTAAATATTTAGCCATTATAATTGGACATGTGTCCTTGTGACCTCTTTAATCGAATATTTCCGAGGATGCTATCAAAACCAAAATCATTCATTTACTCTAAAGAATTTCAACATGCTTTAACATTAAGAAAGGATGCTAAAGATACACAGGCTGGACAAAGCATTTTATTTTTGCCTTATTTTTAGGTCTCTATTTTCTGGCAAGAGGGGCTGTTTTCAGAACTTATTTATATAAATAAATTTCCCATTTATTTTGAAACTAATTTTGTCAAGGCATATGGTTATTTCTTCTATGGAGACTATTGTAAGAGACATGTGATATTTCTGTTTAATATATATTTTAAAATCATTTTGACCAGTTTGGTTAATAGGATGAAACACAATATTTCAATATCTTTTGATTGAGTGAGGGAAGACAAAGGGAATTGTTAGAAAAACAGAGTATCCTTAGCTGAAGGGGGTTGGTGGTGGTTCAGCTTTGAGTGTGCAAGGGGCTGTGTTTCCCCACCAAACACTGCCTGAGTGCACAGTATGCTGTCTGCATTTTTACCAATGACCACATTCCTCTACTTAGAGTTAAGAAAGTGAATTTACCGTGTCTGAGAAACGGTAAAACTTCTCCAATGCAAAAGCTTCTGTCTGTGGGAAGGTAAAGTGGACCAAAAGGGATTGAGAAACCAGAGATAGATGATTAAAGTCATAGATGATTAAATATAATTGCACAATTGGTTTTAATTGCATAGATCATCTTAACATACATATGTATCAATTAATAGATTTTCACATATGCAAGGTATCCACCCCCCCAAAGTATGAAGTGAGCTTAAAAAAAAAAAACACTGGATTTTTATTTGCCTGCACTAAATCTTAATTACAATATTTGCCCCCTGAATATTTCAAGTAGTGATTAGAAAATAATCAGGCGTAACTATTTTTCCATTTTGATACTTTTCTAGAGTGCCAATCACTAGAGACATTAATCTTGCTGTCTTTCTGTGAGCCAAAGAATAAGGGGTGTCAAATATTTTTATCCCAATACACTTACAGGTGGTAAAATTGGATGAAGAGCTGCTTTGGTAAGGATTTTTTTTTTTTTAAGGAGAAATCAGAATTGAGTATCTAAACTTGTAGCCTGTTATGTTACCCATTAGCTACTCTGACTGCTGGATGTGTGGTGGGTGCAGAAAATGTCTGAGCTCTCAGACCTCCCTTTGGACACCACATGTGAACGACTTCCCATTTCTGGTGTTTGCAGCACGTGGCTGATCCATCCTACATGTAGGAAGGAGAAGAAAGGTAGAGAAATGAAAAATAAATGTAAAAAAGTGAACCAAAATTAGAGGGGGAAATGTGTTGCTTTACTTCTGATTCATGTTAGAAGGAAAAAATGTCTTAATCAGTCATTAATGGGAAAAAAAACGACAACAGCTTCACCCTGTGATACAGAATGCTTTGTTCTGTTACAGTGCTTCAGCCTGGGCCAGGTATCATATGAAAGAGAGGAGCAAATAGGCAGTAAGGGAGGGAGAGAGAAGGAGGAAAGAGAGAGGGGGAGGGGTGGGCAGAGTGAGAGAAGTATAAGGAAACCAGCAGACTGGGAGAGGTGGGGGGGCAGGAGATAAAGAAAAGTTAATCTCTCCATGAAAATATATGTTAATGTATGAATGACGGGCTTTAATATTTATAAACATTTGATCAAATGCAAGCCCTGGCACTGTTTCTTCTGTCCACCGTGTTACCCAGAGTATTGCAATGCTGAAATTCCTTCCATGCTACAGTGAATTGGGGTATTTATTGGAGCAGGTGATGATTCTGGGGAGTCAGTTAGACATGATTGGATAAGTTACTGCCTTAGAATATGTTTAATACTGAGTAGGCTTAGCACTGGGAGATCATGGCTTAGAGCTTCTTAAAACAATTTATAAAATATATAAATCACAGTCAGTCATTCAGAAACCATAAGAAAATCCTTAAAAAATTAAACCCTTAAAAATGCACACTACATATAAACCAGACTATTAATTTTAAGAGTTGAGAATGTTTTGACTTAAATATTTCAGTATTTTGGATTCTGGCCACAATTTCTCCTGTAATATACAACTTTGATATATCTCTATTGATTAAGAGACCATTTGCTTTCAAAATGTCAGCTGGCACATTCACATTAAAAGTAAACTCAAAGATATGCTGGTTGATAGAGACTCTCCCTTGCAGAAAAGGAAAGGGGTTCATTGAAATTATGTAAATATAAAGAGAGATGACATTACAAGTCTTAACAGAGGGGAGCAACGCCATCCTGTACTTACAAATCCAATTAGGAGATTACTTCTACAATTTCATGTGGTTTCCCAGTGATGCTCTAAATAAAATTTCTTCTGGGTTTGACTTATCAAGTGATAGCAAGGCAAGAATACACCTTATTGTGTTTCGAATGGGGATTCAGAAGAAATGTCTTAAAAACATAAAAGTATACATAAAAAGGAGACCACAGAGTTTTACATCAACATCATAGTATTAATAAATAGGTGATATTTGATGGAAACAATTAAAGGAATTAGTTCGAAAAATGGTACAACTTTAATAGCTATATTTGTTGACTTATGTCAAGTAAAACCATCAGAAACACTGCAACCTTGCAAATAAGAATGATAGATTTTGTTAGTGGAAGCAAAAACTGGTGTCGTTCCAGGACGTACATTAGAAAGAAGTTGATAAAACTCTCATGTCACCAGATCTGCTGTGTAAAGTATAGTTCAATGTTACCATTTTCTCCCTGAGGCTATTTTTGACAATGTAAGTTTCAGCTGGACAAAACCAAAGGGACATCCTTTCATTTAGTCCCCGTCCCCATTTCCTCTCTGTACCTCCCTATTAAATATGCCAAATTCACTTTCCAGGGAGAATTGTATCCCAGGGAACTTAATGCATTTAATCGCCTACCCTATTCTTTCTCTTTCGTCGAAATCTCAGAAGTTCTTTATGTTGTCTCGATACAAAATTGACAGCTGCATATTCCAATAGTGCTGAAAACACGAAAAGGAGACACACTGCCATCCAAATGTCAATAGCTTTGACATACGAAACCTAGCCGGGAAAGAAACAGCGAGAAAATTGACTTGTTACTTCCATTGAGCACACGAATGGCCATCTGAATTATACCATTTATATACCAGCTTGGAAAAAAAAAAGCAATGAAGTAACATTTCTTTTTTTTTTACGTAAAACATTTTTTTTTCTTAAAATTTTTTCAGAAATTGGGCTTCCCTGGTGGCGCAGTGGTTGAGAGTCCGCCTGCCGATGCAGCAGACATGGGTTCGTGCCCCAGTCCGGGAAGATCCCACATGCCGCGGAGCAGCTGGGCCCGTGAGCCATGGCCGTTGAGCCTGCGCGTCCGGAGCCTGTGCTCCGCAACGGGAGAGGCCACAACAGTGAGAGGCCCACATACAGCAAAAAAAAAAAAAAAAAAAGAAAAGAAAAGAAATTAATTCTGCAAGTTTTATGTTTTAGTCATACATTAAAATGTGTATTTTTTCCTAATAAGTTTTTTCAAATGAAGCGCTAGACCAAATGTATGATGAAAGAAAATAAGACGAAATCTAATTTTACCTTCAGGGTAGAATAGTATCATGCTTGGTAAGTGTGCAGTAACATTGAAATATACCTTTAGGGTAGCAGAATGCTTGAAAAAGTATGAAGTAATATTGAAACATAGATAATGCTGTTGAACTTGTAGCTCCTTATTTTCTTCATTAAAAAAGTTTTTTATTTTGAAATAATTTTAACCCTACAGACACTTTGCAAGAACAGTAAAAAGAACTCCCACGTTCTGCAGTTGTTAAGATTAAGTTACATTTCTCTCCCTCCCTCCCTCCTTCTCTCCCTCTCTCGCTCCCATCTCCAACTTTATACGCTTTTCTGCCTGAATAATTATTACGCAGACATGATGCCCTGAAACTTATGTGTTTTTTCTAAAAAAAAGAAAAAAGGACACTCTCTTACATACACCCAGTTAACCCTTCAGGTCTCAAGCTAAACTTCACCCAAATCCGGTTCAGAATCCCAGGAAACCTGTGCTTACCTGAACACATTGCATTGTAATTGCTTGTTTCTTGTTCTCTTTCTGTTTAGAGTGTGAAGTCTCTGAGGACAGATGGCATCTGTTTTGTTCTCCACCACAGTGTTGTTTGACCCATGTGTGCATATTTGCTGAGTGAATGGGCAGGTAAATGAAGGTGTAAAATGTCAAAACACGGGGAAAAGTGAGCCATAGGTGATGATTCATATGGAAATTCACTTTCTGGAGTGACACTCTGGTAATACCTTGGAATTAATTGATTTTTTTTTCAAAAGAGGTGTCAACTTACACCACATCCAATGGTGTCAACTTACATGTGAAAAATGCCAACAAAGGGACCCTCTGTATCTCCTCCTGCATCTTTTTTTTTTCTAACACCTTTATTGGAGTATAATTGCTTTACATTGTTGTGTTAGTTGCTGCTATATAACAAAGTGAATCAGCTATACAACAAAGTGAATCAGCTATACATGTACATATATCCCCATATCCCCGCCCTCTTGTGTCTTCCTCCCACCCTCCCTATCCCACCCCTCTAGGTGGTCACAAAGCATAAGCTGATCTCCCTGTGCTATGCAGGTGCTTCCCACTAGCTATCTATTTTACATTTGGTAGTGTATATATGTCCATGCCATTCTCTCACTTCGTTCCAGCTTACCCTTCCCCCTCCCCGTGTCAGGTCGATTCTCTATGTCTATGTCTTTATGCCTGTCCTGCCCCTAGGTTCTTCAGAACCACTTTTTTTTTTCAGATTCCTATATATGTGTTAGCATAGGGTATTTGTTTTTCTCTTTCTGACTTACTTCACTCTGTATGACAGATTCTAGGTCCATCCACCTCACTACAAATAACTCAATTTCATTTCTTTTTATGACTGAGTAATATTCCATTGTATATATGGGCCACATCTTCTTTATCCATTCATCTGTCAATGGACATTTAACTTGCTTCCATGTCCTGGCTATTGTAAATAGAGCTGCAATGAACATTGTGGTACATGACTCTTTTTGAATTATGGTTTTCTCAGGGTATATGCCCAGAAGTGGGATTTCTGGGTCATACAGTAGGTCTATTTTTACTTTTTTTAGGAACCTCCATACTGTTCTCCACAGTGGCTGTATCAATTTACATTCCCACCAACAGGGCGAGAGGGTTCCCTTTTCTCCACACCCTCTCCAGCATTTATTGTTTGTGGATTTTTTAATGATGTCCATTCTCACCAGGGTGAGGTGTTACCTCATTGTAGTTTTGATTTGGATTTCTCTAATGATTAGTGATGTTGATCATCCTTTCATGAGTTTGTTGGCACTCTGTACATCTTCTTTGCAGAAATGTCTATTTAGGTCTTCTGCCCAGTTTTGGATTGGGTTGTTTGTTTTTTTTTTTGTTTTTTTGTTTTTTGTTTTTTTTTTGCAGTACGCGGGCCTCTCACTGTTGTGGCCTCTCCCTTTGCGGAGCACAGGCTCTGGACGCGCAGGCCCAGCGGCCATGGCTCACGGGCCCAGCCGCTCCACGGCATGTGGGATCTTCCCGGACCAGGGCACGAACCCGTGTCCCCTGCATCAGCAGGCGGACTCTCAACCACTGCGCCACCAGGGAAGCCCTGTTTGTTTTTTTGATATTGAGCTGCATGAGCTGCTTGTATATTTTGCAGATTAATTCTTTGTCAGTTACATCGTTGGCAAATATTTTCTCCCATTCTGAGGATTGTCTTTTCATCTTGTTTATGGTTTCCTTTGCTGTGCAAAAGCTTTTAAGTTTCATTAGGTCCCATTTGTTTATTTTCATTTTTATTTCCATTTCTCTAGGAGGTGGGTCAAAAAGGATCTTGCTGTGATTTATGTCATAGAGTGTTCTGCCTATGTTTTCCTCTAAGAGTTTTATAATATCTGGCCTTACATTTAGGTCTTTAATCCATTCTGACTTTATTTTTGTATGTGGTGTTAGGTAGTGTTCTAATCTCATTCTTTTACATGTAGCTGTCCAGTTTTCCCAGCACCACTTATTGAAGAGGCTGTCTTTTCTCCATTGTATACTCTTGCCTCCTTTGTCAAAGATATGGTGACCATATGTGCGTGGGTTTATCTCTGGGCTTTCTATCCTGTTCCATTGATCTGTATTTCTGTTTTTGTGCCAGTACAATAGTGTCTTGATTACTCTAGCTTTGTACTATAGTCTGAAGCCAGGGAGCCTGATTCCTCCAGCTCCATTTTTCTTTCTCAAGATTGCTTTGCGTTTTCGGGATCTTTTGTATTTCCATACAAATTGTGAAATTTTTTGTTCTAGTTCTGTGAAAAATGCCATTGGTAGTTTGATAGGGATTGTACTGAATCTGTAGATTGCTTGGGTTACTACTTGGGTTACTAGTCATTTTCACAATGTTGATTCTTCCAATCCAAGAACATAGTATATCTCTCCTTCTGTTTGTATCATCTTTAATTTCTTTAATCAGTGTCTTATAGTTTTCTGCATACAGGTATTTTGTCTCCTTATGTAGGTTTATTCCTAGGCATTTTATTCTTTTTGTTACAATGGTAAATGGGAGTGTTTCCTTAATTTCTCTTTCAGATTTTTCATAGGAATGCAAGAGATTTCTGTGCATTAATTTTGTATCCTGCTACTTTACCAATTTCATTGATTAGCTCTAGTATTTTTCTGGTAGCATCTTTAGGATTCTCTGTGTATAGTATCATATCATCTGCATACAGTGCCAGTTTTACTTCTTCTTTTCTGATTTGGATTCCTTTTATTTCTTTTTCTTCTCTGATTGATGTGGCTAAAACTTCCAAAACTATGTTGAATAATAGTGATGAGAATGGGCAACTTTGTCTTGTTCCTGATTTTAGTGGAAATGGTTTCAGTTTTTCACCATTGAGAATGATGTTGGCCGTGGGTTTGTCATATATGGCCTCTATTATGTTGAGGTAAGTTCCCTCTATGCCTACTTTCTGGAGAGCTTTTATCATAAATGGGTGTTGAATTTTGTCGAAAGCTTTCTCTGCATCTATTGAGATGATCATATGGTTTTTCTTCTTCAATTTGTTAATATGGTGTATCACATTGATTGATTTGCGTATATTGAAGAATCCTTGCATTCCTGGGATAAACCCCACTTGATCATGGTGTATGATCCTTTTAATGTGCTGTTGGATCCTGTTTGCTAGTATTTTGTTGAGGATTTTTGCATCTACGTTCATCAGCGATATTGGCGTGTAGTGTTCTTTTTTTGTAACATCTTTGTCTGGTTTTGGAATTAGGGTAATGGTGGCCTCATAGAATGAGTTTGGGAGTGTTCTTCCCTCTGTTATATTTTGGAAGAGTTTGAGAAGGATAGGTGTTAGCTCTTCTCTAAATGTTTGATAGAATTTGCCTGTGAAGCCATCTGGTGCCGGGCTTTTGTTTGTTGGAAGATTTTTAATCACAGTTTCAATTCCAGCGCTTGTGATTGGTCTGTGTATATTTTCTATTTCATCCTGGTTCAGTCTTAGAAGGTTGCGCTTTTCTATGAATTTGTCCATTTTGGATATCTTTACTATCATTACTCTGAATTCTTTTTCAGGTAGACTGCCTATTTCCTCTTCATTTCTTTGGTCTGGTGGGTTTTCACCTTGCTCCTTCATCTGCTCCATATTTCTCTGACTTCTAATTTTCCCTGCCTTACTGTGTTTGGGGTCTCCTTTTCGCAGGCTGCAGGTTCGTAGTTCCCGTTGTTTTTGGTGTCTGCCCCCAGTAGGTAAGGTTTGTTCAGTGGGTGTAGGCTTCCTGGCAGAGGGGACTGGTGCCTGTGTTCTGGTGGATGAGGCTGGATCTTGTCTTTCTCTTGGGCAGGACTGTGTCTGGTGGTGTGTTTGGGGTATCTGTTAACTCAGTATGATTTTAGGCAGCCTCTCTGCTAATGGGTGGGGTTGTGTTCCTGTCTTGCTGGTTGTTTGGCATAGGGTGTCCATCACTGTAGCTTGCTGGTTGTTGAGTGGAGCTGGGTCTTAGCGTTGAGACGGAGACCTCTCGCTGATTGATAATACATGGGGCCAGGAGGTCTCTGGTGGACCAATGTCCTGAACTCGGCTCTCCCACCTCAGAGGCTCAGGCCTGACACCTAGCCACAGCACCAAGACCTTGTCAGCCACATGGCTGGCATGCCTTTGGAGTTGGAGAAGCTGGCCTGCAATGGCTGTCCTTCTGCACTGCACATTAGAATCACCTGCTTCTTCCTTGTTTTGCCCCAAAGGCAGTGTTCCACAGAGAAGAAGATTAGCCTTGAAAATAGTCACAGCTCTGTGATGGTTTTTTTTCCCCTTTGTGCTTAGTCAGGTTTCACTTGCTCACAGGGGGCCACGCGCAGAGGCCTTGCACCCGGCTCTTCTGACCGGAGTTACTAGTGCGGAATTGCTGCTGCCAACAGCTCAGCTCAGGAGGGCCATGTCAGTCCTCCTGCATCTTAAGTGTGACTTTTACTGATCAGAATGACCTCTACTGAGCAAAGAGATGTATGCCTTCAATTTATTCTAGTGCTGTGCTGAGTGTCCAGCTGTTTGTAAAGTGTAGATTTAAATCTCATGAGCTCTGCAATTATATCAGAAATGTCTGGCTGCCCTCAAATACATACAGTCCTGGAAGATATAATACAGCTTTCAAAGGCACAGTCTCAAGCTACACCCTTCCTGGAAGAATATAACTCATAGAGTGTGTGTGCATTTTTTAACAACCTGGATCTATAATAACATGACCAAAGAGATTAAATCAGATATTTAACTTCCAAATGAACCCGATGACTGTTTTCAATGACAACAGACCTATGCAAACATCATCTGTGCAGCCAGCCTTCTGCTGCCTGTGATCCGTACCTGAGCGTTGAGCCTGAAAAGTCTGTTTTCCTCATCCTCTCCTGACTCCCATCACCAACTTCAACTCTCTTTCTCCTCCATCGTCGCTGCCCCTCCGCGGACAGCAAGCACAGGCCCTGGGAAGTTTGGAACTCTAGCGCTAGTAACTTCAAAATAAAGCAGCAGTTCCTACGCCAACACGTTCACGATGTATTCACAACACACGACACACTCCCTCTGTGACTCAGAATATCACCTTCTGTCCACCCGCTGTCACCTCTGTCCTTTGAGGCAGTCTCACTCTAAACCAGCCCATCCCTCTGGACCACCTTGCTGAAGTCCCATTGTCCACCGCGCTGTTGGAACCCTGACTCTATGTTAAGCAACCATCTCTCCTCGGTGTGACTCCTTGGACCTATGAATATGAGAAAATGAAACCTGAATACTTGCTAATTAGATGCACCAGGCAGGAAGACTGTTGTCTTGGAAACCAATCCAAAGCTCCGTGTGGAAGACCACCTCCTTCTTAAAGCACGCTCACCCTGTGGCTCCTTGACCCACATTCTCTGGGTTTCTTCCCTCCACCCCACCCGACTTGGCTCCGCGGGCCTTTCCTTCCCTTCCTGAGATCCTCAGAGACATGGCCTGTGCCCCTTCTATTCTCACATTGACACTTCTCACTTCTAGTCCTTACCTGTTTCCATGGATTCAGTCCCTCCTCTGTGCTCAGGGCCTGCAAATCTCCATTTCCTGACTGAACCCCTCTCTAACCACGTTCTTACCTGACAGTAAATTTTGGATGGCACATGCACCTCAGACTTAATCTGACTTAAAAAGAAGCTATGAATCTCTACCAGACTCAGCCAAAGGAACAGCAAACACACACAACGGCCTCTTCCTCCTGGTGAAAAGGCGGCATGCTGTTCGTGGTTGCTCACCTCCAAATCTAGGATCCTCTCATATCAAAGACCCAAGCCTGGGAATCCTACCTTTTTGCTATTTCTCAAATGTATCATTTTCTGTCCTCTCCTACTGCCATCGCATTGATCTCCACCACAATAACCTGTTTCGCAGTTTCTCCTAGTGCTGTTACAGAGAAGTTACAGAGATGAGGACGACGGACAAGATACATCTTTAATTGAACCTACATTCAAGTGGGGGAAAACATACAGTAAAAAATAATCACATAAATAAAGATAATTAAAGAGAATTGCAAGAATGAAACTACAATAGGGTAATGGGAAGAGAAGGACAGTGCGAGGGGGGCTGTGTTAGTTGGGGATGATCTGCAAAGGCCTCTCTGCAGATCTGACAGTTACCATCTCAGGCCACTTTCTTACTGGCTTACTGTGCTCTACTTTCCTTCTTTCAGTTCTTGGCACCTGAAAGCGATTGACAAGCTCCATCCTGACTCAGCAGCTTTGAACTCCTTGCTAACTCCTGCCTGGAACATTCCTTCCTTTGTGTAACTGCTGGTTAATCCTTCAGGTCTCAGCTTAAAAACAACATTCTCAGGGAAACCTTCTACAAATGCCCAGAACCGTACAGCCCCTTCCTGCCCTCCTACCTCTGCTTTGCTCCTAGAACCCTTGTCTCAGGTCACTCATCACAGTTGTAACGATGTTTATCCATGGGTAGTTCTTATAAGGTGACTGCTGGGTAGCATCATTTAAATGTCCCCCCTTCAGATAATGACTCTGTTCCACAATCCCTAAGGGCTATTTTCCAAAAACTTGGTTAGGAGGGTTCAAAAATGAGTATGTTCTTGAGGATTTCAAGGTGAAAGGTTTATATTGATATTTTAGCAAACTATGTGTTGATAGCAAACAACAAATAATCCATCTTATTATTGACCTGGCCCCACTGTACCAACATTATCCATTTATGTATCTTTCTCCTTTTAGGCTAATATATCTCGTGAGCTAAGACGAGGGCCAGATCTTATTTGCCTTTGTATTTCTAGGACCCAACACAGTGCTCGTCATACTATGGGCTCTCAGATAATATTCAACTGATTGAAGCATGTGAAGTGACTTGCCATCATTGGCCATTTATTATTACAGAAATAATTACAACTAACATGCCAAGAATGTTCTTAGTAGTGTCCATAAAACTACTGAGTATTCTTAGTAGTAACACTTTTAATCCCCACAATGGTTGAGGAAACTATTCCCATTTCAAAGATGAGGAGACTGAGACATGTAAAACAACTTGTCACATAGCTACTGCTATAGACTGGATGTGTCCCTTCAAAGTCCCAGTGTTGAAATATAACCCCCAAAGTGACGGTATTAGGAGGTTGGAGCTTTGAGGAGTGACTAGGTCCTGAGGGTGGAGCCCTCATGAATGGTATCAGGACCCTTAGAAAAAGGACCTCAGAGAGCTCCCTTGCCCCTTCCACCATGAAAGAACGCAGCCAGTAGATCACCAGCTATGAACCAGGAAGCAGGCCGTCACCAGACACTGGATCTGCCAGTACCTTGATCTTGAACTTCCCAGCCTCCAGAACTGTGAGAAATAAGTTTCTGTTGTCTATAAACCAGCCCTTCTATGGTATCTTGTTATAGCAGCCTGAACAGACTAAGGCAGCTACCAAGCTGCAAAGCTAGGATCTGAAGACAGCTAATCTGGCTAAAGAGCCGTAAATTCAACTACTATTGTATCAATATATCACCTGGTTATTAGGCTGCTTCTATTGAAGCTACCGCCGTAAGTTAACAACTGTGAACACACTAAGTAGAAATAACTCTCTGTATCTTAATATTCCAGCCTCTTCAACTTTTATCTGAGAGTTAAGAGTGAAGTCAGTACATAAAATACATGCTGTAAGGTCCTGTATGTTTGCTGGTTCTGATCCTAAAATCTAGCAATCGGCTTCCTCAAAGACAATGTAGAAAAGGAGTTATGAGCACGTAATTACCGCATAAAAACAAAATAGTTGCTCTGCAGAAGCAAAACTAGATCAGGGAAACATTTTATCCTCAGAAATACAATGAAAGTCTCTGCAGCAACGTTCTCACATTAATTATAATGAAGTGTTTTTATGAGCCGGGAGACCATTGACTACTTGCCATGTGATAATCTGGGACCAGATTAGCTTGATAAATTACCATTTGAATGTGCAGAGCTGGTTTACTGCAAGGCTTTATCTTTTTCATTCTAAAAAATAAGATTTAGGGGGGCTTCCCTGGTGGCGCAGTGGTTGAGAGTCCGCCTGCCAATGCAGGGGACACGGGCTCGAGCCCTGATCCGGGAAGATCCCACATGCCGCAGAGCAACTAAGACCGTGCGCCACAACTACTGAGCCTGCGCTCTAGAGCCCACGAGCCACAACTACTGAAGCCCACACGCCTAGAGCCCGTGCTCCGCAACAAGAGAAGCCACCGCAATGAGAAGTCCGTGCACCGCAACGAAGAGTAGCCCCCACTCGCCGCAACTAGAGAAAGCCCGCGAGCAGCAACGAAGACCCAACGCAGCCAAAAATAAATAATTTTTTAAAAAAATAAGTTTTATAATGTAGGGAAAGGAATATAAGCATCATAGGTTCTGTAGACTTTTTTCCAGAAGAAAGATTTTTTTTTCCAGAAAAATCTGCATTTATCCTACTTTGCAATGTTATCATTAGAAAACAGAGAAAGTCTGCTTCTGGTGTCCTGAATATGTGTATATTGGATTTTATCATGATTAATTATCCTGGTTATAAAGATTGGAATCCAGTGCCCTTGGCCCTGGGAAGCAGTCGTGTTCAGGGAACTTGCCTAAGCATGAACTTCTTTACAAGGAAGTGGGCTTCAAGCTGTAAGGAGCTTTAGTAAGTAAGGAGGATTCAAGCTGCGATTTGATAACAGTAACAAACAGCCCCCAGATCTCACTGGCTTGAAACAGCAAAGGTCACTCTATGTCCACTCGGAGTTGAATGGTGACTCAGGACAAGTGTTGTCATCGTCATCCTCACCATGACCTCAGCTCATGGGGTGGTCACCATCTGGATCACTGGTGGTGACCACAGCAGAGGAAGACCAGGGCACAGATGGGTCTCACATTTGGTTACAAACACCCTGAGCTAGAAGTGGCACAGATCACTGTGCTCAAACTCGTTAGCCAGAACTGTTTACAGTCAGCCCGACAATAAGAGACCTGGCAGGTACAACCCCATCCTGTGCCTGGAAGGGAGAGAAAGCCAGAAGGAGGGACAGAGGGAGTGGGGGTGGGAAAGGATCTACTCTTTGTGCTTCTGGGACAAAAATAAGGATCCCTACAAGCCCAGGACTGAGGACAAGTGCGGATTATGATCTGATCACTGTGACATCTTGAAGAGAGGAGAAAAGCAGCTTTGTTAAAGGGCAAAACTCACTGCTTTATAGAAAGAAGCTGTTAATTAATGAGAGCATGACAAAGAAAAAGAAACCTCTCCTGATCTTCATCCCCAAATTTGTTCAAACCATGTCAGGTCAGAGTTCAGTAAAATCAGTTGTGAACAGGACAGGTAACAGATTATTTAGACTATAAAGATAGGCAGGCTGCAAGGCAAATTCGGGAATGGGAATGGGTTTGCTTGTACCGCACAGGATCTCAGAAAAGAAAAAGACTGTGCTTCCAAGTATGGACTGCACCTCACCAGTTACTACTCATTCCATGCCTTATTAGTTTCACCAGACCCGACTTTGTTCACTTATTTGGGCATACGTCCTCTGAAGTCATTTGATTTTGTGCTCTCTGATTCAGGAATAGATGGCTTGCATGTATCTCAGGCAATTCTTCATAAATCAATTTAATTTTATGCCAGTTTTAGGTAAGATAATTGACTAGCAACAATTTTAGATTATATTCCTTTAGAAGGTCATTGGGTGAACGATATTGTAAGTATGGCACCATATGCTATAGTTGAGAGGCTTGTCAAGATACATACCTTTATCTTACTCCGCACAGAGATGGTCAAAAGGATTGCCTTAGGACAAATACTGCCCTAAACTATAGCTGGTAGATGACAATGCACTAATGGGTAAATATTTATTAGATTATAACCCAGACTACTAAATTATAGTAAATTACACTGACTAAATTATGAGTTATAACCCAGACTACTATTAATCAAGAATGTTTAGAAATAGAAATGTATCATGCATTTATAAGCAGCACAGCTTTGAAGAAGAAATGGATTAAACGAGAACCTGGAGTTTGAACCTCCAAATCTCATGCAAACCAACATGTAGGCACTCTACATGGTTAATATCCCAGGATAACAAAACATCACAGTGTATTGCTTTTGATTAGCTAAAACAGCCCTTTGAATTGGGTAATTTATTCTCCATTGGTGATAATCAATCCTGGTGAATTCTCCCAGTCCTCAAAATTGTCAAATAAACTGTGATGAGTAATTCTGGCTGTGGAATGGGCAAGCAGCTCAATGCCTTTATGCTGAAAAATTTCCTGCTTGTGTCATGGCTTTTTTCCTAGGGCCTTTCAGGTCACATTGACTATTTACCTTTGGATTTGTCAAATCCAAACTGTAGTACACTTAATCCTTCATTTCCTCCTAGTGTAAAAGCTGTATAAGAATTTTGCATTTTTTAATGCTTATAGGAAATATTATATTAGTTTCAAAATTATTTTGAGCTTCATTTAAGACTTAAAGCCAGAGAGATAAAGGAATAAGAACAAAGGAAAAGAACAACCAATGTTTTAAAAACTGGTGCTAAAGTAAAATGAAGCTGATATTGAAAAGGCAAACGAGGTGTCTGCAGGACTGTTTTCTTGGAACACTAGGTGGTGAATCACACAGAGTTTTGTGAGCTTTGCCATTTATCATCCTGGAGGGCAACTCACAACCACAGAATCCTACTGATATCATATTCATACTGATTATGATTAGTAAATGAATGATGCTTTGAACACAATATTTATTTGCCACATAAAGTTTTTTAAGAGATGAAATGTAACAGAGGATCATAATAGCAGAACTGCATTATTTCCAAAGTGATGAACTTGATCAATCCATCCAGTCATCAGTTAAGAAAAATGCAATTAAAAAGGCTAAGGTATCTTGAAAGGTCACCCCGTTGTCTCTGACTTTTGCTTCAGTTATAGGAGCTTTACCATTGTCTTTTCTATAGGACATGATTCTTGTGTTTTAACACTTAAATGAATCTGTAAAATCTAGATGTCACTGGAAACGCTTTTTAGGTGCACGCTGTTAGTTACTGGCATTTCTTAATACAATATGTTATCTTTTCTTGACCTACTCAAGGAAAGTTGAATTATATTTGTGATTTCTCTCTTCCTTGTATTTTTGCACTGGAGGTTTTGTATTTCTATAAGATCATCTTTATTATACCCATATACCCTCCCATTCCCTTTTTTTCCAAGATCTGAGACTTTCATTTATAACTTCAAACAGGAATCAGGAAGACAGATAAAACCTGTAAGGTGTTTCCAACACTGACTTTGGGACCAAATTCTTTATTCCCGTGGCAAAGGGCGAGTTTTACATCCAATTTTATCTGTCAGGAGGTTCATGGTATGATTCTAGGATTTATATGAATATGGTAAAGGGCGTTTAAGACATTAAATAGGTAAAATTGGCTCGAAGTTGCATATACACCTTTTGTTTTTAAACTTCATTTGATGTCAAAGCCACTGTATTATGTCATTTCAAAATTTTTTAAACTTTAGCATTTGATCATATACTTTCTCCAAATTGTGCCATCACATTTAAGAATCCATGCAGTGGCTCTGTCTCTATGTCAGCTACAGAGGACATACTTGATAATTATTAAATTCAGCTTAATGAGACCTAGTAAGCCTATTAATTGTAGGTACTAAGATCAAATGTAGAACCAGAGATGTCTATCAATTTCTATTCTTACTATAGGATCCACCTATGTTTAGGAATTATCTATTTACTGGAGACAGAAAAAACACTAATAAAATTGAATAATATTCATATGCATTATATCTTTTGATTTTAAAAGAAATTTTTTATGATTCTTACATAAATGATTTTTTTCATTTTCTTGTGCCTTTTTTCTTTTTCTCTCTTTTCCCTAAGTGAATATAATATGGAAGAAAATTATTAACATATTCAATGAAAAGTCTTTTAAATTAAATTATTACATCAAATATTGTATCATAAAGTTAAATATACTTATTAACTATTTTGTCTCATTAATGAATTAAAAATGAGCCCACTTGCATCATATTTGTACTGAACTTGATTGAAGTAATTTTAGTTAACTA
This sequence comes from Mesoplodon mirus, assembly GCF_964341445.2. NCBI lineage: Eukaryota > Metazoa > Chordata > Mammalia > Artiodactyla > Ziphiidae > Mesoplodon > Mesoplodon mirus. Next base: position 226,271,532 of record NC_138976.1, on the reverse strand, counting down.
TACTTTGAATAGACATTAGAATCTTTTATTCAATTGGTGAGGATCAAAACATTATTTACAGTAATAGTTATCAATAGGAAAACCTGATTACTATGCAACCCCGTTGCCCCATTTAACTACCGCTGATATTTACAATTTACTCTCCTTTAAAACTGCAGGGTACTTTTTTTTTTTGAGAAGAATGAGAGCTAATTAGAAAAGAACACAGTAGTGAATACAAATACTTCATTTTTCTTCCCATCCTGTCTTTTCAGTGTAATGTCATGTAGACCTTTGTGTGCCCACACAATCATGGCATCCAAATATAAATATAGCAGTTAGATTTATATGTTCTAACAGCTGTAATCACTTCTATAGTTAGTGTCTTTATGAAAAATAAAAACTTAATATCAGTGCTTTGTGACCATCTAGAGGGGTGGGATAGGGACGGTGGGAGGGAGACGCAAGAGGGAGGAGATATGGGGATATATGTATACGTATAGATGATTCACTTCATTATACAGCAGAAACTAACACACCATTGTAAAGCAATTACAGAACAATAAAGATGTTAGAAAAAAAACAATGTGAAAGCTATTGCTATGTTTTCTAAGAACCAATGTTTTTATTATACTGTATGGTAGATACATGGCAATATTTAAATTCTTTTTCATTAAGTTGGTGATTCTCAGGGGAATATATGATTCTACATAAGTAAAGAGTAATTCAATTGAGTTTTTACATTCTTTTTGAGAGAGATGAAAAAATGGCATATTCTTCCTTTTCAAGTTAACTATGGAGTAAAGTTTAAAAGCTCACACTGTCTTTAAATATCTGCATGACATTTACTCAACAGACCCATATCATGTACTGATTTAGGCTCTGAGGATAAAAATATGTAAAAGATAGTTTGTCCTCTCAAAAAGCTACTCCTGGTGGGTTTCACAAACAAACTGAATGGGGAAAAATATTGCTGTATACCCAGATCTTCCCAGAGTTCCCTAAAGCAATTCTTTCTAGAATCATAGTTTACAAATTAAAATGATATTTTGTCCCTCCTATGATTTCCTCTATTCCTACCCATCCCTATACTTAATAAAAAATATAATTCCCTCAGTGCCAAGATCTTAACTATGTATTAGTGTAAATCAAATATATACTCAAAAATAGTTCAGTGACTAATACTATCCTCTCTTTGACCCCTGATTAAAATCTAATTCTCCCAAGGAGGATTGCTTTTCACATCTAAAACAAAAACCCACAAAATGTTGGGAATCTCAACGAGTTTGGGAGAAAAGTTTTGCGGTGAGTGGGTCTAGCTTTTAACTGAGCTGTCTAACCTATTCTGCATGTGGGGGAGAGATGGCCCTAGAAGAGGAAAGGAGAGAAGGGACTTTGAATATGCAGGTCCATTTCCAACTGGAGGAGGAGGGCCAACCACAAATATATCTTCTTTCCCCCTCTTTCTGGACTTTCTTTTACTCTGAGAAGAACCATCTCTGGTCTGTTTCCCTATGCATCTGTAGTTTACTCCTTGAAGTCTGAGGCTTGGGTGTCCTTTCTGATGATTCCATGTGACCGTCATAAACATCTCAAACTTAACATGTTCAATCATAGAACTCTTACCTCCCCCAACCTTCCCCATGAGTAACTACTACCACTACTTGCCCAGTTACTCAGCCTAAGGCTACCCTTGACTCCCACCTTTCCCTTACTCCTCAAAGTCCAGTTCATAAGCAAACCCTGTCTATTTCATCTCTATTTGAGATTTTCTCAAAAAAAAATCTACCTCTTTCTAAATCCATCTGCTACTCTCCGTCTCTGCAACTACCAATCTAGCCAGACCATCCTCTGCTCTGAGCTATAGTTTTCTTGGAAGTATCTCTGCTTCCATTTTTACCTCTTCCTATTAAGATTCTTCCAAACACCATCCAAAATAAACTTAATCCTTACCAACTTCTATAAAACCCTCCATGATATGGCTCTATGATCACTGCCATTTTTTCTCACTCACTCTCCTCCAAATACACAATGTTAGGAAGTGTTCCTAAGTTTTGCAACTTTGAAAAAATGCTGGCTGCGGGATGCATTGTCACCCTCTTCTGGCCACCTAATGCAGGCACTGTGGAAATGTCAGATTGCTCCAAGTTCCAAGAAATGAATCACAGGAGTCTTCTTGCTGTGGGCTATTACATGCCTGATTCATGACACCGCAGAAGCCAGTGCAACAGGAAATATCAGCGAGGAATCTCAGGTCTGTAGTTCACAAGGCGTTGGCTCAAGTACATTCTCTGAGATTTTCTACTTTGGGTCTTACTTGACCAATTTCCAAGCCCCTTCTTATCTAGAGGAGATGCATTGGCAGAGAGCCTGGACAGAACACTAAGCGATTATCATAAATTAGTGATTTATTGTTTCTTCCTCCTGTGTCTGATAATCCCGTATTGTTTTCCTGAATTTAATTTTGTTTTCCTCCTTCCTGGATTTTTGTCAGTACAAGAATGGTGGATGTTTCCATGGCAAGATTTTCAGGCATCTGAGGGTTCTTTTGTGAGGTTGAGAATAGCAGATCTTAAGGTGCGTGGTTTCAGACTCCTATTCCTAAATGCAAGTGTGAGCCCTCGCCCCTTGCCTTTCCAAATCGCAGAATCAAGATTGCATTTTTCAAGAGAATTCTACTCTTTTGAATGATCTCATCCAATAGTATAATTCTTGTTTATTCTGAGACTTCAGCATCTGTCATCCTGAATTCTAATGTACATAACTTCTGTACATAACTCATTCCTTAACTATCACAAAGCCTAAGATGATATAATCACCAACTCTTAAGATATCTGTTTGCTAATCAGTTCTTTAAATCTGTTATCATATTTCCAGTGTCTCTATGATCTGAGAGATGGAGAGGTTTTGTATATATCTATGTGTGTATTTGAGCTAATGATTGAAAATTTATTCCTTCCCTGAGATCATGGTGAAATTAATGCCTTTAAAAAAAACTTCTTGAGAAAAACTATGAAGTCATCTCAGACCTTTCTTTCCTTAAAAAAAAAAACACAAAAAAAAACTCCAGTCTCTGTTCCGTTTTTTTAATTTATTTCTGTTTCCTCCACCCAAACCTTCATGCTCTCCCAATTCTGCCTTCATCTCTGTATCCAGATGCCTTTTTGCCCTACCTCACAGAAACTGTAATTTCCTTAAATGAATCACTAAGTGCCCCACTATCTGGGTAACAACTTATGGAATGAATGAGCTTTCATTTCTGTTTAGCTCATGGAGAAAAAAATCGATGAGTAAACTGGCAATTTCATTTACAAATTGACTATGGAACTTCAACTATTACTCAGAGCCCTTGAGACATTTATCTGCATATAAAAAAGCACTTAATCTTATAAACAGATTTAGAATTTTCATTTGGACGATATTTTATAAAACACTAGTTGATATAGATCATTTTGAAAATACAATTATGTGTTAATAAAAGTAAACCTTATTTTGAAAGACAACAATTAAATCTTAGCAAGGCACAGTGAGCACTGTTAAATATCAAGTTCTTCCGATAGTAAGTAACATTTTTAGTGATAAAATATCCTGTCATCAACTTTTATTTATTTAGACATTTTAATTGAATAAATTGAGCCAGAGAATGCAATTCATAGTAAGGGGTAAGGAAGCCATGACAGCAGATTTATAATTTACTTGGCATGGCAGGGAGATAGCATCAAATGTACCAGGAAAGTGAATATGATTTTATTACATTAACGTACATCATTGTAATGAAAAGAATAGTGAAGCTTGTTGGAGGTCAGACAGGATTACTTAATTTAGACAGTAGAAATTTCTTTCTTAGAAATTTTTTCATTTAGAAAAAGAAAATAATTTTCTATTGCTATGTTGCTAAATGCATAAAAAGGTATTCCTATGTTTTATTTCAGCACATCTTTAAAACACACAAAGCATATTTTATAATAAAGTGTTGACTGTCACATGTAATTTATTGAATATTGTACTGACCGTGGAAAACAGAATGGTTGTCTAGGTACAGAAGGTTTGTGAGTGTATCATTGTTTACCCTCCTGATCACGTGGCTGACGGGAGCTGTAGCTGCCACTGCCCAGCATCATGAGAGCAGATACCACACATCACTGGCCCAGCAAAAGATCAAAATTCAAAACTCGAAGTGCGGTTTCTACTGAATGCCTATCACTTTCACACCATATAAAAGTCAAAAAAATCATTAAGTCGAACCATGGTAAATCAGGGACCAACTGTAAATACTACTGAAAAAGATCTGGCCAAAATGGATAATGATATATATACATATTAGTGCAAATATGCATGTGTGCCCATTTAGCACACTTACCTTTGGTAAGGAAGCTCGTGATCCTGAACTCTGTGTAGTCATAGTCAGCACGGTGGTTATGCCCAAGGCTACCCTGGCTGGAGCAGCATCCATATTGATCCAGAATGAAACCCAGGAGAGAATAACAATCAGGAGACTGGGAATGTACATCTGGATCAGATAGTAGCCCATTTGTCGTTCAAGATGGAATCGCACTTCTATACATGTAAACTTTCCTAATTGGTTGTGAAATAAATGCAGTAATTGGTAAAAAAAAAATAGGTCTTTGTTATTGCAGCAAATGTCACAATTTTGTTTTCATCATAATTTTGCCCTACACCTTTCTGTATAATTGTACAATTATAATGAAATTATATAACTATTATTTTCATATAATTATAAAGTTATAATGAAATGGGATCCCAAATCATATATGCAAATTGTTTTCTGAAAAATAGATTTCTTATTTTTCTGTTAGCACCTAGAAGCAATGTAATAGAACAGTGTACTATTTCAGGAAATAATATATAATCTTATTACTTCACATTTGATTAGCACTTCATACTTGCAAAGTACTAAAATGTCTATTATTTCACTTGATTCGTGTCTGCTTTTATACCTTCTTTTAAACACTGTACCTTGAGGTTCTAGCCAGGGTAATTAGGCAAACACTTAAATAAAAGGCATTTAGACTGAAAAGAAAGCAGTAAAACTACCTCTATAAGTAGAAGCCATTACCTTGTATTTAGAAAATCCTAAAGAATTCACTAAAAACCTACTTGAGCTGAAGAGTTCAGCAAGGTTACAGGATACACAATCAGTATACAAAAAGCAATTTTGTTTCTGTACACTAGCAATGGAAAATCCAAAAATTAAATTGAGAAAACAATTCCATCTACAAGAACCAAATAAAATAAAATATTTAGAAATAAATTTAACAAAAAAGTGTAAAACTTCTACACTAAAAATTACAAAACACAGTTGAACAAAATTAAAGAAGATCAAAACAAATAGAAAGTCATTTTGTAGTCATTAATCAGAAGAGTTAATATGGTTAAGATTGTAATACTTCCCATATTGGTCTACAAATTTATTGCAATTTCTATCAAAATCCCAACTGGCTTTTATGCAGAAATTGACAGGCTGATCTTAAAATTAGTATGAAAATGCAAGGAACCTACAATAGCCAAAATAGCCTTGAGGGAAAAAAAGAACAAATTTGGTGAACTCACACTTCCCAATTTCAAGACTTGCTACAAATCTACAATAATCACAAAGTATGGTACTGTCATAAGTAAAGGTATACAGATTAATGGAATAGAATTGAAAGTCAAGAACTGATCATTTATGGTCAATTGACTTCAGACAAAGGACTAAGACTATTCAACAGGGAAAGCATGGTCTCTTTAACAAATGGTACAGGGAGAACTTTGCTTTTTGGAACTTTTTGGAATTTTTTCCCCAATATGTTCAATCCCCAGTTGGTTGAATCTTTGAATGCGAGCCCATGGATACGGAGGGCTGACTATATAGTGAAAGGTCAGGTCACAATTCTGGAAATGTTGAGCCCAAGAAAAATCATAGTTACTATAAGGAAATAATAAGAGCAGCCACAGATGCTAGTGGGAGGCCACGCGCTCGCCACTTTGGAGTGATGCCTCAACTGTGGGCAGTTTAAGGGAACTTGTAGATTAGGCAATTAGAAGAGATATTACGGAAATAGCCAGTTCCAGTTGTGAGAGAAGTGAACAAATAACATGAATGTACAAGTCTTGCAGTCCTTGATGTTGATGACTGTATCTGATATTTATTCTCAAAGGTAAAAGGCTACTGTGTCAATGTGAGTAGTAGGTGTTTAGTAACAATATCTTGAAATGCATGACATTGTGGCTAAACTAAAAATTTAGGCAAGTGAAGCCTTAAAAAACTTTCATTTTTTAAGCAAACACAATGTTTACAGCTACAGGACAGTTAAAAAGTACATTTTATCGCTCACATAGAAATTAAAGGAACTTTTTTGGAAACATCATTACTATGTACCTATAGGCATTTCACAAAAAAAGAAATCAGTTAAATATAATTGAACACCAGGCATTTCTTGTGTTCCATACAAACCAATTATATAACAGGATGTGATGAGTCAAAGCTTCCGTAAGTTTCAAAGACATCCATTCTCTGCTCTATGACTATAAAAAAAATTCAGCTATAAATTGTTAAAATAATTAACCTAGAGCTATAATTAAGAAACATCTGAATATCATAAAACCACAAGTCATAAGTGTAATGAAGAACATTCAACTCCTACCTGTGTTGTAATGTTTAGTACAGTATCGTAAATCTTTCTCTTCTTTCAACAGAAACTGGGGCAAAGTGAGTCCTTCTGCCACTTGTACAGGTGCCTCATCTTGCCATTCAAAAATGAGATCATTCATTGTGTACCCAACTAGGCAAAACATAATAAAAATATTTAGAGCGAAAAGGGCATGCAAAGGAGTGAAATTTAAAATAATCACTTGTAGTGTTCCCATAGGATGGGAACACCAAACCGTGTCACCTTAACTCTATTGATTGAGCTACGCATGGCACAATTCCAGTCTACTGAAGTCTCTTCATACAGAATATTTATCAAATAATGTAAGAAAATGTAGTAGGCTAATAAGTATGGCATGGCATGTAGGAACCTTAAAGAATAGGCATATACATTCTTGCCTTGGGATGGGCAGCTACTGCATTAACTCAGCAATTCATTTTGGTTCCACTGCATTGGATCTCTCCTCACCTTTTCTCAAATTATTCAGGACCCTTTCAACAAAAACTGAAATCGTCACGGGTTAGGAAATGATCTAAACTATAACATCCATGGCGGGAACGAACCAGAGCTGATACCTTTCTTGGTTTACTCATTAACTATTTCAGTTTATGGCATCTGCTTCTATGTCCCGAGTCCCAAAATGGACAAAAGGATATTTTAGATAGAAATGTCTGCTGTTCAGGGAAAATCGGTATACAAAGAAAATCCACGTTTGTGGAGGGATAAACTCTTGCACATAGCATGAGTGAATTCTGACTAGAATTCACGAATATATTTTGTAATAAGCCAGCGTCTTTTAGCAAATTAAAATGTCATCTGGGGCCTCCCTGGTGGCGCAGTGGTTGAGAGTCCGCCTGCCGATGCAGGGGATACGGGTTCGTGCCCCGGTCTGGGAGGATCCCATATGCCGCGGAGCGGCTGGGCCCGTGAGCCATGGCCGCTGGGCCTGCGCGTCCGGAGCCTGTGCTCCGCAATGGGGGAGGCCACAACAGTGAGAGGCCCGCATACCGCAAAAAAAAAAAAAAAAAAAAAAAAAAAAAAAATGTCATCTGTCTATAGGAGTGGTATCTAAGGAAAGCAGAATTTGATCTTTTTCTTCCCTCTGAATGAGAGGCTGTTGAAAGGTGCACTTGAAGGCCGTTGCAGAGAAGGAGTCAAAGGGAACGTCACCTGCGGGGAAGTTTGCAGGTGGTCAGAGTTCACAGCTGCCCTGGAGGTAGGAGGAGAGGAAGCACAGTCTGGCCTCTGAACTAAGGCAAGGGGCCAGATAAAGGAAGCAGAAGCTCTAGGTGCATGAAGCAAGCGGCAAACAAGGGAAAGTGTCCCAAACAAATTCTCTGGTAGCTAATGTTGTCGACAAGGGGCTGTGTGCATGATTGGAAACAGCTGGGGCGGGCCAGGTTAGGCTGAGCAGGGCGAGGTGTCTGGAAGGGAACTGATCACCCTTCTTCCTCCCACAATACCTGGAAGACATCTCCGAAAGAGCTGAATCTGATCCAGCTGTGGTGATAGTGACTGGAGCCAGATGCCCAGCCCACCCTCCTGACCCGTGGGCACACCTCACGACATCCACTCCACTGGCTACGGGGGAAGGTGGCTTTAGCAGCAGCAGCATCCGTATGATGGCTCATTACGGAGCAAGCGCTATTTGGTAGAGGTTGTGAAGTCCTCCAGACTGAAGGGGACATGCCTAAATTCTGGTTACAGGACAGATAAGAAGACCTGCAGGACTGTCCTCTAGACTATTGGACTTCGCACAGCAAGGACTTATGTTTGACTTGCTTACACTGGAATACATTTCATTGAACCCTGCAATTAATGATTTGGTGGCTAATAATAGAAGGCTTTCATTTTATTTGTAAGCCTTTTGGTATATCCACTGTCTATACCATTTTACCTAAAGAGGAAATAGATGCACATTTCTCAAGGATCAAAAGTAAAATAGGCACTGATTCTTATTTACTTCCAGGTAAGACAGGTACCCTATTCTTCCATATGTGCAATCCCTGAAGACAAAAATATGTGAGATATTTCCCAATTTAGACAGATAAATGGAGAAATGAACTGAAACCCTGTTTTGTTTTCATGTTGTAAGTTTTTCTTAGGGTTTTCTGTGAAAAGAAAGTAGCTCTCTGAAATTCCCTCAAAGACAAGGCTTAGTCAGTCTCTGATGCAATTTATAGACAGCATACTCAGCTTGCCCTTGTGTCAAATAATCACGCACACTAAGTGATTTAGGCATGGGCATATCCTAATCAAGCTATGCTATTTCCTTAAGGTCCATAAAATATTTAAGTTTGAAACCAGAAGGAAAATAGTGAAACGACAATTTTAGGCAGTAATGCTTTTATTCTAAGTAACTAAGTGGATGTTCAAGGAAATTAACTAAATGGTAATTTTGCCTCAATAAACCTTCAAACATAACTTTTTAAAAAATCAGTACTTTTCTACACAGTTCACAGTATTTTAGCATCCTTATGCTTTTGGTTGGCAGAACTTTATACAATTCTGAGAATTGCCAAGGTGAAGAGACTGGCTAATGAGATTGAGGCTGTGAGCTGAATGGCCTTGTACCATAATGAGTTCCAAAACAAGGAATACTTCATTGAGGGAACAAAAGCATTAACCCTACCTTCAGCCAACAATCTCATAGGGTAGCTGCAGGGAAACGTGTAAACAAATGACTCAATGCAAGCAAACACTTGTTTCTTCAACAAGTATTTATTCAGCACAGACCATATGTAAGGCATCCTACTGGGTTTCAGGGGATGTGAGGTGCTATTACCAGGTAGAAAATAAGTGGCATGGGGGAGGTTCAAAGTGCTATGTATGTGCTTTCAGAAGAAGGATCTATAATAGCCACTTAAGCCTCATTTGAGTTGCACCTTGAAGAAAGGCAAGACCAGCATATAAAGAATGTGAGAGACAGTGAGGCACTCAGGCAAAGGAAATAGTATAATTGTTTGAAATAAACCACAAACTCCCAAGGTTTATAATAGGAATAGCAATAACTTTATCTAGAGCCAGTTTGCATAAAGAAGCATATGGAATGAAAAGATGAATTAATGTAAGATTATGTAAAATTTACACTCCAGGTTGCAAAGTTTGATTTTTTTAAATTCCCTGTGGGCAATGATAAACAATTGAAGTCTTTTGAGCAGGGGAGTAACATGACAAAAATTGTGCTTTAGAAACATTACTCTAGTAGAATCTTCTCATGGGATTCACAAAATCCAAACTGCTTTCATATTCATAAGACATTATCTGCCTTTTTCATTGTGTTGACATTGGTCCAGATGGTGAAAACACAGTAAGTAAAACTTCTAGTGCTTTAGAATAAAAGTGGTGGCTGCAAACTGTGCTACTGGTTATTGTATTCTTTACTGCCGTATCTTGCAGTATAAACAATGCCATTTTATTTAAGAATGTCCTCAATCCTTGATGAAACAATAACAATTATAATCTTAGTAAATTTTGACCCTTATATAAATGTCCTTTTAATATTCTGTGTATCAAAATGGGAAGAACGGATAAAGCACTTCAGCTGCACGTTGTAACACGATGGTTCTTCTAAGGGAAAGCACTGGTGTGATTGAGTTGCAAGTAAGCCAGCTGGTTTTGCTCGAAACACCATTTTTACTTGAAAAAAAAAATGACTGGCAAACTGCGGTTATTACGATTAGGTATATGGCCAATCATTTTCTTGAAAAGAAAAGAAGTGAGTGAACCTATCGTGTTGGGGGAAACAACTGACAGTATTTGTTGTCAATGGTAGATTTTGAGCTTTCTATTTAACATTAAATTTTGGAAAAATTATTTTTCCATTAAAGATTTTTTGATGAGCTCAGTGGTGATATTAACAGATGTGACTTTTCAATATTGTATAATGTTACGTGTCAATGTTTGGAATATCTGAATAACTCATTAAGCTAATGTTTTCCAAATGATCAAAGCATGATGTTAAAAATCATGCATAGGCAAAAGATCCATTTAACGTTCAAGACACAAACAGATTTTAATTTACAAGAGCATGAAGAGTTCACTGAAAAATATACAGCAAAGTGATCTAGTTATATATTCATATTTTTTAAGATTATTTTGCTGTACTTTACTATACACCTGAAACTACCACCATATTGTAAATCAATTATACTTCAACAACAAACAAAGAAGAGTTCATTGCTATGGTTTCCAACCTCACATTGCGACCAAGATTTAAGAAACTACCACCTTCAGAAACTAAGGGTTTTTTCCCCCATGTTATAGAACTGCCTGCTTTTTAAAGGCTGAATAGTACCCCACTGTATGTATATATCACATTTTTTGTCCACTCATCTGTCAATGGACATAAGGCTTGTTCCCACATCTTGGCTACTGTGAACAGTGCTACAATGAACACAGTAGTGCTCGTATTCCTTCAAGATCCTCATTTCAATTCTTGTGATAAATACCCAGAAGTAGGATCACTGGATCATATGGTAGTCTTATGTTTAGTTTTTTGCAGCACCATGGATGAAACTCAAGGATATTGTGCCGAATGAAATAAGCCAGTCACAGAAAGACACATACGGCATGACTTCACCTATATGAGGCATCTTAAATTATCAGATTCACAGAATTAAAGAATGGAATGGTGACTGTCAGGGGCTGAGGGATGGGGAAATGAGAATACTCAACAAGCATAAAGTTTTAGTCAAACAAGATGAATAAGCTCTAGAGATCAGCTGTATCGCATCATACCTACAGTCAACAATAATGTATTGTATGCCTAAAAATCTGTTAAGAAGGTAGATCTCATGCTAAGTGTTTTGAACACAATAAAATAAATTAAAATTTAAAAGGCTTATTTGCATTCTTGAGAAGGTAAAGAAAAAATTTTCATTCTTCCTCAGTGGTTCTTCAGGAATATAAGGTAGAGGTAATACTTCAGTAGATCATTTTGTCAAAATTGGAAATTAATTAAATATATAGTTAAGGGAAAATAAGAAGTTAAAGAACTTTTCAAAGTTTCAAGTCTAAGTCACTGACAAGTAGCTATGCCACAGTCTTTGCTTACATGTCATGTCAGTAGAGTAACCTTCTCTGACCATCTTACAAAATACTTTTCTTCCAATGAGTCTACATTACCCTTTCCTGTTTATTTTTTTCCTTTGATCTACTCTTTACCTGCCATGGTATATAGTCATCAAGTTTTTATTTTGTTTATTTTTTATCTAGTGTCCTGGAAGTTAAACTTTATAAAAGCAGAGATTATTCTATTTTAGTCACTGATATATTTTTCCAGTACCTAAAATAGTATGTAACATGTACGAGGAGGTTGACTGTTTGAATTAGAAAGAGATAAAGGGAAAGGAGGAAGATGTGCTTGTGTGTTTGTATCTGATGGGTTTACTTGGGGGTACACTGATTTTAAGATGCTAGCAGGAGATGCAGGTGCTGCTAACAAGTTTGAACGTTGATTTATATGTTGAAAATTTTTGAAATCACAGACCTATACATTGAAAGCGAGATCAGGATTGTAGTTATAAGTTTGAGAGTCACCTATCTAAGGATGATATTAAAATTGTAGGGGCTTCCCTGGTGGCGCAGTGGTTGAGAGTCCGCCTGCCGATGCAGGGGACACAGGTTCGTGCCCCGGTCTGGGAAGATCCCACATGCCGCGGAGCGGCTGGGCCCGTGAGCCATGGCCGCTGAGGCTGCGCGTCCGGAGCCTGTGCTCCGCAACGGGGAGAGGCCGCAACAGTGAGAGGCCTGCTTACCACACACACACACAAAAAGATAAAGTGTAGAAAGCTATCTAAGCATGTATAAACATTAAAAATTTGTGCCAATTGCCTGCGGCACTGTAACTGGGGGGAGGGGGTGTAGAACGTCAAGCGGACCATAGCAGTGTGAATATCTGTGGCGCGGGAAAGTAACACGTAGGTGTAATCTTGAGATGCAGAAAAAGCTTCTGGAGCCTGAACTTCTTGAGTGGTACCTCTGGGGCTAGTCGAGTCGCAACCCAATGTTCAGCATCTGGTAGTGACACTGATGTCCATGAGGAGAAGCAGTAGCCTGGCCATAATAGCCTCGTAGACTTTGTTTCAAGACTCACATAAACCCAGACACTGTTTCCTAACACTACGAAGGAGGGGGCGTCCTGAAGAATTTATGATGTTGGACTTCTCATCAACTTTGGCGAGTGGAGAGCTTGAATGGATGCATGCAGAATTTATTTTAAATGTGTATAATTTTGTGCATGCAAATATCTTAGAAAATACACTCCTGATACATATTTAAATAATGAATCATAGTTTGAAGCACAAAAAATGAGTTAAATGGATATGCAATTAATATGCTGTGGAAGTTTGCAATATTTGAAAGAATTGTAATTTTTCCTTGAGATTTTTCCCAGTCCACTGAAAAAAAGCATGCAAATTCCCAATTTCTCTGACATTAGATAAGAAAATAGTTTTTAAAAAAACTCTAATTAAACATAAGAAATGGTAGGGGGCTTGTATAAGATATCAGGAGATATAAATTTATAATCTTTTAAAAAATTCTTGTATGTCATTAGAGAATTTCATATTAAAACAACAAGAAACCAACACACCTATAAGAATGACCAAAATCCAGAATACTGACAACACCAAATACTGATGAGGATGTGGACTAACAAGAATTCATTGCTGGTGAGAATGAAAAAATGGTACAGCCACTTCGGAAGACAGTTTGGTGGATCCTTATAAAACTAAACATACTCTTACCATATGATCTAGCAATCAAAATGAGATGAAAACCAAATGAGTCAAAAATATGTCTACACAAAAACCTGCACATAGAAATTTATAGCAGCTTTGTACATGCCAAAACTTAGAAGCTACCAAGATATTCTTCAGCAGGTAAGGGGATAAGTAAACTGCAGTACATCCAGATGATGGAACAGTATTCAGCACTAAAAAGAAATGAGCTATCAAGCCATGAGAAAACATGGAGGAAACTTAAATACATCTTACTAAGGGGAAGAAGTCAATCTATCTGAAAAGGCTACAACTCCATGACATTCTAGAAAGAGCAAAACTATGGAGGCAGGAAAATGATCAGTGGTAACCAGGGATCTGGGGGGAGGGAGAAGGGAATAGGCACAGCACAGAGGATATTTAGGGCAGTGAAACTATTCTGTACGATACTACAACGGAATACGTGTCATTACATATTTGTCGAAACTCAGAGAATGCACACCACCAAGAGTGAACCCTAATGTAGGTCCACGGATTGTAATAAGTGCACCACTCTGGTGTGGGGTGTTGACACTAGCAGAGGATGTGCATGTGCGGGGTGGGTAGGGAAGTGTAAGGGAAATTGTCAATTTCTGATCAATTTTGTTGTGAACCTTAAACTGCTCTAAAAACTCTATTTTTAAAAAATCTCATCTCTAAAAATATTCAAATATTACCAACAAGAAAAGATTTTATTACCAAAATGTTGCCCTGGAATTAATTTAACTAGTTCATTAATTTAATAAATAATTGTTGAGTTCCTACCCTATATAAGTACCTAGGTAAACGGCTGGAACTGCAGAATGACCTGGCTCCAGTCAAGATGCTCGTAGAATAGTGGCAGCTGACAATAAAACAGATAAACTAACAGATTGTGAAGAGTCTGACAGAGAATAAGCAGAGTTCTATGTGAGTGCAGAAAGGGGTCTAAACTAAGCTGGAATACAGGAGCAGAAGGAGAATCAGATAAAGTCTTCCAGAGGAAAGACTGTAACAGTTATTCAGGTGTAGCAGTGTTAAATTAAATATTTACTATTCTCAGATGTGAAAAATAGAGGGGTGTTTGTTTTCAATTATTTACAACTGTTTGTATCTTAATATGATGCCTCCATCCCATCTGATTGGGGTAGACTTAAAGATGACTCAGGGACCTCCCTGGTGGCACAGTGGTTAAGAATCCGCCTGGGGACACGGGTTTGAGCCCTGGTCCGGGAAGATCCCACACGCTGCAGGGCAACTAAGCCTGTGTGCCACAACTATTGAGCCTGAGTGCTAGACCTCAGGAACCACAACTACTGAGCCCGCATGCCACAACTACTGAAGTCCGCGTGCCTAGAGCCTGTGCTCTGTAACAACAGAAGCCACCACAATGAGAAGCCCAAGCACAGCAACGAACAAAAGCAGCCAAGATAAATAAATAAAATAAGTTAATTTTTTTAAAAAGATGACTCAGGGTTTTTTTGAGAGTTTAGTGTCTTAAGAGAAAAAATATTCAGTTTTTCAGGATTTCCCTTTTTCTTCCTTTCTCTTAGTAAAGGAGTCATTTGGTTATAAGAATTCTAACCATACATCTTGGTTTGCCAAAACAGCCCTAGATTACCTTTTTTTTCCCCCTATGTCCTCTCTGACTTATCAGTTGTTCTAGATCCTTTATTTTTAGATTAGGTATCATTATTAATCATTGTTTTAAAATACATCATTATTGGTTTGGTATCTCTTCAATTTTACTTCTAGATTCTCCCATAGTATAATAGAGTATGAAATATTAGGTTAAACCTGTAAAACAGCCCACTTCAGCAATGGTCCCTCTATCTTATCAGGCCCCTTCAGTAACTAACATTTTAAGGGCAGCTAACTCCTGATCGCAGCAGTGGCAGTAGTTTTCACCTTTGTTCCCCCTGCTGGGCACTTGGTGTACAAACCTGGGACATCTGTGAAGTGTCAAAGTGCCTAAGTGTCACAGAAAATTATGTTAGTTGTAACTGAAAGCTGAGTACTGCTTAGTACTACTAGCTTAGTACTACTAAGGATCATATAGGAAGTAACCCGAATGCTTTAAAACCTACAAACATTTATTTTATTATTTGGCAACCTCATATTTTGTAATAAACTCTCCTAGCAGCAATGGCTAAAAGAATTCAATATTTACTGAAAAAGCAAGCACCAAATTTCCATTTCACACAAAAAGTTGATGGTGAAGGTGCAACTTGAACAAAATGTTGTTTATATTTAACATTCACGAAAGGGGCTACAAGGATAGCACTGTCCACATAAAAGCCACAAGACACAAATGAGCTGAAAACATATCAGCATCTATTTCAAAAGATACAGTCATTTTTGGAATACTGCTCAAAGATGATCATTTGAAAAGTGTGTTTGCAGGGGGAGCATTTACGTATCACTCTATGAAAACTGAATTTTTATTTAGAT
Source organism: Mesoplodon mirus (assembly GCF_964341445.2). NCBI lineage: Eukaryota > Metazoa > Chordata > Mammalia > Artiodactyla > Ziphiidae > Mesoplodon > Mesoplodon mirus. Next base: position 226,255,712 of record NC_138976.1, on the reverse strand, counting down.
CGAATGATTATTTTTCTGAATTAATTTCACTCTTTTTTGACTTCAGGTTTTCTTGGAAAAGCACATAACAGGAAATTTGCAAGCAATTAAATGATGGTAGTTTTGTTTCAGTATCATTTCCTGCTTCAAAGAGAAAATTGGTTAAAATGATTTTAAATGAGTTTGATTTTTAAATCTAATTCTTTTGGAATTACATGTGTTGAGGATGAAGTATGTGATGTCACTGTAAATTCTATTGTAAAGTCTGTTAAATTCATTTAAAAAGTTCAGCATTGAAAATAAATGTCACTTGTTTGTGATGGACTTGAATAAAATATTTGTTGGAACTCATCACCATGTTAAAAATTACGTTCTCACTAAATTGAAAAATCTATGGAGATGCAATATTCTTGAAATTAGTAACGATGCATATATGATTTATTTTACATCCATAAGCTCTGCTCCATTCCATCAATTGAAGATAAGTTATAGTTGTTAAATTTTACATTTTTATAGGAACGTCGAGTTAAGTGAACTATAATTCTCTGTGTGACAAAGCTGATGTTGAATTAAAAATTATATTTCATCATGGCATAACACGTTTCTCTATTTACTGCTTGCCATCAGATAATTTTTTTTTAATTTGAACATTTGAAAGTACTTTAAAAATGAACTTATATATTCTGTAATGGTATTGAACTCTCAGTAAATAGGTTCTCTAAATTTCGGTTGCATTTGTTCAAAATCAGTTGGAAATATTTAATCAAATTATGTTATGAATGGAGCACCAGAATTTTAGATTCTGAAACTTTTTATCAGATAGGAATTATAAATATGATGTTTCTAAACAGGTACACATTGAGATTAATCCCTACAATAGTAAGGGAGAACGGTGAGGTCTCAAATGCCGCACAATATTTATTTATTTATTTATTTAATAACTGTGCTTTGGAATATCTTAACTTATGAGAAAATTATATTGATGGACTGCTTGTTTTTAATTGGATAACTTATATTGAAATTCAATGGAATTCAGAAGGCCTATTTTCCAGCGTGTGAATTAGGTGAAGAATTTTAAAAGATTCCTAAATAAAAGCAACTATTTTGACTGAGTTTTGTTCTATAAAAACAACCTTTGATAAAAGGTTCTACCTTTGATAAAAGGTACTCAAGACAAAGACAAAGACAATATCTGTAAAAATATATGGGCTGAACTAGTTACCTATTTCAATACAAAGAAAAGTAAAATTAAGCTCTAAAATTATCAAGTACTTTAGCTATCTCAACTGTATACAGATTATTTTCTTAATAAAACCATTATAGTCTATATAGCAAGATCCACTAACGGTGTCAACAATTTCAAATTTAGTACCAAAATTGCAGCTTTAAAGATGATTCCAAATTAGTTTGGTTTGATTTAGGAAGGATTATATTTAAAAACCTAGAACTATACTCATCCACTAATATAAAAATCATGTCAGTTACTAAATATATATTACAAAGATATAAAAAATTAAATACATGTGGTGCCCTTCATTTATTCTCCTAAGTGTCCCCATTTTGATGATAAATTATATGGTCACCCCTGTCATCAGGTATACTTTATACCAGGAGGAAATCGTAAAAGTAATACTTATTTAAAGAGAAAATGTGGGCTGAGCATACATTTAAGTTCAAAACAAGTTTGAGATTTATTAGTAAATTATAGATTCATGTTTAGTTCTAAAAGTGAACTGGAATCATATTTGGTCACATATAATCATATATATACATAATCACACACATACACACGAGTAAAGGAAAAAGGGTCATGAGACAAACTCCAAAAGGGTTAACACACGTGAGGACAGTCGTGAGTCAAGGTTAAAGCAGGTCCCTCTTTGTTTTTCTATTCTTCAAATTTTCTAGTACAAATTTGCTGATTTTGAACACATCACTCAAATGTATTCCATTATCATCTTTAAAAAATGTCATCTTCAGGGGCCTCCCTGGTGGCGCAGTGGTTGAGAGTCCGCCTGCCGATGCAGGGGATGCGGGTTCGTGCCCCGGTCTGGGAGGATCCCATATGCCGCGGAGCGGCTGGGCCCGTGAGCCATGGCCGCTGGGCCTGCGCGTCCGGAGCCTGTGCTCCGCAACGGGGGAGGCCACAACAGTGAGAGGCCCGCGTCCCACAAAAAGGAAAAAAAAAAAAAAAAAAAAAAAAAAAAAATGTCATCTTCAGTCATTTAAAAAAAATAGGTTAAAAGACTACAGAAGAAAGTCAGAAAGAGAAAAACAAAACAAATACCATATGCTAACACATATATATGGAATCTAAAAAAAAAAAACGGTTCTGATGAAACTAGAGGCAGGACAGAACAAAGATGCAGATGTAGAGAATGGACTTGAGGACACGGGGAGGGGGAAGGGTAAGCTGGGATGAAGTGAGAGAGTAGCATGGACATATATATACACTACCAAATGTAAAATAGATAGCTAGTGGGAAGCAGCCGCATAGCACAGGGAGATCAGCTCATGCTTTGTGACCACCTAGAGGAGTGGGATAGGGAGGGTGGGAGGGACATGCAAGAGGGAGGGGATATGGGGATATATACACACATATAGCTGATTCACTTTGTTATAAAGCAGAAACTAACACAACATTTTTTAACACAATATTTTTAACTCCAATAAAGATGTTAAAAAGACTACAGAAGAAAAATAATAGGTTATTGCTCAATACTTTATACCAGGAGGAAATCGTAAAAGTAATACTTATTTAAAGAGAAAATGTGGGCTGCGCATATATTTAAGTTCAAAACAAGTTTGAGATTTATTAGTAAATTATAGATTCACATTTAGTTTTAAAAGTGAACTGGAATCATATTTGGTCCAGCTTCCTCAGTTGGAAGAGAGAGAGAGAAAGAGACTGGGATTTCAAATCTTGTGTTCTTAAGGAACAGGTGGAATTTAAAAAACAAAAGGAAGAAAATGCTCACACTTGGCGGGTGCTGGCTGTCTATCGCCAGGAGAGATATTACTGCAGTAAATTTTATTAACCTGACAAGGAACAACTGCCATGTCAAAATGTATTTAACTAAAACACTGTAATTTATAATTTGTGCATTTAACTTGAATAATATTACCATAAACCAGGTTGTTACATGCGGTTTCATTTAAGTTCTTAGGCCCGCTAAATTATTTTCTTAGTATTTACACTTTCTCTAAAACTCTCTGGTGTAACTAACCTATCACCATTATTCTACTAGTACTTTGGTTACATTTCTCTCTGAAGACCTAAAAGACTTTATCATAGACGGTCAGTGTAACCTTTCTCCCTCTCTCTCCCAGGATAATGGTGGAAATAAAATTTGTGACTCCTAATTGGTCTCTTCAAATGACAATCATGCTGATAACATTGTTCACATTTTTCAAAACTTCACAAAATTACCACAGCTTGAATGTACAGTGTTTTAAAGTTCATGTGAGAAATCTCAACTAAAATCAGAAAAGGATCTGATCTTGAGCCCATTTTAATGAGGAAAGTTTCCAACACCTAAATGCTGTCTAAAGTTTGAGTAGAGACCAGGAAGGCACTATAATAATCTTTTGATTTGTCCAAGGTTTTTTTGATGCCTGATATTTCAGTATAACTAATCCTTTACAAGAACCAAAAACTAGGTTAGTCCTAGAGAAGTCCTACAAGATATTAGCAAGAAAACGCAATTCAAAGTCTTATTTCCAGAAGGATTTGAAGAGTGTCATTACAAAATAGCAGAAATTTTAACATGACTGGATAAACACTAGAGAATAAACTTATAAATTTTTTAGTTCAATTTCTTTTCAAGGTGAAATATTATAAAATGTCTATCACTACAATACTTTCATTGAAGTAATCAAGAGAATACAATTAGCATTATGGTAATGAATAGATTTCAAACATTGAAATTCACATATCATACATAGAGCAAGAAAAACAGGATGATAGAAATGCAGATGTTGCACTTCATTATTTATTATTTTACGATTTTCCATATAAATAAACCACATTGTTCCTCTGTCTCATGGCATTTATATATTTTTTCTAGTTTTAAGTATCTTTTTACTTATTTTTAAAACTTTAAACAAAGAAGAATATTACCAACTGAAGCAAAAGATAGCTGATATTTTATACACAACAAAAGCCTATATGTAAAAGGATTTCAATCTAAAATGAAATGAAATCAGATGATATGAAATGGAGAATCTCATGCACGAACCCTCTGGAAGGAGCTTAAGGACAGTAAATGCCTGATTTACAGAAATGGAGACATCTCCTGACCAGCAAACGTCCAAGAACATCTCCCTGTTCTCAAGCCAATGAACTTCCTGCTTGGACTCTGTCTGGACTTGCCCCTCTTTGCATTCCTTGCCAATAAGTAGAGTCCACCTCAGAGCCTCAATGGACATGCCAGTAGCTTGCTACAGCATGCATTTCCAGAATTGCATTTCCTCTGCTATTCTGGAATAAACTCAATTTCGGTCATTTGAGCTTCCCTCCACTTACCTCTTTATTTAGGTTGACACCTATAACGTCAAATATACCTAAGATGAAAGTGACATTTGTGCAGAAAACTATCTGAATAACGGAAAGCGAATAACTTCAAGTTATTCTGTTTCACCTCAAATAAATTACGTGGCAAAATCAGCATTGACTCACAAAAGGTAAATTTATAGGAATCTTAACATACTGTGGTGAGAGCTTGAAGTAATAAAATTTCACCTAAGTTAGTATGTTTCCAAATGGGATGTCCTTTTGCTGGACTCATCAGAACAAGAAGTGTTGAGGGCTTTACTATTTGAAGTTGTGCGTGTCTTACATTGCTCATCACAAACGAACCAGAAGTTTAAAGCTCTACTCAGTTGGCATCATCTCTCTATTATTTTAGGCAATTAATATTTGTTAGATATTTAACACAATTTTGTTAAATTATTCAATTTTATTGTAATTCACACTACCAGGATATTTTTGTGTTCTAAATCACAACTTGCTAACTAAATGCTGATTATTTCAGGTAAATGTGAAAAGCTAACTCCAAGAACAGAGAGTTTTTGCATCCAGGGGATTATATCATGGCTATTTTCTAATGGAGATGACAGAAACAGTGATCATGACAGGCTGATGATGAAGGTTTGATCACAGATGAGAATCTTAACTACATCAGAGCAACTTTCAGCAGGGTCTGTGTCCAGACTACTCACAGATATATTCCATCAGTTTCAAAAGAGCAATGTTAGAAAAATTGATGAGACTTTTGTTAACTTGGGGGAAAAAAGTCACTATTCCTAGAAAATACTGTAACTTCTATTGATGGCATATTTGTATCATATTAATACATAAAGGGCATATTGCGGAAACCCCTCACATTTATGAATTCATTATAACTATTATCATTATAATTTTAAATCAACAGTTCTCCAGCAGGCCTGGGGACTGGAAATGGTATGAATCCTCCTTACTCCTGACAAATGCTCACAATTCGATAGTGGGTTTTTTGTTTTCCTTTTCGTTTTTCAGATTTGCATCTGGACTTTCCACTCGGACGCAGAACGCAGAGAAATCAACAAACTGCTAAGAACCAGCAACTACAGATGGAGGTATTTTGTGAAGCAACACAAGGTCACTTGGGATTTCAGTGATCCCAGAAATTTGACTAAGCATTCTATAAATGCCTTAAGGGGCTTTAGAATCTCCTGGAATCTGAGCAGGATACTTACGACACTAGCAAGAGTCCATTCACAGTGATCCATGACCATAGCTGCCTCAGAGGAAAAAGTGTAAATTTGTCAGCCATGGCCATTGCCATCACCACTCATAGTTCCTGGGTTTTGACCTCAATATTGTATTAAAATACTTCTGAAGCCCATCTCACCATTTTATTCATGTCAACTCTTTAACCACGCTCTTGAGTTCCTTTAAAAAAATAAATGATTTTCTCCAAAGTTTCATTATAAATTTTTTCTTTCTTTCATATTTTCATTTTCTTGTGTTTTAGTTTGGTTTGTTTTCCTCTTGATTTTCATTACAGATAATTCATGAAATTATTTTTGTTTACTGTTTGTTTCTTTCCTCGATCCTTTTTGCAGATACACCATGGTTTCTAGATGCTGTCTATAATGTTACATGTCAGATTTATGGTCTTCTACATTTAAAGAATTTACGGAATCCTAGATTGGAGGGAACCTTTGTTGTCATCTAACATAGTTCTCTTATCTTACAAAAGAGAAAACTGAGTCTCTGAAAAAATAATAGAACAACATAGTTTATATAGTTTCATAATAAAAGACTTAAAGTTATAATGCATTTTCTTGAATTTGTTCTCTTACATAGGTAACATCAATGCACTGCATAGTTTAAGGAATTATTGAAATTGGACACGGGGCACCCTCTGGGGAAGGGGCTACCCAAGTTCTGAAAAAGCATACTCTGGAAAGATCATTTGAAGCAGGTGGCAAATATGAGGGCTGAAGGAACTGTGGTTATTGAGGGGATTAAGTAACAAAGAAGGAAAATGGTGACAGCTCTGAAGAGTAAATAACTAACAGCAGGATCCCAGAAAAACGACATCATGCTTTATATTACAGCTGATCTTGGGTGTTCTAAAAGGACTACTGACACTCACACCCATTGGGATGGCTACAACCAAAAAATGTAGATAATAACAAGTATTGGTGAGGATGGGAGAAATTAGAACACTTGTGCACTGTTGGTGGGAATATACTACAGCCACTAAGGAAAGTGAGAGGGCAGTTCCTCAAAAAATTAAAAATAGAATTAGCCCATGATCCAGAAATTCCACTTCTGGATATATAGCCAAAAGAATTAAAAGCAGGGTCTTGAAAAGATAGTTGTACACCCATGTTCATAGCAGCACTATTTGCAATGGCCAAAAGGTGGAATCAACCCAAGTATCCATCAACAGATGAATGAATTGCATGCATATCACATGCAAAACATGGCATACAATGGAATATTATTCATGCTTGAAAAAGAAGGAAACTCTCATGCATGCTACGACATGGATGAACCGTGAGGGTATTATGCTAAGTGAAATAATGCAGTCACAAAAAGGCAAATACCGTATGATTCATTTTTGTGAAGTTTCTAGTGTAGTCAAATCCATAAAATAGAAAATAGAATGGTGGTTCCCAGGGGCTGCAAGGAGGGGGAAATTTGGAGTTGTTTAATGGGTATAGAGTTTGTCTTACAAGATGAGAAAGTTCTGGAGATTGGTTGCACAACAATGCGAATATAAATATTTAACACTACTGAACTGCACATTTGAAAATGGTTAAGATGGTAAATTTTATGTATATGTATTTTACCACAATTAAAATTAAAAGTTAAAAAAGAAAAACTACTGAAAGTCTGGGAGAGAAGAAGAATGAGGAAAGCATAGCTTACAGAAAACCTTAGTGGTATCATGGCATGAGTTGAAAGTAGAGCCTGGGAAAATACAATGAGTTAGCCTCAAGGCATCTTCCCAGTTACTGTGGGTAAAGAGGGCACTTGTTCTATGGAGCAAATTGACGATGTCTTTAAAGAATACATGGTTTAAATATGATCACAGTGGGCCACATTAACTGCTCTATGTAAGATATGCACACATGGTTGACTGTAGTTAAGAGAAAGAAAGAGATTATCTTAATTTTCACCATAATTTCTGGGAATAATAAACCATAAACAGGAGAGACAATTTCTCTGTCCTTCAAGGAGGTTAGATGTATTGGGGGGGAGGGGTATACAATAAATATGTAAACAGAGAAATTTTAAAAATCATTTCAGTTAGTGACATGTATTATTAAGGAAATATAAAAATATAATTGGATAGGAAGCAACTGGGGAGCCGACAGCCAATTGAGAAAAGGTCGTCAGAAATGTCCTGAAGAATTGCAAAGCTGTCAAGAGATTAAAGCTGAGAATATATTCAAGTTTATTAACAGGTAGACTCTGTGCATTAAAGATAAAGGACAGGAATAAAGACGAAGACATAGAGAATGGACTTAAGGACATGGGGAAGGGGAAGGGTATGCTGGGACGAAATGAGAGAGTGGCATGGACATATATACACTATGAAATGTAAAATAGATAGCTAGTGGGAAGCAGCCACATAGCACAGGGAGATCAGCTCAGGGCTCTGTGTCCACCTAGAGGGGTGGGATAGAGAGGGTGGGAGGGAGACGCAAGAGGGAGTAGATATGGGAATATATGTATGCCTATGGCTGATTTACTTTGTTATACAGCAGCAACTAACACAACATTGTAAAACAATTATAGTCCAATAAAGATGCTAATAAATAAATAAATAAATAAAACAGTTTAAGAAAAACACCTTGAAGAATTTGACTTCAGTAGGTTTTACTTTGGCAGGATTTTCTTAGCATCTGTTAAAAGAGTTTAACAAACAGTATCTCTATTGTGAGCTAAATTAATTTCTAATAAGGGGGCAGGAAGTGTTTAATGACTGAAATATGAAAGGGACACTTGAGACAGTCTACCAACTCTTGATAAAGAAATTAAGAAATAAGGCGGGGTTTCCCTGGTGGCGCAGTGGTTGAGAGTCCGCCTGCTGATGCAGGGGACACGGGTTCGTGCCCCGCTCTGGGAAGATCCCACATGCCACGGAGCAGCTGGGCCCGTGAGCCATGGCTGCTGAGCCTGCACGTCCGGAGCCTGTGCTCCGCAACGGGAGAGGCCACAACAGTGAGAGGCCTGCGTACCGCAAAAAAAAAAGAAAAAAAAGAAAGAAGGCGGAGGCAACAAGAGGCTTTGCTTTCCCGCATTGGGTTTTCGATGGATTGGAAATGTTCTGGGAAAGGCAGGAAGACGAAAGGTCTTGTTACATGAGCATGTGTGGCTACAAAATAGCCCAGGATGCTTTCCTTACTCTAACGACGTCCAGTGAGCCAGCTGTCCTTAGGCCCTGTACTCTCTCATCTGTAATAATGAACATTCATAGAACTATGGATTTCACTCACTGCTACCACTTGCTCATCATGTTCCCCCTTTTTCTTAACACTTTTTGGAATCCAGCTTTGAGCCTCATCATTCTAATCACATTTGTCTTTATCATCAATAAAAATGACTTTTTTCAAGTACTTAAAAAAACAAACACCATTTCACAGCACTTGATGCTCTTAAACAGATCTCCTCAGCTGCCGCTTCTCTTTTGAGATTGCATGATTGCGATTTTAATTTGCTGTCTATGACAACCCCTTGACTGGAATTCCTTCCAACAACCTCGAAATGAAGGCCTTTGTTAAGCGTTGGCTCTTCTTTGTGTGTTTGTTTTTGTCTGTGCATTCTCTCCGTTAAAAATTTTGCTTTGGTTGAACCACTCTGTAGATGGCTGTTAATAGTATTCAGGTCTCACTCTTCCCTTTGGCTTTATACCTACATTTCCTGAACTTCAAATATATTAGGATTGGATTTTTCAATATTCCCTTCAACATTTACTTATTCTATGTTTTCTTTCTCTGTCAGTATTTCCAAAACGATTCTACCTACGGAAGCTCTTTAGCTCTGACTCACTCATTCCCAGAGCCTTTGCAACCACTTTGTATTGAAGTGAATGAAGAATGGTGGAATATGCGCCCCGCCGAATATGCCACTTTAGCAGCAGGATTATTTTGAGCTAAAGGCACCTGAAAAACAGCAGATGCAAGAAGACCATTCTAATCTCCCCTTTTCTTCCTGAAAACTGTAGATAAAAACTCCCACGTGACAGATGTGCTCCCCGTACCAGGAATCAAAGCCAAGAGAATTCTGTACACACAGACCTTTTTAAAATAATTCTCATCTTCCTTTAGTTTCCCCACACAGTCTAGTTACTTTTCCACAATTGCTTCTCTTTGTTCAACCTGGTATAAGAGCATTTAGGTTTGCCCACTTCCTTGACTAGTCATCTCCCTATGACAGACCCCATGTTATGTAAAACTTAACATTAAATAAATGGGTATCCTTTTCTTCTGTTAATCTGTCCTATCTCCATTTAATTTTCAGGCCCAGCCTGAAGGCGTTAAAGATAACATTTTGCCTTCTCTACAGTATCAGCCTGTACTGTTCCTACCTTCCACATTGTTCCTTTTTGTCCCTACTTTTATTCTTTTTCTTGGAATATTATGAAACCTTCTTAAATAACCTTGGTTCCTCTGGCTGAGAGAATCTTGAACAGCATAATATTGACCAACTCATTTTCTTGCTCCTACATCTTGAATAGCTCCTCACTATCGGATAACATCCAGCATCCTTGGTTTAGTAATTAGGGAACCAGTGTGTCTTAGACTATTTTTCATACGATTTTTTTTTTCTTGATACTCTCCCATGTACCTAATTTTGCAACCAAGAAGCCTGTCCTCAGAATGCCTTCCTGGGGACTTCCCTGGTGGCACAGTGGTTAAGAATCCGCCTGCCAGTGCAGTGGATATGGGTTCGAGCCCTGGTACGGGAAGATCCCACATGCCACGGAAAAACCAAGCCCGTGCGCCACAACTACTGAGCCTGCACTCTAGTGCCCAAGCGCCACAACTACTGAGCCCGCGAGCCACAACTACTGAGCCTGCGTGCCACAACTGCGCCTAGATCCCGTGCTCCGCAACAAGATAAGCCCCCGCAATGAGAAGCCCACACACTGCGATGAAGAGTAGCCCCCGCTGACGGCATCTAGAGAAAGTCCGCGCGCAGCAACGAAGACCCAATGCACCCAAAAATAAACGAATTAATTAATTAATTTTAAAAAATGCCTTCCTGGAACAGTTAGAAATGCACACTGCTGGGAATCCTGTCTTGCTCCCCACCACCACCCCGCATTTTTTGCTAAATAGCTCCCCCAACTAAAACTAGATTTTTATTTTCCTTTCACTTAATTTAGTAATTTGTCCATGAGTATGATTAATATTTAAGAACTACGTATAAAAGTAACGCATTTGAATTTAACAAGAAGGCGATATTATCAGAGAAACAGGTATTTCCACTTCGTCACTTTAATAAGAATCACCAAATGTGGAGGGCGGGTTGCATCCCCCCACGACATAGGCCCGCCATCTAGTGGCAGCTCCACCGCACTACAGACCTGGCCTCTGAGGCCTGCAAGGCTGAAGAGCCCCCTGCAAATTTTTTCTCAAGGAATATGTCAGACATTTTTTTTCTTGATATAACATAGCGTAACAAGAAAAATATTGCGTAATGTTTACTTTCTGTATGGCATTAAACACTGAAAACCAATTAAGTTTGGGCTGATTCTATAGATAAGTGCAGAAAAACAGAAGGGCCTTAAGTTTTCGCGTGTTAGCATTTAATCCGTGATGCACACGGATCCACTTTGAAAGAAGAAATTTACAGAAACGCCTATAAGCTTGGATAAATCTCTGATAAAGTGTGAGAAGTGTCTTTTCTCCGGAGATAACACACAACACAGCCAGCAGTGTGCTCTCTGAGTAAATACTGAGGGTCAACAAAACGGTTCAGAGCAAGCAAGCCAGACGGTTCGTCGTTACCACCTCCACAAACTGGGGCAAAATCACTCAAAGTGACCATTTGCAGATGTGGAAACATGGGGATAACAACATCTTTGTTGTATGAGAAATAATATATTCAAAATGCTTGGACTACAGCAGACACTCCATTAAAAAGAATGGTAGTTTGTCTTTAATGGTTATCATCCTTTTTATCTTTGATTCGTATAGAGAGAAGAGCTGTTTTTCAAGCTTAAAAACTGGTATTTCTAGTCCTGAATTTACTTCTTTATCACAGTATAGAGTGCATGTGCTGATAGACATCATTCCTTTCCATGCTATGTAGAGGATAACATGCCCATTTAGTAAATGTTAGACAAAAACAATGACAAAATAAATTATCTATATAACCCATCAAATATACATCTACTCTCTTTTTTTAAAGTATTCAGAAAAAGGAAGTTGTTCCTACTTACAGCTTTCCATTTGCATAGTACAGGTTTGTACATCCATTGGAAAATTCTTGAGATCCATTGGACAGGAGAGCGTTAATGTCAATCTGAAAGAATTCAAAGTAATAAATTTTAAAAGAAATTTATAATATCATATTAATATTCTATTGTTCAAGGTACAATTGGAAAACCATGTTGCTTTGGCAATGACTAACATCTACTCAAATAAAATTTGCTCCAGCTTGGGTATGTTATTTACTGCAAGACAATGGTATCCTTTTACATCAATCTGGTCTGGGGGGAAAGAAAAGCTGTATATATAAATGTGCAATCACGTTTATTTATTTATCTATTTATGTTTTCCTTCAGAGAGGACTAGAGGTGTCTGAGACCCTTAAAAAAGATAATTGAGTGTGAGTTTTATAAAACGAATACCAAAGGCCAGAGACACACTTCTCCCAAATCACTGGGACAGCACCCCTGAAGAGGGAAGGAGATCCAGGGTTTGGAGTATAAGTGTGCAAAAGGCTGGGTGCACGGGAGCAGTTTGTCTGACAATTTTCATCGTCTTTGTAACTACACTGAAGAACTTCTCAGTGAACACCCAGAGTAAAACACTCAGAACCTGGAGGTCTCCAAAATTCTCGGTATTAGAGAGGGCTTCCCTGTCATGGAATTAGAGCATTTCACCAGATCTTATCAGGGCCACGAAACAGCCCTCTCCAATACGTGGGACACAGTTCCATGCTCAACAACTGAACTTCTGATATGGCTTCCCCAAAAGTGAGATGACCTGATGGCCACCCCAGCGCTCCACCCACTTTTCCCCCTTCCAGAAAGCATTAGTATGTCGGCATTCCAGATAATTCACTACTCTTGAATGTCTTCTTCTTTGAAAAGTATAAAACTGAGATATCTTCAAGGATTACCAAGAATTTGTAGTTTCCGGACGTGAGAAAAAGAGGCCCAGATCCAAACAAACCTAAATTTATTCAAACGAAGTTCTTTTCGGAGAACTCTCTAGCCAGCCCCTTTTATTGAAAGTTTTCCCATTGAAATGCAATATATTAGTGGGCACCTAGGCTGAGTCATTCACATAAACTCTGTGACCATAGAGTTTATGGTCTCAGATCACTTCATTTCACTCTATTTCAGTTTTCACATCTCCAAAAGGAAGATAATAATAGTACTTACTCTGGAGATGTGTTGTGACCAATACATGAGTTAATACATGTAAAACGCTCAGCTGAGTGCTTGACACATAGTAAACACTAAATCAACATTAGTTATTAAGGATTACAAGTACATTCTCCCAACCCCAGACTTCCCCATCTTCTCCTCCCCCAAATTATACAGGATGCACACAAAGATGACTGAATTAAATCACTGATAAGAAACTATTTAAAGCTTGAACAAAAAATAGCCATCAGCTCCACTAAATGTAACCACATCCTCCAAAGTGACATTTTTATGTAGCCCATAGACATAAAGTTATAATGATGTATGTTTGACATTCAATACTCTTGGTGGGGCCCCAGTGACATCATTTGAGAGACATAAACGGACAGATGTGAAGCTGCTGGATTTTTAAGAGTCCCAGGGGATCATCTGACAATTCATTCAAGTCAGAGTCCAGAGCACACTAAAATAATTCACAGAATTTATTCTTCAAAAGCAGTTTTCTCCTAACTCAGCTAGGTTAAGTGATCCTGTAGGAGTGATCTTGTCCATTTGCAAAGTTCTCTCTTCAAAAGGCAATTGTAAAATCAGCTGGACACAATGTTCTCTGTCTTATAAAAGGGTTTATTAGAAATGTCTGAGCAAATACATTTTGAACGTACACCCATTAATTTTCCAAACATCCAAGGCTCTCTGGCCAGCCAATTTCAAATGTTGGCTTAGAGAATTAATTCTGTGACCTTTTGTATGGAAGTAAATAGCATTCTCAGAATCTTTTCCAGATCTCACCATGCTTGTGATGTCAAATTCATATCCTAGCTGTTTTTCTGGCGTAAAAAAAGAGACATTACATAATTCTTAAAAAAAAAAAAAAAAAAAAAAGACCCCGGAAGGAATTATTTGGCAAAGAAAAACACTGTTTGTAGAACTTCTGTCATAACTCATATCCTGAAAAAGTCTATTTATTGACTTTCTTTTTGTTTAAGGTACAATACAATTGCTTCTTTAACAGCACACGGATGAAAAAAATGTGTCGCCTTGGTGACTGTGATCCTGAATTTCTTTATCAAAACATTACATATAAATTAAAGATTTGTCCTGACCACATCAAAAGAAAACTAAATCAAGAGGTAATTAATCGCATTCTCCTGTTTTGGAAATATCTTCTTGTGTAAGAGAGGACACAGAGTTCTCTTTTCTGAGACAAGACACACAAACAGGATGTGCGTTTTTTTAATTTTCCCCTTAAAAATTCTTGGCTTAGTGAAGCAGTAATGTTAAAAAAAGATGACTATTATCTATGACAAACAATTCACCTCATTAAAATCAAGGTATTACCCATTTTCAAACAAACATTGCCCAGAGTATGCTGTCTATCTCAACCATTAATTGAAGTATTAAAAAAGGCTTTCTAATTCCACTTTAAGTTCCTTATGCAAAAGATAAGTATTTTAATAGTTTTTAATATTTATAAATTTAGTGTTATAAGGACAATTGCCTCTTAGCCACCAGCTTTGAAGTATTATCTGTAATATCATACTAGGTAATACAGCTTTTACTTACTATGTGGTAGGCATGATTTTAAATACTTTCTATCTGTCTCAACTCATTTATTTCTTAACATGAATTTATAAGACAGGTAAGCTACATTACCTTTATTTAGAGATGAGGCTATTAAGAGGTTAACTCACCTGATATTACAAAGCAGAAATTGATAGAGCTGAATTAGATGCTCTGGGGGTCTAGCTGTCCATTCTATGCCCTTAACTTTTAAGTCTACTGCCTTTCAAAGGCATCAGAACATTTTTCATGAAAATGAGTTATCTAATTAATATGACTTTTAAAATATATATTTCTATAACACAAGAAATGATACATTTCACACACTATTCGTTATTAAATTTAAAGATACATAAATGATTCTTCCCCCCAAAATCAGTTAACTTTAGAAAATATAAGGAATTTGCCCATGGATTTTACATATTTGCTTGAGTGATTTGATATTTTATCATGAATAATTCTACAGAGTACATAATTCTCAGGAGAGATGAGATTGTTGGAGCACTAGAAGGAACATTGGTACTAGCGTTCTAATTGGAGTTTTGTTGTCATCCGATGATAGAGACGATCATAAAGCTCATTAACCCAGCACAGTGCAAACTCAGTATTGTTGATGGTCCCTTCAGGAAGCTGATAGAAGCTGTGGACCTCTTCAGAAAAATATATATAAGCACACATATGCAGAAATCTCCTTACAACATATATTTTATGGCATTGTAAATTGATTTCCTTTGAATAAACAGCCTCTTAAAAAGCATCTGTTGAAATCAGTTTGCCTTGTCTTTGAAAAAATTTATGTGTCAAAGTTCAAAAAATAAGTACATAGGGCCTCCCTGGTGGCGCAGTGGTTGAGAGTCCGCCTGCCGATGCAGGGGATACGGGTTCGTGCCCCGGTCTGGGAGGATCCCACGTGCCGCGGAGCGGCTGGGCCCGTGAGCCACGGCCGCTGGGCCTGCGCATCCGGAGCCTGTGCTCCGCAACGGGAGAGGCCACAACAGTGAGAGGCCCGCATACCGCAAAAGGAAAAAAAAAAAAAAAAAAAAAGTACATATTGTACAAGGAAACTTTCATTCTTTTCACAACTGAATTTCAAAGAAAGTGGTTGTATTTAGCTTAAGTAAAAGTTGAAATTGTGTAATGATCTTTGACAACTTGCCGTGTATGGTATTTTTGATGTAAAATTTCTTCCTGGTATTTATTTGACGGTCAATGCAATAATGCTTCTGCACTGTAAGTAGTAGGGTTGGATGTCCTGGTACATATTAGTAGTATCAGTAAATGAAGCAGCAGATAATATTTAACTGCCCGTGATGTGTTTCCATTATCTTGTGGATAGGATGTTACCATCCCCATTTTCAGTTGATAAAACCAAGACTTAGATAGATTGATAATTTGCAAGAGTCCTCAAATTTGCTTATTTATGGATTCTGGAAAAGACCAGAACTTAAGCTTTTTTGGGTTTTGTTTTCTCTTTGGAAAGATAAAAATTAAAATCTTCAGTGCTAATTGTACACCTGGCACTATCCTGAGTGTTTTACATAGATTATTTCAGGCTCAAGGTGATTAGTATTTTCCCCATCATGCATGTAAGAAAAATGAGCCTTTCATAGGTAAAGAGACCTGCCCCAAATCACAGCTAGTAAATCACAGATTTACCTCCTGCTGGGTCTACCAAGACAGTAAGGCCCTGACAATACTTTCACCTGAGACATTTCTCATGGCTGTTTGTGTAGCTGCTTATTTTGAGAGATGAGATAACATTCCACTGGACAAAGAGAAGATTTGCTTACAGCTTGCTATAAAAGCAGTGGATTCCCCACACTCAGTGTTCCACAGCTGTGAGGCAGACACGCAGGCGTGTTGTGCCCACCTGAGCCTGATGTATTGTTCCCACGAGACCTGAGGATGATGGGGGATTTGAGCAAAGACCCTGAGGCTCCTGCTGCTTGCTGGCAATAAGGAATAATGGCGCTGGAGTCCTGTGTCTGCAGTCAGCACTCATGAAATATTGGGTCGACCAAAAAGTTTGTTCAGGTTTTTCCGTAACATGTTATACATACATACATATGATGCATAATAGGCTAACTTTATAAGTAGAATAAAATCAAATCCCAAACTTGACGATCTAGAGTCATGTGTCTCACCCCAACACCCTCACTTGAAAAGCACTTCATTTAAAAAATATCAGTATAATTCATGGATATCATTTAGAAGTTCAGACAGTTATATAAAACATACCAAAATCAGCTGTACCTTTGCCCTGCCCATCCCTATCCCCAGTTCATTTCCAGCTCCTCAGAGGCAGCCTTCTTTAGATATGTGTCTGCAACTTACATTCACATATTTAAATTGCTATCATGTTATGCTTGATTTTTAAAATTTGTGAAGGTGTCTATTAAATTGCTACAAAGGAAAATAAGAATTTACTGCCCTTATACCACACTCTGTGTACACAACTCTCCAGCAGAATTTGAAATTCAGTTATGTAAACATTAATGGTTAAATTAATATGCAGTGTTTACATGTTGTGAATATGTAATTACTGTTGATGGTGAAGCTTAGTCATTTGCTGTAATTACAGTGCTTGGATAGAATTTTGTTTTCCCTAGTGTTAACAATTGTCTCATTTTAATCATCTCTTCCGTTTCTATTCCCTACTATTACTTCACACTCAACAAACTCCCTTTCAGAACCAAATCCCTCCCAGTGATTAAACAGAGCAGGCAATGGATCAATTCCTTGCTTTTCATAGAAATCTTGTTTCTTTTTCTCATCTTCCTTTCTGGTCAGATATTGATACTCTGATTTTCATATCCTTTCCTTCTGATTTCCTATTTCTTAATATCTTGATTCTACTTCTTGGCAGATTTCTTCACTTCATTTATTCTTTGCAAGAACAAATATTTGATTGATGTTTTTTCCACTTTGGTTTACTATTTGCACTTTCTATGCTCTGAATGACTCCGTTTCTCCTTTCCTAAATGTCTCTTATTTCATGCCTGCTGTTGCATCATCTGTCCGGAGATTTTTTTTTTCTTTATGGCCTTTTCTGCTCCCTGAATTTTCCCTTGAGTCATTTCTTTGTTTGTTTCTTTAATTTTCTTCTCTTTGCTCTTTATTTCCTCTGCATGTGTATTCTGGCCTCTGCTTCTTTTTTCATTACTGGTCCTATTGCAGGATGTCCTCCAATATCTGTTTATATTGAAGAATGAGGTACTAAAAGCTATTTGGAGTGCAACTAACAGCAGATGATTCACTGAGTAATGGTCTTCACCTTAGGATGGCTGCCCAGATTTTTCACTGGTGGTTCCCCAATTGTCTGTACATCTTTCCTCTTGGGCATTTTAGGGGGAATAGGAATATCACCATTCAGTGTGCAGAACTCACAGAACCCTCATTTTCTTGGGGTGATGCTTCACCACAGATGCCAGTTGTGCCTGGAGTCACTACTCTCCAGAAGGTTTTGGCCCAACTTGTGGAGGTTTTCTGTCCTCCTGCTTTCTGCCCAGTTCAGAAGGCAAAAAGTTAGATCCTAGTCTGAAGAACACAGGCAAGAAAATCAGGATAAAGGACTCACCGTCATTCCTGCTTAGGTTACATCAACTCTCTTTCTTTATCTCCTTTCTAGCCCCCATTTTCTTATTTATTTATTTAGGCTGTGCCAGGTCTTAGTTGCAGCACGTGGGCTTCTTAGTTGCAGCATGTGGGCTTCTTAGTTGCGGAACGCATGCAGGATCTAGTTCCCCAACCAGGCGCCCTGCATTGGGAGTGTGGAGTCTTGCACACTGGACCACCAGGGAAGTCCCCTAGACCCCATTTTCTGAAGTCCTACCTGCCTCAAATTTCTAAAAGTTTGAGGATATTATTTTCTTCCTTTTGCATTCCCCCACTTCGGCTTAGGTTTTGGTTATCTCTGTGAAGTCAGTTTTCACAAGTGCATTCATTTTCAAGTTTCCTAACATATCTTGTCATCACTCATCTGTCACTGTTTTCTTTCCCATTATTTTCATCTTCCTGTGTGTTAATGTCATTTCATTCCTTATTCAGTTTATTTCTTTGTTTTAGTGGCTTTAAGAAGGAAGTACATCAGCCATAAAAAGGAAAGAAATTGGGTCATTTGTAGAGATGTGGATGGACATAGAGAGTGTCATACAGAGTGAAGTAAGTCAGAAAGAGAAAAGCAAATATCGTATATTAATGCATATATGTGGAATCTAGAAAAATGGTATAGATGATCTTAGTTGCAAAGCAGAAATAGAGACACAGACGCAGAGAACAAATGTATGGATACCAAGGGGGAAAGGGGTGGGGTGGGAGGAATTGGGAGACTGAGATTGACACATATCCATTATTGATACTATGTATAAAATGGACAACTGATGGGAACATGCTGTATAGCACAGGGAACTCACCTAGTGCACTGTGGTAATCTAAATGGGAAGGAAGTCCAAAAGGGAGGGGATATCTGTATGTGTACGGCTGATACATTTTGTTGTGCAGTGGAGGCTAACACAACATTGTAAAGCAACCATGCACCAATAAAAATTAATTTAAAAAAATAATTAGAAAAATATTTTAAAAGGAGAAAAGAGATTTCAAAAAGTATAATTACAAATTATACTGTCTCCAGATGATTATCAATTGAAGTAAATTGGCCTCCTAATGGTAGTTCAAGTAATCACAGATTAAGCTAAAATGCTATCACCAAGGTGTTAGGAAATATGAAGAATTTTAAGGCAGAGAAAATGAAGAAATAAATGTGTACAAAAAAAAAGAAGGAAGTAGTGAGAAATGGATAAGTTCAATAGGTCAGGTTTGCCAGGATATTTTGCTTCTTTCTTTGAACAGGCAGGAAAGCAGACCTCTCATGAAACATCACAGATGCTCCATTTGTAAACTGAACAAGATTTTTTTTCCTAGCACAACTTTTGTTAACAAAGAAACTGTTTGCCATTTCAAAATTTCAAAGTCCTGTGAGATTTCCAAAAACAACTCACAAAAAAATGAATTTAGTCTTTGATCATGTGAGCCAGGAGAGAGCAAACAAAAACCAGGGGCCAAGAGACATCATCGGTTTCATCTGAACTCATACTAAAAGATGAAAAATGCAATTCTGAATTATTCTATAACTTTTCTCAAAATATTAGAAGAAATGTGGGAAATTCATAATGGATGGCACCATTTTCCAAGTCCAATGACTTGATATAAACAACTAAATAGCCACAATCATATAGGATACAATAGAATATACACACACATTGTATTTCAATTCTATCAATGGAAATCTTCTAGACACTATTATTTTGCAGAATGATTATCACATGCTACCTGGTGATATATTCTTGCAGCCTATGACACCCAAAATCTGTCTGAAAGGAAAAGGTACCTTACAATTAAAAATAAATTATACCTTTCACAAAGTTAATTTTCAAATTAGCAGGAAAGGAGGTAAATTTGCTTTGTTTACACCTGGCATGGATCCCCTGATAGCCATCAGAAATCCACATCACAGAGGAGTCAAGGGTCGTGACTTCAGGTTAAAAGCCTCTGTCGCTTAAAACATATGTATTTAATTCATAAGTAATATATAACTCTTACTGAAAAAGTCAAACAATATTAACTTACATATAGTGAAATCTGTAGTTCATCTTTATTTCTACCCAAGCTTTACAGCTCATTTCCATAACTGGCTATTCTGAACCAATTGTGGGCATCCTTCTGCACTTCTTGTGTGGAGTTAGATATACGTGTACCTTTCCATACACTTCTAGGCTTACATATATAGAATGTTTTAAACAAAAATAAGCATGAAACATTTCTAACCTTAAAGATATTTTGGAGGCTTTTTCTTATGAATACATTTAGGTCTATCTCACGCAGGGTACTCCTTGATGTTGGGCTATCATTGTGTTCTGCCTTGTTCTCCTTTGTGAATATATAGGGTCTTTTCTTTTGTTGCTATTTCAGTGGTGCAGCGGGCATCTTTGTAAATGTGTCTTGTGTACATGTGAACACATAAGTAATGTAAATTCCTAGAAGCAGAATTGTTGAGTTGAAGGATGTGTATTTTATATGTTTATATATACTAAGAAATCATCTTCCCAAACAGTTAATTTCAAGTCATATGCCTACAAAAGGGTATTAGACAATGCTGACTATTACATCTTGTTAATTTCTGCCAATATGTTTATTAAAAATGTTTTATTATTTATTTTTCATTTTCCCTTACATCAATATTATAATTTTTGCTTCAGCTGTCAAATATAATTTAGAAAACTTAAGAGGAGAAGAAAAGTCTATTATACTTGCTCATATTTCTGATGACAGTTTCCTTTCTTCCTCTTGACGTTCCAACGTTTCTTCTTTTATTATTTCCTTTCTGTTTAGAAAACTTCCTTTAGCTATACTTTCAGGGGAGGTCTACTTGTGACAAATTCTCTTAGTTTTCCTTTATCCAAGAAGGTCTCAATTTCCCCTTCATTTCTGAAGGATATTTTCACTGGGCACAAGATTCTAGGATGACAATTCCTTTCTTTCAGCAATTGAAAAAGATGTGTCACTCTTTCTGGTTTTTATCATTTCTGATGAGAAATTTTTTTATCATTTCAATTATTTTTCCCCTATAGACAAGCTGTTGTTATTCTCTGGATGTTTTCAGGATTTTTATTTAGTTTTCAGAAGTTTGTGTATGATGTGACTTGGTATGAATATCTTTGGGATTTAATTCAATATCTTGAATCTGCAGGTTTATGCCTTTTGCAAAATGTATGCAAGTTTCAGTCATTAATTCCTCTAGTATTTTTTGTAGCTCTATACCCTATTCTCCCTCTCCATCTGAGACTCTGATGACACGAACGTTAGACTTTTGTTATACTGCCAGAGGTCCCTGAGGCTCTGTCCTCCCCTGGCCCCCAATCTATCATTTCTCTGTTGTTCAGAGTGGGTAATTTTTTTACTATTCTTAGGGTTCACTGAATCTTTGTCCTCTCCATTTTTCTACTGAGCCTATCCACTAGGTTTTTATTTTAACTATTGTATTTTTCAGTCCTAAAATTTTTATTTGGTTCCACTTTATACCTTCTATTTCTTTGCTGAGGCTTTCTATTTTTTTTGTCAGTTTCAAGCATATTTGTAAGTGTTCACTGAATCATTTTCGTCATGGCCATTTTAACGTCTGTCAATAATTTTAACAACCTCATCATCTTGTTGTTGGCATCTGTTGATTGCCTTTTTTCATTCAGTTTCAGGACTTTCCGGTTCTTTGTATGGTGAATGATATTTGGTTGAAGGCTAGACATGTTTATAATATTTTATGAGACTCTGGATCTTATTTAAACTTTCTGTTTGCACTGGTTTTCTCTGACACTGCTCTGTCAGGGCAAGGGGGTGTGGGTGCTACCTTATTCCTTCCAGGTAGAGGTAGAAGTCCAGTTCATATCCCAGTCTAAGATTTGTAAAGAAAAAATTATCCCACGAATTCACTTCCATGTTGTTTCTTGGGTTCCAAGGTCCTTACTCAGTCAATGTTATTATGTCTACCATTGGGAGTCTCCCCAAGTTTGTGATATACATAGTGTCTAGGGTTTTCAGTTGTACTTGGCAGAAGAAATAGGGAAAACTATATCTGCTCCATCTTCCCACTATCTTTTGATACTTATGCTTTTTAGTAATTTTCCAAAAACGTTCAAAATTCTCTTGCTTAGACCTAGGTTTCACCATTAAGCTATTCATTCATATGGGAGCACAGGGCTTAATTAGTGAATGAGACCTGAAATCTTCCTTTATGTATTATGCAACAATTAATGATTCAGGATTATATTAACACATATTAGCTAGTTTTCAGAAATCTGATGAAAATGTCAATTCACAATAGAGTGATGTCACCTTGTCATTCTTAGGAAATGATAAATGTATTGAAAGGAAATTTGTTCATATGGAATAGAAAAATATGCAAAACAGATATAATATACTGGGATAAAGACATTAGCATTATTTACAAAACCACTTTGTAGAAAAAAGTTTTCAAAATCACTAAGCTACTAAGATTACATTTTCATTCCTGTTATTTCTATTTTATACTATTACCTGGCAAAAATAGCAACTATCCCTGATATTGAGCAGATGAATTCAAAATCAAATATACCCATTCCTGACGAGAAGAAAAGTTAACAAAAGGGAAAATAGGTAAAATCTAAGGGATTAATATTCAGGCTACAGCTCCAATATTAAGTTTACCTTGATACCTTTAAAACATGTTACTGGTGATACAAATATTTTTGAAGCAGTTGCCTATTGCAATAAATAGAGCATATTGTACCTTCTAAGAAATATGACATGAATTCTGGTCCTAACTTCCTGGGTTTTTTAAAAATTGAACTAAGTGATAAAAATAACTATGGAAAATTTAAGATAACCATTTTATTTTAGAATGTTTAGAATAGTTTTCAGATGGCACACAAGTCATCAAGTAGATTAGTATAGCTATTTACTGAATTTATACCTGTTTGCTATTAAATGAACAGCCAAAGCTGAATGAGTTCTAAAGTTCAACTGTCAAGAAATGTTATTTTTTGTGTTTATATTTTGGTATTATTGTTATGTTTTGATATTAGCTTTAAAAGGCTACATGGTCTTCTGAGAAATGTATAATAAATAACTAAAATGTAAATAAGATCTTTTTCTAAAGGATGACCACAGAAGCTCAAGGACATCTTAAAAAATACATACACCTGATAAATAATTTATGGGAAATGGATCCAAGACAAGAAAACTTAAATATTTCTTCACGTATAAATATTTAAAGGAAGCATGCATACATAAAAATACAATCACAACATATGATTCAGGCTACGTTCAATTTGCCTTTAAACCACCCACTAACTTGGCTGATGTAAGAACCTGGGCCATTTGTTAAAAAAGTGGATTTCCAAGAGTTACTCATATAGTTCCTGGATCTGGAACTTGGTCTCTTACTGTTGATTAAATATATTTGGGAAATGGTATAGTGGGAACTTAAGTGGAACAATGAAAGCACTTACTCAAAAATTTTAAAACACTCACTAAAAACTAAAAAAAACCTGCTACTCTGTTTCACTGAAATCAGGGATTTAAGCATATGGCTCACCTTATTGAATAAAGAACATTCCCATTCTTGAAAATTCTTAACAATTTGTTGTCTGTAGTGACTTCATGAAAGTTGGCTCCCTTTTCATTGGCAAAGAACAAATCAGGTTTCCAAATGGAGTCCAACATGGAAGGGTCTAGGTCTAAGGAGTCATCAGGATATTCACTATATGCAAGTCGAGGATCGTTCCATTTCTGACGAAGAAAGATATTCACTCTGTAATCCTGTGATGAAAGAAAGGGTGAAAAAAGCCTGGTTTAAAATATTTAGACTTGTATGTGTTAGTCTTCGGGCTTCTCTGAATTATAGCAAAAGCCACTGACATCCTTGTGAGCTTTCCATACCCCTCAGTCCTCACTTGTTACCACCAAGAGTCACTCTAGTTCTGAGGATTTGTCCAGGTTTTTTGTGATCTATGTGCCTCCAAAGAAAAGGCCACAGAAGAGCACAATTTTATCATGCTTGTATTTTGCTGTTCCATTAAAATTTTACTCTCCTGGCTTGTCAGAATAAAATATTGGATTGCTATTAAACGCTCAGAATAAAATATTTTCAGATTTGCATTTATTTTCTAGAACCATTTCTTTTAGTAGGTATCCATTAGCATCCAGAATGCATTTAGTGAAATTTTCTTGAAAGCTGTCTATTTTCTAAAAATGAACATATGTACTTCTTTACAATAAAGGCACATTTTCTCATCTTTAGTATAATATGTAAGTTCTATGAAATTGGTGATTTGGTAAAAATAAAAGGTGGTTTTCAAATAATAAGGGATGAAACCTCTTGCTAGGTGTCCCATGTGTTTTCCAAAGTGACAAATCCTTTAAGATTTGACTTAAGAGATTTCCCAATTAGACCTTTCATAATTAAGTTAAAAGGAGAGTCAATGATTTCAAAGTCTTGCTCACAATTTCCGGACTAATGTATAGAGTGACAAAGATTGACAGCTATGTGTATGTGTGGTATTTGTACACAGTATATGAGTATAAGTACTATCTCTGACGTTAAAAATACAATTTTCCCCTTAGACTTTTGAAACGAGCAAATAAACATGCAGACTTCATTATAAGTAAAGTGAACATTTTAAGAAAGCTTCATTTCCACAAAAAATAGCCAGGGCTGGAGATATTCAGAGAAACTGAATATCAGTTTTCGTCTATTTTTTCATTCCTTGAATACCAAATTACCAGTAGTCAGAACAGAGTGACCAAGCAATCACAAAGAATGCTTCCGTAATATCAGACCCGTAGACTGGTTATCTTGCAAGGAGGTCAGATTCAGAGTTTGTAGTGAATGTTACAAATGTATATGTGGCCTTGATCATTAGTTGTGCACTGAGATCCCTGTCTTCTAACTGTAACTAAGGTTACATACCAGATAGTATTTTTTCTGCTTGCTAGGTGCCCCATGTATTTTCCAAAGTGACAATGGAGCAGAGGTCACTTCAGCTTTCTACCACAAAGCTCACGATAATGTGGAAATCTCATCAGCCTCGAGGATCTGCAGAACTTATAAACGGGGATACATGAACAAGCTTCTACCAGCCAAGGACGGGTCATCCTCTCCTAGACTAGGGTTCAGAGCCCCAAGAAGCACAGCTCCATGGCTGGTGGCCAGGTCCTGCATCCCTCGATGTTCTGTAATCTGTGCATCCACCCTAACTACCACCAAACACATCAATGATTGGACTAAAGTCAGTTTCCCTCTGCCTGACCTCTAGGGAGGACTAAAGCAAGACAAGTTATAATGATACCTGCCAGGAAAAATAACTGACTTGTAAAGAATTTCCTTTTGGACTGATTCTTAAGACATATTTTTAAAGATGAAGTATTTTTATGCTGAAACAAATTTATTGATTGAGAACACGCTGTGATGCTAAAATAAAAGTCCTTCTAAGCTGCAGCCTATGTGATAAAATTTGGTAGACTCTCCTCATCTTTATGTTATTGGTTTAGTGATAAACTTCATAGACACAGTCTCAGATCTTCCAGGAACACTTTTTGCTCCAAGAATGAGCTGAAAAAAGACATCAAGTAGCCTTCAGTTTCTGTTTCTAAATAACACAAGGAAAACATCAACCGTCATCTGTCACCAAGGCCGAATGTTATCCTGTATCCATTGTGCTCTTTTTGTGAATAAGCAGGACTATCTTTGTTTACTAACATGTTGAGGTCTTTGGTTTAGAGCCAAGGTTCAAAGCAAAACTGAAAAATGACCATTTCCTGAAAACCCAGAAACTTAGGTTTCAACAGTCCTCACAATTTGGGTTTTGACCTGCCTGCAAATGAACATTGTAATGGGAAGCTTCCCTATCAAACAAATTCCACTTTTCAAAAATAAACTTTTAAGCTCACCTCCTCATAGCCAATGTATCCCATCTGTGCTCAGCAACCGATTATATTATTTCTGAATCCTGATCATAAGTGAAAATGTGCAAAGAAAAGGGTATAAAAAACATTCAAATAATACCACTCTAAAAGAAGTCCTTGTAACTCAAGTTGAAATAACTTGCTTATAATAAAAGGCCATGGACCAAAGAAGGAAACAGCTTTGCAAAACAGAGACAAATGGATGTGTATGCAGCATATGAAAAAAAATGTCAAGTGGACTTACTAAAGCCAGATTAAAAATTCAGTCATTCCTTGGACATACTTAAAGACTAAGTGTTTTTGTTTGTTTGTTTGTTTTGGGGGGAGGTTTCTGTTTTATTTATTTATTTATTTATTATTTTAATTAACAGTGTTGTGTTAGTTTCAGGTGTAAGTGTTTTATTAAAGGAATCTTCCCTGTTAACCCTAGCTATGCTTCTATAAGGCTGAAAATGTAGAAAGCTTATATGTGAGTAAAAAAAGAAGACAATAATAAATATGAGATAATACAACATGAGAATGAAATCAATATTTGTATCTCACATTTCTAAAATCTACCCATGTATTGAATTCATCCATAAGTCTTATAAGGCAGCTGAATTGACATTTACGTGTATGGAATCATAATATTTTAGAACAGAGACATTAATGATTCTTTTTCCCTAGAAACTTCTTTTGTAGTAATATACATTTTTGCAAACCCTTCAGAAGTTAATTTTATTTTTTCATCATTTTGCATGTTACACAATTAATGAGTTATTTTAAATGTTATATAGTGTATTATTAATCTTGTACAACAGTGATAGAAATGTAATCATTATTTCATAATATAGAAAGACTAATTTTGACATTTTGGAAGTCAAATTTTATTATTATTATTAGAATAGAGTGTATCATGCTATTCTAATCACTTTAAATTAATTGTGTAGGAAAATATTTTGTTGACCAAGTAAAATTATATATCATGTTTGGATTCAAAAATAAGTATCCATTAAAATGTGGTTTAAATTCCATCTGTATGTCACACAGTAAATAATAGAACCACACTACATTGTCTGACCTAGTATTTGAAATTCTTACATTATGAGGTATAAATAAATAATAATTCTATTAGGTGAATATTATAATGATTATAATATTATAATATACCAGGCTCAGAAGTAAGTCTTCTTAGGATCAAATGTCAGCTCTCACAGTGAATAGCTTTCTAATCTCCCTGCACCTTGTTTGTTCAACTGTGAAATAGGGATGATTATAACAGCACATCCTCTGATAGAGTTCTTGTTAACACTGGATTGATTCACATAAAGTACTTAGAACCACACTCATTAAATGTTAGACCCTCAAAATTAGAAGCCATATTAGATAGAAATTTGCTTGCATTTTCTGTTTCTAAATTAGTTTTGAAGTACTAGGGGCATTTTGATTTGAATCTGGGATAGTTGAATTTGCCATAGAAGAATATGGGACAGATAATTGTAATGTTGAAATCTGGTAAATAATATCTTTGAAAATTTGCAGAACTATTATGATAAGCTTATCATTGACTTCTGTATTTCAACATTTCTGCATTTTTATATTTTGTCTTTAATCAATTGCCCCCCTCCCTCTTTATATATAAACATACATACATCTACATATTAAATTTGTTTGAGTATATAAGGCCCTTTTCCATCGTAGCAAATACAGCTGTTCACGTTTCACTTTGTGCCAGATGTTATGCTAGGTGCTTCATGGGTTACTTCTACTATTCTCATAGCAAATCTGTGAGGCAAGTGTGATTATTAGGTGTGCTTAGCTTCACAGATGTGGAGAAAGGAGCAAAGACACATTAAGTAACTTCAACGGGGTTACAGAGCTAATAAATGGAAGAACTGTAATCCAGACCACAAGTTCTGATTTCAGCGTTTTAACGATATACTGACTGTGTAATACACTGCCATTCATGATTGCCTTGTATGTAAACCAAACATCTTATAAACTAACACAGATTCTGGTTTATGTGGTTTAGGGTGGGGTCTTTTGGTAAGGAATTTGGGGATTTACCGATCAACGTGCTCGCTGGTGGGAAATTACAAGCACTAAAACTGAGTGTTCCCAGATTAAATCGAATTGTTGCCACATTGTCATTTGTCCATAGGGGTACCCTGGTGGGAGACCAAATTTAGTAGAAAGCACAACCCTATGTATCAGCTAAAATGACATATAGAATATTATTTTCATCTTTTGCCTCACAGGGAAGCATAGGATTGCTAGAAATGAACTGAAATGACCAATTAGAAAAAAAGTAGAAAGAAATAATCACCTAAAGTTAACAAAGAAAGTTAAGTACTTCTCTTTTCTTTGGTCCATAATTCAGTTAATTTTTCAATTCCTTGGTGTTTTCAGGCAATTTCTAATCCAGTAGCTAAGCCCACCCCCAAACCCTTCCCCCTTCCTTTTCTCCCTGCCTTCTCACTCCCTTATTTCTGCACTTTGCTGCCCTTTCCTCTCCTTCCTTCTCTACTCCTTTCTGTTTCTGTGTCTCTGTCTCCCTCTCTTTCCCTCCCTCTCTCCTTCTTCCCTTCACTCACACACCTGCGGGCAGCACTCCTGCCCCCTCTGCCTCTTTAAAACCTGCTGCCAAATTATTATTTTGTTGTTGTGGGCAAGTGTTTTTACATTGTATTGTTACAGATCAAAGAAAATATATATCTACAATGCTGCCACTGTTGATATCTTAATACCTTTGTTTTCTTTTCTTCCTATGCATTTTCACACAGTTGAAATTTATCATACCTGCTCTTTTGCATCTTTCATTTCACTTAATGTATTTTATGCACTTCCTGGTAATCCTCTTAATCATCATTCCAGTGGCTATAGGATGCACTTTTCTTACACAAATACTTTTTCATATGATTGAATAGGGTCTAGTGCATATGGAATTATGCAATTTGTGACAAACTGAAATGTGTTCATTTATTTTCAATAACCAAATATATTTTTTTGCTTTATGTCTCAATAAATCTGAGCAAGAATTAGGAGTATAAAGTATTTCTAAAAAAGAATGTGCCAGGCATATAATCAGAAGGTAATATGTCTAAAACAAGACTCTTTGAAAATGGCACTGTAAAAATAATCATCACAAAATAGCACAACAATAACCACCAAGTACAGTATTTTTTCTGGACCACTTGAATGCTTTCCAGTTGATTGTAAAAATTTTCATCTAAAATGGGGTTTGTAGTGGCAATTATCACTGCCTTTCTTATTTATAATTTGATCTAATGAGAATGGTTTTACGAATTCAACATTCAGTATACTAATTAATCTTTTGAAAAAGATGCTCTTTCCCAGGTTAAAGAATTCAGTTTCTACCCCTATTTTTAAAGTTGTTGATGATACTGTTGAAGCTATTGTTAGGAAGTGGTACTTAACCTTATTAAATTATTGGAAATTTATTTGAGAGTCATGTGATTTTTAACTTGATATAAATTTTGCCCCAGTATATCATTATTCATTTACTGTCTGTAAAAAGTAAGATGTGAATACCTAATGGTATATACATATATTGGAGCACGTGTCTATTGAAAAGTTGAGCTAGATTATATTTATTTTAGCTAAAAACTCAACAGAATTTATTCAAATTAAAAATATTAAAAGATCAATATTATTCTCAAAGTTATTTAGCATTATGCAGCAAATGCTTATTTTATCATATATTGCCAACCTGGAATTTAGTTTAGTGTTAATAATTCAATAGTGAATGATAATCTCTGCTCTCCAATTGCTCACTATACTGTAGAAGATAGCCTGTAAACAGATAACTTTTTTCACATTATAATTGCTATGTTGGAGGCATGTACAGCAAGCTAGGGAAACACAAAGAAGGGCTAGCTAATAGGGACCAAGGTGGAGAGGTTGGGGAAGACTTCCTGTGGAAAATCTAATTGGGCTTCGTTTTCAAGATGAAATAAAATTTAGCTGGGCAAACATTGGGGCCATAATAAAACGTGTCCTGTAAAATACTGGACAGAAAATCCAGTAACCACTAGATTTTTGTATGATTAATATAGGAATTTGGCTGAATCTTAATTATTATAATTTATTATTTACTTCATTGGATATTTACTGAGCACCTTCTGTGGAGCAGGTAATATTCTAAGGGTTATAAAGTTGAATTATGCATTGTGTCTATCATCTGGAGGCAAACAGTCTAGGTAAGAAAAGGAGATGGAACACATCATGAATAAAAGCAGGGAATGTGGAAGGAAGACACTATGAAAATAAGAGCTTTGCTGATTTTCACCTGGTGTTAGAGTCTTATTTTTCTAAAAAATAAAATAAAGAGTGTGAAAAAATAAGTCTTAAAGATATATATACATAGGGCACTACGACTGCAAATTATTTTCTGGATGAAGGTACAAAATATATATACTTCTTAAAAGTATTTCTGTCTTACAAGACAAGAAGAGGATTCTTCAAAGACAAAAAGAGTAACAAAAATAAGAGTGAGCTAAAGCCAAAGGAATGAGAAACAAACACAAATGCCTGAACTGGGAGACGGAGCCTTGGGCCACCACAAGGTAGAAAAACAGAACTTGTGACTGAGGATTAATTAATTAGACCCTCAACATTATCATAGATTAGGTTCAAACAAATATGAGCTCATAACAATGACAATATTTTAACTAAAGACAAAAGAAACCAGACATGAGCAGACATGGACTGCAATGGAAATACCAGATCAAGAATAGGAAATAAACATGTAAAATGTATTTAAAGAAATAAAAGATAAACTTGATAATAGGAAGCTATAATACCAGAGATATTTTTTAAATAATCAAATTGAATATTAAATGAAATGAAAATATAATTGTTGAAATTAAAAGTTTAATGAATATGTAAAAGCATATAAGAATCAGTTGAAATGAGAATTGAACAGAATGTACAGCTAAAGAAATATCCCAGATTAAAATAGTGGGAGAAATGGAGAAAGAAAAATTTTTTTAAAGTTGAGTCTTTAAGGATAAAATGGAAAAACATAAAGCAATCTGCATCTAATTAGGATCCCAGAAGGATGAATTAGAGTAGAGAAAGCCAATAGTCAGAGAAAATGACAAGGATTTTCAGAACAAACATAAGAAACTAATGCTCGGATTCAGAGAACTCAAAATACATCAATAAAGGTATGTAAAAATAAGTTTATATGAACACATTATATGAAAACTGCAGAAGAGCAAAGGAAAAGAAAATACCTTTTAAAAAAATTACCTTTCTATTGCCAAATAATATTTCATTGTGTGGAATATCACATTTCATTTATTCATTCATCAAAAAGGAATGGAGTACTGACACATGCTACAACATGAGTGAAATATTATGCTAAAGAGGCCAGTTACAAAAGACCATGTATTATATGATTCCATTTATAGAAAATGTCCACATCAGACAAACCTATGGAGACAGAAAGTAGATTCCTAGTTGAGGGGAAAGAGGGAGTGACATGGATGTTAGGTAGTGATAAATGTCCAAAAATATTTGCAATGATGGTTGCGCAACTGGTTGCGCAGTTAAGTCTATAATTAAAAATCATTTAATTATAGACTTTAGCTAGATTAATTGCATGGCATGTGTACAGTAAGTACTTATCACCTATACTGGAAAATACTTAGACTGGCAGCAGACTTCTCAACATCAATGATGAAATTCACAATATAATGGATCAATTTACTCAAAATACTAAGAGAAAATTACAGTGAACTTTGAATAGTGTACTCAGTAATATAATCTTTCAAAACTGAAGATGAAAGAAAGTTATTAATGAAAAATACACAGCTTAATCTTGAACATTTATAAAGTGGACTTCTAATCAATTTACTTCAGAAAGACAGAAAAAAAAAAAGCCACAGAATCCTGTTCCGAAATGCAAACAGAAATGATGAGAAACTGATTAAAGTGGATATAAATTCAACTAGTCTTCCTCTATATAAAAATGTTGCTATGAATGCATAATTTATGGGGTTTAAATGAACTGAAAAATTGGAAAGACAATATCATATACTAAGACTAAAATCATATGTAGAAATACATCCAAACTATGTTAAAGGCTTTTATGCAGAACATTTTATAATTTCTTGACAGCATAAGTACTTAAGTGGAGAGAGATGCCATGATTATACAAAAAATATTATAAAGAGAGCAATTGTTTCCAAATTAGTTGTTAGATTTAGTGCAATTTTTGTCAAAGTCCAACAAATTTTTTGAGGAAATTGACAAGCAAATCTTTAATATATATTTATATTAATCACACAAATTATAAGCTTCAGGAATAGCCAAGGCATGCTTATAAAAGGAGAACAAAAGTAGAGTGACTTCCTGTAATAGATACTTAAAATGACTAAAATGCTGTAAGACATTATGATATTGGTGCAAAGATAAACTGACCAATGGGACAAAATGAAGAGTCTGAAAACAACCCTTATTTGATATATAAAGGAAGTAGTTTGCAGATTAGCGTTAGGTGCTTAATATATGTTTCTGTATATGACAAAAAGTTCACATTCTATCCCAATGTGACACCACTCAAGAAAGCAAGTTTGGGTAAAAGTTCAAGTATAATAGTAGAATTTTTAAAAATAGAAGATATAGCAGAGTATTCTATGGCCTTGAAGTAAGGTAGATTCTTTAATAAATTCTATGATGTCAAAATTAAGAAATTCTATTCATCAACAGGCCACTTAAGGAAAATGGAAAAACAAACCACAGTGGAAAAAGATATTTGCCACACAGGTATAACTGACAATTGGCTATTGCCAGGCTATAAAAAATCTCATACCAATGGATGAGAAAAAGACAAAAAACTGAGTAGAATATAGTCAAAAGAAGAAGACGTGTTTCACTGGGCAGAGACCACAAATGTCCAACAAATATGTGAAAAAATGTTCAAACTCACTGGTGAACAAAGATGTGCTAATTAAGATATTGAGGTAGCATTTTATACCCACTGGGTTATTAAAAATAAGAAGTTTGATGATACGCAATTTGGCAAGGATATGGAGCAAAATGATAGCTTATATACTGCAGCTGAAAATAGAAAAAGTGGGAGAAATTGACATTGTATTATAAATTTGATATGTGAATACTCAAGATACAAAAATTTTAGTTCTAAGTATAAATCTTAAAGAAACCCTTCCACATGTGCACCAGGTGACATATACAAAATATTTATAGCAGCACTATTACTGATAGTGAAAAACAAAAGCAAAACAAAACAAAAACTGGAACCAATCCAAACATTCATTGGTGGGAAAATGTATAATACATTATGTCAACAAAATCAGATACCATATAGCTGTGAAAATGAATTAACACTATATTTGCAATGAGGATAAATCTTAGAAATGTTCAATTTAGTAAAAAAAAAGTGTCAAAAATATGTTATAGCACCATTTTCATAAAATTCAAAACCAAGCGATCCCTCTCTCTCTCTCTCTCTCATTTATCCATCTATTTCTCTTTCCCTCTCTCAAATAAAATTTTGAGGGCAAAGGAATTATAAACACAAAATAGTTGACAGTGGTTACCTAGGGAGATATTAGGAGAATGGGATTTGATGGATTATACAGGTATGTTTAATATTGGTAATATTTTAGTTTTGAAATTAGGTGGTGATTTCAACAGCGTTTGTGTTATTAAATTATACCTTGTCATTTACATATATTATTTATGTAATTACATACCAAAATATTATGTCTGAATATGAAATTAATCACTGGAAATGCTCATTGGAACCACCCTATTCATTCATGGGAAATACCCTACACACTGTAGTGTTTTGCTATTTATATACTTTGTGCAATATATTTTATGATTTATAACACGTTTTTATTAGCATCTTGTTATGCCTTGCAGACACCTTGATTTTAGCCCAGTAAAACCCATTTTGCAGTTCTGACCTCCAGAATTGTAAGAAAATACATCTTTTGCGGTTTTAAGCCACTAAGTGTGTGGCAATTTGTTACAGCAGCAATAGGAAATGGATACATATACCTCTTAAAATTGATTTGCATACATTCTCATTCTCATTTTTTGAAAAAGTTTCTAGAACAATAGTTTTTTTTTGTTTTTTGTTTTGCTAGTCATTCAAGAGGGTAGAACATTTAAGGCAAAAATCACTGGATTTACAGACAAATGGGAAAAAATAACTCAGAATGCTTCCTGTTTGTAGGAGTACTACTCAGAGATCCTAATTTCAAAATGATCAGAAAATAACTTTCCTTGCTCAAAGAAACAAGGATAAAGTGCAAACTTCCTAAGAAATGTTTCGCTGGTTTAATGTTATAAGATTTTCTCACTCCGAAGTACTGTACAACATATGTTGCTGTGCTTCACAAAGTGCAGAACACAATAGTCAATGGCAGAGTTATTACTCGTAATGTCAGCCCTTGTTGCTCCTACCATCTGCTCTACAAACCCCACCACAAGGACGGTGGTCGTCTGGGTCCACTGATTCTGAAATAACAGCCCATTGGGAAAGCCCATTTTCCATTCTCACTACACCAACAGGGAAGAAAGCAGTTTTATAAGAACAATTTAGAGGTTCAGAAAGATTATTTCAAATCTCCCCTTGACATCTTCATTATCTGTATGTTTAATTATTCTCTAGAAAAGGGCAGAATTATTTTAAAATTATAATTTTTGAGGAAACTTAATTATGTACCAAAGCTGGAAACATAAAGTTAAGAATTCCCAAGAACTGAGTCGACTTTCAAAGATAAATGGAAAATGAAACATAAAATCAATCCCTGTTTTTCAGAAGTTGAGAGCTTTTTTCTTGTAAGAATGGTATTTGGGACGCCCCTTGTGGCGCAGTGGTTAAGAATCATCCTGCCAATCAGGGGACACGGGTTTGAGCCCTGGTCCGGGAAGATCCCACATGCCGCGGAGCAACTAAGCCCGTGCGCCACAACTACTGAGCCCACGTGCCACAACTACTGAAGCCCGTGTGCCTAGATCCTGTGCTCCACAACAAGAGAAGCCACCGCAATGAGAAGCCCGTGCACCGCAACGAAGAGCAGCCCCCACTCACGGCAACTAGAGAAAGCCCTCACGCAGCAATTAAGACCCAACTGAGCCAAAAAAAAAAAATGGTATTTAAAGGAAATAGTTATATAAATTCATATGATTTATCACGATTGATCAGAACATGTGTGTTGAGTGAGTGAACTAACACTCTATGTTATTCATTCAGTAACCTCTGTTTAGATGTAAGATTTGTCTTAGTTTGTTCAGGCTACTATAACAAAATACCATAGACCGGGTGGCTTATAAACAACAAAAATTTATTTCTGGAGGCTGGAAGTCTGAGCTTAGAGTGCCAGCAACAGGGTGAAGGCCCTCTTTCTGGTTGCAGACTTCTCACTGTGTCCCCACATGGCGGAAAGGGCTAGGGGCTCTGGGGGATCTCTTTATAAGGGCACTGATCCCACTCACAAGTGTTCCACCCAAAGGTCCTACCTACTACTACCATCACCTTGGGGTTTCAACGTATGAATTTGTGGGGCACACAAACATGCCGATGATAGCGAGATTGAAAATTAAACCACTGGCAAAAACAATAAAAGGCTACATTCATTTAGAACACTGCCTGTGCTTACACTCCAAGGGTAGAAATTCTGGTGAGGGAAGCTTAGCCCATGGGACCATTCTTCCGAAGTTGATGGAGGTTTATTCCAACTAGTATAGTTCATCCAGTTTGGGCGTGCCGGGCTTTAGAGATAAAGACGACACAAAGCCACTACTTCCAGTAGCTGCTTCCTTTCAATGAAAACCAGTAATTTTTGTTGCTCTTCGGTTGTAACGTAACAATGATCCTCTGCCTTAACGTGCTCCTAGCTCCACAGGCTCCATCTGTCCTGCGATGCCCTTCTGCCTCCGGCGCTCACTTGCCTTCCTACTCGATTGCCCTGTGTCTGCAAATTGTTTGCCCAGGGCTCAGGCGTCCCACAAACTGGGCTAAACAGTCAGGTGGAATGCTTTCTCTCCTTCACTGCAAGTTTTGTCAACAAACCTATAGGTAGGGGGGAAAAAATGGCACCATTTCCTGCCTCATCTTTCTGCCCAAATCATTTCATAACGTCTGTTCACTCCGTTTTATATTATACCAAGTAGGAAGAGGAAGTTTATATGTTTCTTGTGGTTGAAGCAGCATAGACGTGGAAATTCTGTCACTACCACTTCCATTCATGACCCCAAGTTTGTATCAAAATGTATACCCAACGTAGAATGTGCTCACTTGTTTATTTCTACTTAATGCTAATCACATAACTGACACGTTAAAATGAACCTAATCCTTTACACATAGCACTTATTAATTTTCAATTTGTATATTGAATGACATGTGGGCAGTGATCTGCTTATTATTTATTTTTTGGACTTCCAGTAAGTAATTGTTCCACTACTGGAATGTATGATTTGGATCACAAAAAGCGCAAAGTCTCTTGGAAAATGAACTATTATTTGGTCTTCAGAACATCCTATGGTCAATCAACACTATAAGAGCTCCTCAAATCAAGAAATTCTAAGGACCCACTATTAGGAAGAAAACTTTTCTGAGGATAGCTGAGAGACACTTCACAGTTTAAAAGATGGATAATAGCACCACATAATAATAATTTTTTGAAGATTTTCCAACTAGTGTTTCCTTGAATGTCAGATGTGAACTGTGTTATATTTTGTGTCTTTTTCTTTAATTTAAATTGTGGTCAAATACATATAACATTTACCATCAGTGACTTTTAGTACATTCACAATATAGTGCAACCATCCCACTTTCTAGGTCCAGATAATTTTCATCACTTAAAAGGAAACTCTGTGTCCATTAAGTGGTCACTTCTCATTCCCCCTTCCCTCCAGCCCCTCGTGACTGCCAATCTGTTTTCTATCTCTACAGATAGGCCTACTCTGAATATTTCATATTAATGGAATTATACAATATATGGCTTTTTGTATCTGGCTTCTTTCACTTAGCATAATATTCCCAAGGTTTATTATATGGGTGTTTTTAAAGTGTATTTAAAAATACATAGACATCATCTGTTTAATTTACAGAAACTTGAAGGGTCTCATTGAGATAATTATACATGCAAGGTGATATGATTTTAAAGATGTGTTTTTAGAAGAGAATGCCATATATATGCCATATATGCCATATATATATATATATATATATTCAAAATCCACAACAACATAAAAGATGAAAACAATAAGTATTATTAATTGAATGATTACTTTCAGGCTTGAAACTAGATACCTTAAATAAAATTTGTAATTGAAAAAAATACTGATTAAAATCTGCCTTGTGTATAAATTTTCAGGAATATATTTAATCTTGTAAATGACTAACAGCCTCACCTTGCATTACAAGTATTTTTCAGTGATACTGATATCATATCATTAATATTGAGTATGATAGCAGAGTCTGACACTAACAGAGCATAGCTTCCCGCCAATCAGGTCTTAATTTACTACCATCTGTAATTTGGGATTAATGTTACAGAACAGACTAACAAAGGAAGATTTATTCTGAACCTATATAACATCAAACATTACTAAAGTAAATAAATTATGCAAATCCTTTCTTTACCTTAAGGTATTCCCAGTTTAAATACAGATTTTTTAGTTATACACTAACATAATTTTTAAATTTAATCTATTATTTTGCAACAATGTTCACACTTCCCTTCATAATTTTAATGAACTTTTAACACAGCTGGGATTTGGGAAAAGACATAGTTTAATAAATAAAAACAAAGGAATGTATATTATTGGCAAAGGATTTTTATTTTGTGTGCTTTTACATTTGTCCTCAGTAGAAAAATTGCTCATGTAAACAAATTATTCTAATAAATGTCTTCAATATTTTTAAATTGTTAACACTGAGGCTTAAAATATAACACTTTTATATTTTAATTGATATTTAAATTTTCAGTGGTTTTTCTGAAAAAACTCCTTATGACCTTTGGAAATCTTTTGATTCATGAGGGCTTATACTGTATATTATTTACTATGAAATGGTAGAGGTTGAATATTAAAAGAAAAATGTTCCACTTTGGAAAAGTTTTAGTGAGCTAAATATTAAATGTTCAAGATGAAATTAAATTATATTTAGAATGATGTTTTCCTTCTGAGCAATCCAGATAACTCTCGACTAGCTGTTTGTTGATTTGGAGATTGGCCAAGATTGGCCATTAGGCATTTTGTTTCAGAAGTAAAATTTCATTATTTTGGTTCCTCTTTTTATTCTCCAATTTTCCCTATTTGGAGCATAGTTTCTATGGTTACGCTAACCTGAAGCATAGTAGCAAGCCCATTACATTATAATGACTCTTACAAAGCCAGATGCCCAAATACCTGTAAGATCCATTGTAACTTATAGGTACATCTAGCCTCTATTCTAAATGTAAAAGCAGTGCAAATAACTGTATTTAGAGTTCAAATATTGAATCAATTCTTTTTGCTGTGTAGAAGACCACCTGAATCTTAGTGGCATAAAATCATTTTATTTGTTCACAATTCTGGGGATCTGAAAAATGGACTAAGATCCTCTGGGGATTCTTCTGTTGCAATTCTATAGTCATTTGGCTGCAACTGGGGCTGGTTGGTCTAAGATGCCTCAATCACATGTCTAACAGTTGCTGACTGTTGACTTAAGCACCTTGGTTCTGCATCACATGGTTTCTTATTGTTTATTGGGCTAGAAAAGTCTTTACTCAGTGGTCTCCAGGTTCTAGGAGGGAGAAGGAAGCTGCAATGCCTCTTGAGGTTCAGGGTCAGCAAACTGCAGTGTCACTTTTGCCACATTCTTTTTGATTAAAGCAAGTGACAAAACCAATCCACGTTCAAAGAGAAGAAAAATAAGATTCATTCTCCCTTTTGATGAAAGGAGCAGGAAATTCACATTTCAAAGAAGTATGCAAAGAGGTATGGAAAGTTATGGCAGTGATCTTTGCAAATCGTCTACCATAAGGCTTCAGGGCAATGGATGGAAAATCATTATCATGAAAAGACCACAACAGGTGAAAGGAAAAGCTGGCCTGTATTTCTCTCCAACATGCATACCTCACAGAGATATCACTGCTTTAAGTCATAGTAGTAAAATATTTTTTAAATATTATTAAAGAAAATTTATAAATTAATCAGACTTGTTCTTAAAAACAGCAGACTGACTAATTTTCTTTTTTCTGACTTAGACAACTTTCTCACGAGTAGAAGGATCACATAAAGTATTTTTAAAACAGAGATTTCTTGTTCCCATTTATACCCTAAAAATCACAAATACATCATAATTAAAGGATATGTAGAAAAAACCTAGGGAGGGCCATATAACAAGGGTATTCTGTATTTTGAATTTAATAAAATATTACTTTAAAACTACAAGAATGATATCTTTTTATGATGCAGAACCTAGGTAGAAGAGATCTAACACTGCATGAGGTAAGAGATTATTTGCTCATCTCTGAGTTTTGTTCAGCTTTGATCCAAATAAATAAAATTTTTCTTTTTTCAACACACATCATAATTGGCATGATCTAGAAATTTCATAACATGTTTTTGTAAAACTAAAATTAAAAAAAAACAAGTATGACAAAACATAATACAGCTCAGTGATTGTGTTTTTAAAAGAGAAAAATATGAATAAAATATTTTAAAATTTTAAGAAATATTTTTTGTTAGGACTAACAAGCCAAAATTGAGTCATATTTGCATTCATATTGACCAGGGGCATATCTAAGTCATTTGGGGCTAAGAGAATGTATTGTTCAGTGTTTTTAATATATATGAAATATTTTAAGAAATCTGATTTGAAGAGTAAGAGCAGTAAATCTTGCTTCGAATATTGAGTTGGTCAGAATGAATTAAGTTTTATAATATATTCCACAATAACTGTTGTACTAAAAATTGTAAAGAGCAAACAATTTAGCCTTAATAGGTAATAAGAAATAGAATCCCAAGAAAAGAAAGAGGATTACAGAACTATATTGCATTTTGAATCCAATAGCCACTGGGCTTTTAGGGGGCAAGATACTGCTTCAACTGATGCAGAAATTTAAGAAGGTAAAGTATCTACCCTTTTGTTTGAAATGTTTGCTTTTTCCTCTCTGTTTCAAGAGAAGAGAAAAAAAAAGGTAGAAATTCAGACTAGCAATATGTCATTTGCAAGTTGTAAAGTTGCCATGATCACAGCAGACAAAGGACAGCTCTTACAGCCATT
Source organism: Mesoplodon mirus (assembly GCF_964341445.2). Taxonomy (NCBI): domain Eukaryota; kingdom Metazoa; phylum Chordata; class Mammalia; order Artiodactyla; family Ziphiidae; genus Mesoplodon; species Mesoplodon mirus. The sequence goes on along the minus strand of NC_138976.1, from coordinate 226,215,323 downwards.
TCATCACCTTTCCCAGAAGGACATAAAGTACTAGAAGAGAATTTCTGTGAATACATCATTCCTCTTCTTAAGATACACTGGTCCTTATGAAACCCAACCTTTATCCTAAGGAGTGGAGCTGATGGGAAGGGATGATGCCACAGAAGAGAGATGGCAGATGACTGAAGGCCCAAGCTGTGGCTCTTTTGTTTTACTTTGCCCTTCTCATTTCACAGCAGCAAGAAAGAACCACCTGTGTGATTACACAAACCTCCAAATATGTTGTGGAACAAAAGCATTTCTTTGGGAAATACAGAAATAAGGTATTTCCTCCATTCTAATTTTAGACTTGCTGACTTACACAAATAGTAGAGAGTTCCTGTATCCTCCTGACCCAGCTTCTCCTAATGTTAATATCTTATATGACAATAGTATAGTGTTTGGAACCAGAAAATTAACATTGATATGACACTATCAACTTACCTACAAACCTATTTTAAATTTCACAAGTTTTCCCTCTAATGTCTTTTTTTCCTTAGCCTAAGATCCGATGCAAGATCTCACGTTGCATTTAGCTGTTCACTAGCTCCAATCTGTGACAGTCCCTCAGCCTTTTTTGTCTTTCATATCCTTGACGCTTTTGAAAAACACTGGCCAGTGATTTTATAGAAGGTCCCTCGATTTGAGTTTTTGTGATGTTGTCTCACAGTTAGATTGGTATTGTTCATTTGTAACAAGAATATCGCTGAAAGGATACTATTTTCTTCTAAGTATATCCCATCAGGGGCAGATGATGTTGACATACCTCATTATTGGTGATATGAAGCTGGATTATTTAGTTAAGGTGGTGTCTGCCATGTTTATTCACAGTGAAGCTACAGTGAGGTTTATTTGTTACTGTTTGCATTATGTTTGGGGTCTGCCCACCCCAAATCCTGGCTGATTTCAATCATTTCTCTGTTTTTGCTGAGGTAAAACCTTACCATAGCTCTATAAGTCAGAGCTATACAAAATTATTCCCAGAGATCCCTAGGGCATTTTAAAGACTTTTTGTTATTTCTGAAATTTGGATGTTTCATACAATAGATGTTTACACTTAAGTCAGTATTTCCATAATTTTAAGTTGAAGAACTCTTATTCAAACAATGGTGTGTTTTAAAAGTGACAGCACCTTAGAATGACAAGTGAACTCACAGGAAGAATGGAGCCTTAAGGTTGGAGAAGTTAGGTCTACCTCAATTACGTTCAGAATTTCTATTTTACATACTCATAACCAAACTACTCATGCTATGGGTCCTATTGTGATATGTTCTATCATTAGTCACCCAATATTCTTGCTTTTCTCTTTGTGGCTCTTTCCCTGAAGCAGAACTATACATCCCTGCCTTCTGAACTCAGGAATGGCCATGTGACCTAAGAGGTAAATATGAGAAAATTAGACAGTGAGATGGTAGGGGTAGCAGTAGAGGGAAGAATAGCTGAGGAAGGACCAGAAATGCAAAGGAAGAGAGGCAAGATAAAATATGGCGCCTGGAAAAGGTGAACGTTCCATGGTTTATCCGGAATGCAGAGTGGGTTAGGAGTTGGGATGGAGAGAGAGATGGGGTGGGACAGGTTATATAGGCTACAGTAAGTCAAAGGCATTTGAATTTTTCTCTAAGAGCAAATAATTGGGAACCAATGAAGGAGCAGAAAAATGACAGGATCTTATTTGAATTTTGAACGATCCCTGTAGCTTCAGGGTAGAGGCTGGACTGGAAGTATAGCAGGCGCCGAGTTAGATGCTGTGGATGTGACTGTCATGGCAGTGATAGATGATCTCTAGAATGGTGGAAAAGCAACAGATTTGAAGAAATATTTGGGAAGTGAGTTGCTGGGACTTTGTGATTCATTACATATTGGGGTACGAGAGAGGAAGAAATGGATCCTCAGTTTTCTGGCCAACGCAATGAGATAGCCAACTCAGGAGACAAAGCAGATTTGGACACGGTGATCTTCAGGGTTTTGTGCAATTGCAGAAGATACACAGCTCAGATATTTGAGAAAAACTTATTAACTAAAGTGCAGTATCTGTGTACAATTCATTTAATCTTTGCTATTACAGCATATGTACAGGCTAGTTCAAATACTCTGTTCCAAAGTTATTTATGTTTGTTCTTTGTTTTCCCATCCCTTTCATGTAGAGACAGGCTACAGCTACTGAGATAAAAATTACCACTACATGTGTGGATGGCAATTAAAACCAAGGGAGAGGAGTAACTCACATAGAGAGGATGAATATAGCAAGGAAAGGGCCTGTGATTGAACCCTGAGAATGACCAGCATTCGGAAAACAGAAGGAAGAAACGGTGATACATTTATTTGGGAAGTAGTGGTCAGAGTTAGAAAAGCAGGAAACCAAGGCAAGAGAGTTTTCAGGAAGAACAGCATGATCAATAGTGGCCAGTTTGCAAAGAGGTCAACAAAGTCAAGAATTAAGCAATTTATTGTGGTTATTGAATACACTGGAAATAGGAGTTTTAGTGAAGTGATTGGTGAGAAGCCAGATTGACGAAAGAGTACTAGATAAGGAATTGGAGAATGGGATCTTGTACGACCAGTTGAAGTAATTCAGCTGTCAAAGGAAGCAGAGAAATATGGGAACAGCCTGAAGTGGATACGTCATCCAGGGAAAGGTTTAACTTTAAGAAGACAATTAGCAAATTGAAATGTTTAAGGGGGGACACAAAGAAGGCAAGATCATAATGCATTGATAAGACACTGAAAGTGGTCCTGGAATACAAACGACTTCAGGATTTGATCTAGAAAAAATTGGGAATCAGTCTTATGTGAAAGGAGGGAAATATGCCTCAATATATTATCAGGAACATTGGTGTGGATACAGGCTAGCTCTTAGGTTTGGTGGCAGGTAGATAAAGGGGTTTTGGGTGCTGGTTTCTACTTTTTCTGTGAAGACAGAGGGAAGGTCCTCTGTTCAGAATGAGAGGACAGGTTTGGAAGTTTGACTACAGTTGTGGTCTGCGTGGAAGACCCACACTCAACCTCCATTTGACCCTTCTTCTAATGCATCTGCCTGTGCTGCAGACACCAGAAAGATAGAACATTAAAGCGAGGGATCTTTAGACAGGTAGACAGATATTAAAAAAAACTGTATGTATTTAAGGTGTACAACATTATGTGCAGCATGTATATACATATACATAAAGAAATGATTACTTCAGTCAAGCTAATTAACATATCTCTTCACAGAAGTTACATGGAGATGTTAATTTTTTTGTGTGACGACAACACCTAAAATCTACCCTCTTAGCATCTTTCAAGTGTTCAACATGGTATTATTAACTATAGTCATCGTGCTGTACAAGAGACCTCTAGACTTATTCATCCTATACAACTGCAATTCAGACCCTTCGATGAATATCTCCGCATTTCCGCCACTGCCTACTCCTGGTAGCCACCATTTTACTCACTGCTTTTATGAATTCAGCCTTTTTTTTTTTAAGATTCTACATAAAAGTGTAATCACACAGTATTTCATACAGTATTTGTTTTTCTATGTCTGGCTTATTTCATTTAAAATTAGCCATCTTGGGAATTCCCTGGCAGTCCAGAGGGTGGGACTCAGCGTTTTCACTGTGAGGTCCTAGGTTCAGTCCCTGGTTGGGGAAACTATGATCCTGCAAGAAGCCACATGGTGCAGCCCAAAAAATAAACAAAAATTTTAAAAATTAAAACAAAATTAGCAATCTTGATGTCACTTATGTCTCACCATTCAGGTGCACTTCTGGCTTGACCACAACCTGCTCATTCTGAGTTTCTGGGGTTGTGATAGCATTGACTTTTTCTGCAGCAGTATCAGTGGAGTCCCCATTTTTTGTCACTAGTTTCATTCTTGTTGAATTGGGTCAACAGTGCATATCTATTAGTTCGTGGTGGCTTGGTTGCTGTGATGGTTTCCTGAATCCTATATTTTAGCAGACAGTGTGATCCTGGAGCCTCCTAATTCACCTTCCTTCTGATTCATCATCTTGACAGCAGCTTTGCTGACAAGCAAAATCTGTAGTATAATTCTTCTTCCACTTTCCAGGAATTTTATAGGCATGTGATTCCCAGGAGTAAATCCCTTTCTGTGAAGTAGTTCCTGTTACAGCCACTGAACGCCAACTGGATCAGTATTTGTCACCAGAAGTAAGTTGCAAGAATGGAAACCACGGACTCTTCAATTGGCCTGTTTGTCTTTGAAGACCATGCTTACTTCAACCACAGAAACGAGGGGACACTAATAGTGCATGGAAACCAGTGGGAAAATGAACTGAAATTTTTAACCAGGACCATCCAAAGTGAAGTGTATGAAAAATGTAAGGCCATAGGATTCAAGGAAAGAGAAGTGGGCTGCTTGCTTCTAATTGCACTGGGAGTTTAAAGAAAAAAATATTCAGTTCAGGAATGTAAAGCCTTAGGTGAAGGCAGGGCTGGAGAGCCAGAGATTTCTCATGATTTTCTTCACAGAGTGTCTTATCTTCTGTAGCTTCCTGGGTGAAGATTGTATGTCTGAGAACTAGATGCAAAGGATGAATCTGTGGATTACTAAACCAGAAAGCACTTTCGATCCACTTCTTTGCAGGGTGACATATGTGAATGTGAGGGCCTTGACTGGGAAGGGGTGAAGCTTCAAGCATTAGAATGGTAAACATTAGGAAGATTTGGAAACCTCCAAGTATCCTGAGCAGCAAAACTCCACTGCTCCTGTGTTTGCAAAAGCTTCTTCTTCTGGCCAGTGTGATGAGGGGTATGCCTGTTCTCACTGTACTCCACCTCAACCAACCATCGTTGCCCCCAGACTTATAACTAGGATTAGATCTCAGAAAGCAGCCAGTGAGCCAGTTACAGGCAATGCCAGGAGGAGAAGTTTTACACCCCAACGTATTGCTAGATGTTCCTAATTTATATGTGCATAAATATTTATACGTGGAATGGATTCTGAGAGTACTAGACCATGGAGTGTGAAATGAAATTTTAGAATTGGTTAAATTTATTGATCTGGGTGCATTTACTGAGATTCTGGATTTAATGTGTTAGCGCAGGGAGCTAGGAGTTGTTCCAGTTGCTTGCTGATTTGGTTAACTGAAAGCTGGAACCAGCAGGGACATGTGCAGAATGAGGTTGGTATACTATTCATTTGTTAGTCAATGACAGAAGATATCCAAAGACTTAGGAAATAAGAGACATAGAAATGGATTTAAAATGTGTGACCAGTTTATTCACTCCTCCCAGCTCAGTACCCTGAGAGGGCTTATTTACCAAGGGTTTGAAAAATACACTGGAGAGTGACAGAAAAGCATCTTTTTAAAAAGCACTGCGATGGTTGTCCTTTGAAAGCAATTGCCATCGTAAGATATTGCCACTGAAATGTGCTCCTAGATTTTAGTGGTGAGATAGATAGTTGCCAGGGTGACAAATATCACTTAGCATTACTTACTTAATCCCAGAGGCAAAATAGACATAGTTCCCATAACTGGAGCAGAGTTGGAGTGCCTATTCAGAACATGTGAACCACAGTGATCTTTGATGGTAGGTGGTTGATCATGGGGTCAATAAGCTTGAAATATATGGGTAACTCATTAAGGAAGATCCTACTTGTTCTGAATAATCGAAAGAACTCTAGGGCTGACAAATAGAGAATTTACTCAGGTTACCAAGAGACACAAACTTCATTTAATTAGAAGACGTGAGTTTACAGAGTCAAGCTCCTTTGGAGAAGGACCCTCAGTACATCACAAATGCATGCTGTTTCTTCCTACAGGACTCAGAAGCAATGTATTATGACTGCATGCTGAGAAACAGGAAGTACAAAGATCAATCCTTCTGAAAATGTTGGACCACAGATCTTAGTTAATCCCAGTTCCTGGACATACGAAATACTACTATTGTCAACTGGTCAGAGTGGAAGGTTATGGGAGAGTTAGATAGTAATTAAATTTTGACGAGAACTTATCTCACTTTGGTTTCAATGATTCTGTGAATCCATTCTGTTTTATGTTCCCATTTCCTAAATGAATGGCTGGAGAGTTTATATATATAAAACCCCACCAACTGCAGAATCCTCACATAATCTCTTTGACCTGTGAAGTAAGAATTATTAAGATGAGAAGACTCACGTGGAATTCTCTGAAGCCCTTTTCTTCTCAATACAGCAAATGAAGAGTAGTGTTGAATTCCTGGGAGAGCCAATGAAATGAGTGACTCCTTAAAAGACTTGCCATGATGGTGGGGTAGTGATTCCCTTCACATCTCCATACAACTTTCCTTTTGGCCTATGCAGCAGACACTTGAATCTTGAAAAATGACAATGGACTATTTTAACTTCATTCAGCTATTCTTCAATTACAGCTGTTGTTCCATGTGTAATCCCTTTATTGCAGCAAACCAATAGTACTGTCACCAGCACCTGGTTTATGACTGATGCATTAAATACAGTTTTCTATATCCTAAAGCAGAGAACATCAGGATCATTAGCTTTCATCTGGTATAGATATCTCTGCTGCTTTGCAAAGAAGAAATGGATCCAATTCTGCAGCCTAGTGCCATAATTGTCTATGAGAATATTGATCACCCAGTTTCACAAGACATCCCATTGTTTGGCTATATTGAAGATATCATGCTGTTAGAATAGGTAAGTAGAAAATAGCAGGTGCCTTTAGAAGAGCCAGAGCATAGGAGATAAGCCCCAGGAGACTTCAGCAATGTTTTAGGGCATAGAGGGCTTGGAGCATGACTGGATAACTCTTTAAAAATGAAGGACAAGCTTTTTCCTTCCCCCTAAGAAAGAGAAACAATACTGACTGGGACTTTTTGAATTATGGCAACAGCATATACCACACTTGAGTATGATGTTTTGCCCTATTCATTAAGTAACCATGAGAATGCAAATTTTGAGCGGTAATCAACCTACCAACACTTCCAACACTTTTATAACTCTCTTTATCTTTGCACTGTATCCATGTCCACATAAAATAACTAGAGTGTGTTTTGTTTTTATGCAATTCAGTGCCAAAAGACAGGAGACAAAGAGATCTGAAATTAACATCAAAGCTTGAGATTTTTGAATTTGTTCCAACTTTGGAGGAAGTTTCATGTTTTGACCAAGTGCTGGTCATCCATAGCGATGGGTGATGGAAGTTAAGTAAAAAAGATGTTTATTGAAGGTGAGCTCAGGGGCATGGAGAGGTTGGATGCTCCACCTACTTAGAACTAAGGCTGACCTGGAGACAGAGGACCGGCTGCCAAAGTCCTAAATGCATGAGTAGAGTGACCACAGCCCCGGTGTGTGACAAGCCTACGCAGGGAAGGAGTGTGGATGGTCGAAGATAGTAGGTTCAAAGCCGAATTGAAGAGGAAGGGTCGGGAAGTGGAATAAAGAAGTAAGGAGGACACTGAGATACTCCCTGACCTGGGCTTCATGAGTGATGGAGGCTGAGTGGCCTGCTCTTCACAGGTGACGGAAGTAATGGAGAAAGCCCTCCTTCGGTAACATCAAGAAAATGCAGCTACTCTTCATGGGCAAGGGTGTGTTTGTGTGTGGTGGGGAGGCAGCAGCAGAGGAGCAGGTAGGAGTAGGAAGAAGAAAGCTGTTAATCGGGAAACAGGGCTTGTAGAGGGAACCGTGGGCACGTTAAGGAGGGAGACAAGACGTGGGAGGAGGGTCAGAGGCGAGGCTGAGAGTAACAGTTTACTCCAAGCACTGTGAATGAAAATATGTGGAATGTGAAACATGGCATCTGGGACCAGCATCAAGCTGTTGACAAGATGAACCCTAAGCCCCATTCTGGTTAATGGGGGTGGAAGGGAGAGGAGGACAGGGGCCCATGATTGGGCCCTGGGCATCTCTCTGCTGAGGCTTTACTAATAAGTGGGTTGATCTTCAAGTTCTTAAGGAAGTTTTCAGGCCATTCTTAAAAGTGACTCATGAAGCACTTTCCCCTCTGTGACTCTATTTCTGTTTTATAAATAACTTCATTTGTACCATTTTCTTAGATTCCACGTATAAGTGATATCATATGATATTTGTCTTTCTCTGCCTGACTTACTTCCCTCAGTATGTCAATCCCTAGGTCCATCCATGTTGCTGCAAATGGCATTATTTCATTCTTTTTTTATGGCTGAGTAATATTCTATTGTATATATGTACCACATCTATTTACAAAAGAGAAATAGAGTCACAGATGTAAAAAACAAATTTATGGTTACTTGGGGGGCAGGTGGGGGAGGGATAAAGTGAGAGACTGGGATTGACACACGACTATATGTAAAACAGATAACTAATAAGAACCTGCTGTATAAGCACAGGGAACTCTACTCAGTACTCTGTAATGGTCTATATGGGAAAAGAATCTAAAAAAGAGTGGATATATGTGTATGTATAACTGATTCACTTTGCTGAATAGAAGAAACTAACACAACGTTGTAAATCAACTAGACTCCAATAAAAAATCAATAAAAAAAAGAACTTTCTCCTCAGAGATCTACTAAGGTACAGTGTCTTCCTAGTAAAAATTACTCTTATAGCACCTTAACAAGGAAAAAGAGAAGCTTATCTATCGATCGATCGATCGATTTATTTTTGAGTAAATCACGCTTTTCTAGAACCTTCCTCTAGCTAAGCCATGATAGTAACATTATATGTCATATGTACCATGTGTGTTTCACAAAGATCTGTCGCCACTGGAGCAGGCATGAGGGATGCACTCCATGGAAAATATTTTGAGAACAATTTTATAAAATAGTGAAAGATATGATGCAGCGATGTTTATATAAGTGAAGTCAAAATACAAAATCATCACAGAAGCAGAAAAGGAAATAAATTGGGCCCTTGTGTCAGTCATAGAAAGTAAATTTGAAACAAATCTGAACGTATTTACAATCTGTAAAGGGGTGTGTGTGTGCAAGCACACATATCATGTTTGAAAAATAACCTTGAAAGAAGAAGAAATTCATACATTAATAAAAGGGAGACTATAGTTTGGCCTCCAGTCCATATGTATTAACAGTTTTGTAAACAGCTAGTGGCATAAAAATGTATCCATTCCCCCTCAGAATCCCCGGTGTTTCTGCCCCATTTTCTTCTGCTATTCCATATCCACCAAGCAACTAGGAGATAAATATTAGCCTTGGGCAGTGCACTCATGGGCACCCCTGTGAATACATACTTTAGAGAACACATTCTCAACGAAGACAATATTGCTCCCAAGGGAACAAAAATTGGTTTAGTGGGTGAAAAAAACTTACTCTTTTTATGTATAATCCAGATATATACACAAAGTATATAAATAGATATACAGTATATCTGAATTATTAAAATTTCCTGGGGAGGACAATTAGGGGAAAAGATGTCTAAAAAGTCTCCTTAAGGAGGCATAGTGGGGAAAAAAGGTTGAGAAACACTGCCTTAGAAAAAAATAAAGAGAAAAAATGATACAGAGCATATTCATTTCTTTTTGTCTGCTGTCAAGTTTTGATTAATCACATTTAATTATAGTGCATGGGTGAGGAACAGTAATTATCTTTATAGCTCGTTAAAATATGATAAAGAGTAAAATACATTCAGAATCTGAATTTTTAGCGTTTTTAGTAGCTGCTTCTTGGGATGTGTATATAACAAGCATATAATACAGGTTATGTTAGAGTGGCCAATGATTATTGAAAGATGGGATGAGCAGAAACCATGGGAAGACCAGATGCAGATAAGAAATGGCTCTAGGAAAGAGAAACCCAGTGAAAGAACAACCTAAAGCAGACAAAATAACTTCCACCAAGGAAAGGGGTTAAATTTCATCTCATCAGCTTGGAGAGGGATCTGGCTGCTCCCTTATTACCTCTGGGGGAGAGTCATGTGCCCGACTTCCTGGAAGTCTGGAAGTGAAACAACACCACTGCCCAACACCATTAAAGAGAATGGAGGCTTTCTCAGGGTATATGCCCAGTAGTGGGATTGCTGGGTCATATGGTAGTTCTATTTGTAGTTTTTTAAGGAACCTCCATACTGTTCTCCATAGTGGCTGTACCAATTCACATTCCCACCAGCAGTGCAAGAGTGTTCCCTTTTCTCCACACCCTCTCCAGCATTTATTGTTTCTAGATTTCTTGATGATGGCCATTCTGACTGGTGTGAGATGATATCTCATTGTAGTTTTGATTTGCATTTCTCTAATGATTAATGATGTTGAGCATTCTTTCATGTGTTTGTTGGCAGTCTGTATATCTTCTTTGGAGAAATGCCTATTTAAGTCTTCTGCCCATTTTTGGATTGGGTTGTTTGTTTTTTTGCTATTGAGCTGTATGAGCTGCTTATAAATTTTGGTGATTCAAAAAGAGACATGTACCAAAATGTTCATTGCAGCTCTATTCACAATAGCCCGGAGATGGAAACAACCTAAGTGTCCATCATCGGATGAATGGATAAAGAAGATGTGGCACATATATACAATGGAATATTACTCAGCCATAAAAAGAAACGAAACTGAGCTATTTGTAATGAGGTGGATAGACCTAGAGTCTGTCATACAGAGTGAAGTAAGTCAGAAAGAGAAAGACAAATACCGTATGCTAACACATATATATGGAATTTAAGAAAAAAAATGTCATGAAGAACCTAGGGGTAAAACAGGAATAAAGACACAGACCTACTTGAGAATAGACTTGAGGATATGGGGAGGGGGAAGGGTAAGCTGTGACAAAGCGAAAGAGAGGCATGGACATATATACACTACCAAACGTAAGGTAGATAGATAGTGGGAAGCAGCCGCATAGCACAGGGAGATCAGCTCGGTGCTTTGTGACGGCCTGGAGGGGTGGGATTGGGAGGGTGGGAGGGAGGGAGATGCAAGAGGGAAGGGATGTGGGAACAGATGTATATGTATGACTGATTCACTTTGTTATAAAGCAGAAACTAATAATAAAAATAAAAAGAGAGAGAATGGAGGCAAGTCCAGTGGAGAGACAGGGAGATAAGAGCTCAGTAGGATAAAGTAGGGGGAATTCTTCACTAATTCCAAGAAAAGAAGAGTTCCAGTTGGGCTGGGAGATTTAAGGAAGAAGCAAGCACTCCCACATGTCTTCCCTACCCTAAGATGAAAAATAAGACTTCATTATCATCTACAGAAAAATTAAATGGGTTTTGCAGATGATGGCGGCCCAGGACAGATTGGGAATATTTGCACTTTATCTTCTTAATGTTGATATATGTTATAAGTTCATTTCTGTGAATTAAACTTCTTAATACACCTTTGTGGCAGGATTATTTGTTTTATGCTTTAGCTAGTCTCTGGAGTGTTGGCAATGTTCCAAGAAACTACTAAGGAGGTTTTCTAAAAGTTGGTGCAGATTATAGTAATACATATGTGCTAATCAATCTGTGCTTCTTCTCCCGTAGGACAAATAGTCCATTATCAAGCCTCCTTGACGAGACTGAGAGCAAACGATTTCCCTTGTATTTTAAAAACCAAATCTTGAAGTACTAAACTCATTTGGGGGATCTATACACATCATTGTTGAGTGGGAATTTTCCATTTTCTAACTGACTGCCCAGCAACATGAGCTACCTGACTCTGTTGCCTGACCTGGTGTATTTGATAGGACACTTGCGGCATGGCCCCAGGTCCCTGTCAATCTGGACTGTTTGAAACCCACCTGAAGCATAGTTAGTTGGCTTGTTGTTTTTTTAGATTAGGCTGTTAGTTTCATTCCAGCAACAGAAATGTGTCGTCTAACTGGTCTAGAGAATGTCAGTGTTAACCTTAACTCACTCATCTGTCGGAGATTCAGCATCACAGCTGAAGAGCTATTTGCAATTTAAATTGATTGCCAAGTACTTAACATTAATTTACATGCGAAATCCATGACTAAGTAACAAATTACGACTATGCCAATCATCTTAGAGAACACAATTCTCCATCTCGCTGCCCATTTTGTATTTAGAGGTTGAGATGACATTTTGGAGTGTATTCTTTCAGAAAATCAAATTCTCTTAGAAAAAGGTTCATGATGATAAAGGCCCTGAAGAGGAACACCATTGCTCTGAACCGTTTATGGACTTTCAGATCATTTCTATGTCTTGTTAGGTGGCCAACAAGAGTGCTTAATTGATCTGGTAACAGTGAATTCTAAAAAATGTCTTCCTCTAGAGAGGACCCCATGCAAATAATAGTCACTTTACATTACAAATTAGCTTTACAGTAAGGTAGAGAGACAAGAGTTAAATTAAGTGCATACATCTTCTTTTTTTTTTTTTTTTTTTTTTTTTTGCGGTACGCGGGCCTCTCACTGCTGTGGCCTCTCCCGTTGCGGAGCACAGGCTCCGGACGCGCAGGCTCAGCGGTCATGGCTCACGGGCCCAGCCGCTCTGCGGCACGTGGGATCTTCCCGGACCAGGACACGAATCTGTGTCCCCTGCATCGGCAGGCGGACTCTCAACCACTGCGCCACCAGGGAAGCCCAAGTGCATACATCTTTGATACTACGTTTACCCCTAGAATCTTCTTCATTTTTTCCCCACCTCAAATATTTCACATGCCTAAACAGAATACAATTTTTCAATCTACTCAGCCAGAGTAAAAGGAAGCTCTACAAAGATATATATTCAAATAAAGAAGAGAAGTTGCAAAATATGTGCGCGACAACTACCCCTCCCCCGCATAGAGTTTTCTTTGTTTTCTTGTCATCAGTTTCTTTTTGGCACTTCCCCCCATAGAATTGGAAATGTGCTTTCAAACGTTGTGTTTGTTTTAACAACACTGTAGCACAACTAGACAATTGTACTCTTTGTTATACCCTTTATAAGAAAATTTATCTGGGTGAACAAGATCTGCAGACTGTCTCTTTTTGAGACACAGTGATTATAAGGATGGCGTTGAGGATGACTACACCAGGCAGAGATTTATTCCTGTTTCTGACGGGGTCACCAGGATGTGTAACCTTCACACATACCTATCTTTCTGCAACCTCTTCCATAAATATGCCCTGTTTCTGATTCATGCTTATAAATGAGAGTGCAGAACACATTCATGCTGCCAGTCACTGGTTACTCATGCTTGAAATTAAAAATCTTTCAGACCAATGTTGCCGTTATATTTGGTGAGGCTTTGCCTATGACTCAAAGTAAGAAAAATAAGACAGGGAGGATAAGATGTTAACAGATATAATGTAGAAAAGATAGCAAGATGCTTTGGGGTTATTCTGAAAGTCAGTGAAATAGCATCTATCTAATCATATGTTATATTAACGTTATTAAATTTAGAAATATGAATTAGACAGAGCTAGTCGCTGAACACCATTATGGCACTCATAAAGTAAGTTCTTTTACAAGAAGTGAATTGTTTGGCAATAGATACAAAGGACCCATGTCTCATGTGAGGAAAAGGTTACAAAAGGACAGAAAAAATGGACTTCAAATTACACACATTTCTTCCCAAACGTCATGAAGGAAACATTACTGTGAAACCTAACTGATACCCGAAATAATTGCATCTTAATATTTCTGAGTTTTAAACATTATTCTTCAGTTACCATAAGCACTATATAATAGCTCTAATTTCTTATCATAGAGAACTACCCACACAAAATTTTAGCATTCGTAATGAATTTATCTCTCCATCAATACAGCTGAAAAAAACACTTTTTGAGGACAGATTTTAAAATCCCACGGGAAGATTTGAATTAAAAAGCCAAGTTCATTTGCACAATACGAGCCCACATTAACTTGTGTACAATAGTTACTTAGCTCCTATTTTAGCAACTGTAGCACCAATTTAAGGTGGTGACAAAGACTCAGATGGCAAAAACAGATCATGCTGCAAAGCAGTAAAAATAAGATTATCCACGTGTGTCAAGTACACAATAGCAAAGTTCTCTTTTCAGAAACAATACTTTTGGTTAGCCTATATATATATAGGCCAACAAAGAATATACATACATATATGTGTGTGTGTATGTGTATATTCAACAATACATATTTAAGAGCTACTTTGTGCTAAGATTATCCTAGTTATTAATGATATAATGACGAATTTATCAGAGTGGACTGCTGCTCCATGGAGCCTATTATCAAAAAATTTTAAATAAATGCCCATAGAGTTAAACAAAATATTAAAAAGGAAAAGATAAATAGAACGTAAAAGTACATTTGGTTAAAATAATAGGATGTCAATGAGGTCTATTCGATGGAGCAGTACAAGGAGTTAAATGCCTTCCTAACAGAGCCAAATAAAGTAGCATAAAAAAATCATCATCATAATGCGTGAATGAATTGCCTTTATGTAAGTTGTTATTTGCACCGAAGGAATCTAAAATGGATTCACATGAAATCACAGGTTATTTGAGACTCATATGAATTCCCTATAAGTTACTTATCAATGACAATTCTTAAAGACAGGGAATATGCAGAGGAGAAATATAAAAGCTAGAAACTCTGATGGAGGGAATGAGGTATAGAATATCCAGTGTAGTAGGGTTCACAGAAAGAACAAATGGAGAAATAAAAGTGGAGAAGTATTATTCTTAGAAGAAGATTAATATTAATCACAGATTCAGAAAGCAGTGAAAATCCCTTGCAGAATAAAAATCCATATGTAAGCTAATGAAGAAAAAAAAGGAGCTAAAATTAAATTACAACAAGAGGAATGAAAACGCAGTCATTACAAATATCCCTCAGATGAAAGGATGAGGTATTGTAAATGTTTATGTCAATAATTTGAAAATTTTAAGGAAATGGACAAATTCCTTGAAAAACAAAACTTTTGCAAAATGTACACAATAGAAAAACTGAATAGTCCTATATTTGTTCAAAGAATGAGATCTATGATTTGAAACTTTTCAACAAGTAAAATGACTGACCCAGAAAGCATAGTTGGTGAGTTTTACTAAATACTTATGGAAGAAATAACACTGGTTTTACACAAACTATTTTAGAGAGTAGAGGAAGAAGGAACAGTTCCTAATTTTTTGAACTATCATAATATTTTTACCACACTCTGCTCTTAACATTGTAGAAAAAGAAAATTATAGTTCAGTATTCAGAGTGGACATGGCAAACCAAATATTAAAAAATTAAATCCAGCAATATATAAAAGGGTAATCAATTGTGATCAAATGCGGTTTATCCAAGGAATGCAAGATGATTTACTATTTGAAAACCAACCGGGCCTCCCTGGTGGCGCAGTGGTTGAGAGTCCGCCTGCCGATGCAGGGGATACGGGTTCGTGCCCCGGTCTGGGAGGATCCCATATGCCGCGGAGCGGCTGGGCCCGTGAGCCATGGCCGCTGGGCCTGCGCATCCGGAGCCTGTGCTCCGCAACGGGAGAGGCCACAACAGTGAGAGGCCCGCATACCGCAAAAAGAAAAAAAAAAAAAAAAAAAAACCAACCCATATTTAATTTATTTGTATGCGGTCCATAACATGAACAGAATGAAGGAGAGAAGTCAATCATTTCAATGAATGCTGAGACAGTACTGAGTAAAATTCAATGCCTCTTCATGATTAAAAAATAGCTAACACAACATTGTAAGGCAACTATACTCCAGTAAAAATTAATTAAACAACAACAACAACAAAAAAACCCTCAGCATCCAATTAACGGAAGAAAACTTCCTCAATCTGATAAAGATCATTTAGGAGAAACCTAAAGGTATTACTCTTCTTAACTGTGAAATATTGCATGCTTCTTAACCAATATCAGAAAAGAAGACAAAGGTGGCCATTCTCCATCCATTTGTTTCAGCGTTGTACAGGCATTGTGAACTAGTGCAGTAAGATAGGAGGGGAAATGAAGAGAGGACAAGGAGAAAAAGGAGAAGGACAGGGAAAGGAAGAGAGATATAAAGCATAAAGATTGGAAAGGAAGATGTACAACCGTCTTAACAGTTTGCATGAAAATATTCACAGAAAACGCAATGAAACTGGCAAACTACTAGAGCTACTTGTTACCAAGTTCTTAGAATATATGACAATATTCCAAAATATACTGTCTGTCTAAAGATTCATAGAAACAATTGGAAAAAGTTTTTAATTATAACATTTACACACACATACACACATACACACACACACATTTCCGAGCTCTGTCTGCTGAAAGGGCCTAGAAGCAATGACACTTCAGCATCAATGAGCACACTTAGTACCAAGATCTGGGTTTCTAGTACCATTCTCTAATAAAAGGAACTGAGGGTCCTTGGAGAAATTGCTGATTCTAGGGCAGGAAATATACAAGATGAGCCTGGAATATCCTATACTGGCAGAATCCAAGGAAGCACACAAAAACCAAAATGATGCAGATATATCAAAGGGACACAGGAGCCAACAAGATGAGCCAACCCACTGGCCAAAACTAGAACAATTTGTACAACAAAATATATAGCGTAGCACTGAATTACAACCCAAAATACATACTGATATAAATAAATTATTGAACAAATAAATAAATGGAAAGGAATAAATAAATGTCCTTTATCAAAGAATCCCAAATAATGCATAGATATGACCCCATAAAGGAGGTGGAGCATAACTCTCCCCTACCCTTAAGTGTGGGAATAGTCACAGTGACTTCTTTCCAAAGAATACAGTATGAAGAAGATGAAAAAAAGGGGTCAATTTACAATGGAGTAATCTGATAAATACTTACCTTGACCATGTGATCAAGCTTAACACACTACCCTAACTGATAATGCGTGGCTTTAATATGAAGTGATGAGAATGGCACTTTACCTCTCTGGTCCTCCTTCAAAAATCTCATGATCCCAGTCTAGTCAAATAAAAATCTTCAACTGAGAGACATTCTACAAAATACCTGATCAGTACTCAAAATTGTTAAGGCATCACAAACAAGGAAAGTGTAAGGGAGACATGACAAATAAATACAATGTATGAGCCTAGATAGATTCTGAGACAGAAAAAAGACATTAGTAATTACTAAGGAAATCCTAAAAATGTAGAGACTTTAGTTCATAATACTGTATCAAATATTTGTTCATTAGTTGTGGCAAACGCATCATACTAATGTGAGATGTTAATAATAGGGAAAACTGGGCAGGAGGTTATAAGGGAACACTCTGTACTAACTTTGCAAGCTTTTTGTGGATCTAAAACTATTGTAGAATAAAAATTATTTTAAAAATTTAAAAATATAACAGTCATAACCATACATCAATACTTAGAAATAAATTTAACAAAATATATGACAACTTCTGAAAAATGTAGGTGAAAGGACCTGTGGAAGACAAATCATTACAATGTGTTCATAGATTAGAAGACTTAATACCTGTTTCTGGTTGGTTTTGTATTTAATGATTTCCATGTTCTGCAGACAGTGTGGTGAGTGGGAACTTTAAAATCTGATAAAGGATATCTACACCAAACTCAAGCAAATACCATGTTTATTTTAGAAGTATTTCCTTTAAAGTCAGGAACAAAATAAATTTCACTCAGCACTGTTTTTGCTAAAACAGCAAGGCAAGAAAAAGATACAAAGCTTATAAAGACTGAAAGGAAGGAATTAACATGCTAATATTCCTAGACAATATGATTGCAGGAAGGAGTTATAAAGTATTAGGCCTGAAGTGAGAGTATGTATATTAGGGCAATGTGAAAACAATCATGTTCTTATATGTCATCAATGAAGAGTTAGAAAATATTACTAAAATGTTGTAATTTAAAAAATATATTTAAAAAATAAGGTGGAAATTGTCAAATTTAACAGATACGTAAGAAATTTTTGAAAAGTTATATGCCTTTGTTGAAAGATATTAAATAATACTTAAGTAAAGGGCGAGATATATTGTATTCATGGACGGGAAGACAATATTTTAAGATGATAATTCTTTCAATACTGCATATTCAAGTTTATTTTGTGGAATTGACAAGATTCTAAAATTTATATGAAGAAGCAAACTTCGAAGAATAGTTAAGAATACTTTGAAAGAAAATAAAGTGTCTGTTTGGGAAGTATTAAATATCAAGTCCAATTTAAACCTATATTAAAAAATGTGTCATTGGTACAGGCATAGACAAATTGATCACTGGCACAGAACTGAGAACTTTGAAATAGACTCATTCAATTTAGGAATATATATGTCAGAGGTATAGTTACAAATTATTGAAAATAATTATTCAGGTGTGAAACAAATAAAAATTAATGCATCCTGAACATCATACAAACATATAGAACTACACAAAATTCCAGGTTAACTAAAACCTAGAGAGGAAAAGCAAAAAAATTTTAGAAGAAAATATAAGAAATGTCTTTATGAATTTGGGTGAAAGAAGGATTTGCTAAGACAAAGAAGCACAAACCAGTAAGTAAAACAAGGTTAGATTTTGTAAATGAAAATTTAAATTACTTATACATTCCAAGACACCATAAACACATTGAAAAGAGCAGAATGGGTATTTTAAAATACCCATTCTGCTCTTTTCAATGTGTTTATGGTGTCTTGGAATGTATAAGTAATGCATGCAATGACAAAGTATTCACCTTCAGAATAATACATGTATGTGTGTGGGGGGGGGAGGGTTATTTTGTGTGTGTATAATAAAAGCAAACAAATATAAATGGGGAAGCAACACAGAGGCATTTCACAAAAAGGACACCAGAATGGCTAAAAATCATTCAAGAAAAATGCATAACCTCACTATTAATCAAGGAAGTACATGATAAGAAGCAATTAAAACCCAAGTGGGACTTGATTGACTATTTCCTTTCCCATATTAGGGAAGTTTACAACTATAATCTCTTCAAATATTTTCTCAGTCCCTTTCTTTTTCTCTTCTGCTCCTGGGACCCCTATAATTCCAATGTTGGTACGTTTAATGTTGTCCCAGAGGTCTCTGAGAGTGTCCTCAATTCTTTTCATTCTTTTTTCTTTATTCTGATCTGCAGTAGTTATTTCCACTATTTTATCTTCCAGGTCACTTATCCGTTCTTCTGCCTCAGTTATTCTGCTACTGATTCCTTCTAGAGAATTTTTAATTTCATTTATTGTGTTGTTCATCATTGTTTGTTTGCTCTTTAGTTCTTCTAGGTCCTTGTTAATCGTTTCTTGTATTTTCTCCATTCTATTTCCAAGATTTTGGATCACCTTTGCTATCATTACTCTGAATTCTTTTTCAGGTAGACTGCCTATTTCCTCTTCATTTGTTAGGTCTAGTGGGTTTTTGCCTTGCTCCTTCATCTGCTGTGTGTTTCTCTGTCTTCTCATTTTGCTTAACTTACTGTGTTTGGGGTCTCCTTTTTGCAGGCTGCAGGTTCGTAGTTCCCGTTGTTTTTGGTGTCTGCCCCCACTGGCTAAGGTTGGTTCAGTGGGTTGTGTAGGCTTCCTGGTGGAGGGGACTAGTGCCTGTGTTCTGGTGGATGAGGCTGGATCTTGTCTTTCTGGTGGGCAGGTCCACGTCTGGTGGTGTGTTTTGGGGTGTCTGTGGCCTTATTATGATTTTAGGCAGCCTCTCTGCTAATGGATGGTGCTGTGTTCCTGTCTTGCTAGTTGTTTGGCATGGGGTGTACAGCACTGTAGCTTGCTGGTCATTGAGTGGAGCTGGATCTTGGCGTTGAGATGGAGATCTCTGGGAGACCTTTCGCCGTTTGGTATTACATGGAGCTGAGAGGTCTCTGGTGAACCAATGTCCTGAACTCGGGTCTCCCACCTCAGAGGCACAGGCCTGACACCCGGCCAGAGCACCAAGACACTGTCTGCCACATGGCTCAGAAGAAAAGGGAGAAAAAAAGAAAGGAAGAAAGGAAGAAAGAAGGAAAAGGGAAAAGAAAGTTATCAAAATAAAAAATTTAAAAAAATTAAAAAACTAAAAAGTAATAAAAAAGACAGAAGAAAAGAAAGAAGAAAGAAACCAAACCAAAAAACAAATCCACCAATGATAACCAGTGCTAAAAACTATACTAAAAAAAAAAAAAAACCAAAAGGACAGACAGAACCCTAGGACAAATGGTAAAAGCAAAGCTATACAAACAAAATCACACAAAGAAGCATACCCATGCACACTCAGAAAAAGAGAAAAAGGAAAAAAATATATTTTTTTTTAAAAAAGGAAGAGAGCAACCAAATCAATAAACAAATCTACCAATGATAATAAACTGTAAATACGAAACTGAGATAAACATAAAACCAAAAACAAATTAGATGCAGAAAGCAAACCCCAAGTCTACAGTTGCTTCCAAAGTTCACTGCCTCAATATTGGGATGATTCGTTGTCTATTCATGTATTCCAGAGATGCAGGGTACATCAAGTTGATTGTGGAGATTTAATCCACTGCTCCTGAGGCTGCTGGGAGAAATTTCCCTTTCTCTTCTTTGTTCGCACAGCTCCTGGGGTTCAGCTTTGGGTTTGGCCCCGCCTCTGCGTGTAGGTTGCCTGAGGGCATCTGTTCCCCCCCACCCAGACAGGATGGGGTTAAAGGAGCCGCTGATGCGGGGTCTCTGGCTCACTCAGGCTGGGGGGAGGGAGGGGCATGGAATGCGGGGCGAGTCTGCAGCGGCAGAGGCCGGCGTGGCGTTGCACCAGCCCGAGGCGCGCTGTGCGTTCTCCCGGGGAAGTTGTCCCTGGATCACGGGGCCCTGGCAGTGGCGGGCTGCACAGGCTCCGGGAGGGGAGGTGTGGAGAGTGACCTGTGCTCGCATACAGGCTTCTTGGTGGCGGCAGCAGCAGCCTTAGCGTCTCATGCCCGTCTCTGGGGTCCACGCTATTAGCCGTGGCTCGCACCCGTCTCTGGAGCTCGTTTAGGTGGTGCTCTGAATCCCCTCTCCTCACTCACCCCGAAACAATGGTCTCTTGCCTCTTAGGCAGGTCCAGACTTTTTCCCGGACTCCCTCCCGGCTAGCCGTGGTGCACTAGCCCCCTTAAGGCTGTGTTCACGCAGCCAACTCCAGTCCTCTCCCTGGGATCTGACCTCCGAAGCCCAAGCTTCAGCTCCCAGCCCCCACCCACCCTTGTGGGTGAGCAGGCAAGCCTCTCGGGCTGGTGAGTGCCGGTCGGCACCGATCCTCCGTGCAGGAATCTCTCTGCTTTGCCCTCCGCACCCCTGTTGCTGTGCTCTCTTCCGTGGCTCCGAAGCTTCCCTCCCATTACCCCCCGTCTCCACCAGTGAAGGGGCTCCTAGTGGGTAGAAACTTTTCCTCCTTCACAGCTCTCTCCCAGAGATGCAGGTCCTGTTTCTATTCTTTTGTCTGTTTATTCTTCTTCCTTTTGCCCTACCCAGGTACGTGGGGAGTTTCTTGCCTTTTGGGAAGTCTGAGGTCTTCTGCCAGCGTTCAGTAGGTAGAACGTTCTGTAGGAGTTGTTCCACGTGTAGATGTATTTCTGATGTATTTGTGGGGAGGAAGGTGATCTCCATGTCTTACTCCTCTGCCATCTTGAAGATCTCTCCCTACCTTTATTGTTTTTATTTTGTAAAAATAATTTATTCTGTGGGCTCTGGTGA
The DNA here is from genome assembly GCF_964341445.2 of Mesoplodon mirus. Taxonomy (NCBI): domain Eukaryota; kingdom Metazoa; phylum Chordata; class Mammalia; order Artiodactyla; family Ziphiidae; genus Mesoplodon; species Mesoplodon mirus. Next base: position 226,193,871 of record NC_138976.1, on the reverse strand, counting down.
AAAGTCATGGTTCATTGAGTAAATATTGACTTAAGGCACACAGCAGAGCAATTCTCTCTCCAGCATATGTGTAACAAGATGGAGAGCCATCTGTTTGCTGAAGATAGGACGTTACAACAGTATATCCACTTTGAAATACTGCTCTATATACACACCCTAACTGCTACTTAGGTATATATGAATTTTAAAAGTCCAACTTACAAATGCTGTCACCCCAGAATATAATCCTTATCCACAACACACCACAGGGTCACAGGAGTACGATTACTGAGAGTCACTTAATATGGAGATATTAAGCTTCACCTCATTGTAACAATAAAAAAAATTATGTTCCTTTTGTCACCACCATTTTAAAAGACAGGATAGACGCACCTCTCTCACCAAGGCCACGTTGCAAAATGGAAGAGTGACTGATGATGGTAAACCAGTTTTTATTTTTAATTTAATCTTTTTAAGAACTGTGGTTTCCAACAGTTGTTGAATCATTATCTGCTGAAGAAGAATGTGAACTTAGGGTAATGGAGGATGAACAAATCCTTAGAGAACCCCATTATATATAATGACGTATGATTCAAATGTGAGGGAAATAGGGAAGTTTAGCATTTCCACAACATACTTAGAAAATTCTTGATGACTATATGTCAAGAATAATAAAATTGTACTCAAGTGAGAATGGTTGGCACTACATTAAGTTAATTAGACAAACACTGGGAAAGGATGAGTTTAACAGCTAAAAAGAAACTTAAGCTTAAGCTACTGGGGAAAAAATGCACATAAATATTAAGAAAAAAAACAAAGTTAGTGCAAGAAGATGCAAAATATGTTAAAGATTCAAATTAACTTAATTTTCAAAAAATGGCTAAAGTAGAATATCTACTAGAGTTATTTTCTCAAGAATCAAATAGTTACCTCAAATGGGACTAAAGCTTATTTTAAAATGGGGAGAGATACAATAGGTTAGAAACTAGACCAGTAGAGGGAGCATAATATAGTTGGTCAACGAAGACACTGAGCATGGTTAAGATCTCTGTTCAGCAAAGACATAAAGATTGGGAGAATTATTCACTTTTATTTTAGATATGAATTCTCAGATGCAAAGATATCCATTAATGATTGCAAGTAATTTGAAATTCCACCCTCTCAATTTAATACATTGCTTCAGTTGAATTCAGTTATTTGTATTGTAAGAACAAAATAAAGTATATTCATAAAAAAATGTGAATGTTAGAAAAATAAATGAAAGATTTTGTAAAAATAAATTAACTTAATACTATGGCAAGTAAAACAATGGGGTAAAGTTTAGTTGCAGAGCTGTGATGGTGGAAACTATGAATAAAATACATCAGAGTAATCAAGTGGTAGCAAAATATTTTGATTCTTAAGATTAAAAAAATAATAATCTAATTTTCTCTATGCCTATGTAGATGGACACCATATTGCAGCTATCCTATCTGATACCAGTAAAATTTTTTACAAATATTGAATCTGATTATGTGAACAGAAATAATGTCACATGTTTATGAGTTTGGAAGGTTAAAAAGAAAGATATCAAGGTGGACTTAGTTAATTTTATAATACTTTACCTCTGGGGTGTTTGATTAATGTTCATTGATGCTGCTTGTGACTCTGAAGAAGCAAGTGATAGATGCTAAAAATGATTTCAAAAGGATACATTATGATGGAAGATGAAGGAATGGAAAGGATTTCTATGCTGGAGAAGGGAAATAAAACTGAGTGAGATCCCTGGGAGGGTGTATTTGAAATATTCTGCAAGCTTTTGGCATAATATTATTCTGCAAAGGAAGTCTGTCTAAAATTATTAAAGGTAAGAAATTTAGCAGGTGTAGTCGTCATCCTATGGAGTGTGTGTTATAAGCACTTAGTGGTAGTCTAATGAACTATGTCATAAAAAGCAGCAACCTTCAGGAACATGACAATCTCTGAGGTTTTAATGAGGAAATCCGACCATGTCTTCTCTTTTTTCCAAATTCCTTCCTCTACCCCACAAAGACAAGTCAGGCTAGAAACCTTTCCAACTATTGCTGTTGAAACTGTTTCACGGAAGTGATCTTGCAAAAGAGAAAGTATAAGCATATGTCCAGGTTTTCAGGATGATAGTGTTGTATAGTAGCAATTAAAATGAAATTGTCAGGGCTAGAAATATAATTTGGGAGGTCTAGGTAGAAAAAAATCCAGTAAAGATTCCTTATTCTATAAATATGATTTGAATTGGGTCTGTATAAATACAGGAGATAAATCAGGACCAGAATAAATAAATAAAAGTCATATGAGCATCCTAAAAAAACAAGAATCAGGACCAGATATTCAACCAGAATCCAGAATATGTCAACTTCTGAAACAGGATTATAGTGACTTCAGGGTCAAAATTGCACCAGAGCCACACTGTGCTTACGCTAGCAAGTCATGTCATTTTCTCTATGTTTACACACAGGTACACACATTAGTGTTAATTTATATTCTGCAGTGAAGATAATTCTATATAATGCCCCCAAAATGAGTTCAGTTCTTCTCCACTGAGGCTTTTATTGTAATTATAGTATATTGAGTTTGAATAGAACCACAGAGATGCTGCTAAATGACTAAATATTGCATACATGAGGAAAAGAGCATTTAAAAAAAGTGGTGCCTGAATAAAGTCTCTTCCTGTTGAGAAAGATCCTCTACACACACACACACACACACACACACACACACACAAATCTACACAGCCTCCCACATAATAATTTACATATTGGATTTTTCCTTAGAAAATTCGTTATCAAGTCATTCTGATATATGTAAAATAAGAATAATTCTCTTACTTAATAATGGCTTTAGAAGCTCATAAATCTTTAAGCTTTTCATATCCTATTTTAGGTAAAATCAACTTTGAAAATTAATGCACATTATACTTGCTAAATTTAGGAATGGAGTATAATTCTAGGTAATTTAAGAACCACAATACATAGTTTCAATTTTTTTTAAAAAGTTCCTAAAAATAATAAAAAATAAAATTAATTAATTAAAAGTTCTGGCTAGACAATCTTACAGATATTCAGTGGTCCATATGTCTATTTTATTTTGGCTAAAATGTACAATGAAAACTATAAGGCAAAGAAAATATACAACATGATCTTTAGAGAAAGTTATAAAATTCGAAACAGAATACATTTGGTTTGGAAATGATAATATTTTAGCTTTAATAACTTGATTATGTAAAATGTTCTCAATTACACAGTGATGAAGTCTCAGTTCAGTGAGTTTAGTTAAATTAAAGCATATAACACAATTTGCAAAATATTTATGATATTTGATCAAATATATTCATTTGGAAAGGTAATCAGAATACTTAAAATAACATTATAAACACATTTATAAGTATACAAAATAATTAAATGTGGCATTATTTACTCCTATGTTTATGTCTGCTTATTAAAGAACATTGACAATAAATAAATAATTCATAAGGTAAAGTTTTAGTTTTAATTTGAGATCTAATATTTAGTTACTGAAATGAGAAAAATCAATCTTGTTTTCACTTACCATCTCTAAATGAAACATTGCCTGCAGTTGATTGTAATTTAATTATACTATTAAGTTTATCTTTTAAAATCTCACTATATGAATTTTGGCTTTCAATTACATAATACCAGCAGAAAAATTGCCATGAACATGATTACAAATTACCCCAGTGTGAAATTCATTACGAAGTCAACATGCCTACTTACCATGGTTGTCTCGGCGATCGAACCAAAGCTGTTTATGAATATGTTGCATGTGACATTAACTGGAGAGCCTGAAAAAGAGATTAAAACAGAAAGGCTGTTTAGATACTGATCTAAAATATTTTCAAGTAGCTCCATGCCTCTAATTTGTAGTTAGAAAAAAAAAAGAATTCAAAGCATTTCATTATCTGGCTACAAAGCTTTGTCGTTAGACTTGATAGCTATACAAGTAAAAAACACTGAAATATTGTGTGGTAGGGGTTAAAATAACTCAGTTAATCTCTGCCTAAGCTAGTCAGATAAAATCACACGCAAAAGCTGATATCTAAGCCTAATTTATTTTGTTTGTTTTTACATGAACATAATTGAGTCACTTAATTTTACAAGGTTTGCTACAAAGAAAGACAGCAGCCCCTTCCCCTATACCCCCATTTAATCCCTCCCTGGAGATGATCACTTCAACTCATTTAAACAACTCTTTAGGGGCTTCCCTGGGGGCTTCCCTGGTGGCGCAGTGGTTGAGAGTCCGCCTAAGGATGCAGGGGACACGGGTTTGTGCCCCGGTCCGTGAAGATCCCACATGCTGTGGAGCGGCTGGGCCCGTGAGCCATGGCCGCTGAGACTGCGCGTCCGGAGCCTGTGCTCCGCAACGGGAGAGGCCACAGCTGTGAGAGGAAAAAAAAAACCTCTTTGGGTGTTTACCTCGATTTCCCTGAACAATAAGTTTATTTTACTCCTTTAGATGTTTTCATTTTAGACATATGTTCTGACGGCCACAGCAGAAGGTAAGGATTTCGCTTTCTTTGATACCTTATTCCCACCCCTGCTACCTTACACCTTTTTTCTGTCCTCCCATTACCCAAATACAGCTACACTGTCACTGTTGTTAGATCACTATTCACTTTCTACTTTATTATGACAAGGTAAATGTTACCTCCAACTAACCATATAATATACTATGATCACTCTTTCCTGCAGAACATGTTCCTGAGGTCGATGATTGTTTTATATATTTCACAGTTTCCTCCATAGGTATCATTAACTTATGTACAAGTTCTGAAATGTCTAAACTGTTTCCGTATCAGACTCATCAGATACTCTATTAACTTTCTCTTCCATCCGGCTTACTCCATTCTAGACTTGTTGTCCTGGAGCATAGCCGTCATCTTATGCTTTCCCATAGTCCTCCTACTGGAGATGCTCATCCTTCTCCTTTGTGGGACCTCTTTTCGTGGTCCCCATTCCTTCTTCTTTCTTGGCCCATTTCTTCATTTTAGTGGAACATGTCCTTCAGTAATTTTTTGAGAAATGATGCATAAGGATGTGAAGCTTTTCAGAACTTGCTTGTTTACAAATGTTCTTTTTTATGCCCTCACACTTAATTAACACCTAGATTTGGTACCACATTTTAGGCTGGAAATTGTTTTTTCTTCTGAATTTTAAAGACATTTCTTCATTAGCTTCTATTTTCTAGTATTGCTGTTGAAAGGTCCAAAGCCATTCTGATTCTTGACCCTTTGTCAAGATAAAAGGGATGTTCTCTTTGTACCAATATTTTTATTCTTTATAAAAACGGCTTCATTAGTTAAAATAGCTTATCACTCAAGGTTTTTTTTTTTTTTTTTTTTTGCGGTAGGCAGGCCTCTCACCGTTGTGGCCTCTCCCGTTGCGGAGCACAGGCTCCGGACGCACGGGCTCAGCGGCCATGGCTCACGGGCCCAGCCGCTCCACGGCATGTGGGATCTTCCCAGACCGGGGCACGAACCCGTGTCCTCTGCATCGGCAGGCGGACTCACAACCACTGTGCCACCAGGGAAGCCCCTCAAGGTTTTAATTTACATTTACTTAGTTACTGGTGCACAAGTTTCATCTTTGTTTTTCTACTCATTTTCTGATAGCATTTATCTTGCCAGAATGAGGTACAAAAAAATTATTTAAAAACAAAGTCTATCCATAGGCCTATGAATTCTATGTACATGGAAATCATCTGGTGATCTTTAAAAAAGATTGATACATGATTCTTACCTTCTAATTTAGTTGGTATGACATGCAACCAAGGCACTGGTATTTTTAAAAGCTCCTTACATAATTCAGATGTGCAACATAAGAAATTCCAGAGTAGGAAACAGCTGTGGCCATTAGACCATAGGACTAAAGTGAATTGGGGTTTTATTAGAGATGGAGAAAATGAGAGACGGGAGTCAGGACTTAGAACGTTAAAAATGCAAAGCTATTCATTTTAATAAGAGAGTTGACTATTATAAATTTGGTCAACCTGCTAACAAAACATGGTGGCTGTTATGTACTTAGAAGGAGCCCAAATTCTACTGTGTCGAGATGCCTAGAACATAACATTCAAACAGATACAGAGGCTACATTGTTTGAAATATAAAGGATGGACATTTAAGAAAACCTCATAAAAGTTCTGAATCCTGGAGGTGCTATAATTAGTTATTACTAGTAGAAAGGGTTTCTTTTTTAACTTTAAAAACTTTTTTTCAAAATGTTATTTCTAAATATTAACAATTTTTTAAAAATGTGTAGGGTGATAGAAATGTCTTGTCACCATGTAAGAGAAGAGAAAGCACAGGTATTGTACTCCACGATTATTTTATCCCACCATAAGAGAAGTATGAAGTCACAATTAACTGTTAGAAGATACATATATATGTGTGTGTGTGTATATATATATATATATATATATATATATTTTTTTTTTTTTTTTTTTACTTAATATAAGTCTAAGGTGGTGAATTCTAAAATATATACACAGCCTGACTGGAATCTTGAAAAACTAAAAGCCAATCTTTGATATTCTCTAGGCTATTCTCTTTCTTCTTGAGAACTCTAAAATTCTGCTATTTTCTTTTGCTGTGAACAGCAACATGAATCTGGGGAATATCTTTTCCCTCAAGATAAATTTTGTCATGCTTTATTGACTCAAATCCATTGGAGGAGGGAAAACGCAAATGTTTTAGTATTGGGCTAATTCATCTTCCAGTAAAATGAAGCTAGAGGTACATCCATGTTGGGGAAACACGGCCCTGTAAGCAGCTGCTGCTACAGAACTGCCTATGATCTCTTTGGCTGAAATTGGAATAAATAAAAGTGGGGGGATGAATTTCTTATTTTAATTCAGCAAGGGGCAGAGTTTTTATTTTTTAGTCTCATCTTCTAAATTTAATCATTATGCATAGAATTACAGATAATATTGGTGAAAAATAGGATGAAGGTGAAAATTCAGTGTAGGCTTCAGTGACCTGAAGTTAGTAATGTCTGTTCTGATGCATTTCAGGGTCCCTTGGGAGCAGGTGCTGTACAGCACATCCTAATGGTTCCAGAAAGGTTCTGAAAGGGAACAGTATGAAGTACTGTGCTAGGAGGAGGACTCCTCTGATGCATTTGTTTTCTCCCTAAAATGACATGTTTCCGTAGAAGAGCAATGGTCCCAGGAGAGGGGGCTACTTTAGGCTTTCACTAGCAGCTGGGAACATGATGCCTCACACTGTATGAACCAGACTCCAGCGCTTGCTTCTCCAATGCCTCCCATCAGGTGCAGAAAACTCTTGCTAAGGGCAGAAAGTCAGCCTGCCCTAAGCTTTACTGTCTAATCCATCAGTTATCAGACGTGTTCCTTGCCTGGTTATTAGGACATACAAAAGTGCTATTTAGTTTCCATTTTACTACTTATTTGTATGTATTCTCTTCTTCAGCATAAAGAAAGGTGAATGGATTCAGGCACCAAACTTTAATTTCAAATTTGAAAAATGGAGCACTCACTTGAAAGATATACATATAAGATATATACTCACATGAGATGTGTGTGTATATATATATATAGAAAATGCATACACATATATAGAATTTATTTTATTTTAAAGAAATTTAAAATATATTAAGGTATGAAGCAATTTGGAAATAAAGTCTACTGTTTTTAAAGATAGTCTTGGGCTAGATCATAGAATTTCTTCAATGTAATACCAAGGTATTTGGAATTTACTTTATGAACATGAAGGAGTCTTTACAGATTCTTGTTCATGAGAGTGTAGTAAACCAACACAACATGGTGAATGGTTGAATGGATAGCAAAAGCTTAAACATAGAGAAAGCAGGAATTTATTTTAACAGTTTAGATGGGAAATACAATGGCCCTGACCAAGGACAGTCACAGTGGAGATAGAGTACAAGGAATGAAGTGGATACAGTTTATAAGGCAGTATATTCTACACTTTAAGATTCTGATCCGTGTCAGATCAGGGGAGCAGTCTTGGAGTAGTCTTTTTACCCTCACTATTAATATATATTATATATTCAAAAATTTTGTAGGGAATGAAGCTCAGAGAGGATTGTAAACCTTCTATTGCCATTACAGAGAGCACCTGTTTAGCAGTCACTGGTCAATCTGGTACTTCTCTGTGCCAAACCAAAAAACTGTTATATCCATCTAATATACTGCTATGTTTAGCAACAGAGCAAATAACTGCTATAGCATCCATATGGCAAATTGTGCTTTAAAATTGTTCACTGCCTTAGCCATCGTTGGCCTGAAAAGCAAATGACAGTAGTCGCAGATGTTTTCAGCAGCATGCCTTCTTTTAGATGCCTCTTAAAGAAACAGAACATGGCTTTTAAGCTCAGAGATGGACAAAGGCAAAATGGCAAAGTACAATGCAAAGCCTTGGCAGTTACATTATTGTCACTCATGTTGGGGAAAAATTGTTCACCAGGCAAATCTAGAGCAAATAAACAGAGACAAAAAATAACCCAAGTGTTCATGAAAATGACTCTAAAAAACTTTTAATGTAATGTTGCTTTAAAGCCACACTCTTTCGAAAGACAAAAGAATGCAATCAAAACATTAAATTTCAAAAAAATCTGTTTAGTGATTTGTTTTTATTTTAGATAAATATATATATTAATGTAGTCAGGTCATGAGGAAAGATATTATTTTTTTTTTAATTGACAAAAGCATATTTGATTGCTGTAAATCCATATTTTAGATTATTTTTTAGATACTTGAAAAAAGGTTTGAAAATTATGGCATAAAAACAGGATCCAATTTATTCTTCCCTTTCCCTTCCCTTTCCTTCTTGAAAATGTAGCCGAAAGCCATTCTCTCGGGTGGTACAAGTTAGGCTTCCGCGCTGGGCATGGCTGTGGGGAGTGTGGACAACTCCAGCAGGGTGAGAAGGACATCAGCGGGGAAGGATTTCACAGCATGGGGTGTTGGAGCCTGAGTGGGGCAGCCTTGCATGGGGAGTGAGAGTCTGAACAGGACCCTGAGGAATCTGTGCAGGAGAGGGAGTGGCAGCAGACAAGGGAGATTCATTACATATTGATCAAATATGTAATTATATTAAGGATAATGGGAGCCTTACTGTCAAATGAGGGAGTTAAAATATGGAGACTCAGAAACTAGAATAAACCTATGGTAGTAGAGCTACCAGGGAGAACTCATGGTTTTCAGCAGATAGAGAATTAAATACATAGATGTAAATGAATATATATGTGTGTGTGTGTGTGTATATACACATGTGTGTATATGTATGTATACTTATGCATATATGTGTATGTATACTTATGCTCATACATGTATGTATATAGATACATTCTGGCAGACACCAACTTAGCCAGTTAATCAAAGTGAACATCATCAGTCACGGTAAAAATTAACATCGTCCACAATCTAATAAGATCCAATTAGAACACAGCATCACTGCTGTGATATTCCTATCAAGATGCATTACCTAAATTGAATCACGAGGAAACATGAAACTAATGCAAATCGAGGAAAATTCTGTTAAATAAAGGAATAATAATATCTCTTTAAATGCCAAGATCATGACAGTCATAGGAAGAATAAGGCTCTGTTCGGACTGAAGGAGACAATGAGAAATGACCCGCAAGACACAAGACATGATTCTAAACCGGATTCTTTTGCTATGAAGCCATTATTTAGATAATTGATAAAATTTGAATGGGAGCCTGCAAATTAGATGGTAGCAATATATCCATGTTAATTTGTCTGTTTCAATGATTAGACTGTGGTTACCTAAGAGAATGTTCTTTTTGGCATGATACACCCAAGAATTGGGGCATCAGGTCAACAACTAACTTTCAAGTGGTTTGGGGAAAAAAATAGTTTGTGCTATACTTGCAAATCTTCTGTTAGTTTGAGAATGTTTTAAAGTAAAAAAAGAGAAATAAGTACTACAGAAAGAATATATTAGAAAATAATCAGGGGCGGAGTCAAGATGGTGGACTAGGAGGACGCGGAATTCTCGTCTCCGCACAACTAGGGCACCTACCAGGCACCAGTGGGGGACCATGGACACCTAAGGGGACGGGAGGAACCTCCAGCGACCAGGTAGGACGTGGAGTGTGGGGGGAGTGAGGGGAGGAGAAGTGGAGGCGGGACAGGACTGGCGACCCTGAGGGGAGGCTGGGGAGGGGAAAGGATCCCACACCCAAAGGGGGAAATTGGGGGACGACTGGGAGGGCAGAGGATCAAAAGGGAGCGTGGCCAGGTTTCCCCTGCCCACCTGGGCCCCCAGGAACCTGCTGAGATGCCAGGCGTGATCCTCAGCCCACCGAGGCCCCCTCCAGCTGCGTGGGTCCTGAGGGAGTGGGAGGGAAGGGGGAGCAAAAGTAAAGGCCGGACCTGCGGGAACAGCACTCCTGAGGGGCGGCTGGGGGAGGGGAGGAGTTCCTACACCCAGCAGGACCCACCCACGGTTAGGGGTCCAGCAGCGATGGGGGAGACCCTGGGGATGATGGGGGAGGGGCACAGAGGAACAGAACAGAATGGAACGTGGCCAATGCCTTCCCTGTCCACTTAGCTCCCAGGCCTAATCCTCTGCCCTCGGAGCCTCCCTCCTGCCACGCAGAGCCGAAGCCCTACCCCTACACCCCCACCCAGGGCCCCACCTCTACACTCAGAGACCCCCTCTGAGACGCCCTCCAACGCACTGGGCCTAAACCCCACCCACACACCCTCACCCAGGGCCCTACCTCCAAACTCCAGAACTCCACACTCCAGAGGCCCTCCTTCCAACGTGCTGCCTCTTCCCTTCCACGCAGGTCCTAAGCAGAGGCCCCGCCCCACGCTCAAACGTCACCCCCCCCCCCGCCTAGGTCCTGTCCCACCCTAAACCCCACCACTGCCTAAGTTCCACCCCCTACCTAAACTCCACACCCATAGGCAAGGCTTTTTTTTTCTTTTTTCCTCTTTTACAATGGGGCTCTGTTTTACCTTGTTGATTCATTCTTATTGATTCATTTATATTTTCCCTAATAAATCTTTTATTTTTCTAATTTTATTTTATTCTTTATACTTTATTCTCTCCTTTTGGCTTGTTCCCCACGAACCCCCATTTTTTTTTCTCTTGTGGTTTTATTGTACGTTGTTGCAGTTGTTTCAATTATGTTTCTAGTTTTCCTAATATATTTTTGACCTTTCTAATTTTATTTTGTTTTTTATTCTTTGATATTGTACTGCTCCTTTTTTTCTTTCTTTTGTGTGTGTGTGTGTGTGTACCACACCATGCAGCTTGTGGGATCTTGGTTGCTCGGCTGGAGGTCAGGCCCAAGCTCCTGTTGTGGGAGCTCTGAGTCCAAACGACTGGACTAACAGAGAACCTCAGACACCAGGGAATATTAATCAGAGTGAGGCCACCTGGAGGGCCTAATCTCAGCACCAAGACCTACCTTTATCCAACTACCTGCAAACTCCAGTGCTGGATGCCTCAGGCCAAACAACCAGTAACACAGGAATACAGCACCACCCATCAAAAAAAAAAAAAAATGAAATGACAAAAAAATGTTACAGATGAAAGAGCAAGGCAAAAACCTACAAGACCAAATAAATGAAGACAAAATAGGCAACCTACCTGAAAAAGAATCCAGAGTAATGATAGTAAAGATAATCCAAAATCTCAGAAACAGAATACAGAAAATACAAGAAATGTTTAAGAAGGATCTAGAAGAAGTAAAGTGCAAACAAACAGTGATGAACAACACAATAACTGAAGTTAAAAATACTCTATAAGGAATCAATAGCAGAATAACTGAGGGAGAAGAACAGATAAGTGAGCTGGAAGATAAAATGGTGGAAATAACTGCCAGGGAGCAGAATAAAGAAAAAAGAATGAAAAGAATTGAGGACAGTCTCAGAGAACTCTGGAACAATATTAAATGCACCAATATTCAAATTATAGGGGTCCCAGAAGAAGAAGAGAAAAAGAAAGGTACTGAGAAAATATCTGAAGAGATCATAGTTGAAAACCTCCCTAACATGGGAAAGGAAATAGTCAATCAAGTCCAGGAAGCACAGAACTCCCATACAGGATAAATCCAAGAAGAAACATCCCAAGACATATATTAATCAAACTATCAAAAATTAAATAGAAAGAACAAATATTAAAAGCAGCAAGGGAAAAGCAACAAATAACATACAAGGGAATCCCCATGAGGTTAACAGCTGATCTTTCAGCAGAAACTCTGCAAGCCAGAAGGGAGTGGCAGGACAGATTTAAAGTGATAAAAGGGAAAAGGCTACAACCAAGATTATTCTGCCCAGCAAGGATCTCATTCATATTTGACGGAGAAATTAAAACCTTTACAGACAAGCAAAAGTTAAGAGGATTCAGAATCACCAAACCAGCTTTACAACAAATGCTAAAGGAACTTCTCTAGGCAGGAAACAAGAAAAGGAAAAGACCTACAATAACAAACCCCAAACAATTAAGAAAATGGTAATAGGAACATACATATTGATAATTACCTTAAATGTAAATGGATTATGCTCCGACCAAAAGACGTAGACTGGCTGAATGGATACAAACACAAAACTGGTACATATGCTGTCTACAAGAGACCCACTTCAGCCTTAGGGACACATACAGACTGAAAGTGAGGGGATGGAAAAAGATATTCCATGCAAATGGAAATCAAAAGAAAGCTGGAGTATCAATTCTTATATCAGACAAAAGAGACTTTAAAATAAAGACTATTACAAGAGACAAAGAAGGTCACTGCAGAATGATCAAGGGATCAATCCAAGAAGAAGATATAACAATTGTAAATATTTATGCACCCAACATAGGAGCACCTCAATACATACAGCAAATGCTAACAGCCATAAAAGGGGAAATCAACAGTGACACAATCACAGTAGGGGACTTTAAAACCCCACTTTCACCAATGGACAAATCATCCAAAATGAAAATAAATGAGGAAACACAAGCTTTAAATGACACATTAAACAAGATGGACTTAATTGATGTTTATAGGACATTCCATCCGAAAACAACAGAATACAATTTCTTCTCAAGTGCACATGAAATATTCTCCAGGACAGATTATATCTTGGGTCACAAATCAAGCCTTGTTAAATTTAAGAAGACTGAAATTGTATCAAGTATCTTTTCTGACCACAACGCTATGAGACTAGATAACAATTACAGGAAAAAAACTGTAAAAAATAGAAACACATGGAGGCTAAACAATATATTCTTAAATTACCAAGAGATCACTGAAGAAATCAAAGAGGAAATAAAAAAATACCTAGAAACAAATGACAATGAATACATGACGACCCAAAACCTATAGGATGCAGCAAAAGCAGTTCTAAGAGGAAAGTTTGTAGCAATAAATTCCTACCTCAAGAAACAAGAAACATCTCAAATAAACAACCTAACTTTACACCTAAAGCAATTAGAGAAAGAACAAAAAAACCCCAAAGCTAGCAGATGGAAAGAAATTATAAAGTTCAGATCAGAAATAAATGAAAAATGAAGGAAACAATAGCAAAGATCAAAAAAACTAAAAGCTGGTTCTTGAGAAGATAAACAAAATTGATAAACCCTTAGCCAGACTCATCCAGAAAAAAAGGGAGAAGACTCAAATCAACAGATTTAGAAGTGAAAAAGGAGAAGTAACAGCTGACACTGCAGAAATACAAAGGATCATGAGAGAAAACTACAAGCAACTATATGCCAATAGAATGGACAACCTGAAAGAAATGGACAAATTCATAGAAAAGCACAAACTTATGAGACTGAACCAGGATGAAATACAAAATATACACAGACCAATCGCAAGCACTAAAATTGAAACTGTGATTAAAAATCTTCCAACAAACAAAAGTCCAGCACCAGATGGCTTCACTGGTGAATTCTATCAAACATTTAGAGAAGAGCTAACACTTATCTTTCTCAAACTCTTCCAAAATATAACAGAGGGAAGAACACTCCTAAACTCATTCTACGAGGCCACCATCACCCTGATATCAAAACCAGACAAAGATGTCACAAGGAAAGAAAACAAGGCCAATATCACTGATGAACAGAGATGCAAAAATACTCAACAAAATACTAGAAAATAGAATCCAACAGCACATTAAAAGGATCATACACCATGATCAAGTGGGTTTATCCCAGTAATGCAAGGATTCTTCAATATACACAAATCAGTCATGTGATACACCATATTAACCAATTGAAGGAAAAAAAACATAATGATCATCTCAATAGATGCAGAAAAATCTTTTGACAAAATTCAACATCCATTATAAAAAATCTCCAGAAAGTAGGCACAGAGGGAACCTACCTTAACATAATAAAGGTCATATATGACAAACCCACAGCCAACATCATTCTCAATGGTGAAAAACTGAAACCATCTCCTCTGAGATCAGGAACAAGACAAGGTTGCCCACTCTCACCACTATTATTCAACATAGTTTTGGAAGTTTTAGCCACAGCAATCAGAGAAGAAAAAGAAATAAAAGGAATCCAAATCAGAAAAGAAGTAAAACTGTCACTGTTTGCAGATGACATGATACTATACATAGAGAATCCTAAAGATGCTACCAGAAAACTACTAGAGCTAATCAATGAATTTGGTAAAGTAGCAGGATACAAAATTAATGCACAGAAAATTCTTGCATTCCTATACACTAATGATGAAAAATCTGAAAGACAAATTAAGGAAACACTCTCATTTACCATTGCAACAAAAAGTATGAAATACTCAGGAATAAACCTACCTAAGGAGACAGAAAACCTGCATGCAGAAAACTATAAGACACTGATGAAAGAAATTAACAATGATAGAAACAGATGAAAAGATATACCATGTTCTTGGATTGGAAGAATCAAAATTGTGAATATGACTATACTACCTAAAGCAATGTACAGATTCAGTGCAATCCATATCAAACTACCAATGGCATTTTTCACCGAACTGGAACAAAAAATTTTACAATTTGTTGGAAACACAAAAGACCCCAAATAGCCAAAGCAATCTTGAGAAAGAAAAACGGAGCTGGAGGAATTAGGCTCCCAGACTTCAGACTATACTACAAAGCTACAGTATTCAAGACAGTATGGTACTGGCACAAAAACAGACATACAGATCAATGGAACAGGATAGAAAGCCCAGAGATAAACCCACGCACATATGGCCAACTTATCTTTGATAAAGGAGGCAAGAGTATACAATGGAGAAAATACAGCCTCTTCAATAATTGGTGGGAAAAACTGGACAGCTATAGGTAAAACAATGAAATTAGAACACTTCCTAACACCATACACAAAAATAAACTCAAAATGGCTTAAAGACCTAAATGTAAGGCCAGACACTATAAAACTCTTAGAGGAAAACATAGGCAGAACACTCTATGACATAAATCACAGCAAGATCTTTTTTGACCCACCTCCTAGAGAAATGGAAATAAATGGAAATAAAAACAAAAATAAACACATGGGACCTAAAAGCTTTTGCACAGCAAAGGAAACCATAAACAAGACGAAAAGACAACCCTCAGATTGGGAGAAAATATTTGCCAATGAAGCAATTGACAAAGGATTCATCTCTAAAATTTACATGCAACACGTGCAGGTCAATATCAAAAAAACAAACAACCCAATCCAAAAATGGGCAGAAGACCTAAATAGACATTTCTCCAAAGAAGATATACAGATGGGCAACAAACACATGAAAGGATGGTCAACATCACTAATCATTAGAGTAATGTAAATCAAAAGTACAATGAGGTACCACCTCACACCGTTCTGAAGAAAAGGGAACCCTCTTGCACTGTTGGTGGGAATGTAAATTGATACAGCCACTATGGAGAACAGTATGGAGGTTCCTTAAAAAACTACAAATAGAACTACCATATGACCCAGCAATCCCACTAATGGGCATATACCCTGAGAAAACCATAATTCAAAAAGAGTCATATACCACAATGTTCACTGCAGAACTATTTTCAGTAGCCAGGACATGGAAGCAACCTAAGTGTCCATTGACAAAGGAATGGATAAAGGAGATGTGGCACATATATACAATGGAATATTATTCAGCCATCAAAAGAAACAAAACTGAGTTATTTGTAGTGAAGTGGATGGACTTAGAGTCTGTCATACAGAGTGAAGTAAGTCAGAAAGAGAAAAACAAATGCCGTATGCTAACACACATATATGGAATGTAAAAAAAAAAAGGTTCTAATGAACCTAGGGGCAGGACAGGAATAAAGATGCAGACATAGAGAATGGACTTGAGAACACGGGGAGGGGGAAAGGTAAGCTGGGACGAAGTGAGAGAGTGGCATGGACATATATACACTACCAAATGTAAAACAGATAGCTAGCGGGAAGCAGCTGCATAGCACAGGGAGATCAGCTCAGTGCTTTGTGACCACCTAGAGGGATGGGATAGGGTGGGGGGGAGGGAGACGCAAGAGGGAGGGGATATAGGGTTATATGTACGCATACAGCTGATTCACTTTGTTAAAAAAAAAAGAAAAAAATAATCAAACAAAATCTAAAAATATAGGGTGCAGAATTTAAATCTGTGAACATTTCAGGTGTTCAACTACAGTTTTAGAAAGCTTTATTTTTTTTTTGAAGTTTTCAACTTTATTTTATTTTTTTAACATCTTTATTGGAGTATAATTGCTTTACAATGGTGTGTTAGTTTCTGCTTTATAACAAAGTGAATCAGTTATACATATATATATATGTCTCCATATCTCTTCCCTCTTGCATCTCCCTCCCTCCCACACACTCTCCCTCTCCTACCCCTCTAGGTGGTCACAAAGCACGGAGCTGAGCTCCCTGTGCTATGCGGCTGCTTCCCACTAGCTATCTATTTTATGTTTGGTAGTGTATGTATGTCCATGCCACTCTCTCACTTTGTTCCAGCTTACCCTTCCCCCTCCCCGTATCCTCCAGTCCATTCCCTAGTAGGTCTGCATCTTTATTCCCATCTTGCCCCTAGGTTCTTCATGACCATTTTTTTTTTTAGATTCCATATATATGTGTTAGCATATGGTATTTGATTTTCTCTTTCTGACTTACTTTACTCTGTATGACAGACTCTAGGTCCATCCACCTCACTACAAATAGCTCAATTTCGAGAAAGCCCTATTTTTGAAGAGATTTTTCTTGTTAAAATGACCTTGGGGCTTCCCTGGTGGCGCAGCGGTTGGGAGTCCGCCTGCCGAGGCAGGGGATGCGGGTTCGTGCCCCGGTCCGGGAGGATCCCACGTGCCGCGGAGCGGCTGGGCCCGTGGGCCATGGGCGCTGTGCCTGCGCGTCTGGAGCCTGTGCTCCGTGGCGGGAGAGGCCACAGCGGTGAGAGGCCCGCGTACCGCAAAAAAAAAAAAAAAAAAAAAAAAATGACCTTGTATTACATAAAAATGAAAATAGAAAATACAGTTTTTTCAAAAAATAACTGTGAATTTTATTCAAGAAGCATAGTGTCTGGATGGATAGGAATAATTAAAATGGATAAAGAAGATTCTAACAGTTTCCCTGAAAAAAAGATATGGGCAGAAATGAGTAATAGGTACACATTCCATTCTGGGGATAGAATGAGTTATAGCAGAAGAGACTGTATGAAAATTGCATTTGTGATGTGGGAGAAAAGGATTAATATAGAGAAATATTACAGATGAAAAGACAGAAATCACAGAGACATAGTGAAGGCGAACAATGTTATTTCTAGATAAAGAGAATGGTCATTGGAGACAGAATGAAAAAACCTAACGAAAATTCAATAAATATATAGGAGGAATACACAAGCAGGTGATTGCTGACAGACTACTTTCTGCCTGAATCCAAATTAGTTTTAAGGTTATCAAAGACCAACTGAGGGTCTAAACAATAGAGTCAAAGGAAAGAAACAAAATCTAGAAAAAGCTGGTAGGTAGTCTAGTGAAATAATATTTTATTGTCTATGGATGTACTTTTATTTTCTATTCAATTGCTTTTTTTCTGTTAAACTGGTTTCCAGTTTCCAATGATTCCTGGAAACTTCTATTTCAGGATGGAGGATCGAGCATAGTTTTCTTCTCTCCGAATGCATAAAAATGATATTATTGAATAAAAATAAGACTAGATATATCACACCAAAGAGAACGAGAGGAAAGTCAGAATTGGTTTAATCACATAAAATATAGAAGGCAGAAGAAAATGGTTGACAGACAAAACAGAGAAAAGTCTAAAATAAATGATGATTAGAACTGCATGGAGAAGGAAGCTAAGTGCTAAGAGGCACAAAGTTCAGGGTCATCATACACAGGACAGGAGGTGGGTAGTTAGGTGGGGCAGCAGGGGAGGCCATGGACGCCTGTCTCAGGAAGCTCCTTGCTCCCTTATTCATAGTCCCCTAGAGCCGGGATGGCCTGGAATTTCCACGGGCTTGAAGGATGCACATAACTTTTTTTTTTTCCTTTTGCAAACATAGCTTATTAAGGTGATTGGAAATAATATGATTCTGTAGGCAATGCTGACTTTTTAAATGTTTTCTTTTTCCAGCTTTATTGAGATATAAAAGGCATACAACATTGTGTAAGTTCAAGATGTACGTGTTGATTTGATACACTTGCATACTGCAATAAGATGATGACTTTAGCATTAGCTAACACCTCCATCGTCACATAATTACTGTTTCTTTTTTGCGGTGAGAACTTTTAAGTCTATAATACAGTACTGTTAACTGTAATCTCAAGGCTATACATTAGATTCCCAGAATTTATTCAACTTCTCTTTGCAAAAAAAAAAAAAAGTGACTGGGGAAAACAGGGTTCCTGCCAGTACCTCAAAATGAAAGTCATCACTATTCTGGCATTTGGAGAACCCCAGACCAAAGCCTCACCACTCAACACTCACCTAAAGCAAAGCTGTGCCCAGGGCAGTACCACCTCTGTCAGATTTCCTTTCCCAGAGAGAGAAACAGCAGAAAACTGTCTCTCTCCATACACAGCAGACAAAACATGTATCAGCACCCAGGCAAATCAACTCAGCCCTTCCTCAACGACAAAGCATTTCCATCACATGCAAGAAAACTAATGGCTTAAAGAGAGTGAACAAGATGAATAAACATAATTATTCCTGCAGGAAAAAAAGAGAAATTATTGGGCAGAAAAGAAAAACAGAAGAGGTAGAATGCAAGAATGGAGGCATCCAATTAGCAGTCTAGTTAGTGCAAAGAACTTTCATAGCACCTTCTTTGTAAAAGGCCTGGAAAGCCATCAAAGAGATTAAACAGATGCTCACTGGAAGTAACCAATTTTCCTTTTGGAGTGTTTGCCTCAAAGAAGTAGAATTGTGCCGAAGGTCTGTTGAGGCTATTCATCACTAATATTTTTGGACAATTTAATTTTTACCCAATTCAGGTACACTATTTTTACTATTATCATAAAACAACAAACAGATAAAAATACAAAATAACACCCGCTTAGCAATGTGCAACACAACCTTCCTGTAGTTTGTGTGACTTATGCCTGGTACTGCAGTGTTTTCTCTCAAACAAATAGGAGTTTTAAAAGGTGTACTTATTTTAGAGAAATGATACAAAATAGTACAAATAAATATCATAATTTTGTTTAAATAAAAATGTCTACATCTAGAGTTTTTCAAACTTAGCAGTATATAAAAGAGCAAATACAAAGTTACATTTTAATAAAGTCATTTTATAGTTTTTTAATAATTGTTCTTCTCTATGATCTGGAAGGTAAATTTTGTTTTAATGTAAATGTACTTGTGAAAACAATCACAAATTTAAAATCAGTATTCCAGAGATAAATTTTATAATAATGTGTTTGAGACTGAAATAATTATCAATAATATTATCATTAAATGTTGGTAATTTGAAAGGTGAAAATGCTGTCACATTATTATTATAATTTGCACTTCATTGATTGTTAATTAGGTTGAATATTCTTATTTATTTTCTGCAAATTATCTGAGAATGTCTCTACTAAGATTTTTTGTTTTCCTCGTATGAAATTTATAAATTCCTGAAAAGTCAAACATACAAGTTTTTCTCAATAATTATATATTTTAAAAACATTTTCCTATTGTCTGATCAGTTACCTAGGTATTTTCCAGGTTTTTTTTTTTTTTTTCTCATTAAGATTTTAATCCATGTCCAGTGGTCAGGACTCCATGCTTCCACTGCAGGGACATGGGTTCCATCCCTGGTCGGGGAACTAAGGCCCCGCATGCCGCACGGCGCAGCAAAAAAAAAAAAATTTTTTTTAATCCATGAAGAAGTGAATACTAAATCATTTAAGTTATTGTAATATATTGTCACATCTGTTTGGCAAATTTCTGTTCCTATTCTTTTTTTTAAAATATATAGTTAATTTTGCTCATTTATTTTTTTCAAAAAAACTTAGACTAGTGGAATATCACATTATTGATAGACATTTCCCTAAAGTCTCACAGTATTAATTCCTGTTTTTTGACAAATTGGAAGGGAAAGCAGATATAATACCCACTTTAAATTTGTTCATTTGATTCAGTAGGCACATTTTTTAAAAGAGAAAGAAAACAGACAAGGGAATAGAGGGGAAGGTGGTAGGGTGACGATCGAAATAGGTGAAGGAGATTAAAAGGTATGAACTTCCAGCTGTAAAATAAATAAGTCAATGGTGATGTAATGTACAGCATAGGGAGTATAGTCAACAATGTTGTAACAACTTTGTATGGTGACAGATGGTACCTAAACTCATTGCGATCATCATCTCATAATGTATAAAAATATCAAATCATGAGGTTGTACACAAACTAATGTAATGTTGTATGGTCCAAAGAAGACTAATTGTGAGAGCTATTAACATGAGAATATATTTCTTCTTTCAAGACATATCTTTGACCAATATAGTGCTTGGAGGATTATTGGAAATAAGCTTTAGAATTTGGGGGTAAATCAATTTGAAAATTTATCTTGTTTAATCATCTGTCATACAGAGTGAAGTAAGTCAGAAAGAGAAAAACAAATACCGTATGCTAACACATATATATGGAATCTAAAAAAAAAAAAAAAAGGTTCTGACAAACCCAGAGGCAGGACAGGAATAAAGACGCAGATGTAGAGAATGGACTTGAGGACATGAGGAGGGGGAAAGGTAAGCTGGGATGAAGTGAGAGAGTGGCATGGACATATACACACTACCAAATGTAAAATACATAGCTAGTGGGAAGCAGCTGCATAGCACAGGGAGATCAGCTCGGTGCTTTGTGACCACCTAGAGGGCTGGGATAGGGAGGGTGGGAGGGAGGGAGACGCAAGAGGGAGGAGATATGGGGATATATGTATATGTATAGCTGATTAACTCTGTTACAGAGCAGAAACTAGCACACCATTGTAAAGCAATCATACTCCAATAAAGATGTTAAAAAATAATAAAAAATAAAACACATGTCATATATTGTAGTAAGCAAAACAATTACCTTTAAAATTGGGCCTGATTCTTGCATCATACCCCGACGTCCTTCCCATTAATTTATCCAGAAAGTCAGAAGGTGACATTGGGGCACTTCGAGACCTTGCACTATCTGTTTCCTTTGTTGCAACCAAACTGCAAATGAGAAAAAATAATACAGATTTTACCCAAAGAAAAAGTCTTCCTAACAGTTGTTACCTAGAAATATAAAATAAAAATGCTAAGCAAAAAAAAAGAACTTTATTTACATTCAATAAAACAAAAAAATACAGTTTGGGGCTTTCCTGGTGGCGCAGTGGTTGAGAGTCTGCCTGCCGATGCAGGGGACACGGGTTCGTGCTCCGGTCTGGGAAGATCCCACATGCTGCGGAACGGCTGGGCCCGTGAGCCATGGCCGCTGAGCCTGCGCGTCCGGAGCCTGTGCTCCGCAACGGAAGAGGCCACAACAGTGAGAGGCCCGCATACCACACAAAAAAAAAAAACACTTTGAAAACAATAAAACAAAAAAAAGGTTTACATACTGTATAGTGAATATTATCATAGTGACAGATAGGTATTTATAGATTTACAGTCAGAATTTATAATTTTTCACATGTATTCAGTAGTGACAATATTTAAGTCTGGAAACAAAGCCACTCCAAATTATTAGGATTTCAAAATTTGTATTTATCCAAATTTGATTTCTGATTGCAATTTTTAGCTAAAATTATCCTAAGTTGTTAAGACATAAGAAAATATGAAAGTTCAGCTGTGAAATACAATTCTTACTGCTTTTATAGAGGAAAAGAACATCACCTTTCAAGTTCTGAGAATTGTTCTCAACGGTAATAAAACTCCGGTCCTATAGATTAAACATCAATGTTCTTTTCTTCAATTAGAGTAAGTGCTTCCTATATTAGTAACATACTCAGTTAAATTCATTCTGCTTTCACTTGGTGTCATTCATATACAGTACATTCTGTTCAGACCTAAAATTTGTGCATGGAGTTTGAGAAATTACCATAAATGTGGTCTGTGCAGTCGGCTATTATGGGATGAGAACCTGTGTCCAGGAAAGTTATAGGGTTATTGTATTTTTTTCATTCAAACATTTTCCTTTTTCTGCAGCTGCTCATCCTAGAAGCCCACAAATGACTGAACCCCCGACCAGCTCCTCATTTACCTAGGTTGGTCCCCAGAAGCTCTAGGCCTACTTGCTAATATCAAATGATTCTTTTTATCCACAGAGTTTGCTCAGAAAAGTGAAGCAGGCTTTCTGAACACATATCTGTTTGAAATATTTATATTCAACCTGATGTTACTTCCTGGTGATTGTCAGTCATCACATCCTCCCAGCTCTGTCACTCAACTTAGAGCATCGCCAAACCCTGAATCTTTGTGGTCACTCTCAGCAGTATCAAGTTATTAAATTCCTCCTGCCAGAATGTTTAATAAGAAGGGAAAATAAACCTTAGAGCCATCACCATTAAATCGTCTACCACACACATATATTCAGTAATTCATAATCACAACGGTAAAATCCAATATCAATGGTAATGTGAGAACAATATTTCTGAAAGTATAGTATCACAGCTAACAGCACCTATTAACTCTTGCCCTGTTCTAGAGGATATATCTAGTTCTGGACATTCTAAATCACTTATCTTCTCAATAACTTTCATTCTGTCTTTCTTGCTTTCTCTCTAAACAGAAGCTTCTTCTCTCCCTATTCTTCTGGTTCCATATTGCTTTGTAAGCCTTTATCTCTGATTAAAGGAAACTCTACTCAATATTCTGTAATAACCTAAACGGGAAATAATTTGAAAAAGAATAGATATATGTATACGCATAACTGAATTACTTTGCTGTACACCTGGAACTAACACAACATTGTAAATCAACTATACTCCAGTATAAAAAGAAAATTTCTTAAAAGGAAAAAACTCAGGTTAGGGGGAGGCAGTAAGAAGAAATCTAAGTTGCATTTAGAGTGGATTTTTTGGGGGGCGGGTTGTTTTATTTTAAGATTTTTTTTTTGATGTGGACCATTTTAAAAGTCTTTATTCAATTTGTTACAGCGTTGCTTCTGTTTTATGTTTTGGTTTTTTGGCCCTGAGGCTTGTGGGATCTTAGCTCCCGGACCAGGGATCAAACCCGCATCCCCTGCATTGGAAGAAGTCTTAACCACTGGACTGCCAGGGAAGTCCCTAGAATGGATTTTGGTTAAGAAACTTTATTATGAAGTCCATTTTTTTTTGTCTATACCTCGTCTTTCAACATATTTATAGCAAGTTACTAAGTTGTTAGCAAATGACTCGTGATAGTACTTTTGAAGGAAGCATCTTTGGATATTTTAGAAGTCTTTTATTTATGAAAATCTCAAAACAATCTCTGCATGAATTTGCCTGGCTCCCACACTTGGCTTGTCTTTTCTACGCTGTACCAAGTACTGAATTTACTATTAACTTTCTTGGAAACTCTAAGTGGGCTCATACACATTCCCATCAATGAATACATTTTTCACTTAAGAATCTTATAATTCTTATTTTTATAATGACTTGTCACTTGAAAGTTCAGAGACTTCAATTTCTGAGAGACTGGCAGAAGCCTATTTTTTTTAAGCATTAAAGTCAAATATCAAAATCCATCAAAAAGATAAGTCCCTGCCCCTCCCCTTCTATCCCCTCCCCTCCTCTTTAATGAGACAAGTAAAATATGTCCACTTTTGGAGGGCAGAAATAACTACTAAATAGAGATGTTGTAAAGATGGATTTAATATAATTGTCCATACTTATTTCACTCTGCTGAATGCACCTTAAAATTGAGAGAAAATATGAAAGCTGTAGCTAGGAAACGTAATATGGGTTTGAGATGAGTCTTGGCATGA
This sequence comes from Mesoplodon mirus, assembly GCF_964341445.2. Taxonomy (NCBI): domain Eukaryota; kingdom Metazoa; phylum Chordata; class Mammalia; order Artiodactyla; family Ziphiidae; genus Mesoplodon; species Mesoplodon mirus. The sequence continues at coordinate 226,169,540 of NC_138976.1, read as the reverse complement.
GGGCCACAAATCTCTGTGCATCTATTTTCATGAGTTGATTTGCACAGAAGCACAGTGACTTATGGGGAATAAATCAGTGCCCAGACTCTTGAGGCAGAGAAGGTTTGGGGTATAAGGGGGAAAGACAGTTGACTATGTATTCTCTAGCTTTATAAACCAGTCCTATGGGGTTACAACTCTTAGTGAAAAAAAAATTGTCACAGTTACTATTATTTGGAACTTTCTGAGCTGCAGACATAAGCAATTGATATTTCAAGCCCACAGTTTGAAAAATAAAACCCAGAATTGAAGAGATGAGCATTCTTTCCAATTCTTTATGGCTTTAGTCTCTTTATGGGAGAACTAAAGAGAAACTGAAACATCTGAGAATACGTGATGCTTTGAGCATTTCACGCTAAAGCATCCCGCCTCAGAAGAGGATGAAGTGTTTGCCATGATGACACAGGCAGTGAAGCAGGCTTTAACTTGATAGTTTGATATTAATTATTTTAAAAAGAGGCCAAAGTGGAAGAGTATAAAAGGACTATTCTAGAATACCCTTGGAGGCTCAGAGAAATAACTCAAAATTAAAAGGGTACTGAGATCTTGATTCTTCCCACTGTGAGCAATGTGCCAGTGAAATATGATTATCATTTCAAAGTGATCTCATTTCTCTCTGCAGTTTGATGAGGCCTGGGTTATTTTAAATTCACCTAACAATAAAAATGGTAGTTGCTTCCTGATCTCTCAGGCACAGGATTCTTGTATATATACGGTATCATTTTATTCTCATAACAACTTTTCTAGTTAGATATTATTACCTATGTATTACAGATGAAGACACTAAGGTAAAGAGGTTTTTTCCCAGGCCACTCAGATATTAAATTTATAAGCCAATATTTTATTTTTATATCTTATTTATTCTATTTTTTAAATTAATTAATTAATTAATTTTTGGCTGCGTTGGGTCTTCGTTGCTGCGCGCGGGCTTTCTCTAGCTGCAGCGAGCAGGGGCTACTCTTCGTTGTGGTGCGTGGTCTTCTCATTGTGGTGGCTTCCCTTGTTGTGGAGCATGGGCTCTAGGCACATGGGCTTCAGTAGTAGTGGCACGCGGATTCAGTAGTTGTGGCGTACGGGCTCTAGAGCACAGGCTCAGTAGTTGTGGCGCACGGGCTTATTTGCTCCACGGCATGTGGCATCTTCCCGGACCAGGGCTAGAACCCGTGTCGCCTGCATTGGCAGGTGGATTCTTAATCACTACACCACCAGGGAAATCCCTATAAGCCAATATTTTAAATCAAATTAAACTTTCCACTGAAAACACTAGACAAGGTTAAAAAGAAAACAAAACTGTGCATCGGAGAGCTAAAAACACAGTGAAAAGTCACATGGCTAAGATCTAAGACAAGGAAACTTACAGAACTGAGTTTCCCTTAAGGATGGCAATAAACTTCAGAGTACCAGCTGAGTGGTTAACAATCTGTGTACAAGTTTTGAAAGCTTTATGGATTTTAGGGGGACAAAAAGGCGTGAACTCCTATGAGTTGGTCTGAGTTCGCAAAGAATTACAGCTGCTGAGTAAGAATGAATCAGAAATACACAAGTCTTAGCAGGAAGCTAAGCGTAGCTTGGAATTGTCTCAGTTTCTGAAACTGGAATAAAATAATCACAGATTGCTAGCAACCTAGCTGTCTGATAAAAGCAAACATACATCAAACTCCTGCTATTCCCACACAAGCTTGTTCCTCTTCCATTCTTTTCAAACTTGGTTAATGGTAAAAAAAAAAAATCTTTACATTTCTCAGGTGGAAAATCTTTGATAACTCTTGACTCCTCTTGTATTCCACATATCATATCCTTCCAGTTGGTCCTACCTTATAATTTTATCCATAATCCAACCACATCTCACCATATCCTCTTCAGCTCCTCTGGTACAACCTACCGCTAGGCATTACCTTTGGAATACTCATTGGTCTTCTATTCATTTAATTAAATTCTACTTATCTTTGTGATCTTGGTTTAAGCATCATTTCCTCAGGAAGCCTTACCTATTCCATCTCACTTTGCAAAATCCTGTTACAATATTTATCAAATTTGTATCTCATTAACAGCACTTGTTACAATTGTAATTGTATTTTTAATAAGATTAATCCATCAATGTCTATCTCTGACTTTATAGGATCTTCTATTTAAGCAAAACTCATGACTGTTGCATGTGTTTTAATAGCCCCAGAAGTAATCCAGAGCATCCACAGTAAATAACTGGATAAATATTTTTGAAATGAATTAACTAAATATAGTGATGGAGAGGTCAAACATTATACACCAGAGAGTGTCCAACATTTTCATCTTTCTGTCCTCCTGCCCAAGTTAGGAGTGATGCTTATGAATAATCAGGGAAGAAACCTAGAGCAAATATTTAGACACAGGGAAAAATCAGGATATAGAAATCTGAAAGAGAACATTAAAGCAAAGCTATATGTCTGAAGATCGTCATTTAATGGTGGAACTGGAGAGTTGTCGATTAAAATGTGATGGGTGCTTTTTTAACCAGACCTGATTGCAGTGGTGTCTACATTCAGTGCTTACATAAATTAGGACTTAGTAGGTGATAAGTTACATACTGTTTGCGTGTTTGTATATGAAGGGTTAATATAGGGTTATAGGTGAGGGATAGGAGGTGGAGGGCTAGGATAGGTGGAGAAGGAGGACTCCAGTAAAGGTAGATGACAGGGATAGATAGTGTAGTCATCTGAGGTTTCTTAACTCTCATCTTTATACAAGTTTGTTCGTTTCATCTACAAAATTTATTTTTATCATAAAGTCACTCATTTTTCCTAAATGCTTTCAAAATGCTGTGCTCAAAACTCATGCTAATTGTTATAACTTCTACTATAACTTCTATGGAAACTGTCTATTCTCATGGGTAATAGTTTACTTCTTTATAGTTTTGACATCAGCTTATTTCAACTGAAAAATCTAAAAGGCCATAACACAGCTAATTAACTCACTGATTTGTAGCTTCTTAATGACTTATTTTAAAGAAAACTAAGCATTTCAGAAACATTGAAAATTACTTAGAATAGACTCAATAGTTCCTATTATGTGTCCAGTGCCCAAGATAATTAAATGAAAATCATCATAGTAGAATGGTTGAAGCTCCACATGGACAGCCAGGAGGCTTACATTTTGTTCTAGTTTTGTCATTAACTAGTTGTTTCACGTTGGGCAAGCCAGATATTCTTTAACCAGTATAAAAATGGAGATTTAAAAGTGGCACACATTTTTCACAGAAAATTGCAGTAAAACAAACAACATATTCTACACATATGTTTCAAAAAATGTCAAATTCTTATGCCAATGTTTGGATTTTGCCTTTGATAACATGACTCTTTTGGTCAGGGATATTTTTAATTGAAATAAAGAGAAATTCACTCAAGCTAATTAATGTAAAAGGACCCTAAATGGTATAACGGTATATCATGAAAACCAAGTGTAGAAAATACCAACAAACTCAGGAAATACTGAGCACCATAAAGAAAAAATCTGATGGACCCATCCTAGCTTATGAATTCAATTCATGGTTGAAGGCACCTTAGTAAGAGAAGTTCAAAGTCATATTGCAAATGTATAATTATAGGGGCCCTAACTGATACACTTGTTTACCACTCTTCCTTAAATAACTTCTTATTCAGGACATTTAGTTTTCAGAAATCAACTACTGAATGAATACTTAAAGCAATTCTGGTTTTATATTGTCTTTAGTTTAATAGTTTTATTTCAGTTCTGGTATTCTAGCAAGATTTTAAATAATCAAAAGAAGTCTATCAATTTGTGTAAAGTCAGTGAACACTCATAGGAGGAGGGGCTGCTGAAATAGTAGTCCAGAATTTCAGGCAGAAAAAGACTGAATAGACATACAAGAGAAAATATCTTAGAACCTGTGTTGTCATGGGAAGGACAGAGACTAAAGGAATGTTAGTGTGTCTGGAATAGAGACAGAAAGTGTCAACATAAAAACAAATGAGGCTGGAGATGGCTGTAGGTACCCAATCATGCAGTGCCTCATGGATCACATTTTGGACTTTTGTCTTTACAGCTCCCATTTGGAAACAATTCCTGCGGTCCAAGTGAGAGCTGAGGATAGTGTGAGTAATTTTGATCGTAGTGGAGTTGGAGAGAGTAGAATAATCTAAGAGATATATATATCACTGATAAAATCCACAAAGTTTAGTGATGGTTTGGTACTGGTTGGGAATGAGGAAAATGTTTCAAGTGTGATTGCAATGATTTTAAAAATGCTTATTTAAATTTTTGACACACCTCCCTTCAAAGGGTGGAGCCTAATTTTCCTCCTCTTGGATGTTGTCTACACAAAGTGAATTCTTGATGACATGAATTCTGTAGTTTGATCATAAAATGCATTGCTACTTCCACCCAGCTCTCTTTTGGGTCATTCACTCTTCCCTCAGCCACTCAAGTAGCTACATGGAAGAAAGCGAGAGCTTCTACCAATAAGATTCACGAAGTTGCCAGTCATTCGACTGAGCCAACTTGAAATCAGATTCTCTTCACCAGTCAAGCCTTCACGTGGCTGCAACCATGGCTGACATCTTGACAGTAACCTGATGAAAGATTCTGAGCTAGAACATCTACTTAAGCTGTTCCTGAATTTCTGACCCATGCAATGAACATTCATTGTTGTTTTAGCACACTAAATTTCAGGATAATGTGTTATGCAGCAGTAGTTAAGTGATATCGACACAGCTTTCTGGCTAGAGCAACTGTATGGATGGAAATATCATTCACTGCTATAGGACAGGGGGAAAAGGGGGACCAGCTTTGAGAGTTATGATAATGCATTCAATTTTGGACCTGTTGAATTAAAGCATGGTTTTAAAACATCTAAGAGACACATATCCAATATCATAGGTTATCTATATTGAAAAACAAAAATTTGCAATGATATTTTACTGGATGGTTTCTTTGAAAACTTTTAGTAAGTATGCTGGCACCTAAGGGCCATCCCACTTGCCACCCCTTCTGCCTAAACCAATCTCCTCTAGATCCCACTGTATGGCTCCCTCGTCACCTTCAAGTCTTCACTCAAAAGGTCTCCTTGAAAATGTGGTCCCTTCTGCATATACACACTGCTAAATATAAAACAGATAACTAATAAGGACTGACTGTATAGCACAGGGAACTCTACTCAATACACTGTAATGACCTATATGGGAAGAGAATCTAAAAAAGAATGGATATATGTATATGTACAACTGACTTCCTTTGATATAGAACAGAAACTAACACAACATTGTAAATCAACTATACTCCAATAAAAATTAATTAAAAAAAAGAAAATGTCTTCCCTTCTCACAGTTTCTCTCTTCCCTGTTTCTGCTTTACTTTTCTCCATAAAACATATTATTAGATAAAATACTATTCATTCACTTATTTATTTTTATATTTTCCTCTACTGGAAGATAACTTCATAAGAGCAGGGATTTTTGCTTATTTACTTTTTTTTTTTTTTTTTGCGGTATGCGGGCCTCTCACTGTTGTGGCCTCTCCCATTGCGGAGCACAGGCTCCGGACGCACAGGCTCAGCGGCCATGGCTCACGGGCCCAGCCGCTCCGCGGCATGTGGGATCTTCCCAGACCGGGGCATGAACCCATGTCCCCTGCATCGGCAGGCGGACTCTCAACCACTGCGCCACCAGGGAAGCCCTGTTTATTTACTATTATACCCCCAAATCCTGGAACACTCATTGAGATATTATATAAATATACTGAGACATTATATAAAATCACTGAGATATTATATAAATATTTTTGGAATAGAGGAGTAAAAATAGTACTTGAAATATATGATGAGATGGATAAACAACGTATTTTTTTAAACCAGGAAGATTTGGAACTGAGTAAACTTCAATAGATCATATAATTTATTATTGTTATTTTCATGGAAGTTAGGTCTTCAAGAGAGTAGTCCAAGTAAAGATATGTTTCCCCAGTGATGTTACCTGACAAAGTCAGTGATTCAAATCTTGCAACTTTAGTGTAGCTCCAGAGAACAATAAAACCACCCTTTATTTGATTTAGAATATCACTGTCTCTTTGGGCACATAGAGTCTTTGTCTGGATGCCACTTCATATTTTCTCTTAGAGAAAAAGATGTCTTCCTTGAAAAGGTCAGGTGCAAACTATAGCAAAGACTTCTGAAGTTTATAGTTCATGTTCTTATTCCATTTAAACATTTAAATCATTTATTTTAATCTGAGAAGTTCAAAGATGTTAATCAAGCATTTACAATAATTAGGTTTAAAATTGTAAACTTAAATCTGTAGCTTCATACACATACATCATTACACTGATAGCTGTATGAATAAGCATTTCCTTAAAAGTATGTTTAATTCCCCAAAACAACAACAAAAGCAAGTTTTTAAAAATCTAAGAATAAACCAAACAAAAAATTTCAAAATTCCTATGGAGGAGTAAAATGAGCAGATTGCCAAGATAAGACAAAGAAGAGTGTTTGTTCTTCTATATGTTATTTAATAGCTAACATATATATGTATGTATATATATGCATAGATATATGTGTGCACATATATTATTTATATGTGTATCCATATACCTGAATATATACACATTTATACAGATTTATATACTCATGTATATAGATACACATATACATACAAATCACATATTTCTGTGCTCATTTAGTTATATGTACATGCTAAAAAACAGTTACTTGAAGACACTAGATGCAGTAGGTAAAAATACCAATCAAGTCTCTGTGGGCAAGGAATGTACAATATGGTAGAAGAAACGGACAGTAAAAAACAAACACATAAGTAATCAAGATAACTAGAGATTGTTCTATGTTCTCAGGAGAAAATAGCCTGGATGATGAAAAAAAATAAATGAGAGAGTCCATGTTGGATGGGATGGTTGGTGAAGACTTTCTAAGGAATTGAAATGTGAGCTGAGTGGGAGCAGAGGGAAGGACATCCTAGGCAGAGGGAACAGCTACTTCAGACTAGCGGTGCTGGGTCAACCAACAATCTGTTGGCAAAAATAATATAAACTTGATCTATTTCATAGCCTGAATATAAACGAATTTCAGATGATTAAAACTCTAAATATAAATATGTAAATAATTAAATGATATATTTTAAAATAGTTCAAGAGCAAGCATGTGTATTTATTTCCTCTTTCTTGCAACGTTCATTAAAATAATATCCAATAACAAAAGAGGTATAAACTTTAATTAAAAGACAACAGGAAGGAGATGTCAGCAAATTAGAGATTCTTACAAGTTCTGGAAGATGAGAAGAGAGGACAGAATAGAAAGACAAGATGGAGAGAGAGCCATGGAGGAGAATTTTCAGAAATGGATAAAAACACATATTTTCAAAGTGAATGAGCCCACTGAGTTCTAATAGAGAATTATGTCTAGAGCTATTATTGCAAAATTGCCAAACATTAAGATTTAAGAGACGATCCTGAAGGATTTTGAAAGAAAAAGGAATACACAAAAGAATGAGACCAGACTGGTTTTAGGCAAATGGGCATTTATGCATGCTACAAGACAACAAGAAAAAGCCGTCAGAGTTCTCGGTGAAAATGGTTTTTCTTCCATATTTCCAATCCAGTGGACCAGCCAATCTATGAATCAAAGGAGAAGTTATTAAGCAGTCCCAAATTCAAGTAATGGAACAGTCTACCTGCATAAATGCTTTCTTGGGAAAATCATGGAGAATATACTGTAGCAAAATGAGGAAGTAAACCAAGCAGTAGAATCCTGGAAGGAGCTGATACAACTTAGAAAGTAATAATGGGATTTCCTCAGATGAGATCTATGCAAAAAGGCTCAGAAAACAAACATTTTGTTTTGATCAGAAGAAGAGAGAAATATAGTAAGGCCATTTTGCTGTCAGGGGCCGTGAAACTTAGAGTATATTGCATAGACAAAATGGTAGGATTAAGAATGTGAGGGGGAAAAAAGTGAGTCTGGAGAAGCATTTAATGTAAGTAAAGATAAAATAAGACAATTAGAAAATTGAAAGAAAACAAAATGTAAAACAATAATAATATAAGAATATTATTCAGATGTATGGAAAAGACCTTCAGAATAAGAAAAACACACAGACATTTAAAAATGGTTGCTCTTAGGAAGGACAGCTAAGTACAGGGAAGATGGGATTGAGAAGGGCTAAGGACAATGTTAAAGCTCTATACCATTTGTTTATTTAATCCATAGGCAAAGTATACTTTGAAAAAAGATTGCAGTAAAGGATTAAAAATATAAAAGAATGTGTTTAAAACTTGTCATAGACAAGGCAAGACAAAAAGGAAAGGCTGATTTACTTAGTACCCACACTTACTCTTTTTCTTTGTTAGATATTGAAAATGTACAACATGACAAGCATTGTTGTGGGGGCTTGAATTCAGCAACAAATGAAACAGACCAAAATCCTTTATCTTCATGAACTTACATTCTAGCAAAATGGAACATAGTTAGCAAGAACTGAAACAAATTAGTAAATTATGTACTATTTTGAAAGAAAGAATTCAGAGCAAAGCAAAAGATAATCAGAAGTTATAGGATGTGAGGGTTAGCATTATTTTAAGTAGAGTAGTTAGGGTAAGCTTCACTGAGAAAGGGATGCTTCATCCAGGTGTGGAAGGAGGTCAGGGAGTTGGCCACCTGAGTACCTGAGGAAAGAGTATTTATTCCAGGCAGAGAGAGCGACCAGTGCAAAGGTCTAAGCCAGGAGCATGCTTGATGTATTCACAGAACCAGAAGGGACTAGAACCGAGTCAGCAGGGGGGGATAATAGTGAGAAATCAGATCAAAGGATTAAGTGGAACAACAAATCATGTGTGGGCATGAGTCTTTATAACGAATTTGCTTTTAGTTTGAATGAAATGGAAGTTTTTAAGGCATTGAGTAGATCCATGGAGTGGCTTGCCTTTCATTTGTAAAGAATCACCATGACTGATCTGTTAAATCCAGACTAAGGTGGGGCTGGGGTGGCTGGCAGAGACCAGTTAGATTACTGTCATAGTCCAGGTGATGATTGCTCAGACTGAGTTGCCACCTTGAAGGTGATGGGAACTGGTCATATTTTGGATATATTTTAAAGCTTGAGACAAGATGATTTCTTGACTGATTAGAGTAAAAAAGAGAGTGTTCAAGGAGAAGTACATGCTTTTTGGCCTAAGTAACTGGAAGGATAGATTTGATTAACCAAAATGGGGAAAACTGTGAGAGGAGTAGGTTTGGGGCAAAAATCTGGAGACTGGTTTCAGGCGTGTGCAGTTTGAGATGTCCATTTGATGTTCTAGATGCTGAGTATGCAGATAGTTCTATGGGTCTGAGGAATGACATCCTTTTTTTAAATTGTTTAAGGCACAAATTTGGAAAGTACTATAGACATATACATGGTATTTAAAGACTTGAGACTGGAGGAGGCCACCAGGGAGTAAGTACAGATAGAAAGGAAAAGAGAGGGAGGAGGAGAAAACAGCAAAGCAGACTGGGAAGAGTAGCCAGTGAAGTAGGAGGAAACCCAGTAGAGTGTCGTGTCCTGGAAACCAGTTAGAATAAGTACATCAAGGAGGAGGGAGTGATTAACTGCTAAAGGCTGTGGACTGGTTGGTTAAGATGAGAACTGAGAATTAGCCATTTCATTTTGCCAGGTGGATGACAGTTATGACCCTGACAAGTGCAGTTTTAGGGAACTGGTGAAAGTGAAAGCCTAATTAGAATGGGTTCAAGAGAGAATTAGAAAGAAATTGTGGCTGTGAGCATAGCTCTAATGTGCAGATCTTTGAAATAATGCATCAATATTAAAAACTTATGCACAACAAGAAGCACCATAACAAACTGAACAAGCAAATTAAATAGTAGATAGCTAACAAACATTAACACCTGAATTGTATAAAGGACTCCAACTAATCATTTAGAAACATGGTAATCCACTGGAAGAATGGGCAAAGGATATGAATAAGCAATTCATAGAAAAAGAAATAGAAATGTACATTTAGTATAAGATATTTTGCTCAAACTCAGTTGTAATCAAGAAATGCTCATTTAAATAGAGACTAGATAACCATTACAATTGTCAAAATTTTAAAGTTTAGTAATGTCAAGAATTGATGAATATACGGATAAAAGGTACCTCTAAATGCAATTTATACACTGAAGGGCGGCATATATAGCCATTTTAAGGGGGTATTTTATGGTCTATATTTAAATTATTAAGACATCTTCCTTAAGTCCCAGCACTATTTGATGTACAATTGTTGGTATTAATAAAAATAGAAAATTACCTACATAGCTATCAATGTGTTTTTTTTAATCTCTGATATGATCCTACTTTAGATTTGTACAGCAGTAAACAAAATAAGGTTATTCTACGTGTTCTGAAGTAGAAAGTAAAGAAATACCATTGAGTGAAACAAATAGCAAGTACAAAATAATACTTTTAGTGTACTCTTGGGATGCCAGGGGCTTCAAAACCAGCATCCTTTCCTCAGCTCCCTAAAGTATGAAACAATTTGAGAAATTTTTTCAAGAGGGTAAAGGATTTGGGATCATGACATCATCTTATAACTGATTTTATAAAGCTGATTTGAGGGAAAGCACCCGATATCTGAGGACACATTGGCTTCCTAATGTTGAATTGAAAACACAATCATGTGTTACCTAAGTAATTATAAATAAGTAAAATTAATTCACATAAATACTTTGAAATTGATTTTAATTAAGTACCTATAATGATTAAATTCAAAATTATAAATACAGATTTGGGGGTTTTAAACATCAATTGTTATAGCAGTTGCATACATAAGCTTTTCAAAAAGTGCTAGTTACATTCTGAATCCCGATAGCAACATTCAATGGGAAATATGTTATCAATATCACCTTTTCTTTGTCAAATCAGTGAAATAGCACTTGATTTCTTCAAGCCAATCATGAACTATAAAATGTTTCTCATAAATATTGTTGACCCTCTCTTCCTTCTAGGAATGGATATTCTTTCTTTTTCTCTCTGACTTATCCAAAAAAGACTTCCTCCTTTAGCCTGATTCTAGACCATAATGTCTACAGACGATCTTCTGAAACCCTCTTATTTAAGTTGTGTCCACTCACCACACACACACACACACACACACACACACATTCATACCCAGGAGGTGTAAAGTACTTCACCACCTCTAAACATTTTTTTTCCAATTGAAAAATGATCAGGGAATTTGATCTGACTGTGGAGCACAGTGTGCTCCTGGACAATAAACTTAATAAAAACGTTGAACCATCAACAAAACCAAAATTAGAAAGGTAAAATCTTCTTGGAAGAGTAGACTTTACTTTTCCTTCAGTCAGGAGAGACTCAAGGCACTCTAGGAGTCTCAGTGGCAATCGTTCAAAACGCAGAATGTGCCCTAATTACATGTTTGTCTTAAAGAATTTTTAGAGTTATTTTGCTTAAATGCCATGTCCTCCACATTGCCTTTATTTGCTTGTCTGAGGGGGAAATGATCTCTCCTCCGCTGAATTCTTATAGGCCCTTTGGTTCTATCAATCACTGGTTTCCATTGTTGACACATAAAACTGACATGCCATGATCTCCTCTGCTAGCTGGAAACGTCAGGGCTGAGGCAGAGGCTATGTCCTATCACTCACCTCATTGGAATTAAATCAACAAAGAGCACTAATATACTACTTCGCTGTAATTTCTAGTCTTTCTAGAGCTCAATTTGATAAAGGATGAATAACCTGAAATTCAGTTCAAGAGCATTTTGTTCCTTATATTCCAAATATACCTCAACCAGTTTAACGTCGAAAAGTCACTGAGTGTGGTCTCAGAACTATTTTTCTAATGAGAGTTAGGAAATGATTACATCAAACCAATGGGGGGAACGTTGATTAAGAATTGGGTTGCCCTCCTGAATCTTATTTGACAAAACACCACTTAGACCTTTAAAATGTGCATAAAACTTTTTTAAAAACACATTCTCTAAATTTCATTTTAATCTATGTGCACTGTACCAAAAATTTCATAAAAATACAGTAAAATTAAGGGGGAAAAAGCACCGTAATCCCACAAGCCAGAAATGAGTGATACAGAAATCATCCTTTTACTTGAGATGTTTAACTGAGTTATATTTACAAAGGAAACAATACAGCAGAAGTAGTCTGCTTTATTTTGATCTAATTGTGCTTGCATGAATGCTTACTAATAAAATGGATTTTTATAAATCCCCAAATCAATAAGACTGAGGGCATAAAACCATGATATTTTTAAAGCACCAGTCTCTGAGTCTCTGAACCTGAAAAGAAATGTACACAAAATATTAAAGTGGAGCCATGCTACGGTTTTTTTCTGTAATATTGAACCAGCAGAGCACCGACTTATTCAGATTATGGTAGATATTCCCTTTTGTGTGACTACAAATGTTTATGTTAATGTCACCTTTCAATGGAATGTGTTCTGACTTAAGCATATTTGAGTTATTGGACATTTTTCTTCCTGTGGTGCAGGAAGCCCTACATTTGTCTGTTCGTTACATTCCTTTAAGGACAGAGGAATGGCACAGAAAAAAGAAGGGAATCAAACAATAAAGCAAAAAGGAGTTTATAATTGGAAGTGGTAAGGAAAGGTAAATATAGCAGTGAGTAGTGTTGTTCAATTTCCCTCTAGCGAACATTAGACTACACATCAAGGTTTTTATTGGATTATATTCCTTTTAAAAATTAAGAGTGAGAAGAGCTTAGCAAGATACAATCAGTGACTGTACATCATACTTAAAGCTAATATTCATCTATTCTTTTTTTTTTAAATTTTACCATAGTTTCTTTATTTTTTAATTTTTTTTGTGGTATGCGAGCTTCTCACTGTTGTGGCCTCTCCCGTTGCGGAGCACAGGCTCCGGACACGCAGGCTCAGCGGCCATGGCTCACAGGCCCAGCCGCTCCGCGGCATGTGGGATCTTCCCGGACCGGGGCACGAACCCGTGTCCCCTGCATCGGCAGGCGGACTCTCAACCACTGCACCACCAGGGAAGCCCCTCATCTATTCTTTTTTTTTTTTTTTTTTCTTTTTGCGGTACGCGGGCCTCTCACTGTTGTGGCCTCTCCCGTTGCGGAGCACAGGCTCCGGACGCGCAGGCCCAGCGGCCATGGCTCACGGGCCCAGCCGCTCCGCGGCACATGGGATCCTCCCAGACCGGGACACGAACCCGCATCCCCTGCATCGGCAGGCGGACTCTCAACCACTGCGCCACCAGGGAGGCCCTCATCTATTCTTTATTCTCTATTCTTTCTTCCCCTTTCCACCTTCCTTCTACTTAGGTGCCTAAACTATTTTGGGCAAGACATTTACAGTTTCCCAGGAAACAAAAGGATTGTAAAAGCTTCTGGATTATAGAAGTTATTTCCTCTTCCTGTAAGAACATATGTTTTCCTTTAATCAAGCATAACAAAATCTCTGGAGATAATGCCTCCTAGGAAAAGACTACCTATTTTCAAGATGCAAAAGAAACGGGTCAGAGATGTGAGTGGACACACCTACACTGCCACACATGGTGTTCATGTATAGAACCCTGAGAAGAGCAAAAAGTTTGAAAGTGGGTCTCATTCTTATATTTTTTGATGAAACTATTCATTAAAAAAAACTTACTGTGATTCTAGCTGAACGAGTCACATTTCACCTTTTAAAGAATGATGTGATCGTTCCTTTTTCTACTGTAGAAGAGTCTAAATCACTGTGCTCTTTTGGAAAAATAAGCAGTTAATCTGAATTAGGTGATGTGGGTTCTACCTCCAACTTTGCCACCTAAATGAGCGAGGCCTGAATAAAGATCATGTCCTAGGCTTCATCCCGCTCCTCTGCAGAGTGGTGGGGGCTTTTGCTCTCACGGGTCTGGACCGACTCTTCCAAGAAAGCTGGGAGCACAGTCTGCCCAGTACCAGAGGTAATGTGGACTCGGCTATATTCTGTGTTTTGTAACCGTTAAATCAGCCTAAACCTGTCTGCTTCGTTGTTCATCTTTATCTCCACTAATGACCTTGTCTCCTACTTCAAAGAGATAACTGAGCATGCAACTGAATTATAAAATCACAATTCCTGTCTCTACCGCCTGCCACATTTTGCCTCCGGTCCGAGAGAAAGACTTAAGACTTCTGGTTCAAAAGCTACCCTTCAACGACTGCTCTTAAAACTCTTCCTTTTCACCTCATCAGTGACTTTGCCCTTTCTCTTCTGAACCTCTCTTGTGTTTTCCTAAGTATTTCCTAATCTACTGACTTCTTTCTTCCAGGATGTGAGCAAGCTCAAATCTCCTTTCATTGTAAAAGCAAAATTAAACACGCAAATGAAGAAGTGCCTGCCACATCTGTGTCCACTGTTACTTCCTCATGCAGTAGTCTCTTTCAAAAAAGGGAATCTATATCTTTCCTTAATGCACAATTCAATGTTTTAACATAGTTGTACATGTATTTTTGTACCAAAAGGCTACTTATAATCTTCCACATTTCTTTTGGTTTTTATGGCATTTGATATTATTGTGTTATTGATCATTCTTTTATTTCCAAAACTTTTCTTTTTGGTTGTATGACACACTCTGTGTTAGTTCTCATTTTTCTCTTATCATAATCCCCATCCTTCTTTTTTTTTTTTTTTTTTTTTTTTGCCAGTACCTCTCCTTCTGCTCATCCCTTAGAAGCTGGTGTTTTTAAGACAGTGTTTTTCAAATCTGAATGTGCTTTATGACTCATCTGCCGGGCTGGATAAAATGCAGATTCTGACTCAGTGAATCATGGTGGGATTCAGAGTTTGCAGTTTTTTTTTTTTTTTTTTTTTTTTTTTGCGATACGCGGGCCTCTCACTGTTGTGGCCTCTCCCGCTGTGGAGCACAGGCTCCGGATGCGCAGGCTCAGCGGCCATGGCTCACGGGCCCAGCCACTCCACGGCATGTGGGATCTTCCCGGACCGGGGCACGAACCCACATCCCCTGCATCGGCAGGCGGACTCTCAACCACTGCGCCACCATGGAAGCCCTAGAGTTTGCAGTTCTAACAGCCTCTCAGGTGATGGTTATTCTTCTGGTTAAAGGACCACATTTTGAGCAGCAGTGCCCTCAGCAGGGAAGGACTTTTTGACATCTGCAAGCCCCAGTGGATTACAGATGTGCTGTGTTAGCCACAGCTCAGCCTGCAGTGTGTGAGATGGGGCAGCTAGAGCCAGGCTTGAGGACTGAGAGTCACCAGGCTTATTTGTTTGTACAATGAGATGAAACATCCATGTGTGCTCAAGTATTAAAAAATGTAGGAAAACCTTGCCCCAGAATTCTAGCCATCCAGTCTTATCTAATCCCAGGTCTTGTGTTCTCACCTCTGTGCTGAACTTTTCCATCAACTGGATATCTCATAGGCATTACATTCACCATACATATCTGGAACTTAACTTATGATACTTTTCTACATGGCTATGCCTCTTCTTTTATGTCCTATTCTTGTCGTGGCACTATTTTTCACCCAGTTACTAAAGGTGTAAATATGAGGCTTATCCTAGACCATTCTCTCCGATCCTCCACGTCCAAGCAGCGGACTTTTTTTTCGGTCATTTCTCATATTGCTCCTTTCTCTCCATTTTTGGAATGTCCTATTGCATTAACCGTTTCCTACTCTCCGTGAGGCCAGTTTTCCCCTCCTCACTGTGAACATACCTTCTATTAATTTCTCCATATTGCTTCCTTTTTTGGGATAATAGTTATACTTTATTTGTATACCGGAATATTTATTCTTATCACATTCAACCATTCTGCTTGAATATAAGCAGCATAATGTGTTGTAGAAAAATAATAAATTTCCCCTTTCTCTTGAGAAAAATCAAGGTAATGGTCTCAAGTTGTGTATTTTTCTGCAAATATTAGGATTGAAAAAATAAGAAAAAGGGGGTAAAAATAAAAATAATGCTAAACACTGAAAATTAGAAGAGTCAACCATGATGTCTACTATTTAGAATAAGGTGATGTTTAGAAACATTTGAAAAAGTCTTGGAGATTTTCAGAGGTCTTAAGTTTTCAGTGTTTGCAGTAACTTGAACTAACCTGCAAAATTATCAACATGTTCCCTTTTTTCTGTATAATTTGGAAATGATTCATATTATAAAAAAGAAAGATATACAACCCCAATTTTTAAAATTAATATTTGAAAAACAATTAATTTTGGCAAAAAGTAAAAGGTGGTATAGTTGAAACATTTTGAGAAACATTTTAAAATGGAAACTTCTTGGGACTTCCCTGGTGGTCCAGTCGTTAGGGCTCGGTGCTTTCACTGCTGTGGCCCTGGGTTCAATCCCTGGTTGGGGAACTAAGATCCCACAAGCTGTGTGGTGTGGCAAAAAAATAAAATAAATAATATAAAATGGAAACTTCCCTTTATTCTGGAAAATTATATAAAAAAATATGACCTACATCCTCTCCAGCCTTGTCTCTCATCCCGTGCCTGACATATAATGTAGCTTCCAGCCACACTGAACCAGCTGTGGTTCCTACATTTTTCATGCTGGTTTGTGCATACATCTTTGCACAGGCAATTGATTCTGCCCAGACCACCTTTGCTTCTCACTTAGACAATTCAATTCAAGGACCACATCTTTTGAAAAGTTGTCCTGCCGCCACGCTGCACCCCTCCCACTAACAGTTATGTGCCCTCTTGTGCACTTAGTGAATCCTATGTTCTCATTAAAGCAGTTCTCTCTCTCTCACACACACACACACACATACACACACGTATTATCACTTTCCTGTGTATCTCTCCTCTAGACAAGTGCTCTCCAAACTTCTATAATTGCCCACTCTAAAACTTAAAAAATATCCAAACATGCACTTCCAATAAATGTATACATTATTATGTATATGCTTGCATGTATACATATTGATAAATATGTTCCTTGACAATATTTCACTCATATATATGCATATTCCTAATAATCCATATATCAAATTTGCCTGAGGCTTATTTTTATCAATTTTTATTTTTTAAAACATAGTGATTCAATATTTTTATAGATTGTACTTCATTTGTAGTTATTATCAAATATTGGCTTTATTCCCTGTGCTGTACATTACATCCTTGTTATTACTTCTTTAGTGATATTTCTGAGACACAATCCGATCACGCTCCTTTCCTACTTGTAATAATTCCCTTTGGCTTCACTTGAAAGACTGAGTTCCATAACGGTGAATGTAAAATATGAGCTGGAGCCTCTGGACCTCCCTTCGCATGCACTTCCAAAAAGCCAAACATGCCACTTCCATTTGCAACTTAGTGGCCAGAACTTGGCCATATGGACACTTAAAGCTAAGAGTGAAACTGAGAAATCTTTAACTTCTTGGAAATGCCTTTAAAGATAAGCCTCTTCTTCTCTTCTGATAGCTGGAAAGCAGCTATGATTTCTGAAATCAGAGCATCTATCTTGGATCTCAAGGAAGAAATCTTACGTTAAGAATGACAAAACAAGAAGATAGAAAGATCAGTAAACTCCCATTCCAGATGTGGTCTGGTTGCTTCCATGGTTTTTCTTTTTCCTTTTTTTTTTGAAAGAAAAACAAATATTTCTTAAACCAATATTATTGTGCACTTTCTGTCAGTCACAAATGAACCTAATCTGAACTAACACAGCTATAAAGGGCTAGTCTGTTTATCCCTTATTTTCCTGCCATTCAACATCTTTCACATCTACCACTACAATGGATTTTAGAAAAAAAAAAAGTTTCTTTGAATAAAGGCTACTGATATTAGGCGAAGTGAGAAATTATAGCTGTAATCCTAAGTACATATTTTCTCTTAAGGAGAGATTAGTGCGTTTCTGACTGTGTTCGTTTAAAAAAAAATGTATTCCATAGATGGATACAGCTTTACCCATTACGTTTTTAAAGTAGCATGTTAAGTACAATCACTCAGTGTATAGGAAAGCCACCCAGCCCTTCAAAGACAGAGCTGAGATCTGACCCTGAGTCTTCTTTCTCTAAATTCCTTCTTGTTTTCACATGTGCACACAAGTGCATATGCACAGAGAAGACTGAGGCAAGAAAAGTTAGTTTAGAAACCATCTAAAATAAACTAGCTCCTTCCTGTAGAGGGATAAATCTCATCTTCTTTTTACTACTGTATTTTTGAGCTTGTATTTTCATATGTTCCAGGAATTTGAATCTTTTTCATACTGATTAAGCTTTTCCAATGTAATTTTTGCTGTAAGTTGACCTATATAACCGTACAAAGGCACACAAAGAATGTCATACACTTTGGTCTTTTGAAGCAGAGCAAAATTTTAAGTTTACATACTATTATTTAGGGGGAGATATTTAGGCTACACATAAAACTAATTCTCTATATAATCTCAGGAGGCACCAACTGAGGTCTGAAGTAGATTCAGTGTCTTTGATGATACGTACCGTATTTAAGATTTGTAGGAAGAAAGAGATAAGCCCAATTTCAGGAATTTAAGAGGGGAAAAAAAGATTTCATAATCTTTTAAAGGGTTTTAAAGTTGTTAGAAAGAAGCAACATGAGGCAGAAGGGAGATTTCTAGTGGTTTTATCCATATAATCTTCTGCTACCTCTATTCTTCCCAATAAATAAAACAAAAGGCAAGAGAAAAACACGGAAGGTGCATTTCTTCTTACTAGGCAGTCCTATACAAAGTTGGGTCCCTTAGTGTTTTAATAGACTAAAGGTAATTCTCTTCTTAAATAGGAGCAATTTAAGAACTGGTGGAAAATATCATTTAATGCATATTAGAGTGTTTTATTATTTTATAATAAGAAAGGAATTTATAGAGATAGATTGCTTTTAAGTTTTTCATTACGATTTTATCATGTGTCATTCTTCTTTCCCTTGTCAGGAACGTAATTGTTTATAAAACTAGGAAAAGTCATAAATCTCTCCTTTTCTTGGATTTTTGTTTTATTTGATCTACTAATAATTAAGTTTCAGTGCTCAGACTTCAGATACACATTTAAATGATACAAATTAACAAAAATATATGTATAGTGGTATCAACAGAACTAGTGAATACAAAGTAGCTTATGTGAGTATTCTCTTCCCTCATAAGCAAGTGATAACAATGAAATATTTTGTTTAGAAACAGAGAAAACTATTATTGGAATAAATATTTGCGGATGTTTTCTAACACCCTACAATAGTCATATAGGTTTTCCCCAGGAAGTTAGTTCTAAAACAACATAAAGCATGAATTTATTAGATAGGGAAACTTGGGGGGCCCATGGTGGAGATGTTACTATGAAGTTTGCCGTATCCTCCATTTCACATGGAGACTGGCCCGTTGTCTTTTCTAAGGATGCTTTTCCTGTCTGAAACACTCTTCCCTCTTTCCTGCCCACTCACATTCCATCAACTGTTCACGGTCCATTTAAATTCCCTGCCTCTTTATAAAAATTTTATACTCCTTTGCATTCCAAAAAAGCTATTTTCTTTTCCCAATATTTATAATTTTTACTATTTTTGGTAGTTATTCATGATTACATTTTCAACAATTGCCAGCAAAAAAGAAATTGTCATTCAACCACCCTTAATAGAGTCTCTTGGGCTTAAAACGTTAAATGTATATGAGTAAACAGATTAAAGGCAAAAACAAATATTCTGTGATATCAATGGTTCTCAGTTTATCTAGGGAATTGGAAACATGTCAGTGATTCTGATCCCAGAACTGTGAGAGGTGCCATAATAGAAATTCAAACATTATGCATTGAGAATATGCATTATTTATTTATTATTTAGAATGGTCATTTAATTATGTCTTCTGTTTTCACTGCAGAGATCTTACAAAAAGTAGATAATTAAAAATTATATGTTGCTTTAAAATATATTTTATATATGTATATATACATTTTATATATACATGAAATAGTTATTTGCTACAACCATTTTTATATTAAGTGCTATTCCCTTTTTCCAATGTTTAAAAGAAGAAGCTATCATGACATGGAAGCTCAGTACTGCTTCATTTTGTAGAGGTGGGGATAGATCCCAGATAGGAACAAGTGAGACATAGGTAAGTAGTGAGGAAATGGAAAAATGTAGAAGAATATTTTCTGTGAAAGAAAAGAGAGATAAGAGGCAAGTGGGTAAATATATTACCACAGACAAATAAAATTGGGAAGAAAAAAAAAAAGCACCAAATCTCTCACTAATTTTCCTCCTAAATGCTAGAAGGAAAGAAAGACAGCATAGTATTTTTATTTATGCCTAGAATTATTTATTTGAAATTGTAAATCTGCTTTGGCGGGGGGGAGTGTTTCATTTCAGAAATGAGTGAGCCCTGTCAGTGTGCAAGACACTCTTTTAAGCCCTGGTGATAGAACTAGAAATATGTTACTGTCCCTGCCCTCCAGGACTTCATGGTTTGAACTAGAGGCAGTATTCAGGCCACTACCACAGCCCTGGGACATATACAATAATAAAGGTACTGTATTCCTGGAAGCACAGAGGAGGTATCCTCACCTAGACTTGGGGAGCTCAGAGAAGGATTCTGCGAGAAGGTAAAGTGAGTTGAGTAGAAATTAGCCAGACAGATAGAATGCATATGGTCCTCCCAGGCATTTGATGCATGGTGTTTGAGTGGTTGTTTCATCAACGTTCACATCATTTATCTTCCCCCAATTCCCCACCTTAAGTATTGTATGGCCAATATGAACCAAAACAAACCAAAACAAACCAAAACCAAACAGCAAGATAAACATCATTTTCTGATGATTTGCTGACACCTTACTGCCAATTAATAATCATTCCTACTTTCTTTTCTATTAGTAGCATTTTAGTTGTTACTCTATTTTCTTTCAGTTTTTTGTTTTATGTGGACCGTTTTTTTTAAGTCTTTATTGAATTTGTTACAGTATTGCTTCTGTTTTATGTTTTGCTTTTCTGGTCGTGAGGCATGTGGGATCTTAACTCTCCGACCAAGGATCGAACTCGCACTCCCTGCATTGGAAGGTGAAGACCGCCAGGGAAGTCCCAGTCAGTTTTTATTTTAATGGTAACATTACTCTCAGCTTTTTGTACATATCCCTGAACTCCTGAATTGAAGAATATCCAGACCTTATGTCAGTACTAACTGTTGAGATCCTTTCTATAACAACAATTTAACTTTAAAAAGGAATTTGAACTTTTTCATTTATCTTACTCTGAAAACAAAAGAAAGTCAACAGAGTTTAAATCATAGAAAAATAAACTGTAAATGATATTATCTCCAATATTTTTTTTAAAAAATAGTTTCATGAAATTATGAAAGTCATTGAACAGTGATGTTGGTAGAGGCAGCTGTGATTTGAAATTTACTGATGGAAGCCTAGTGGCTTCTGGGAACTTTATGTATTTACAGAAAAAAATGTCACTAAAGTTTCCTAATGCTCTTAGGATTAAATTATCTTAAACGGTATCAATAGATAAATGATTGCTTTACTTCTAGGTCATGACTCCAAACAATGAAACTATACAACTATAGTCTAAGTATCATAAAAAGTAGCAACCTTTACAGCATGCATTCTCAAGAGGGGTGTTATCACCCCCAGGAGGGTGGGTGAGAGTTTTATCTTGGGGGTGAAAAATCTTATTCTTCTTACATATAAAGCACAGATCTATCTCTATCTCTATGTATCTAAGGCTATGTACTACACATGAGCAAATATACAATGTACTGTGATATTACAGTTTCATGCAGCCAATTAGAAAAAAATGTCTAAAAATATCTTTAAAGGGCTCCTTAGGAGGCAATGATGGGGAAAATAGGTTGAGAAATAATGCATTATACAATAGAAATTTCAATTTCTCATGGTGATAAGAAGCAAATCTATCACTTTTCCACTGGGAGCTGCCAATTTATGTCTGTTTTACAACTTCTCAGAGCCGGTAACATCTTCTGAGGCAATTTATTTGATCTTATAGCCTTTATGATATCTTGAACACAAGATTCCCTTTCCACTCCAAGTAATAACACAGGTTGAAATAAAATTCAAATCTAGAGTTATAGATAAACAGAGATGACAGGTAGGTAGGTGTCATCTCAGTGCTGATCTGTTGTTTATCGAGCATCTACTTCACGCATGACATTGAATTAAATATTATGGCAGTAAAACAAGATCAGAAACAATCTTATCCTCATGGGAGTTACAATCAAGAAGGAGAGACAAGACTTGCATGAAAATCTAAAACACACATTTGAAGGTGATGTCACATGTCCCCACTCTACGGTGGCATATCATAGAAAGTTGAGATTCTGCTTCTCCAGCACTTTGCACACTGCCTGGAAATGCAGTCATTGCTCCACAGACTTTTATGAAGTTACAAAGAGATTCAGGTAGACTGTTACAGGCACCCTGCAACTGGAGCATACAAGCTTCATGCATGGAGCAACCACATGGAAAACATTATCAATTCAAACTGTGTCTCAAATAAAGACCACACTCTCCACAAGCAGGATTGTCATTTTAAGTGAAGAAACAAGCATAAAAAAAAGGAAAAAAATACAGAAACAAATATTTGGGGAGGGGGAGCACATGTGCCCAAAGGAAGTTTCCGATGTCCAGGAGAAAACAGAATGACATTTTGTTTTTTATTCATTAAAATTGTTAGATAAATATTTTCCTTTTCAGGTAAAAAGGTCCTTATTGCTGGAAATTTTAACGTTTACAGGATGACTACCTGTTATAGATATTTTTGAGAGATTTTCAAATTTAGGTACAATATTGGATGGACTAGTTACCTCTAATGTAAGCCCAACCATCCCATATTGGCAATGTTTGTAAAGTAGTATCAGAAATATCTCAGGGTCTATAATTCCTAATTGGTTATTTTTGTCAGTGTGCAAATTTTGCATGCACTCCTAGAGAATGCTTCATCGTTTGCATTGGAAGTTATTCCATGCAATAAACTATCTCAGAGGATGTTAATAACCTTTCCATTTTATGCTATTCTTAATTGTACCACTGAGGTTACTGCTTCTGTGCATCAAATTGTCTGAGAGGTACTGGTAATACTTCCTCCTAAAAACATCTCTAGTATGGAGATCCTGAAAGAATTTCAGAAATACACTGTAACGGAGTTGCTTTTTTAATTTAATTTTATTTTTTGCTATTTCTTCCTCTTCTGACAACATCTGAGGATTTCAAACTCTGTTTCTTAAAATGTGTGTGGTTGCCATGCAGTTGTTAGAATAGCTTCATTTTCTGGGGCTAAAGAGCTCATTCTATTCACACTTTGTTACTAAACAGTTGGTCCTGTCTTAGAATGCCTGCCTTCACTCCAGAACCAGTTCTCGAAGCTAACTCACTTATCTCTCTTCTTGATGCATTTTTCCAACAAGACAAAGCTACAGCTTTCTTCCAGTGGAGAAAGACAAACCACCCATGTTTCAAAATGGACATCTGCATACACAGTTCATTTTCAATAAATACAGTTAATCCAAGTATAACGCTAATCATTTGGTGAGGAGTTTAAGAGACAGGTTTGGTGGGAAAATCAAGGATTCATCCAATATGCTTCACGTAGTAAGGAAAAGTTAAAGATGCATCTTCTCCAAAAGAATTCCAAAATAATTCCCTAAAAGTCTCCTGAGAAAACTTAAGTTTTTAATCATCCGTGATTGTGGACTAGTTTATGACATTAGTTGAAATTATAGCATTCAAAGGCTCTATAGAAAAGGGATAGATATATGCTATTGATAAGAGCAAGTCCTTGGGATCGACAGTATAAAATTATGATAAATCTATGACTTTGTCACTTGTTTATGGCCAGTCGCACCTCCACAGTTTAGCTCAGGACTCTGAGTGCGTCTCTGTGCCCTGCTCTAAATGTTCTACCTTCATCTCATACAAATATTTTTTCTGTTTTTTGTTCTTTGCGCACAGTGTGATCACCTTTGTAACAGTTTAACTGTTCAGTCTACAGTTCAAGCATTGTCTCTGTGTTCTCAGCTGACAGCAGGATACTCAGATCTACTGCTACCATCTCAAACTCAAAACCCCCAAAACCAAGTTCACTGTCCCCTTTTCTTCCAACAATCCAAATCCTCTACCTGATTTTCTTTCTTTAAAGAGATCCTATTTGGATGAAAAATGCAAACATGATCTCCAAACTCTAAAACAAGCAGATTGTCCTTTTCTTCTAGTAGTCTTGTCATTGTTGTCTGTTTACATAGTTTTTTACTATTACTGATGATTATTAGCAATCTTATGATTAATTGTAATTTTGAGGTAAACTCTACCTCTGAAAGGGATTTATAGAGATATTTTAAGCCAAGTTACCAGACCATTCCTATAACAATAACTGTCCAGTTATAGTTAAATTATTTACTTCTAAATTTCATCCATATTCCATTATGAAAGGAAGCTGCAACTCCACATTTTGGCTGGTTTACTATTGTAGTCAGCTCAATAGTTGTTGCTAGCAGAATATGATTTTAAACCATAAACTGGAAATCTTTCAACTGAGTTTGACCGTCACCGTTCCCTTAGCACATTATAGGCTTGTATCATTCCTATTGCATAGGATATTTTCTTTATATCTCATTTCTGCCCATTGAACAAGCATCTTGTAAGATCCAGCACAAGTAACAACCCTCTGGGGAACTTCCCTATTTCACATTGCCTAAAACATTGTTGTTTCTGTTTTTCTTTTGTCACTTGGCCCTTTGTATTTTCTTTCCTGCTAGACTCTAAGTTCCATGATAAGAAAGGTGATAATTTCCCAATCATCCATAGCCAAACTGTACCTAGCACAAACATGTGTGCACAGCATGTGATGATGAAATCTTGTTGAATTGCTTAACATTACACATTAAACACGTATTTGGTGATTGATTTGCCTCAGTACATAGTTGTGTGATCAAGGGAGAGAAAAATTACATACAAGAGGAAATATTTAAAAGCTGTTTCCTGAATCTGCAGAGCAAATTGCTTGAGGCATTGACTAGAGAACTGGGCCACGATCCTTCTATACTTAGGAAAGCATATGATTATTTATAGATACAAAGGGAAGAAGCATATATTATGTGTACCATAATTTAAAAACACTATGTAGAATCCTGCTACAGTACCTACATACAAGAAATCATCAAAATAATGACTTTATCCCCTGAGGTACATTTTTCTTCAAAATCTTACATAAGAAAATAGACCCAACATTAAAAAGAATTTTCCCCATCCTCCAAAACGTACCAAAAGCAAAAAACAAGAAATTCTATGCCAAAATATTTTTCTTAGGCTTTGAAGTAAATCAAGAAAACATTTTGTTTGTGATTATAAAGTATGAAATTCATACATTCAGTGTTTTGACACAATATACCATAATTTATTCAAATAGCAAGTCTGTGTTGGTATCAAACTATAAAGATGAAAAACAAAATTGTATGTTGTGAAAATAATTAATTTAGATGAAATAGTTTTGGCAGTTCTCCTGCTTTTGGAATTTGTTCTGCAAGCTCTTCATAATCATCACTTATTTACATTTCAAAGAAAGCTGAACACTGGTGTTTTGTTCTTTATTTTGTTAGTATGAGAAGTAGAATCCAAAAGCCATAGGAAATTTTTTTCAAAAAACAGCAATATCTGAGCAAAATGTGAAAATTTTAAAAACTTCACTACTAGGAAATTTAGATTTCTTATGTCTGTGTCTGACTTGTATTTATTAAAAGAATTCACCTCTTTAATAAGTTCCCTTTAAATATTACATTTCTAATACCTGATGTATTCTGATAATGAATACTCCTAATTATACTATAGTAGTAAATGTTTTTGTTCTGCTGTTTTTGCCTTAATAAAATTCATTTACTGGGGTTTCCCTCGTGGCGCAGTGGTTAAGAATCTGCCTGCTAATGTAGGGGACACAGGTTCGAGCCCTGGTCCAGGAAGATCCCACATGCCGCGGAGCAACTAAGCCCGTGCACCACAAGTACTAAGCCTGTGTGCCACAACTACTGAAGCCCACGCGCCTAGAGCCCGAGCTCTGCAACAATAGAAGCCACCGCAATGAGAAGCTCGCATACTGCAATGAAGGGTAGCCCCTGCTCGCCGCAACTAGAGAAAGCCCACGTGCAGCAACGAAGACCCAACACAGCCAAAAATAAATAAATAAATTAATTAATTAAAAAAAATAAAGTGGTACTGACTTGTAGAATCTCTGTGGGGAGAGAAACTTCCTAATTAAAAAAAAAAACTCATTTACTAAAATGTAGAAATTATGCCATGATAGAAACTAAAATATCATCTGTGGGCTTGCAATAATAGTCTATGAAAGCGCTATAAATTTTTATAGTAATATTGCACTGATCAAATTTTGTACTAGTAATAGCAATAGGAACTCTCATATATTACAGATAGGAGTTTAACTAGGTACAACTACCTTAGAAAACTTGCAGTATCTACTAAAGCTAACCATACTCATATCCATTCTAGCAATTCCTCTGCCTAGTGAAACTCTTGGACCCAACTCATATAGTCCCCAAAATGCATGTATTCACATGTATTCACCAAAAAAAGGCATGATCAAGGAGGTTCATAGCAGCACTAACCAAAACCTAAAAAATTACCCAAATATTCCTCAGTAGGACAATGGGTAGATTGTGATGTCTTCATATAATGGAATACCATACAGAAATGAAAATAAACAAGCTATTGATACATGTTATAACACAGATAAATCACATATGTTTCATAAAAATAAAGCAGACTCAAATAAGTATATAAAGTTCAAAAGCAGGAAACACTTTTATTGTTGCATAAGTCAGGATAGAGATGATTTTGGGGCAAAGTAGTGCTTGGGAAAAGATATGGTGGTAAGAGGGGGCATGGTGAATGCTCGTGTGATGCTGACAATTCTACTTCTTGATCCGTGGTCTCTTGACATGGTGTTACCTTTGTGCCACTTTATTTGGAACTTTGTTGTTTGCACATTTTTCTGTGTGCATTTATATCTCAATAAAAAAATTTAAAACCTTAAACCTATGAAAAAACGCTTCTACTAGGATGTTATTTAATTAAAACTTCATATATGGTTTCTGGTTGTTGTTCTTACTTCCAAATTTCCCTGGAAATAATATTTTTAAATTAAAAAGATATATTTATGAATTTAAACAAAATACTTTTTTGACTTTAGTTTTTCCTTTACATGTTTCCTTTTTTGCTCAATACCTCACGAATAGGCTTAGCGAACAAAAAATGGTCTCCATAAAGAAACTGTATTTTGCAAGATACTTCCAGTAGAGGGACCTTCACTTTCTAAAGGAAATTTCTATAGAAAATTTTCCTTCAAGGACCATCACTAAAAAATAAAAATATTTAATTTTTTTATGTATGATTAAAGTTCTTCATAGAGTGATGAGCTACTCTCATCTAAGACCAGTCTAAGATAAAGAAAACTTTTTTTTCGATTTGTGAACGAAAAAAGAAAAACTTGATGAAGAATATATGTATCACCAAAACTTCTATATTGGGTATGTCTTTTTCAAGTGATTACATTTTTAGACTATTCATAAAAAGCATTTTAAACTAAATTATTTAATATTAATGAAGATAAATTCTAAGAATATATTATAACAAATATCATGGTGATTTGCCATTACACAAATTTGACCTCTTCGATCAAAATATTTTAGTTATTAACATTAAACTTCCTAAACCTAAGTATCTATCAACTAAGCTCTTCTGATTTCTTTGAAAAAAATAAATGTGTATTATCTAAGATATTAAGAAATAATTATGGTAAAATAATCAATTTATCTTATGACATGAATTTTGTACTCCTTTCCATACAATTTACATCAATGTAAAAGCTCTACATTCTTTGCTTTCATCACTACGTATGAAATTTGTAACAATTGTAAAGTTACAAAAATTTACTGTCGTTAAAATATTTTTCACTGAAAATATCCTGATTTACAATGGTTTCAACACCTTACTTCAGAAAAAAATCGATAATTTCAGAAATATAATAACCTTCACAACTAGTTCCTGTTACTAAAGGTAGTTATTATGGGATACGTTATGTTTTTCTAACGTGCCTAACAATGAAAACTTGACATAGCAACCCAGAAAAGAATATTTACATACTTCAAATGGAAATCATTATACGAATAACTTAGTTACTCTCATTATTTGATTTCAATCTTCTTGAAAGTCTTGTGAGCCATAAAATGGAAATTTTAAGGTAATTATAATAGTAAAGTAAAATTTATATTGTTGGTTCAAAAATCCATATGAGCAGTATCTTTCTTACATATTGTTTGATGAAGAATGGGGGTTAAATTACTTGATCTGTGTTTAGTCTCTCTTCTCTTTTAATTAAAAAGAAAAAAAAAGAAAGTCTACCAAATATGACTGGATATGATAAGAAAATGACACATCATAGAACAATTTTACCATTCAATAGGTTTCTTATTACTTTCTCCAAAATAATTATTCTTGGCATAGAACATATCTGGTGATTTATTCATTATTTTGCCTCCATGAACCAGGCTCTTTAGAAAATAGTACTCACAAGGCCTTTATTATTCTATTCATTTGAACTTAACCTCTAGATATATCAACAATGTTCAGAATATCTCTGATCACTAAATGTTTATGTTCTAGATTTTTTTTGTCTTTTAAAAAGTAAGTAATGTTCCATTTCTAATTACTAAATGTTTTGTAACTTTCAAAAAAGAGAGTAACACCCAGAATTTATAATTCACTTAGAAAAAAGAAACACTTAAAGCAATTTGAGAAGACCTAGGCTTTGGAAATATTTTTTTGCTAGGGTAACCTCAGCTGCAAATAATATAAGATGCCAGTTACTAAAATACATTAATTAGTGAAAACAGAGCAAAGTTACATGTTGTAGAGGTCTCAAGAGATAGACTGCCAGATACCTTTAGATAGAAAACAATACGATTTAAGGGACACTTTCAACAAGTCAACTTCGAGTTGCATTCTTGGTTTCATCCATGACAAGTAGTTGCAAGGCTTGAATGAGTTCTCTCCAACTGTTAAATACAAGTGGACTCACCTGAGTAGCAGTGCTGCTTCCCAGAAGTAAAATCCCGAAACTAATGTCCGAAAGTGTCTCACGTAGGCCATGATACGGAGGGAAAGATTCACGACTCTGAAGTGAGTCTTAGCCAAGGCATGGGGAAGGAGAAAGCCGGGAATGAGAGTGTGCAGTCTACCTGCGTGCGGTGGTGGTGGACAGCAACGCCTGGAAAGCTTCAGCACCTGAGACAGCTCCCCGCGATCCACGGAGACCCTCTCTTTCAAACACTTGAAATTCCCTTTCGACCCCTTCTCTGAGCAGAAGCTGAAGGGAGATTCACAGGATTACACATGTGCAGGTGATTTATACAGTGACAGCGGAATAACGGATGAGATGAGAAGTCTGAGGTGCCTAGGTTCTGGGCAGCAGTTCACGGGAGCTCTAGCGGCAAAAGAAGAATGCTAGTCCTTTCCTGACTCAGACCCACGACTGGATAAAGAAGAGCAACAGCGGGAGCAAGGATGCGTCTGCACCTGCTCCAAGCGCCGCCCGCCCGAATCCCACTGTCCACCTTTGGGTAAACCCCGGGCCACTAGCGTGGCAGAGGGAAGCGGGGGCGGGGCCAGACGACACGGTCTTGCCAGCCAATCACAACCGCACAGCGGGGCAGAGTGACAGGCCACTCACGACGGTAGGCGGTGCTTAGCTCGCCAGGCTTAAAAAAAAAAAAAAAAAAAAAGCGTTGAGTAACTGGTGCAGAGCCTAAACCGCAACTGGAAGGAATTGGGGGAGGGGAAGCCTCTGCGTTAAAAACTGGGGGAGTCAGCAGCATTTATGGATTAGGTAGCAGAATCGCGCTAGAGGGACCCTCCATTGTTCCCTTCCGGGAGAAGGCGCAATTTAGTAATAAAAGGTCTTTTCGGATGTGACCCTGTCTCTTTGACCTTACATCAAAATGCAAGAGTCAACAGTTAACTCAGACCCTTGGAGAGGTCTAGGGAAGAGCAGAGGTTGTGGTGCTGAAAACCAGAGGAACAGGAGAATCAGCTGCTTCTAGAATCGTCTCACAACGCTGGCCGGCTTCTGGCCGGGAAGCGTTATTGACTAGAGTCAATGGAGTTTCCTTCAGTGACAATACGGGTTCTAAAAAGATGAAGGTGGGAAATCTAAAGAGATGGCTTCTGAGGGGACAACGCTACACACCCGTTTTTTTCTTCGGCGTTTTCCATATCTTAACATTAAGCTCCAGGGAGAACGACAACGAGGTCATATGGTTCATCTTTTCTTCTGCCATCCAACTCTCTCCCTCGTCCACCCCTCCCTAACCATTTATATAGGGACTGGGATTGGAAGACTGGAAAGGGAAAGTGAGTGTGCGTGTGTATGAGAGAGAGATCGTGCACACGTTTCTATGCTTCTTCATGTACCTCAAAATAATGGAATTTTAAATCATTAAATCTTAGGCTATTAGATCTTTAAGTGGCTTTTATTTACTATCAACTAGGATCAAAATATTCACTCCTTGAATCTTAGCTTTTCCCCAAAACTCCCTCAGGTATTTATTCTGAAAGCCCTACTTTAATCTCTTACCTTTCTCAATGACCAAACTACATGCCAAGAATGTCTTTCCTTTCTCACAAACGTTTTCTTCTTAATTAAATCCAAGAGCAACTGACATATCAGTTATCCCATAATTCTCTGTTTAACTGGAAAAGTATGTCACTAATTTTTACCCTCCAAATGAGGGCACAGTGAAAAAAAAATCTTTCTCTTTACTCTTTAGTAGACAAGATTATTTATATTCCGTGTAAATAAAGAAATTTTGGATTTATTTCCATACATTATTATTAAACCTGTCTCTTTTCACATTTGGTTTTCCGACTTAAATCACAAACTTCCAGAAGCCTCTTAAGGAATATCATTGATTCTGCCCATGAATGTTTCTGTCTTGAGAAGTTTCATATAATTTTAATTAACACTGTTTTTCGGTGAATCTTTTGAAAGCTTTCTAAGTGCAAATGCTTTTTAGTTGGTCATTCTTTGAATAGCAGTAATTGTTTTAAAAAACACACACAATCAAAAAACAAAACTTACTATATTTCAAGAAGACCTGGGTTCCTTGCCTTGCTTCATCACTAACTATCTTTGGAAAAGTAATACATTTTTTAAAATACCTTCACTTAATATATCTTTAAAAAAATATATTTATTGAGGGAACTGAATGAAATGACCTCTGAGATTTATACTCTGGCCCAAAGGAGACAGCCAATGAATGTTTGTTTAAGTGAGCAAATCAGTGGATAATATTTAAAGCTCTGTGTTTACATTAATCTGGATAATTATGTTACATGATAGCTTAAAAGGCAGGATAATTTTAGCTGTTTCATCTCATCATTAACATGAAAACATAGGAACGTTAGACTTTATCAAATTTATACAGTCAATCAGTTTATTGAATATAATGTCATATAAGAGGATGGCTGGAATCCCCATATTACTTGTTTTTCTATCTTTTTTTTTTGGCTGCACCCTGAGGCATGAGGAATTTTAATAGTTCCCAAACCGCAGAATGAACCCGTGCCCCTGCAGTGGAAGCACGGCGTCCTAACCACTGGACCACCAGAGAATTCTCCCCATATTACTTGTTTTTCACAGCATCATGATTATTTCCTTCAAATTACTTATGGCAAGCTACCATTCCCCTCATTTATTTGTTTGTCTTTTCCACCAGAGTGAAATAATGGCTGTTATTTAGCATAGCACCTAGCATATAGTTGACACTCAATGTTTGTTGAATGTGTCAATGATCATACTAGAAATATGATTATTTTTAAATTAGTAAACGAATGAATTTGTTACAGTGTGTGGGGTACTAGATTAACTTTGATTAAATAATTAGAAATGAGCCAAAGTGCATTGTACTGTCTTGTTTCTTTTAACATTTGATGATTCATTTCCCAGTGCTTCTTTATGGATTTTTATGTTGTTTATTCTTAATTTCTATAAAGTCAAAATAATTTTTATGCAACTACATATTGTGGTAGCCATTCTTGTAAATTTTACTCTTTGGAGAATAATTGTCCTGATTGTGGGTAGGTGAATGAATGTGTTTTTGGAAAAAAAGACCATTTTATGGCTGATGAGCATCTGACTAGCATTCATGTAAAGTTAAGCTGGATTCTGATATAGCCAAATCTCTGCTCTTCTTCTTCAGGCCTTTATTATTTCCTTCTTGTACTAATAGATTATTTTTCACATTGGACAAGACAAGGCACTTCTTAGCTAAATGAGATATTAATCTTCCTCATATTTAATATTTTCCTTTTACAAGGAAGGAATTGTAGCCCAAAGTGGTTAAGTGATGGTTACTAACCTTCGTATTCAGCAAGTTGAAGATATCAAAACTGAATGTGGTGCTTCAGGTGCATCGTCCAGTATTTTGTATACTACCACAGAGCTGTCTTTAATGGTGTATTTTCACTTTTGTCTCAAGATATATGCATATTACTTAAGCTACAGAAAAGGAGATCAATTTCAATGTAAAGATAAAGCTTTTTTCATATGCTCAATTGTTACTACCAATGAGCTAAACATATATAATATTTTGTACATATTGCTAAAATGATTTGCTATTTAGTGAAAATTTTACTGACTTTTTTGAAGTTAATGTAGTATTGGGTTAACAACTATTTACTGAGAGTCGATCAGATTCAGTAGCATTGGGTCATTCTAGCCATCTCATCAAAAGCTTGTGTATGAGTCAAAATGTCAGTTTTAAAACTTATAAAAAGCAATGTCACTTTTGGAATAATTAGAATAGTCACATCTTTGAATTAACACTCTGGGAAGATTGAAACAAAGCTTTAATTTAAAAGTCACATGTTTAATACAAATTAGGTAGAGGAGAATTAATCCTATGGCAGTGATAGATATCATCACCAAGTATGTGTGCCTAGTGAATTTGTCTTTTGCATAGGGATCTACATACTGAACAGACTACAATAATAATGACATGTTATAGCTGATCAGGTGACCCTCCTTTTTTGAAATAGTAGCAGAAATATCCAGTGATTTTTCTTTTTTTTTTTCCAGGCTACAGAATTTCTTACATGGATCTCAGCAACAGCCTCCTAAGTTTTTTTCTTGCTTGCTCTCTTATTCCCCTTGATTAACCCTCCTCTGTGAATATTAAGGGGTTTTTGTTTGTTGTTTGTTAGTTTTAGTATACCAAATGATGTCACTTCTATTCCTAAGACCGTTCAATGCCTTTCCATTGCAACAGATTGAAATCCACATTCCTCTTCACAGCTGGCTCTAAATGATTTTCCACTGACAATCTCCTCAGCCTCATTTTTTTCTAGTGTGCTTTTCCCCCATAATGCACCAGTCACATGAGCTGTTTCTTATCTCATGATTTCTCTACTTCAAACTTTCTTCCTCTGTGCTTCTTATGTCTAGTCTCTTTCAGTCATTAACTCACTGTATAAATCTCTTTCTTTTTTCAACAAGATTTCCCCTAAACCTTTATATTAGGATTTATTTCCTTCAGAAATCAAACTAGAATTTGTTTGTCTCTGTTTGAATACTCCTGGAAGGCAGGGGAAATGTGCACCCTTATGCCTGGCACATATCTGGCAGATGGTAAATGAGCAAGAAATAGTTGTTGAATGAATGAACAAATGCAGAAACTTTCTCTGCTCTTTAGTTCTTTCTTTTCAAGATTCCATTCTTACTAATCTCTTTTAACCTATTCTTTCTTCATAAAATTGTTTAGATTATAGTGTTTTTTCCAGGCCAGATATATTCCTTAGCCATCTAAAAGTAACCTTTGAGTTTATATGTGGGTCTTCAGTTCACTCTGAGAGTGACTTATTTATAAATAAGATTAACATAATACACTCTATTATGATATTTACTTTTTTAACTCTCAGACTGTCATCTTTTCTCCAAATTGCAGTGATAATTTGCCATAATTCCCTAAATGACTTCAAATAGTGGGATATTTGAAGCACTTAATTCACTGGATATTTTGTTCTTTCTCTGAATATTTGGTCTCAAGTAGGCTCGACTTGTAAAAGTACTTCCAAATTATTTCCTTAAACAGTTTCTTCACCAACAAAGATAAGGTTTATAATATGCACCATCTTGGGAGCTTCCTGAGATATACATGTGAATGGGAAACAAATCTTGTTTTAGAGGAACTATAATACACATAGTGTGTAAGGTGTACGTGAATATTCATAGTATCTCATAGAATGTTAAGTATTGAAAGAAGCAAAGAGAAATGCTATGGGAATTCAAAAGCATTACTTCAAAATAGAAAGCACGAGTAGATTAGAAAATGTTGATAGAGTGGGGAATATTCAACAAAGCTTTGAAAACAGTTCATGGTTCATTTTTAGAATTTGAATGAGTGGGAACTATAGCAGAAAAACTTTGTAGGAGGGTAAAAAAAAATCTTCAAAAGCTTAGAAGCAGAAAAAAGTGGGGCGAATAGGATTTGAGTATCAATATTTGTGCAGTTAACTACTGTATTGGATATTTTACATCTTATCTTAATTTCTGCTCTCAAGATTCTAAGGTATACATATTTCTGACCATGTTTGAATAATGAGGAAACTGAGTTCCCATGATTTTAAGAAGCTTTTCCAATATCACACTATTATTATTTTAAGGCAGAAATGACCTTCAAATTTTATCTAACTTCTGAACAATTTATCCTATTGGTATGAAAAAAAGGATGACTGAAGGAAAATAGTGGTAAATAAGTTTGAGGCATATCACGGAGGACTGTAAATACTGGGTCAAATAATGAACAAATTTAAAAATTGTTGCTAAGTTTTCTGGTTAGTTGACAACATGTAAATGTGGTTGTAATGTCAGGAGATACCTTCACCCACTTGTTAATACACCAAAAAATAAAACCTCCATTTCATATTTACACTCCTCAGGAGGTTTTCTCATCACGTAGGTTTTTTTCATCACAGGCCTCTTATATAAATATAAGAAATATAAAAAGCTTTAAAACAAACAAAACCCCAAACACCACAACCTTAACTGATATTCTTTTCATTTTTCACCTGAGATGAATTATGAGTATGATACTCATTCTCAGTATCATATATGTGTCATGATATGCTAAATTGATTATGGCAGTCAACTACAGATTGGAGTATATTGCAATACGTTATTTTCAAAATGAGTAACAACACTACTTCCAAACAAATCCAATAGAATATTTTCTCTAAAACTCTGATTTAATTAGAAAATGAAGAATATTCATATATATTGTTAAATATCCAGGTTAGAAAAAAACTGAAAATTTCAGCAATCCCTTAGCCTTATCATATTTTATATATTCATATTGATTATCACTAAAATAATATTATTATCTTCATTCACAGGTCAGCCACAGGACATGTACTACTACTAAACTTTAATTACTTGTGATTTGAAGTCTAAATATTGCAATTCTATTATTGTTGGATAATACATAGTAAGGCATATATCCATCTACACAGCTTTTGTCAGAAACAAAGTAAGAAGATAATTAGGGTACATATACAATCATCAGAATATGTAATGATATGCTATAAAAATTAATAATTTACCTCTATAGAAACAATTATAATCCATGAATTGATATAACTAATAAATATTCTATGATTTTGACTATTAATTTCTAATTTCTGAAAATGAACAAATTTATATGTATTTTACAGGAAAACTATCACTCCCAACTTTCTCCAAAATTCCTTTAAGATTTTCTTAATGACTTATTTTTAGTATTTTTGACAAACTTTAAAAAAAAAAAAAGCCCATTCCCCAAATACCTAAAGTACTAAGAAAAAAAAGCTCATCCCCCAAATACCTAAAGTATGAAGAAAATACTTGTTTAAAAAACCTAAGTGGTAAGCTGAGGTTGCATAGAAATCAGAGGCCCAGGAAGCTAAAAATGCAAATGAGAACTAAAGCTGAAAAGATTCCAGTAGTAACAAGCTGATCCCTCTTGGACTGGAGTTTCAGTGTTTACCAGTTGCCCACTGAATTGAGACAAGAACTAGAACTCAAAGACCCAAAAGACTTGTTTTTTTTAACCAGAAATCCCTGGAATTGATAACCACAAGAAGCAATTGAGAAAAACTATCCACATCCCAAAGGATTCTGAGAAAGAAACTTGTCTGTCCCAGCTTTAGCTTGGAATGGAGGAAAACAATCTCATTGAAGAGTTATTTGCCCAAACCTAGCTCACACACAGTTCTGAGCCAGAATTAACACCACATGTGGCCACATAAATGCAAGTTACAAATGTGTATTTAATTGGTGCTGTCATTGTAATATCCTTAGAAAACTGGCAGAAACAACTATAGTTACTTCCTGGAGGAATATATCTTAGGAACAAGTCTGAAACAATTTCCTTAGATAAAAGTCCAAAGGACATGGGCTTCCCCGGTGGCGCAGTGGTTGAGAATCTGCCTGCTAATGCAGGGGAAACGGGTTCGAGCCCTGGTCTGGGAGGATCCCACATTCTGCGGAGCAACTGGGCCCGTGAGCCACAACTACTGACCCTGCGCGTCTGGAGCCTGTGCTCCACAACAAGAGAGGCCGCGATAGTGAGAGGCCTGCGCACCGCGATGAAGAGTGGACCCCGCCTCCCGCAACTAGAGAAAGCCCTTGCACAGAAACGAAGACCCAACACAGCCAAAATAAAAAAATAAATAAATAATTTTTTAAAAGTCCAAAGAACATATGCTCAATATCAAACACAAAACACATGGACAAGCACCATGAGTTATAGTCAACAAAGCAGTTAAAACAGAATTTCAAGTGCAAAGATTGTAGGCATTTGAATAAATGGCTACAGAATATTTAAAAAGTGCATTTAATATGTGAAAAGAACAAAAATATGACTAGGACTATAAAATTGGCCAGGTAGTTGTGAAAGATAGCCAAGAGAGTATCTAAAAGTAAAAATTACAATAGCTGAAATTTAAAAAGCATTTGATAGCTGAAATAGTGGATTTAATATGATGAAATATAATGAGTGGGTTAGTAGATCCAAAAATTTACACCGTATGAATCAGGCAGAGTAAAAGATATTCAAAACAGGTTTAAAGACACAGCGAAGAGATTCATAATTTCTTACAAACATTAGATTGGTGTTTCCCCCAAAAGAAATATGTGTAAATTAAATGGAGCATAAGTAAAATATGAAAAAATAATAACTGGAAATTTTATCAGAATGATTAAACACGAATTCTCACAATATAGAAGTGCAAAGTGTCCCAGTAGGACAGGTAGAGAGAAAACTACAACTAGAGTCATCTTAATACTGTTAAAGAAAAAATATTCAATGCCAATTGTTAAAGCACAGTAAGGAAGACTTTATTCAAGGGGGCAAGGGGACTATCATGATAGGCAGAGGACCACTGAGATGGAATTTTGCAGTGGGGGAGAGAGATTAAACTCAACTTCAAGTACAGCATGGGCAAGTGGTAATTTATAGCCAAGGAGCATGGTGGGGGTGGGTGACTAGAATATTACTAAGAGGAAACGGGGGTAAGGGGAGATTCTGGCTAAACCAACCTAACAGGATTCTTGCTATGGGGCAGGCCAGCCAACCTTGGGGCTGGTGGAGGATGAGGAACTTGATGAGATATCAATGGTCAGCAGATATTGAAGCGGGGAGGGGATTCTGATTTAAATGACTTAGCAGAATTCTTGCTAAAAGTGGACAATGCATAGATGAACACAGAAGCCAAAAGTCAGGCCAAGTTGGCAAAGAGTGCAGGGGAGGCTGAGAAAATTTTGTCAATACAACTATGTATTACTAAAGACAAATAGAAGGTCTCAAAATCCACTACAGAGAAAAGACAGATTATTTTTTAAAAATGAAAATAAAGACTAACAGCTATATATAGTTTATAAGAATCAGGAATAAGCTAAAGGCTATCTAGAAGGGTAAAACTAAGAGGGGAGAAAGTACATCAGGTAACTGCTAACCGGAAAAAAAACAAAGCTGGTGTAGCCCACTAATTTTAGACAAAATTACTTATGTACAGAGAAAGAGGGTCTTTATATAATGAAAAAAGTTTCACCAAATAGATATGAAAACTAAATTTGTATGCACTTAATGAATAATACAGCTTCAAAACTGTAGAGCAAAAAACAAAAAAACAAAATCCACCACTATGATGGGATAGTTTAATATGCTATTCAGTAGCTGTTAGACCAACCTTACAAGAAAATCAGGATATGAATTTTGAAAAATTTCTTTTCAATGTTTTATATATAATATATATGTAATTAACAAATTTGTTCTAATGAATAGTTATACAATATTACATCCCAACATTCTGTAATAAGCATTCTTCTTAGACATGCATTGAACATCTATAAAAATTGAACATAATAATGTGGGCTATAGATAAGCTTCAACGAATTTAAAGAAGTAGTATCATCTCAGAAAATGAACCCATGACTGGAATTCAATAAAATTAAAATGAATAAACATGCATTAAGAAATCTGTGGATACAAGCAATGATATAAATAATAATTAAAATTTAAAGATAATAAAAATACTACATATTAAAAGAAGATAAACCTGTGATTAATTAGAAACGTGTAGCCTTAAATGGTCATAAAATAAAGGCTGAAAATTAATAAGATACAACTTATGATGTTGGAATGAACAAATGAATGAATCTCATAAATGTAGAAAGAAAGAATAAGAAACATAAGAACAAAAATAATTAAATGGAAAACAAATATGAAATAGATGATCATGAAAGCAAAATGTTGTTTTTGAATTTTATATTTGACAAATTTAATAATAATATTAGTCAAGTACTGGTAGGCAGAGTATTTCTTTAAAAATCAAGAAGAATAAAGACTGACAACCCAATAGAAAACAAATATGGAAAGGTTTCAGGAACAGCAATTTAAAAAAAATAGGTCATTTATAAAGTTAAAGATGTTAAACTTTATTTGTAGTTAAGGAATGCAAATTAAATGAGACACAATTTTGGAGCCAACAGATGGGCAAAGTTAAGTTTAATCATAAGACCAATTGTCCCAAGAATGTGGATCAATGTAGAACTTATACAGTGTTAATGAAAATATACATGATATTATACCAATTAATCTAACAGTTGTGAGCACACTGTGTATTTTGTTTGCAAAAGGAAATTGTCTATTTTCTCCTTCTAAATTAAAATTCTGTAAAAAATTATTTTGAGTGGCATATTTTAGAATATTTCTTTTTTAAAAATTTTTATTGGAATACAGTTGTTTTACAATGTTGTGTTAGTTTCTGCTGTACAGCAAAGTGAATCAAAATATATTTCTTTTTTAAAGTCTATTTAGCTAAGAAGTTAGTAACCTATTTAACAAAAAGTGACATTGTTTAAAATGATTCACTGTTTCTTTTACTCTTGAGTCTTCAAACTAAAGCTTCTTTTCCTTTCTGTAATTTTCCCTGCCTTTCACTAAACTTAATTGAAACGTAGGCTATGAGTTGTTTTACTAGAGAGGGTCCCACTTGACACTTAAATAAAGTGATTAGACTTAAACAATGACAAGTTCTTAAGCCCATTAGTTACTTTTCTGCTTTAAAAAAAATGTATTGCAAAGGCAATATTTTATGTTTTGTTCACTCAAGTGAAAATGCAAATAAATTACCCAAAACGTGGTTTATAGATAAGAGAGTTTGTAGTAATAATGCCTTTGAGTGTTCTTATAAATGCTCATTTATTTTTCAGCTGGTAATATATAGGATGAACATTTGACATTTTAGTTTCTTATGATATTTGTTTCTTGGCTCTCATGATCCCCTCAGGTCTTTTGGACTAGAATCCTTTTATCATTCTATCTACCTGAAGAATTTTGTGTTGCAATATGCCTACCTTAACAGCATCTGAGGTCATCACCAATCTAGAGCTTAATTAGTATATTCAGTAGAGTCTCAGGGATAGACAGTTGACTTAAATATGGCTGTTGTGGGTTGAACCATATCCCCTGAAAAGAGACATGTTTGAAGTCCTAACCCCCAGTACTTCAAAATGTGACCTTATGTGGAGATAGGGTCTTTATAGAGATGATCAAGTTAAAACGAATCATACATTAGTTTGGGTTCTAATGCAATATGACTGGTGTCCTTATAGAAAGGAGAAATTTGGACACAGAGATAGACAGGCTTAGAGGGAAGATGATGTAAAGAGACACAGGGAGAAGATGACCATCTAACAATCCAAGGAGAGAGACCTGGAACCAATCTTTCTCTGTCAGCCTTCAGAAAAAACCAACTCTGCCAACACCTTGATTTTGGACCCCTACACTCCAGAACTGTAAGACTGTAAATTTCAGTTGTTTAAGCCACCCCATTTGCATTACACTTCTATGGTAGCCCTACCAAACTAATAATATGGCTCTCTACACCTTTTCTCCAAATTCCTGACTACCTGTCTTTTCCAAGTCAAACTGCTGTTGAAATTGATCTATATCTGGGAACAGGTGAAGGTTTAGGCTCGGAGGAGATCTTGATGGACAGAACTGGCTCAGACTCTTTCTTCCTTGGGATAGAGAAAAGTTAACCACAATCTTGGAAAAACCTGGCACAGAGATTCTTAGAGGAAATTTTGACATTGATGGAAGTATGTCCAATGCGTGACCTTAGGGACTATGGGGGAGCTGGACTAGGTCCTCTGCTCCTGAAGTTCAGAATAAGCTTGGAGACCTGGGAACGGGGAAGCTTTAGCCTGCTACTCAGCGGGGGACCTGCAGGCCCTCCACCCCACGCAGCTAGCTCAGTGTTGCAGAAACTAGCTCCACTTGTTTACTTCTACCACCAGATCTAAGGGCTAACAAAGAAAATAACAAACCATCTAAGGGATTCTAACAGCCAGAGGGAGGAAGATCCAGTCAGTACAAACACACCTCATGCCAGCAAAGTAGAGTTGCTGTAAGAGACAGAAAGCCACTTGAACAAACAAATAACACAAACACTTAAGGAAACTCAAGTGTATCCCAATCACTTGAGTTTGTTTTGAGGAACTATAACTGAATTAAACATTCTTAGGCCCGTTTCCTTGTCAGTTATTAACAGAGAGTTTTTCTCATTTTCTTCAAATTATGAAAAATCTGTTGACATCAGCCAATCAAATTAGTTTTTGCCACATGTACAGTTTTGTCAGAGTTTTGTTCCCTCATGTTTACTGGTGCTTGAAAATTTAATACTTACTATGTCACATAGAAAATTGCTGTTTGAAAATTTGTTACTGTGTCACATATATAACGTTTATGATATTAATTCTGTGGCTAAGAAACAATATATTTTATGTTTTATGGGTTACCATTAGAAAGTTTGATTTGTTAATATTAACTTAGCCTCATTCTATGTAGTGTTTAGGAAAATGAAGAAGAGAGTTATAAGAGAACAAAACTTGTTAAGTCCTGTGAGTTATCCTTATTATTTTTGGAATTAATAAACAGCTATTACTTACTTAACTCTTTCGTCCTCAATATTTGAATTATTCTCAGAATATCATGCTTTTTGTCTTTATAGTAGAAGTACTCTTATTTAAAGATGTTATAAAACATTTATCTTAATAAGATTATGTATACTATATATTTCCTTTTTGAAATAATTTTTCCTATTACTATATCATTTATGTTTTATTTTGGCATTCATAATTTTGCTTTTAGGCAAAGCATTTTATCATAATTTCATTACAAAAGATTTTCTCCAGTCAGATTATTATATTTTCGTTAATAATTTCTTGTTTTTTTCTATCTTAAAATAGAATTTTCCTACATGCTTAACTTCTTCAAACGTATTAACTAGTGTATTACTTGAAAACTACTATAATATCAGAAGAATTATGATAATTTGCTTTGCAAAACTTTAAATGAGCCCCAATCTCTTTAAGTGTTCTGTTTTATACATAATATATGATCTGTTTAGGGGATAATGTGATTCATTACACTTATGCATAATTTTGTGCTCTTACTTTTCTGCAACTATACTGATTTATTTTCCTATGAGCACAGTAGTTAGGTTGTAGCTGAGGGCTGCTTTTTTTTTTTCTTTTAAATTAGTCACCATGCTATACTTTATATCCCCAGGATTTATTTTATAATTGGAAGTTTGCATATTTTGACCCCCTTCACCCATTTCACCCACCCCCCAACCTCCACCTTTGGCAACCACCAATCTGTTCTCTGTATCTATGAGTTTTGTTTTGTTTGTTTGTTTGTTTTTAGATTCCTAGAGAGATCATACAGTATTTGTCTTTCTTCTGTCCAACTTATTTCACTTAGCATAATGACCTCAAGGTTCATCCATGTCATTTCAAATGGCAGCGTGTCCTTTTTATGGCTGAAAAACATTCCTTTGTATGTGTATATATGTATTTTATATTATGTATGATATATATATATATAAAACATTTTATTTACCAATTCATCCATCTATGTACAATTAGGTTGCTTCCATATCTTAGCTATTGGAAATAATGCTGCTATGAACATGTGGGTTGCAGATATCTCTTCAAAGTAGTGTTTTCATTTTCTTCAGATACTTACCCAGAAGTATAATTGCTGGATCATATGGTAGCTCTATTTTTAATTTCTTGAGGAACCTCCACACTGCTTTACATAGTGGCTGCACCAATTTACGTTCCCACCAACACTGCATGAGAGTTCCATTTTTCCACATCCTCGCCACAACTTTTTCTTGTCTTTTTGATAATAGCAATTCTAGCTTGTGTGAGGTGATACCTCATTGTGGTTCTGATTTGCAAATCTCTGGTGATTAGTGCTGTTGAGCACCTTGTCATGTACTGGGGCTTGCTTTTTACTTCAAAACTGGAACAGCTGCAGCTTTAATAATTGTCACAAATTTATTTCGGAAAAGGAATTCTTCTTAATTGACAAACTTTAACACCTCCATCCATCTACCCACTTAATAGATTTAGATATCCCTCCTCTACACTGTATGCTTATATCAATTATAGAATTCATTATATTTCAAATTTTTATTTACATGCTTGCTTCTTCAACTGAACTGGGAGTTCCTTTAAGGATAATATTGTCTTTGGTTTACATCACAGCCTTGAAACTTACTTACATACCTGACACAAAATACAGGCTAAACAAATGTTT
The DNA here is from genome assembly GCF_964341445.2 of Mesoplodon mirus. Lineage (NCBI taxonomy): Eukaryota > Metazoa > Chordata > Mammalia > Artiodactyla > Ziphiidae > Mesoplodon > Mesoplodon mirus. The sequence continues at coordinate 226,126,362 of NC_138976.1, read as the reverse complement.
AGAATGAATGAATGAGTAAAGTGTGTATTTTTATTAACAATTGATGTAGCATCTCTTTTGGTTAAGTTGGAATTTTTAGCCAGAGTGATTGATCTGCCCTCATTTAATATTAACAGAACTAATAAATGGTCTACATATCAATTCAGCCTGTTTTCATACCAAAGGATATTTTTCATATTAAACAGATACTACTGAAACAAATGTTCCTCAATTAGGTGCCCAAAACAAATGAAACAGAGCTCTGATGCCACATATACAAACAAATGTTTCACAGTTGCAGTTTCAAATCTGTGGTCACGATGGTTAGTATTCTATTTGTGTGCAAAAAACTTTTATTTATCATTTTCTGGACATGTTTGAAATGCTAAGTATCTGAAATACTTAATATGCATTTTCCCTTTCTTATGCCCTGGAGGAAATTTGTGAGAAGTGTAAATATTTTAAGAGGATTAATTTTTAACACCTTATAGATTTTTTATTATTTGCATTCTAGAAATATAATTTAATGTGAGAAAGATATTTATTTGCTGAGACACTGGAATTTTAAGGAAACTTCAAGACCAAAAAAGATTTTTAGCACTGGATATAACTGGCCTGAATTCAGGTCCCAGAATTGTCACTTAACCTCCTTGTTATTTTGGACGAAATCCTTGTTCTAACTTAGCTTTAGTTACTTATTATAAAATTAAAGTTATAATGTTTTATATATTTTCCTTTCCTCTTCAGTTTCTCCCAATGTCTGACTTCTTTAGAATTTCTCTTGAAACGTCCATAATTATTAACTGAAAAGTTTGTAACTCTATATTCCTATTTGATTTTATCTACTTAAAAACATTTTAATGTATAAAGATATTTCTATTCTATTAACTTTTAAAATAATAGCTTTGGGGCTTCCCTGGCAGTTCAGTGGTTAAGACTTCGCCTTCCAATGTGGGGGATGTGGGTTTGATTCCTGGTTGGGGAGCTAAGCTAAAATACCACATGCCTCGCGGCCAAAAAACCAAAACATAACACAGGAGCAATATTGTAACAAACTCAATAAAGACTTTAAAAATGGTCCACATCAAAAAAAACTTTAAAAAAATAAAAAATAATATAGTAGCTTTATTGAAATATAATTTACGTTCACATTATACAAATTCACTCTTTAAAATTACCCTTTAAAATGCACATTCCTCCATGTGCATTTCAATGGTTTTTAAGTTTATTCATATAACTATGCAACCATTCCCAGTATCCGATTTTAGAACATTTTAACCACTCAAAACAAAACAAAACAAAAACACATACCTATTAATAATCACTTCCCATTTTCCCCTGTCTTCTGCCCTTGGGAACCACGAATCTACTTTCTGTCTCCATAAACTGACCTATACTGGACATTTCATATAAATGGAATAAGACAAGATGTGTGCTTTTGTGACTAATTTCTTTCATTAGCATAACGTTTTTCAGATTTGTTGTAATTCATTGACCCTGATACCCTAAATTAGTTTGATGTCTAGCAAACAGAAGTACTTATGGTTCTATTTTGTTTTTATCTAATAGACTTTATTTTTTTTAAAACAGCTTTATGTTCACAGCAAATGAGAAGACACAGAGATTTTGCATTTTCCCCCTGCACCTACTCATGCATAGCCTCTCCATCATCAACATCCCCAGACTAGTACATTTGTTATAATTGATGAGCCCACATTTGAACATCATTATCACCCAAAGTCCATAGTTTATATTAAGGTTTACTCTTGGTGTATCACATTCTATGGGTTTGGACAAATGTATAAGGACATGTATCCACCATTATAGTATTATACAGAGTAGCTTCACTGCCCTAAAAATCCTCTGTGCTCCACCTATTCATTCCTCCCTTCCTGCCTCCAAACCCCGGGCAATCTCTGACCTCTGTCTATAATTTTGCTTTTTCAAGAAGTTCACATGGGTAGAATCATACGGTATGTACTTCTGACTGGCTTCTTTCACTTAGTAATATTCATTTAGGTTTCCTCCATGTCTTTTTTTTTTAAGATTTTTTTTGATGTGGACCATTTTTTAAAGTCTTTATTGAATTTGTTACAATATTGCTTCTGTTTCATGTTTTGGTTTTTTGGCCACGAAGCATGTGGGATCTTAGCTCCCCAACCAGGAATCAAACCCACATCCCCCACATTGGAAGGCGAAGTCTTAACCACTGAACTGCCAGGGAAGTCCCCCTCCATGTCTTTTAATGGCTTGATAGCTTATTTCTTTTTAATACTGAATAATATTCCATTGCCTGGATATACCATAGTTTATCCATTCACCTACTGTTTCAATTCCATTTATTTCTTCTCCAATTTTTCTTATTGCTTTTGTTTTGCATACTGTGGATCTAACTTGCTCTTCTTTTTAGTTAGCTAAAGTGGAAGCTTAGAGTATTGATTTTAGATCTTTCTTCTTTTCTAATATATTCTTTCAGTGTTATAACTTTCCCTATAAACACCGCTTTTGCTGCATCCCACAAAGTCTGATAAACTGTGTTTTTATTTCCATTTAGTTCAAAATATTTTTAATTTCTCTTGAGATTTCTTTTTGACCTGTGGGTCATTTAGAAGTATGTTGTTTATTCTTCATGTATCTTGGGATTTTCCATTATCTTTCTGTTATTGATTTCTATTTTAATTCCATGGTGGTATAAGAGATATTATATGATTTCTATTCTATGTTAAGGAGTGTTTTATGGCCCAAAATGTGGGCTATTTTGGGAATTGCTTGATGTGAACTTGAGAAAAATGTGTATTTTGCTGATGTTAGAGGAGATAGACTGTAGATGTCCATTATATGCAGTTGATTAATGGGGTTGTTAGTTATGTCCTTACTGATTTTCTCCCTGCTGAATCTATTCACCTCTGATAGAGGTGTGTTGAAATCTCCAGTTCTGATAGTGGATTCAGTTGCAGTAGTGGAACTGGTGTAAAAAGACTGTAGTAATGCCATGGTGAGGTGCGGGCGCGTTACACATTCCTTTGCTTAGTTCTCAGTCTTTTAATAAGCTTATGCCCTCTGGGTGGTAAACTTCACCAATGCTTCTCAGTTGTTTCTTTTTTTTACCCCTTAGGCAGTACAAGATGGCTAGAATGGTCTGGAGTTGGGTATTCTCTTCCCTCAGGTCAGTTAGGCTCTGATAAAACCCAAGCAGTTTAAATTAGGTGGTAGTTAAATGGTTTCTCCTGAGGACAAACCTTGTAAAGAAGAACAGAATGCGCTGGTGTCTTTAAAAAAGGCTTCTTTCCCATCTCCCTTCTGGAAGTATGAAAGGAATTTTCTCTGCTATTCACCCTGAGAACCTGGTAGAGCTCCAGGATGTAAAACTCACACAAGTGTGGGACCCACTCCCATGATTCTGGATCCTCTGGAGTTTTGTTTGTTTGTTTGTTTTCTATAGGTGCTCAATTTTAGTAGATGGTCAACTTCAGTAGTAATTATGGAATTCCAATGAAAATAAAAATGAAATATTATTGACCTCAAATATACTAGCAACAATTAACATCCTTAGCATTACTAAGCAGTGGCATTCATCGCTTGTGAGAAAGAAAATTCAAATAATCACAGAGAAGAGCAATTTGGTAATATCTATCAAAACTAACAATGCATGTACAATTTGACCCCCGAATTAGTCTACTAACTATACATCCTAGAGAAACTCTAACACATGCAGGCAATGAGATGATATTCATGACAACACTATTTTAAGCCCCACAAAATACAGAGAAAACTTGTGTCTATCAATAGGAAAATGAATTGTACTTTTTAAATAATAAAATATTATACACAATGCTAAGTGTATGAACTGGAGCTCTATGTAACAGCTTGGAAATAATAAACAAACTTTTACACAAAGAAATAAGCTCTACCCCAGGATCTGGCCCTGCCAATCATCAGTTAGATAAATAGATAGATAGATAGACAGATAGATAGAATATTCTGTCCAAAAGGTGCAGGATACACACTCCCTTCAAGTAACATGGAACATGCCCCAGGACAGACCACATACTAGGCCACAAAACAAGTCTCATCAAATTTAAGAAAACTGAAATCATATCAAGCATGCCCCCCGACCACAATACTATGAGACCAGAAATCAACTACTATGCTGTACACCTGAAACTAACATAATATTGTAAGTCAATTATATTTCAATAAAAAACAAGAAACAAGTTGCAGAAGAATATATGTAGTGTTACAAAATTTAAAGTCAAAAAAGAAAATAGGGGCTTCCCTGGTGGCGCAGTGGTTGGGAGTCTGCCTGCTAGTGCAGGGGACACGGGTTCGAGCCCTGATCTGGGAGGATCCCACATGCCGCAGAGCAACTGGGCCCGTGAGCCTTGGCCGCTGAGCCTGCGCGTCCGGAGCCTGTGCTCCGCAATAAGAGGGGCCACGACAGTGAGAGGCTCGTGCACCGCGATGAAGAGTGGCCCCCGCTTGCCGCAACTAGAGAAAGCCCTCGCACAGAAACGAAGACCCAACAGAGCAAAAATGGATAAAAAAATTAATAAAAAACTCCTACCCCCAACATCAAAAAAAAATTTAAAAAAAGAAAATAATTCGTTTAGTAATGGAGTTATATGTAATAAAAGTTTACATGGGAATGATAAATAAAAACTTGAGTACTATGATTAGTTCTAGGTAGGAAAGGGATTGGATATTATGGGAGTGGAATACCAACCAAGGGGTCTTCAACTGCATTTTTTTTAACATCTTTATTGGAGTATAATTGCTTTACAATGGTGTGTTAGTTTCTGCTTTATAACAAAGTGAATCAGCTATACATATACATATATCCCCATATCTCCTCCCTCTTGCATCTCCCTCCCACCCTCCCTATCCTACCCCTCTAGCTGGACACAAAGCACCAAGCTGATCTCCCTGTGATATGCAGCTGCTTCCCACTAGCTATCTATTTTATATTTGGTAGAGTATATGTGTCAATACAACTCTCTCACTTCATCCCAGCTTACCCTTCCCTCACCCCGGGTCCTCAAGTTCATTCTCTACTTCTGCATCTTTATTCCTGTCCTGCCACTAGGCTCTTCAGAACCATTGTGGGGTTTTTTAGATTCCATATATATGCGTTAGCACACAGTATTTGTTTTTCTCTGACATACTTCACTCTGTATGACAGTCTATAGGTCCATCCACCGCACTACAAATAACTCAATTTCATTTTTTTATGGCTAAGTAATATCCAAATGTATACATGTGCCACATCTTCTTTATCCATTTATCTATCGATGGACACGTAGGTTGCTTCAATGTCCTGGCTATTGTAAATAGAACTGTGATGAACATTGTGGTACATGACTCTCTTCGAATTATGGTTTTCTCAGGTTATATACCCAGTAATGGGGTTGCTAGGTCATACGGTAGTTCTATTTTTACTTTTTTAAGGAAGCTCCATACTGTTCTCCATAGTGGCTGTATCAATTTACATTCCCACCAACAGTGCAAGAGGGTTCCCTTTTCTCCACACCCTCTCCAGCACTTATTGTTTGTGGATTTTTTGATGATGGCCATTCTGACCAGTGTGAGGTGATACCTCATTGTAGTTTTTTTTTTTTTTTTTTTTTTTTTTTTTTTGCTGTACGCGGGCCTCTCACTGCTGTGGCCTCTCCCGTTGCGGAGCACAGGCTCCGGACACACAGGCTCCGCGGCCATGGCTCGCGGGCCCAGCCGCTCCGCGGCATGTGGGATCTTCCGGGATCGGGGCACGAACCCGTGTCCCCTGCATCGGCAGGCGGACTCTCAACCACTGCGCCACCAGGGAAGCCCCTCATTGTAGTTTTGATTTGCATTCCTCTAATGATTAGTGATGTTGAGCATCCTTTCATTTATTTGTTGGCAATCTGTATGTCTTCTTTGGAGAAATGTCTGTTTAGGTCTTCTGCTCATTTTTGGATTGGGTTTTTTGTTTTTTTGATATTGAGCTGCATGAGCTGCTTGTATATTTTGGAGATTAATCCTTTGTCAGTTGCTCCGTTTGCAAATATTTTCTCCCATTCTGACGGTTGTCTTTTCATCTTGCTTATGATTTCCTTTACTGTGAAAAAGCTTTTAAGTTTCATTAGGTCCCGTTTCTTTATTTTTGGTTTTATTTCCATTTCTCTAGGAGGAGGGTCAAAAAGGATCTTGCTGTAATTTATGTCATAGAGTGTTTTGCCTATGTTTTCCTCTAAGAGTTCTATAGTGTCTGGCCTTACATTTAGGTCTTTAACCCAATTTGAGCTTATTTTTGTGTATGGTGTTAGGGAGTGATCTAATCTCATACTTCTACATGTAGCTGTCCAGTTTTCCCAGCACCACTTATTGAAGAGGCTGTCTTTTCACCGTTGTACATTCTTGCCTCCTTTATCAAAGATAAGGTGACCATATGTGTGTGGGTTTATCTCTGGGTGGGTTTGGGGGCACTGGTTTGCCCTGTGACCTCACTTCTCTCTTATGAATTTAGGAAGAGTTGTTGATTTTTCACTTCGCTTACTTTTGTACTTGTTAGGATGAGTGGCAACTTCTGCTGGACCAGAAACCTGAAGTTTCTGATAGTCTTAAAGTATTTTAAAAGCCTGACCTGATCTTAATTTTTTGGGATTTTTCACAGCTTTGGGATTTCTTATCTTTTTTAATTACTGCATATTTTGGTCTGTAAAGAAGACTTTGATTGAGACTAAATCATATTCATTTTAAGATGCAGGCATATTTTAGGGCATTTCAAGAAGGCAGTAGGGTCTATGTACATGTATAAGTGAATACTAAGGGGGAAAACTTATTTTAAAGTAGAGTCAAGTCATGTAAATTCAATGATAAATTAGCCTCATTTCAGTTCCTCGGTATACTTAAATATACTTAACTCTCTCTTGCTTAAAGAATTTAAATTTGTTCTCGCCTCTAAATTGAATAGTTACTCTCTGCATTATTAACTCCTCTGGTCCTTCATGCCTCAAGTTGAATAATCACCAAGGAAGACCTTCCTGACCAGCCTATGTAAAGCAGGCACTATACCTATAACTTTCTATTACATCATCCATTTTATGTACCTCACAGGTGATGATGATTTATTTTATTATTTTTTTTAATTCTCTGTCTTTCCTCCCCTAAGGTAAGGTCCAAGAGGTAAATACCCTCCTTGACTTCCAATCTGCATTTCCTGTGTCCTAAGATGCAAGAAAGAGAGAATGCAAAAGAGAGACAGATAACAGAGAGAAGGGAAATAGGTGTTTTTCTATAACGTAGGATATGAAAATTTGAGAAGTCAGATCAGAGACAACATTTATGCTGATTGATGAAGACCAAGGTGAAAAATGGCAAATTTGGGAGTATTCCTGGCCTAGGCTGTGGGTCCTCAACATTATAAGTCATCAGTAGTTGGTGCAAACATCAGCACCGAGGTCAGCTCCTGGGGCCAGACATTTGAATCTGTGTAGCAGCAGATGCAGTTGAGTCTCCAGTAGGTATTGGTAGCACAGTTGACACTTGGGGGATGGCAACAACTGAGATATGCAGTGAGCAAGAGAAGAAAGAGAAAGTGCTAAAATATATGCAGTAGTCATGGAGACAACTCACTTCTTGGAGCACTGGGTATGACACTTTCAGGAACCTCTCAAAATTATCTAAGAAGAAACTGGGGGAGGCTGGATTTCCTGAAGAATAAATAAGAACATGCAGTACCAGAGAAACTTTACTTTGCAGACTTGTTTTTAATCTTTTCGTATTGTCAGATGAGGTCTAAAAAATAAAGGTTTCCTTCTGCAAATAATTAATTTTATTTATTTGTCCCTTTGAGAAAGAAATCAGGACAACAAAAAAAAATCACCACCTATCTCTAAGGATTTTCTGTACATAAGAGAATATAAAAATCTAAAACAAGTAATTGTTCTCTTTTTTTAGCCATATAAATTAGGGGGAAAGTAGATATTTAGAATAATTAAATTGGTTTTTTCGAGTGCCTTAAGTTCAAAGCCACGTTCTCTGCAACTTAATGTAGAAAAACATCATGACAAGTATTATTAACCCACTTTTCCAAATGTCCTCATATCCCAGTCATGCTATGTAAATTCCCCCCAGGGTAAAGCACATACAAACACTTTATTTGAGTGTCACCTTTTCTGTAGCACAAAGTGAAATTTCTAGCAACCCAGTATTGGCTATGAATGTGGGCATTGTTCTTGTCTCCACTCCTAAACAATAGACCACTGGTGGTTACTTAGGTTTTGTATGCCAGTTTTTCACAATTGTGAGAAAAGGGTTTCAGCTTGGTCACAGAGTTTCACAAATAAATGTTGAGTAGATGCTACCTTGGTCATTGCTCTTAAATTTTTGTTCCTTACTTTGTGTAAATACCTGTGGTGAGTAAGGGTGTGAGTTTTCTTGTGTCTTACACTAATCTATATCATATAGAATATATTCTTTCTTACAATGACTTTAATATAGTTAATGTGATCCACCATTTCTCTCTACAGAGAATCACTTCAACAGTACTTGAAGATCATGCATTACCTTCAAGGCCTAGGATCACATGATGTTGAACCATAATTTTTCATCCAAGTCTTATACCTTGCACCTAGATAGTATTAAAATTTCATATTTTCTTAGAAGACATAGGGGCTGACAAAACCTTAAAACAGTTTCAGGTAAAATTATGTTTTATGTTTATAGATGAAGCCTAAAATCAAATTTATTGTTAAATCTTGACATTTATCTAAGAGGAGATTTAATTTAGAAATAGCTAAAGGGGGGCTTCCCTGGTGGCACAGTGGTTGAGAGTCTGCCCGCCGATGCAGGGAACACGGGTTCGTGCCCCGGTCCAGGAAGATCCCACATGCCGCAGAGCAGCTAGGCCTGTGAGCCATGGCCACTGAGCCTGCGCGTCCGGAGCCTATGCTCCGCAACGGGAGAGGCCACAACAGTGAGAGGCCCACGTACCGCAAAAAAAAAAAAAAAAAAAAAAGAAATAGCTAAAGGGTATTTCTGAAATTAGAGATGAGATTTGAGGGTCAAAAACAAAGAGGATGCCTTTTATCTTTCAGTCATTTTCTTTTTCCCAATGTTGCTCTAGGTAAAACAGGTGCATATTATAGTTACTGTTGGATTTTCTCCAATTTATGACATTATGTATTTTACATTCCTGTAAAACTGTCTGTGAGAATAGTGATTTTATATCTAGAAAGTAAGAATGATATTTATAAATCTATAAGGCAGGACCTATAAACTAATATTTCTTGCTCAAAAAGATCTCATAAATTATATACAGCAGATACATGAATACTTATTTTCTTTCCTTTCAACTATGCTCACATTAAAACATGAATCTTTAGCCTTCTTTAATTTTTCCTCAAAATATATATATATATTAATATATAAATGCTTTCAACTTTTCGAGCAAATATAGTAGCATAATATTACGCCTATGAGGATAAGACAGTACAAATATCAAAAGAAATAAATGAATTACTGTTTATGTGCATAGCCACATCTTTTAGGACAATAGACAGTCACGATACAAATTTAAATAAGTGATCATGTCTCATATCAGAACTGTTTTAGCCTGAAGATTGTGATGCATTGTCATTTACAGTAACAACTGCTTCCTTAACAAACTGAAAGAAATTTTATTTTTTTCCTCCTCAATCAACGGAAAGTCATGGATCCAAAAAGAAATATACACCACGAACTGGAAATCATGACCTGTATGCCATGTTCCTGGAGTTGGAAGTTTGGACAGATCATATTTTCACAGCAGGAGGGCTGTCTGTCTGAGAGTCCTTGGCTCAAGTGGAGGTTTCAACATACCCAATTCTCAAACTACATGCATGGCAATTCTACAGCACTGCATAGCAGCAAGCCACGGTCTCCTTCCTCTTAATGGACCTTTACTGCTCAAAGTCTACCACTCCCAAGACCTGTGTTTGGGATAACTGTAGCCCCAAAATGTGTTCACACAAGCACTGAACTACACAGTAGGTGTCCTGCCTGCTTGATGGACTTTTTGCCTGAACCTCTTGATCTTGGCTACCAGTGTCATGTCTTGTTAAAACAACAACTTGATCACAAACTTCAAACCAGTTGAATTTCTCAAACCACTTGAATTTCTCAAACCACTTGAAATCCAGCCCTAATTCATGCATCCCTCTATAACAAATCTGACTAAATGCTTCCAGACTTTTACCCCACTCCCTGAGCCATGTCTTTTTCCAGAATTTTTTTTCGTGTTTTCAGAGAATATTTATTAAATGTTCATGACACTTTGTTAAATAGAAAAATGTGAGTTACCAGACTGTGTGTTTGGACTAAATGTTTCTATTCCTCTCCCCACAACCAAAATTCATATGCTGAAGCTCTAGCTCCCCAGTGTGATGGTTTTGGAGGTGGGGCTTTGGGAAGGTAATTAGGTTTAGATGAAGTCGTGAGGATGGGGTCCCATGCTGGGATTAGCGCCCTTATAAGAAGAGGAAGAAAGATCAGAACTCTCACATTGCACCATGTAAGGACACAGCAAGAAGGAAGCTATGTAGTAGCCAGAAAGAGGGTCTTCACCAGGAACTGAATTTGACAACACCTTGATTTTGGACTTCTCAGCCTTCAGAACTGTGAGAAACAAATGTCTGTTGTTTAAACTACCTAGTCTGTGGTATTTTGTTACAGTAACCCAAGCAGACTGACATAGTATGCATACTGTGTTCCCATGTTCTTCCAGTATTTTTTTGCATGAATCTTCATCTAGGATGCCTAGATTAGAAATCCCTTTGAATCCTAGCTGCTTAATCCACTGATGCCCTGTGTGACTGACTTTAAATTTTTTCTCTAGAAGGTTTTTAAAAATTAAGAAATCTCGGGCTTCCCTGGTGGCACACTGGTTGAGAGTCTGCCTGCCGATGCAGGGGACATGGGTTCGTGCCCCCATCCGGGAAGATCCCACATGCCGCGGAGCGGCTAGGCCTGTGAGCCTTGGCCGTTGAGCCTGCGCGTCCGGAGCCTGTGCTCCGCAATGGGAGAGGCCACAACAGTGAGAGGCCCACATACTGGAAAAAAAAAAAAAAAAAAAATTAAGAAATCTCTACTTTTTTTTTTTTTTGCGTTACGCGGGCCTCTCACTGTTGTGGCCCCTCCCGTTGCGGAGTACAGGCTCCGGACACGCAGGCTCAGCGGCCATGGCTCACAGGCCCAGCTGCTCCGCGGCATGTGGGATCCTCCCGGACTGGGGCACGAACCCGCGTCCCCTGCATCGGCAGGCGGACTCTCAACCACTGCGCCACCAGGGAAGCCCAAGAAATCTCTACTTTTTAGGGTTTATTCCAAAGACACGTGAACCTAGCTAATATAAAATTAGGACATTTGCATTATGGTGGGAAGCATCATAATCTTAACACATACTCCATAAACTATTTTTAAAAAAGCAAACATTAATTGTGTGTGTACTATATTTCAGGCACTGCGTCACAATTTCACATACCTTATCTCATGTAACTCTATCAAGAACCCATGAAGGAGTTGCCAGTATTATTTCCATAATATAGAAGAAGAAATCAAGACTTAGAAATGTTAAAAACAAGACAGCAGACCCAGAATGGAGTTGCTTATGCTAAACCCTATGTCACCAAGTTAAGACTTAACCTAATTACAGTTTCTGCTTCAACGGAATCTTAAAACCAGTCAATCAGAAATCACTTGATCAACACTAGTTAATCTGCCTGATAGACCCTTGCCAACCTCCAAAGGAAAGTACCCTTGTAATAACCAACCTGCTTTTTGCTTATTATAACTTCCTTGTTCCTGCTCCATTCTGCCCATAAGTCTTTCACTTTATACAGCTCCTTGGCCCCCCTTTCTATCAGCCAGATTAGATGCTGCCCCATTCATGAATCGCTGAATAAAGTCAATAAAATCTTTAAAATTTACTCAGCTGAATGTTTTTTTTTTTAACAGGGAGATTATGTAACTTGTTTATGGCCAAACAGCGAGAGCAGATATGACTCATCCCTATGGCTGTCTGACTCCAAAGGCTATGTTCTTACCTATATCTCACCAACATTAAGATTTAATGTTAATTAAATCTTACCCACCTCTGAATGGAAGGCTGAGGAAGATGATCTGATTTCTTGTTGCTTTAGACAGGGTATACTGCCTTACCTATGAATATATTTTAGAGTCATGAAAGGTGTAATTGAATTTTTTTGTTTTAAAATTATAGTCAATGTTTATGATACTCTATGGCTGGTTAGTCAGGCTATAAGAACTATGCTGCTAACGAATTTTCATTTCAAGTTGGTGTTTTGCTAGCCATTCACAGACACATTTAATTGGTTTCAAGGAGCTCTAAGGATTAGTGTGAGTCCATCACCAAAAACAGAAAAAAAAATAGCAAAAGCTGGTGTCCTAGAATATGGTAGTAGTTCAAATGACTTCATGAATCAATTTTAATTTTATTTTTAATAATAAATAATTGAGTTTTAATAATATAGAGCTAACCATTATGTTTATCATGATAAAGTTTCAAGATAAATGACAGCACCTCAGTATAATCTACATATGATACATGGACATCATGAAATATTATCAATAAATTGAGAATATAAAGGGAAGAGTATTTTCCTGTTTTTGTAAATGATTTTTTGAAACTAAAAATCTTAAATCTAATTGGTTAGTAGAATGCACCATTTTACCTGCCAAAAGCCTTGAGAGAATTTCCTCACATTAGAAAGTCTGGGCCCATAGAATCTAGCACCATCTCAGATGACTGTGTCCCCAGGATGTTTTCCTCTTCCTGGCACAGAAGGAGACATGTTTACAAATTTAAATTTCCTTTATAAATGTAAATTTCCTTTACAAAAAGAAAGTGTCTGCTCTGTTTTTAGAGCTTTTCTTGTGTCTGCTGTTCCTCTGTTGCCTTTAGCTCAAAATAATCCTTACGCCAAAGTGACATGTTTTAGTGTTGCATATTCTGGTCCCCTTCTCTGGTTAACCAGCAGGTAGGGTAAAATCTCAAACTGTTCACAGTTCTTGATGGTTTTATCTATGGAGGGGGGCTGCTGAAAGAGGAAGGACAATGACCTCACACTCTGAGATCAGTGATATGATTACCTGGAATTCAGTAGGGAGTGTTGTCACCCACGTGTTGAATGGGGGGAGGACTAAGGGACAGCAGTGCCCTGCCTGTTAAAAAAAGTTTAGAGGCTGAGTGGTGAGAAATATGACTGAAAAAAACTGGTCAGATGGTGCCTTGGTCATTTTCACTCTTATTTGAGTGAGTGGAGGAAGAGGTATTATCAGGAAGATGGGGTGGCCATCTCCACAGTCCCATATGAAAGGTAATGACATTGTGGCTACTGAGCCAGGGAACTCCTAAGCTGAAATAATGTTGGCAATGAGGACCTTGCTCTACAGTATGGAAGTCTGCATGTACTGAAAGCATTAGAAGTTCATCTGGTTGAGTAGAAGGATGGAAGAGATTGGAGAACCAAGATAGTGGAGTAGAAGAACATGCTCTCACTCCCTCTTGCGAGAGCACCAGAATCACAACTAACTGCTGAACAATCATCGACAGGAAGACACTGGAACTCTCCAAGGAGGATACCCCACATCCAAAGACAAAGGAAAAGCCACAATAAGATGGTAGGAGGGGTGCAATCACAATCAAATCAAATCCCATAACTGCTGGGTGGGTGACTCACAAACTGGAGAACACTTATACCACAGAAGTCCACCCACTGGAGTGAGGTTCTGAGCCCCACGTCAGGCTTCCCAACCTGGGGGTCCAGCAACAAGAGGAGGAATTCCTAGAGAGTCAGACTTTGAAGGCTAGTGGGATTTGATTGCAGGACTCTGACAGCACTGGGAGAAACAGAGACTCCACTCTTGGAGGGCACACACAAAGTAGTGTGCGCATCGGGACCCAGGGGAAGGAGCAGTGACCCCAGGGGAGACTGAACCAGACCTACCTGCTAGTGTTGGAGGGTCTCCTGCAGAGGTGGGGGATGGTTGTGGCTCACCGTGAGGACAAAGACACTGACAGCAGAAGTTGTGAGAAGTACTCCTTGGCATGAGCCCTCCCAGAATCTGCTATTAGCCCTGCCAAAGAGCCCAGGTAGCCTCCAGTGTTGGGTTGCCTCAGGCCAAACAACCAACAGTGAGGGAAAACAGCCCCACCCATCAGCAGACAAGCAGATTAAAGTTTTACTGAGCTTTGCCCACCAGAGCAACACCCAGCTCTACCCACCACCAGTCCCTCCCATCAGGAAACTTGTTCAAGCTTCTTAGATAGCCTCATCCACCAGAGGGCAGACAGCAGAAGCAAGAAGAACTACATCCTGCAGCCTGTGGAACAAAAACCACATTCACAGAAAGATAGACAAGATGAAAAGGCAGAGGGCTATGTACCAGATGAAGGAACAAGATAAAACCACAGAAAAACAACTAAATGAGGTGGAGATAGACAAACTTCCAGAAAAAGATTTCAGAATAATGATAGTGAAGATGATCCAGGACCTCGGAAAAAGAATGGAGGCAAAGATCGAGAAGATGCAAGAAATCTTTAACAAAGACCTAGAAGAATTAAAGGACAAACAAACAGAGATGAACAATACAATAACTGAAATGAAAACTACACTAGAAGGAATCAATAGCAGAATAACTGAGGCACAAGAACGGATAAGTGACCTGGAAGACAGAATCCTGGAATTCACTGCTGCAGAACAGAATAAGGAAAAAAGAATGAAAAGAAATGAAGACAGCTTAAGAGACCTCTGGGACAACATTAAATGCAACAACATTCACATTATAGGGGTCCCAGAAGGAGAAGAGAGAGAGAAAGGGCCCAAGAAAATATTTGAAGAGATTATAGTTGAAAACTTCCCTAACATGGGAAAGGAAATAGCCACCCAAGTCCAGGAGGTGCAGAGAGTCCCATACAGGATAAACCCAAGGAGACACAAGCCGAGACAGATAGTAAACAAATTGACAAAGATTAAAGACAAAGAAAAATTATTGAAAGCAGCAAGGGAAAAATGCAAATAACATACAAGGGAACTCCCATAAGATTAAAAGCTGATTTCTCAGCAGAAACTCTACAAGCCAGAAGGGAGTGGCATGATATACTTAAAGTGATGAAAGAGAAGAACCTACAACCAAGATTACTCTACCCAGCAAGGATCTCATTCAGATTCAATGGAGAAATCAAAAGCTTTACAGACAAGCAAAAGCTAAGTGAATTCAGCACCACCAAACCAGATCTACAACAAATGTTAAAGGAGCTTCTCTCAGTGGGAAACACAAGAGAAGAAAGGGACCTACAAAAACAAACCCAAAACAATTAAGAAAATGGTCATAGGAACATACATACTGATAATTACCTTAAACATGGATTAAATGCTCCAACCAAGAGACACAGGCTCGCTGAATGCATACAAAAACAAGACCTATAAATGTTGTCTACAAGAGACCCACTTCAGACCTAGGGACACATACAGACTGAAAGTGAGGGGAAGGAAAAAGATATTCCATGCAAATGGAAACCAAAAGAAAGCTGGAGTAGCAATATTCATATCAGATAAAATAGACTTTAAAATAAAGAATGTTACAAGACAAAAGGAAGGACACTACATAAAGATCAAGGGATCAATCCAAGAAAAGATATAACAATTATAAAAATATATGCACCCAACATAGGAGCACCTCAATACATAAGGAAACTGCTAACAGCTATAAAAGAGGAAATCAACAGTAACACAGTAATAGTGGGGGACTCTAACACCTCACTTTCACCAATGGACAGATCATCCAAACAGAAAATTAATAAGGAAACACAAACTTTAAATGACACAATAGAGCCGATAGATTTATAGGATATTCCATCCAAAAGAGGATCCAGGACTTGATGAATTTGGAAATCCTCACATGTTCAGATGGCAAACGATGCTGCAGTTCAGGCATCACTTCTGAAATCTTGGCATAGGGAAAAAGCCAAGGATGGTGACTACATAAACTTCTGCTAAAACTTCAGCAAAAAAGTATCTATTCTCTCACAAAAACCTTTGAAAAGATTAAGGGTGTGCCTCTTAGATCCTCTTAATCAAACCACAGGCCTCCAGGGGGCTTAAGGGCACTGACCCTTATCCGTCTCCACAGGAAGCTAAAACAGAGAAGGCAACAATTTGGAAAGATCTGTAGAGATGGATTTTGTCAAATGGAGTTAACTCCATTGAAGTCCAGGGAAGTTCTACAAAGTTTTTAAGAAGTTTATTTCAAAAAAAAAAAAGAAAAAGAAAAACAACCCACTGATCATTGGACTGAAAGGGGCAGAGAGAGTGTAAGATGAAAAGAAGTTGTCATATCTCCAAAATTCTGCTGGCAGGAAGCAGACTGATAAAATTATTCAGCTTGAGAAGTGTGCAACCTTCTATGAAAAAGGAGGAAATCAAAGAGTGGAGCTGAATGACAGGGAGGGTTAACCCCAGATTTTGAAAACTAATCAAGAAATGCAGAAACATTTGCCCAGCTGTATTTCAGAACTGCTGAACCACTGGCCCCTTTGCACCTCCCAGTGTCGCTCCTTTTTGACTGTTGATGCATAGCAGAATATGCCACCCCAAAACATGACTTTCTGGCACAAGGATCATTTTGACCTGACTTTTTTGAAAAACTGCAGACACAGGAGAAATTCTGAAAACAGAGAGGTTACCCTTTGCTAAAGGAAATCTACATTTATAAACAATTTTTACATTAGAAAGGGGTTCTCTACTAGGAATGAAACCGAGCAGGACCCTGTGAGGCTCCTGGGCATGGAAGCCTGTCTGTGTCCCCCATTTCTTGTTTTTAGGGAACAGACTCCAGTCTCCATGACCTCCCCTGAATTCCAAAGGGCAGATTCAAACAGTTGCTAATCAGGGAAGGGAGGGGATGCAGAGACAAGGGAGGAGCAGTCAAGAAACAACAGTGCAGCCTTGGGGCAGGGTCCTGGTTCAGCCTCAAGGGATACACATAACAATATCTTTGAGCTCATCTGCAGAACTAAAATCCCCAACAAATGGAAGATGTTAGCATTCTTCATTCCAGAGAAGACCACCTGAGGCCAGATTAAAGAAGTGTAGGCCCTGCACACACCCTAATCCTTATCAGCAACCCCACCCTTGAACCATTGCTATAGAACTCCTCACCAAATCCCCCCAGGTTGGGACACACAGTTTTTGAGGGCAGGAGCCCACTGTGTCCCCCTTTGCCTGACAAAGCATTAAAGTTATTCTTTTCTACTTCACCCAAAACTTGGTCTCCGAGATTCGATTTTGTATCGGTGCACAGAGTTTTTGGCATTAGGAAGACAGCTATCAACAGAGGTAATTTTTTCACCTGAGAGACTTATCTGCAGGGCAGGGCAACCTTTGTTTATCAAACATTTTCTGCACTGGCCTTCCCTTGAATTTCCTCTCCCCTCCCCTTTTTCTTTCTTTTGTCTTTAGCTGAAGATGATATTTAAGCTGGTGGCTTGGGCCAATTCAGGGAATTAGTTTTCCTGGGAATCTCCCATGTATACATGAAGTATACATGCTAATAAAACTTCTATTTATTTTTTCTCTTGTTAATCTGTCTTTTATTATGGGGGAGGGATGTCACAGAACTAAAAAGAGTAGAGAAAAAATTATTTTTTCTCTTTCACACAGTCTTTAGCTCTTATTCTATGTTATTCTCACCATTTTATATTGGTGTTCTGGATGTTGACAGCTTGTCTCTAGTTTTGCAGGTGCACAGATGGAGAATTATGCCCTAGGAACAAAGAATTACCTCACATTACAACCAGGAGTCTCCTCTGCACCTGGACCTTATTTAGACGATGAGATTTTGGACTTTGGGTTTGATGGATGAATAACAACCTTGAGGCACTGAATGTATGTTGCATGTAAGGAGGGACACAAATCATTGAGGGGCAGAAAACAGACTCTGGGAGCACAGAGTACAGGATGACAGCTCACTCAATAATTCCTTCCTCTTGGTGTACATTCCCCTGAATAATCTTTTTCCATTGATCATGGGCATTGTGACAGCAAAAGTGATGTCATCCCATAATTATTTTACAACCCTATATGGCAAAGGTGATGAGATATCACTTCTGTGATTATATTGTGATATCCACATGTTGCTGGCCTTGAAGAAGAAGTGAGCTACTGTGTAGCAAGGAACAGTGGGTTTTTTTGTTTGGTTGGTTTTGGCCATGCCACAGCTCGTGGGATCTTAGTTCCCCAACCAGGAATTGAACCAGGGCTCCCTGCAGTGGAAGCATGAAATTTTAACCACTGGACCACCAGGGAATTCCCAGGAACGGTGGTTTCAAGAGCTGTGGGTAACCTCTAGTTGCTGAGGTAGTCGTCAGTAAGAAACTGAAGTCCTAGTCCTACAGCCACAAAGAAATAAATTCTTCCAATTATTTGAGGGATCTTGGGTGCAGACTTTCCCTCAGTCAAGCCTCTGATAATACCACAGCCCTGACCAATACCTGAACTTCAGCTGATGAAACCCTGAGCAGAGGATCAGTTAAGCCATGCCCAGACTCCTGACGTATAGAAATTGTGAAATAATAAGTGGCAGTTGTTTTAAGCTGCTAAACTTGTAAAAATTTGTTATACAGCATAGAAACCTAATACAAGGGTGATGAAGGAAGGAAAGCCTCAGTGTTTTGGGAAGGAACACCACAGACCCCAAGAGAGAGGGAGAAAAAAGGACATTATTTTTTTTTATCTTTCTGACAACCCAAGGAACTTTTCTTATGAAGAAAAATGCCTTGATATGCTCTGTGATGGTTAGTTGTATGTTGTCAACCTGACTGGGTCAGGGGATGCTCAGACAGCTGATAAGACATTACTCCTGGGTGTGTCTGTGAAGGCGTCTCTGGGAGAGATTACCATGTGAGCCAGCAGACTGAACAAAGGAGATGCCCTACGCACGTGGGTGGGCACCATCCAATTGGATGAGCATCTGAGAAGAACAAAAGGGGGATGAAGAGCAAGTTCACTCTCCTTGCTTGTGATGAGACACCCATCTTTTCCTCTCCTTGGACATCAGTGCTCCTGGTTCTCAGGGGTTCAGGCCTTCAAACTTGGACAAAGGTGTCACCACTGGCTCCCCTGGTTCTCAGGCCTCCAGGCTTGGACTGGAACTAAACCCCTGGTTTTCCTGGGCTTCCAGCTTGGTGATGGCAGACTGTGGGACTTTGCAGCCTCTATAATCATGTAAGCCAGTTTCTCATAATAAATCTCTTCTTATATATCTCTATATATCCAGTTGGTTCTGTTTCTTTAGAGAACCCTAACACTTGTTCTCACAGACTGTTGCTAGCATCTTAAATTTTATTGACTGCTGGGAATTCCCTGGCAGTCCAGTGGTTAGGACTCCAATCTTCCACTGCAGGGGGCACATGTTCCATCCCTGGCCAGGGAACTAAGATCCTGCAGGCAATGCAGCTCGAAAACTTTTACAGACTGCTAGGTCTACAAATCATCACCAGGTGACAAACACAATTTGATCATCAATCTCGTTGATAATTCTACTGAAAACTGCAGAGGATGGCTCTAGACCCTTTACCTGCTTTGGGGTAAGTAATAGACTGTCCATCATTTCTGACTCAGGAATCTTGTGCCTTCTGTCTGTATCCATGAAGTTGTGGCAGTCTAACCTGTGAAGTTACAAGTAGGGAAAACTCTCAGACCTTTCATAGTTCTCAACAAGGTGATATGTGTCACTTCTGGGCCAAGACAGAGGAGAAAATTGTATGCATGTTCTCTCCCTCCGCACCCCCCCCCCTTTTTTTTTACCTCTATTAGGCAGAAGAATACAATGAAAGGAACTGTTTCTCTCAATCACTTCATGAAAGACAGCCCCCGGCATAACAGGAAAAATTGGTTGTCCTGTTAGATAAGAGAGAAATGATTTTTAGTATACTAACTCACTGAAATATTGGGATTTATTTGTGATAGTGGTGGGAGGTGTGCATTAATTTGAAAAATGACAGATTGACAAATGTGAGTGGCTGGACAGTACACACATGTGGACTCCTGAAAATACTTGTGGAAACCAGCACTGATGAGTGCTTAAGGCAGTCCATTTTATTTTTTTTTACTTTTTTTTTTTTTTGCGGTATGTGGGCCTCTCACTGTTGTGGCCTCCCCCATTGCGGAGCACAGGCTCCGGACGCGCAGGCTCAGCGGCCATGGCTCACGGGCCCAGCCGCTCCGCGGCATATGGGATCCTCCCAGACCGGGGCACGAACCCGTATCCCCTGCATCGGCAGGCGGACTCTCAACCACTGCGCCACCAGGGAGGCCCAAGGCAGTCCATTTTAGTAGGCGCCCGAAGGAGTGATTCTGTTTACTCATCTGCCAGGTTATATAAGCTGTAATGTCAAGGCCTAAAACTTCCACAGAGTAAAGGGTGTGGGGAGAGGAACCAAGAAAAGACAGGCTGGAGAACGATTTCTCAGAAAGAATTTTGGCATGGTTCCTGGTACTCTGAACTGGCTAGAAGCAAAAACCTTCCCAAGGTTTTTCTATGCTGGGATTTGGTTTCTTCGGCGATAAAATTCCCTTTGACAAGCCTTTGACACTTGTTCCTTAAACTGCCACCAGATCCCAAAACTTACCTAAGCAGAAAGCAGTCTGCCAAAGTTACCAGCATGGAGTATATAAGTAACATTCACCCTACCTGTGACTCTACAGGAAAACGAAGAAGGAAAAACTGTGCAGAACATAGTCAAGGTTCATAGAGAGTCAAGTTCTGGGTCATTAGTTTCCAGGAGCAGAATCGTGATCTAATCAAGTGAATTTTCCACCTCTATCATGGCAGGTCTTTGTGGTGCCTTCCCACAGGATTCCCTTCTCTGAATGTCCAGGTGTTTTTTTCCATATAATGGATCTCTTGTCCTTGCTCTGTAGCTGTACAGTGGATGGGTGAGGGGATAAGGGCATATGATTATACCTGACAGCAAGATCCTGGATTTTGAGCCCAGAACAGACTGTCTGAGCCAAAATTTAGAAGCAGTCTGAGTGCCTGAATCACCAAGTGGAAGAAAGAGCCACATGAATATATTTGTGAGAAATGCAGTTCTATTATGTTAAGCCACTGAAATTGGACATTTATTTCTTACAGGACTAGTGTTACCCTAAGTTGGTGATTCTCAAACTTATTTTCATTTTCAGCCCGTAGGAAGGTTTTTTTAGACTTTTTTTTCCCCTAATCACAGCCTCTGCATTAAATTTAACACCATAGATATAATCTATACCTGTTTACTTACTATATGTATATGTCACTGTGCTTTACAGAGTTAAGATTCACCTCCTTCCCAACCCAGAACCAATTTTTGTCCCCTTGGGGGCACTGTTGCCCTGGTTGAGAACACATGCCATAAATGATAGTAAAGTGTATCTGTCTCCTGTTCATCTCTCTTACCTCAAATTTCCCTCCTGTCCCTGCATACTGATCATTTATTTTAGCCTTTTTTCAATTCCTTGAACATACCAAGCTCTTCTGAACCTTAAAAACTTTTTTCCTGGCTTCTTTTTTTTTCCCCTTGAAAACTCAGTTTCAGGATGCACTGCTGCCTTCCTCTAATTTTTCATAATATTTCTTAGCATTTTCTTAAATGATACTTTTGCAGAGAAACCTGCTTTTAAAGTGGTTCTCACATTTGTCTCTTAGTACTATTGTTTTCTTTAATACCACTTATGACAATTTATAATAATATATTTGACGGTTTTGATACTTTTCTCTCAGCACTGTTGTTTTCTTTTAATACCACTTAGGACAATTTATAATAATATATTTAACTGTTTTGATACTTAACGTCTGTTTCACTCACTGAGAGACACTCCATATATACTCAGAACGTAGTGTTGAAATAGATATCTAAGCCCAAGATAGAGCTGCTCCTACCCGGGGTGCTGTGTCAGAAGACTGAAACGTAGGTAACTCTAGTGTCCCTGTAAATGCTCCCCTTGACTAGAAATGCAGTGCATGTAACCAGGCAGCCGATCCCCAACTGCCAAAAATCTGTAATGATTTCCTGGTTCTAAATAAGGTCAGATATGCAACCCCAGCCAACCAACTTAAACCAAATACTCTCTTATTTCCTGATTGGCCTGCTAGCTTTTAAGGAAACCCCTGACCTCCTAGCCAATCACGCCCTGTTTCTGCATACCACTTCCAACACTTTACAAAGCTCACTCTTCCTAAATATCCAATGACAAATTAAAATTATGAAGGAGTGATCACAGTTCAGGCGTACAAAAATAGAGTCAGGCAGCCACTGAGGATCTGGTCTCAGACACGCCTCTGCACCACAGAGAACCTGAACTTTCTCTGAACTGTACCACGTTCAAGGACACCACCAGCTGTATTCAGAACACCTGCCAGCTGCAACCTTGTGGTCTCAAGGTCTCCCCTTATAACTATGGAAGCTTTTCGGACCCCAACCAATTCTTTCTTATCCAGCATCCCCACTTCTTGCCAGATCCAATTATAATTCTTGGTAAACAACTCATGTAACTCTCTGTAACCTTGCAGTTTTTTTTGCCTTTATAAGCCTCTCCCATTTTGTAGTCCGAGGGAACACAATTCAAGTGCTTCTTGAATCTGTGTTTCCCATGCTGCAATCCTAACAAGCCTCAGATAAACACCTTTTAATTTCAATCAGGTCTCTGTTTCTGAAATTTTG
The DNA here is from genome assembly GCF_964341445.2 of Mesoplodon mirus. NCBI lineage: Eukaryota > Metazoa > Chordata > Mammalia > Artiodactyla > Ziphiidae > Mesoplodon > Mesoplodon mirus. The sequence goes on along the minus strand of NC_138976.1, from coordinate 226,103,648 downwards.
GTTAACACATCCCTTGGGAATGCTCCACTGCTTGTGAGGCACTGTACTCACCCAATCCATGGGTTTTCCCTTGAATAAAGGACATCAAACTCATTACGAAACTGAGCAGGACCTTGTGGGATCTTCCTGGGTACAAGCCCCTCCATGTCCTCCACTGCTTGTTTGGCTTTCCCCAAGTTCCAAAGGGCAGACTCAAGCAATAAATGATTAGAGAAGTGGAAAAGGCAGAAATGAAGGGAAGCCGTCAAGCAAGAGAAGTAATAATAGCTTGAATAATAGTCACAGGACTCATCCTAGTTCCTCCTAAAGGGATATAAATATCAATCTGATGCATCTCTTTGAGTTGTTCTGTGAGACTAAGACCCTCACCCAGTGGAGGATGGTGACTACATGCAGACCACAAACATGTAGACCCCAGACTGGTTGGAACCAGAAAGTCAATGATTAATATTCTCTAAACATCACCCTGTTACCTCACCACCAACCAATCAGAAGAATGTCCATGAGCTGATCACACATGCTGCAACCCTCACTCCAAACCCTTCCCTGAAAGCCATTTGGAAGTTCAGGTCTTTTGAGCATTAACGACCCATTTTCCTTGCTTGGTGCCCTGCAAATAAATGCTGTACTTTCCTTCACCACAACTGGTGTCAGTAGATTGGCTTTGCTGCCAAATCTGGACCAAGTTCAGTTCTGTAACAATTTCTAAAAAATTTTTTTGTTATTTGACCATAGCTAATTAATATTGAAGAGTGGATATAAAAAAGTATAAGTGAAGAAACAAAGGCAGGAAGGAAGGAGGGATAAGAGGAAGAAAAGAGATCAACAGCAGGTCAATTTCATGCTTATTTTTATAACCTTCTTCTTCCATTTTCTCTTTGCTCTCTGGAGTTCAAAGTTCATATCTTGAGTAGGGGAGGAGAAATAATTTTCCCTCTGCCCTTCTGAGTTCTTGGCTGAGAGCCCTTGTAATAAAAGACAGATTAACAGAGAAAAACAAACAGAAGTTTATTAACATGTATAACTCATGCATACACAGGAGATACTCAGGGAAAGTGCATAAGTCCCTGAGATGGCCCAAGCCACCCACTTAAATACAGTCTTTAACTAAAGACAAAAGAAAGAAAGGTGTGTGTGTTTGGGGGCCGCTATGGGAGGTTACAAGGAAAAGCAAGGTAAACAAGGCAAACATTTGTTATGCAGTTAAGTCATTGCCTTCTCCATTGATAAAGAGCTTCAGGTGTTATAGAGCTAATTCTTCTCCTGGTACAGAGAGGGAGACACACTCAGAAATGGAGATTCCTTCATAAATGTAAATTTCCCTTACAAAACGGCAACTTCTATTCTTGTTTTTAGAGCCTCTCTTGTGTCTGCAGTTTCTCAAACATGATAATCCTTGTGCCAAAGAGGCATACTTCGGGGTGGAATATTCTGCTACTCTTCACAACTTATGGTGGTTTGTCGCTAATACTGCAAAAACATATGACGTGATGGGTCTAACAATAATCAATACATGCTGGACAGTTTCAACCACATAGTCATTTGATGTTTCACAATCAGACACTCAGCCTCCAACAAGGCCTCCAATCCAGAGGTTGTACACAAGTGATATGCAGTTCCCTGCTGAACATGGGAAGGTCAGATTCCACAACCCTAGTGGTCTGTGCTGTGACTCTCTTATTAAATTATTCCAAAGAGTCTATGCAATATTCTTTTCAATAGCAGGGGTCAGCATACTCTAGCCCATGGGCCAAATCTGACTCAGAGACTGTTTCTGTAATTAAAATTTTATTGGAACACAGCCATATCATTTATGTATTGTCTGTGGCTGCATCTGCACTACAACCATGGAGTAAAGTAGTTCTGGTACAATAACAGGGTTAAATAGCTGCAAATCAGCAGAATTTAGTAGTGGCCACAGAGACCCAATGGCCCTCAAAGCCTAAAATATTTACCAGTTGGCCATTTGCAGAAACATTTGCTGACTCCCGCTCTGTAACATCGAATCCGCTAGATCACATGACCCAAGTGGTAGAGCTCTTTGTACTGTAGCCCAGTGGTCCCCAACCTTTTTGGCATCAGGGACTGGTTTCGTAGAAGACAATTTTTCCACGGACGGGGGTGGGGGTGTGGGGGGGATGGTTCAGGCAGTAATGGGGAGTGATGGGGAGCGGCAGATGAAGCTTTGCCTACTCACCCGCTGCTCACCTCCTGCTGTGTGGCCTGGTTCCCCAACCCCTGGCATCGGTCCACAGCCTGGTGGTTGGGGCCCCCTGCTGTTGCCTACATCTGATGCAGCACCTTCTGCTCTGGACCCCACTTGAAATTGGCAGCCTTCTAAGTCACCCTATAAATGAATTAGAGCAATATACCTAAGTATGGTATACGCTCTTGCAAAAATCCAAAAATATCTACCAAGCACAGTGACTCTTTCTTAGTGGCAGAAAGTTCCAATGTCTTGGCATGTACCAGATCGTCAAATCCTTCAGAAGTTTTACAAATGTGGCATAAAACTTCAAAAGTTTTATGAATGTTTTATGAATGTGTCTCGCAAGCCCTCAACTTACCAAGTCATACAGAGTATTTACTACATCTTGCTTACTAAGTCCTCAACAAAGAATCAGAGAGATGTCCCACAGAATGTTCAGATAATTGAGACCCCCTCAGACTACACTCTGACAGAATGCAGCAGAGTTAACACAGTCTAGAGCAGGATTGTTTTCTTTCCTGATGGGGAATGAAATGAAATGCAGATTATGTAGATGAATAGCTACTGTATTAATTTTCCATTGCTGCTATGACTAATTACCACAGACTTGGTGGCTTGAAACAGCAGAAATTGTCATCTGTAGATCAGAAATCTGACACAGATGTCACTGAGCTGAGATTAAGATGTCAGGTAGAGGGCATTAGAGAAAATTCCTTTACCTTGTCTTTTCCTTGGCACGTGGCTCCCCCCTTCCACATTTTAGATCCAGCAATGTTGGGCCAAGTTCTTCTCACTTTGCCGTCTCTGTGATTCTGTCTTCATCTTTGCTCTTCTACTTTTAAGGACCCTTGCAATTACATTGGGTTACTCAGATAATCTCCCTATTTTAAGATCTGCTGCTTAGCAAACTTAACTCTCCTTTGCCAGGTAACCTAACATTATTCACAGGTTCTGGGGACACAGACATCTTTGTGGGGTCCTTATTTTGTTTCCCACAGCTAAAAATCAAGGGCAGAATCTATGTTGCTCTGTTCTAGGAAATATACCACATCTGGCACAGCAGCTGTGAGAATGGGTCTGCCTCTTGGTTAAACATGTGAAACTCCACTGTCACCTGCCATGACCTATTTGAATTTTCTTGTATGTGGCTATTGGTGAATTCAATGAGGATATAAATGAGGATCACAAAACTTAATTTTTTAAAGTCTTTTGAGTTTGGCATTAATTTCTACCGTTTGACTTGAAATGCAGTTGTGCTTCTGATTTACTAGCCTGACAAGGAGGAAGAGACAGTATCAAAGATTTCTGCTTATTCTTTTCTTTCTTAATGGTCCTCATTCTGATGCCGAAAGCTCAGCCTCTGTACACTGGTGCCAAATCGAATCTCGGAGACAGTTTTGGGTGAAGTAGAAAAGAATAGCTTTATTGATTTGCCAGGCAAAGGAGGACACAGCCAGCAGGCTCCTGCCCTCGGAAACTATGTGTGCCAACCCAAGGGAGTTTGGTGAGGAGTCTTATGGCAATGGTTCAAGGGTGGGGTTGCTGATAAGAATTAGGATGTGTGCAGGGCCTGCACCTCTAATCTGGTCTCTGGTAACCTGATGAGTTTCTGTGGTTCCTTTAATCTGGCCTCAGGTAATCTTTTTTTTTTTTAATAAATTTATTTATTGGGCCTCCCTGGTGGCGCAGTGGTTGAGAGTCCGCCTGCCGATGCAGGGGATACGGGTTCGTGCCCCGGTCTGGGAGGATCCCATATGCCGCAGAGTGGCTGGGCCCGTGAGCCATGGCCGCTGAGCCTGCGCATCCGGAGCCTGTGCTCCGCAACGGGAGAGGCCACAACAGTGAGAGGCCCGCGTACGGAAAAAAAAAAAATAAATAAATAAATAAATAAATAAATAAATAAATAAATTTATTTATTCATTTATTTTTGGCTTTGTTGGGTCTTTGTTGCTGCGCGCGGGCTCTCTCTAGTTATGGTGAGCGGGGGCACGTGGGCTTCTCATTGCAGTGGATTCTCTTGTTGCGGAGCACGGGCTGTAGGCACATGGGCTTTAGTAGTTGTGGCGCACGGGCTTAGTTGCTCCGCAGCATGTGGGATCTTCCTGGACCAGGGCTCGAACCCATGTCCCCTGCATTGGCCGGCAGATTCTTAACCACTGCACAACCAGAGAAGTCCTCAAGTAATCTTCTTGATGAGCCTCTCTGGTTCCTTTAGTCTGGCTTCAGGTGGTCTTCTCTGGTATGAAGAATGCTGACATCTTCCTTTTGCTGGGTTTTAATTCTACAGAAAGCTTAAAGACATTGTTATGTGTATCCCTTGAGGTGGAACCAGGATGCTGCCCCAGGGCGGCACTATTGTTTCTTGCCTGCTCCTCCCTTGTCTCTGCATCCCCTCCCTTCCTGGGTTAGCAACTGTTTGAATCTGCCCTTTGGAACTCAAGGAAGGTCATGTTGGCTGGAGTCTGTTCCCTACAAAAAACGGGGGACACGGAAAGGCTTCTGTGCCCAGGAGCCCCCACAGGGTCCTGCGCGGTTTCAGTCCCACACACAGAGCAGGGAACCAATAGGAAGGTTCTCTCAACTGCTTAGCATATTGATGTCAGCATACTCAGGAGCCATGAGGACGACCACGAGGGTCTGCTGATCTACTGCTGTACATGAACTGGATCCAGGCATGCAACATCTGGCGTCTATGCCCTCAACCCACTTTAACGGGTTTCTCTTTGGCTGAACTTAGCTCAGACTTTATTTCCAACGGCTCTAGGAAGATCTTCAAATTCCCCTTTCTACAATATACAGTTACTTTGCATATTGGATGGAGGCCACTTAGGGAAAGACTGGGAGACTATCTCCTGTACATATTTATTGTGGTATCAGGATCCTTCAACCTAAGGACCTGATTTGCCTTTCAAACTCCATTAATAAAACTTCTGAAAGGGAGGTAAACCTGCTTTGTCAAGAGCGGTATTTCTCTATAGAGACATTAGTGTTGCAGAACACATTATTAACGACAGACTTTGTGGTAGGCAGAATTCCAAGTTGGTCCCCAAGATTCCTTCCCCCTGGTGCACGCATTCTTATATAATTTCCTCCCCTTGAGTGTGGGAGAACCTGTGAATATGATGGGATTTCACTCTTGTGATCAGGTTCTTATCAGTGGACTGTGAGTTAATCAAAAGAGAGATTATCTGGGTGGACTTGATCTGTTCAGGTGAGCCCTTAAAAGGGACTGAGAAGTTCCTGAATTCAGAGAGACTGGAAGTATGAGCAGGCCTACGGAAGACCTGAAGGCAGCATCTACAAACTAAGAGCAACCCCGGGCCAACAGCAAGGAAGAAAAAGGAACCTCAATCCTGCAACTGCAAGGAAATAAATTCTACCAACATCTGAATGAGTTTGGACAAGAACCCCTAGATCCTGCTGAGAACCCAGTCCTGGCAAACACCTTGCTGTCAGTCTGTGGGGACCCTGAGCAGAGAACACTGAATTTATGGTAATTTGTTATGCAGAAATAGAAAATGATGAGTGCACATGTCATTCATTTAACAAATATTTATAATATTCTTGCCAATAAACTAAACAAAGTGTTGCAAAATTTTCTGCTTAACCAAAATGAGTCTGGCACTCTGTATTGTTAAGAGTGTGTGTGTGTGTGTGTGTGTGTGACAGATATTTTAAGTACTTTTCTATTTATGGGAAATCTTTTAAAATTAATATGATTGCTATAGTCTGAATGCTTGTGTCCCCCTAAAATTCATATGTTGAAATCCTAACCCTCAAAGATGACGTTGTTAGAGGTGGGGCCTTTGGGAGGTGTTTAAGTTATTAGGGCAAAGCCCTCTGGATGGGATTGGTGCCTCGTAAAAGAGGCTCCAGAGAAGTACTGAGCCCCTTCCACCATATGAGGACACAGCCAGAAGGCATTCACGGTGAATCAAGCAGAGGGTGCTCACCAGACTATGACCATATTGGCTCCTTGGTCTTCGACTTCCAGCCTCCAAAACCATGAGAAATAAAATTCTGTTGTTTATAAACTTCCCAGTCTATGGTAATTTGCTATAACAACCTGAATGGACCAAGATGATGATCATAATCAAAACCAATGGGACATTTCTTTGTGGTGGTCTTTATGAGCATATGAAATACTTGGTTTCTGTTTACATTTTCTTTTTACTCATATGTATCTAAAGTAATAATGTTTGAAGATCTATTTTATATTTTAATTGCCAGCATTTTCCTGTACAATGAGTGCAATTTTTTTTTTTACTGTTATGCTTAACTAGGAGTCTGAGATAAAAATGTCAACTTCTTGTTTCAAGGAAAATATTTTGCCTTCTCATCTGTTATACACATTTCAAAGAAAATGTGGTGTTATTTTATTTGTTCTAATTTTAGAAGTAAATATATAATACTTTATTTGTATTAATTTAAACATATAATTTCCATTCTATGCTCTACTTTTATTTTTCGTTTTTTAAACTTCGCTTGCATTTTCATAAAAATTTACTTTTAGACTATCTTTTTATCTTTAAAGATTGCTACCACCGATAAGAAGTAAGAAAGGAATATTTAAGGCATCCACTGTACTCCTTGACTTCCCCCACGAAATCTCCTGCCTGGTGATAATTGGAGTAATATTGCTTCAGGTGACTTGCTAAGGTAACACAGCGAGTCAGTGGGAGAACCAGATTGTCTTAAACATAGTTCACTACTTTTGACCATATCAATGGCTTTTTAAAAATAGAAATGACACATATGACAGAGAAAAATTAACTTATCTGTCCCTAATAGTCAGCATGCTATATAAAATAAATTGTCCTTTAGAAAGTGAGATGCTGATGTAAGACATCACAAAATAAAACAAAACAAAAATAAAATTTTGAGTTTCCAGCTAATAATTCAATCAGACCACATCACGTTAAATACCTAGGTATCCTGTAAGCTCAGAAATGTTGAATATTAAATATATGGAGTCTCTCTCATAGCTTATAATTCACTATCCACTACATGTATTATATGCAGATTTTTCTTACTTCACCAAGGATAACAAAGTAGGATGAAGCATCACTATCTTTAGAAAGTACTTTACTCACCATCCTTAAGGGTCTAGGCATGCTGGACAGAGGGTTTGCCTTTGGCAAGGGATTTCTGATGTCTATCAAATGGAGGTGCCCAGGGAATCTGAGCCCTGGGTGGCAGCAACTCACTGGAAGCAGAGTAGTCGAATCAGTGGTGTGCTTGGGCAGGCTCATCTTGGCTTGCAAGAGCTGACTATTACATTTTCAGAAATACTGTGAACAGGTTGTTAAACTGTGTGTATCTGTGTGTGTGTTTATATGAGTGTGTTATAAATATATACATGTACATATAATATGCATATTATGTTTATCTGTGCTATGTATATATAACATATGTGTATCTATCATATATATGTTTATATATAGTGTATATATGTATAAATAGTAAATTATATTAAAAACAAAGAAAACAATTTGGAAAAAAATTCCTCCCTCTATAATACTAGGCAGAAACATAGATATAAGCAAGAACATATATATATATATATATATATATATATATATATATATACACACATATATATATGTATATATATATATGTATAATTTGTTTTGCTGTGTCTCAGATAAGAATTCCTATAGCTGAGCTTTTATAGATGCAATGGCAGGCAGTGTAGAAGTGAACAGGAAGTATTGCGAGAGAAGACCTTCACAAGAGGAAATACATAATTCATGAAGGAACAGATGGGTTTGTAAAGTTCAGAGAAAATAAACAGCTTTGTTGACTTCAGTGAGAAAAGAGGAAAAATCGGGAAATAAGAAGAGATGAAATTGTTTAAGTAAAAGTACATACTGGAGTATGTATTTGATGAAGGGCTTGAATATTTAGGCCATTTAAAGTATCCTCCAATGAATAAAATGTAGACTATTTCTCTAATACTCAGATAAGCAGGTGCAAACTGGAAAGCAGGAGGGGGATTTTAAAAAGTTACTAAAAAAAATCTTTTCAAAAAAAATAATTTTCCCTCATTGTTTATTCTAGGTTCCTATCTCAGCTGTTTGTTTTTTACCAGATGACTCAAACGTATACAAGGTAAGCACATCATGAATGGTGGGAATGGGGTTTGCGGGTTGGGTGTGGTTCTCACATCAGGCCCAGCAAACTGCGGGAGGGTACCATCTCTAGAGCCCATCTTCCTGGTTCCTAATGCCAGGTTAAGCACCTATTACAGTAAGTCTCCTACTTACGAACTTTCAAGTTGTGAACTTTCAAAGATGCAAACTTGCACAAAGGACGGAGAGACAAGAGGAAGAAGTAACTGAAGAACCGAAGAGATTCACGATGCAGGAAATGGCATGGGGATTTTCTTGATTGGAGGAGGCACTGTGAGTTTTTGAGGCACAGGACCTGAACATAGAATGGTACACGAAGGTTGCAGCAGCCGTTCAGAATGCAATCCACTGTTACCGTTCTATCTTCAACAAGAAAAAAAGAGCTACTACCCAGACATCACTGGATTGTTTTTTTCAAGAGGTTAGACAGCATTGAATCCAGCAAAGAACCAGAACCTGCGCCATCAACGTCAGGCGTGAGTGAAATTGCAGCCTGCCCGCCATTTTCTATTGCTGACCATCCTTCAGCTCTACCATCTCCCACCTCCCCTCCCACCTCCAGTCAGTAACTCTTCTCTCCTGTTCACTCCATGCCAGCCCCTGTATGCCAGCTGTTGTACTGTACTACTGTACTTTTCAAGGTACTGTACTGTAAGGTTAAAAATGTTTTATTTTTTGCCGTTGTTTTTTATGTATTATTTGTGTGAAAAGTATTATAAACCTAGTACAGTACAGTACTATATAGCCGATTGTGTTAGTTAGGTACCTAGGCTAACTTTGTTGGACTTAACGAACAAATTGTTCTTAACAACGTGCTCTAGGAACGGAACTCGTTTGTATGTTTGTAGTGTCTCAGCTGGGGAAAATTACTTAACCTCTCATTCCTTGTCTATAAAATGTGGATTGTAGGATCTACCTCTCAGAGTTATTGTAAGGATCAAATGAGATAATATCTTCAATGCCTGTAAAAGAGTACCTGGTGCATATTAAGGTCCATATGAAGATGTATTAAGTGAAAATAACTTGATTTGCTGCTTTTACATTTAACAGACCCCGTACTGTAGCAATCACCATATCACCTTCCCAGAAAAGGAACAATATGAAAGTTTTGGAAAGGTCATAAGACTTGAAATAACTCAGTATGAAAGTATGAAATTAGTTAAATAAATTTGTGAAATGTGTCACAGTTATTATATAGACAATAGTAAATGTACATTAAGAGAGATACTATAAGGAAAGGAAACATAATCATACCAAACCTGGTGGTACTAATCCGGTTTACCATTATTTTATACTCTCTCCTAAGTGCCACATATATATACATAGATGGAGATGGTGACCTCAATCACATTAGCTGAACAATTTATAATCATTATATGCAAGTGACATAAAATATCAGCAAAAAACAAAATAAAAAAATGAGGGGCTTCCCTGGTGGCGCAGTGGTTGAGAGTCCGCCTGCTGCTGATGCAGGGGACACAGATTCGTGCCCCGGTCCAGGAAGATCCCACATGCCATGGAGCGGCTGGGCCCGTGAGCCATGGCTGCTGAGCCTGCGCATCCGGAGCCTGTGCTCTGCAACGGAAGAGGCCACAGCAGTGAGAGGCCCGCGTACTGCAAAAAAAAAAAAAATGATGCTTACCCAGTTGTTTGATCTTCTTTATACCAAACATACAAATACTGTTAATATCTTTGCGTATGTCTATATTTTAAAGTTATCTCACATTTTGACAAAGTATAGAGACAAACATTGAGAGCTTTGCAAAATTACAGGGATTTGGGAGTTAAAATAATTTCTGAAAAGTGTTCCTACTATTAACAATTGTTTGGCATCAACACTAAGCCATACTCAATACAAAACAAAGATTTAATCATAGCTCAAGACTATAATCTTTATTAAAGTTCCACTAATGAGCAACTGCTAAGGTAATATTTCATTCCCAAAACAAGAAAGTTCTAGTTTCCAATTTAAATGCATTTAAATTAGCATGTAAATGTATCCTATAAACATGTATCAGGCTGAGATATTATTCAGTATGATCACTGTTGTGGTGATTATTATGTGCCATTCAGTGAACATTCACTGTGTACTTGGAGCCTTGCTAAATACAGTGTGTTTAATTCTGTGGATTTCTGATGACTTTTTTCCCATAGGAACACAGAATACATTATAACATCTCCCTTCAAGCAAAACACATAGTGTTAAAAGGTTAAAGGAAACTGATGTATTTTTTATTTTTGTTTCTTAACAGTTTTGTCTATTCACTGGAATTTAAGAACTCAGGAAAATTTAATATTTTAAAATTATAACTAATTGGCTGCCTGGCTTGCTATATTTCTTGTGAATTTTATGGATTTTATTCTGAGACTATATCTTTATTAAAAACTGAAACATTTTAAATATTTTTATTTTTATCTAGTTATTTGATTAGTATTCTCTGTACACAATGCAATTTGTTTTTATCTGATATCTATTATTTATATTTTACAATTTTAATTCAAATATATTTTTATTAATTTTGAAAAAAAGCACACTACAATTATTATATAATGTTACTCTGCAAAACACTATTGAATATCATAACTGGAACAGTATTTTGTGTATCCAAAACTGCTTTTTATTTTGATTAAATTACAGGATATTTTGGTTGGTGATCTTTCAGTGCTCTCCTTCAGTTACTTGGATATCAATGCATTTGTTTAGACAAAACCTCACTGAAGAGCTGAAACAACCACATTCAACCACTTCCCTTGTTCCTGTGAAAGTCTTTAAAAAAAACAAATTGAGAAATAAACAGTCATCACAGAATTAATGTCACTGAATACCAAACACTGTTTAATATTAAATATTGTAGTTGGAAGTATATTAACTTGGACATTTCTTCAGTTAGGAACTTCGCTAACGTCAAATCATTTGACTGGAATCATTATCTTTCAAGGGTTTTGTTTAAAAAAGAAATCTTTCAAAACCTAGCTGTTGTGAATCTTCTCAGTGAAACAGTGATCACATGGTTCATAAATAAAATATTTTGTGGAATGAGATGTTAGGCTAAAAATCCACAAATTCAACAAATAGCAACTCAGTAAGATACAGAATTGTGTTACACTTGATCATCTTGTAAGTAAAAATCATTTATCACTGCATTAGGGTGCATTTCTTTTTTTATATATCAATGAAAATAAATAACACAAATGTATAGGAAAAGGCATTATATACTTTCATTAATAGCTGTTTTGCACTTTGATATATGAGTGATTTCCTATTATAAATTCATGATGAATTCCACTCCAAGACAATTTACTGATAGTAAAATAAGTGTTTACCAAAAGCTTTAGTGAAAATTTAAACATTAATAACTACATCAGTGTTTATACTAGTTTAAAAAAATTATTTATCTTTTATTAACACAATTAGTTTTATAAACTTTGATAATAAATGTTTATTTTTAACAATTGCCATCTTCAATTAAGGGAACTGAAAAAATTAAGGTTAAAAATCTCTTCGAAACTTGAAAAATTAAATAAGTAAAAAATAAACATATGTAATTAAGTTTTAAATGATTTCTGTGTAATTTGTAGCATTTATACTTTTGAAGATATTAAAGCTGAAAACAGCATAAGATTTTGGGAGCCGTCTTTACATTTCTATTATATATACATTTTCTGTAAATAGAACTTCTACCTGAAAGTGGATAAAACTCCACAAAATTGATATTATCAGGTGCTTCTTAAATATTATCTAGATAACTTCAATATGCATTTTCAGTTGAAATTTTTGAGATAATTGAAGATTCACATACAATTGTAGAAAAATAAATGAGAAGATCCCATGTTAGTTTACCAAGTCCTTCCCCCCACACCCTACCACCCCCTCCCCCTCCCCCAACCCCATGGTAACATTGTGCAGAACTGTGATGTAATATTACAACCAGGACGTTGACTTTGATACACCTAACTATCTCATCCAGATTTTCACCAGTTTAGCTTTTACTCATTTGTGCTGGTGTGTGTGTGCATGCACACAGGCACTCGCATGTGTGTACTTAATTCCATGCAATTGTATCACATGTGTAAGTTCTTGTATTCATACCACAGTCAAGATCCTTAACAGTTCCAGCATCATAAGCATCTTTTGTGCTGCCCTTTTATAATTAGACCTGCTTCTCTTCCATTCCCAGTGGGCTACTCTTTCCCAACAGCATTTCAAAAATGTTATATAAATGGTGTCATACGGTATGTAAATTTTGTGGATTGGCTTTTTTCACTCAACATAATTTCCTGGAGAGTAATTTGGGTTGCTGTGTTGACACTATTTTTTGCTAAGTAGCATCCCCTGGAATGTGTGTATCAGATTTGTGCGAGGACTATTGACGGGCATCTGGCTGACTCCAGTTTTTGGCTATTTATATATTACACATTATAAAGCTGTGTTAAAAGATGAAATGAGGCATATTAAAAATATAAAGAGTTTATTGGAGCAAAAAATCAATTCAAATTGCGCAGTGCCAAACCAGAAGTGGTTAGGAGCATGCCATCGACCGGAGTTGGGAATGACTTAGAGGAAAATGTGGAAGCAAAGAAATTATTTAATTGGCTCTAGCTTAAAGCCTACTTGGTTGTGATTGGTTGTCCTTAAGTTTTGATTCCGTAATCTTAAGGCATTTACAGGCTTAGATTTTGGTGTAGTCACAAAAGCCACCAACGCATTAGAGCCACCTCAGTTTAATGGCCTCCTTGTTTAATTAATTTAACAATTCTTCCTTTTTGGTCATTTTCTCATACATGAGAGATTGACCAAAAATTTGGTATTAGTGTCACTCCCAGTCACTATCAGGTTTAAGTTGTTCTATCATGAACAAAACAATAATTAATATTCCTGAAAAGAGTCTTACGAGGATAAAATCAAGATGTCAGCAGGGCTGTTTCCTTCCAGAGTCTCCAGGGCAGGACACTTGTCCTTGCCTCTTCCAGCTTCTAGAGGCTGCTGGTGGTTCCTTCCCCCACTGTCAAGGCAGCTGGGCAGCATTTTCTGTTCTCTCTGACCAACTGCTATTTTTTACAAGGACCCTTATGACTACGTTGGACCCACCCAGATAATCCAGGCTGGTCTCCCAATATCAAGATTCTTAAACACACCAGCAATCCTTTTTTTTTTTTTTTTTTTTTTGCGGTATGCGGGCCTCTCACTGTTGTGGCCTCTCCCGTTGCGGAGCACAGGCTCCGGATGCGCAGGCCCAGCGGCCATGGCTCACGGGCCAAGCCGCTCCGCGGCATATGGGATCCTCCCAGACCGGGGCACGAACCCGTATCCCCTGCATCGGCAGGCGGACTCTCAACCACTGCGCCACCAGGGAGGCCCCCAGCAATCCTTTTTGCAATATAAAGTAACATTCACAGGTTTTCCATGGATTAGAATGTGGACATCTTCAGAGAGACATTATTCAGTCTATCCTAGTTATAATAGAGTGTCTTTCCTTCATTTATAGAATGTGAAGCAAAATGCCTTAGTAGTACATGAAAAAGCTGCAGACATTTGTTTTTTATTTAGCATCCTCCAACAAAGGGAAATCGTCTTTCTCCCTGCATATACTGACCTCCAAACAAAATTATTCAGTTTTTGAGAAGGAATTTACTTCAATTTTTCACGTTGAACTCTGTTAGCTTCCCTTTTGTTCCTAATTTTTGATTAGTAGGTGGTAGCAATGAAAGCAGAATGGAGAAACTGTGTGTGTATCTGTGTGTGTGTGTAAAGGTCACACTCGTTTTTAGCCTTCTAGGATGTAAGCAGGAAATATACAGACATACCTTCAGTGATAGATCATAGAAATAATGTTATTTGATATAATTCCTGTAACTGTGTTCAGATTCTAGATGACTGCCAGCACTATAGATTTATGAAGCTACAATTTTGTCATTTAGAAGTTGCTATAGACTGAATGTTTGTGTCTCTCCTAAATTCATGTATTTAAATCCTAACCCCCAGTGATATGGTGGTAGAGGCTTTGGGAGATGCCTAGGTCATGAGTGTGGAGCCTTCATGAATGGGATTAGGGCCCTTATAGAGAGATTCCAGAGAGCTCCCTTGCCCCTTCTGCCATGTGAGGGCACAGAGAGAGGACAGCTGTCTGTGAACCAGGAATTGGGTCCTCACAGACACTAAATCTGCCAGCACCTTGATCTTGGAATTTCCAGCCTCTAAAACTGTGAGAAATAAATCTCCGTTGTATTTAATAGTAGCCTCAGCTAAGACAGGAGGTGAAAACAATTGGGCAGACTACAGCATGCGATAGCATTGACAATTTCATTACTATACTGTTTCACCTAATTTCTGCTCTGAACAATCTGACATGCATCTCTTGTTGATTCTTTTTATGTCCCCAAATATCAAGCTTAAATATCAAGTTTAAAGAAAGTGAAAGACTGTGTAATCTCTCATTCCTACTCCATGTAAAATACAACAATAGACTTGGTTCTTTACACACAGCAATCAAATATATTTTATACATAGTCTTTATTAACAAACCTGAAGAGATCAAAGAAATGTTTTCACATTAAAATTAGAAGAATAAAATTATGTTAACAGCTTTCTTTAGAAGTCCTTCTGATTTCAGACTACTTTTGCTCATCAGTTGCTCAGATATTCAATTCATGGGGTCTCCTTTATGCCAAATGAGGCACCCGTGTTTCTTGCCCCTCTCATGACTGTTCATTCTTCACACTCTCTAATGATTGTTCATTCTTCACACTTGGGGTCATCACTGAAGCTCTCTGTTTTCTGGATCTACTCAGCATTCACTGTTGTTTTTTCCCCCCTATTATTTCCCCACAAAATGCTGTCTGATATCCTTTTTTTTTTTCTTCCAATTTCTATAATCAATACTTTAGCCTGTTGAAACTGCTTCTTGACTGTGTTTCCTTCTTTCAGTATCAACTTCATTTACCAGTTTGATTACTCCTTCTGGACCTGTATAACTTGTGAAGGCCTCTTCTAGCCTGTCATAAGGAGCTTTGATCTCAGTGTTCGTAGATTTTCGTGCCTATTGTAGTAATCATGAAGATTTAGTTATAGTTCAATAGCAGTGGAATTTTTCAAAACCTTGACTAAATATCAAAGGATGTAACAACTCACTACTAAGCTGTCTGTAGTCATCACATGTAAATATATAATAATAATGTAACAGGTGAAGTTACAACTTGATGTTTGGGGATTGACTGATGGATATGCTGCATTTCTGGTCAAGTGGAGCATTCATAGGGATATGAAAGTTATCTAAGTTTTGGTTTGCTGATGTGGTACCTCTGGCAGAGGTGGTTCCATCTTGGGCCTAGGAAGTTATTTCAGCAGATGCAAGCTAAATGCCACATTAATTACTGAAGGCTGCTTAAGGCAGAATTTTGTTTTTGCAATTTAATTATAGTGCTGTGATTGATTTATTTTGACTAGTATAGTTGCAAAAATGTAGAGTTTATTTTGTAATGTTTTCTTATAAACTTGTATAGAGTGATTTTCTCATAAAAGTGGAGAAAATGTGTTTCCTATTGGTGGGAAATTTATTTAGAAGAATTATGTAAGACTCAAAAACTTAACATAAAATAACTGCTTTAGGTAAATAATAACTGTACTTTGTCATATGATAAAGATCAACTTATTCAAAGTATGTTTAAGAAATTATTCATCAAAAATTCTTATAGATTAGAAAGCATATCTGTAACATAGAACTCTTTTGAATTAGACCTTGTAAATAATTACTAATGGTGACAAAAATAAAATGATAAACTTGAAATGTTTTACATTTCTCTGCACATTTTGTAACCTCATTTTACATTTTGAAAGTTTATTTATCTTTGCTTACACATGAAAATTATTATAAGTAACATAAGTTATTACTCTGCAATACCTCATAAATTATTGAACAGCTACAATTAATAAATTAAAGGTAAGAATAAGAAAATTTTAAATAGATTATAATGTGTCAATAGATGCTACTCTTTCATATTATAAATTTATAATTATTTGATTTCAACACAGAAACCTATAATTAACTTCTATTTATTATTTTTTCATGGTATAACTTTTTTAATTGAAGTATAGTTGATGTACAATATTATATGTTACAGGTATACAATATAGTGATTCACAATTTTTAAAAGTTTTACTCTGTTTGTAGTTATTATAAAATATTGGCTATATTCCCTGTGTTGTACAATATATCCTTATAGATTATTTTATACATAATAGTTCGTACTTCTTATTCCCCTACCCCTATATTTTTCTTCCCCCCTACCTCTCTCCACTGGTAACCACTAGTTCATTCTCTATATCTGTGAGTCTGTTTCTTTTTTGTTATATTCACTAGTGTGTTGTATCATTTAGATTCCACATATAAGTGATATCATAGAGTATTTGTCTTTCTCTGACATGTTTCACTTAGCATAATACCCTCCAAGTCATCCATGTTGTTGCAAATGGCAATATTTGATTCTTTTTTATGGCTGAGTAATATTCCATTATATATATATATATATATATATATATATATATATATACACATACACACACACCACATCTTCTTTATCCATTCATCTGTTGATGGACACTTAGGTTGCTTCCATAACTTGGCAATTGTAAATAATGCTATGAACATTGGGGTCCATTAGTGTTTTTGTATTCTTTCAATATATACCCAGGAGTGGAATTGCTGGGTTGTATGGTAGTTCTATTTTTAGCTTTCTGAGAAACCTCCATACTGTTTTCCACAGTGGCTGCACCAATTTACATTCCCACCAACAGGGTACAGGGGTTCCTGTTTCTCCACATCTTCAACAACATCTGTTTGTCTGTTTTTTTAAATTTTATTTATTTTTAAATTTTTCTTTATTTTATGGCTGTGTTCGGTCTTTGTTGCTGCGCTCAGGCTTTTTCTAGTTGTGGCGATCAGGGGCTACTCTCTGTTGTGGAGAATGGGTTTCTCATTGTGGTGGCTTCTCTTGTTGCAGAGCAAGGGCTCATGGGCTCTAGAGCACAGGCTCAGTAGTTGTGGCACACAAGCTTAGTTGCTCCATGGCATGTGGGATGGTCCCGGACCATGGATTGAATGCATGTCCCCTGAATTGGCAGGATTCTTAACCACTGCACCACCAGGGAAGTCCCTTGCCAACATTTGTTATTTGTGTTTTTTTGATGATAGCCATTCTCACAGGTGTGAGGTGATACTTAATTGTGTTTTTTTAAAGCATCTTTATTGGAGTGTAATTGCTTTACAATGTTGTGTTAGTTTCTCCTGTATACAAAGTGAATCAGCTATACGTATACATATATCCCCATATAGCCTCGCTCTTGCGTCTCCCTCCCACCCTCCCTATCACATACCTCTAGGTGGTCACAAAGCACTGAGCTGATCTCCCTGTGTTATGCAGCTGATTCCCACTAGCTATCTGTTTTGCATTTGGTAGTGTGTATATGTCAATGTGACTCTCTCACTTCGTCCCAGCTTACTATTCCCCCTCCCCATGTCCTCAAGTCCGTTTTCTACATCTGCATCTTTATTCCTGTTCTGCCCCTAGGTTCTTTTTTTTTAGATTCCATATATATGTGTTGGCATATGGTATTTGTTTTTCTCTTTCTGACTTACTTCAGTCTGTATGACAGACTCTAGGTCCATCCACCTCACTATAAATAACTAAATTTTGCTTCCTTTTATGGCTGAATAATATTCCATCGTATATATGTGCAACATCTTCTTTATCCATTCATCTGTCGATGGACACTTATGTTGCTTCCATGTCCTGGCTATTGTAAACAGTGCTGCAATGAACACTGTGGTACATGACTCTTTTTTTTTTTTTGCGGTACGCGGGCCTCTCACTGCTGTGGCCTCTCCCGTTGCGGAGCACAGGCTCCGGACGCGCAGGCTCAGCGGCCATGGCTCACGGGCCCAGCCGCTCCGCGGCATGTGAGATCTTCCCGGACCGGGGCACGAACCCGCGTCCCCTGCATCGGCAGGCGGACTGTCAACCACTGCGCCACCAGGGAAGCCCGACATTAGTGAATTTTTAACAAGAAATAAATCCAGTATCTTTCATCTCGATTTAGATGTGGATTTGTTAAAATTTAGTTGGATAACACATCATATGCAGGTAAATAAACCGTACTGCTCATTATACTCAGTGTCACTCTGGGTCAAATATTATAACAAGGAAGAGACTTTGTATAAACCCTATTTTTTAATATCATAGCCATGTTAACTAAAATATTTGGCCTCTTAAACATTCCCCAGCTTCACAAACCAACATTGCACATGGTTTGATGATTTAATAAAGGTGATCTCATGCACTCACACACACACAAACACACATAAACACACCCTTTCTGTTTCCCCTTGACTTTTTAGATAAGCCTGTGGGCTAGTTGAGTTTGAGAAATGAAATGACAGAGTTTAGTTCCTCTGAGGACTTCTTACACTTCAAACTATTTAAGAAAAGGGAAATATAAACCTATTTAAATTACTGTGTTTAACCTGAGAATAACCCATAAAAAAGACCCAGGTAGATATGTAGAAATTGACATATAGAGCTACAGATATTTATATATACATACAAATGTATATGTAAATAAAACCCACTGGTAGAATCAGTGGGAATATCTCTCAGTGTCTTACCAATGATTTTAATCTGAAATGACATTTTCCCATCTGATATTAACATGAATTATTGAGGTTAAGATTTTAGTCAAACTCTGAGTTTTATAGTGATATTAATTTTAAAAATTGACTTACTATATGGACTTGTAGTCTCATAAATAGAGCCACTGTTAACAAATTACCCACTACCAAATATGGAATGCAGAATTAAAGTATAAAATTATTATTTCTGGTTCCATCTAAACAAATTCATTGCTTTTGAAATTAGTGTTGAGTCATATAATTAATAAAAAAGCAAGTTCATTTTTTGATGTATAAGCAATCTCTTCATAAAAATTGATTACAATAATCATGCAAAAATGAAAACAGGAGCTTAGAATTTAGCATTATTTTCTGATTTACTCTATGATTTATTATAATCTCCTAACCACTCTACACAGCTAATGATCAGCTGACTTTCCAGAGAAAATGGCCTTGTATAAGACACAGTACTGGAAAATACTTTAGATTCAACCAAAATGGTAGGAAAATCGCATAAAAACCAGCTGCTGCTAGGTTCTGATGTCTTCTCAGAGATGTGGAGAAATAGTGTTTCCCCCTCCCTTACAGTAAGAAAAAACCTTGAAAAATGGAAATTAATAATTTTTTCAATTAGATAATAAAAATTTCAATGGAAAACATTTTAACTAAAATCAGGAATGTGAAAAGCACTCTCGGGGAGAAGCAGGATCCAGCAATTTTCTTAGTTGAGACATAAGATGCTGAGTGGCATATAAGCTGGTAAGAAGAATCAACCAGATTTTAACTAATTGCTCAAGTCTGAGGGTAGGTGAGCCTGAGAGAGACACGAGCAAATTAAGTTTGTACCCTTCTGCAAACTCCCCCTCCAGGAACCCCACAGGTACTCACAGGGAAGACTGGAAAAAAATCCTAAGAAAGTTCCCCTCCAGGTGCTGTCTAGGGAGTGAAACAGGACATACCAATATCCAAATACCAAATACCTAATGTCCACCCATCTCATCTTTCTTATCTGCCCTATGGAAACAAAGCCTTAATATGCAAGGTCCTCAAAACCTGATGCCCGAGGACACAGATGGGAACCCACTATAGTTACAGAAAAACGAGGAGAAAAAAAACCCTACCCCTTGTGAAGGGTGAACTCATACTAAGCCCAGCATTACCTCTAAGTTGTGCCTGGATTCCAGGCCAGGATCACTCGTGAAGACCTCAGATCTGGGTCCCGCTGTTTATAGTACCTGCTTAGGACTGCAGCTTAAGGAGAACATCAGAGAATGGACCTTCCTGCCCGCCCCCCTGCCCCAGCATCCAGCTACCATACTCACAAGATTTGAGTAAAAATAAAAGTGGAATATAGCTGAGAGAGAGGCAAGAAAGAGATCCTTTCTGGTGAGAAAAAGTGAAGAATAAAATGTGAAATTTCATATAGAAAAAGAGTAAAGCTAGAATTTGACAGTAAAACTGTATTAAATCCTGCTTAGCAAAGGCAGGAGACTATCCTTGAAAATTCTTTCTTAAAGACTCTTGCTTAACTCCTCAAATGTGTACACTTTGAACAGAACGGGTATTGGAAAAATAGTTGCACCATTTTTTTTAGCTAAGATACAAAAGGAAAAAAAAATAAAGTGGGGCAATTAATGAAGTTTCTCCAAGGGGGAATCAAGTGACCAATTTCCTTTTATTTCAAGGGCCAATTTCTCTAAATACTAAAGAAAAATCTTGCAAATTTTTGACTGATAGGCTGTATGGCATCTGTCATATTTCCTGAAACTCTTACCCAGCCTCTCACAGGGAACCAACAGCTATCATGTGCTAGGTACCTTCAATACCCTTCAAACACTTTGCCTGGCCCAGATTGTCAACCTCAGACCTTTAAGAGAGAAAATTCTTTCCTCCTTTGTGACATCACACCCACTAACTAAATGGGGTGAGATGAAGGATTTACTTTAAAATAGATGCTCTCCTGATGGCCTATTCCTGGACATTCCTGAGGACTCCTTGATATAATCAGGTCAGAGATAATTTAAACATTGGTTTCCCTGTACCCTTAATAGAAATTAAATGTCTAAGGAATAATCATACTTCTGGGCATAAATTATGCTGGTTTTCCAACATTATTTGAGCTGAACCTATCAGACTGAACTCTCCAAATATCTCCCCAGGTTTGGATCATACCCTCTAAAACCAGAACCAAAAGTACTAAAATCAAAAAGATAAAAACCTAACAGAGAAATGAATCATTAACCCTTGTATCATTCTTTGTAATACTTCTATTCTCTAAGTTAAAAAAGAAAAGGAAAAAATAATCCAAAGGGCAAGGTATAGATCTGTTCAAAATCTCAGGAGTATAAATCTAATAATCATTTCCTACTTCCTTATAGTACCAAACCCAAATATTCTTTTATTTTGGTGTATAAGTTATAGCTATAAATCTGTTTTCTATTCTTTAACATCTTTTTTATTTAGTTATTTCTTTGCTCTCTCTTCGGAAAATCAATAAAGTCCTCAACCAAGACCTGAGTTACATTCCTTATATTTTTATCTCATATCTTGGTCATCTTTTTTGGACTCAAGTTCAGCTGAGGTCTAGAACTGACTCCATCTATCTATTTAGTGTTTCTTCTCTAATAGGCTATACACTTCCTGAAGAGAAGTAAAAATTCTGTCAAAGTAAAGTGTATTCCTTGGGTCATAATTTATGTCGAGGAGGCAAATTTCTCAATTCTGAAAAACTGTAACAATTCAGAATTTTTCCTGGTTAGTAACCAACATACATTTATAATATCACAATGCCCATGGATTAGGAATCCAGGCACAACTTAGATGGGCCCCCTGCCCAGGGTCTTACAAGCTGAAATCAAGGTATCAGCCACATTGCTGTTCTCGTCTGGGGCTGGAAGGCCTCTTCCAAGCTCATTAGGCTATTTATAGGATTTAGTTCCTTGTGGTTATAGCATTGATGTCCTCAGCTCTAGAGGTTGGCACCCTCCACTGGCAGTTTTCAACCTGGCTGTTTCTTTCTCTTTGAGGAAGAGCCTCTTGCTTTTATGGCTTTCACCTGATTAGGTCAGTCCCACCCAGAATAATGTCCCTTTTGAATCACTCAGTCAACTAATTAGGGATCTCAGCTACACCTGTAAAATATTGTCCCCTTTGCCATATAACAAAATCTAGTCACACAAGTGCCATTTATCATGTTCACAGGCCCTACCTACATATAAGTGGGAAGGACTATACCACGGTGTGAACATCAGGGAATCTGCGGGAGGGGCTATTTTAAGCATTCTACCTACCACACCAATTTACAGGAATTACTCCAATACTGTACGACTTAACCATGTCTTTGTTAACCAAATCTCTTACCTGGGAATTTAAACATGAATAGGCAGTTTGTGCTTTAAAAAATCAGCTCTTCAACAGCCTCTCACTATGGGCCTACCTTGTCATAAATCTTGTTACCTATTTGTACATAAGAGATTTGGACAAGCCCTTGGTGTTCTGACTCAACTTTATGGAATCATCACAGATCAATACCAGGCAACTGTTTTTCTAGTATTAGCCCAGTATCAAAGTCCTCCTCATTTAAAGCTGATTGCCAACATGGTGGAGACTTCTGCTAACATAATTTCTTTTAGGGTCTGTCTTAAACCTAATGGTTTACATTGCCAAACTTTGCCACCCACTGAAACAATGCAATATTTACCAGTAAGAAGGCTTATTTCCTATCAAGTCATATTTCTTACTGCATTTCCATTCATCCTTGTAATACTTTAAATTCTACTTCTCTTCTTCCACAGAAGGGAAGTTCATGACTCCCTAACTGCTGATTTTCAAATATCTAATAGATTTATCAAAACACTCCTAATAAGTTTCTTAAAACATCCCTAGAAATATAGATTTAATCTTACTCTTCAGTCATCTCTTAATAACTGAGCCAGAAAATATCAGGCTGAATATATTATAGTAGATCTCAACTCACCACTAGAATATGACTCCTTTCCAGAGGCAAAATCTGCCCAGATGACAGAACTTGTTGTGATCCCAATAGCTTCCTGGCTAAATAAAAAGAATAGGGTTTTATTATATACACTAATAGCAGAAATACTTTGGAAATAGTCTATTATTTCTGAAAGCTTTAGGAACCCTAGTTTAGAATGGTCAGCATATTAGGGACATTTTAATAGCTACAATTTTTTTCAAGGAGTTGGCTGTTTTCAAGATAGAAGCCCATTCAAAGAGAGAGATCCAAGCAAAAGGAAATGACCTTGTCGATCATTGTGCCAAACAGGCAGTCACCACCAAGTTTCCAAACCTCACAATACTAAAAGAGACCATGACTTTGGAGAAGTTCAAAGAGAATATTATGAAATACTATATGATGCCAGCCTTTGGTCCAGAGTAAGAAAAAGCCATTTATTACATGGAAGTAACTCTTTCCACACTTAGAGTGGCTGCCTGTGGCCTCAGAGAAAATCTTGAAAAATTTTACATGATATATATTACCCACACATCTAGGATAAATTGGCCACTGTACTCAATCAACGTCAGTGAGGAAACAAATTTCATTGCCTGTTGTTAATGAGTGGTACCCAAAATTTAAAATACTTCTGGACAAACCCATGAGGGCGTTTTAATAAAAAATCGTTGAATGCTCCCCAGCAACTGATATTGAGTTGGGAGTACAAAAGCCTACTGGCTATAATCCAAATTATTATCCAAAAACTGAATAGGGATGTGTTACCTTGTTAAAGATGCCTGCCTCAAGGATAGTAGCTGAGGACATCACCCAGCATCCATTTTAGCTCATCAATTTCCACTCTCAGAAAGACTTAGTTAAATGAATTCAAGAGTGAGATAATCTGGACCTGGATTTTAGGACCAAAATCTTAATCACCTAAGGGGAATTTTGGATTTTTCTTCTCTGCTCAAGCCTCTTCATTTCATGCTTTACAAAACAACCAGAAATAGGACGAATTCCACATGCTACGGTTCGGAGGCTAGCCAAGGGCAACTAGACAAAGCCACCAACTCTTATCCAAAAATGTCACTCAGTTGGACAGGTGGGTAGAAGTTGAGAATACAGCCACTTCAGATATAATAGTGGCTTTTGAGGGTGAATCTATGTGATTTGAGGAGAAAATGTTTGAATCCCTACAAATCTCTCTGGCATTTTTAATATTACTAAAATAATCTGAGAATGAATGAAATCCAGCAAGGAAGTACAGACGGTTCCCAATTTATGATGCTTTGACCTATGATTTTTTGACTTTACTATAGTGAGGAAGCCATACAAATTCAATAGAAACTGTATTTGAATTCTGAGGTTCGAACTTTTTCCAATATTTGGTCTGATCCTCTCTTGTGATGCTGGGCAGTGGCAGCCACAGCTCCCCATCACCCACGTGATCACGAGGGTAAGCTAACCAAAACCTACCTACCACCATTCTCTACCCACACAACCGTACTGTTTTTCACCCTCAGCGCAGGATTCAATAAATTACATGAGATATTTAGCAAATGGGCATTGTGTTAGACGGTTTTCCTCAACAGTCGGCTAATATAAGTGTTCTGAGCATGTTTAAGGCAGGCTGGGCTAAGCTATGATGTTGTGTAGGTTAGGTCTGTTAAATGCATTTTTGACTTAAGATGTTTCCAATTCACAGTGGGTTTCTCAGGACATAACCCCACTGTAAGCAAGGAAAATCTGTATTTTCTTTAAAGACAAGATTTATATATGAGAATGTTCTGGAAAGAAACTTATTTTTTTAACAGTGGGGGTGATTTCAAAGGTAAATATATATATCATTGCTCAAAATGAAATTGTGAAGAATGAAGTTAAAATAAGACTAAAAAAGGTGAAGAGCATATTTGATGATGTGATATCATTTTCAAATATAGGATATTTAACTCCCAGAAGCCACTTTAAAGAGAAATGGTTAATGGTCCTTAAAATTCACTTCTACATAGTGTTATATTGTTATACACTTAACTGTAATACTTTTTTCAGATTAATATGTTATATGGTGCTTTTCCACAGAGTACTAAAAGATATAGAGTGACATCAAAAGACAAAAGTTACAAAAACTACTATTTATTATACTAACTACATACATGTTCCTGCAGGAGTAGTTGTTATGGTTTTAGTAATTATTTATTAGAAACTAATGTAAGCCACAGAGCAACCAAGGCTCTCCCCAAGTGTTCCTTTGACTCATTCTCTAGCCTCAAATCTCCTAGACCCAGCACACTTTGTACTGTCATACTCAAATACTTTCAATTTTCTATTCTTGCTATTCTTTTTATTTATTAAGGCAAATTTTATTTTATTTAAGGTTGTTATTTTTATTTTATTAATCTACTTTATTTTTTACTGCATTGGGTCTTCGTTGCTGCACACGGGCTTTCTCTAGTCGCGGCAAGCAGGGGCTACTCTTCGTTGCAGTGCGCGGGCTTCTCATTGTGGTGGCTTCTCACTGTGGAGCACGAGCTCTAGGTGCATGAGCTTCAGTAGTTGTGGCACACGGGCTCAGTAGTTGTGGCTCATGGGCTCTAGAGCACAGGTTCAGTAGTTGTGGCGCACGGGCTTAGTTGCTCTGCGGCATGTGGGATCTTCCTGGACCAGGGCTCAAACCCGTGTCCCCTGCATTGACAGGCAGATTCTTAACCACTGCACCACCAGGGAAGCCCAAGGCAAATTTTATTATTTTTTTAAATTGAGGTATAGTCAATATAAAACATTAGTTTCAGGTATACAAAAGTGATCTAACACTGCAAAATGATCACTACGATAAAACTAGTTAACATTGGTCACCATACATAGCTGTAATTTTTTTTCTTGCGATAAGAACTTTTTTAAAATCTATTTATTTATTTATTTATTTTTGGCTGTGTTGGGTCTCTGTTGCTCTGAGCGGGCTTTCGCTAGTTGCGGTGAGCGGGGGCTACTCTTCGTTGCGGTGTGTGGGCTTCTCATTGCAGTGGCTTCTCTTGTTGCGGAACACAGGCTCTAGGTGCGCGGGCTTCAGTAGTTGTGGCTCACGGGCTCTAGAGCACAGGCTCAGTAGTTGTGGCACACGGGCTTAGTCGCTCTGTGGCACGTGGGATCCTCCTGGACCAGGGCTCGAACCCATGTCCCCTGCATTGGCAGGTGGATTCTTAACCACTGTGTTACCAGGGAAGTCCCGCAATAAGAACTTTTAAGATCTATTCTCACCATCTTTCAAATATTCAATATGGTATTATTAACTATAGCAACAATGCTGTATATTATATCCCCATGATTTATTTATTTTGTAACTGGAAGTTTGAACCTTTTGACTCACTTCACCCACTTCATTCATCCCTCACCCCCTGCCTTTGGCAAACACCTATCGGTTGTTTTTATCTATGAGCTTTTTTTTTTTCTCTGTATTTTTGTTGTTATTTTACCTTCCACACATAAGTAAAATCATATAGTGTTTATCTTTATTTGGCTGACAGTTCACTTAGCATACACACACACACACACTTCTTTATTTGCATTTTCTTTATCCATTCATCCATCAATGAACAATTAGGTTATTTTCATTTCTTGGCTACTTAAATAATGCTTCATGAACATGGGAGTGAATCTACTTTTTGAGTTAGTGTTTTTGTTTTCTTCAGAAGTGGAATTGCTGGATCACATGGTAGTTCTATTTTTTGTTTTTTGAGTAACCTCCAAACTATTTTCCATAGCGGCTGGACCAATTTACATTCCCACCGACAATGCACAAGGGATCCCTTTTCTTCACATCCTCACCAACATTTGTTATTTCTCATCTTTTTGATAACAGCCACTGTAACAAGTGTGAGGTGATATCTCATTGTGGTTTTGATTTGCCTTTCCCCAATGATGAGTGATGTTGAGTACCTTTCCACGTGCCTGTTGGCCATTTGTTTGTCTTCTGTATGTATGTTTAGGAGCTACTCAGTCAGTTTTTAGGTTTTTTCCAGAGGATGTTGTTCCATATGTAGCTGTACATTCAGTGTGTCTGTCAGAGGAGGTGAGTTCAGCATTTTCTTGCATTGCTGTCTTGAACCCCATTGTGAAACTTTTTTATATGCTCTGTGCATGAAATTTTCTTCAAGCAGAAGCTTCTGATAAATTCAATTTCTTTAACAGATTAATAGCAATTGAGATTTTCTATGTAATCTTAAATTACTTTTGATAAATTGTATGTTTCCAAGGAAATTATTCATTTCATGAAGTTATTCATAATATCCCTTTTATCCCTTTAATGCCTGTAGGGTCTGAAGTGATATCACCTGTTTCTTTCTTGAAACTGGTAATGTATGTTTTCTCTTTTATTTCTTGATTATTCTCACTAGAGGCATATCATTTTTATTAGTTTTTCCAATGAAGAAAATTTGGCTTTGCTAATTTTCTGTGTCCTTGGTTTCTACTCTTTATTATTTCCTTCCTTCTGCCTGCTTTAGGTTTAATTTACTCTTTTTCTTCCCTGATTGAGTCTTTCTTATTAGAAATTTCCTAATAATAGCATTTTCTAGTGTTTTCTAATAGCATGTGTCTAATATTTCCTAATAATAGCATTGCTTTAGCTGCAAACTACATAATTTAGATGTTTTATTATTCATTACCATTCAGTTTGAAACAGCTTTTAAATTTCTCTTGAGATTTCTTTATTGACACATAGATTATATGGGAGTGTACTGCTCAGTTTGCAAATGTTAAAGGTTCTTCTAGATATCTTAGTGTTTTTTATTAGTTTCTGCTTTATAACAAATAGATATCTTAGTATTAACTTCTAAGTTGATTCTGTTATAGTAGATAACATACTTT
Source organism: Mesoplodon mirus (assembly GCF_964341445.2). Classification (NCBI taxonomy): domain Eukaryota; kingdom Metazoa; phylum Chordata; class Mammalia; order Artiodactyla; family Ziphiidae; genus Mesoplodon; species Mesoplodon mirus. Next base: position 226,075,829 of record NC_138976.1, on the reverse strand, counting down.
AACTATTTCAATATTTTGAAATTGACTGAGTCTCAGTTTATGGTCCTATATATGGTATATTTTACTGAATGTTCCATGCACACTTGAAAAGAATGTGTGTTTTACACAGATAGGGCATAGTGTTCCATCAGTGTCAGATCAAGATGTTTGACAGGGTCATTCATATTTTCTATGTCTTTACTGTTTCTGTGACTATCAACTTCTCATATAAAGTACGTTTTCAGACCACTACACAGTTTAGCTAGAAATAAAAAATAAAATAGAAAATTAGCTGGGAAATTTCCAAATATTTGGAGATTTAAAATTGCCAATAGCTCAAAAAGATGAAAAAAAAAAAAACTTAGGTTTAAGTATAACAAAATATGTGCAGGATCTAAGTGTGAAAAACTACAAGACTCTGATTAAAAAAATCAAAGGAGGGCTTCCCTGGTGGCGCAGTGGTTGAGAGTCCGCCTGCCGATGCAGGGGACACGGGTTCGTGCCCCGATCCCGGAAGATCCCACATGCCGCGGAGCGGCTGGGCCCGCGAGCCATGGCCGCGGAGCCTGTGTGTCCGGAGCCTGTGCTCCGCAACGGGAGAGGCCACAGCAGTGAGAGGCCTGCGTACAGCAAAAAAAAAAAAAAAAAAAAAAAAAAAAAAAAAAAAATCAAAGGACATCTATGTAAAAAGAGAAGTATTTCATGTTTATGGATTGAAAAAACTAAATATTATTAAAATGTCCATTATTCCCAAATTGATCTATACATTCAACAGAATTACAGTCAAAAACCCAAGAAGTTATTTTGTAGATATTTATAAACAGATTCTAAAGTTTTTTAAAAAGGCCAAAGACTTAGAATAACCCACATAATTTTAAAGAACAACGAAGTTGGAGGACTATGCTATCTGGCTAACTATAAAGTTATAGTTAAAAAAATAAAAAAGCACATGGTATTGGTGAAAGAATGTGCACATTAATGAAACAGAATAGAGAGCCTAGAAACAAACCCACACAAATATAGTCAACTGATTTTTGTTACAGTAAGAAAGGCAAATCAATGGAGAAAGATCATCTTTTGACAAATGGTGTTGAGAATACTGAACATCCAAAGACACAAACCTTACAACTTCCATAAGTATTAACTCAAAATGGATCATAAACATACATATAAAACATGAAACTATAAAACTTCCAGAAGAAAACATAAAACAATGTCTGGATGCTTTGACAACAAATTTTTAGATATAACACCAATAGCATGATTCATAAAAGAATAAAAATGACATATTGGATTTTATTACAGTTAAAAATTCTGCTCTGTGGAAAACACAGTAAAGAGAATTTTAAAAGTTAGTCACAGATGGGAGAAATTATATACAAAACATATATATGATAGAGGATTTGATCCAAATACAAATCACCCTAAACACTCAACAATAATAATACAAACAACCCAATTTAGAAATGGGAAAAAAATCTGAACAAACACTCTATCAGAGAAAATGTACAGATGGCAAATAAGCAGAGGAGGGGATTCTCAACATCATCTGTCATGAGGAAATTGCAAATTAAAACAATGAAATACTCCTACATACCTGTTAGAATGAGTAAAACCCAAAAAGCAGACAATACAAATTGCTGGTAAGGACGCAGAGCAAGAGGAACTCTCATGCATTACTGGTAGAAGCACAATGGTACAAACACTTTGGAAGACAGTTTGTAAGTTTCTTGCAAAATTAAACATAGTTTTACCATCAAATCCAACAATTGTACTCCTCAGTATTTACGCAAGTAATTTGAAAACTTATATTCGTACAAAAACCAGAACATGAATGTTTATAGCAGCTTTATTCACAATCACCAAAAACTGAAAGAAACCAAAATGACCTTCAATATGTGAATGAATAAACATACTGGTTTTATCAACACAAGGGATAGCATTCAGTAATAAAAAGAAATGAACTATGAAGCAACAAATAGACATGGATGAACCTTAAGTACATACTACTAAGTGAAAGAAAATCTGAAAAAGCTATCTAATATATGATTTCAGTTATATGACATTCTGCAAAAGGCAGTAAAAAAACAATAAAAAAACTAGTGGGTGTTAGGAATTTAGAGGAAGTGCATAATTCCCCATTCCTTAGATGTGGGCTGTGCAAAGTGACATCCTTCCAAAGAGTACAATATGAAAAAAGGGAAAAAAAGAGTAACTGTACAGTGGAGAAGTTGGACAAACACGAACAAGCTAGATGATCACCATCAACAGTGATATCAAGTTGACAGGAGGCACAGTTGATATGATGTGATGAAATGGAACTTTACCTCTGTGCCTTCCTTACAAAAACATAATCTCAATCTAATCATTTAAAAAAATCAGATAAGCCTCAATTGAGGGGTATTCTGCAAAACATCTGCCCAGTACTCCTCAAAACTGCCAGGGTTATCAAAAACAACAATGCCACAGCCAGAGAAACCTAAGAAGACATGATGTCTTATCATACATAACATGGTGTCCTAGATGGGGTCTTAGAACTAAAAACAGACATTAGGTAAAAATTAAGGAAATCTGAAATAAACATGGACCTTAATAATGTGTGAATATTGGTTCAACAGTGAAAAGTGTACCATTTAATGTAAAATGTTCCTTATGGGGAAAGAATCTGCATGAGCGTATATGGGAACTCTGTACTATATCTGCAGTTTTTCTGTAAATCTAAAACTGTTCTAAAAAGCCGTTTATTTTTTTAAAATACTATTAAAATATCATGGCTGTCTTGCCCATTTCATATGTTCATGCCTCCAAGGCTAAGAAATATAGAATTAACTAAATGGATCTTTTGTTAAAGATGAGATGAAAGGAAATACCTCACAATGAGACAGGGAAAATGACTTTAAACTATGCAGTTTTCCCTTTTAGAACTGTTCAACTCAAATGTTCTCAGAAAGATTTTGTTTTACATTATTAAATCTGAAAGAGTTTTCATACCTCTTGTACTTATGCCAAAATTAAGGAGCCAGGAAAAGTATCCATTTCAAAGGAAAAAGGAAGTCACTATCCAGTTTGTTATGCAAAATCCTGTGCTCCTGAAAAACAGAGAAGTGAACAAAACAGAAGATAAATTGTTAGAGGAAAATTGATGACAAAAATTACCTTAAAAGGCTTAGAAAAAGCTGGAAATTCATAGTGTGTATTTTCTGTTTTTCTTGCTTGCTGAAAAAGAAACAAAGTATTAAGGTGCAGATGTTTCTAAAGATACGGAATCACATGATAGAAACGCTGCTTCAAACAGACACTCTTAGGGCCCTCCCTGGTGGTGCAGTGGTTAAGAATCCGCCTGCCAATGCAGGGTATACGGGTTTGAGCCCTGGTCCGGGAAGATCCCACATGCCGTGGAGCAACTAGGCCCGCGAGCCACAACTACTGAGCCCGTGCGCCACAACTACTGAGCCTGTGCATCTGGAGCTTGTGCTCCACAACAGGAAAGGCCACGACAGTGAGGGACCCATGCACTGTGATGAAGAATGGCCCCCACTCGCCGCAACTAGAGAAAGACCTCACACAGAAACGAAGACCCAACACAGCCAAAAATAAATAAATAAATAATTAATAATAAAAAAAAAAAAAACAGACACTCTTTAATGAAAATCAGCTTCCCTCCAAAATCCGTTTGTTTAGAAAGTTATTTCCTGTTCAGTATAAAGGAAAGAATATTTTGTAGACATAATTAACTAGAAACTTGTGAAATCATTTGTTGGTTTTATTTAAAAATAATAAAACTATTATTTATCAAACATTTAATATGGTAGGCATTGTCCCTAATATTTAACCTGCGCTATCTCATTTAACCACCAAAACCATCCCAGAAGGTATACATTTCATTTCCATTTTACAAGAAAAGAAACCAACTCTATGAGAATTTAATCAACATATCTAGTAAGAATAAGTCCTGGTATTTGAACCTAGCAATAATGTTTCAGACTGATGCCCACTTTGTAACACTGTCTCCTAGTCATGGGTAAATAAGACTACTTAGCCTACAGAAGCTTTGCTTCAATCGAAAGAGGATATAAATTTGTAAATAGTTATGCATGCATATAAACCTATAAAGCAAATATTAACAGACCTAAAGGGAGAAAAGGACAGCAATACAAAAATAGTAGAGGACTTCAATACCGCACTTTTATGAATGGGTGGATTATCCAAACAGAAAATCAGAAAAGAAGCACTGGACTTAAAAAGACACATTAGACCTATAGGCCAATATCCCTGATTAAGATGGATGTAAAAATCCTCAACAAAATATTTACAAATTGAATTTGGCAATACACTAAATGGATCATACACCACGATCAAGTAGGATTTATTTCTGGGATGCAAGGATGATTCAATATACACAAATTAATCAGTGTTTTACACCACATTAACAAAATGAAGGATAAAACTCAAATGATCAACTTAATAGATACAAAGAATCATTTGACAAAATTCAACATCTATGTATGATAAAAACTCTCAACAAACTGGGTATAGAAAGAACATACTTCAACACAATAAAGGCCATATATGACATGCCCACAGCTCTTATCACACTCAAGGGTAAAAAGCTGAAAACTAAAAGCATTTTCTCTAAGATCAGGAACAAGACAAGGATGTCCAGTCTTGCCACTTTCATTCAACATAGTACCAGAAGTCTTAGCTGGAGCAATTAAGCAAGAAAAGAAATAAAAGGCATCCAAATAAGAAAGGAAAAAATAAAACTATCATATTTGCAGATGATATATTATATGTAAAAAATCCTAAAGACTCCACCAAAAATTGTTAGAACTAATAAGTAAGTTTGCAGGATACAGAATCAATACACAAAAATTTGTTGCATTTCTATACACTAATAATTAACTATCAGAAAGAGAAATTAAGAAAATCTCATTTCCAATTACATCAAAAAGAATAAAATACCTAGGAATAAATTTAACAAAGGAGATGAAAGACCTGTACACTAAAAACTATAAAGACATTCATGAAAGAAACTGAAAAAGACAAAAAAGAAATAGGAAGGTATTTTATGCTTATGAATTGGAAGAATTAAATTGTTAAAATGTCCACACCACGCAAAATGATCTATAGAGTTGATGCAATTCCAATAAAAATTCCAATGGCATTTTTCACAAAAATAGTACAAATCCTAAAATTTTTATGGAACCACAAAAGACCCACAATAACCAAAGCAATCTTGAGAAAAACAAAAAAGCTGGAGGCATCACACCTCCTGATTTAAACTATATTACAAAGTCATAGTCATAGTTTTCAAGAACACAATGGGGAAAGAACAGTCTCTTTAATAAATGGTGTTGGAAAAACTGGACAGCCACATGCAAAAGAATGAAACTGGACCACAGTCTTTTACCATACACAAAATCAACTCAAATTGGATTAAAGACTTGAATGTAAGACCTGAACCATCAAACTCCTAAAAGAAATCATAGGGGGTAAGCTCCTAGACATCAATCTCGGCAATAACTTTTTGGATTTGACACCGAAAGAAAAGACAATAAAAGCAAAAATAAATTAGCGGGACTGCATCAAACCAAAAAGTTTCTGTACTCAAAGGAAACCAATAAAATGAAAAGGCACCCTACTGAATGGGAGAATATATTTGCAAATCATATATCTGATAAGTGGTTAATATACAATATATATATATAAAACTCATACAACTCAATTTAAAAACAACAACAACAAACAACCCAATCTAAAAATGAGCATGGGAACTGATTAGACATTTTTTCCAAAGAAGACATACAAATGGCCAATACATACATGAAAAGGTCCTCAACATTGGTAATCATTAGGGAGATACAAATCAAAACCACAATGAGATATCACCTCACACCTGTCAGAATGGCTATTATCAAAAACACAAGCAATAACAAGTATTGGCAAAGATGTGGAGAAAAGGGGACACTTGTGTACTTTGGTAGGAATGTAAATTGGTATAGCCACTATGGAAAACAGTCTGAAGTTTCCTCAAAAAATTAAAAAATAGAACTACATAATCCAGTAATTCTACTATTGGGTATTTATTCAAAGAAAACAAAATCACTATATCAAAAAGATATCTTCACTCTCATGTTCACTACAGCATTATTTACAATAGCCAAGGCATGGAATAGTCTAAGTGTCCATTGATGGTTGAATGGATCAAGAAAATGGATGTGTGTGTGTGTGTGTGTGTGTGTATCTCACACACACACACACACACACACACACACACACACACATATATCACACAATGGAATATTTTTCAACCATAAAAAAGGAAGAAATCCTGCCACTTGTGACCACACGGATGAACCTTGAGGGCATTATGCTAAGTGAAGTAAGTTGAGAGAAAGGCAAATACTGTATGATCGCACCTATATGTAGAATCTAAAACAAACAAACAAGTGAAACTCATAGATAGCGAGACCGAATTGGTGGTTGCCAAAGTCAGGTGGTGGGGTGTGGGCAAAATAGATAAAGGCTGTCAAAAGTTACAAACCTCCAGTTATGAGATAAATAAGTCCTGGGGAATAGTGTGCAGCATGGTAACCATGGTTAACAATACTGTATTTTATATTTGAAAGTTGCTAAGAGAGTAGATGTTAAAACTTCTCAACACATGCACAGAACTTCTAAATATTTGTGGTGATGGATGTTAACTAGACTTGTGGTAATCATTTCTCAGTATATACGTATATCGAATCATTATGTTGTATGCCTGAAAGTAATGTAATATTAAATGTAAATTATATCTCAAATTTTAAAAACACTTTTACTAGTTATTAATAGGATTAAATTATGTCAATACTATTTATATTTTTCAAGTTCTGAAAATGAGGTATATATTTAGCTATGAAGTTTTGATCATGTAAAATATGAGTAAATATAATTGTTTCCCATTAAAATATCAGTTTTTAAACTCAGAGAGTATTGATAATATGAGAATTTAAATTTATTTAATAATAATAGTGATAGCCAAATTGATTGTAGTATTATAAAACTGTAAATGAGGTTTTTTTTGTAGAGCAAATTGGGAAAACAGTAGTAAGAACATAAGAATGCACATCTACTCTTTACGGTATATAGTTCTATAGATTTTGCAAAATCCATAGTGCCATTCATCTACTACTGTAGATGAATGAACTACAGTAGATTGAACTGTATACAGAACAGTTCAATCCCTCCAAAAATTCCTTCACGTTGTGATTTTCTGGTCAATTACTCCCCACACCCTCCAGCTCTTGACACCCACTGATATGTTTTCTATCCCTATATTTGTTGCTGTTTTTGGAATGTTATATAAAGGAAATCATATACTATGTAGCTTTTGGGGTCTGGTTTCTCTCACCTAGAAAAATTCATTTAAGATTTATCCATGTTGTTGCATAAACATTCAGTGCTCATTTTCTCATTGCAAGCATGCTCCATAGTATATTTAACCTATTGAGGGCATCTGTACTGTTTCAGTTTTGGGTGACTAGATATAAAATCTAGTATAAACAAACATTCAAATACAGATTTTTGCATGAACTTAAGTTTTCAATTCATTACAGCAAATACCTAAAGTAGGGTGGCTGGGTTGATGGTAATTATATGTTTAGTTTCATAATGAACTGCCAAACCATTTTCTAAAAGGGCTGTATTATTTTGTATCTCTACCAGCAGTGTATGAGTGTTCCACTTTTTCTGCATCCTTGCTAGCACTTGATATTTTTGGTATTTTTTAGTCATTCTAAGAAATGTGTTGTGGTATCTCATTTTGACTTACTTTGCATTTAACTAATGAATAATGATACTGAGTATCTTCCATATGCATATTTACCATCTATATATCTTTTTTGGTGGAATGTCTGCTGAAACATTTTGCCTATTTTATAATGGGTTTTGTTTTTTTACTGTTAAGTTTTAAGAGTTCTTGATATAATCCAGATACAAATCCTTTATCAAATACATTATTTGCAAATATTTTCTCTCAGTCTGTGACATGACTTTTCATTCTCTTAACAGACTTTTCCAGAGCAGATGTTTTTAATTTCATTAAGTTCCAATTTATTGTGTTTGGTTTTATTTTACAATCATGCTTTTGTTGCTGTATCTAAAAACTGTTTTCTAACAAACAATTCAATCAAAAATGGGCAGAAGACATATAAATAGACATTTCTCCAAAGTAGATATACAGATGGTCAATAAGCACATGAAAAGATGTCCATCATCACTAATCATTAGAGAAATGAAAATCAAAACTATATGAGGTAACACCTCACACCGGTCAGAATGGCCATCATCAAAAAGTCTACAAATAACAAATGTTGGAGAGGGTGTGGAGAAAAGGAAACCCTTCTACACTGTTGGTGGGAATGTAAATTGATGCAGCCACTATGGAAAACAGTATGGAGGTTCCTCTAAAAACTAAAAATAGAGTTGCCATATGATCCAGTAATCCCACTCTTGGGCATATATCCAGACAAAACTATAATTTGAAAAGATCCATGCACCCCTATTTTCATAGCAGTGCTATTTATAATAGCCAAGACATGGATACAACCTAAACATCCATTGACAGATGAATGGATAAAGAAGATGTGATACACACATACATACATACATACACACACACACACACACAGGAATATTACTCAGCCATAAAAAATAATGAAATTATGCCATTTGCAAGCAACATGGATGGACCTAGAGACTATCATACTAAGCGAAGTAAGTCAGAAAGAGAAAGACAAAGACCATATGATATCACTTATATGTGGAATCTAAAATATGACACAAATGAACATACCTATGAAACAGAAATAGACTCACAGAGAGAACAGACTTGTGGTTGCCAAGCAGGGGTGGGGGGGAAGTGAAGGATTGTGAGTTTGGGATGAGCAGATGCAAACTATTATATACAGGATGGATAAACAACAAGCCCCTATTGTACAGCACAGGGAACTATATTCAATATCCTGTGATAAACCATAATGGAAAAGATTATGAAAAAGAATATATATATATATATATATATATATATGTATGTATTATATAACTGAATCACTTTACAGCAGAAATTAACACATTGTAAATCAACTATACATCAATAAAAATTTTTAAATAAATAAACTTTTCTAAATTCAAGGTAACACAGATATTTTCTTCTAGAAATTTAAAATTTTTACATTTTACATGTATGTCTGTTTATGTATATTACATTTTATTGGTTCTGTTTCTCTGGAGGACCCTGATTAATACAGTCGTCTTATCAACATTTACAAAATCTTGCTAGGATTTTGATTGAAATTGTGTTGAAATCTATACATCTAATTTGGGAGAAACTGAAACAACAATATTGAGAAATTATAAGCACGGCATATGTATCTATTCATTATGTCTTCTTTGATTTCTTTCATTAGTGTTTTGTGTTTCAGTTTGCAATTTTTTTTTCTCATTTCAGGTAGAATACAAAACAAATTCTCCCTTCAGTCTCATGATTTGTGAACAAAAACTAAATGAAAGCTCAGAGGATGACTCTCTCAGAAAGTAACTTTGCAATACTCCTGTGACTGTAAGAAGACAAATTTGACTAGACAAATCTAGTCCTCTCTGTGTGGGCTCAGACCTCTTTGGCAGTGGAAAGGAGCAGGTAAAGCAAACGAGCAGAGGGCAGCAAAGTCATTAAAAACCACACCCACTAAGTGTACGCTAACATTTGTTACTTGAGGGTTACTTCTAAATAGCATTGTCATCAAGTAGGAGAAATAAAAATGTGAATAAACACATATTTGGCTTATTGACATGGGTCTAACCATACATACATAAGAAACAAAAGGCAAATATCAGTTTCAAGATATTGTTCAGAATTTTAATTCTCAGATGCAAACTTCTTTTTAATTCAAAATTCAAACTCCTCTGTTGAATGTATCCTGTAGGCAAATTCTTCCCAAATTTAAACCTAGTTCCTTCCTTTCTCTTAGAGCCACATGAATATATACATATATATATTTTCTCATACCTAAGTCTCCAAATATCTTGTTGACTGATTTTTTATTGACAAAAATGGTTTTTTGACAAAAAATGTTTATCCACATCTACTAATTCCTACACTGTATTTGCACCAACCAAAATTAACCAAGACCGCATACATATTTCCTTTTACACTGGTAATCCCTTAAAGTCTAAAGTTCCATATTTTGTCATTAATTGCAAGTTTGTCTCTATTTTAATTTAAAAATCTCTCATGGTTAGTACTCATCATCATTTATACATAATCTCTCTCTCTCTCAAAGTGAGTGAATATGCGTCTATGTGTGTTGGGGGGCAGGGAGAGGAGAGAGAGAGAAAATATTTTGGTGAATTAATGTGTTTTTCTCCATTTATATTTTATTTTATTTTTTCCACATTTCCTTTCATTGAGATGACAGCTATGTTGGTTGGCTTCAGCACCTCATGAGGAAAGAGTATAATCAGAGAGTAAAGATGTAAAATTCTTAGCTTATAACTTCAAATGTTACAATTCAGGGGTAAACTAAGTAAAGGTTTTTTTTTTTTTAATGTTCTCAGGACTCTCCTTTTCCTTTTTGAGGATATTTAATATTTAATATGTTGATTTTGGCTCCTTGGACTAACCAATCTGCCTTGTCTGTTATAGGCTGTTCAATTTGTTTTATTTATTTATTTATTTTGGCCACGCCACAGGGCTTGTGGGATCTTAATCCCCCACCCAGGCATGGAACCCGGGCCCTCGGTGGAGCCCCACCCACTGGACCGCCAGGGAATTCCATGGATTTTGAATGATATTAAGCAGAACTATTTTTCCCAACATTCTCTTCCCCTTTGTCTCAAGCTAAATGGAAAACTTCCAATGAGATGAAGGGAAAAATTTGAGGAGGACACAAAAGGGTTAGATACTACTAAAACGTGAGAAAGGAGTTCCTCCATTACAAAATTAGCCAGAAAGCATGGAGCAATGAAAAAAAAAAAAAAACAGGCATCAAGAATAGGTAAGACCTGAGCTTCCCTGGTGGCGCAGTGGTTGAGAGTCCGCCTGCCGATGCAGGGGACACGGGTTTATGCCCCGGTCTGGGAGGATCCCACAGGCCGCAGAGTGGCTGGGCCCATGAGCCATGGCCGCTGAGCCTGCGCATCCGGAGCCTGTGCTCCGCAACGGGAGAGGCCACAACAGTGAGAGGCCCGCGTACCGCAAAAAAAAACAACAAACAAAAAGACTAGGTAAGGCCTACGGTCCATTCATAACTGACGGTCCAGGAAAACTTAAAGTCCCCACAAATCCCCTCGGCTTAAGCAGATGGCCTTGGTGCAACCTCACAGTTAGATACTATATGGTTTGAAGAAGAATCTAGAAAAGAAAGCACATCGGATCATAAAACTAGTGGCCAGATGGGGGTTGGTGGGTTACGTCAGGTGATATTAAGAGGGTCTCTGGCTGAGAATGAGGAGCATAAGAACCAGGAACCAGCAGTGCACAAAACACATTCACAGAACCAAGCCTTTGTTCCCTCCTCACTGTGCTGAGCCATCTACAAGCCGCTTAGAATTGGGAGAAAGTTCCAGAGAAAAGGAAGGGGGCAAAATATTGAGTCCCCTGAGTGGAAATTTGAGATGAGAGAAAACACTGAAGTAGCTGAGTGTAATTTGAGTTGCCTACAATTCTCTCTCTGACATGAGGGAGAAAAAGCCCTCGAGATATCAGTGCAATTATAGAAAATCAAGAAGTCGCATGCCTACCACACTATTCTTTTTTGTTTTGTTTTGTTTTGTTTTGCGGTACGCGGGCCTCCCACTGCTGTGGCCTCTCCCGCCGCGGAGCACAGGCTCCGGACGCGCATGGCTCACGGGCCCAGCCACTCTGCGGCATGTGGGATCCTCCCGGACCGGGGCACGAACCCGCGTCCCCTGCAATGGCAGGCAGACTCCCAACCACTGCGCCACCAGGGAAGCCCGTGCCTTATCAATATTTAAAAGCAAATTCTGTGCAGTTTCTAGACTCATCCCTTGATCAAAACACTAATCACTTTTGTTGTATGACTTTCTATTTCTCCCTATTAGGCCCTTTTCTAATCACCCCCATCCATATGTTATATTTTGTTTTACTTGTAGGGCTTATGCTCTAATGGTTCAACTCTGCCAGAAGACAGATACTTAATGATAAGCTCTGAACACTAAGCAGCTCAGAATAAGGAGCCAGACCATCTGTGACTCCCAACCCTGCCTGCCTTCTTCTCTGGACCAATAATGGTAGCTTCATAATGACTGTGATTAAAGCCCTGTTGTACATGAGGATCATACTCTTGCTATACTGGCTTGGGGTGTTGCTGTCTTTTTCAGGACACACCCGGGCTGAGCACCCCCAATATCACAGTCCTCCAGAAGTGGTGATTCCCTTGAAGGTAACACACACTGGCAGAAGCATGAAGCCTCCAGGCCGGCTCTCTTACAGCCTGCATTTTGGGGGCCAGAGACACGTTCTCCACATGAATATCAAGAAGCATTTGCTGCCCAGACACCTCCCAGTGTTCACCTACTCAGACCAGGGTGCTCTCCTGAAGGACCAGCCTTTTGTCCAGAATGACTGCTACTACCATGGTTATGTGGAGGGGGACCCAGAATCCCTGGTTGCCCTCAGTACCTGTTCTGGTGGCTTTCGAGGACTATTACAGATAAATGATGTTGTTTATGAAATTAAGCCCATGATTTTCTCTACCAAATTTGAACACCTGGTATATAAAACGGACAGTGAGGAGACCCAATGCCCAAACATGAAATCTGGTTTTACGCAAGAGGAAACTGTACACCAATTTGAGTTTCAAGAGATTGGTGATTCTATTCTGAAACAAAGTCATCATGATGGCTGGTGGATCCATTCATTCTTTGTTGAAATTGCACTGGTGGTGGACAATACTCTATATAATCATTTTAAAAGGAATGTCTCGAAGTTGCAGGAGGATGTATTTCTTATTGTAAATATCGTGGATTCCATTTATCAGGTAATGGGTATGAAGGTGCTCTTGTTTGGTATGGAGATCTGGACTGAAAGAAACCAGGTTGAAGTGGATGCTGTAAGGAGGTCTCTGAGAGATTTCTGCCATTGGAAGGCGAATACCATCGATGCCCGCATGGCACATGATACTGTACATCTTTTTATAAATAAGACCTTGAGAGGATTAAGTGGTTTAGGCTATGTTGCAGGAATGTGTAGGTCACACTTTAGCTGTGCAGTTGTTACTTTTGCAGACAAAACCTTGGCCATTATTGGAATTGCAGTAGCTCATCATATAGGTCATAATTTGGGTATGTTTCATGACAATGTATTGTGTGTGTGTTCTGCAGGTTCTTATAGATGTATAATGCGTTATGACAACCCACCAATAGCCCAATTTAGCAACTGTAGTTACTCTTATTTTTGGGGATATTCTGTACAGCAGGCAAAATGTCTGCAGTACACTGTATACACAAAGGACATGTTTTCAAGGAAGCGCTGTGGAAATGGTGTGGTTGAAGAAGGAGAAGAGTGTGACTGTGGATCTTTTCAGCATTGTTCAAAAGATGCCTGTTGTCTGACAAACTGCAGTCTGAGTTTTGGGTCTACTTGTGCTTTTGGGCTTTGTTGCAAGGACTGCAAGTTCTTACCATCAGGAGAAATGTGTAGAAAGGAGGTCAATGAATGTGATCTACCTGAGTGGTGCAATGGATCATCCCATATGTGCCCAGACGATGTATATGTGGAGGATGGAATTCCCTGTAATGACAACGCCTACTGCTATGAAAAGAGGTGTAATGACCGCAATGCACAGTGTAGGCAGATTTTCGGCCAAAAGGCAAAAAATGCAAATGACAGTTGCTACAAACAAGTAAACACTCAAGGTGACCGCTTTGGTAACTGTGGAGTCGAAGGCCCTACATATCTAAAATGCAGTATGGTGGACAGCTTGTGTGGGAGAATTCAGTGTGATAATGTGGCAGAAATTCCCCTTCTGACAGAGCATTCTACTGTGCATGGGACTCGCTTCAACAATGCCACCTGCTGGGGTACAGACTACCACATGGGGATGACCATGCCTGATACTGGCGAAGTGAAAGACGGCACAGAGTGTGGCCCAGAACATGTCTGCATCGGAAGGAAGTGTGTCCATCTCTCTCGCTTGGATAGTAATTGTTCACCTAAGTTCTGTAACATGAGGGGGATCTGCAACAATAAACATCACTGCCATTGCAACTATAAGTGGGACCCTCCCAACTGCCTAAAACAAGGCAATGGAGGTAGTGTTGACAGTGGCCCACCCCCTAAGAGAAAGAGGATAAAGAAGATTTACCTGGCCCTACCATGTCTTATTTTGTTGTTAATTCTATTATGCTGTCTTCTATTTCTCTGTATGAGGAAAAAACCTAAGAAAAAAAAGGAAGAAGTTCAGCCTCAACCTGAAAAACCCAAGCAAAACACTCAGACTCAACATGGGAAATAAAAACAACTAGTACCCAAAAATGTATCTGAATAGATATGCATTAAAAAAGGTTAACTCCTATCATGTTTCTACTTATTCTTCTTTGTTTTAAACAATTAGAAATTTTATTTTTCCTGAAATGTATTTCTTTATATTTTCTAGAAAAAGGCATGGTACCTGGGTGGTGTACCAGTTTTTAAGTTACTGCTTTTCAGTGTCAGAGCCCCTTCCCATTTTGTGCTCTGCATTATAGGAACCACACTGCTGCTCTATCAGCCCTCTTTCTACAGAGATCTGCAGTAGGGTGAATGCAAGGGGATTTGGAAATCTGGGAGATCTGCTTCCTGTATGTCAATCTTAATAACAAATTTGACACTGGCAGTTATACTTAGTTTCAATATCCTTTTTAAAAAACAATTCAATCCAGACCAACCTCATTGTCAGTCTAACAGATACCAGCATAGCTGTCTGGGTCTGAACCCCAGGCCTTTGATCGCTCTACCAACGTCTCAGATCCTCCGCACCAGCTTAGCGGTACCTGCTGTGAGAGTTTTGAGTCTCATTTTTGAGATTCATGGGGCCCCAGCCCTACAGTTCTCCAGATTCAAGGGACCCTACTTCTTCCCTTTGCTCTTCAGCTCCATGAATGAAATCACCTTCTTGCAATTAGTATTTTGTGGTTCTTAACCAGTTACTAGCACAATGCCTCCCTTAACTTGCTGTGTTCTTTAGTAGCTGGTTACCCAATGCCTTATATTTAATTCCATCCCCCTAAAATCATTGATTTTTTTTTTTCGGACTGAATTCTGTTACAGTACTCATCTTGGTATGATGAAGTACTTATTCATTAAGTACCATTCATTGGGAGTGAGGAGAGATCAATTTTTTTTCTTTGTTTGATTGAGTTTTTCTTTACCACTGCCCTTAACCATCTTGGGAAAATTACTTAAATTTACTGCAAGTTTCCAACAAAATTTTTAAAAGTACAGAATGATAATAACAGTTGTCTCTAAATTTCTGGGTTTCTTTGGTTATAAAATAGGGTAAAAAAGATACTTTCCATTTTAGTTAGGTCTATGCAGACAAGGTCTATTCAGACAATTTTTCTGAAAATGACAGCTATACAATGCCAAGAACATTTCTTAAAATTTTATTTTAAAAGTATCATAGAACTGTAGAGGAAATGAAGATTAGAAAACTTAAAAATTACAAGGAAGGGAAAACAATTTAAATTATCAGTATTTTTCCCCCCTGGAACAAAAATCTTTGTCCCCTGTAACATGATGGTTTTGAATATAAATTAATGATCAAGTTTGGCCTACCCAGTTAGAATTCCTCTGTTGAAGAAAGAGAAACCTGAAAAACTCTTAGTGTGCAGAATAGACTAGATTGATAAATTAGGCACTTAAGGGCATCAAATTCAAAATCAGCTTTTCCCACACCACTTTTGCTGAGTTTAGATCCATTTGCTGGGAAATAGGTTAAAGTCTTTAAAGACAAAGATATCTGCAATCTATTATAGTTAGGAAGCAAAGACCTAGTGGAAAGGAGTTTGCCTCAAGGACATGTAATGCCTTCTCTTTAAAACATCTGGCTGATTTTGAAGGAGCTTGGAATATAAGCTAGAGAACTTGGTTTTGAAGAGTTGAGTATCAGAACATAGTCACCCATTGCTTTCAGAGCTGAGAAAATAGAGGCTTATGGGCTCCCAGTATAAAGTCCAGTAAGGTATATGTGTCTCACTGAAACTACAAAATCTCTGACCAAACTCAATTCCTTATTGAATTAAAGTCATCAGTCACTCAGCCTAACTTCCAAACAGAGGAAAGTAGAAACTTCTCAAGTTGAAGGTAAGTCTACCTTGAACTCCTATGGTTCCTTATATAGAACATCTAGCATACAATAAAGCATTATCACATATATCAAAAGGAAGAAATTATGGCCAATAATAAAGGGAAAACAACAACAACAAAGATAGTGAAAGAAAAGATAGAAGCCAGCTAAAAGATGATCCAAAGGGTGGAAAAGATGATAATGAACAAAAATTCCCTATGGCTAGTATTTTAGAGAAACTGGAAGAAAAATGAATAGACCATGTGAAAGAAGGTAGATTCATTTCACCAGAAAATTGGCATCTATGTGAACTTGTTAAATTCAGAAAATCAGTAAACAGTTTGAATTATAGACTGCATTGCATAATTAGCTAAATTAGTTAACTACAAGAAAAGTTAGTTAAAGAAAAGTCAATGACTGACATAGAAAAAAGCATTACAATAGAGAAGTGATATGTGAAACACGTCAATAAATCTGAAATCATTCAAACAGAGTATAATTTGAGGAAGAAGAGAATTGAATAGAAGTAATAAAAACATATAATGGCTGAGAATTTCCCCAAAGTATGGAAACATATTATGCCACTGCTTTAAGAAAATCAATGAATTTCAAGCAGAATAAGCACATGGAAATACACACCTAACCATATCATAGTAAAACTGTTGAAAACCAGAGACACAGAAATCTTAAGAGCAGCCAGAGATAAAATATCCATATCTTAACAGAAATGACAATAAAAATAGATGGTTGACTTCAATAATTGAATGCAGAAGACACTGAAATAACACATTTACTCAATAAATTGTAGTTGCCAAACCAGAATTCTTTAGTTTGTGAAGATAACATTCAGTAATGGAGAACAAAACTTTCCTTTGGCAAACAAATCATTGCCAGAAGGCCAGCACTAAAAGAAATATCATTTCTTTTTCAGTCAGGAGAAACATGATACCAGAAAGAAACATGAATGTGCAGGTGGGTGTGAAGTACACAAGAAGCAGTAAATATGTGGGTAAACTAATTAAAATTAACTGTACAAGGATACTAGTAGTATCTTATGGATTGTAAATATATGCAGAACAAAATGCAAATATATTTGTCACAAAAGCTGGGAGGTATGTAAATAGAGATAAAAGGTCTAAACTTCTAGCAATATTGGGAAGAGGTAAATTAATGATGTGGATTATACTATATGATGTTGCAGATGCATGTTGCAAATCTAGGGTAATCATTAAAATAACAAGAGTATGTACATATAAGAAATTCATTGAAGGAACAAAAGACATAATAAATGATATTTGTTTCTACAAGTATAAGCAATTGAGGAGAAACAAGCATAATGCAGACATGAAAATAAAAAAAAAACTGGTAGATACAAGATCTATGTAAAATGGATTACATTAACTAAGTAGAAGGCTGACATATTTCAGAGTGAATAAAGTATAAAGTCTAGCATTATGCCATTGTTTACTAGAAACAATTTAAAAATAAAGACGTGGAGAGTGTAAAAACTTAAAAGAATTTTCATGCACATATTAACCAAATTAAGTTAGTGTAATCTTTTTAATATCTGATGACAAAGACTTTAAGGCACAAAGCATTACTATAAATAAGGAGGAACATTTTGTAATGATAAAAGGCAAATCACTAGAAGATATGACAATCTTAAACGTGTATGCATCCACTAATAGAACTTCAAATATAGAGGAGAAAATATAGAAATAGACAAATCTACAATTACCAGTAGGGATACTTTTAGCCCACTTCTCTCAGTAGTAACAGAAAGAGTAGAAAATCCTGCAGGATCAGGAGACTTTCAATACATAATTAACAAACTTGATATAATAGGTATACAAAGAGAAGGGATAAACCCAATAGTGGATAAATTCACTTTGGTTCATCTGCGTATGGACTACTACCAAAGTCTACCTTATGATGAGCCAAAGAGAAAGCCCCAACAAATTTCACATGGTTTTAATTAAAAAGAGTGTATTTTCTCTAGACCTTATATAATTAAGCTGGAAGTCAATAGCATTAAAGATAACTAGAAAAACTCCAATTGCCTGGTACAGTTCTTTTTGGGGTTTTTTTTGTTTTGTTTTGTTTTTTCCTGGTACAGTTCTGACTCTGATCCCACATCTGACACCAACTAAGATTCTGCACCCAATTTCATTGTGTGTTTGGGGGGTTCCTTACACCTCCAAGAAATTCTCCTACACCAGCTGGGTGTTCTACAATTCAACTCAATTCTAATACTACCTGGAGATAGTGTCAGATCCGAGAGGTTAAGGGCTCAGCCCAACATGACTGCTCTCACCTCTTTCAGATACCAATCACAAGTCCAGGTTGTCACCTATGCTTCTGACCAACAAGCTATAGGTTAGAGGTTCCAATGACCCCCTACTTAGGTTCAGTTAATTTGTCAGAACAGCCCACAGAACTCAGATAAACATTTTACTTACTAAATTACCAGCTTATTATAAAAGGATATAACTCAGGAACAGCCAGATGGAAGAAATGCACATGGCAAGATATGTGGGAAGGGTGCAGAGCTTACATGCCCTCTTCATGTGTACCTCTCTCCCTGCATCTCTACGTGTTCACCAACCCAGAAGCTCTTCAAACTTCACCCTTTTGGTGTTTTATGGAGGCTTCATTACTTAGACATGATTCATTAAATTATCAGCCATTGGTGATTGAACTCAATTTCCAGTCCCTCTTCCTTCCACGGAGGTAGGGGGCAAGGGAGGTTGAAAATTCCTACCCTCTAATCACATGGTTTGCTCCACTGGCAACCAGCATCCTTCCCGAGGTGGTTTCTAAAAGTCACCTCATTAATGGAACAAAAGACAACTTCACTGCTCTCATCACATTAAAAATCCCAAGGCTTTTAGTAGCTCTGTGACAGAAACAAGGTTGAAGTTCAAATATATATATCTTATTATAAATCACAATATCACAACTGGAAATAAAATATACATTTCTAAATAACCTATATGTCAAGGAGAAATCAAAACAGAAATTAAGAAATAACTTGAATTGAAACACAAATAACTACAATATATGTAAATTACATAGTATTCAACTAAAGCAGTGTTTTAAGGAAAATGTATAGTCTCATATACCTATGTTAAAAAAAAGAAAAGACGGAATATGCACTGATTTAACTTTATGTGTCATGAATTTAAGAAAAGGAATAGCTCAAAACTCTATGAGACTTGGGGTAACTTAATTCTCAAACCTGACAAGGGCATTACACCCCCAAAATTTTCCTACCAATTTCTTTTATGAAAAGTAGATATTGTAAAAAATAAATAAACAGTAACCTCAATTAAGTAGAGTTGGGAGACCAGAAGGAAGAGTTCTCATACCCTGAATGATAGCAGAACTCAACAGGAAGAAGAAAGGTCCTTCTTCTTTCTTGGCAGCAACTCAGCTAATGAAACACCATGGACTCTTTGTTTAGTATGGCCTACCCAACTTCCTTTTCCTATCTATAAAAGAGTTCTCCTTCCCTGTTGTGTGGGAGCTTGCACATGGCTCGCCATGGTTGCAGACTCTGAGCTGCAATTCTTTGCTGATCCCAAATAAACCCAATTTAGCTAGAGAAAAAACTGGCAGTATATTTGTTTCAGGTCAACAATATTCTTAAAATGTTTGTAAAGAAAATAAATTTCAGCATGTTTTGTAGACAATAATGCATCCTCATGATCAAATGGTTTATATTTTAGGTATTTCTAAATTATCAGAAAAGCAATCCCTATAATTCACATTAACAGAGTACCTGAGAAAATCATATCTCAATAAACACAAAAATTATTTCACCAAAGTCTACATTTATTAATAAAATTGCTTGGTCTACATGGAATAGAGGGGGATTTTCTTAATATAATCAAGTATATCTGTAAAAAAAAATGACCTAAAATGTCCCACAGGAAATATCATACATAATGGTGAGCTGTATGAGTCTTTCTAAGGATACTGATGAAGAGACAAAAATGGCACCCTGTCACTACTTCTTATGAACATGTTACTAGATGTGCTAGACTGAATAAAATTAGAAATAAAAGAAATAAAATGGTATAAGAATAAAGATGGAAGAAATAAAACTGCTATTATTCACAAGTGGCATTATACTATACCTACAAAATACAAATTAATAGACTAACTAAGTTAATAGAGCAAGGTTGCTGATTACATGGTCAGTATTCCATGCTCATTATCTAACTACCAGTAACAAGCAGGTAAAAATGAAATTGAAAATTCATTTCATTTGCATTAGTATCAAACATAACATTTCACAATATATAAATATATCAAATCATTGTTATACACCTGAAACTAATGTATTATATATCAGTTATATCTCAATTTAAAAAAAAAGAAACCAGCTGAAATTTTGCCAACAGTATAAGCTGGTGGGGAAGACTTGGGTCTGCAAGGATTCCAATCATAAAAATAAATGACTTAGGCCTACATCCCACTCCTAAGATTGCTAAGAAAGCAGTAGTAGAGGAAATACTTTGGTAAGTAGAGAGAATGTAATTAAATCTTGATCTTTCTCGTGGTGCTTAGATTCCTGGGCCCTGCTGAAGTTGAATCCAAGGGCAAACCAAAATGTTCTAAACTATAGCCCATCACCTTCTAATTTAAACATTGACACCCCCCCCCAATTCAAACATTGACAAGGTCACAGAGTTTAGTCCTTTGCAAGAGGTCAGGAGTTGTGTTAAGTACCAGTGAACTCAAATATGGCAATGGAAAGCTAAGCCAGGAACTGAGCATTCACAATCCTTCACAACTTGAGTTGAGATGGTGTTGGGCTACAGCTTTAATTAGTTTTATTTAGTTTAAATTAGAACATATTTGAAAACATAATAACTGAAAACTCTCCTAACCTGGGAAAGAAAATAGATAGGCAGGTTCAGGAAGCACAGAGTCCCAAATAAGATCAACCAAGAGAAGACCACACCAAGACACATTGCAATTAAAATGGCAAACATTAAAGGAAAGAACATTCCATCAAACAAAAGCCCAGGACCAGATGGCTTCACAGGTGAATTCTATCAAACATTTAGAGAAGAACTAACACCTATCCTTCTCAAACTCTTCCAAAATATAGCAGAGGGAGGAACACTCCCAAACTCATTCTACGAGGCCGACATCACCTTGATACCAAAACCAGGCAAGGATGTCACAAAGAAAGAAAACTACAGGCCAATATCACTGATGAACATAGATGCAAAAATCCTCAACAAAATACTAGCAAACAGAATCCAACAGCACATTAAAAGGATCATACACCATGATGAAGTGGGGTTTATTCCAGGAATGCAAGGATTCTTCAATATACGCAAATCAATCAATGTGATACACCATATTAACAAGTTGAAGGATAAAAACCATATGATCATCTCAACAGATGCAGAGAAAGCTTTCGACAAAATTCAACACCCATTTATGATAAAAACCCTGCAGAAAGTAGGCATAGAGGGATCTTTCCTCAACATAATAAAGGCCATATATGACAAACCCACAGCCAACATTGTCCTCAATGGTGAAAAACTGAAACCATTTCCACTAAGATCAGGAACAAGACAAGGCTGCCCACTCTCACCACTCTTATTCAACATAGTTTTGGAAGTTTTAGCCACAGCAATCAGAGAAGAAAAGGAAATAAAAGGAATCCAAATTGGAAAAGAAGAAGTAAAGCTGTCACTGTTTGCAGATGACATGATACTATACATAGAGAATCCTAAAGATGCTACCGAAAAACTACTAGAGCTAATCAATGAATTTGGTAAAGTAGCAGGATACAAAATTAATGTACAGAAATCTCTGGCATTCCTGTACACTAATTATGAAAAATCTGAAAATAAAATCAAGAAAGCACTCCCATTTACCATCGCAACAAAAAGAATAAAATATCTAGGAATAAACCTACCTAAGGAGACAAAAGACCTGTATGCAGAAGATTATAAGACACTGATGAAAGAAATTAAAGATGATACAAATAGATGGAGAGATATACCATGCTCCTGGATTGGAAGAATCAATATTGTGAAAATGACTCTACTACCCAAAGCAATCTACAGATTCAATGCAATCCCTGTCAAACTACCACTGGCATTTTTCACAGAACTAGAACAAAAAAATTCAAAATTTGTTTGGAAAAACAAAAGGCCCCGAATAGCCAAAGCAATCTTGAGAACGAAAAACGGAGCTGGAGGAATCAGGCTCCCTGACTTCAGACTATACTACAAAGCTACAGTAATTAAGACAGTCTGGTACTGGCATAAAAACAGAAAGATAGATCAGTGGATCAGGATAGAAAGCCCAGAGATAAACCCACGCACATATGGCCAACTTATCTTTGATAAAGGAGGCAGGAATGTACAGTGGAGGAAGGACAGCCTCTTCAATAAGTGGTGCTGGGAAAACTGGACAGGTACATGTAAAAGTTTGAGATTAGATCATTCCCTAACACCATACACAAAAATAAGCTCAAAATGGATTAAAGACTTAAATGTAAGGCCAGAAATTATCAAACTCTTAGAGGAAAACATAGGTAGAACACTCTATGACATAAATCACAGCAAGATCCTTTTGGACCCACCTCCTAGAGAAATGGAAAAAAAAACAAAGATAAACAAATGGGACCTAATGAAACTTCAAAGCTTTTGCACAGCAAAGGAAACCATAAACAAGACCAAAAGACAACCCTCAGAATGGGAGAAAATATTTGCAAATGAAGCAACTGACAAAGGATTAATCTCCAAAATTTATAAACAGCTCATGCAGCTCAATAGCAAAAAAACAAACAACCCAATCCAAAAATGGGCAGAAGACTTAAATAGGCATTTCTCCAAAGAAGATATACAGACTGCCAACAAACACATGAAAGAATGCTCAACATCATTCATCATTAGAGAAATGCAAATCAAAACTACAATGAGATATCATCTCACACCAGTCAGAATGGCCATCATCAAGAAATCTAGAAACAATAAATGCTGGAGAGGGTGTGGAGAAAAGGGAACACTCTTGCACTGCTGGTGGGAATGTGAATTGGTACGGCCACTATGGAGAACAGTATGGAGGTTCCTTAAAAAACTACAAATAGAACTAC
Organism: Mesoplodon mirus; assembly: GCF_964341445.2. NCBI lineage: Eukaryota > Metazoa > Chordata > Mammalia > Artiodactyla > Ziphiidae > Mesoplodon > Mesoplodon mirus. The sequence continues at coordinate 226,052,396 of NC_138976.1, read as the reverse complement.
CATATGACCCAGCAATCCCACTACTAGGCATATACCCTGAGAAAACCATAATTCAAAAAGAGACATGTACCAAAATGTTCATTGCAGCTCTATTCACAATAGCCCAGAGCTGGAAACAACCTAAGTGTCCATCATCGGATGAATGGATAAAGAAGATGTGGCACATATATACAATGGAATATTACTCAGCCATAAAAAGAAACGAAACTGAGCTATTTGTAATGAGGTGGATAGACCTAGAGTCTGTCATACAGAGTGAAGTTAGTCAGAAAGAGAAAGACAAATACCGTATGCTAACACATATATACGGAATTAAAAAAAAAATGTCATGAAGAACCTAGGGGCAAAACGGGAATAAAGACACAGACCTACTTGAGAATGGACTTGAGGATATGGGGAGGGGGAAGGGTAAGCTGTGACAAAGCGAAAGAGAGGCATGGACATATATACACTACCAAATGTAAGGTAGATAGCTAGTGGGAAGCAGCCGCAGAGCACAGGGAGATCAGCTCGGTGCTTTGTGACTGCCTGGAGGGGTGGGATGGGGAGGGTGGGAGGGAGGGAGATGCATGAGGGAAGGGATGTGGGAACAGATGTATATGTATGACTGATTCACTTTGTTATAAAGCAGAAACTAATAAAAAAAAAAAATAAAATAAAATAAAATAAAATAAAGGAAAGAACATTAAAAGCAGCAAAGGAATAGCAACAAGTTATATACAAGGGAACTCCCATCAGGCTATCAGCCGACTATGTAGGCCACAAAGGAGTGGCATAATATATTTAAAGTAATAAAAGAAAAAACCCTAAAACAAAGACTACGCAGCAAGGCTATAATTCAGATTTGAAGGGGAGATCAAAAGTTTTCCAGTCAAGCAAAAGCTAAGAGAGTTCAGTACCACAAAACTGGCTTTATGAAAAATGTTAAAGGGACTTCTCTAAGCAGAAAAAAAAGACAATCTGAAATATGGATATTATGAAAAGAAAAATCTAAAAAAAAGAAAAGAAAAGAAAAATCTCATTGGTGAAAGCAAACACAGAGTAAAATAACAGATCAACCACTTATAAATCTAGTAAAAAGGTTTAACAGAAAAAGTAGTAAAATCATCTATAACATCAACATAAAACATGAAAGGTTGAGTAAAAATGTAGTGCTTTTAGAATGTGCTACAACTTAAGCAACCCACAACTTAAAATACTGTTATATAAATAGGTTATTATATATGAATCTCAAGGTAACCACAAACCAAAAATCTATAACAAATACACAAAAAATAAACAGAAAGGAATACAGACATAACACTAAAGAAAATCATAAACTCATGGTAGAAGAGAAGAAAAGAAAAGAGAAACAGAGAAAACTACAAAAACAACCAGAAAATAATTTAAAAAATGGTAATAAGTACATAACTATTAATAATTACTTTAAATATAAAGGGACTAAATGTTCCAATCAAAAGACAAATTGGCTAAATGGATTAAAAAAACAAGACCCATATATATGCTGCCTACAAGAGACTCAATTCAGACCTAAGGACACGCACAGACTGAAAGTGAAGTCATGGAACAAGGTATTCCATGAAAATTTAAGTTAAAAAAAAAAAAGCCAAGGTAGCAACACTTATATATACAAAGTAGACTTTAAAACAAAGTCTGTACCAAGAGACAAAAAAGGACATTAAATAATAAAGAGATCAATCCAAGAAAAAGATATGATTGTAAATATATATGCACCCAACATAGGAGCATGTATATACATACAGAAAATATTAACAGACATAAAGGGAAAACTTGTCAGTAACACAGTAATAGGGATTTTAATATCCCACTTATATCAATGGAAGATCTTACAGACAGAAAATAAGGAAACACTTGTCTTAAATGACACATTAGATCAGATAGAGTTGATATATGTAGAACATTCCATTGAAAAGCAGCAGAATACACATTCTTTTCAAGTGCACATGGGACATTCTCCAGGATAGATCACATTTTAGACCACAAAAAAGTTTCATTAAATTTAAGAAGACTGAAATCATATCAAGCCTCTTTTCTGACCACAATGCTATGAGACTAAAAATCAACTATAAGGAAAAAAAAAACTGCAAAAAACACAAACGTGTGGAGGATAAACAATATGCTACTAAGCAACTAGTGAGTCACTGAAGAAATCAAAGAGGAAATAAAAAAATACCTGGGACAAATGAAAACAAAAGCACAATGTTCCAAAATCTATGGAATGCAGCAAAAACAGTTCAAAGATGGAAATTTATAGTGATACAAGCTGCCCCAGAAAACAAGAAAAATCTCAAATTAAAAACCTAACCTTACACGTAAAGAAACTAGAAAAAGAAGAAAAAACAAAATCCAAAGTTACTAGAAGGCAAGAAATAAAAAAGATCAGAGCAGAAATAAATGAAATAGAGACTAAGAAACAATAGAAAAGATCAATGAAACTACAAGCCAGTTCTTTGAAAAAATAAACAAAATTTATAAACTTTTAGCCAGACTCATCAAGAAAAAAAAGAGAGAAAACCCAAATCAATAAGATCAGAAATGAAAAAGGAGACGTTAACAACCAAAACAACAGAAATACAAAGAATCAGAAGAGATTACTACAAACAATTATATGCCAATAAAATGGACAACCTAGAAGAAATGGACAAATTCCTAGATATGTACAATCTCCTAACTGAACCAGGAATAGAAAATATGAGCCGACCATTTACCAGTAATGAAATTGAATCAGTAATAAAAAACACCCAACAAACAAAAGCCCAGGACCAGATGGCTTCAAAGAAGTCTACAAAACATTTTAAAACAATTAACACTTATTATTCTCAAACTATTCCAAAAAATACCAAAGGAAGGAACACTTCCAGACTCATTCTACAAGACCATCATCATCCTGTTACCAAAACCAGACAAAGATATCACAAATAAAGAAAATTACAGGCCAATATCACTGAAGAACATAGATGCAATATTCCTCAACAAAATATTAGTAAACAAAATCTAACAACACATTAAAAGGATCATACACCATGATCAAGTGGGATCTAATAACCCAGGGATGCAATGGTTTGATATTTGCAAATAAATCAATGTGATACACCAACATTAACAAATTGAAGAATAAAAATCACATGATCATCACAATAAATGCAGAAAAATCTTTTGACAAATTCAACATCCATTTATGATAAAAAAAAAACTCTCCCCAAGTGGGTATAGAGTGAACATACCTCAACATAATAAAACCCATATACGACAAGCCCATATAAATTATAATCAATGGTGAAAAGCTGAAATTATTTCCTCTAAGATCATGAACAAGACAAGGATACTCTCACCATTTTCATTCAACATAGTATTGGAAGTCCTAGTCACAGCAATCACTAACAACAAACTATCAGAAGGAGAAATTAAGAAAACAATTCCATTTGCAATCATATAAAAAACAAAATACCTAAGAATAAATCTAAGTAGGTAAAAATACCTGTACTTGGAAAACTATAAGAGAGTAAGAAATTAAAGACAGCAGAAACAGTTGGAAAGCTATACCGTTCTCATGGATTGGAAGAATTAATATTGTTAAAATGATGATAATCCCCAAGACAATCTACAGATTCGATGTAATCCCTATCAAAATGCCAATAGAATTTTTCACGTAACTACAACATCTAATTCTAAAATGTGTATGAAAACACAAAAGATCCCAAATAGCAAAAACCATCTTAAAAAAAAAGAACAAAACTGGAGATATCACACCCCATGATTTTAAACTATACTACAAAACTACAGTAATCAAAACAGTATAGTACTGGCACAAAAACAGATACATAGATCAATGAAACAGAATAGACAGCCCAGAAATGAATCCACGCTTATATAGGCAATTAATCTATGACAAAGGAGGCAAGAATATGCAATGAGGGAAAGACAGCCTCTTCAATAAATGGTGTTGGGAAGACCAGGAAGCTACATGCAAAAGAATCAAACTGGTAAAAGAATCACACCATATATAAAAATAAACTCAAAATGGATTAAAGACTTAAATGTAAGAACTGAAATCATAAAACTTCTAGAAGGAAATATAGGCAGTACACTCTTTGACAGTGGTTTTAGAAATATTTTTTGGATCTGTCTCCGCAGGCAAGGGCAACTATTTCACTTAGTGTAATATCTTCTAGGTTTCACCATGTTGTAGCATGTGTCAGAATTTTATTCCTTTTAAAGTCTGAATAATTTTCTGTTTTTTGTATACTCCACATTGTGTTTATCCATTCATCTTTTGATAGACATTTTTATTTTTCTACCTTATTAGGGTCTTTTTTTTAATCTAACAAATATTTAAAAGGATATGTGAGGTAGTCAGCCAAAATGATCCCAGAGATTAAGTGAAAGGTCAGGCATGAAAACATAAATATGAAAGTCAGGGCATAGGTCTTGATGACATCATATAGAAATAGAGTGTGGTCACAGGGACCAAGTTCAAGCCACCAGAAATACCTTCCCTGGTTCCTGATTTCACAGAAGAGAGACAAGATATTTGTGTGAATACTGACCAACAAAGACTGACCCAGTCCTTTAGGAGATTTTGCCTGTGTGGATACTTTGACTCTCAATCTAAGGAGTCAAATTTCTTGGGGATTGCTCTAGTCCTCATGCAGGGTTATTATTACACAAAAACGGTGTTTGCTAAGCCAAGAAATGGGAAGAACTGGTTGTATTTAATCTTGTTTCTAAGAGTAATTGTGGTTCCTGGGACATATCTGTCAGACCTGCTAAGAGCTAACATTAGGCAGCATCAACTCCTGGCCAAAAAGAGAGTCCAATCCACCATGTATGGCCCAGCTGAATCCAGGTCCCCTCAGAAGCAAAGTAAATTTTAGAAATCAATAATATTAATGTCATTTTTGAGTACTTACTATGCACCAGGCGCTCTATAACAGCTATATCTAATTATCACAAGAGCCTTGTGAAGTAGGGATACTGACTGGCATATTGTAAGCACTCAATAAATACTACCTAGTAAGGAAAGAGGGAGAGGGAGAGGGAGAGAGAAACAGAGTGTGGTCAGCAGACAAGGGTGTCTTGTTAGGAATATTCAGGAACTTCAACATGAGATCAAGAAACAGCTATTATGTCCTGGCACTGGTGGGCACCATTTTTGACATTCATCATCTACCCTGCTAGCACTGCTCACCCCACCCTGGTGTTCCCCTGCAGACTTGCCCATCCTGACCAGCACGTCTCCAAAGCAGCTGCCCCCCGACACATCCAGTGGGCGGCCAAAGTGGCTCCTGCCCCACCACATCTGGTGGGTGGCCACAGCTGGAACAGGCACCGCCTCCAAAGAAATTCTTGCTTTGCACACACAGCAGACAGCCTAGGCCTGTCAAGTGCCTCTCCAAAGCAGCTCTTACCTTTCATACCTAGCAGGCAACCTTGCCAGAGACTGGGTCCCCTCCGAAGTGGCTCCCACCCCACCCAGGGCACCCAAATAAAAACCACCTTGAGACAAATGAAAATGGAAACCCAACCTGTCAAAACCTATGGGACACAGCAAAAGCATTTCTAAGAGGAAAGTTTATAGTGATACAGACCTACCTCAAAAAATAAGAAAAATCACAAGTAAACAATCTAACATTACACTTAAAGGAATTAGAAAAATAAAAACAAACAGAGCCCAAAGTTAGTAGAAGGAAGGAAACAATAAGGATCAGAAAAAAAATAAAAGAAATAGATACTAAAAGAAAACAATAGAAAATATTAATGAAACTAAGAGCTGGTTCTTTGTTTATCTGAAAAGATTTAAAAAACTGACAAATCTCTAGTCAGACTCATAAAGAAAAAAAGAGAAAGGGCTCAAATAGTAAAATCAGAAATGAAGAGAAGTTATAACTGATACCACAGAAACATAAAAAATCATAAGAGACTGCTGCAAACAATTATACACCAACAAATTGGAAAACCTAAAAGAAATGGATAAATTTCTAGAAACATATAAATTCCAAAACTGAATCAGGAAGAAATAGAAAATCTGAAGAGACCAATTACTAGTAATGAAAATGAATCAGTAATCAAAACAATCCCAACAAACAGAAGTCTAGGACCAGATAACTTCACAGGTGAATTCTACCAAACATTTTAAGAAGTGTTAATACCTGTAGGTCTCAAACTATTCCAAAAAACTGAAGAGAAAGAAAATTTTTCAAACTCATTCTACAAGGCCAGCATTATCCTGATACCAAAACCAAAGACAATACGATATGTATATATACATATCTCCAGTATTTTTGATGACATTGTTGCAAAATTACTCATCCCAATATTAGGAAACAAAATTCAGCAATACACTAAAAGAATCGTACGCCAAGGTTAAAGTGGGATTTATTCCAGGGATGTAAGTATGGTTCAATATCTGAAAATCAATCATTGTGATATACCAGATTAACAAAACGAAGGTTAAGAATCATATGATCATCTCAATAGATTCCTGTGTGATACTATACACAGGGAACCCTAAAGACTCCACCAAAAAACTATTACAACTAATAAACGAACTCAGTAAATTTGCAGAATATGAAATTAAGAGAGAGAAATCTGTTGCATTTCTATACACTGATAATGAACTAACAGAAAGAGGAATTAAGAAAACAATCCCACTTACAATTGCATCAAAATGAATAAAATACAGGACTGATGTCAGTATCTTGGTGGCATGAGATGTTCCCATTGTCTCACCCCTTCTATCTACAACCAGTAAAACATCCATAACTCAACAAAGGTACCTGTGCCCAACACATCAGGTCATGAGAAAATCCTGCACATCGTATATCTAAAGGTGGGTGAACTGGACCACACAGAGGAGGTGGGACCATAGAACAATGGAGGTGGTGCTTGTAATCCCAGACCCCAGCAACGGTGGCTGAGCCTGCAATCCCAGAGAGCTGGGCAGCTTCAGGGGAGGCAGCACACACCACACTGACCTCACAGCCAAAGTGGTACCTGCAGCCACGGGGAACCTGACAGCAGTGGCAGTGGAGCCTGCAACTTTGTCCCTCCAGTTGTGGAGGTGCCCATGACTCCACCCCCTCTTGCTTACAGTGGCAGAGCCTGTGAACCTGACAACCCTGCTCATGGCTGAGACAACTGCAATACTGGCTCCTCCTCCTTCTCTTCCTCCCCTTGCAGTGGCAGAGTCTGTGACCCAGGAGACCCCTGACAAGGTGGAAAACACCCACCAGCTTGGTGCCCCAGGCAGTGACACCTGTGACACCAGCAGCAGCGAGGCACCAATGACCTGGTATCACAAGCAGCAAGGAGGGCGCCAGGCAACACATCTGACAGAGGTGGGAGAGGGTAAAAGATGCCAATTCTAAAATATAACCAGAGGCAGCGCAGGTATGAGAAAATAAAAGCTTGTGCTATAGCACCACCTACCGGAAAACAAAAAAGGCATCCAATTACTAATCTGCTGAGTCAGTAGAATCAAGTTTAAAAAAACAGATATATCTAAGAAGAACATCGTTCACTACTTCAAATATGACAGTTCTCCAGGAACCAAATTGAAACTCATGGAATATTGCGTTCCGAGAGAGAATTCAAAATGGCTGTCATGAAAAAAATCAAAGAGCTACAAGAAAACTCAGAAAGGCTGTTAAGGAGAATATTAGTGAGCAGAAGTAATACTTTACTAAAGAGACTGAAACTCTAAAAGAGAACCAAACAGAAATTTGGGGGCTGAAGAATTCAATAAGTGAGATGAAGAATGTACTAGAAAACAACGGAAATATTGCAGACCACATGGAAGAGAGAATTAGCGAGCTAAAAGATAGAAATCTAGAAATTATACAGGTAGTAGAGGAGAGAGAATTAAGATCCAAAAAACATGAAGAAATTCTATGAGAACAATTCAACTCTATTAGGAAGGGGAACGGTGAGAACTTCCTAATCCTGGGGAAGAAACTAGACATACAAGTCCACGAAGCTACAAAAACAACTAATTACCTCAACACAAAAAGACCTTCTCCAAGACATATTAACAACTGTTAAAGTCAATGGCAAAGGCACATTATATGAAAAACTGTCAGTGACAAAGGAAAAAATTTAAAGGCAGCCCGCGGAAAAAAAGGGTGGCAACCTACGAAGAAATCACCATTGGGCTATCAGCTGATTTCTCTGCAGAAACTCTATAGGCTGGGAGAGAGTGGGATGCCATGCTTAAAATACTGAAAGATAAAAGCTGTCAGCCAAGAATATCCAGCAAAGTTATTCAGATATGAAAGAGAAATAAAAGCTAAGGGAGTTTATCAACACTAGACCTGCCCTACAGAGATAAACAATTGTTGAAAGGAACTCTTCTACCTGAAAGGAAAAGGCAAAAGTACACAAAACTTTGAGTAAGGTGATAAATAGACAGAATTAGAAAATTGCAACTCTAACAGGTTATTAAACAATTATAGCATGAAGGCTAAAGGGTAGAGACAGTAAAAATCACTACAACTGCTTCAGTTTGATAACAAGCTCACAATATGAAAAGGAATAATTTGAGACAACAAAAACCCAACAGGGGAGGTCAAAAAGGATGGAACTCATATAGGCAAACGAAGATAAAACACTATCACGACAGGTAAAGGACTATTTTATCTATGAGATATTTTATAGAAACCTCATGGTAACCACAAAATATAAATCTAGAGCAGAAACCCAAAATGTAAAAAAAAAAAAGTCAACACTGAGAAAAACATCATAGAAAACCACCAAACTAAAATGGCAGACAGAAACACAGGGGGGAAAAATGGAGATATAGAGCAACAAGAAAAAAAACAAAAGATAAATTGGCAGTTCTAAACTGTCAGTTATCAATAATCACCCTAAATGTAAGTGAACTGAATTCACCAATCAGAAGACAGAGTGGCTGAACGGATTAAAAAACAAGACCCAACTATATGCTGTCTGGAGGAGACTCAGTTCTATAGACAATCATAGGCTCAAAGTGTACAGGTGGAAGACAATACTCCAAGCAAATGGCAACCAAAAGTAAATGAGTGTAGCCATGCTCATGTCTGACAAAATAGGCTTTAAGCCAATAAAGGTAACAAGAGACAAAGATGGACGTTATATAATGACAAAGGGGAAAATTCATTAAGAACGCATAACAGCTATTTTAATATATGGGCACTTAACACAGGAGCAACAAAATATATAAAGCAATTATTAACAAACCTATAGGGAAAAACTGACAGCAACACAATAATAGTAGGGGACTTTAATACACCACTTACATCAATGGATAGATCTTCCAGACAGAAAGTCAACAAGGAAACAGCAGCCTTCAATGAAACATTAGACCAGATGGACAAAATAAATTTGTACTGAACATTCCACCCCAATGCAGCAGAATGCACATTCTTCTCTCTCAAGGATAGACTATAAATTGGGACACAAAACAAGTCTCAATAAATTTAAGAAGACTGAAATCATATCAAGCATATTTTCCAAACACAATGGTATGAAACTAGAAATCAACTGCAGGAAGAAAGCTGGAAAAATAATAAATATGTGGAGACTGAAAAACATGCTGCTGAACAACTACTGGGTCAATGAAGAAATCAAAGGAGAAATTTTTTAAATACCTGAAGACAAATATAAAGGAAAATGTGATATAGCAAAATCCATGGGATGCAACAAAAGCAGTACTAAGAAGGAAGCTTAGAGCAAAACAGAAAAACTGAGAAATAAGAAAAATCTCAAATAAATAATACAACCTTACACCTTAAAAAACTAGAAAAAGAATAAACAAAGCCCAAAGTTGGCAGAATAATAAAGTTCATAGTGGAAATAAATAAAATAGACACTTAAAAGACAACAGAAAATATCAATGAAACTAAGAGCTGATTCTTTGAAAAGATACCCCAAGTTGACAAAACTTTAGCTAAACTCACTAAAAGGAGACAAGGCATTGAGAAGTAAAATCAGAAACAAAAGAGGAGAAATAATAATGGATTCCACAGATACACAAAGGTTTGTAAGAGAATATAATGAACAGCTGTAAGCCAACAGATTGGACATATGACTGGTGTCCTAATTAAAGAGACAATTTTGGACCAGGAGAGAGCATCATATGAAAACTGAATCATGCTGCCTCAAGGCAGGGAACTACCAGAAGCTAGGAGAGAAGCCTAGAATAGATCCTTCCCTAGTGGCTTCAGAAAGAATAAGATCCTGTGGACATTGATACTGGACTTCCAGTCTCCAGAACTGTCAGGCAATAAATTTCTGTTAAATCACTCATTTTGCCTTCTTTGTTAGAACAGCCCTAGAAAACGAATAGAAAGATGAACAAAGTCATAGCCAAATTTGGTCATTTCAAAAAGTAGCTGTGGGAGACAAGGGGAAGATGGCAGAAGAGTAAGACGTGGAGATCACCTTCCTCCCCACAGATACACCAGAAATACATCTACACGTGGAACAACTCCTACAAAACACCTACTGAACGCTTGCAGAAGACCTCAGACCTCCCAAAAGGCAAGAAAGTCCCCACGCATCTGCGTAGGGCAAAAGCAAAAAGAATAAACAGAGACAAAAAGATAGGGACAGGACCTGCACCAGTGGGAAGGAGCTGTGAAGGAGGAAAGGTTTCCACACACTAGGAAGGTCCTTCGCGGGTGGAGACTGTGGGTGGCAGAGGGGGAAAGCTTTGGAGCCGCAGAGGAGAGCACAGCAACAGGCGTGCGGAAGAGAGCGCAGCCACAGGGGTGTGGAGGGCAAAGCGGAGAGATTCCCACACAGAGGATCGGTGCCGACTGGCACTCACCAGCCCGAGAGGCTTGTCTGCTCGCCCACCGGGGCGGGTGGGGCTGGGAGCTGAGGCTCGGGCTTCCTTCGAAGCTCAGGGAGAGGACTGGGGTTGGCGGCCTGAACACAGCCTGCAGGGGGTTAGTGCACCACAGCTAGCTGGGCGGGAGTCCAGGAAAAAGTCTGGACCTGACGAAGAGGCAAGAGACTTTTTCTTCCCTCTTTGTTTACTGGTGCTCGAGGAGAGGGGATTAAGAGCGTTGCTTAAAGGAGCTCCAGAGACAGGCGCGAGCCATGGCTAAAAGCACAGACCGCAGATACGGGCATGAGACGCTAAGGCTCCTGCTGCCGCCACCAAGAAGCCTGTGTGCGAGCGCAGGTCACTCTCCACACCCGCCTTCCAGGGAGCCTGTGCAGCCCGCCACTGCAGTGTCCCAGAATCCAGGGACAACTTCCCTGGGAGAGCGCACGGCGCGCCCCAGGCTGGTGCAACGTCACGCCGGCCTCTGCTGCAGCACGCTCGCCCCGCATCCGCGCCCCTCCCTCCCCCCGGCCTTAGTGAGCCAGAGCCCCCGAATCAACGGCTCCTTTAACCCCATCCTGTCTGATCGAAGAACAGACGCCCTCCGGTGACCTACACGCAGAGGCGGGGCCAAATCCAACGCTGAGCCCTGGGAACTGTGAGAACAAAGAAGAGAAAGGGAAATCTCTCCCAGAAGCCTCAGAAGCAGCGGATTAAAGCTCCACAATCAACTTGATGTATTCTGCATGTCAATCAACTTGATGTACCCTGCATGTCTGGAATACCTGAATAGACAACGCATCATCCCAAATTGAGGAGGTGGACTTTGAGAGAAAGATTTAAGATTTCTTACCCTTTTCCTCTTTTTGTGAGTGTGTATGTGTATGCTTCTGTGTGAGATTTTGTCTGTATAGCTTTGCTTCCACCATTTGTCTTAGGGTTCTATCTGTCCCTTTTTTGTTTTGTTTTTGCTTTTTAAAAAAATTTTTTTTCTTCATAAATATTTTTTATTTTAAGAACTTTATTTTATTTTTTATCTTCTTTCTTTCCTTCCTTCCCTCCCTCCCTTCTTCCTTCCTTCCTTCCTTCTTTTTCTCCCTTTTATTCTGAGCTGTGTGGACGAAAGGCTCTTGGTGCTGCAGCCAGGAGTCAGTGCTGTGCCTCTGAGGTGGGAGAGCCAACTTCAGGACACTGGTGCACAAGAGACCTCCCAGCTCCACATAATATCAAACGGCGAAAATCTTCCAGAGATCTCCATCTCAAGACCAGCACCCAGCTTCACTCAATGACCAGCAAGCTACAGTGCTGGACACCCCATGCCAAACAACTAGCAAGACAGGAACACAACCCCACCCATTAATAGAGAGGCTGCCTAAAATCATAGTAAGTCCACAGACACCCCAAAACACACCACCAGACGTGGACCTGCCCACCAGAAAGACAAGATCCAGCCTCATCCACCAGAACACAGGCACTAGTCCCCTCCACCAGGAAGCCTACACAACCCACTGAACCAACTTTAGCCACTGGGGACAGATACCAAAAACAACGGGAACTACAAACCTGCAGCCTGCAAAAAGGAGACCCCAAACACAGTAAGATAAGCAAAATGAGAAGACAGAAAAACACACAGCAGATGAAGAAGCAAGATAAAAACCTACCAGACCTAACAAATGAAGAGGTAATAGGCAGTCTACCTGAAAAAGAATTCAGAATAATGATAGTAAAGATGATCCAAAATCTTGGAAATAGAACAGACAAAATGCAAGAAACATTTAACAAGGACCTAGAAGAACTAAAGATGAAACAAGCAATGATGAACAACACAAAAAATGGAATTAAAAATACTCTAGATGGGATCAATAGCTGAATAACTGAGGCAGAAGAACGGATAAATGACCTGGAAGATAAAATAGTGGAAATAACTACTGCAGAGCAGAATAAAGAAAAAAGAATGAAAAGAACTGAGGACAGTCTCCGAGACCTCTGGGACAACATTAAACGCACCAACATTCGAATTATAGGTGATCCAGAAGAAGAAGAGAAAAAGAAACGGACTGAGAAAATATTTGAAGAGATTATAGCTGAAAACTTCCCTAATGTGGGAAAGGAAATAGTTAATCAAGTCCAGGAAGCACAGAGAGTCCCACACAGGATAAATCCAAGGAGAAACACGCCAAGACACATATTAATCAAACTGTCAAAAACTAAATACAAATAAAACATATTAAAAGCAGCAAGGGAAAAAACAAATAACACACAAGGGAATCCCCATAAGGTTAACAGCTGATCTTTCAGCAGAAACTCTGCAAGCCAGAAGGGACTGGCAGGACATATCTAAAGTGATGAAGGAGAAAAACCTGCAACCAAGATTACTCTACCCAGCAAGGATCTCATTCAGATTTGATGGAGAAATTAAAACCTTTACAGACAAGCAAAAGCTGAGAGAGTTCAGCACCACCAAACCAGCTTTACAACAAATGCTAAAGGGACTTCTCTAGGCAAGAAACACAAAAGAAGGAAAAGACCTACAATAACGAACCCAAAACAATTAAGAAAATGGGAATAGGAACATACATATCGATAATTACCTTAAATGTAAATGGACTAAATGCTCCCACCAAAAGACAGATTGGCTGAATAGATACAAAAACAAGACCCATATATATGCTGTCTACAAGAGACCCACTTCAGACCTAGAGACACATACAGACTGAAAGTAAGGGGATGGAAAAAGATATTCCATGCAAATGGAAACCAAAAGAAAGCTGGAGTAGCAATTCTCATATCAGACAAAATAGACTTTAAAATAAATACTATTACAAGGGACAAAGAAGGACACTACATAATGATCAAGGGATCAATCCAAGAAGAAGATATGACAATTGTAAATATTTATGCACCCAACATAGGAGCACCTCAATACATAAGGCAAATACTAACAGCCATAAAAGGGGAAATCGACAGTAACACATTCATAGTAGGGGAATTTAACACCCCACTTTCACCAATGGACAGATCATCCAAAATGAAAATAAATAAGGAAACACAAGCTTTAAATGATACATTAAACAAGATGGACTTAATTGATATTTATAGGACATTCCATCCAAAAACAACAGAATACACATTTTTCTCAAGTGCTCATGGAACATTCTCCAGGATAGATCATATCTTGGGTCACAAATCAAGCCTTGGTAAATTTAAGAAAATTGAAATTGTATCAAGTATCTTTTCTGACCACAACACTATGAGACTAGATATCAATTACAGGAAAAGAGCTGTAAAAAATACAAACACATGGAGGCTAAACAACACACTACTTAATAACGAAGTGATCACTGAAGAAATCAAAGAGGAAATAAAAAAATACCTAGAAACAAATGACACTGGAGACACGATGACCCAAAACCTATGGGATGCAGCAAAAACAGTTCTAACACGGAAGTTTATAGCAATACAACCCTACCTTAAGAAACAAGAAACATCTCGCATAAACAACCTAACCTTGCACCTAAAGCAATTAGAGAAAGAAGAACAAACAAAACCCAAAGTTAGCAGAAGGAAAGAAATCATAAAAATCAGCTCAGAAATAAATGAAAAAGAAATGAAGGAAACGATAGCAAAGATCAATAAAACTAAAAGCTGGTTCTTTGAGAAGATAAACAAAATTGATAAACCATTAGCCAGACTCATCAAGAAAAAAAGGGAGAAGACTCAAATCAATAGAATTAGAAATGAAAAAGGAGAAGTAACAACTGACACTGCAGAAATACAAAAGATCATGAGAGATTACTACAAGCAACTCTATGCCAATAAAATGGACAACCTGAAAGAAATGGACAAATTCTTAGAAACGCACAACCTGCCAAGACTGAATCAGGAAGAAACAGAAAATATGAATAGACCAATCACAAGCACTGAAATTGAAACTGTGATTAAAAGTCTTCCAACAAACAAAAGCCCAGGACCAGATGGCTTTACAGGCAAATTCTATCAAACATTTAGAGAAGAGCTAACACCTATCCTTCTCAAACTCTTGCAAAATATAGCAGAGGGAGGAACACTCTCAAACTCATTCTACAAGGCTACGATCACCCTGATACCAAAACCGTACAAAGATGTCACAAGAAAGAAAACTACAACCCAATATCACTGATGAACATAGATGCAAAAATCCTCTACAAAATACTAGCAAACAGAAACCAACAGCACATTCAAAGGATCATACACCATGGTCAAGTGGGGTTTATCCCAGGAATGCAAGGATTCTTCAATATACACAAATCATGCAATGTGATATACCATATTAACCAATTGAAGGAGAAAAACCATATGATCATCTCAATAGATGCAGAAAAAGCTTTTGACAATATTCAACACCCATTTTTGATAAAAACTCTCCAGAAAGTAAGCATAGAGGGGACCTACCTCAACATAATAAAGGCCATATATTAGAAACCCACACACAACATCGTTCTCAGTGGTGAAAAACTGAAACCATTTCCTCTAAGATCAGGAACAAGACAAGGTTGCCCACTCTCACCACTCTTATTCAACATAGTTTTGGAAGTTTTAGCCACAGCAATCAGAGAAGAAAATGAAATAAAAGGAATCCAAATCGGAAAAGAAGAAATAAAACCGTTACTGTTTGCAGATGACATGATACTATACACACAGAATCCTAAAGATGCTACCAGAAAACTACTAGAGCTAATCAATGAATTTGGTAGAGTAGCAAGATACAAAATTAATGCACAGAAATTTCTTGTATTCCTATACACTAATGATGAAACATCTGAAAGAAAAATTAAGGAAACACCCCCATTTACCACTGCAACAAAAAGAATAAAATACCTAGGAATAAACTTACCTAAGGAGACAAAAGACCTGTATGCAGAAAACTACAAGATACTGATGAAAGAAATTAAAGATGATACAAACAGATGGAGAGATAGACCATGTTCTTGGATTGGAAGAATCAACATTGTGAAAATGACTCTACTACCCAAAGCAATCTACAGATTCAATGCAATCCCTGTCAAACTACCACTGGCATTTTTCACAGAACTAGAACAAAAAAATTCACAATTTGTATGGAAACACAAAAGGCCCCGAATAGCCAAAGCAATCTTGAGAACGAAAAACGGAGCTGGAGGAATCAGGCTCCCTGACTTCAGACTATACTACAAAGCTACAGTAATCAAGACAGTATGGTACTGGCACAAAAACAGAAAGATAGATCAATGGAACAGGATAGAAAGCCCAGAAATAAACCCACGCACATATGGTCACCTTCTCTTTGATAAAGGAGGCAGGAATGTACAGTGGAGATAGGACAGCCTCTTCAATAAGTGGTGCTGGGAAAACTGCACAGGTACATGTAAAAGTATGAGATTAGATCACTCCCTATCACCATACATAAAAATAAGCTCAAAATGGATTAAAGACCTAAATGTAAGGCCAGAAACTATCAAACTCTTAGAGGAAAACATAGGCAGAACACTCTATGACATAAATCACAGCAAGATCCTTTTGGACCCACCTCCTAGAGAAATGGAAATAAAAACAAAAATTAAAAAATGGGACCTAGTGAAACTTCAAAGCTTTTGCACAGCAAAGGAAACCATAAACAAGACCAAAAGACAACCCTCAGAATGGGAGAAAATATTTGCAAATGAAGCAACTGACAAAGGATTAATCTCCAAAATTTACAAGCAGCTCATGCAGCTCAATAACAAAAAAACAAACAACCCAATCCAAAGCTGGGCAGAAGACCTAAATAGACATTTCTCCAAAGAAGATATACAGACTGCCAACAAACACATGAAAGAATGCTCAACATCATTCATCATTAGAGAAATGCAAATCAAAACTACAATGAGGTATCATCTCACACCAGTCAGAACGGCCATCATCAAAAAATCTAGAAACATAAATGCTGGAGAGGGTTGGAGAAAAGGGAACACTCTTGCACTGCTGGTGGGAATGTGAATTGGTACGGCCACTATGGAGAACAGTATGGAGGTTCCTTCAAAAACTACAAATAGAACTACCATATGACCCAGCAATCCCACTACTGGGCATATACCCTGAGAAAACCATAATTCAAAAAGAGTCATGTACCAAAATGTTCATTGCAGCTCTATTTACAATAGCCCAGAGATGGAAACAACCTAAGTGTCCATCATCGGATGAATGGATAAAGAAGATGTGGCACATATATACAATGGAATATTACTCAGCCATAAAAAGAAATGAAATTGAGCTATTTGTAATGAGGTGGATGGACCTAGAGTCTGTCATACAGAGTGAAGTAAGTCAGAAAGAGAAAGACAAATACTGTATGCTAACACATATATATGGAATTTAAGAAAAAAATGTGATGAAGAACCTAGGGGTAAGACAGGAATAAAGACACAGACCTACTAGAGAATGGACTTGAGGATATGGGGAGGGGGAAGGGTAAGCTGTGACAAAGTGAGAGAGTGGCATGGACATATATACACTACCAAACGTAAAATAGATAGCTAGTGGGAAGCAGCCGCATAGCACAGGGAGATCAGCTCGGTGCTTTGTGACCACCTAGAGGGGTGGGATAGGGAGGGTGGGAGAGAGGGAGACGCAAGAGGGAAGAGATATGGGAACATATGTATATGTATAACTGATTCACTTTGTTATAAAGCAGAAACTAACACACCATTGTAAAGCAATTATACTCCAATAAAGATGTAAAAAAAAAGAAAAAAGAAATCCAAATTGGAAAGGAAGCAGTAACTGTCACAATTTGCAGATTTCATGATATTGTACATAGAAAATTCTAAAGACACCATCAGAAAACTACCAGAGCTTGTCAATGAATCTGGTAAAGTTTCAGGATACAAAAATAATGTACAGAAATCTGCTGCATTATTACACACTAACAATGAACTATAAGAAAGATAAATCAAGGAAACAATCCCATTTACCATCACATCAAAAAGAAAAAAATACATAGGAATAAACATACTTGAGCACCCATATGCTCCAGCAATCCTACTCCTGGACATACATCTGGAAAAGACTAAAACGTTAATGCAAAAAGATATATGCACCCCCAATGTTCATAGCAGCATTATTTACAACAGCCTAATACCTGTACTTGGATAACTATAAGACACTGATGAAAGAAATGGAAGGCAATACAAACAGATGGAAAGATATATGGTGTCCCTGGACTGGAAGAATTAATACTGTTAAAATGACCATACATCCCAAGGCAATCTACAGATTCAATGCAATCCATATCAAAATACCAATGGCATTTTCACAGAACTTGAACAAATTTCAAAATTTGTAAGGAAACACAGAAGACCTCGATAAGCCTAAAAATATTCAGAAAGAAATTCAGAGCTAGAGGAATAACAACTCTAAGACTTCAGACTAGACTATGAAGCTACAGTAATCAAAACTGTATGGTGGGCTTCCCTGGTGGCGCAGTGGTTGAGAGTCTGCCTGCCGATGCAGGGGAAACGGGTTCGTGCCCCGGTCTAGGAAGATCCCACATGCCGCGGAGAGGCTGGGCCCGTGAGCCATGGCCGCTGGGCCTGTGCGTCCAGAGCCTGTGCTCTGCAACGGGAGAGGCCACAACAGTGAGAGGCCCACATACCGCAAAAAAAAAAAAAAAAAAAAAAACTGTATGGTACTGGCACAAAAAAAAAACAGACAATGGAACATAACAGAGCGTCCAGAAATAAATCCATGTACTTACAGACACTTAATCTATGACAAAGGATGCAAGAATATACAATGGAGAAAAGACACTCTCTTTAATAAGTGGTGCGAGAAAAACTGAACAGCTACATGTAAAAGAATGAAATGAGAACATTCTCTAACATCATATACAAAAATAAACTCAAAATGGATTAAAGACCTAAACATATGACTGGATACCATAAAACTCCTAGAGGAAAACAGGCAGAACACTCTTTCTGACATAAATCGTAGCAATATTTTTTTTTGGATCTGTCTCCTAAAGCAAAGGAAATAAAAGCAAAAATAAACAAATGGGACTTAATTAAATTTAAAAGCTTTTGCAAAGCAAATGAATCCACTGACAAAATGAAAAGACAATCTACAGAATGGGAGAAAATATTTTCAAATAATATGACTGATAAGGGGGTAATATCCAAAATACAGAAACAATTCATAAAACTGATCAGGAAAAAAAACAAAACCAAACAACCCAATTAAAAAATGTGAAGAAACTGAATAGATATCTTTTCAAACAGAATATTATGACAGCCAACAGGCACATGAAAAGATGTTCAACATCACTAATCATTAGGGAAATGCAAATCAAAACCACAATATGAATATCACCACACACCTGTCAGAATGGCTATTATTAAAAAGAATACAAATAATAAATCATTGGTCAGGATGTGGAGAAAAGAGAACCCTCGTACTCTGTTGGTGAGAATGTAAATTGGTGCAGCCACTGTGGAAAACAGTATGGAGATTTCTCAAAAAACTAAGTAGGGCGTTAAGAGGTACAAACTATTATGTATAAAACAAGCTACAAGTACACAATGTACAACACAGAGAATATAGCCATTATTTTATAATAACTAAAAATGGAGTATAACCTTTAAAAATTGTGAATCACTATATTGTACACCTGTAACTTATATAATATTATATATTAACTAGACCTCAAAAAATAAGTAAATAAAATAAAAAATTAAATAATATTAAAAAGTTTAAATGCATCTTAAAATATTTGTAAGAGTGGTAAAATATTATTCTCCCAACCGGCTTGTTTTCATCACAAAATGATCACATTATGTGTTTCAAGCATGCAAATCTCAATTAATTTAGATAAACAAGATAAACCAGAATTAAATTCTCCATGTAATTGTGAATTTCTTCTGAGTGTAGATTTCTATTACTGAATTTTTAAAGAAAGAGAAAAAAAGAGGACACACAACCCTCTGACAGTGTGAAACAAATGACAAAACATTAAGAAAATTCTCATTATAAACATGCATATTAATTCTTGTTTGTCTTAAAAGGGGAATAACAAATGTAACCATACAGTGGGCTCTATGTGAAGCCCTTCATATAAATTTTTTCATTTAACTTTCACTACAGCCTCATGGGAAGGTAATTGTTTTCACCTTCTGCGTGTAAGGAACCTAAGGTCTAAAGAGGTTTTACTCCTTCCTTAAAGTCATGCATTTACTAGGTGACAGCACTGATATATCTGATTCCAAAGCCTAAGCATTTATTCATCACCTACTACTTTTCTTAATAAAGGACTGTAACACTGGCCTCAAAATGCTAGGCTAAAAAATAGTAAACCTAAGGGAAATTAGGGGGCAGGAAATAATAAAAAGAAGCAAATATTAATGAAATGGAGGCTAAATAAACAGAATAGAAACGATCAACTGGATGGAAATATATTCATTTTAAAAAAAGCACAACAGGCCAACTTCCAGAAATATAGATGAAAAAGAAATAAAACCACCAGTAAAAATATGTCATGAAAAATTGTAATATTATAGTGTAGCATATATTTACAGCATTATAAATAAATGCTATGAACAAATTACTTAGATGGAATGTGTCATTTTAAGTAAAAATATAAATGAATAATATCAATTTGTAAAAGATAAAAATCTGATTGACAAAATGAAATTAATAATAGATGTATTATTTTCCCTATATTTTACCCTAAGACAGCAGTCCCCAAAAGTAAACTGTTGAGTGTTGAACCTTAAGGAACAGATCTTAATTATTAACATGCAGAAATTATTTTATAGGAAAAAACTAAAGGAAAAGGTATTCAACTAATATTATGGGTCTAGTAAAAATTTGGACAAGAATCAATACCAGAAAGAAAGACTGATTTCACAGAGATTAATACAAAAATCATAACAAGTATAACAAATACAGCAAAAATGAGGAAATAACATTTTAAGCAGGGGGGGAAATAACATTTTCATAAAGTATGGTTCATTTTTAAAAGGCGAGGGTAGTTTAATACCAGAAAATATAATTTCTTACTGGATTAAAGGAAATAAAACATATACTCATTCCAATACATGCAAAAAAATAATTAAATAACTTTTAAGCTCTACTGACAATGAAAAGAATTTCTTAGCCAAGTAGGAATAAAAGGAAACTTTCTTAACCTGATAATAAATATTGTTGAGAAACTTAAAATTGAACCCTTTAAAATGAATTTTTCAGAGTTCACAATGAAATTGGGAATAAAGCAATGTTGTTCTTTATCACCACTTATATTAACTTTTTGTTTGAGGTCCCAGACAAATTAGATTGAGAAGTAAAAACTATGGAACTGGAAAACAAATATAAAAACTGCCATTAAACGTAGCATACATGAATTTCTACATAAAAAATTCTAATATACAAATTCTAAAAGCTAAGAAGGAAATTTGGAAATATTAAATATTATAAATAATAAATAAAGGATTCTTACAAATCAATATAAATGACAACTATAAATTGGTTTGTCATATATATTAAAAATCAATGAGTAGAGAAACAAGAACTCATATTAGAGAGAAAGGTAAATGCTTATAACCACTTTGGAAAAGTACTCGGCAATATCTCAAAGCTGGACATAAGCATATAAGCCATATATGCTAGTAATTCTAATCCTAGCTATATATCCATCCAAAATATGTATTTATATTCTCCAAAAACATGCACGTGACTTCATGGCAACACTATCCATTACAGCCAAGAACAGTAAAAACTCAAATATGAGCTATACAGATCTTCCTCAACTTACAATGGAGTTATGTCCTGATATACTTGTTGGAAGTTGAAAATATCATAAGCCCAAAGTGCATCTGATACACCTAACCAATGAATGTTATAGCTTAGCCTAGCCTACCTTAAAATGCACTCAGAACACTCACATTGGCCTAGAGTCAATCAAAATCATGTGACACAAAGCTTATTTTATAATAAAGTATTGACTATCTCATGTAATTTATTGAATGCAGTGCTGAAAGAGAAAAACAGAATGGCTGTCTGCGTACAGAATGGTGTAAGTGTCTTGGTGCCTACTCTCATGATCACATACATGGCTGACTGGGAGCTGCAGCTCGTTGCCACAACATGAGAGAATATCTTACCATGTATCACTAGCCTGGGAAAAGATCGAAATTCAAAGTGCAATTTCTACTGAATGTGTATTGCTCTCCCACCATTGTAAAGCTGAAAAACTGTCAGGGTGAACCAACGGAAGCCCAGGACCATGCACCTCAACGTTCATAGCAACACTATTTAAAATAGCCAGGACATGGAAGCAACCTAAATGTCCATCAACAGATGAATGGATAAAGAAGAAGTGGTACATATATATACAATGGAACACTACTCAGCCATAAAAAGAATGAAATAATGCCATCTGCAGCTACGTGGATGGAACTAGAGATTACCATACTAAGTGAAGTCAGAAAGAGAAAGACAAATACCAAAAGATATCACTTACATGTGGAATCTAAAATATGACACAAATGAACTTATTGCAGCTACAAACTACTATATATTAAATAGACAAGGTCCTACTGTATAGCTCAATATATATATCCAATATCCCATAATAACCCATAATGAAAAAAAATTTTTAATGTGTGTATAACTGATTCACTTTGCTGTACACCAGAAACTAACACAACATTGTAAATCAACTATACTTCAATTAAAAAAAAAAAGTCAGGGACCGTATGTATAACAAATGATGTTAGAGTAGTTAATGTCCATACAGAAAAACAAAATATAAGAAAATTAGAATTCCACCTAAGCCATACATAAAATTAATTCCTGGTAGGTGAAAGACTTAAATTTGAGAGAGAAAAAAAGACTAAACCTTGGGGTTTTTCTTTAAAAAAAAGTGGGGAGGGGAATATCTGATCGGTCTTGGAGAATGGAAGCATTTCTTGAAAAAGATAAAGTAAAAAGTAAAGATGTATAAATTAGACTACATTAAATTAATGCGTGTTCAACTAAAGACACCATAAAATTAAAAGGTTAGTCACGTGGGAAGCTGCCACATAGCACAGGGACATCAGCTCGGTGCTTTGTGACCACCTAGAGGGGTGGGATATGGAGGGTGGGAGGGAGACCAAGAGGGAGGGGATATGGGGATATATGTATATGTATAGCTGATTCACTTTGTTATACAGCTGAAACTAACACACCATTGTAAAGCAATTATACTCCAATAAAGAAATTAAAAAAAAAAAAAGCTTAGTCACAAAGTAGGACAAAATGTTTGCAAGAATTATGTTATTATTGAGACTATATAAAGCATTCACATACATCAATAAAAAAGACACACAATCTAACAGAAAATCATCTCCAATTTTTGGACAGAAATATGCAGAAAGAAAATTCTCATACACTGTTGCTGAAAGTTTGAACTGACACAGCTATTTTGTAGAGTTATTTAGCAATAGCTACTGAAAGTAATGGTTTGCATTCACTTTGATCTGGCCATTTGAAGTATGTATAGTACATCAGATAAACTGTTGCACATGTGCATATTAAAAAAGAGTATTTATTACAGAATGTTTTTAAAAAAATGGAAACGTTTTAATTGTCCATTACCTGGAAGGGAATATACACATTTTTGAATACTTCTATAATGCAACTTTGGTAAATAAATTAGAGGTGCATGTAGCAGTAAGGTTAAATGTCTGAAATTACAGCATTGTATGAAAACGCAAGTTGCCAATAGTTTGTACAGTATTTTGTCATCTATACACAATTTGAAATACACAAAACAAGTCTATACTGTTTCTAAATACATACCAGTGTACCATGGAATAATATGACTCCAAGTCACTATCAAATTCTTAATATTAGTTACTTCTGAAAAGGCAGAACACAGTGTGATGCAGTGAAGTAAGGGAGTGTCAGGGTATATATAGTACTCTGGAAATTCAGTCATCTCTAACTTGTATTTGTTTTTAAAAACACGAAGCAATGTGGTAAAATGTAGAAACTTCATGGAAATATAGGAGATGCATGTTTTATATACAATCTCTACATTTTCCAATAAATTACAATAATTTCATCACTTTTTAAAGAAAGTACTCTACTGAGATTTCAAGTAATTATTTGACTCGAGTCAGAAGGAACATAAAATTGTGTTACTGAAAACAACTACAAAAGAAGTAATTATAATTTGGGGTGATATTAGAACAATTTATTTGCATCAGTCCAGCTTCAATTGTGAAATAGAAAAACTTCTCTACTACATTAAAAGGGAATATTTAATACTAGGAATTGGTTGATTACCAAATTCACAGGAAGGGCTAGAGAAAGAGAGTCTAAGCTTGAGTCTGAAGTGACTCACGGACCATAATCATGCAGCTGGGTGTAATAGGCAAGGTCCTCCTGAGAAACAGAACCAAGAGGAGGTACAAATATGAGTGAACCAGAAAAGAAATGAACATACTCTAGAGCTAGAGACAATAACAAATGGAATACCTAAGCTTTTCGTTTTCTTGAGGTAGGCCTACCTTCAGGGTGGACGCCAAACAACCGCTCTCCTCAGAACTCAGCCCGCAGGTTTCCCACCGGAAATTACACTTCCCGCTCTCGTGTTCTCGCGGTCTTTGACGGCAGAGCTCGCGGAATTAGTTACGTGAGTACGGGGAGCGAGAGGTCCCAAAACCTGCAGTCGGCAAACTGGAAAACCGAAGAATGAGCGGGAGAGCCCTTGGCTGGAGTAACTTCCGGTTGGGAACTCAGCCTGCTTGAGGACAGAGAAGAGCTGGTGTTTCAGTTCCACGACGAAGGTAGGACAGCCTCAAAAATAAAAATCAAATATCCGGTCTGCCATTGTCTCTACCTCTGAGTAATGGTCGTTCCTTTTCCGAGTCACTCATAATCTCACCTTGACAACCTGCGTTCTCAGTACCAGATTATAAAGTTCACCACCGCCAATTCGCTGTATCTCAAAGTAGGAGAGAAGAGAAAGGAGGAAAAAAGGAGAATGCTGCTTAATTTATAATATATACAAGGATACCTAACACGGGGAGATATGTATGTGTATTAGGCTGAAAGAAATTCCTTCCGTTTCCATTTCTTATTCTGCGTTCTCCTTGACCTCAGCCTGTGTCTCTGTTGGCTGGGACCTCTACGTCATGGGGTGACTCACTCAGAATTTTTTAAAAAGCCAGTTTTTGCCTGATGAAACAGTAGAATTTATGAATTTTACTGCATATTTATTCTTGGGTACACATCTTTTTTATTATTTGGGGTGATAAAATGGGAAGATCACGTAAAGCATTTCTGCTGAACACTGAGGTATGATGGTTATCTTAAACAAACAAACAAAGCACTCGTGTGATTGAATTGCAAGCTGAACTAGCTACTTTTTACAGAATTCAGTTTTTACTCGGAAGAACAGCAGACAAACAATGGTTACTCAGCCCCTGTTATCTGGCGGGTATTTTCTTTTTAAAATGAACAAAGCCTATCACTTCAATGACAGCAACTGACAGTAATTTTTTTTTTTTTTTTTTTTTTTTGGTACGCGGGCCTCTCCCGTTGCGGAGCACAGGCTCTGGATGCGCAGGCTCAGCGGCTACAGCTCACAGGCCTATCCGCTCCGCGGCATGTGGGATCTTCCCGGACCGGGGCACGAACCCGCGTCTCCTGCATCGGCAGGTGGACTCTCAACCACTGCACCACCAGGGAAGCCCCTGACAGTAATTTTTGCTAATGATAACATTTGAGCTTTCAAATAAATATTAAGTTTGGAAAATTTGGAACCACCACATCTTCTAACACAATGGCTTCCCTGATGAGATTAGTTGTGAAATTAAAAAATGATTTTTTTCTCATTTTATTGAAATGTATCAAATGTGGAAGTTCGTTACTTAGAGGAATATTTTCCAAAGTGGTAAAATATCCATCCAAAATGTAAGATATGCCAATAAATTTTAATATAACAGGATAAAATGGTTATTGATATGCTTTCAGTTTCATTGACTGCAACTAACATTTAAGAAACTACCACTCGTTGAATTTTGAAATAGTACTGGAGAAAAATATCTATAATTATCCAAAAATATTAAGATACTCCTCTCTTTTCCAAGTGCGTATTTCTGTGAGGCTAGATTTTGTTCATATACTTTAACCAATAAATCATATGGCAATAAATTAAATTCAAAAGCAGATGCAAGAATCCATCCAGTGTCTCCTCTATTAAGCCAGACATTAAAAATGTTACTTTTCTCCTTTCATTTTTGCTTTGGAAAATATAATTGTTCTTCATGAAATATATTAACATGTAATGGGTTTATTACTGTCATTTTAAATTAGCTAATACATATTTTTAATTCCTTAGTTTTAATTTTAATACAGTAAAGATCAATATATATATATGTAGCCCAGTGTTCTCAAATATATTAATTTTATATTATTTTTCAATATAACCTAAGAAATCTATCAGTAAGGATTAAATTCAGCTATTATAATTAATAGAGAGCTGAAAACAGTGGCTAAAACAAGATATAAGTTAAATTTCTCTTTCATGAAATATTGGGGATGTAAGCAATAGAGAGTTAGTATAAAGGACCCACAGTAGTTTAAGACTGGCCGTACCAGGTCAAGCTTATGGTATAGAACTTACTATCATTATGATCCAATATGGAGTTCCAGCTATTAATTTCTATTCCAAGCATCACCTTGAAAAAACGGGGAGAAAAACAGCAAACACTCATACCAGTTACCCTTTTTTGCAGTACGCGGGCCTCTCACTGCTGTGGCCTCTCCCGTTGCGGAGCACAGGCTCCGGACGCGCAGGCTCAGGGGCCATGGCTCACGGGCCCAGCCGCTCCGCGGCATGTGGGATCCTCCTGGACCAGGGCACGAACCCGTGTCCCCCTATCGGCAGGCGTACTCTCAAGCACTGCGCCACCAGGGAAGCCCAGCCTTGGACAATTTTTAGGCTGGCATTAAATCTTATAGTTGTCCCTAGTTACACCAATAAAGGTGGAGAGGAAGGTAAAACATAAAAAACTGAGCATCTTTAGCAGAGATGACTCTAGAGTTACTGATTAGTGTAAGTCTAATTACTTGCTGTGATACAAAACCACATGCAGTTTTCTGTCTACTTGGGACAACTGGATATCAATGACATCATCATTGATGGCTTTACCTTCCCACATAAATACTGTAAAATTTTAGGCATTCCAAAAATATTCAGTAGTTGCACCTTCCTCAGTTCACACATTATTGACCTGGTAAACCTTTTTAGACAAGAGAAACTGTTTGTGTGCTCATTAACTATATATTCAGGCTGCACAGTTGAGTTAAGGGATACATTAACTATGAAGTAAACACTTTTGATCTTGCCCTTAAGGTATCATAATAACTTTGCTGTACTAAATATGTAACCAGTTGTTTGCTCCCACTTTATAATTTTGTCAGTTGGCAGTACTGACCAGCATTGTTGCTGCACTTTTTTTGATACGTTTTCAGCATAAAACTTTGTTCAGAATGAACATATTTCTACCAAGAAGCCTGAAAATGTCTTGATCCACAACTTCCTAAATGTCCAAAATGTGCATTGAAATTTTGATACACAAAGTTTCCCCCTCCATCCCCTAAAGCTTAAAAAATTAAATCACAAGAGCGAAAGATGAGGGATGATCCATTTTTTCATGTCAGGAGTCTCGTATTTATTCTATTTGCATGTTTGTTCATTTATTCAGTAAATATTTATTGAGTTCCTGTTATGTACCAAACACTGGACTAGGTATCAGGGATATGGTGCTGAACTAAATGCAAGTGCCCCCGCCCCACCAGTCCAGCTGAAGTTGCCATCTGATTAGACAGAGGTACTAAATTACTAATTAGTCAAACCAAATATACAATTTAAAATGATGGATATATTCTAAGAAGAAAAATAAATTAACAAAATAAAGAGGTATGGTTTAAATTTAGGGCTCAGGGAAAGCGTCACACATACAGATAATTCCTACTCTTGTTGAAGGTCTCTATGTATACACACGCTGTGCACACACATATTTGTGCATGTTTTAAAATGTGTAGAGATCATATATATATATAAATATGTATATGTATATATATATAATATTTATGTACACACATAGATACTTTAACATAAGTAGGAGTTAGATGAGCAAAGGTGGAGAGAAAAGGAAGGAAGGAAGATACAGAATATGCAGGAGGCCTCGGGTCAGAAAGAATTGACAGAAGGCAAGTGTGGCTGGAGCACAGAAAGAGCCCACAGGAGGTAAGCCCAGGATGGAGTACAAGGCCAGATTATGCAGAGCCTTATTGGCTGTATTAGTGATTTTAAATTTTATACTGATGCAATGGGAAGGCTCTGAAGGGTCTTAAAATAGTAGAGCAGCAGGTTTCCTTTCACTGTAATGTATTAAATTATTAGGGTGGGCCTGGGAGGTAATTATGCAGGTGGGGAAACCAAGTATAAAATAGTAGAGACAAAACCTGCCGGTAGATGGCCAAGTTTTTTATACAGAAAGAGTGAATAGAAACCAGAACTTTTGGAGGTAAAGACAGGAAATTGTTATGGATTGGTGAGAGGTGAAAGAAAAGTTTCTGGCAAGAGCAAGTGGATGGGTGGATTTTTGAGGAAACACAATGGAGAAGGGAAAGATTTGTAGGGACACCGTGATGAGTTGAGTACATCCCTGTTTATTAATTTGAGATGCCTGTGAGCCATCTGGTAGAGATGTCGAGGAGGAATTAAATGTCTACGTCGAAAGTGCAAAAGAGAGGCTTGAGATTTACATGTGGGTTCTTCTGATTATGTTTAAAATCAGGGAATAGATAAAATTGCCAAAGCTGAGAGTACTGATTGCAAGAGAAGACCCACCATCAACTATAAAGGAACCTAACATATAGAATAAGGGTTCTCATGCAAATCAAAGCTACAATGAGATATCCTCTCACACCGGTCAGAATGGCCATTATCAAAAAATCTACAAACAATAAATGCTGGAGAGGGTGTGGAGAAAAGGGAACCCTCTTGCACTCTTGGTGGGAATGTAAATTGATACAGCCACTATGGAGAACAGTATGGAGGTTCCTTAAAAAACTACAAAGAAAACCATAATTCAAAAAGAGTCATGTACCAAAATGTTCACTGCAGCTCTATTTCCAATAGCCAGCACATGGAAGCAACCTAAGTGTCCATCAACAGATGAATGGATAAAGAAGATGTGGCACATATATACAATGGAGTATTACTCAGCCATAAAAGGAAACGAAATTTAGTTATTTGTAGTGAGGTGGATGGACCTAGAGTCTGTCATACAGAGTGAAGTAAGTCAGAAAGAGAAAAATACCTTATGCTAACACATATATATGGAATCTAAAAAAAAAAAAAAAAGTCATGAAGAACCTAGGGGCAAGACGGGAATAAAGATGCGGACCTACTAGAGAATGGACTTGAGGATATGGGGAGGGGGAACGGTAAGCCAGGACGAAGTGAGAGAGTGGCATGGACATATATACACTACCATATGTAAAACAGATAGCTAGTGGGAAGCAGCCACATAGCACAGGGAGATCAGCTCTGTGCTTTGTGACCCCTAGAGGGGTGGGATAGGGAGGGTGGGAGGGAG
The DNA here is from genome assembly GCF_964341445.2 of Mesoplodon mirus. Classification (NCBI taxonomy): domain Eukaryota; kingdom Metazoa; phylum Chordata; class Mammalia; order Artiodactyla; family Ziphiidae; genus Mesoplodon; species Mesoplodon mirus. Next base: position 226,022,921 of record NC_138976.1, on the reverse strand, counting down.
GGAAGAGATATGGGGACATATGTTTATGTATAACTGATTCACTTTGTTATAAAAGCAGAAACTAACACACCATTGTAAAGCAATTATACTCCAATAAAGATGTTAAAAAAAAATAAGGGCTCTCAGTTTTTTTGTGTATAAAATTTCCCTGGGTATATGATAAAATACAGTCCACTCACAGAAAGTCTGGTCCAGTAGTTTTGGAATGGAACTCAGAAATATACATTTTAAAAATATTCCTTATAATTCTGAGGTAGTTGTTTCATTTTAACAATTCTGAGGTGGTTGCTGCATTGTTTTCAGCTTGAAAAAAACAGGAGGTTAAAAAAAAAAAGGATCCTGCACAGTTCTATGTGGAATCTCTTATTTTCAAAATATGAAACAATAAAAGTCAATATGCCTGAAGCATGGAGAAAAGTGACAAAAAAATAAGGTTGGAGAAACATGCAAGGACCAAATCGTGTTGGGTCTTGTAGGCTATAAAAAGAATTTGGGACTTTATCTTTAGCATCAGGGGTAGGCATAAAAGGCTTCAAACAGAATTGATATGAGCAGATATATGTTTTAGAAAAAAATAACTGGTTGTAGAGATTGGTTTTCATGAAGAAGACTGAATGGAGGGTCCAGCTAATAGTTGCAATTGTCTTGGTAATTAGAACTAGGATAGTGATGGAGTAAATGGAAAGAATATAGGTTTGAGGAAAATGTGGAAAGAAAAATGGGCAGCATTTACTGATGTGTATGATATGAAAAGGGGTAAGAGTGAGGGAAATGTCAGGGAAATGTGAGGGTCAGCTCAACAAACCCAGTTTTGGCTTATCTACGTGTTTGGAAGATGGAGCCCCTCATGGTCACAGGAAATGCTGGAGGAGAAACTGGCTTTGGGGATGTCAGGTGGAGGAGGGAGGACCATGTGTGTTGTTTCTCATATGATGAGCTTGAATGAGACACCAAAAGAAGGACGTTAAATGGCCCCTACAGTAGAGATGCATAAATACGTGAATGTGCAGAGAGTAACTGAAGCTGTGGGTGTGTTTATGACCATCTGTGAAGAAGAAATGGCAAAATAGGAACCACTCTCTGAAAAAGAAAGGGATTCCTATGGTGTCACCATCAAGAAGAGCATTGCTTCCCTGATAAATACCTATTATAATAGACTTATTTGTTTCAGAAACAGGAAAGCATTAAAAAGGACAGCCATAGAAATCCTCAATTATAAATAATGTATATGACAGTGATGTGAATTAATACTAGGAATTTTATCAGAATCATTCAAATCCAGCTACCTTTTTCTCAAGTAACATTAATTGACAAGGGAAAAGTTACAGTTTAAAAACTTTATTATTTTTCATCTATTTTAATGTCTATTTATCTGAAGTGCAAAACTTTATAAATCAGGTTTATATTGACCTCCCCCCAAATTATCATAAAACATTCTAAGTATATATTATATTTTATTACAGTTTGTCAACCCCTTAATTGTGGCTTGTGTGTCAGTTTATCTCCACAACTTGAATATAAATCTATTGTACCAAGAGCTAGATTATTTGGTTCTTTGAATCTTTTTAAACACTTGTCTCAATGCCGATTATATAATTAATATTCAGTCATTTTTATTAGTTTCTAAATAAAAACTATTAGAATTTTTAGTGCACTAAATGGAAAATGATGTGAGCTTCTCTTTTGACTTAATTTTATAAATTTAAGGAACCGACAGCCAAATTATCCCCTACTGTTAAAGAGACATATCTCTACTGAAAAAGGGAACAACATTTTATTGATATAAATACATTTAATTTTTATTAAATTTAATACATGACAGGCACCATGAATAATTACTAAGGACTTATACTCTTTAAGAAAAATGGAAAAGCCTTTCTTTACCTCTAGTTAGGAAAAAAAGTTAATCTCTCACAGCACACACACAAACGCAACCATACACACTATTTTAGGTTATGTGTTTCCTATTTGGGGTTTAAAACTATTGAGCAAATCACTGTCTCTCTCAAGACACCAAGACAATAACCAAATTATGGTGTTTTTCAAGATCCTAGAACAGCTCACTCTTAATTCAATTTATTATTTGGAGCCTGTGAAGAATAAGGTAAAAATGCACAAATCAGAAATACAGAGTTTTCGACCTCATAGGAATTCCAAGAAGAAATGGCCGTGGAAGAAAGGAAATAATAATTTTTTAAGAAAGAAAGTTGGAAGAAAAAAGGGAAGGTAGATAGGAAAGAAGGATGGAATGAAGGAAGAACTGGAAGAGAAAGGGAAGGAAGAGAGGAGAAAGAGAAGAAGGAAAGAAGGAAGGAAGCTGGACCCCTGGACCCCTCCCTTAGTTCTCACCCTTCACAGAGAAGCTCACATCTACCACTGCGGCTGGCGCTTTGTCAACTCCAGCTGAAGAACGCAGTTCACATGTTTCTTTTGGCTCGCTCCTTCCAGATAATTCACTATCCCTACTCCCTCAACCATCTCTCCCATTTCAATGCTGGGTATTCAGAAGAGACAAGGAAAACAGAACTTCCAGGAAGCTATGGCTATGTCCGAGTCCCTTACTGCCGATGAAAGGGACAGAACATAGTAACCAGGGGAGAGCTAACCTTTGTAAAGAAAACATGATAGAAAAATCCAGCCCCACGGTGTACATGAAATGGTCCTTTTTATGTTTCCTCCACATTAGTTCTCTCCTAGAGCTGTAAAGTAGTATCTGGTGGCTCAGACTAGTTGAGAATTTCTATGCACACCAGCTGCTCCTTAAATTCTTCTAAGAAACCCCTGGGATAACATTAAGTTTAAAGCTCACAATTCCCTTGTGCGCAAGAGCCAACAGTGCAGGGTTTCATCGTCAGAGCCTGTCTGAACCTGTGGGAAAATCCATTAACGTGTGGAAAGAGCAATATACATTGACTACAAATGGACAGCGCAGCGACCAAACTTACCGCTTACAGAGATCAAGGGGGAAAAATCAGGTTTTTTTTCAGAAGGCTGGTGCCAGAAAAAAAAAACAACTAAAGAACATGTGTCTCAGGGCCTCCCTGGTGGCGCAGTGGTTGAGAGTCCGCCTGCCGATGCAGGGGATACGGGTTCGTGCCCCGGTCTGGGAGGATCCCACATGCCGCGGAGCGGCTGGGCCCGTGAGCCATGGCCGCTGAGCCTGCGCATCCGGAGCCTGTGCTCCGCAACGGGAGAGGCCACAACAGTGAGAGGCCCGCGTATGGAAAGAAAAAAAAAAAAAAAGAACATGTGTCTCCACATTCCCTTTTTAAAGATAAGGAAAAGTATCAGGGAGATTAAGTGCCCGAGCTGAGTTGACAAGTTGAGACCACAACAGTGAAGAGCCTCCTGTGATTCTCAAGTTAATATGCTTTCCACTGTATCACACTTCTCCAAACCTAATAATTTTTTACACATTATCATTGAGGAACTGCAGAAAAGACTATTGTCCTCTATCATCATCATCATTACTGTGTTAAATACGGGTTGAGAAAAATTATTACAGAAAATATTTGTTAATTGCCTACTAGTTACTAGATGGCTGGGTTAGGCTTTTAGAGGTGGGATGGGTAGGAAGAGCATTAAAATCATCAGATAACAGCTTATTTGGGAGATGAGAAACTGACAGCTAGAGGATAAATAATAATTCCAGAAGGTAAAGGGAAATCCCTAAGTGACCATTGTCTGTAGTTCCCTCAACTAAAGTCCAGAGAGGGCAGAAATCACTGCGGTTGGAATTGTCTTGAAGGACTTCATGGGCAAGCTGAGATCTCTGTACTCCGGGAGGCTGGGGAAGATGTGGATAAGCAGTGGTATTTACATAAACATGGCTTAATGAGTAAGGATGATACATGCAGAGACTTCTTTATTAAGCCTTCTAAAACCCTGACACTTGTGGATTTGTCCACGTATGTCAAATGACAATGTAGAAGTGAAACTTTTTAAATGTTATAGTTCTTATCTATATAAAAAACGAATAAAAAAGAACAAAAGAGAGCAGAGGACATTTTTAGACTGGATAATGTAAGAACTTGGTAGAATATTGCCTCAGAGAAAGAGAGAACCTTTTATGCAAAAGGCATTGAAAAGCTTCTACACAGTGTCGCTGGGTATTCATATCAACTTGAGAAAGGATGTGTAGAGAAGAGGCCCTTCTATTCCCTCGATCTATTTAAGCAAACGACAGAGGAATTCTTTTGTACACTAGGAGAAAGGGCATTCTGGTGGCTTCAGAAATATGTGGGAAATAAGGTTTTTTTTCTCAAAATGACTGAAAACATTGCCTAAAGCAAAATAAAAATAAAAGTCAACTGGCTGCCCTGGTTTTACCTTTTGAAAGCAAATGAGCTCACAGTCTCTCTCTTGATCTCACTCCCTAGCTTCTTTGTTCCTTCACATTTCCCTTTCATTCTTTCTTCTTTTCTCATAAATTTATGTATCATGTAATAATGGAAATTACATATTTAGAGTAGTGCTATCATCAAGATAAATGCATCCAAATGCCAAAAAGAAAAAGAAACGAGAGAAGGAGAGAGTATAACACAATACACAGCAACAGCAGAGGCAGATAAGTTTTTATATGCATATTTATATGCAGATAAATCTAAATGCATATTCCCATTCACCTACATTCGATTTGTGTGACTTGAGGATAGTTAATTAATCTCGTTGAGTTTTCTACTCAACCCAGGATGGTTACAAGAGGCCTCATGCAGTTCTGGGCTAGTACAGTAACAAAAATTTTAATTCTTGCCTCCTCACTAGAAATCAATAAATATTTCACATTTTTCCTTTATGATAAAAAAGTAGATCCTTGTGAAATTTTGCTACATATTAGGTGCCAGTGAAAAGTTGTATTTTTAAACTAATCCACTGACATCAAAAGAAGACATTTTCCCAGTGGATGAAACACGGTGAATTCTTTTCAATGTGTATAAGTTAGTTTTGAATCAATGACACTATTTTCTGGGATCCTTTTTTATTTTTATTTTTAGAGAAGAATGAAAACATGCAGCTATTTTAACATATGCACACAGGCACTTAAACTAAACTCACACAACTCATTGAATGTTAATGTGAATATAAATGTGAATATTACAGAAAGCCAAGTTTAATTTTCCAAACATGCTTTGCCCAAGATACTCCTAAATTCAAAACAATGTCTATAGGGCTTCCCTGGTGGCCCAGTGGTTGAGAGTCCGCCTGCCGATGCAGGGGACACAGGTTCGTGCCCCGGTCCGGGAGGATCCCGCATGCCACGGAGCAGCTGGGCCCGTGAGCCATGGCCGCTGAGCCTGCGCGTCCGGAGTCTGTGCTCGGCAACGGGAGAGGCCACAACAGTGAGAGGCCCGCGTACGGAAAGAAAAAAAAAAAAAAAAGAACATGTGTCTCCACATTCCCTTTTTAAAGATAAGGAAAAGTATCAGGGAGATTAAGTGCCCGAGCTGAGTTGACAAGTTGAGACCACAACAGTGAAGAGCCTCCTGTGATTCTCAAGTTAATATGCTTTCCACTGTATCACACTTCTCCAAACCTAATAATTTTTTACACATTATCATTGAGGAACTGCAGAAAAGACTATTGTCCTCTATCATCATCATCATTACTGTGTTAAATACGGGTTGAGAAAAATTATTACAGAAAATATTTGTTAATTGCCTACTAGTTACTAGATGGCTGGGTTAGGCTTTTAGAGGTGGGATGGGTAGGAAGAGCATTAAAATCATCAGATAACAGCTTATTTGGGAGATGAGAAACTGACAGCTAGAGGATAAATAATAATTCCAGAAGGTAAAGGGAAATCCCTAAGTGACCATTGTCTGTAGTTCCCTCAACTAAAGTCCAGAGAGGGCAGAAATCACTGCGGTTGGAATTGTCTTGAAGGACTTCATGGGCAAGCTGAGATCTCTGTACTCCGGGAGGCTGGGGAAGATGTGGATAAGCAGTGGTATTTACATAAACATGGCTTAATGAGTAAGGATGATACATGCAGAGACTTCTTTATTAAGCCTTCTAAAACCCTGACACTTGTGGATTTGTCCACGTATGTCAAATGACAATGTAGAAGTGAAACTTTTTAAATGTTATAGTTCTTATCTATATAAAAAACGAATAAAAAAGAACAAAAGAGAGCAGAGGACATTTTTAGACTGGATAATGTAAGAACTTGGTAGAATATTGCCTCAGAGAAAGAGAGAACCTTTTATGCAAAAGGCATTGAAAAGCTTCTACACAGTGTCGCTGGGTATTCATATCAACTTGAGAAAGGATGTGTAGAGAAGAGGCCCTTCTATTCCCTCGATCTATTTAAGCAAACGACAGAGGAATTCTTTTGTACACTAGGAGAAAGGGCATTCTGGTGGCTTCAGAAATATGTGGGAAATAAGGTTTTTTTTCTCAAAATGACTGAAAACATTGCCTAAAGCAAAATAAAAATAAAAGTCAACTGGCTGCCCTGGTTTTACCTTTTGAAAGCAAATGAGCTCACAGTCTCTCTCTTGATCTCACTCCCTAGCTTCTTTGTTCCTTCACATTTCCCTTTCATTCTTTCTTCTTTTCTCATAAATTTATGTATCATGTAATAATGGAAATTACATATTTAGAATAGTGCTATCATCAAGATAAATGCATCCAAATGCCAAAAAGAAAAAGAAACGAGAGAAGGAGAGAGTATAACACAATACACAGCAACAGCAGAGGCAGATAAGTTTTTATATGCATATTTATATGCAGATAAATCTAAATGCATATTCCCATTCACCTACATTCGATTTGTGTGACTTGAGGATAGTTAATTAATCTCGTTGAGTTTTCTACTCAACCCAGGATGGTTACAAGAGGCCTCATGCAGTTCTGGGCTAGTACAGTAACAAAAATTTTAATTCTTGCCTCCTCACTAGAAATCAATAAATATTTCACATTTTTCCTTTATGATAAAAAAGTAGATCCTTGTGAAATTTTGCTACATATTAGGTGCCAGTGAAAAGTTGTATTTTTAAACTAATCCACTGACATCAAAAGAAGACATTTTCCCAGTGGATGAAACACGGTGAATTCTTTTCAATGTGTATAAGTTAGTTTTGAATCAATGACACTATTTTCTGGGATCCTTTTTTATTTTTATTTTTAGAGAAGAATGAAAACATGCAGCTATTTTAACATATGCACACAGGCACTTGAACTAAACTCACACAACTCATTGAATGTTAATGTGAATATAAATGTGAATATTACAGAAAGCCAAGTTTAATTTTCCAAACATGCTTTGCCCAAGATACTCCTAAATTCAAAACAATGTCTATAGGGCTTCCCTGGTGGCCCAGTGGTTGAGAGTCCGCCTGCCGATGCAGGGGACACAGGTTCGTGCCCCGGTCCGGGAGGATCCCGCATGCCACGGAGCAGCTGGGCCCGTGAGCCATGGCCGCTGAGCCTGCGCGTCCGGAGCCTGTGCTCGGCAACGGGAGAGGCCACAACAGTGAGAGGCCCGCATACCGCAAAAAAAAAAAAAAAAAAAAAAAAAAAGTCTATGTCATATAACTTCACTCTGAGTAAAAATAAAACCCAGAGTAATAGTGTCAATATCACACAAAAATTTTTGAATAGTCTTGTGAACAATTTCAGCTTTGGAAGAGTAAGTCCTCAGTATTATCTTTCATATGACAAACGTTCCATTTTTGTGAGCTTTTAGAAAGTTTAGGTATCATGGAATTTCATCACCAATAAGGAATATAAAGTGTCAATATCTCAGAGCTTTGTAGCCACTGGTATATAATATACTTTATATTCAGGATGATGGTCAGACCAGAAAGACCTGGGGAAAATTAAGTAGAAAGGAAAATCTGAAAAAGAAATGAGTCAAATATCTATATCTATATATCTATATATATCTACATATATAGATATATCTCCATTTACTTTATCCAGGCAACCAAAAATAAATTAAAAGGTAATAGTTTCTAATTGAACTATATTTTAGAGGAACAAAGAAATTAACATTAAAATGGGAAACAACGATGCTGTAGGTTTGCTATTCTTTATCTGGATTCTGAGCTCCGTGAATTGGACAAATGAAATTTTCTGATGAAACAAAATCAACCACATTTCTTGTTCGTCCTTAAACAAATTCTGCCACAAAATTTAAAAATCTCATTATGTTAATCCAAATCATACTTTGCTTTAAGCTCTAAGGTATTACATATCTTTCTAAAGTATTAACAACTGAATCTACAACTACATGAGAATAAAAACCAAATGACTCAATAAAATACAATATGTCAGAATAATACTGTTTTTACAAAGTCCTTATTTCATTGTACTTGTATACGCCCCAGCGGTAACATGCACAGAAGTGGCCTGTAATGTAAAAAGCAATGTAATGATATTAACCATCATTTAGCTTATGTGTTCTTTCTTTTTTGTACTCCTTATTTTTCTTCTTCTATTTCTTTTTTTCTCTCTCTCCCTTTTCTTATTCATTTGGCACATATTGAATACCTACCTCCAGGCAGAGAACAGGTGAGAAAGCTGTGCGTTTTAACTTTAGAGATTTATTTCATCACTGTACATATTTTCTACTACTGCAAGGCCTCTTTTGGACTTGTTTTCAAAGGTAGTTTATGAGCCTTAAAAGGAAATGACACTGATAACTTGAGTTTGATCAAAATCTTATCCTCTAACATGATTCTATGTGTTTTTTGGATATTTCAAAAATTAAGATGCATCATTAAAGATCAGGCATTTTCCAACTTAGAAAATATGAAAGGTAATGTACAACAGATTCTGAATACAGTTCTATGTGAGTGATTCATGAAAACAGAAGTATAAATGTGTTATTCAAATGACTGATGTTCTGCACTGAATAATTATACCTCAATGAATTATATCTTATGCCTTTGAGGATCTATGCCTTTCTCAAAATGGAAGAAAATATTAGCAGTAATTATGTTGGGATTTATTACCATGTTTCTTTTTTAATTAAGTATCTTCAAATTCACCCAAACTCTGCTCATTCAAGCCGGTGACCACAGAAACTCACCGTTTTTCTTTGCTCTTCTTGACCTCATCATCCTTCTTTTTACATATAGTGTTCCTTGTTCCTAGACTGTATCTTTCCTGCCTTTCACTCAGAAGCAGTCCAGACTACATGGGCCAGGGCAGGGGGAAGAGAAAAAGAGTAAAGCTTCAGAGCTGCTGCTTTTCTACTTTCTCACACCTGGTTCATTTCTCCAGGTATCTCAACATATCCATCGCATAGACCTTTTCTTGTTATTCCACTCAGGATCCTCACCTCAGCCTTACAAACCACAACCTAGGCTGTGAAGACTCTTTTGAGTTGTGGTCCCCTCACTATGCTACAACTTTGCTATCTGCCTCATTCCCCCTCCTCCTAAAGCATTTATTGCTCTACTTGCCAACACCTTAAACCACGGACTTGAAGGGTTTTGGCACTACATTTTTGTTGTTATTTATCATTGTTGTTATTTTATCTTTAAAAAAATTATTATTTTTCAGTTTTAACCTACAAACTGCTTTTAACAGTCACTCCTTCAAAAATGTCATTGAAATGACAAGGGTTTTTATAAAAATAAAATTAAGTCCAAACCAACATTGGAAGACCTGGAAAGCTGCAGTGCAGTTACAATACCACAAGGTTAGAAGCAGAGCTGAGAAAGAAGTGGGTCAAGGGGAGTCAAGTGGGCAAATAGACAGACTGTCATCAGCTACACTCCACATGCTCAAAGCCACACCCCCAGGGGATGACTGGCTCTGTCTTTCAGTTAGAATAGGGAGAAAAACTCTCTTGAGTGGGGTTTCTGCTGTAGAAGACTAGTAAGTTGGGCTTTGTGGAAAGATGGCCAAGTGACCAGAAAACCTATGATGACAATAAGAAATGGAAGATCCCTGCATGCCCTAAAGAAAGCCTTACCTCTTCTGCAACACCTCAGATCAGTAAGAAGATTTATGCTGTATAAAAGCAGAGAGGTAAAGGATATGAAAAAAGAACTCTACCAAAAAGTTGCCAATAAAAATAAGAGGGATACTTCAACAAGTAAACAAGAACATAATACTGCTATTACTATGACTACTCTTTAGTTTAAATTTACATATAGAATTTATTAGTGCCAGACATGGTACTAAGCATGTTATAAGCATGAATTCATGTAATTATCACAACAATCATAGGTATTGTCCCCATTTTATAGATAAGGAAAATGAGGTCTAGAAAATTCTAATACCTTCACCAACGTCTTATAACAAATACATGAAAGAGCCACAGTTTGAGCCACAGTTTAGCTGGCCTCTAGCATATTTGTTTTTCATGAATAAGTCATTTCTACATTAATATCTGCAACTCAGCAGTTTCTAGACTCTAGAAGCTTATATAAGCAAACAACTCCCTTGCTAGATCTCGTTTTAAAAAAACATTTCTGCTAGCTATCCAGAATTCTCATATGTGATCTAAGTCAGTGCCTGAGCCTGAACTTTATAAACTTCCTCCAGTGACTCTCCTAATGGGGGCCCTGAAACCCAGCCTCAGAGATTGAACTCTCCCATCCTAAGGCAACCTACCATACTTGACAATATATGTGTATGCAACTTGATTTTTGAATAGAGTTTGATATTTTAATTTCCAGGCTGCCTTTGTCTGCTCAGGCTGTCATAACAAAATACCATAGACTGGGTAGCTTAAACAACAGAAATTTATTTTCTCGAAGTTCTGGAAGCTGGTAGGTTCAAGATCAAGATGTTGACCAATGCAGTTCCTGGTGAGAGCTCCTTTGCTACCTTGAGGACAGCCATCTATCTCCCTAGTGTGCCCTCATATGGCAGTGGATTAGAGCACACCCTATGACCTCATTTAAATGTATCACCTCCTCACAAGCCCTATCTCCAAACACAGTCACATCGGGCTTTAGAGCTTCAACATATGAATTTGGGGGGAACACATTCTGTCTATAACACAGACCCTATACAAATTAGAACAGGCGAACAGAAATTCTCAAGAATAGCTATTAGTGTCAGCTCTAGCCTTGGTGACACTCCTGACTTTGGAGAAACACAACTGTAGGTTCAGTATCATGGCCATGACTGTGCTGCAGATTTGACTCTGCTTCCCTGTCTCCCAATTCAAAATGGGAGGAAAGATCAAAACTATTTCAAGATAGAGTATACTCAAAATGTTCTTTTTTTTGAGATTCAGTGGAGTTCCTTGATTTTCTTTTTTTTTACTTTCCCAAATAAACATAAATCCTTGGATCACAGGAAATCATTGTTTTTAGATATTTCTTAGAACTTTCTGACATTTTTCTTGCTCAATTAGTGATCCAATATGCATAATTATTTTTATACAAAAATGACGATAACTTGCCCAAAAGTTTGAATTTAAGCAGTCGATACATAATTTTTTATCCATTTGTTAACCTGTTTACAAAATAATGTGCTGTTTTGCTAAATTCAACTAGTTTTGTTTTATTTTTTAATTTGCTTGCTTGTTTAACCACTGTGTGTGTGCAGACATAAAGACAGAAAAATCAAAAAGGGTAGAATAAAATCCATTTTAAATGTCCTAGAATTTTTCCAGAGCCTCTAAAGGATTTGAGTATAAGAGAGAAAAATTGTATTTGTATTGCTTGGAAGTAGCTGCAATGGCAAATTTAAACAAAATAAGCCATTCTCTGTCTCTTCTCATTATGTGAAAGCGAAAGGAGTTGGGGGGAAAAAAAGATGTATCTCATGGAGAAGAGTCTTCTCTTTTCTCCTCATTATTTTAACAAGAATATCATTTTCTCATGGTGACTGTGAGAGCATGACCATGTGTTACCTACCACTTCTCATTATATATATATATTTTTTTAATTTTATTTTTGGTCACTTTGGGTCTTCGTTGCTGCGTGTGGGCTTTCTCTAGTTGCAGTGAGAGGGGGCTTAGTTGCTCTGTGGCATGTGGGATTTTCCTGGACCAGGGCTTGAACCCATGGTTCAAAAAAATACTATACAATGAAGCAGTATTTTATTTTTACATAAAGCATTTTTTCTTGCTCTCTACCTGCTCTTTTGCCAAAAAACATTTTCCCTCACTGAAAACTCACTTACAGTATAGTGTTCATCCAGGAAAACAGCCTCAGCTATTCTTATACTTTATGACTGTGAATTCTATTTCACGAGGTTTTTTTTTTTTTTTTTTTGGCTGGGTTGTGTCTTCGTTGCTATGCACGGGCTTTGCTCTAAGTTGCGGTGAGCAGAGGCTACTCTTTGTTGCGGTGCTCGGGCTTCTCATTATGGTGGCTTCTCTTGTGGAGCACTGGCTCTAGGCACGTGGGCTTCAGTAGTTGTGGCACGCAGGCAAAATAGTTGTGGCTGGCGGGCTCTAGAGCGCAGGCTCAGTAGTTGTGGCACACAGGCTTAGTTGCTCCGCGGCATGTGGGATCTTCCCAGACCAGGGCTCGAACCCGTGTCCCCTGCACTGGCAGGCGGATTCCTAACCACTGTGCCACCAGGGAAGCCCTCACCAGGTTTGTTTTAATCTATTCAGACAATATACATATTATTGTATAGGAATGGCAGGGAGGCCACCCAGAATAAAAACCATGTCATGTGGAAGCTTCAGCTTCCTCTTTAAACAACAAGCCATTTCACTGCCTTGGCTCTGGACTCATTGGTTTGTGGTCTGTATTCATGTTTGGTTTATTGCTTTGTTTCCCAGTTCATTCACTGCCCAGTCACTTGTTCTATGCCTCAAAGTCTCAGTCCATTTATATGAGTGAATTGAAGGCCCACAAATCTACTGTCCATTCCTTCTTGTGTATTTCCCATTTCAGTTATTCCATGTGTCAGCTCTGATTGGTTCTTTTTAATAGTTACTCTTTGCTGATGTTCTCACTGTGTTCCTCCATTGTTCTCCCAAGTTCAGTGAGCATCTTCATGACCATTGCTTTTAACTCTTTATCAGATAATTACTTATCTCCATTTTCTTAAGGTTTTTCCCTGGGGTTTCATTGTTCTTTCTTTGGCACAGATTCCTTTGTCTTCTCATTTTGTTTGACTTTCTGTGTCTGCTTCTATGAATTAGGCAATACAGCTGCCTCTCCCAGTCTTGAAGGCATGGCCTTGTGCAGGTGCACCCGTATGTAGACTGCATATGCCCAGTGGTTTGGGCAACAGGGCTGGAGCTGGAGCCTGACATGGGCCAGGACTTTTCCTGGGGCCCGCCAGGAGCCGCCACCTTGGCAGAAGGGCTGGAGCTAGAGCCAGCTGTGGGCCAGGGGGCATGCTAGGAGGGTCCTGGCAGGCTGGTTGGAATGCCAGGTTCTTTTCCATCTGCTGCCTCTGAGCTGGGACTCAGAGCAAGTGAGTTTGTGCATGAGCCCATACAAGAAAAGTCTCAATTTCCTATAGCTCTCTGGCTCTCTCCCTAAGCCCCACTTGTTTTCAAGGCTCATTTCAAGGCTCATAATCCGCTGCTCCTGAGGCTGCTGGGAGAGATTTCCCTTTCTCTTCTTTGTTCGCACAGCTCCTGGGGTTTAGCTTTGGATTTGGCCCTGTCTCTGCTTGTAGTTCACCTGAGGGCATCTGTTCCCTGCCCAGACAGGACGTGGTTAAAGTAGCAGCTGATTCGGGGCTCTGGCTCACTCAGGCCAGGGGGAGGGAGGGGTATGGTAGTTATAATTGGAATGTGGGGAGAGCCTGCGGTGGCAGAGGCTGGCATGAAGTTGCACCAGCCTGAGGTGCGCCATGTGTGCGCCATGTGTTCTCCCGGGGGAGCGGAGGTGTGGATGATGACCTGCGCTCGCATACAGGCTTCTTGGTGGCGGCAGCAGCAGCCTTAGCGTCTTATGCCCGTCTCTGGGGTCCGTGCTGTTAGCCGCGGCTGGCGCCCGTCTCTGGAGCTCGTTTAGGCGGTGCTCTGAATCCCCTCTCCTCGCTCACCCTGAAACAATGGTCTCTTGCCTCTTTGGCAGGTCCAGACTTTTCCCGGACTCCCTCCCGGCCAGCCGTGGCGCACTAACCCCTTCAGGCTGTGTTCACGCCGCCAACCCCAGTCCTCTCCCTAGGATCTGACCTCACCAGCTCTCGGGCTGGTGAGTGCCGGTCGGCCCCGATCCTCTGTGCGGGAATCTCTCCGCTTTGCCCTCTGCTCCCCTGTGGCTGCGCTGTCCTCCGCGGCCCCGAAGCTTCCCCCCTCCGGCCACCCGCCGTCTCCGGCCGCGAAGGGGCTCCTAGCGTGTGGAAACTTTTCCTCCTTCACGGCTCCCTCCCACTGGTGCAGGTCCCGTCCCTATCCTTTTGTCTCTGTTTATTCTTTTTTCTTTTCCCTATCCAGGTACGTGGGGAGTTTCTTGCCTTTTGGGAGGTCTGAGGTCTTCTGCCAGCGTTCAGTAGGTGTTCTGTAGGAGTTGTTCCACGTGTAGCTGTATTTCAGATGTATTTGTGGGGAGGAAGGCGATCTCCACATCTTACTCTTCCACCATCTTGAAGGCCTCCCTTATGGGAATATTCTTGATTTATTATTCTTACATCTTCTTTTACTCCTAGAAATACAAGTATCACAGTGAAATTTTTTGCTGACAGCTAAAATTCTTGCTTAGTATTCTATTTCCTGTAAAAAGGGATTAGATTATATAAATGTGACGTGTCAAAAGGTAATTTCAAACATTAGAAGTATCATCTTAACTGGAGGCTACCACCTACCTGAGTTTAAAGAATAAAGTTTTTAATCATTTAATAATAATAAACATATTTTCAATTTCAGTCATTTTAAATTTTATATCAAAAGCCATCTTTTCAGTGTTTGATATAAGATACAAATGTGTGAATGCTGTTTTTCAGCATGTTACCAGACGCCAAGTCACATTTTGTCCTTTCTGGGTCTGGATGTTCATAGCACATAGTTTTTGTCAGAATTAGAACTCCAAGTCTGTGTCCCACATAGTACCAAACCTGCAGAACAAACCATTCCAGCACATGAAATGCACTGATGACCTATCCCTGACAGCAATGATTTTGACACAGCAGAAATGAAGACAGCTAGGGCTGTATGCCCTTTAAAAGCAGTCAAAATTGTTCAACATCAAGAGAAAAAAAAAAAAAACAGAAACTGTCACAATGCAAATGTTTATTTCAACTTAAACAGTCTACTGTAACCAAATACACAAATAACTGACTTCGTTGTGTGTCTACAGAAAGGTAGGCAGTCTTTAGAAAACACAAAGAATTGATAGTGTTAACTTACTGTAGAAAATCAGAATTGATGAGATAAAGGAAAATAAATAAATAATGTTAAACCAGTTTCCTTACCAACTAGCCAACTGACATTAAAAAGAAAAGGATTTTTTTTTGTCTGCTCTGAACTATATTCTGCTCCATAAGTTACTTTTATAGACTCCACACAGAGTAGTATCTGATTTAGGGTTTTTTCATTACCTCAATGTCCAAAAGTCATGGGATTTTATCAGCATGTAAAAATCATTTAAATACAAATGTCTCTGCATCCATTATTTAGAGTAAGTCTATAAGAAACATAAACAAAACCAGAAAATTTCACTGGATGTTCAACATTATACTGAAATACATGATTTATTTTTGTATTCTTTATTGTGTGGAATTGCATTAATATAAGAAAAGTCATGGAGAGAATGTCTGGAATTGTATTTGTATGAGAAAGGTGGTGGGCAGATAATTTTGCAATAATGACAAAAATAAAATATCTTAGCGACAAAGCAGCGAGCCAGAATCTGTTTGGAAGTGCAGAGCGAGAAGTTTCTCCATGCTACATGGAGACTAACAGTGGACATCCAGAAGGACATTCAACCCCCAAAGCAACAGACAATGATACACATCTGTAGAAAATATGTCACAGAAAATAAAATAAAATCCAGGGATGCAATCAGATGCAGAGCATGTGGATACAGAATAATGTAAAGAGAAGGACTAAAAGATTGGTGGGTTTTGATGCTGGATGAAACATGGAATTCAGAGGAACATCATTTGTATTTTGATTTGCTGTCAATGTTTCTTTGCTGTATGGCTTTTTTATTAGCATCCTTAACTTTAGGAATACAACTACCAACATGATTTCATTTTAAGAGCCATATTATATTAAAGTATCAATTAATAGCTTATATAAGAAAATTACTTTTTGTTCAACTACATGATTTGTAATTTAATTTTATTATATATGTAATCTAACACACAATGAAGGTTAAAAGTGAATTGCCAAACCACACTTTTGATCGAAACCTACAATCATCTGGGGCCCTTGTTAAAAATAAAGGTTTCTGGGGCTTCCCTGGTGGCGCAGTGGTTGAGAGTCCGCCTGCCGATGTAGGGGACACGGGTTCGTGCCCCGGTCCGGGAAGATCCCACGTGCCACGGAGCGGCTGGGCCGTGAGCCATGGCCGCTGAGCCTGCACGTCCAGAGCCTGTGCTCCGCAACGGGAGAGGCCACAACAGTGAGAGGCCCGCGTATTGCAAAAAAAAAAAAAGGTTTCTAGGGCCTCTAAAGGTCTGATCAAGTAAGTTCCTTGGAAACCACTGACATCAACTGTTTGTAAGCCCTCTAGCATCATTCTGTGTAGAATATACCACTGCACTTACTGTCAGTGTGCATACATAATTTCGAGTTACATTTTTCATTTGTTACTTGGTGTAGCCCGTTGTATATCTGTATACAGTGCTTGGCTTTTTTTTTTTTTTAATCTTGGGAGACGAAAAAGAAAATATAGGACCTCCCTGGCAGTCCAGTGATTAAGACTCTGTGCTTCCAATGCTGGGGGCACGGGTTTGATCCCTGGTTGGGGAGCTAAGATCCCAAAAGCTGCGTGGAGTGGCCAAAAATAAATAAACAAAAAAAATTTTTTAAGCCAAAGAAACAATAAAGCAACATTATAAAAAAAAAAAAAGAAAGAAGAAAAAGAAACTGTAATGGTGGCTTTCTGTGAGGCAAAATCAACTACGAGTGGATGAAGCTGACTGTTAAGGCAGGTGTAGTCTGCCAGGTGTAATCTTTGACTCAGGTAAAAAATTTCTGATTTCAGGATACAAAAATAATAGGGACTGGTTCACACTGAATTACTGGATAAATGTTTAAAATTTTGCCTTGATCCTAGGGATATGGAATTGATGGTCACACCTATACTCTATTTGTTTCAGGATTCCATCACTGTGGAAATGTCATGTTGGCCTCCTTAACATTCGTTTTGAAGATTAGATACATTCTAACTTAAAAAATTATCTATGCCGATTTTTGAAAACACCTGTGTTTTCAAACACTAAGCTCTATACAATTATTCCATACTATACAAAGTACTACCATGCTCCAAGAGCTCTAGTATAATGACATCACCATATATTGGGGATTATTATTTAAAACAGCCTTTGAAACCCTGTAAGATTACTGTCCCAAAGGTTTTAGGAAACCCTTTTACACAATTACTTCTTTAGGTTGAATGGCAAGAGAAATTCCTGCAGAATCATACTTCATATTTCATCTTGTGAAATTGCTTGCATTTATTTTCTTATACTGTGATTTGTTTACTAGCCATAATTCCTTAGTCTCATCATTGCTAGTCACCTTAGAGCCAAACTTGTACCCCTCTCATAGTAAGTACAGAGGTTATAACAGTGGGGGGGCGGGGGGGGGCCTCATTCTTAAATACTCTGTTGTACTCACCCTTATTCTACTGTCTCCTTTTGTCTCACCTCAAATAATGAATTGAGGCATTAATTGGTAACACTAGTTATAGTAATACAGAGTAATAAACATGCTGCAAAATCTCACCAATCTCATGCTGACATGAACAGTCTAGGAAAGGTGTTTCTGGCAGTTTGAGTCTACCTCCACGTGGTCATTCCATAAGCCGGCTGACAGAGACTTTGCCGTCTTCAGCACGTGGCTTCCAATGTAACAGAGGTCATCTTTATCCCACTAAATAGAAGGAACAAAGAACATGGAGGAATATACACAGAAGCTTCTTATGGGCCAGCCCTGGAAGGGATACCCATCACTTCTGTTCTCATTCCCCGTCTGGAACTCAGTGGCATGGCCTTGCCGCCCTGCATGGAAGGGGTGGGATTATAGTCTAATTATGAGCCCCAAGCAAAATTCAATGGCAATTTTTTTAATAGCTAGCAAGGAGATATATACTGTCAAGTCCCAAACCCTTACTGGACAGGCAGAGAAGATTAGATAGAAGTACCCATATGGAAGAATGGTTTTAAAATATTTACGATGCAAGCATAATGTGTTAGGTAAAAATGTGAGTTAAATACTGTAGGATATAAAAGTAGTTAAAATTTCAACATTCCTAAATTTCAAACTTTTGTTACATTTGCAGAAAATTAAACATTTAAGAAAACGAGTAACAAGTGTTGTTTATATTAAGTAAATGGAAACTTTGTTTTTTATTTAGATTAAGCAAACTCGGGAAGAGAAAACATAACTAAAACTGAATTTAAGTTATTGTATAGTGCTTATATTTGTAGAACATTTTTTTTTCAGATTTAAGGTTGATTTTGTTGATTCGTGTATACAGAAAATTTTACAAGAGATGAGCATATTTTGTTAGCAAAGCCATCTTGTTACACTGAATTATATAACATTTTAAAGAACAAGTCAAATGAAGAACAAAATCTTTTTTACATAGTATCAACAGGGAGATAGATATATTTTACATACCTGTATTATAATATATTTTATATACCTATACTATATGAGTTACTTAGAACAGTCAAAATCATAAAGACAGCAAGTGTAATGGTGATTGCCAGGACTGGAGGTGGAGGAGAACAAGGAGTTATTCTTTAATAGGTATAGAGTTTCACCTCCATTTCAAATCTACATGATGAAAAGAGTTATGGAGATGTCTTCACAACAATGTGAATGTACTTAATACCACTGAACTGTATACTTTTAAAAAATGGTTAAGGTGGTTAAATTTTATGTTATGTGTATTTTAACCCAATTTAAAAAATTTTTAAAAAGAAAAGCACACAAAGGATATCCGAAAGGATAGCACACAAAGAAGAAAGAAATGATTAATTTGGCAATTAAAATAAGGGCAAAACTCCTAAATAAACATTAGCAAAGTGAGCCATCAACTCTCTGTATTGAAAGCCTAGTGTGCTGTAACCAAGAGTTTGTCCTAGATACACAAGACCGCAGTTTATGAAGACAACTATTAAAAAATGAATATCAACAGATTAAAGGAGAGAAATCTCTGATCATCTCAATATACACTGAAATAGCAATTGATAGAACTCAGCATACGTCCCTTTAACAAAATCCTTAATCAGATAGAGATAGAAGGAAACGTCTTTAAGTTGCTGAAAGCATATCTGACATAAGCTCACGGGGGTGGCAGCCTTGTACTTCCTGGCATTATCACTGTCAACACATGTCTCACCTCCAGACCCGTCTAGTGCTTGGGCTCAATCCCTGTGAGCTACCCTTAATCCTCACCGTTGGTTGAGCTTAGCCACTGGGATCTGTTTCTTAAAAAGAGGAAGCATTGGTTGATGTTTCAATTATGTAGTTCCTAGAATTAAACACAAAGCCACGTTCAATCTCTGATGGGAATCATATAATTTCAAGGTCACTGCTTTGTCTGCTTGTGACATTCCTTAGGCATTTATTACAACTAATTTTGAACTATCTAATTGGGAAAACTCTGTGCCTTAATTTTACCCTTCCCTTCGTCTAATAACTCTTTATCTGCCGATTCCTTTGTTTAGAAGAGCATATGCATTTTTCTCTTCAGTGTACACTTCTACTCCCACACATTTGAAAATGCAAAATTCATGGACGGGGGTGTGCTGAGAAAATAGACCACGAGGTACACCACCACCTTCTGTAAAAGCAAAGAGAGGCTTCCAACAGCTAGCTGGTGAGTTGTAAAAACCAGGGAAGACATAAGAACTTGAGAATTCTGCCAAAAGAGAAAAGCAAGAAGAGCAGGGGGAAAATGTGCCGATACAAAGACAAAGAAAAGCTCAGTTAATAACAACACAAACAGAACACCCCATCTGAAGGTAACTGGCAAAGACTTGAGGAGGTGTTTGCAGCTTCATGGCTGTGGGGAGGAAGGAGGGAGGGAAGGAAGCCTAAAAGAGTTTCAAAGGGCATTAAAGGGACACAGTCCCTCCTGGCTGCTTCAGGATTTGAGCAGGAAGTCTGCTGCACGCAAGCCTCTGGGAGTTCCCCACCCAAGGGTCTCCCCACCAGGATCGTGGGCACCCCAACACCCTGAGCGCTAAACCCACACCTCCCCCCACTCTGCAACCAGACCCTTGAACTTGCTCCCGAGTGCTGCAGGTCCAGTGACTAAACTGCGCGCAGAAATGCAGATCAGCACAAACTGGAGCTTTAGCGCCACCTTCTGGAAAACAGAAACAAGTTTCCAGCAGCCAGCCTGGGGAGTTGTAAGAAAAGAGAAAACACAGGCTTTAGAATTCGGCCACAAGAGGGAGCAATAAGCGTGAACAGGTCGGCCCATAAAAATCCTAGCGAAGCCCAGACGCAGCTGCACCAATGAGCAGTTCCCAACTCAAGACAAGCAGTGAATTTTTAAAGTCATCAAGGAAATACGCCATCACCAAAAAAGAAAATAGTAATTCTCCAACAACCTAGCTCAAATCCATGAAATATTGTGATCTAGATGATAAAAAAAAATCAAAATAGCTGTTTTGAGAAAACACACCCAAAAAGACATCTGCACCCCCATGTTCGCAGTTTAACCAAGCAGGACGCTATGGGGTCTTCCTAGGACAGACTCTCCTATGTCCTATACCTGCCTCATTTGTAGAACAGCTTTAGTCTCCCAGACCTCTCCTGTGTCACAAAAGGCTGGCTCAAGAGTTAATGATTGAGAGAATGTGAACATGTAGTAAAAAAGACGGCAGTTGGGCCAGGAGAACTGGTAACAATTTAAATGATAGATCAGCCATACAGCAGTCACAGAGTATTTAGTTCCTCCCTGAAGGACATAGATAACAGTATCTAACACATATTCCTGAGTTGTTTTGCAGATACTAAAACCTCCACCAGATGGAAGACGCCATGTTGCTGCATAATGACCATGAGCATGTAGCCACCAGACCAACTTACCAAGAATACTCTAACTGGCAAAGTCATGCTTCAGTCATGAAGGAGAAATAAAGACTTAACAGAGGGCTTCCCTGGTGGCGCAGTGGTTGAGAGTCTGCCTGCCGATGCAGGGAACACGGGTTCGTGCCCTGGTCTGGGAGTATCCCACATGCCGTGGAGCGGCTGGGCCCATGAGCCGTGGCCGCTGAGCCTGTGTGTCCAGAGCCTATGCTCCGCAGCGGGAGAGGCCACAACAGTGAGAGGCCTGCGTACCGCAAAAAAAAAAAGACTTAACAGAGACAAAAGCTAAAGGAGTTGATCACCACTAGCACTGCCTTGCAAGAAATGGTGAAATGAGCTCCTCAAGCTGAAGTGAAAAGATGCTTATTAGTAACATGAAAACATACGGAAGTATACAACACAGGGCAAGCAACAGATCAACAGAAGTGCTGTTCATGGGTGAGGGACATCAAGAATAATGAAGAAAGACAATGAACATCAACCATGGCCTCAAGACCAACTGCAAGCAGCAAGGCCTGTAACTTTCCTAACCCTAGTGTTTCAATATTTTTGAGTTCTAACTAGCCACAATCTTAAAAAATCAGGGACAAGACAAAATAGGTATAAGATGGGGCAAGAGAGAATCTGAGTGGTGCAAGGGGTGGACATTAGCACACACTGTTGCTGTCCTGTTCTTATCCCGTGGCTTTCTTCTCTACACAGAGCGGGGTGCTTACTGTGACTACCCAGAGCCTTTTTCCTTAGGGCTTTTGGAGAACCACAGCATACCAGAAGCAGTTAGTCTCCTTGGAAGCAGTTAATCAATGATGTATAAGGAGTTGTGTAGATAAATACCCCTGCTTCCTCTTCCTTCACTGGCACAACTCTGTAGGATCATCTACACTTCATTCCAGAGTTCACCATGGGAATGATACACAGTAGCCCAAAATGGTAACTGTCTTCAAAGTCATCCTTTTTCAGTTTCTTCTCTTCCTTGTCTCATTTCCCCACTCTTCTACGGGTGTTTATTGGGATCATCTTCCTAAAAAACTACTGGCATTAAAATCCTTGTCTCAGAGCTTGCACCTAAGAAAAAAACTAAGACTACCATTAACCATGTTTATCCTTAATTTGTGAAAACTCTATTTTATTGTTATCACACAAGGTATCTTTTCTTAAGTAATCATGTGTGTGTGTGAAGTGTGCCCCATTACGACAAATATATTCTATGGAGGCAAGAATTCTTTCATTGGAAAAAAAATTTTTTATTGAACTATAGTTGATGTACAATATCATAAGTTACAGGTATAATACACCATTTATAGTTACCATAAAATATTGGCTATATTCTCCATGTTGTACAATATACCCTTGTAGCTTATTTTATACATAATAGGTTGTACCTCTTAATCACCTACCCCTATATTGCCCCTGCCCCCTTCCCCCTCCCAACTGGTAGCCACTAGTTTGTCCTCTATATCAGTGAGTTTGCTTCTTTTTTATTATATTCATTAGTTTATTTTTCTTTTATTCCACACATAAGTGATATATCTGTTCTTCTCTGACTTATTTCACTTAGCGTAATACCCTTCAAGTCCATCCATGTTGCTGCAAATGGCAAAATTTCTTTCTTTTTATGGCTGGATAATGTCCCATTGTATGCATGTACACCACATCTTCTTTATCCATTCATCTGTTGATGGACACTTAGGTTGTTTCCATACCTTGGCAATTGTAAATCATGCTACTGTGAACACTGGGGTACATGTATCTTTTCTAATTAGTGTTTTTCTGATATATACCCAGAAGTGGAATTCCTGGGTCATATGGTAGTTCTATTTTTAATTATTTGAGGAAACTCCATATTGTTTTCCACAGTGGCTGCGCCAATTCCCACCAACAGTGCACGAAGGTTCCCTTCTCTCCACATCCTCTGAAGGCAAGAATTTTCTCTGCCTTGTTCACTACCGTATTCCCAGGACTTATGGCAGTGCCTGGCACATATTAAGTGCTCAAAACATGGAATAACTTAGTGTATTAAATAACTTGACTTTCTAATGTTGGCTCATCCTTTCCTTCCCAGATGAATACTACTTGGTCATGATGTGTTATTCTTTTACTTTGAGATTAAATTCAATTTGATAATAGTTTCTCTAGCATTTGTATCTATGTTCATAGGTTAGATTGGCCATTTTCATCTTTTGCTGTCTGTGGTAAGTAGCTTCTAAGATAATCCTCAACTATTCCCGCCCCTAGGTGCACACCAATGTGCAAACCTGTCCCCCTGAGGGAGGCCTGGACTTACCAACTTAGATATGATGAATAGAGTGTATGATACGAGACGGGATGCCTTTTTCAAAGTTAGATTATTACAAGGCTGACTTTCATTTGGGGTTTGCTCTCTCAGTCCTTCTCTTGCTCCTGGGCCAGCCAGCTGCCATGCCACGAGTAGTTCTATGGGGAGGCCCATGGGGTAAGGGACAGGGCTGCCAACAACCACGTGAGTGAATTTAGAAAGAGCCTTCCCCCAGCCTTCAAAGGAGCATGCAACCCCAGTGACAGCTTTGTCTGCAACCTTAGGGAAGACCTGGAGCCAACAGCGCCCAGCTAAGCCACACCCAGATTCCTGGCCCACAGACGCCATGAGGTAGTAACTGTTTGTTGTTGTCAGCCACTACATCTTGGGGTGTTTCGTCATGCAATGATATACAACCAATATGTTGCCTTGTGACATACCTATGTTGTGGCTGTTCTGTTTCATGAAATGTATTGCGCTTCCCTGGTGGCGCAGTGGTTGAGAATCTGCCTGCCAATGCAGGGGACACGGGTTCGAGCCCTGGTCCGGGAAGATCCCACATGCCGCGGAGCAACTGAGCCCGTGCGCCACAACTACTGAGCCTGTGCTCTAGAGCTCACGAGCCACAACTACTGAATCCGCATGCCACAACTACTGAAACCCACGTGCCTAGAGCCCGTGCTCCGCAACAAGAGAAGCCACCGCAATGAGAAGTCCACGCACCGCAAGGGAAGAGTAGCCCCCGCTCGCCGCAACTAGAGAAAGCCTGTGTGTAGCAACAAAGACCCAACACAGCGAAAAATAAATACATAAATAAATAAATTTATTTTTTAAAAGTGTGTTGAGTAGCCGTCCAGCTTATTCTATCATCTGAATTATTATCACAAAATAGAAATGATCTGTTCCTTAAAGGTTGTGCATAAGATCTTGCTCGTTCTAGCACCCTTTGAAGATGAAAGGACAGAAGTTCAACTACTTGCAATTCTACTTTATTGGCCAACTTTATTGACATGCAATTCCCAAAAGTGTCCACTTCATTCAGATACTTGGTATACGGAGTATTCTATAATATTTATACTATAATAGTATAGTATTCTATAATATTTCAACTCTTCTCTGTCTGTTATTTTAATGGAAAAGAAATAAACCAAAAGAGCAATGACCTTTTAAGTGGTAGAATAATGCATTATATTTATTATCATCTTAGTAATTTTATGGGTTTTCCAATTTTAAAATTAAAATGTATTATTTAGGAATGAGAATTCAAAAATAAAATACACATATAGTATATAGGTATCTATGTACATATTTTTGTGTGTATGTATTATATCTATATGTTGTTATACAGAGGGAAAGTTATTGGCGATTTAACAAAAGTATACTCAGTAGAAAGATGAAAGATGTCAGAAACCTGTAGGGTTAAGAAGTGAATGGAGAGACTTCCCTGGTGATCTAGTGGGTAAGACTCCACACTCCCACTGCAGGGGGCCCGGGTTCAGTCCCTCGTTGGGGAACTGCATGCCACAACTAAGAGTCCACGTGCCACAACTAAGACCCGGCGCAGCCAAAATAAATAAATAAATAAATATGGGGGGTGGGTATAGGAGTGAATGGTGAATGGAAAGAACTGGAAACAGAGAAGATACTACTGTTCTCCTGAGACAAGAAGGGGAAACTTAGGGTCTTATGTAAAAAGTAAACTAAAGAGAGGAATGTTATTTTATCTTCTGCTTTCAAAGCACAGGAACTTGAGGATGTTTACAGACTGAAGTAAGGAAACAATAAATTTAGAAAGATTGCAGCAATGAGAAGAAAAAGAAACAACTGATGCTGCAATAACTCCAAAGCTTTCAATACTACTGAGTACAGGGAAGGAAGGTAAACAATGAACACTCGATTATAAATTATCTGAGTTATCTATTGACTTTCTGGAGAGCTAAGTTCAATAGTAAAACCCAATAATTCCTAAGTCTAATTTATTATCTCATGGAAAATTAACTCCTTTCTCCTTCTGTTGTAACAATTTGTACTTTGATAGCTTGATAGCTATCTGATTTTCTCCTCTGTGTTCTTTTAAGGAAAGGCCTTTGTCAAAGTGCTTTATCTTTCTCTACTGAGGCTCTGAGCAATCTGGTGATAAGCTACCTTTCAACGCTCACCTGGTGCCCACCAACCCACCCCAAGTGCAATGAACCTTCCTCTGACCTTTCCTTTGATGTCCCTACCAGCCCATGAGTCACCCAGTGTTCTTGGGCTCCCTGGGCAGCCTTCCAAGCCCATCTCCTGGCTCCAGATCTGCCTGGACGAGAAACAATTTTACAGAAAATGTCAAAGCATCGATGAAAATTCAGCCCTTACTGTTCCATAAGGGACCTCAACGATGTGTGCTCATAAATGTGATTCCTTTGCAACGTAACCTAGGCTTCCAAAGCTTTTCACGATCAGAGGTGCGAAAGATCCCCAGCCAGTCAGATTTAAGTAAACGGAGTAGTCATAGGGAACCAGCACATTCCCCAATGACCCGAAGACCCCTCTGTGAGTTTTTAGGGTACTGGGAGAGGCTTGTTCCCAGATGCCACTGCCCCAGCAACCTCAGAGGAGAACAAAACCTGAACCCAGGCTTAGGGAAAGTCATCCCCAGAGCTTTCACCCCCTCACTGGCCCTCCTTAGGCTAAGGCGGTGAAGTTTGCCTCTTCCAGGACCTCAATCCCCCATCCCTCCGACCCTCCATCCCTGATTTAGCTCAAGATGTCATTTGCAAAGCCTCAATAGCTGGGGAGGACCTGCTCAAATAATGTCACATTCCATTAGGAGTGGAAGGGGTACCCAGAGGAAGCCATGGCAGAAAGGAGCTTCCTTCTTGATACTGACAAAAGTTACTCAACCCAGAGTAAGAGCGTCTAAGAAATTATGAAGACCAAACAAGATCATGAATGTGAATGCGCTTTGCAGTCTCTAAACTTGGCATTCTTACTCATGTCTTTTTTATTAAAACAAGCAAAAACTATTCACTGAGCAAGAAATCAACAAGTGCATATAAATATATTAACACAGCGCAAGAGGAATGTGTAAGTCATCACCAAATGAAGCAAAGTGTTTTAGACTCAGAAGTTACTCGGTAAGTATTTGTTGAATTTAATTACATGGGTATCTTCCTGAATTGCTTTGATCCTGGTTTGGAAAGTGAGACCTATTTCTTTACAAACAGGATAGGGGAGAAGCTCTTGGGGTGGTGAGTAGGAGTCCAGAAGAGCTGACTGTTTTCAGTGAGTCTGACTGAAAAATACTTAATGAATCTTAGGTCAAATGTGACACTAGTCAAAAGAAGGAAATCTTCTCTGAATTCTAGGATAGCTTCAAGGCTAAAAGACTTCTGAAATACAGAAAATGCTACTTTTACCAAAGAAGTCACCATGCTTATAGCAAAACCAGGGGCTATATGCACACCAGCCAAAAAGTGCTTGCTTCATGCTGTAGGGACCCACTGTGCTTATTCAAATGGACATTCCAAGCTCCATTTCACACATCCTGCATCATGTTGCAGCAATGAAATTTTGGGAATTGACTGTTCCACCACCCAGTATCGTGACTTGATTAGTCTGTTCATTCCTCTTGCCTGCATCTGGCTCGGATGTATACTGATTTAAACCATTTTCAACCCAGAAAATGTACAGAGAATTTTGCCAATGGAGCCAGCTCATGTGTATCATTCTCTCCACTTGTATTATATACTAGATTTCATCCCCACTCTTTAGGGACTTCACTTCTGAAATTAAACATTCTTTCCTGAATCATGAATCCCCACCCCAAATGGGTCATTAATTTTAGGCAGAAATATGCTGTGATAGTTTTTACCAAAAACGCAGTCCCTTGTCAACCACTGCCTCACCTACGGCGCTACACAAGAAACCCTTAGTTTTCTTTATTCAGTACCTCCACTTTTCTCTCCTGCATTCTTTTTGGTCATTTTTTCTGGGAAGGTTCTCTATCATTGTTGTTTTATTATGAAACACTTCAGATATTAACATATACAAACAAGTAATATAATGCTTTTTCTTTTCAAAGCCAGAAGCTTCTTTTTTCCTGAAGGATGTCCTTGAGGATACTCTAATTGCAGAATGAAGTGCAATACTAATGAATATGCAGTTAGATACTGTGCTCACTGGAGCATCTGCTGCAGAGGGAAGAAAAATGTGTTTAAGGAAAAAAAGAAGTGGTGAAAAGTCTAACTCCATCTTCTTCAGGCTCCCGGAAAGGAAACTTAAAATGTTTAAAACTCCCTGTCTACATAAGAATAACTAATATGATGGCTAAAGGAAACTCATGATAATTATATGTGTAGGTGGTCAGGTTAAAGTACATATTTTATAGAAGCTTACACTCTGTTTTCATGTGTCTACTTTTACATTAATTTCCCCAACTTATATCCCCACATTGTTATTTCATCTGTAGTACTATATCGCAGCCCCACCATTTACTAACTGTTCGCCCTTGGGCAAGTTCTTTAGTCTCTCTCTACCCTCAAGTTTCTTTAGCTATATAATGGGATACCCATGTACCTGCATCATGGTGGGTGTTGTGAGGATTATACGAGTTTGTCATATGTAAAGTTCTTAAGCAGCACCTGACCCCAACGTGAGCTCTAAACATATGTACCAGAGAATGTGATCTTCTCTATAGCTTTTGTGAATGTACTGAATCATTCTTTGCAGTCCCAGGATAAAATGGATATTTGTTAAAATGTCATGTGGTTTTGAAACTAAGGTATACTTTCTGTTTATGAGAGGTATAATCTTATATAAAAACAGTGTATTTATGCAACATTATCATATTCCAGTCATCTAGGACTGGAACACTGGTGTGAGGACTAAGAAGAAGAAGAGACTCAGGATGGATTTCAGAAGGAGGACTGACAGAAGGTAGTGGCCCTATGATACAGTGAGAAAAAGGAATGAAAGATGATACTGGTGTTTCAAAGCTGGAAAACAGATGGTTAGCAATGCGGGTCACTAAAACAGGCCAAGAAGAGAAAGCAGGTTGGGAGTTCAGGGAGTCGGCCAAGAAATGTTTGGTGTAAAGGAGTCTGAGTCACGGACAGGATATGATTATTAGTCCACTAGGCACAACTGCAGAAGTGTAACTTTATTTTTTATAAATGAACTTAATTCCTATTGCAAACCTCATTCTACCTGGTCACAGAAATGTAAACTCAGTCGATTCAGAGTTGCTTCTTTCTTCTCCAAGTTACTTGCAAGTTTCAGAGGAGTGGTGAGGCAGCCGGGAGAGCCCTGATTATGTTGACATTACTGGGACAATCTCTTTCTTACTTTGTCTCTAGTCACTAGTCAAGGTACAGCTGCTGAGTTTCCTCTTATTCTTAATAAAATTATTAAAACTCTTTGGGGGAGGCTTGTTCTTTAGTGTATGGGATAATTCTGCTACTCATTTATCATTCCAGGTTGCCAGAAAGTCAGGTGGGAATACCTATGTCTTCCCTACTTCCATGCTGTTCTCAGCCGTACAGGGATCCTACTACTGCTCCCCTCCCACCCCGGGGCAACCTGTGCAAGGGAAGCGGACAGAACAGATTCTCCCCCACTATCTTAGAAGGAAACAGCCCTGCCAAAACCTTGATCTCATATCTCCAGCCTCGAGGACTCTGAGACAATACACTTCTCTTGTTTAAGCCATCCTGTTTGTGATACTTTACTACGGCAACTTTAAGAAACTAATACACCATGCTTCTTGAAATTAAGAAATATATACCTAAATAATTCTTCAGTCAAAGAAGAAAAACTTGAAAACTGGACACGTTTTGCATTGACTAAAAAACAAAAATATTGCATTTCAAAAACTGTGGGGTACAGCTAACATACTATTTAAATAGCAATTATAGCCTTAAATTAGAAGACTGAAATCAGAAAATAGGTTTGCTCCCTTCACCTCTCAATAGAAATCTGAAAGAAATGATGAAAAACATATTAATAAAATGGAAATTAAAAAATTTTAGATTAAAATGACAAATCTATAGAAAAAACAACTTAACCAAACTAGCACAAGAGAAAACAGAAAAACTAAATAGCCCTAAAACTCTTTTTAAAATTGAATCCTTTAATTAAAAACATTCCCACAAGGAAATTCCAAGCCGAGATTAACTTCTAGGTGAGATATATATAGAAAAATACTAATTGTATACATTTCTGCAAGATATAGAGAAAAGAGGGAAAATGTACCTTCTTGTTCCTAAAGCTAGAATAAACTTGAGGCCAAACCTGAAGGACACTATGAGAAAGGAAATTCCAGGCCATTACACTCATAAATACACAAGCACAAATTTCAAACAAAACAGCAAATTAATCCAGTAATACATTAAAGTATCCAGATGGACTTATTCCAGGATTATAAGATTCGGTTTTTGGTGACCAAAAAGGTAACGTGGAGGACCCAGCCTCTGTCCCCCAACAATGATGAATAATTAGATAGCTATCCAGGAACAAAAACAGCTCTGGGAGAGTACTGGAGTCCGTGTAAGAAATCTTAGCAACACGGTGAAACAAAAAAACCTGAGAATAACCACACAAGAAAAGATATGTTGAAGCTTATCCCCGATGTGATAGTATCTGGAGGTGAGGGCTTGGGCAAGTGATTAGGACATGAAGGTGTGGCTTTAATGAATGGGATTAGTATCTTTACAAAAGAGACCCCAGAGTGCTCCCTTATCCCCCTCCGCCACGTGAGGACACAAGGGAGAAGCTGTAAATGAACCAGGGAGCAGGCTCCCGCCAGACACTGAGTCTGCTCATCCCTTGATCCTGGACTTCCCAGTCATCAGGACAGTAAGAGATAAATAATGTCTTGTTTATAAGCCGCCCGTCCTATGGTATTTTTGTTATAGCAGCCCGAACAGAATAAAGCAGAAATTGGCACCGAGAAGTCAGAGTGCTGCTCTAACAAACCCTTAAGAATGTAGAAGCAGCACTGAATTTAAGTAATGGATAGAGGGTGGAGGAACTTTGTAGTACATGCGAGAAACATCCTACGTTGCTAAGAACCAAACTTTAAAGGAGATTGTACTGACAGCTCAGAAAGGAAAGAGGAGAGTGACAGAAAAAGCCTCAGTCTTCACAGAGAACACCTAAGTCATGAATAGAATGTCGGTATAAATATGGATGGAAAAGGCCATTCAGATGATATCTCAGCCAGAAATAAGGGATATGTTATTGGAAGCTGGAGGAAAGGTGGTCTTTGTGATAAGTAGCATAGAATGGGGCGGAACTGTGCTCATGTCCTGCTGTATTGTGCAAGGCAGAACTTGAAAGTGATGACACTGGAATTTCAGCTGAAGAAAAACTGAAGCAAAACGCTGAAGATAAGCTTGGTTCCTCCTGACTGCTTATAGTAAAATGCTAGAAGAGAGAAATGACATAATGACAGAATTGATAACAGAAAGGAAAGAACTTAAAACATTTTGAAAATTATCAGCCTATCCATATTATAAAAAATGAGAAAGTAGTCAGAAGAGAACACTAAGGGTGTGGCCTACTTAGCCAGAAAACTATAAAGAAAAACAAGGAAATAATTATCATGGTACTGCTTTCCTGATGGCAAGGGAAAATGAAATTGTGACTGGGAAGGTGTTACTACAATACTTTTTTTTTAAATAATAAAAAAAAAATAGGTGGAAATCTGTATTTCATACAATAGAGGGGATAAGATAGTGTTTCTATGTAATTTTAAATGGTGCTGTAGAAAAAAACTTAAGGACAAGGAAATATGCTTAAAATATACCACTAAGTGAATGTAACGGAATGTGGGGCTTCCCTGGTGGCACAGTGGTTAAGAATCTGCCTGCCAATGCAGGGGACACGGGTTCAAGCCCTGGTCCAGGAAGATCCCACATGCCGCGGAGCAACGAAGCCTGCGAGCCACAACTACTGAGCCCACAAGCCACAACTACTGAAGCCCATGCACCTAGAGCCTGCGCTCCACAACAGGAGAAGCCACCAAAACGAGAAGCCCGTGAACTGCAACGAAGAGCAGCCCTTGCTCGAACCAACTAGAGAAAGCCAGCGCACGGCAACGGAGACCCAATGCAGCCAAAAATAAAATAAATAAAATAAATTTTTAAAAAACTGTGTCTTGGGCTTCCCTGGTGGCGCAGTGGTTGAGAGTCCACCTGCCGATGCAGGGGATGTGGGTTCGTGCCCCGGTCTGGGAAGATCCCACATGCCACGGAGCGGCTGGGCCCGTGAGCCATGGCCGCTGAGCCTGCGCATCCGGAGCCTGCGCTCCGCAACGGGAGAGGCCACAACAGTGAGAGGCCCGCGTACCGCAAAAAAAAAAAAAAAAAAAAAAAAAGCTGTGTCTTTTGGGATAATTCCGGTCTTTAAAACATAGCTCTTTCAATTTTCCGTAACCTTATCAATGGTTCGACCTAATTAGATATGCTTTGAAACATTAAAAAAGGAGTTAGGACAATTTTGTCACCAAAAATAGAAGGGTGAAAATGGCATATTAATGATTCATATCAACTTCAGGATGACAGTAATCTCCAAAGAAGGAAGAAAAAGGAATGAAAAAGTGAAGCTTTAGCTATATGTGCAATGATTTGTTTCTGTTTTTTAAAAAAATGCCATGTCTTAACTTTTTATTTTTCTATGTATTTTTAAAATTTTATAGAACAAACTTAGAAGTATACAAACATAAAAGAAAAGGAGAATATTATATAATTCAGATTTCAAATTGAAGTGGGACATCTTAAATTAGAAAGAAAATCCAGATGTCTTAAAGGGTATTGCTGACAGACATGACTACATTAAAAGTTAAAACTCTATTTGATGAAAGTCACAAAAAATTAATAAAGGCATTCCAGTAGAAAAATGCGTGAAAGATATGAAGAACGAATTCAGCAATAAAAGACATACAAATAGCCAATAAACATTACCAAAAAAACATCTGTAATGTCTCTAGGCAATCACAGAAACACCAATTCTATCACAGATGACTTTTTAAAGTTCTGAATTTGGCAAGATTTTTCTTAAAGGATATTACCCAGTGCAGGTGGACCTACGGAGAAATAGGTACTCTCAAACCTCATTAGTGAGACTATAAATTGCTAAAATCTCTTTAGAAATAATCCAACCATGACTAATAAAATCTAAAATGCACCTGTCTTATTGTAGAGCAACTCCACTTAAGAATCTGTCTCATTGGGCTTCCCTGGTGGCGCAGTGGTTGAGAGTCTGCCTGCTGATGCAGGGGACACGGGTTCATGCCCCACTCTGGGAGGATCCCACATGCCGCAGAGCGGCTGGGCCCGTGAGCCATGGCCGCTGAGCCTGCGCGTCCGGAGCCTGTGCTCCGCAACAGGAGAGGCCACAACAGTGAGAGGCCCGTGTACCGCAAAAAATAAATAAATAAATAAATAAATAAAAATAGAAGTACCATGATCTAGCAATTCCACTTCTGAGCACTTACCAGAAGAAAACAAAAACACTCATGCAAAAATATATATGAGCCTCCAGGTTTCCTGAAGCATTATTTACAAAGGCCAAGCTATGCAAACAACCTAAGTATCCACTGATGGATGAATGGATAAAGAAAATGTATTATGTATATACGGTGAAATATTAGTCAGGCACAGAAAAGAACAAAACATTGTCATTTGTGACAAAATGGATGGACCTCAAGGGCATTATGCTAAGTGAAATAACTCACAAATTATCGTATAATCTCTCTCATATGTGCAATCTTTAAAAAAAAACAACAAGCTCATGGATACAGAGAACAGACTGGTGGTTGCAACAGGTTGGGGGTAGGGTGGGTGGGAAACATGAGTGAGCTGGGGATTTTTTAGTAAAAATAAATTTAATTTTTTTTAATATCAGCAGGGCTCTCTATGAGACCTGAGACTGTGAGCAGCGTTGATTTGATACTCAGGTGATACAAAAAACACAACAGGAATATTTACCCTATCTTAACATGGATCACAGCACGAGGCGGGGTCAGTGAAGCCTACAGGCAATGTGGCAGCCCTTTCTTTCGATGTCTCCCAAAATACTGAGAGACCTCAGTATGACTAGGACAGCAACAATCCCAGTGGCAGCTACAAAGGGAAGATGCCACCTTCCGGTCAAACTTCCAGTAGCAGACACCCCAACAAGAATAGCAGGAAAGAATTTTTGGGGAGGTCACAGAAGACACATCCAAGGTTTCTCAGCAGCAAGGAGTGACGTGAGGTGGACAAGATGAGGAAGAACAACGCAGCACAATCTTAGCTCCATCACTGTGCAGAGGCCTGAGGAAACTCATGTATCACAGATGCTATTCAGTCAGAAAAATGAAGGCTAGCCTATTCCACAAACACACATGGATGACATGAGCAAACAACGGTAAACACTGAAAGAAGAAAGAGAAGGGCAAGGGAGAGGGGAGGAAGAGAGAGAGAAGAAAGGGCCCTGCTTACTGGTTATAGCAGGTAAGGAAGGAACCACCCGTACTACCTATTCTCCCCATCTGAGCAGGACACTCTCAAGAGGAATGCAGCTGACAGTAGGAATGGTGTTCATGACACCGAAAGATGACTTGGCTGTGCATATAATCACCTTTGTCCTTTTCTCAGAAGAGCCAAAAGAGTCTAGTCCTAGCTCAGTCTTACGATGCAGTCTGCTCAGGATGGGTACTTCACCCATCACGGCAGGGTTTGTTTAGAGCTCCAAACGTTGACAGTGTTCCCTCCCAGGAGCCTGTCAATCAGAAGCAAAAGTAAGTCAGAAAGAGAAAGACAAATACCATATGCTAACACATGTATATGGAATTTAAGCAAAAAAAAAAAAAAAAAAGTCATGAAGATCCTAGGGGTAAAACAGGAATAAAGGCACAGACCTACTTGAGAATGGACTTGAGGATATGGGAGGGGGAAGGGTAAGCTGTGACAAAGTGAGAGAGTGGCATGGACATATATACACAACCAAACGTAAGGTAGATAGCTAGTGGGAAGCAGCCGCATAGCACAGGGAGATCAGC
This sequence comes from Mesoplodon mirus, assembly GCF_964341445.2. Taxonomy (NCBI): domain Eukaryota; kingdom Metazoa; phylum Chordata; class Mammalia; order Artiodactyla; family Ziphiidae; genus Mesoplodon; species Mesoplodon mirus. The sequence continues at coordinate 225,988,520 of NC_138976.1, read as the reverse complement.
TCAGTGCTTTGTGACCTCCTGAAGGGGTGGGATAGGGAGGGTGGGAGGGAGGGAGACGCAAGAGGGAGGGGATATGGGAACATGTATATATGTATAACTGATTCACTTTGTTATAAAGCAGAAACTAATAAAAAAAAAAGAAGTTAGTAAAAGCAAAAAAAAAAAAAAAAAAGCAGCAAATCTATTCTTCCTCTCCCCGTCATGCTGGAAGCACTGCCTCTCTCTCATCGACTTAATTCCTCCGAAAACCTACTCAAAAAAGAAGGGGGTTGAAGTGTCATTAACTCAAGTGATTTATCTTGCTTAGGTTAATGAAATTTAAAAATACTTAAGAACTAAAACATTTTGATGGTCTGGTCATACTAAACAGTACATTTCTGTAACTGTGCCTTGTAAACTATAACATACTCCATATTTAAACATCAATATTTTCAATATGAATTTCACTTTATTATTGCCAATGTCAAATAATGAGCGTTCCTTAGGAGGTTCCCAAGTAGAAAAAGTTAGACAATCCAGTAGAAAAACAGATGAAAGTCTTGAACAGTATATCACCAAAAAAGGATTAAATGGCCAATAAACAAGTGAAAAGGGGGTCAGCTTCATTAGCCATCAGTGAAATGCATATGCCATTACGATATACCTCCTAGATGGAAAAAAGGGGAAGATAATAATAGTTGTGGAAAAGGATGTAAAGCAACAAGAACTCTCAGACACTGTGGGTGCGAGTTGTAAATTGGTACAACCAATTTGGAAAACAATTTGGCCATATCTACTAAAACTGAATACATGTACAGCCTATGACTGGAAATTCCATTCCACAGAAATGCTTGCATATAAGGCTTAAAAAACATCCATAAGAATGCTCATCACAGCGCTATTTAAAAGAGCCAAAACCTGAAAACTACACAAATGACCATCTATATTACAATTTTCAAATACACTGTGGCCTATTCTCCAATGTAGTATTATACAACATGGAGAATGAATAAACTACAGTTACATCAAAAAATAAGAATAAATGTCCTTGAAATAATGTAGACCAGAAGGAGCCAGAATCAAAGGAGCACCTACTGTATGGTTCCATTTATATAAAGTTCAAAAACAGGTGGCAGAAGTCATGGTATTAGAAGTCAGGCTACAGACTGTCTTTTGTGGAGCAGTGACTCGTAGTGACTGGAATATCATTACATTCTTTTTTTCATCTGGGTTCAGGCTACATGGACATGCTAAATTTGTGAAATTCATTATGAGGCTCACTTATGATTTTTACACTACTCTGATTATATGATTATTTCCATGGGAGAGACAATGAACGCCTCTAAATAAAGAGAAACACAGCCAACACAAAAACATCAGCTAAAGCCATCATTTTAATGGATGGTACATCTGAGGAAGTCAGCAGGGGCCTCATATACAACTATTTCCCAACCATTACAGGCAAATACTTTTTGTCAATGCAGCACAGAATTGCCACTTCACAGAAAATATGAAATACTTCATCGCTTCCACATGATCTCTTGCAAACACCTTTTGTTCGCCAGCATGTATGAAACAATCTTCTTATGTATGTATTCCGTCCACTTCTAACTGCCAACAAAAACAAAAATAAATGCACAGTGCTTGCAGGGTCATAAAGCTATGGATAAATTAGATTGAAGGCTATACTTTAAAACTTTTTAACCGTAAACTGGACAGGATAAGAAGACCCCAGTCATGTTATGGCTGAGTGCCCCTTTTTCAGTTGCTCTGCAGTTATTTTCCACAGACCCTATTATGAATCCTTAGTTCCCATGGTCCCGACTCACATGAATCACTAAACAACTATGTACAGGTAAACAGGGCCAGATTCGCTTGGGAGTATTTGTTATGGAAGAAACATTTACACCTCAAAGTAGACCAAGGAGCCTGTCGAGGCCCCATACCAGGAAACATGCAGGGTCTAGGATAGCAGCAAGGCAGTCTGAGATTACTAGGCGTCGGCTTGAAGGAGGACAGATCATGAACACAGCATCACAGAAGCCCGTGGTTCTAGGCCTGCCTCCCCAGTAACATTCTATTGGACTTTTTGCTCCGTGCCTGACTACCTGCCTAGGCTTACTCACAGGGTAGTTGAAAGCATCCTGTGGGGTAACGAGCGTGAAATGGTTTGAAATACCTGAAACATGCATCTAAATCAATTGCTAGTATTTTTCCTAACTTTAAGACTGGGGTGCCTCTGGAAGCTGAGGGGTCGGGGAGGAGTGGTAAGGCAGGCAGTTTAAGAGGGTGAAGGTGGCTCTGAGTCACCCTACTGAATGACCCACTCTTCTGTGCTAAGCCTTATCAGTCTCTCCACCCAGCTGGCCCATGGGTGCGAGAGTAATCAATGTGGTATGACCAAAGGCCACTGGCAAGCAAATTTGCCTTTCACATGCCCATTAGCCCTGGGGCACCTCTTGGAGGACAAAGGAGTCCAGTGGAGACACCATGTGTCCAGAGGTCCTGCCATCCAGGACAGTGGCAGAGATCTCAACACAATCCTCACCTGCCCTCTGAATACTTCACCTTTGGCCCTCAAGTGATACCTTTAGAATATGAAGCTTCGGGGCAAAGGGTAAAAGCTTTCTGCAGACTTTAGCAAACCACAAGGAAAGTCTGAGAACCTCCACTTCAGTGACTTAAGTGGACCCTCTTCAGTAGTGTCAAGTTGCTGGTTTCTGTCCAGAGGGCATAAATTCTGAGCCCCTCAAACTCATGTTCCATAGGATCCCATCCTGCTTTAAGCTAACACACTGGAACAACCTGCTCTCTCTGTTGATGCTGCTCAGCATCAAGCTTGCCTTGGTTTCTAAACATGTGTGAAAAAATAACCCAGGTAACTGACTTGGGAGTGCAAGTTCTAAGAGTCCTAAAGGAACAGCCCCCTTCCCACTCCCAAAGCCTACCTGTCCTCTAAAGGTCTCACACTTTTGCGCTGCCAATACCACCAGTCCAACTTTCCCTGCAAACTTCACAGATTCCCCAGACCAAAATCCAGAACCAATTTCTTCTTTGAAATACTATGTGTCCTTAGCATTTATCTCCGTCCCCTGGAACGGCCTGGAGCATCCATGTCTGCTCACATCCCTCCCTGTTTCAACTTCCTTCATCCGAGTCCAGCTTCCTCCTCACTCTTATAGGACCTCACACCCACTTTCCCTTAACTGTTCATAATTCCACAGGGAGGGGATTCCGTTTTACCTGGGGGAACACAGGAGAGCAAGACTAGGACCACAGGGACCAAGAGTGAGCTCCTCATAGCTGAACCAATCAGCAAAAAGACAGCTGACGGCAGGGGAGAGTCACTCTATATGTAGCTCTCGAGACACAGGGAGCTGCGTGACTAGTGAACCTTTTAGGAACAAGAACATCTGCTTGCTCCACTGAGCAGTTCAATAAACTAAAAGTCTGACTTTGAACATGATGTCTCACCATTAAAATACACTTCCTCAGCGCCACTTGCAAACTGCATTCTCACCGTGGGAACAGCCCTAATGGCCTGGAAGGATGCTGTGTAGGCTTCCTTGTATCTTCACAGTACATCCATTTAACAAATGCCTATAGTGTGCAGAGAACTGTAAGGCTACTTTACTTAGCTGACAAAGTGTTTTCAACAGTTGTTTTCAATCTCTCACCCTGAAAAAAAAAGAAACCCCAGGTAGATATTACTCTCCCATTTTAAAAGCAAAGAACGTGAAGCTCAGGTGGAAAAAATGACTTGCTCAAGTTTATACAGATCATAAATGACAGCAACGCAACTTAACGTGACACCTGCATACGGAAGAATTAAAGCATGCTCCAGCCCAGTTCTAGTGCGGCTACAATCCATTTAGGGAAATCAGAGCTTCCCAAAGAGCAGGGCAAAGCCCTATAATACCATCAACATGAGTCTTCCATGCTGGGCACTGGGGGATCTACAGAGAATTCGTGTTAGAACTCCTGCTTTGAGGGACTGAAGGTCAGAGTACTTGACAGTTTACTTGGCAGTTTTCAACGTGTTTTAAGCTTCACGAAACCTCTGTCTGACCTTTATCAAGAATATGGAACCCAGCATCAGGCAATCCGAGTTCAGATCTGGACTCAGCTTGATGAGCTTTCAACACGGCACTGCTCCGCCTCTCCAGACGTCACTTCTCTCGCCCGTAGGACAGGCCGTAGAGACGCAGCTCCTCCAACTAGAGCAGCGGAGCCGGGGCAGCAACCCACCCCCCATCGCTCCGCCCCACGCACTTGGCGCCTCATGGAAACTCACCTGCACGTGTACCGCTTTGGTGGCCTCGTGCCTTCCAGCTTCAGGAAGCCTGTGATGTGACTGCCCTTACAGAGCTGTGCAAGACCCTAAAAGAACTGCAGAGCAAAACAATCATTCAGTACAGAAAAGGTGAAACATGTGAGTTTGGGGAAATGATCAAGAGAGCATGGGTGCACTTAGCGACACGAGAACCACTTTCCAGACCGAAGCAACAAGTACAGCCAGAAAGGCATTCGTTCACCTCATCTGGCTCTGATCTCCCCTTCTCCAGCCCTCCTCCTTGGCCTCCAACTCCACTCTTACCACGGGGCCCTCCAGAACCCCAATTCCTTCTACTTTATACCTTCTCCCCAGCACACCCTTCCACCTCTACGTTCCAGTGAAACGCAGGGTTCTCCTCTGGAGGATGCTGCTTCCCAGCAGCCTTTGGTGACCGGAGGCTATTCATCTGTTGAGGCTCCACACACCATGGAACAGGCAAGAGCATTTGCTAACAGCCCCATGCAGTTTCCAGAACAATCCCAGACATGATCTGACACCTCCTGTCCCTCACCCCACCTGCACCGCATTGCTCAACAAACCTCACCAGTCAGCTCACTCCCACCCACCCCTCCATCTGCACGACCACCACGCAGCTTGAGGCATCACCATCTGTCATTTGACTGAGTAAGTGGCCCCTTAACCGGCCTCCTGTGTCATTTTTACGTATTTATCATTCGTCCTTCACATAGTCATCAAAGTGACCTTTATAAAACTGAAACTGGATCGCGCATTTGCCACGCGTAAAGCCTTTCACCGTCTTCCTAATAGGCTGAAGTTCCAGCTGCTTACATGGACGCCAAGCTCCCCGACTGGCCCCCGACTGCCTCCCCAGCCCTACTCCTCTCATTTGCCCACCCCTCCCCCTGGTCCAACCCCTGGACTTCACTGTTCTCAAACACACCCCCCAACAGCTTCTACCCAGGCTATTCGCACATCCTGGAAACCTGCATCGCCGTCCCCCAACCTTCACCTAACATTTACTCATTTAAAGAGATGTTCTCGGTCTTTTCCACAGAATAAATTTTCCTGAACGCTCCACAGCTAAATCACATTCTCCCTCGTTAGTTTTTATCACAGGGTCCTTTTCCATTGTTAGCACACTTATGTTTTTCTGGATTTAATATTTGCTTCCTCCACTTGACTACAAGCTCAACGAGAGCGTGCACCACGCACATCACGTGTATATGACATCACATCAACCAAACCCAAGTTTTTCTCTAGGGCACTGCATTAATTCCCTGGGGCCGCCATAATAAAGCACTACAACCTGGGGGGCTTAAACAACAGAAATGTATTGTCTCACAGTTCTGGACGCTAGGAGTCTGAAATCAAGCTGCCTTCAGGGTTGTTTCCTTCTGAGGCTTGTGAAGGCAGGATCCGTTCCAAGTCTCTCTCCTAGCTTCCAGTAGCCCCTGGCATTCCATGGCTTGGAGACGGTGTTCCCCCTGTGTCTTCACATTGTCTTCCCTCCGCATGTGTCTGTGCCTGTGTCCAATTCTGCCCACTTATGAGGACACAGTCGTGTTGGATCAGGACCCACCTGAACTCGATCATCGGCAGGGACCCTATTTCCAAATGAGGTCACATTCACAGGCACCAGAGGTCAGGACTCCAGCATCTTTGCACAGTTTAACCCATGACAAACACTAACCTTGCATCTTACTGGGTAATATCTATGACCCAAATGACATCACATCAAACCATTTTTTTCTAGGACACTAATTGTCATTTTTTTTTTCTCCTATCACACTACACAGAAGAAAAGTCAGCCACAGAGCTGCTTCTACTCCTGGGCTTCTGAAAGCCACTGGAGAGTATCACACAATCCTGCAAGCAAGCTGAGGGTAGAAATTAGGTCATTCCTTTCACTTCAGATGCTATCTGACCTCACCGCCCACCAGAGCCTGTCCTACTCTCAGCAAGTGATCTGGTTTCTGCTCCAGAAAAAAATAAACGTCAGAGGGTCTTAAGTCATTTACCTTTGCACCCTATTCCCACCCACCTCACTCAATAAGCAACCATATACCTATAAATATATATGTATTCTTCCTCTTTTCCTTCTTCTTCAGAGGAATAAGTGTCAATTCTCCTGCCAAGTCTTATCCTTCCGGCCACGCTCCTAGCACATTCCCACCCATCTCTTAAGTTATGCTTCTTTGTCTTTAGTCCCCTCTTTTAAAAAAGTAAAACTTTTTTTTTACTTTTATTTGCATTTATTTTTTGCAGCATTTCTTCTTTTCCTTCTGTGCAACCTGCCCTTCTGCTTTAGGAACAATCTGTTCTTTTTCAGTAAGGATCATCTCAGTGGGACTGGGAGAGCTCATGTGTGGGATGAACCAACCATGAGCTCTGTAAGTCCTGCGCCAAATCCTGGCGGCTTTGTTCACCTGGATGTTCTCAATGACCACAGAATCTCCATCTAAGCCCTTAACTTCAGCATTACTCTCTTCATTTTTGAGCATGTGCAGTAAAAATTCAACACTTTTTTGGGGCCACCAACCCTGCGTCCAGCCCCACTGTTTGGCCTGGACACACCTACCAACTCCACCATTGTAATGATGGAATGGCACACAGTGCTTCTTTAAAGTGACATCCTTCAGATACTTGGTGGCTTTTCGGATATGCATACCTTTAATGGCCTGGGCAGTTTCACAGTGTTCTTAAAGTGAACACAAAGATTTGAACCTCTTGACTTGCATGATTTTGTGGGGTTTTCTGGGTCAAGTGAATAGCAAACCACTTTTAGAGGTCACCTCAGGCCACTTACTGGAAAAGGAATCAAAAAAATAAAACTTTTGGTTGTAAAATACATAAATAACACATATACAAAAAACCCCAAAAGACAAATGTAGGGCTTCACAAATTATTATAAGCTTAACCCTATAGTAACACCACCCAGATGATAAAACACAACTTTGTAGCCACCCAAGAAATACCTCTCTATACCCCCATCTCAATCATAACCCTTTCAAGTTATCACAACCCTTGACTTTTATTGTAATCACGTCCCTGAATTTCTTTCTATTTATGCCAATCAATTGAGGAAGCTACAATTTACAAATCTTACAAAACTAAAATTTCATTTTGCTCATTTTTTTTTACTGTATCTTTTGGTCTCTGTTTATCTGTGTGTTCTCCCTCCTGCTCTCTTACAATTTACCTGTTCAATAGCCTAGGACACCTGACCTGCAGATGTACCCACAACCTGGATTTTCTTGACTATGTACTCACTCATGGTGAGGTTGAACTTGTACCTCTGTCCTCATATTTCCTGGAGATTGGCAGCTGGATCCAGAGGCTTGGTCAGGCTCAGGTTCAATCCCTTTACCAGAACTACAAGTTTTCTTGCGTCTCTTCATCAAAATCTCGTAATAGGGCTTCCCTGGTGGCGCAGTGGTTAAGAATCCACCCGCCAATGCAGGCGACACGAGTTCGAGCCCTGATCTGGGAAGATCCCACATGCCACTGAGCAACTAAGCCCGTGAGCCACAACTACTGAGCCCACGCTCTAGAGGCTGTGAGCCACACTACTGAGCCCACGTGCCACAACTACTGAAGCCCACGCTCCTAGAGCCTGTGCTCCGCAACAAGAGAAGCCACCGCAATGAGAAGCCCACTCACCACAATGAAGAGTAGCCCCCGCTCGCCACAACTAGAGGAAAGCCCTCGCTCAGCAATGAAGACCCAACACAGCCAAAAATAAATAAATAAATAAAAATTTTAAAAAAATCTCATAATATCTGGTTGTGCCTCTTTTTGTGCTTTCAGTAATCATTGATACTTAACTCCCAGATCCATTAATTCATCAAGGGTTGAAAAGGGGTGATATTCTAATTGCCAATGGCAGTTTTTACAGAATAAAAGTAACAATTCTAAAATTCATATGGAACCACAAAAGATCCCAAATAGCCAAAATAATGTTAAAAAAGAACAAGAAAGCTGGAGGCATCATGCTTCCTAATTACAAACTATATTATAAACCTATAGTAATCAAAACAGTATGGCACTGGCATAAAAACAGGCATATACACCAATGGAACAGAAATAAGAGCCCAGAAATAAGAGCCCATGCATATATGATCAACTAATACTTTACAAGAGAGCCAAGAACACTCAATGGAGAAAAGATAGGGAGATGCAAGTAAAAAACACAGTAAGATATCACTTCACACCTGTCAGGATGGCTATCATCAAAAAGACAAGAGATAACAAATGCACATGAGGATGTGGAGAAACGGGAAGCCTGATACACAACTGATGGAATGTAAATTGGTGCAGCCACTATGAAAAACAGTATGGAGGTTCCTCAAATATTAAAAATGGAACTAACAACCCCAATATTCACAGCAGCATTATTTACAATACCCAACATATGGAAGCAAACTAAGTGTCCATCAACAGATGAATGGATAAAGAATATGGGATGGATACACACACACACACACACACAAACATATACATATATAATCAATGGAATACTACTCAGTAATTAAAAAGAAATGAGATTTTGCCATTTGCAACAACATGGATGGACCTGGAGGGTATTATGCTAAGTGAAATAAGTCAGACAGAGAAAAACAAGTATCATTATGATATCACTTATATGTGGAATCTAAAAAATAAAACAAATGACTATAACAAAAAAGAAACAAGACTCACAGCTATGGAGAACAAACTAGTAGTTACCAGTGTGAGAAGGAAGCGGGGAGGGGCAAGTCAGGGGTAGGGGATTAAGAGGTGCAAACTACTATGTGGAAAATAAGCTACAAGGATATTATAGCCAATGTTTTATAATAACTATAAATGGAGTATAACCTTTAAAAAATTGTGAATCACTATGTTGTACACCTGAAACTCATATAATATGGTACATCAACTATATTGTAACTAATAAAAATCATCACTAAAATTATTACTAAAAGATGCACTTCATAAAGCAGTAAATTAAGCCCAGAGAGAAGAAATAAGATGAAAAACCATTAATAAGGAAATTATTTGCATCAGAGAATACTTATAAGCAACAACTATTAAAATAATAAAATATATAAATAAGTAATTTAGAGGTATAAAAACAAGGTTAAATTAAAATATTAAACACAACATGAAAGGTGAGCAGAAAACTACTGCAGTAAAACATTCCCAAGTCTTTGAATTATTGGAAAAAGATGAAGATAATGATTAACTTTAGACATTTTTAAATAAAGTTTACTGGTTAAAAATAAATAATCTCGGGCTTCCCTGGTGGCACAGTGGTTGAGAGTCGGCCTGCCAATGCAGGGGACACGGGTTCGTGCCCCGGTCCGGGAAGATCCCACATGCCACGGAGCGGCTGGGCCCGCGAGCCACGGCCACTGGGCCTGCACGTCCGGAGCCTGTTATCTGCAACGGGAGAGGCCACAACAGTGAGAGGCCCGCATACCACCAAAAAAAAAAGATGATAGATATAAGGTATGGACATGTACTCCATCTACCACATAAGCCTCAAAGTTAATATTATTTCAACTTTAGGAAGCATGTATTAGGACACAAACCAAGGAAAACCAATGTAAGATGTGTGGGCTTCAAACCCGTATCAATAAAACGCATTATTCTTTGGCCACCCCTCGTCAGTGTAATCGTGATCATAAAATACTCCAACAGTGTCCATCCTCCAGCAGTGCATGAGGGGCTCAAAGTACTCTTGATGCAACCCACTTGACATAGAATATTTCAACCCCGTGATGACTGTTTCTCATCATAAATCAATATATTATGATACGTTTTGTAAATAAATCTGATGAGCCTGGTTTATGTGAATCTAGACCCTGGGGGATGGATGTGCTTTGGGAGAGTGGAAAACCAAGACACAGACCCTGGATTATGGCAAATACACAAGTGTAATGAGTACCCCAGAGTCAGACCACTCTTCTTCACATACTGACATTACCTCTCCCCTCAACATCTGCACAGGCTTCGCTTGTACAATATCACTTTCTTATTAATAGTTCTATAGTGGACACTACCAGCTTGAGCAATGTTTCAGTGTAAGGGATAAGCCAACAGAGGCGTTGCCTAATGAGATGACTGAACACTTGAAACAACCTTCTAATTTCCTTAACTCTAATCCTGCCCCGACATCCATCCCACACAGAACTGCTCAATGGGTCCACCCAAAAGACAAGTCAGACCTTCCCACTTCCTCACACTCCCTTCAGGAGTGCCTCTATAATACATTCAGTCTACAGTTGTTAACATTTCACTCACGTGGGGAGGGATAAACTGGGAATTTGGGATTAACATATACACACTACTATACATAAAATAGATAAACAACAAGGACCTACTGTATAGCACAGGGAACTATATTCAATATCTTCTAATACCATGAGAAGAACCTGAAAAGAATAGATACATATATATAAACCCTCCAGAAAGTAGGCAAGGAAGGATCTTACCTCAACAAAATAAAGGCCATATATGACAAACCCACAGCCAACATCGTCCTCAATGGTGAAAAACTGAAACCATTTCCACTAGGATCAGGAACAAGATAAGGCTGCCCACTCTCACCACTCTTATTCAACATAGTTTTGGAAGTGGGAAGCAGTCACATAGCACAGGGAGATCAGCTCGGTGCTTTGTGACCACCTAGAGGGGTGGGATAGGGAGGGCGGAGGGAGATGCAAGAGGGAGGGGATATGGGGGTATATGTATAAGTATAGCTGATTCATTTTGTTATACAGCAGAAACACACCATTGTAAAGCAATTATACTGCAATAAAGATGTTTAAAAAAAGAATAGACATATAGATACATTTATGTATTACTTAAATACTTGCCTGTATACCTCAAACATTGTAAATCGACTATACTTCAGTAAGTTTAAAAAAAAAGAATGTGAAAAAGAATACATATTTGTATAACTGAATCCCTCTGTTGTAAACGTGGAACACTGTAAATCAACTGTACTTCAATAAAAAATAAAATAAATTTTCACTCATGGTCCTTTGTAACCTGGCTCCACCTCCTTCTCCAGCCTTATCTGTAACCACCCCCCATGTTCCAGTGATACATAAATGTGTGTTCATACCGGCACACACCAAACTTTCCTATACCTCTCTCCCCCGATCCTATGGATCTACTGATTGTTCCTAGAGCCCTCTTTCTTGTACTTCCTGGATAATCCCTACTTACCCTTAAAGATTCTACTCCAGAGTATCATCTCCTCCAGGAGTCCTTCCCTGCTTCCCTCAAAGCTCAGTTTCATGCCCCAAGTTTCCGTAGCACCCTGTACATAAATCGTGTAGAACAGCTTTTACCTCATCATATTAAAATTATAACCTATGGCCCATGCAACTGTGAGCGCAGAGTCTTCTCTCTTCTTTACGTCCCTGGAACCCAGCACAGTGCCCGGCATAAAGTGCCACTAACTACAGTGGCCACACTGAATGGAACTGAACTGGATCTCCCCCTTTTCCTGCTCTCTAGTGTGTTCTACTTCCACACCCCATGCTACAGTTCTCCTCCACACCCATAGTGATCCTGGCCCTTCCGTATTTTCCCACGTTGGGTCTGTGCCTCACTTCTTACAGATATGAGTCTGAGTAAGGGAAGGGTGGGCTGGTGATCTGCCCATACTTATGAGTAAGGCTGAATATGTGTCACATGCCAGGCGCATGACCAGTGGTGCAGAACTGCCTTTCTCCACAGCCCCTCATAGAAATCCTTGGAGATAAGGACAGCCCGGTTAGCTACAAGTGTGCTAAGAAACTTGAGGATGGGGAAAAGACTTCAATGCCCAAAGGAAAAAATCATGTTCTCTAGGCAATCTGGCAGAAGTGAAGGAAGAAGGCAAACTAGCCCTGGGGACTTCTGGGCATCAGTCCCAGTGGCACAAGGCCATCTGATCTTGAAAGAAGGTACTGAGAACATTCTTCCCTGCGTGTGGCCGGGGACCAGTTCCCAGCCAGTATCTCCTCACAGAATGTCCTAAGACTCCAAACATAATCAAATCTTGCTAAAGGCAATAAATTGATTCACCTGATCACACAGTCCCTTCCAGGCAGATGTGTCTCTTTGATCACTTGGGACAACCAGACCCCACTTTCCTCTCTGAACTCCTCCAGGTCCAGAGAGTGATTTCTTCATTATCCTCATGTCGAAGGGGCTGTTACATGTAACCAGCTGGATTTTCCTACTTGGGTTTGGACTTGGGTTTTGGTCTGAAGTTGTCTCTCAGAGTTTGCAGGGTGTTAGAGACACTGAAACTAGGATCTTAATCCTCACTCTAAGTCCTGCCCCAACAAACAGTTAGAATAACATAGTAAAAGAGTGGAAGGTTGGGCTTCCCTGGTGGCGCAGTGGTTGAGAGTCCGCCTGCCGATGCAGGGGACACAGGTTCGTGCCCTGGTCCGGGAGGATCCCACATGCCGCGGAGCGGCTGGGCCCGTGAGCCATGGCCGCTGAGCCTGTGCTCCGCAATGGGAGAGGCCACAACGGTGAGGGGCCCGCGTACCGCGGAAAAAAAAAAAAAAAAAGAGTGGAAGGCTCTGGACCATGCCCTAGGAGAGCCAAGATTTAGGTCAAGTTTTGCCAGGTATCAGAGGAGCTGCTGTGCTCAGGCCCTTTGTTTCTGTTCCTCTGCCCCCAGTCGCTGCAGCCTCCGCTGCTTTTGGGCCTACCAGCCTGAAGAAGAAGTCTGAAGTCCCCCAGTTGCTAAGGAGAGGGCAGCAATGCACTCCTACCCTCTGACTTCAATGGAGTTTCCTATCAGCTCTATATGGCAGAATGGGTCACACTGAAGCCCCAGCCGTCCAGCCCAGCTTGAAACAAGGGTCTCCCCATCTTCCACTGGGAAGTTCACGGGTCTGAACCATGTCCCTTCATCAGATATGGGAGGCCACCTCCTTGCATTGACCCGGGTCTTCCTCTTGACACGTGTGCTTCCAGATAAGGGGATGGGTGTAAGTTAAGCTGGGCCACGGGAATAGGTCTCAGGCCTTCCCCAGGACTGACATCTCCACGGATTCTCTAGGGTTGAGCTGGATGTGGGGCAAAGATCCTGCAAGAGGAGGCTGGTCTAGGGAAATGCATCTTTAAACCTTGCGATCCAGAGCTCTGTTGTGAAACCTTGGGCTCCTGGTCAAAACCTCAGGCACTATCCCTCCCTACTCCCGCGTTCCTAAGCCCCAGAGATTAACCACAGAAGTTAAAAGGAAAGGAGCTGTGTGTGCCCACTGGTATCTTCCGGGATTAGTGAGATGGGAGGACTTTTCTTTAATCCCAGAGATTTTCACTATAGGAAATAGAATCTCTTCCAACTTGATCCTGGGTAAAGTATTCATTATAACATGAATACACTGAGCATTACGCAGTCCACGAAGGTAGGTGTGCAGCAGATCGTACATCACAAGAGAGAACCATCAAACAACAAGGTTGCAGCAACATAAGGGTTCTGTTGTCGAAATAGGGACGGAATCCCTTGGGGAGCCCTGGCAAAGCAGTACCCTCAGAAGCACACCTGGGAAAGATATTGTCTGAGGGTCATCCATCCCTGACCCTCACCTAAACTTTTTCCAATGAAAAAGCTGTGTGCTTGGGCTTCCCTGGTGGCGCAGTGGTTGAGAGTCCGCCTGCTGATGCAGGGGGCATGGGTTCGTGCCCCGGTCCGGGAAAATCCCACATGCCGCGGAGCGGCTGGGCCCGTGAGCCATGGCCGCTGAGCCTGTGCGTCCGGAGCCTGTGCTCCGCAACGGGAGAGGCCACAACAGTGAGAGGCCAGCGTACCGCAAAAAAAAAAAAAAAAAAAAAAGGTGTGTGCCTGCTAGAACAACCAGATTTTCAGCTATTCCATCAGGGTCAGGCAAGTGGAGGCCAAAGAGGCGTTGCAGTAGGGAAGGGCCGGCCTGCCAAAGTCGCTCCTGTTCTTTTCTCATCCCTCTTCTCTCGCAATTCTTTTGACTTATAATATTATACATACAAGGCCAAGTCACTTTCCACTCATTTTTTTCCCTTTTCCTGATTAAAAAAAGGAAGAAAAGAACAATCAAGAACCCACAGTCCCTGTATTTTATATTTGTCATCTCCATTTACCTCTACAATAACCTTATGAAGAGATACATTTATTTTCATTTTACAGATGAAGAACCCGAAATTCAGACATATTAGGTAACTTAGCCAATATCACATAACTCATAAGTAGCAGAGCCCAGAGGCCAACCCATTCTAGCAGAAGCCAAGGGCTGTGTTCTTTCCACTATACTTGGCCTGCCTTTACACCGGTACGAAACTTTGGGTAGGAATCGTAAAAAAATCCATTCTCTCTCATTTATTCCCATTTGGAGCGCCCAATTTAAGTACGGGACCCCACATACACACTGAGTTGTCTTTGAGCTTCCCCATCCAACGAGACTCGATTTCCACGTCTTTCATGGGCCTCAACCTCTGCCGTGCCACAAACCTCATGCAACTTTTATGGCTTCTTTACTTTATGGGCCTTTTTTTTTTTTAACCGCTTACCTGTCTTGAAAAACCTTCTCTTGTTCCTGCGTAGGGTGACTACCCTACGATATTTATAACAGAAGGTCACCCTCCGTAGCAGACAATAATAGCAAATAACTGATAAGAAAGTATACTTTGCTCTCTCCGCCCCGGGTCGCGGCAGCCTCCGCTGCTTTCACGCCTAGCACCCTGAAGAAAAAAAAAAAAGAAGAAAAGGTTTTTTAAAATCCCTAAAACTCTTTAAAATATAAAAACAGACGCGGTCGGGAGAGCGAATCCTCCCCGAAGAACCCGCGGGGAAGTCACTTTCGCACGCTTCCAGCACCTGGACGACCGTTGGTCCCGACCGGAAGGCTAGCGGTGAGCCGCCCGCGTGCCCGCGCCCCCGCGCCTCCGCCCGCCGCCCTCGCCCGCGCACACAGCGTGTCCGCGCACCAGGCGTCCGCCCACCACGTTTTCGAGCACTACGTGTCCGCTCACCTCGCGTCTGCGCACCAGGCGTCCGCCCACCGCGTTTCCGCGCACTACGTGTCCGCTCACCTCGCGTCTGCGCACCAGACGTCCGCCCACCGCGTTTCCGCGCAATACGTGTCCGCTCACCTCGCGTCTGCGCACCAGACGTCCGCCCACCACGCGTCTGCGCACCAGACGTCCGCCCACCGCGTTTCCGCGCACTACGTGTCCGCTCACCACGCGGCTGCGCACCAGACGTCCGCCCACTACGTGTCCGCGCACCACGCGTCTGCGCACCAGATGTCGGCCCACCACGTGCCCGCACACCAGGCGTCCGCACACCACTTTTCCGCGCACTACGTGTCCCCCCACCACCACGCGTCTGCGCACCAGGCGTCCGCCCACCACGTGCCCGCGCACCACGCGTCTGCGCTCCAGGCGCCCGCCCACCACGTGTTCGCCCACCACCTGTCCGCGCACCACGCATCAGCGATGCCTTGTTTCTACTTGTTGTGGGAGGCGGATGCGCCCAGGGCTTGCCCTTGCCGAGTTGGCGCCTACGTATATTTGGTTTCCCTCTTACCCGGGCTGCTGTAATTTTAAACACCGGAGCCCAAGGCCTGTATTTATACAGAAATGCATTTCTCGAGGCCACCGTGCCGTACCTTTGGGTCGCCTCTTGAAGTATTTGTGTCGTTTGCAGGGGAGTCCCCGTTTTAATTGTGTGTGTGTGTGTGTGTGTGTGAGATTCAACGCATAGTGACATTTATTAAAAATTTTAAATACACACAGGAAAACAATGCTACATCTTGTTAAAAGCCACCCTCATACTTAAAGACATACCAGCCACATTAGAATGGAAGGGAGGGAACGAGAATGGAGACAAGGGACGAGAGGAGAGAGTCCTCGTTCTGATCAGTGATTACAAGGTGCTGTGAAGTCATTGGGAAAGAGTAACTCCATTCTGGGACCTTGAGAAGAACAATATAAACGGACAGTCAAATGGGTTAATAATATAAGTTGATCAGGAAGGAGCTCCCTGAAGAAATGGCATTTCACTTGAGACTTGAAGGATAATGGTTCCCGATCTCAGGTGGTACATTTTCTTAAATTTTTTTTTGGAGTAAAATTGCTTTACAATGTTGTGTTAGTTTCTGCTGTACAATGAAGTGAATCAGCTATATGTATATCCCCTCCCTCTTGGACCTCCCTCCCACACACCCCCAGCCCACCGTTCTAGGTGGTCACAGAGTACTGAGCTGTGCTCCTTGTGCTCTACAGCAGGTTCCCACTAGCTATCTGTTTTACACATAGTAGTGTATGTCAAACCTAATCTCCCAATTCGTCCCACCCTCCCCTTCTCCCCCATGTCCACATGTCCGTTCTCTACATCTACATCTCTATTCCTGGCCTACAAATAGGTTCATCTGTACCATTTTTCTAGATTCCACATATATGCGTTAATATACGATACTTGTTTTTCTCTTTTTGACTTAGTTCACTCTGTATGACAGACTCTGGGTCCATCCACATCTCTACAGATGACCCAATTTCATTCCTTTTTATGGCTGAGTAATATTCCATTGTATATATGTGCCACATCTTCTTTATCCATTCATCTGTCATTGGACATTTAGGTTGTTTCCATGTCCCGGCTATTATAAATAGTGCTGCAATGAACACTGGGGTACATGTGTCCTTTTAAATTATGGTTTTCTCAGGGTACATGCCCAATAGTGGGATTGCTGGGTCTTACAGTAGTTCTGTTTTTAGTTTTTTAAGGAACCTCCATACTGTTCTCCATAGTGGCTGCACCAATTTACATTCCCACCAACAGTGCAAGAGGGTTCCCTTTTCTCCACACCCTCTCCAGCATTTATTGTTTGTAGACTTTTTGATGATGCCCATTCTGACCAGTGTGAGGTGATACCTCATTGTAGTTTTGATTTACATTTCTCTAATGATTAGTGATGCTGAGCATCTTTTCATGTGCCTCTTGGCCACTTGTATGTCTTCTCTGGTGAAATGTCTATTTAGGTCTTCCACCCATTTTTTAATTGGGTTGTTTGTTTTTTTGATATTGAGCTCCATGAGCTGTTTGTATATTTTGGAGATTAATTCTTTGTCCGTTGCTTCAGACCAGGACAGCTGAAAATTAACAGACTCCCAGGGAGGGCGTTGAGAGCCTTGAGAGCCTGCGGTTTGGCAGTCTCTTGGGAGCCAGCCCCTAACTCCTCTCTCTGGTCCTCGGAGCCCCCTCCAAGCCACAGCTCCAAGCAGAGCCCCTGTTGTCCTGTGTGGTCCCACTAAGAAGTCCTCCTGGCAGGTCTGGGAGCGGTCGGGGCTGGGGAGATAAGCGCTGCTGCCAGCGGCTACCCCACGGCCCCCCGTGTGTGGGTAACCTGCACTCGCACATCATTGAGGCCTCGCTGTGAGCAAAGTTCAGCCCTGCGGGGCCTGTGCTGTCCGTCTGTATGGGCCACTCCCTGGGGTCTGCCTGCGTCCACTTCCAGCAGCCGGCTGAGCGGGCCTGGGAGACCACGAACTTTGATGTGAGTAAGGGAAAGCTGACCCGTATCACGTGGCCTCAGGGGATCCCTCTTTGAGAAAACCTGGCGTGGGAAACGTCTTCATCAAAACCCTGGACAAATCTATACGTATCAAGGCACTTCGTGACTCTTTTTGCTCTTGGAAACATTCTGTCCTGCAGGGTAGGGTGTGATGAGACTGGCCCTAAGGGTCATTCCTTTGACCCAAGAAGCTGCCGACAAAGCCATCGAGAAGATGAAGGGCATGACCCTCAGTGACCACAAAGTGTCTGTAGGCAGATTCAAGTCTCGAACAGAGCGGGAAACCAAGCTTGGAGCCAAAGCCAAGGAATTCACCAACGTTTACATCAAAAACTTTGGGGAAGAGGTGGATGATGAGAGACTGAAAGAGCTATTCAGCCAGTTTGGTAAAGACCCTAAGCGTCAAGGTAAGTGAGAGATCCCAGCAGGAAATCCAAAGGCTTTGGCTTTGTGAGTCACAAAAAAACACCAGGATGCCAATAAGGCCTTGAAAGAGACAAATGGAAAAG
Organism: Mesoplodon mirus; assembly: GCF_964341445.2. Taxonomy (NCBI): domain Eukaryota; kingdom Metazoa; phylum Chordata; class Mammalia; order Artiodactyla; family Ziphiidae; genus Mesoplodon; species Mesoplodon mirus. The sequence continues at coordinate 225,970,194 of NC_138976.1, read as the reverse complement.
CAATCAGTGGGAAAGTCATTTTCCTCGGCTGTGCGGCCGTGCACAGAAGAAAGTGAATCGGCAGGCCCCATTAAAGTGGAAATTTGAACCGCCGGAACAGCAGAGAATTAGTCGCTGTCAGAGGGTGAATCTCTACATTAAGAACTTGGATGACACCAGTGATGATGAGAAGTTCAGGAAGAGTTTCCTCCTTTTGGATCAGTCACCAGTGCTAAGGGGGACGCAGGAGGACGGGAGAAGCAAGGGTTTGGCTTTGTGTGCTCCACATGCCCCCAAGAGGCAAGCAGAGCCGTCACTGAGCGGATGCCTCATGGGCTCCAAGCCACTGTGTGTCACCCGGCCCAGAGAAAGGCTCACCTGACCAACCAGTGTAAGCAGCGCGTGCCAGGGATGAGAGTGCCCCCCACCAATGCCATCTGAAATCAGTCCCGGCCTGCCTCTGGGGGCTACTTTGTGCCAGCAGTTCCACAGGCTCAGGAAAGCCCTCCGTGTTACACACCGAACCATCTAGCACAGATGAGGCCTAATCCACGCTGGCAGCAAGGCTTCCAAGGAATGCCAAGTGCTATATGCCAGTCTGGGCCTCATCCATCTGGCTCCATCTGGGTCTGAGTGCCCCGGACTGCTTGGCTATGGACTTTGGTGGCTAGCGCTGCCTAGCAAGGTCTGACTGACAGCTGCCCGTCTGGAGGCGTTCCCCCGGCTTTGCAGAACTTACCACCTCGTGCTGCGGGTGCTGCTGCACCTTACAAGTCCACCGCAAGGGTATCTCTCACCCTGCCGTACAGCCTCTGCAGACACGCCAGCCTGCAGTCCACACGCAGGGCCAGGAGCCGCTGAGCGCACCCACGCTGGCCGCCGCGACACCTGCGCCCCTCCGCCCCGCCAGGAGCGGAAGCAGGTGCTGCGGCGGGTGGAGGTTTGCTCCGGCTCATCTGCACTCAGAAACCCCCTTATGAGGGAGCGAACGGGCTGCGGGCACTCAGTGGTGCACTAGGACCGTCGGTGGCGCTGGAGATCATCTGTTTCCTTGATCCGAGTGGTGGTTACGCAGTGTTTGCTGTATGTTCAGTCACTGAGCTGCGTCTGTGACTTGTTTATTTTTCTTTATGTGTCTTAAATTTCATCTTTTATCAATAATTTATGTTAAAAGTTTAAAAATAAGAACCACGTCAGAGCACAGAGGATTTTTAGGGTAGGGTAACAATTCTGTATGATACTACAATGGTGGATAGATGTTATACATTTGTCAAAACTCACAGAATATACAACACCACAGGTAAAACTTAGTGTAAACTATGGATTTTGAGGGATACTGTGTGTCAATGTAGGTTCGTCGTTTGTAACAAACGTACCACTCTGGTGCAGGGTGTCGAGAATGGAGGTGGCTGTACACGTGTGGGAACAGGACGGAGCTGTCTGCACTTTCTACTCAATTTTCCTGTGAACCTAAGACTGCTCTAAAAAATGGACTTTATAGATTCACAGGCATAGAGAACAGACTTGTGATTGCCAAGGGTGGAGTGGGGGAGAGATGGATTGGGAGTTTGGGGTTAGCAGAGGCAAACTATTACATATAGAATGGATAAACAACAAGGTGCTACTGTATAGCACGGGGAACTATATTCAATATCCTGTAATAAACCATAATGGGAAAGAAAAACATAATTTTAAAATGGAGTTTAAGTCATTGCACTCGGGAAGGGTCTGATTAGTGAATGAGGCCACTGAAAAGGAAGCATGCTCCTTAAACAGGATAATTCATTTAGGGTTACATAGGATGTGCAGTGGATGCTTTATTCTCAAAGGTGAAGATGAAAATAAGGAGGGCATGAGAATTCCAGCAAATTAAGATAAAGGAAGAAAGCACCAACAGAGCAACACTAAATCCACTTGTGTCTCCCAGGCAGCTTAGCCCAACAAGACCTTGGGCAGGAGGTTGGAACACTTGGCTCACTTAGGAGAAACTCCTGCCCGAAGGTGGGGACGGTAATTTAATCAGGACATCTGTGGGTGGAAAGGGAAGAGCCTGTCCTGGACACATACTGATCCCCAGACACATATTAGATCTGCTTTTCCAGAACTGTGTGTAGGAGGGACTCAGAAGTATTTAGAAAATGTTAGGTTCATAGTTTCCATATTCCCTAATGCACAGTTGAACAATCTAAAATATATGGAGGACAGAGTTCCGAACCGAGTATTGAGACAGCTGAGCATCTGATGCCAGCACAGCCCACAGCTTGCTTCTTTCCTTTGTGCAAGCCCGTTCACCAATCTGAGCCTTGTTTCCTCCATCTCTAAAAGAATAAGGTGTCACTACTAGCCTATGCTATGTCTATGGCAGCAGATGGTAAGGATATGGCCTGGGCTCCATGGGCGGGAATCATATGCCCAGTGCAGGGTCTCCTGGGAGCCTTTCCTGGGGACTGCAAGGGAATGCTCAGCCCTGATCTAGCACCGACCTCCATATTTCTAGTCCACTAGCCCACCATTTCTCTCCCACTCCCATTCCAGCCTACAGCTGTTCTCTCAACTAGACGCATTGTTGAACCCAGAATAAAACTTTCCCAGCAACGTTTTGCATTCGCTAAGAAGTCTGTTGGAGAGGGTCTGCAGAAGAGAAAGAAACACAGCTATGGTGGTGGTGGGATTTAATACAGAATAAGCACGAAGAGTAGCAGAAAGAGGAGGAGGAGAGGAGAAGAAGGAAATCTATACCAGAATGAGTGTGATGCGTTTTTCAAGCTGTATCTCATTTCATCATCAAAAAAACCTCTTACCATGCACTTCTAGAGAAAAGGAAGCTTATCTGGAAAAAAAAAAAAAACAGAAACACTAATTTGAAAAGATACATGCACCCCAGAGTGCATATTCATAGCAGCACTCTTTACAGTAGCCAAGAAGCGACCCAAGTGTCCATCAACAGAGGAATGGATAAAGATGTGGTGTATATATACATACAGTGGAATACTACGCAGCCATGAAAAAGAAGGAAATTTTGCCATTTGCAGCAACATGGACACGGAGGGTATTATGCTAAGTGAAATAAGTCAGACAGAGAAGGAAAATACGGTATGATATCATTTATATGTGGAATCTAAAAAAAATACAACAAACTAGTGAACATAACAAAAAAAGAAGCAAATTCACAGATTTTCAGAACAAACTAGTGGTTACCAGTGGGAAGAAGGAAGAGGGGATGGGCAGTATAGGGGTAGGGAATTAAGAGATACAAACTATCAGGTATAAAATAAGCTACAAGTATATTGTACAACACAGGGAATCTAGCCAATATTTTATAATAACTATAAATGGAGTATAAGCTTTAAAATTTGTGAATCACTATATTGTACACCTGTAACTTCCATAATATTGTACAGCAACCATACTTAAATTTTTAAAAATAGTAAAAAAAAAGAAAGAAAGAGGAAGCTGAAGCTCAGAGATGCTAAATAATTTATCCAAGGGCCTGTTACTGCAAAACAGAGTGTAATCAATAAAACTATGCTCTGTTGCCACTTTACAGACTCAGAATCCTACAGTCATGGGTCACTAGGGTACAAGCCTGCCTCAGGGGCAAGAATAAACCCTAAGTTCGTGTCTTCTCGACTCTCGGTCCCCCACCATCCCTCCAAGGAGGCAGACCTAATGACCCTTCCCCAGATGCATGTCCCTGCAGCTCCAGGGAAGCAGTGTTCTACTCCACTCCTGACAGAGGGCAGCCAACCCTGAACGTAGCACTGAACTGGCTCTTCCTGTCAGGGACCAGGAGAGGGTTCTAACCCACCCACTCCAAAAAGAGAATCTTTCTCAGAACCCTCAGGGTTGCCAAATTCCAGCCAACGTTTTATATCAGCCATTTGGAAAACGAAGACCCTCAGCGAACTTTTCTGCGGGAAAGATTCCCTGCAGCATGGGCCCCCAACAGGAGAATAAATCTGCATCTGAAGAGAAGCCTTTCCCTTCTCCACTATGTCTGAACACCTACCTAGTTCTTGGTCAGGCCAAGACACCTTGAGATCCTTTGCTTCTTGGAACACTGTAAATTCTTGCCGACTTCCTTTCCGGCCTGAAATTAAGCCTGTATTTTATCACATCACCTCTCTGGGCTCCTGTGTTCTCAGTTGGACCAGAAAAACAAGCAGACATTTTCCTGCCATTTTTCCATCCATGTACATTTGAAGTTACAGGGAAAGTGCCCAGGCCTGAGCATGAGGATGCCTGGTCTCTGCTCCTGTTCTGCCTTGACTGAGTCCCTTCTTGTCCCATGATTTGTAGAAGAGGAAGTAGCACAGAATGGCCTAGGGACTCTTTTTCCTCTAACCCTGAAGAAGCCTGTCTCCCCTGGGTGTCCTTCCAGATAGAATGAAGCCAGCGTCCAGCCCCACCCAGCCTTGCCCAGCGCTATAAAGGAGCCTCCCAGACAGCCACCCCCAGGAAGTTGCAGCTCTGTGCCCTCCTCCACGATGAGCCTCTGTCTCTCTGGGTTACTCTTCCTCTTGGTGATCTCATTGCCTTCAGGTAAGATGATGGGTGCAGGTCTGATCATGGAAATGAGGATCTTCCAAGGACTGAGGCACTTGAAAAGCCCTATGGGTGTAAGCCCAGCAGGGAGACACCAATATCAGATAGATCAGCAGACTAGGGGCAAGAGGTGGGTTAGTGGTGTTCGGCCCCTGCACTGCTCATTTGTCACTCCATCCTGAAAATCTGCCAAAGCTTAAGAGAGGGGAGCCCATTTCACCACATGCAGAGATCACTTTCCAGCTCTCCAAATTCCTGTTTCCCTCAACTTCCTCTGATTAGCGTTGGACTCAGCAGCCCTCGCCGAAATGTAACAGCAGGTGAGAGGGTCGAGTCCTTCACCAGGAAAGGGAGGACAGCCCTAAGATCTCCCCCAGCCTCTTGAGGACTGACTTTCCTTTCTTGTGTGTGTGTGTGATTTTCCCTTCAGGGGACGGCTTCTTTGGAAATGATGGAGTGGAAGTCCGTACTTGCACTGCGCTTGGGGGCCGATGTTTCTTCGGCTGTAGAGTAGGATGGAAATGGGTTGCCTACTGTCACAACGTATTGTCTTGCTGCCTAAAACTGAAGAGACATCTTCCCCCTCAGGCCTATGAAACGTGAGCCTCACCTCATGGGTCCACATTAAAAGGATACGCAAATGGCTAAAAGGACAAGACCTCTAATCTGTGCGTTAGGATGGTGAACGAGCTATGGGTTGCACATGGGCGCCAGATTCTAACCAATTTACTGGCGAAATTCCAGATGTGTTTTTCTAAAGGGGCATTGTGGCAAAAGGCATTCCTATTCTATTTTCTGCCCTCCAATCTCCAATCAATCATTCCTATATCCCATTCAGAATCAATTGATCAATACGTGACCACAGGCCCAAGGATATGACATCCACTGAGCCTAATAACAATAGCTTACCGCATGCCGGTCCCACTTTTAAGTGGTTTACACGAATTCAATCACTTAATCCTCACCCAAAACTCTATTATTTCTCCCATTTTGCAGATGAAGAAACTTTTCCAAGGTCACACAACTAGTAAGAGTTAGTTGGCACTGGATTTGAACCCAGACAGTCTTGATCCGGTGTCTACACTATTAAGGTGTACCACCTTTCAATGACTAAGTCGAGGAATCTAACTGGATGTATTTTTTTTACTGAAGTATAGTTGATTTAGAATGTTGTGTTAGTTTCAGGTGTACGGCAATGTGATTCAGTTACGTGTGTGTGTGTATATATATACATATACATATATATATGTATACACACACACATATATATACAAATTTTTCAGATTCTTTTCCATTATAGATTACAAAATATTGAATACAGTTTCCTGTGCTATACAGTAGGTCCTTGCTGTTTATCTATTTTATATTATAGTAGTGTGTATCTGTTAATCCCAGACTCCTAATTTATCCACCCGAGGCTTCCCATCTTCTCTTTCACTACCCAGTTCCCAATTTTGTATCTCAGGGGCTCCAAAAACCACACTGGGAGAAATGGTCCTTGGTGGGGTGGGCAAGTGGGGTGCGAGACTGGAAAGGTGGGGGGCAGTTTTGCATCAGGGGGCACCTCTGTGGCTTCCTTCTCGTGTCCCCTCTCTGGCCAGCAGTCGGGTCCAGGAGTCAGAACTCTGCACAACACAACCGGGTCTTAGCGGCCCCACGAGGTGTTTATTACATCCACCCACGCTGGGATTGTGCCAGGCTCTGAAAAAGGAAGCATTCTATGAGCAAGACGATGTGCTCCCTACCCTTGGGTGCTCAGAGTTCCAGCCAAAGAGCAGAAGCCCCAGACCAACCTTTGGCAGGAATCACATGTCTTCTGTCTGCACAAGAACGGCCAGTCACGCTGAGCACACGCCCAGAGACCCTAGCAGAGAGGACTGCGTGCGGTATGACGGGGTGTCACGGGGCCGGGCCATTCCGGGGCTGTGTTCCCCACCCTCTTCCCCCTCCGGAGTGACGGCAGAGCAGCAGTGAGCTCCACCTGCCAGGTCCAGGTGGGCTATCCTGCCCACAAGGCCCAGAGACAGCCTCTGCTTCTTATCTCTTCTCCACAAGCCACCAGCAGAGAGGCTCTGACTCCGTAAGACATGAAGTATCTTGGAATCAACCTGTTGGGACAATAGTGCCTCCTGCACATGCTGGTGGTTTGGTTTGGATATGAAACTGTGCAACTCAGATTGGGACTTGAGCCCACGCGCCAGAACTCAAACCCAGACAAAATCCAAATTGGGACATGAATCCACGGTCTTTTAATTGAGGTCACACACCTGGTCTCAGGACTTAATGAAGCTCAGGTTCTTGATGTCTCGTTGCAGAAAGAATTCAGTGAGAGACAAAGTGATAGGTAAGAAGTGGATTTATTTAGAGAGAAACACGCTCCACACACAGAGTGTGGGCCATCTCAGAAGGTGAGAGTCCCCAAAATATGGCATAGTTAGTTTTTATGGGCTGAGTAATTTCATAGGCTAATGAGTGGGATGATTATTCCAACTATTTCGAGGGAAAAGGCAGGGATTTCCAGGAATTGGGTCATCGCCCACTTTTGGGCCTTTTATGGCTAGTCTCGGAACTGTCATGACACCGGTAGCTGTGGCATTTAGCATGTGCTGATGTATTACAGTGAGCATAGAATGAGGCTCTAGGTCCCCTGGGAGTCGAATCTTCCGCCATCTTGGATCTAGTTAGTTCTAACCAGTTTTTGTCATGTCCTATGTCTATGTCATTCTTTTTTTTTTTTTTTTTTTTGGCCGTACGCGGGCCTCTCACTGTTGTGGCCTCTCCCGTTGTGGAGCACAGGCTCCAGACGTGCAGGCTCAGTGGCCATGGCTCACGGTCCCAGCTGCTCCGCGGCATGTGGAATCTTCCCAGGCCGGGACACGAACCCGTGTCCCCTGCATCGGCAGGCGGACTCTCAACCACTGCGCCACCTGGGAAGCCCGCTATGTCATTCTTTTAAAGGTTGTGCCCTGCCCTCTTCCCTCCTGTTTCAGGCATGTGAGCAGTTCTGTTCTCAAACCGCAGCTCAACTTACAGTGCCGAGGCGTGGTTCTGAGGACAACAGCAATGCACCATCCCGGAGCTGGCAGGGGTGGCAGTTCCTTAAGCTCCCCCCGCAGCCCTCAGATACTCAAAAGCTGCATTACAGCATATTTCACAAGCAGCACCAGGCCAGGCGTGTGAATTTGCAGAAGGCCGGTTGAAGTGACAATGACAACTATTTCAGACCTCAGGTCGCCTCTGGGTCTGAAACTTCTGAACTCAGACTGGACTCGGTACCAGCGGGAAACACAGAAAGTGATTGCTTACGAGCTGCGGATGTTCACACGAGTCCCAGGCCCTGATTTCTAAGGTTGTGTGCAAAGAAGTCTCGAAGTTCAGTTCTCGAACCTGGAGCAGGTTACTCAACGAATAGCAGGTCAAGCGAGTGACCGGAGGAGGGAGAGGGGGAGGAGGAGGGGAGGAGGAGGGGGAGGGGGAAATTACTATTGCCTCGTACTAATAAAATATATTTTGGTGAAATTATCTACTCACCAAAAAAATCACAAAAATGGTAATTGCTTTGAAGGAAGGGTGTAGGGACACATTAATATATACGTATGTGTACATACATACATACATGTGTGTATGTACATATATACATAAGTGTGCATACGTAGTACACAACCTATATAACCACACCCAGATCAAGATATAAGATATTTCCACCACCTCCAGAAGATTCTCTCTTGCCCCTTTTCAGTCAATAACCCCTTCTTTTACCATCAATTATTTTTACCTACCGTTGAACTTCATGTAAATGGACTCATACTGTGTGCAGTCTTATGTGCCTGACTTTCATTCAACACAATGTTTATAAAATCCATCCACTATGCTCCATGTAACAGTAGTCCATGCTTTTTTATTACTGTGCAGGTACCACAGTGTATTTATATACCAATTTCCTCGTGAATACTGACCGTTTCCAAATTGGCTGTGCCAGTTTAACTCCCATCAGCGATGCGTGAGAGTTCAGGTTGTGCTGCATCTTCACAAACACAGCATTGTCAGTCTTTACGTTCTCTCCATTCTGGCGGATGTGTCTATTGTCTCTTTGTTATTTTCATTTGCATGTCTTTAATAAGCATAATGCTGAGCATCTTTCACATGCTTATTGGCCACCTGGAGAGCCTCAGTCATGAAGCGCCTGTTCATACCTTTGGCCAATCTTTTATCGGGCTGTTTGTCATTTTTTTTATTGATTTGTAGAACTTCTAAAACATTTGAGTTGACAAATATGTCGACAGTAATGAAATGATCTTTATCTGCTTTAAAATCGAGCTCGACAGCCCTGGCACCATAGCTAAGCCATGAGGGCATCACTAAGTTAATGATGGAGCCCAGACAAGAGCTTGGGTCTCCTAACTTCCACTGTGTCGCCTATTCCTCGGAGTATTGTAATGTTCACACACGCAAACTTGATACGGGGAAGATGAGAGGGGATGTGGGGGGGGGGAAATGAGCGCCACAAAATGCTACTAAATTGTTCCTTTTTAAAACAATATACAGCTGAGTTGTCACCCTGGACCAGGTCCCGGAGGATGTACCTTACTTGCTTATCACCTCTCGTTATGATTAAATAAATAATCGTGACCTGTCCTACAGACCAAGTCTAAATATCCATAGATCACGGGGCTGAAGGAAATCAATCCGTACCAAGGCAAAAACAACTTCATTTATGGAACAGTTCCTCCTGCTCTCTGTACAGACGCGTGGCCGGTCAGCTCTTCCCTTTCTGTCCCACTGTTCGGTGGAGGGGGAGCTGCCCAGAGCACCCCTTATGGGGCAGTACTCTTTCCTGCCACCAGGTGGCAGGCTCTGTCTGTTTTGCTCCCTCTGCAGCCTTCCGACTCCAGAGTCCACCCTCTCACCACCGCCGGACGTCTTCTCCAACGTCCAGCTTACCAACCAGCTCCTTCGTGTCCTTTGAGGTCCTCATGGTCAGTGCGATACTGGACATAGAGTCAGCATTCGATCAAAAGCACAATCGATGAATAGAAGCAGAGCCCCCTCTGTGCTGTGATTTCTCCGCGATGCTGTCCACTTGCCAGAGGGCTCTGTTTACAGAACATGACAGTTTACAGAAACGAGGGCACAGACAGGTTAAAGCTGCGGTCCCAGGCACACAGCAAGTGAGAGTCAGACCCCACATGAAAATTTAAGCCAAGGACCACAGCCATCAGTGTCCTAACCGTGGGTTGGGGGAGGGAGCAGAGCGGGCTGAGGCTCTTGCCCTGCTGCGTCTGACCCAAGCACAGGCCAGTGAGGAAGCCCCCTCTTGTCTGAAAACACTCACGCACCGATGATGCCTGGGTCTGGAAAGGCCCTTAGAAATCATCACCACAGATGAGACAACGGAGGCCCAGAGAGGGGACGGGAAGCCACTAGTGAGGCCAGAACCCAGGAAAGAACCCAGGTCTCTGAGAGGCAGCCCCGTGCTCCCTGCTCCACACCACGTGCATTTAGGGAAGGAGCTGGTCAAAATGATGAGCCACCATTTACATTTTTTCAATCTTTTTAACCGTGCCTGTTTGGGAAAATTGATACGTGCCAACTTGTGTAGGACTAGAAAGAAATTGGACCGAAATTAAATGCAATCCGATGATGGTCCAAAAGGGACTCGAGTCGCTGAAAAGCCCCTAAGAGCTTTTGCTCTGCGCAGGTGAGAGTAACCGTGGGCGGGAAGACCCCGCCCACTCCACCCCCTCCCCTCCCACTCCACCCCCTCCCTCCCCTCTGCGGGCGAGCAGGTAGAGCCTGTTCTCACCACCAGGAGGCGCGGCCTACCTGCTTTTCGCGCTCGGGCGGGTGGCGGAGGTGTCCGCGCTTCTCCCATTCCCGTTGCGGGGCGGTCTTTGCAGAGCCCAGAAGATCGCTCTCGCCACTTTTCCACCTGTAGGAGGCAACTTTCAACAACTTTTGAAAGAGTGGGACGGAAAACTGGAAGAGTGTGAACTTGGATATAACCTCACATCACACAGTAGGAACCAGAGAAATGAAATTGCACGTTGTTTGGTTTTGGGGTTTGGGGGGGATTTTTTGGGGGGAGGGGAAGGGGGATTGGAAGGGGAGAGTATTTGTTCCAGTTTTGTAACGAAAGTCAATTTCTGACTGTTTAAGACATGGAAATCATTAGCAAATATAAATTGATAAGATGTATCAATGGGACGTGAAGTTTTTTTAATTGTACGTTCAAGTGTATATGAAAGGAAAGAAACTAACTTGGGGGAAAAGGGGGAAGGCAGAGCAAATGTAATGGAAAATCAGTGACGAGAACAGCACTGAAGTGTTATAGACTCAGATGCAGCCTCCCTGCGTTCAGGCCCAAGTGTCACCTACTAGCTGAGTGACATTAGGAAAAGAATTGAACCTCAGTTACTCATATGTAAATGGAAAATAATAATCACTCAAGAGGCCACACGTAAGTTCATGTGGTTGGCACCATGTCATGGTATGAGTCAATAGATGTGGTATCTATTTGTTGATAATAAGAATCAATGACACAGGTCAGGTCTGTACCCAGATTCTGTTTCACAAGAGGTGAGAAGAGGCATGTTCCAAGGTACTTAAGTGTTTTCCTATATCATAGTTCTAATTTTAATATGACCTTTGAAGTTCTCTGAATATGTATTTTTCATATCCATTTTTATACTTCAGTGTACTTCTTCCTTTTATTTCACACTATAATGTTCAACTAGTTTATAACAATGAGAATGGATTTTTGAATCCATAGGAAACATTCCAAAAGAATGATGCTCTGACTTTTGAAGGTGTGTTTCAAAATAATGATGGAGCTCTAATTTGACAATAGTCACTGTCAGCTGGCTGGGTATCACTTAAAGAGCACGTCAGCTGCAACTAGTCAAGAGCAGCTGAAAAAGGTAAAGACAGCTGCAGGGCCACACCTTAGAGCACTGCCCCGAGCCTCCAGCCACACTTAGCAGGATGCCTGGCACTTGGGCACTGGTAGCATCACGTCCTCCAGCGGCCCCAGGGGCACCTGGTCTGTAACTGTCAGGTGGGCTCTGCAGCGGGCTCAGGTGGGTGTCAGGGATGGGCCCCCTCTCCTGCTGTGCTCTACACACTAACACAGAGCAGCCAGCTCTGGATCTGGGCAGTCCACAGGGAGCACAGAACCAGCTCCTGGGGCCCCACCCTGCCCGGTGTCCTGATGAGGCTGTGCTGTCCCAGGCCCAGCCCAGGGCTAAGGGCATCAGCTTGACATCTTAGCCTATACCGGCTGCTCTAACAAGATACCGCAGACTGGGTGGCTTACAAACAGCAGAAATTCACTGCTCACAGTTCTAGAGGCTGGAAGTTCAAGATCGAGGTGCCAGCAGATTGGGTGTCTGGTGAGAGCCTGCTTCCTAACTCACAGCCTTCTTGCTGTGTCCTCACATGGTAGAGGGGCTAAGGAGTTCTCTGCGGTCCCTTGTAAGGGCACTAACCCCCCTCCTGGGGGCTCCACCCTCATGACTAAGCACCTCCCAAAGGCCACTCCTTCTAACACCATCACCTTTGGGGGTTGGGATTTCAATGTGTGAATCTGGAGGGGGACACAGAATTCAGACCACATCAGAGGGTGTGAGGCCCTGGGTTCCGGGCTTTCAGCTTCCCTCTGTTTCTGACCCCTTCCCTGAGTACGTGCGCATCATATCCCATGCCTGAGGAAGAGCACAACGTTTTGCTCTGTCTGGAGAAGCATCCCAAGATGGGCCTTCAGTCCAGTCCAAGAGACCCAGCCAGCACTGGACTCAGTTTGCCTCATGCTCCACTAGTCAAGAATAACAGCTGACATGGTGAGTGTTCCTCTGAGGCTCTTTGCTTCCGCTTCCAAGGCTCCGCCTGCTCTTGTCCACCTCCCGTCCAGGGCTTGTCTCCAGCCTCTCTGTCCCCTAAGAGACACATCCTTCACTGTGCCTGGGCCCTGGACCCTGGGGCACTGATGGTCCTTCTCCTGGTCTTGATTTCTTGATGCTTGGTTGGTTGGGTCTTACGCCCATGGGTGCCCTTGCCCTGCGTGGGCGCACACTTCTCTCACCCTTGTTACTTTGCCCTGCAACATTCTCTGTTGCTTTATTTGGGCGCAAGGAGGTAACTTCCAGCACCGTCTCTCCAGGGCGCCCCTCCCCCTCTCAGAGAGCTGGATTGGTCCACGTCTTCCCCGCGACCTCGGCACTTTGGAATGTCCCTTAGGTTCTTTCCTTCTTCTGTAGAGTGGCACATGGTCAAAGGAGTGCTCACATCAGATCACGATTGAATCATTCCCGGTATCAGCTAGACAAACTTTGCAGAGCCCTACAGATGCCCCGATCCCTGACATTTCCACCAAACTCTCATTTTCTCTTCCAGATTTGCTGACAATACACAGGCCTTCCCAGCCGGCCCCCTGCCCTCCTAGGGCCCCCATTCCCACCCACCATCGCCTCCCCGCAGCGGGCACTGCCTAGATAAGGCTCAGGCTTTCCAACCCGTGGCGCCGGCCTGGGGAAGGCAGACAGAGCGGGGGCCCTGTGGCCCCTCGGCCTGCTCCCCCAGCCCTTCCCTTCCCTGGCACCAAAACAGATGACTTCATGGCAGAACCCAGCTCCTATCAGCTCGGCCTCCCTGGGACCGGAGAGGGGAGGGAGCCTGGAGGCAAAGGACAGCCGAGCTCTGGTTACTTTGGCACAGGCTGGGCCTCTGCGGACTGTCAGCCGCAGCCTTCAAATCCGCGTGGCTCCGGACCTTTTTCTGGGGGTTCCTGCTGCCCCGGCCATCAGGGCACATGGCCACCTCTCCTAGCTCAGCTTCCACCCCCGCCCAAGCTGCACTTGGGAACAAGGCCAGCTGCAAACAGAGCCACCACTTAGCCAGGCACAGAAGGGCAGAGGGAGTCTCCCCTTGTCCCCTGAAATAAAAGTCCGTGCCTGCTCCCAGGTCCCCACCACCCAGGCCATTTATTTCCATCCGTATTGGCCGTCTCAGTCCAGCCCAGCGTGGCATTCATCCAGCTCAGGAATGAAAGTCTCCGGCACGGTGCAGGCTCAGCATCCACTGTCCTCCTCCGGTGTCATGTGAGGCTATGGAGAGAGCTGTGGGCAGCTGGGGGAGCCCAGGGGAACGGCCGTGCCACTGCTCTGCTGGCTTCACAGCTGGGATCAGTTTCCAGTCTGGTCCAGCACTGCGAGGGCTGGTTTCTGCCCCGGCCAGGTGGGGCTCGCCTTGTCACCCCCAGAGGACGGGCCTGGAGCTGGGCTTCCCACGGCCATGTGCTCCGAAGTAGAGGCAGTTCCCTGCAACCCCAGTTGCCACATCTGTAAAATGGGAGTGTAACTGTTACTCCTCAGAGCATGTTGCAAGGACCAAATAGACTAATACATTAGTACTTCATGCCCGGCGGGCAGCAAACACTCAGGAAACATGTCCTTTTCGTCCCCTGTCTCTGTGAGACGGCGGTCCGCCCCCGCCGGGCTCCCTCAGCCCCCAGCAATCTGCCTGCACCACTTTCAGGTGTACAAATGAGGGTTCTATGACTCCCCCCAGGGGCCCCTGGGCCCCCCTCTTGCTGGATCACAGGCCTCCAACCTCTCCCCCCAGACCAGGACACACAGTGATTCCTGGTGCCTGGGCACTTCAGCCACCTCCTGACTTCAGGAATCGCTAGATGGAGAAGGGGACATTTGTCACACATGAGGGGACAACTGCACCCTGCCTTCCCCCACCCCACACGGGTGAGGTGCCAGTGATGGAGAATGTGCCATCCGTTCACATCCCAGGGCCTCTCTCTCCCTTCTGCTCACTTCCTACGCCCTTCTGGAAGCACCAGGCCAGTTGACTCTCACGAACGTTTGCGCAGACTCTGAGTGTCCCTTCTTGGCCAGGAGTCATCTCCCAGGTAAACCCTGCACCTCCCTCCTAGAGGCTGGATGCAGGGCAGATGGTCAGGGAGCAGAAGGGGCCTAGAACAGTATTTCTCATCCCACGTGCCACCCAGATCTCACATTGTTACCCATTTCCCTCTTAATACCTCCGATAGCTTCCTGCATTTTTGTGAGACTTTTATCTTTCCCTACCTGAATTGAATGTACCTCATCTCCCCGACAACAGCTCCACGTATAGGAAACGTGGTTTTTCTGTCTCTATCTTGTGCTCAAGAACATTGAGAAAGGAGAGAGCCAGTGACTTGCCCAAGGTCACACAGCTGGTTCCAGATTAGGATCTGGACCTTCTGGTTCTGGTTCTAGAGAGCAGGCCTGTATCTGTCCGGCTGCCCCCAGGGAAGAGGCTCGCTCCCTCCTTTAGGGATGGTGGGGCCAGGACACCTAAGGCTTGGCCTCCAGATTCCCCTCCCAGGCCTGCAAACCCTTCCCCCGATCCGGGTGATAACCGTGAATTGCTAATGCTTACTGAGGGTCTTCCACGTGCTGGGCACTTAAATTCCCCCAGACAGTAAGACCCTCCAGGACCATAGTCTCATGAGATCTCATTTTTTAGTTGTAATATCAAGTACAGCAAGTCCCCTACATACGAACCTTCAAGTTGCGAGCTTTCAAAGATGCGAACGTGCACTCGCATGTCATCACGTAAGTTAGCTCACGTGTCTGGTGTACACTGTCACGTGGCGTGCATCCTCCACAAGTGGTTGTGCTTTTGTGTACTTTACTGTACAGGACTGTATAGACTACAGTAGTGTAATAACTTTATTTCAAACCCACGATGTCTGGAAGCAAGCGTAAAAGCAGCAGTGATGTAGCCGGTACTACTGTACTTTTCAAGGTACTGTATTGTAAGAGAAACAATTAAAACAGTTTTAAACATTAAAAATGTTTATCTTTGTGTTTTTTTAATGTATTTTTTGTGTGAAAAGTATTATAAACCTATTACAGTACAGTACGATATAGCCGATTGTGTTAGTTGGGTACCTAGGCTAACTTTGTGGGACTTACAAACAAATTGGACTTACGAACACAGTCTTGGGAGGGAACTCGTTCGTATGTAGGGGACTGACCATATGGGCAAGAGTGCTGGTCAACAGGAACGGTCACCCCTTGCTGGGAGCAGTGAAAATTGAAACAACCTTTTTTGGGGGGAGATCGGGCTCCACGGTTCAAAACACGTTAAAACCATGACCCCCCAATTCTCCAGTTCTTCTCCCTGACCCTCCCTTCTGTTTCCAAGCCTCTTCTTGACCCAGCTCCGAATCCCAGCTCCACATTAAAGCTTCACTCCTTCTTCTGGCCCAGTTTGGCATTTGGTTTTCCCGCTGTTTGATATTTAACCCTAGATTCTTTTATAGAATTCCGCCGTGGACCCCAGTGTGTGACTCTTCCCAGTCTAGACAGGCTGTGTTTGGACTTGCGCAAGTTGTGGCCCTCACATCCAAGCTCAGGGTCCCATCGCACGGCTGTCACTGGGGTCAGGATGCTGATGCGAGGTAAATCAGCAAGTAAAAAACTCTCAGGGTTTGGGGTTTCCATCTGACTGGAGAACAAAAGGCTCAGACTATTTCTAAGGGAAAAGCCAGCAGCTTCATCAACTAGTGCTGGGGATATTAGGCTTATACACACACCCAGCCCATAAACCCCTCAAGCCCACCCTTAATGTTTAATTTCCCCTCTTAACCTTGTTACACCTGGAGGCTCATGTTGGGGGCTGAGCAGGGCATAAAGGTGACTTGCTCCGTCTCCCGTCTCCCTCAGGATGCACACAGGGGCCTGGGCCCCAGGAGAACACAAGGGATGCCCCCGCCTCCTCCACCGAGAGGGCGCTTGCCAAGCTCCCGTGGATGTGACCCGTGGCTGGACCCACATTCCTCAAGTCCAGAGACCTGGGTTCTTCCCTTCCCAGCTGTGCCGCCTGGGGCAAGTCATTTAACCTTTGCAGGCTTCAGTTTCTCGTTTGTAGCAGATGTGAGGAGCCCTGCCCCTCCCTCCCAAGTGGGAGGACCACAGACATCATCAGGACGGGCCACCTTCATGCTCTGCACAGCCTGACAACACCTCCAGGCTTCCAAGCAGAGTCTCTCGGGCTCCAGCCTCTCGTTCCGAGCCCTGGATGCGGGGACGTGGAGCCGTGTATTCCTCTGGCCTCAGGTTCGTCGCTACTGGTCTCCCACGTGCCCGTCTCCAGGCTTTTACTTCCCAAATATCAGTAAAGACTCAAAACAGGCATCGTGAGCAGCTAGATCAGTGGCCTCAAGACCATGAACGTTGGACACAGCAGCAAGGAACACGGGGCGGGAAGACATGGTCTAGGATTAGAAAATAGTTATAATGCCAGAGGGATCCGAGACACGTCTCCAGACCATGAGGTACTTGAGGGCAGCAGTGAGCACTTAACTGTGTGTGTTCCGTTTCCTTTAGGACCAGCAGAGTCCCTGGCACTCACTCACCTAACGCAGAAGCTGCAGCGTAAAGGCTGAAAGGAGGCTGAAAGGAGGGAAAGGAGGGAACGTTGTCAGCAGAGAGGGTCTTGTTACCAGCGCCGTCCCACCCAGAGTGCCCGGTAGACAGAGCGCAGGACGGTTTACACGCCTGTTGGATGCACCCCTCAAGCTTGGCCACTTAGCATCCTCCCTTCCAGGCCACAGTGATAATGTGGGCCCCCGGGGTTACTCTCATCACTCTGATTGGCCGCCACCATTCCCAGGGGATGCTGGGCACCCGGGCATCCCCAGCCACGCCGCGATCGTGGCTGTGACCCCTGCTCCTAGGTCCTCTTCGCTGTCCGCCCGTCCGATCTGCTCAGAGCTGCTGGCCCAACCCAGCCGCAGGCACAGCTGTGACGACGGTGACTTCTCCGGACGGGCGGGCTGAGGGCTGCAGAGAAGCTGTCAGCTGGGGTATTATTGTCCAGATGTGGGAGGCCACTTATCTGGGACGCCCACACGGGGAAATGAGATAGTTTGCGGCACTTTTCCCACCAATAGTCTTATCTTGACTGGAAAGAAGATTGCGTTTGTGTGTGAAGACGTGTGTGTGTGATTTTACAAATTCCCGTGGATGCCTGTTTGAGTGATTTTCACTCCATGGCTTCTGACCATATGGATTATGTTTGTGTGATTTTATGACTTAAATACAAAGTATGAGTCTCTGAAGTGTGTCTGTGTTTGGCGTGTCGGAAGAGAAGTCGATGGCACAAAGGGATGGAGAAGTGGGAGAGTAGTGAGAAACAGCGTCAGGGAAAACATTTAAAAGATGAAAACAACCGGTTTTGGTGAAAGGATGAAGAAATAGGTATTGTTATCATTTTTTTAAATTGATATATAGTTGATGTGCAGTATTATGTTGGCTTTTGGTGAACTACACAATGATTTGACATTTGCATATATTATGAAATGATCACCGCAATGAGTCTGGTAATCCTCTGTCTTCATACAAAGTTATTACTATGTATATATATATATAATTATTTATTTTTATTTTTTGCTGCGTTGGGTCTTCGTTGCTGTGCTCGGGCTTTCTCTAGTTGCGGTGAGCAGGGGCTACACTTCATTGCAGTGTACGGGCTTCTTATTGCAGTGGCTTCTCTTGTTGCGGAGCATGGGTTCTAGGCGTATGGGCTCAGTAGTTGTGGCGCACAGGCTCAGTTGCTCTGCAGCATGTGGGATCTATCTTCCCAGACCAGGAATCGAACCCGTGTCTCCTGCATTGGCAGGCGGATTCTTAACCACTGCTCCACCAGGGAAGTCCTGGTATTACAATATTAATGGCCATATTCCTTATGCTGTATATTAACATCCCTATGACTTATTTATTATGTAACTCGAGGTTTGTACCTCTTATTCCCCTACACCTATTTCACACACATACCCCACTACCCTCCCTTCTGACAACCACCTGTTTATTTTCTGTATCTATGAGTCTTTTTGTTTTGTTTCTTTGTTTTGTTTTTTAGATTCCACATGTAAGTGAGATAATGTGGTATTTGCCCTTCTCTGTCTGACTTATTTCACTCAGCATAATATCCTCTGGATCCATTCATGTTGTTGCAAATGTCAAGGTTTCATTTTTTATGGCTGAGTAATACTCCATCACACATATATATGTGTGTGTGTGTGTGTACCATATCTTCTTTATTCATTCATCTATCAAAAGACACTGAGGTTGCTTCCATATCTTGGTTATTGTAAATAATGCTGCAATAAACATTGGAGTACATATATCTTTTCAAATTAACGTTTTTGTTTTCGGTGTGTAAATACCTAGAAGTGGGATTACTAGATCATACAGTAGTTATATTTTTAACTTTTTGAGGAAACTCCGTACTGTTTTCCATAGTGACTATACCAATTTACAATCCCACCAACAGTGCACAAATGTTCCCTTTTTCTCCACATACTTGTCAACACTTGTTATTTGTTGTCTTTCTGATGATAGCCATTCTGACAGGTGTGAAGTGGTATCTCGTTGTTTTGATCTGCATTTTCCTGATGATAAGTGATGTTGAGCATCTTTCCATGTGTCTGTTGGCCATCTGTATGTCTTCTTTGGAAAAATGTCTATTCAGGTACTCTGCTCATTTTTTAGTTAGGTTGTTTGGGTTTTTTTTCTATAGAGTTGTATGACTTCTTTGTATATTTTGAATATCAACCCCTTATGAAATATATGATTTGCAAATATCTTCTCCCATTCAGTAGGCTACCTTTTCAACTGTTAATAGTTTCCTTCACCATGCAAAAGTTATTTTCTCTTTTTGGCTGCGTTGGCTCTTCACTGCTGCACATGGGCTTTCTCTAGTTGTGGTGAGCGGGGGCTACGCTTCGTTGCAGTGCACGGGCTTCTCATTGCGGTGGCTTCTCTTGTTGTGGAGCATGGGCTCTAGGCACGCAGGCTTCAGTAGCTGTGGCACACGGGCTCAGTAGTTGTGGCTCATGGGCTCTAGAGCACAGGCTCAGTAGTTGTGGTGCAGAGGCTTAGTTGCTCAGTGGCATGTGGGATCTTCCCGGACCAGGGCTCGAGCCCATGTCCCCTGCATTGGCAGGCAGATTCTTAACCACTGTGCCACCAGGGAAGCCCTAAATTTATTTTTTAATCCTGTTTAGGACTGTGTTTATTGAATCTAAGGCTACTTGTCTTTCATTAATTCTGGAAAATTCTTAGATACTACCCCTTCCAATATTGCCTCTTCACTTAATGCATTTTTTGCATTCCCTCCTCGTGCTTTAGTTTAGCCTGAGAGAAGGACTTAGGTGCAAGTAGTTTATTCTGGAAGTGATCTCTGTAACCAGAAATAGTGAGGAATGGAGAGTGAAGCAGGAAATTCAAAAAAGTCTGCATTATTGAACTAGTTACCACTGTGACCAGCTGGGACTCAATCCTGCAGCAGATGCTTTAGAGAACTTTATAGCATATATCCCCAATTGTTTCAACAAGGGACAGTTTAAGTGAGACATTTATTTACTTACTCCCATCCTCCATTGACTGAGGGCTGCGACTGGAAATGTTAACACCTTCAAACTTCCAGCCTGTGCTTACGTGTAAACTGAGTAGGCTTTTGCAGTTGGTGAAAGCCCACGGTCAGAACAGAGAAGCGGCACATGGTTGAGAAAGGATGTTGGCACTGGGCTTGGAATTATCCACCACCGCTGCTCTAAATCAGGTGGGTCCAGGGACTAGCACAGGGCACCACCAACATCATCTTCGGATTTATAGTTAAACTTCTCATTCCATCTTTCATGCCTCTTAAACTCACTTTTATATTTTCCATCTCTTTTTTGTTCTGGGCCTCATTTGTCGAAGTTTCCTCAGACCTGTTTTCTCATTTGCTAATTTTCTCTTTAGCCATATCTAAACTGCTATTCTTTTGTATATAGTATGTTTTAATGGTTTCTAGTTCTTCTTTCATCTCTAAGATATTTGTTTTCTTTTAGATTGTCCAGTTATCTCACTCTCTTGGGTGGTAATCCCGCTGTTCCTCTATCGAGGTAGGTGATTTTCCTGTGTTTTGTAATTTATTACTATGAAACTATTTTCAGTGAGGATTCACCCTATCCCATCCCCTGTCTCTCCACTCTACTGTGGGAACCAGTACACTCTGAGAAGAGGATTGTTCCTCCAAGTAGAATTTTATTTGATTCTGCCAAAAGCTCCAGGGATACCATAAACTTGGGACCAATTTTTTTTATTGTGGTAAAGTATACATAATATACAATTTACCATTTTAATCATTTTTAAGTGTACAGTTTAATGGCATTAAGTACATTCACATTGTTGTGAAGACATCATCACCATCCATCTCCCAGAACTTTTTCATCATCCCAAACTGAAGCTCTGGCCCCATTAAACACTAACTCCCTACTCTCCCCTCCCCTTTGCTGCTGGTAAACACCAGTCTATTACTTTGACTCTATGTCTCTATGAATTTGACTACTCTAGGTACCTCACAGAAGTGGGATTGCACAATATCTGTCTTTTTTGTGTCTGGCTTATTTCACTCGGTGTAATGTCTTCAAGGTTCATCCACATTGTATCATGTGTCAGAATTTCATTCCTTGTACAGCTAAAACTAATACAATGCTATACATAGATTATATCTCAATTTTAAAAATAAATAAATAAACAGAACTTTGTTCCTTTTTAAGGCTGAATAATATTCCACTGTATGTATATGCCACATTTTGTTTATCCATTCATCCATGGATGGATAGTTGAGTTGTTGGGGATTGATTTTTAAGTGAATTTCTCAGCTGGAGTTTGGGTTATCCTGGGAGATGTTTTCCCACCTAGAGCCCCAGGCACACAAAGTCTCCCTCACCAGTGGGTAGGCGATTTCTAGTCCCCCCTTTCACTGAGCAGGGGTCTCAAGTCCAGCTCCCCTTTTTCACAGGCCTGGGGCCTCATCACCTGTCCCTGTGAGAATGCTGAAACCCAAGCCTTTAGCCAGTCAGATCCATTTCCTGGTCAGAATCCACCCACCCAGACTCCAGGGCCCACAGCACCAGCTTTCACACCAACACTCTGGCTTTCAATTCCCTCTTCACCCCCAGAAACTTGGGATTTCCCTTTCTTGCTTTGAAGAAGTGGTTTTCAACTGGGGACATTTTAAAAATCCCAGGACACAACCAGACCAATCACATTCAAATCTCTGGTAGTGAAAAGTGAGTTTATTTAAATAAAAATATACTGTGTAAATAAACTACAAGAGGTACCCAAACATATAAAAATTATGAAGGTGAACCTGAATTGTCAAAATATGGTGATCCCTGGGCTTCCCTGGTGGCGCGGTGGTTGAGAGTCCGCCTGCCGACGCAGGGGACACGGGTTCGTGTCCCAGTCTGGGAAGATCCCACATTGCCACGGAGCAGCTGGGCCCGTGAGCCATGGCCGCTGAGGCTGCGCGTCCGGAGCCTGTGCTCCCCAACGGGAGAGGCCACAACAGTGAGAGGCCCGCGTACTGCCAAAAAAAAAAAAAAATATGGTGATCCCTGCTGTAGCCCTGCTGACTTTGTTAGGCGACTTCTGGGTTATAGTCCCAACTGTGGGAAGCTGTGGTCTGTGATCATCCCTAGGCTGCAACGTTAATCTGGAGATAGTACTGACTGTCAATTGTAACTACCTCCTTCAGCCTCCTACATGAGATCCTACGTGCAAATCCCAGACTCGGTGCCAGTAACATTCTGATGTTTCACACCACATCTCCTTATGGAGACTGGACCATTCTTCAGCAACAACGAAGAAATGAGTCTGTCCGGTATCAAACCAGCAAATGCAGGTATCATCTTCATCTCGTCACCTCTACTGAAGAGCGCCATTCATCTTTAGCCCATACATGAGTCTTTGGTTGCTATTCAATTATTTGCATCAACTGCGGTAAACCTGTTAATTATAATAATAGCAGCCAGCAAGTATTAACAACTTTTGCTATTTAAGCTGCTCTGCTGCCATCAGGGCCAAAAACCTGGACCCCAAATTTTACATTCTTATTTTTTATTGTCCTTACATACATGTAATTATACAATACACCGTGAATATATAACTTTACTATATAATATAGTACAATAAACATATACTATATAATAATCATTATTATTATTATAACCTATCTTAAACGAAGAGATAAGTGCAGAAAAACACTCCATTATTACCTCCTCCAAGATTTAATAGATGTTGGCACTTTGTCATATCAGCTTCAGATTTCTTTAAAGGAAAAAAATAGTTATTACATATAGAGCTAAAATCCTTACCACACTCTCCATCTCTACCCTGCCCAGAGGTAACTTCTATCTTGAAGTTATGCTTGTCATTTGAAGGCATATTTTATACTTTTTCTGCATGTGCTTATATTCATGAATAACATATGAATTGCATGCTTTTAAACTTTTTTACACACTATCAACTGTTGGAATCAAGGGACGACTCGTTGCCCGGCGCACATGCAGTGCCTACACATTCCGGTAGATGTCGCTAGCGCTCCAGTCATGGGGATCCGGTTTCTCCGCTCTCAGTGCCGGGCTTGGGATTTCCTTCTGCGTAAGTTTTAACTGTCCTTTGCAGTTGGAAGCTCTCTACAGGCAAGATACCGTAAGCAGTGAGACCTCCGATGATTTCCTAAAGTTCTTTCCCTAGAGGGAAGGCCTGTGAGCTCTGGGGCGCGCAGAATGCTTTCAGCAGCGCCAACCTGGGCAGGCACGTTGGGTCCCTGGGCCTCGGTGCCAAACCCCCCTCACCACCCCCTCACCTCACCCCGAGAATCAGGGGTAGCAAATCGCTCCATCTCCCCGAGGCACTCCGGTCCTTTGATAGAGGCTCCCTGGGGGCTGCTCTGGGCAGAGGAAGGGAAGATTCCCTAATGCACGAGGACAGAGGTGATGAGCTCTGGGGGGTCCTCCCGGCTCCGATCCACCTCCCACCCTCCCCAGGTGCTGTGTAGCAGCCCCCAGCGACTCGCAGGCCTGGGCCGTGACCATCTCCTATCCTGGTTACACGGGTTTCTATTTATCATTTTCTTTTTGAAGTGGCTGTGGCTTGAGTCCCAGGAAGGCTTAGCTGAGATGAAACCTCCTCGGTGGCGGCTTCAGGGTCAGAGCACAGAGGTTGAGAAAATGTTTGGAGCGTGATCAGGCCTTGGCTTTTCCTGAAACCACCGCCCAGATTAACCCCGGGTACCCTCCCACCCCATCCGCAGCAGGGCCCTGAACACGGAAGAGCCAAACCGGACAACATGCTGGATCTGGTTCTTTTACTTTAACCTTTGCTTTCCGCTGCTTTTGTTCACTGAAAAGATACTGTGTATACAGAATGGCCTGCTTCGGGGAACCCTGCCCCTATGCCTGAATATTGAACCCAAGTGCCTTTGTTCAGGGAAGCATCTGGACACTGTTCCACCTGTGGCTGGCTGCAAGAAAGAAGAAATTAACACATCCCCTTCCCAGGCTGGCGATTCCAGAAGATATTTGCAAAACTTACAGCCTTTTTACTTTAACTTCCTCATCTCCTTCCCTTCTCTGTGCTGTAAAAGACACTGACATCCAAACCCCGGTAAGATAGCTATTTGGAGACTTTAGTCTGCCATCTTCTCGGTCCCCCCGCTCGACACCTCGTCTCCGATGTATTGGCCTGTCGAGCAGCGAGCAGAGCGAGCTTGGACTCGATAACAAATGCCCGAGTCTACTTCCCCACATACTAAAATCTGCCAACAGATACAGCAAATTGCGATGAAACAAGAAAACGTCCAGGGAAGGAAGTGCTGCCAGTTTGACATCTTCCCAGGAGTTACTGTGGCCAGTGGTCTGTCAGCACACGTCCGTGCATCCTAACAACGGTTTGGCCTAGAGGCGGGGGCTCGGACCAACAGTAAGGCCCTGAGCCCAGGAGGCCTGGGCCCCTGTGGGATCTCCTGAGGACCCCCTCCCGCTGGCCCCTCCCTGACCTGCCCCCCCTCTGGCCTCAGGGCCCTGGGGGAAGCCTGCCCAGGCCGTGGGAGTTTGGCTACCATTATCCGGCCCTTATCTGGGCCCACTTAGTTCAATGACCAGGAGCCGACCTGAGGGTCACGCCTGTCTCCAGGGAGCCAGTGCTATCTCGGTGACCTGCAGAAACCCTGGCGTGAGCTCATGTTTTCTGACGACAGAGAGGACCCCGCCGTATCGCTACCCTGCCTCCCCACCCCCCGCGTCTGGCGGGAGCCCGGCGGAGGCTCCACGGCTCCACACTGAAATAGCAACCTTGATAACTGGGGCAGACAGAAACACATTGATGAATTTCCATTGAGAAAAGTGCCCCCTCCCGCCCTCCGCCCCTGTGTTCACGAGGTCCCACTCCGGGGGACATTCGGGGCTCACAGGCGGGACCTTCTTCACAAGTGTCCTCAAGATTGTCCCCACCCCTGCCACCACCACCATGAAGTTGTGCTGTGACCCCCAAACCCCTAGAAAAAGGACGTATCCAAGAATTCCTGCTGAAACGTACTTGTTCCTCGTTTAGGATAAGTCAGGATAGAAACTTTGTTTTCACCCACCTGTATGTTCCAAACTCTGACACCACCCAGCACACAGTGGGCTGCTCAGTACTGAGAGACTGGGTTTGATGGGACTGGGTAGGGCTGGAAGAACACAGGACTAGGAAGCAGGGTGCTGTCCCCCTGCCCCCGGACTCCCTGGGGACTTGGGTAAGTTAGTTTCCTCTCTCTGGTCCACGCAGAGTTACTTTACACGGACTGAAAACCTTTGTTAACAGGAGCGTTTAGTGCATTTACATCTAATGGGGTTACTAACATATTTACTACCATTTCTTCTGTGATTTTCTTTTGCCTTGGCTGCTCTAAGTTTGTTTTTCTTTCTCTTCTGGGCATCACTTGACTCCATTAATTTTATCATTCCTTTTTTTTTCGCCCCTCTACCACCTTGGAAGTTATAAGCCCTATTTTTATCATGATTACCCTGGAAATCATTCCTCTGGTCTTATTTATCTGAAAATGTCTTAATTTTGCTCTTATTCCTAAAAAAAAAATTGTACTGTATAGAATTCTAGATTGGCAGTTATTTTCTTTCAGCACATTGAAAATATTGGATTACCTCCTAGATTCCATTATTACTGGTGTGATCATCTCTGTTTTTTCTCCCTCTGGTGACTTTTAAGATTTTTTTTTTCTTTGTCTCTGGTTTTCTGCAGTTTTAGTAAGATGTGTCTAGTGTGGATATATGTTTTCTTTATCCACCTAGGGATTTATTCTATTACACTTGAACCTGTGATTGGGATCTCTTACCAGTTCTGGGAATTCCTTAACTATTATTTCTTCAAAGATTGCCTCTCTTCTATTCTCTCTTGTCTCCTTCTGAGACTCCAACTATACATATGTTAGACCCTCTTATTCTATCTTCTATATGGCTCACCCTTTCTTCTCCATTTTCCATTGTTTTGTCTCCCTGTGTTGCATTCCAGATGATTTCTTCTGGCTAATTTTCTGTTCTTCTACTTAGTTGTGTCTAATGGACTGTTATTTCCAGCCACTGAACTTTTAATTTTTGGTTATTGTATGTTTCATTCATAAACGTTCTGTTTGGTTCCTTTTAAGATCTGTCATGTCACTTTGGAAAATTTCCTGCAGATATTTTCAAACTTCCCTTTCTTTAAGTGTATTTAGTATACTTTTTGTGGGGATATACTTGGAGTATTCAGACAGAGAGGAGAGTGATGTATTTATATATCTGTTTCTATTATCTGTTCTTTATGCTGGTTCTCCTCATGGTACCTTGTTTTCTTTTGGTGCCAGTTTATCTTCTATTGTGAGCTGCTCATTATACTTGAAAAAGTATTTATACCAATAATTTAAGATCTGGGGTCAAACTACCATTCTCCAAAGAGGATTTTGCTTGCTTCTGTCAGGTATGTAGGGGCTATGCACCTCCAGAGCTGCCTTAAACTAAGTTCAAAGCTTAAGGTTCCTTGGACCACCCAGACAATGGGAATGCAATTTCTAACCCCCAGTAGGATGGCTGTACATCAAGTTCACCCTTACTCTAGGGATGTAGCCCTTTGTGATGCAAGCATATTGCAGGAGAAATTTTCTATTAGACTTTCCAACTTACATGGGCTTGGACTTTTATTTCTTTCCTCTATTATCCAACCCATGAGGCTGTCAAAGGAAAGTCCAGATTTGCCAGGATCAGCAAATGCCCTCAAGGCAAAAGTGGTTTCCAGATTCTGCTTACATCTCTAGGTACTTGTTTATACTTCACTTTTGACCTGATAATTTGTTGCTGTTATATCCATACTTCAATGCTTTTAAGACTTTGTTTTTCATTCCAGAATTTGTTGTTTTCTGGGGTGGGAGTGGTATTTGGCCCAAATAACTTATCAATAACTTGCCATGGCCTGATGTCTTGAACTTACTTAACATTCATTTAATGAACAGTGGTTTCTGTCAACCAAAGAACATTGTCTGTCTCAGAGGACTATTTAAAGACAGTTAACTACGTACATCTTTGAAAGGACAGTTTTTGTGACTTTGTTCAAGATGTTTAAAACTAAAAGTAGTGTCTCTTAATCTTTAACTTAACTGGATAATATGATTCCCATAGTTTTTCATGGTATTTGATGTACATCAGTGTTTGCTACCTATTGCCACATAACAAAAAGAAAACGACATGTATTTATTGTCCCACAGTGTCTGTACATTGAAGTCCAGGAACGGCTGACCTGAGTCCCTGCTTCAGCTTCTCTCAGAAGGCTGCAATCAAGAGGTCAGTCGGGGTGTGAGGGCTGACACTGCCTTTAGATACAAGGGTATCTTGAGCAAGTCAGGTCACCTCTCTGAGCCTCTGTTTCTCCATCTGTGCTGAGATACTTGTCCCACCCACCTCCCAGGGGAGGACCTCCTGCTAGATGGTAAATATGAGCTCCTTGTAGCAAAAGCATTTTATAACACGGGTTATGTTCCCCTCCTGTTCCCCAGCTCCTCTCTGCCAACCCAGGCAGCCAGCACGATCCTCTGGGGACCTCCAGAGACTGCATGGAGGATGCTGGCCAAATCCGAGTCCCATTCCCATTTTCAACGTGATACGTGTCCCCTCTCTTGGCACCCGCTCCACCCTTAGACGTACTGAACTGCCCTGGGAGCCTGTTTCAGGGTTCATGTCCTACCCGTTCATTCACTGAACTGACACTCTGGATGTTCACTGGGTGTCTGGCCCCGTGTTAGGCCTCTGACACCAAGGGAAGACACAGCTCACAGGGCCACAGTGGTCAGGGCAACCAAGCGAAGAAGTGCAGGGTCTCTAGAGCATGGGGGAGGGTGTCCCACCACCTCGCCAGCCAGAAGAGGAGGACAGGCAGCACTACCCAGGCCCAGGAGGGTGGCAAGGGCCTGTGAGGGGACTGGTCTGTGCCGTAGGAGACGGGGGAGGGCCCGGGGGTGGAGCTGGCCCACTCTCTGAAAGGGGGCCAGCCCCCTCCCCCTCCCAGGGACCACGGCCCTCTCCAGCGACAAGGGTGGAGGATGCTCAGAGCAGGGACAGCAACGCTGAGACGCCACCAGCTGAAAATCTGAGACCCAGGCTCCCTGTCGGGTGAAATGCTCAGGATTGGTCCCCGCAGATAGGTGGTTTTTTTTTCCTTTTCCTCTTATCTGTGTCAGTACCCACACACGTTCCCCTGTTCCCCTTGGCTGAGACCAGGTCCAGCAACCTCTGAGTCTTTCCTTCCTCGGCACGGCCTCCCCCCTGCACCCCCCACCTCAGCCCTGTGTCTGCAGCCACATCCGACACCCGGGTGTCCCTGAGGACAGGCAGACGTGTGGGGAGACCTTGGGGAGATCAAGGGTGTGGGTGGGAGAGGAAAACAGGAAGGTGGAGGTGATAAGGAGAGAGTCTCAAGGGAACTGGAAAAACAAACTTGAAAACAGCAGGTTTGGGGAAATCCTGGCCTGAAGAGTAGCAGTCCCTGGTCATCAGGATGACAGCAGAGCTGGCCCAGGAACACTCTTTGGCGCAGGACAGGGAAGGAAGACCCTGACCCCTGCATTTACTCAATATAACATTTATGGGGACTTCCCTGGTGGTCCAGTAGTTAAGACATTAACTTTTCCACATGCAGGGGGCATGGGTTCGATCCCTGGTTGGGGAGCTAAGACCCCACATGCTGCACAGCACAGCCAAAATATATATATATGTGTGTGTGTCATATATATATGATATTTATGGGCAGCCTGTTATGTTTTGCACAAACACAAATGTGGCAGGTCCCCGTGGGCTGAGGTGTCTTTTCCTGAGCATGCCAGGTACACGCCCACCACAGGGCCTTTGCACTTGCTTTTTCCTCTGTCTGGAATGCTCTTCCACAGATATT
Source organism: Mesoplodon mirus (assembly GCF_964341445.2). Taxonomy (NCBI): domain Eukaryota; kingdom Metazoa; phylum Chordata; class Mammalia; order Artiodactyla; family Ziphiidae; genus Mesoplodon; species Mesoplodon mirus. Next base: position 225,941,368 of record NC_138976.1, on the reverse strand, counting down.
CACATCACTCCTTCCCTCATCTTCCTCAGGTCTTCAGTAAAATATCACCTTCTCTGTGATGCCTTCCTGACATCTGATCTAAAATTGCAGTGATGCTCCCTCCCCCCAAAAAAAGCCCCTATCCTTATCTTCCTGGGCCTGACCCTAACATCTGTGGACCCTGCAGCAAGAGTAAAATGGTGGCCCCCAAAATATAGCCCCTCCTTTCTCTTCCCATCCCCATTGCCACCTGGCCCCTCAAGATCTTCACCCACACATGTGAGCATCCCAGCTGTGTCCCCAGCAAGCAGCCACCTCCTGATCACAACGCAGGCTTAGGGGTACACACACCTGTGTTCCATTCTACCTGCTAAGATCAGACCTCAGGGAGATCCATACAAGCCCTGGACGTGGACTCTGCGCCAGTTGGGCAGGAACTTTTGAGATTCTGGGTAACCAGGGTGTGGTCTAAAAAGGGGGTTCAGGCTCCCAGGGGTGCATCTCCTTGGCTTGGCAAGCTCCTCCCCCTGGAGGAGGCCGGGCAGGCCTCTAAAGTGTGGGGCTTAGGGCAGGGGTCCTTCTAGCCCAGTCTAGGGATGGGACTGTCCTTTCCTTGCTTTGTTTTTCTCCATCTGATATAGTATATATTTTACTTGTTTATTTGCTTATTGTCTGGTTCCCTCCAGTAAAATGTAAGCCCCAAAGAAGGCAAGGATCTGTTTTGTTTTGTTTGTTTATATTTTTTAATTTTTATTTTTTGGCTCTGTTGGGTCTTTGTTGCTGCGTGCGGGCTTTCTCTAGTTGTGGTGAGCGGGGGCTACTCTTCCTTGCGGTGTGCGGGCTTCTCATTGCAGTGACTTCTCTTGTTGCTGAGCACGGGCTCCAGGCATACGGGCTTCAGCAGTCGTGGCACGTGGGCTCAGCAGTTGTGGCGCACGGGCTTAGTTGCTCCGCGGCAAGTGGGATCTTCCCCGACCAGGGATCGAACCCATGTGCCCTGCATTGGCAGGTGGATTTTTAACCACTGCGCCACCAGGGAAGTCTGGCAGGGATCTGTTTTGATCACTGTTATATTCTCTGTTCTTACAATAGTATCTGTCACGTAATGAGCGTTCAATAAATGTTTCTTGAATAAATAATGGATTGGGGAGGTATGAGATACCAGGATAGAAGCCAGGCTGGGGGTCTTCATAAAGCTCCTGTGTCCTACAGAGGGCTCTGGGTGATGCATCAAGGGTGATGTGATGCATGTTGCCAAACTCCTTCTTTTCCAGTTTACGAACTCTGGAGAGGAAATTATGAGTTTTGCTCTTAGAGGGTAGTTTAAAAATTCAGTGGCCTATTTTTAATTATGTGCATGATATTTACTTCAGTACATACATACTTAGTGGATGTGTTTTGTGACAAAGACTCTCTCCTTGACCAAACATTACAGTCAGGCTCCTCTGAGCCCTCCTCTCAACTGTGTCTCGACCTTGGCCCCCATCCTGTCCCCAGGCCGCTTGACTCAGTTTAGCAAGAATCCCCCCACCCTTGATAACTGAACACCCTGGGTATCTGATCAAGTTCCTCATGCCCCACCATTGATTGATATCTAAGTCCTTGTCCTGTCTTTAGCAGGAATCCTGTTAGATCAGTTTAGCAAGACTCTCCCCTACCCTTGATATTTCCTCTTAGTAATTTTCCATCCATTACCCCCACTCTGCTCCTTGACTAGAAATCCCCGCGTGTCTTTTTTTTTTTTTGGCCACGCGGCATGGCTTGCAGGATCTTAGTTCCTGACCAGGGATAGAACCCGTGCCCCCTGCACTGGAAGTGTGGATTCCCCCCAACTTGTCCTTGTTGTAGTAGGAGTTGAACCCCATCTCTCGCTCCTACTGCCAGAGTCATAACCCCCTTTGCAATAGTCTTGAATAAAGTCTTTTTTGCCATTTTTTTCATTTTCATTTTTTAAAATTGAAGTATAGTTGATTTACAATGTTGTGTTAGCTTTTCTTACCATTTTCATAAGTATCAGAATAATCTCTCTTTATAGGTAGGAATACAAAAATCTATCAGACAGGGTCCCAGCCTCAAAGAGTTCCAATCAAGTGGGGAAATCAGTTGCCTAAACCAATAGCCAAATGTAAGATAATAAATATGGAAATAAAAGTATGCTCAAGCTGTTGTCAACACCCTGATGAGAAAGCAGTTAACACTGCCTGTGTGAATCCGAGAGTCCTTCAGACAGGAGTGACATGGGCTGGGCTTTGAAGGGTGAGTAGGAGTTCGTGTTTTCTGGAAGCTCAATAACTAGCTTCAGAAGCATAATTGTTTTTTCAGAAGCATAACTTTTGCACATTAAAAGATGGTTAAGGGACTTCCCTGGTGGCACAGTGGATAAGAGTCCATGCTCCCAATGCAGGGGGCCCAGGTTTGATCCCTGGTCAGGGAACTAGATCCCACATGCATGCCACAACTAAGAGTTTGCACGCCGCAACGAAGGAGCTGGCGAGCCACAATTAAGGAGCCCGCCTGCTGCAACTAAGACCTGATGCAACCAAATAAATTAAAAAAAAAAAGATGGTTCATAGATATGATCTTATGTTTGTAAAATACATGTACTTTCACAGAAAAAAAATTATAACTCTAGAGGAATGTACTAATTAAAATTAATAGTAGTTATATCAGGGTAGTGGTTTAATGGGTGATTCTTACTTTTTCTTTAAATGTTTTATACAGAACAGCACACATATCACCCTTCTAATTAGAAAAACATTAAGATAATTAACAAACCGTGTCCACACGTCCAATATGAGCTTTTGGTCCTGGAGCTGGGGTGGCAGAGAGTCTTGTCAGATGTCTGTGAAGGCTCAGGGAGCAAAAGCAGAGCCTGTGTGGATGTGCAGATTTCAGGCCAAGGGAGCTGAGCTGCCTTCCGGGGGAGACACTAGTGGGAAATTATGGGAATGTTCTGGGGGAACAGCGAGGCCACCTGCCTGGGAGGTGAGGCTGAGCCAGAAGATGGGGTCTGGGATTGCGGGGGCGGGGAGGGCGGCTTTTGTCCCCCGACCTACAGGCTCAGGGGGGCCCGCAGCAGAGCTTGGAGGGTGTCAGCCAATCAGGAAGCTCCGTTTTCCACCGTGAGCCTCTCCTGCCCCACGTGCCCTAGGACAAGATGCTCCCATGGGGCACAGCTGTGTCTGGATCCCAAGTGCCTTGACTGCACGCCTTGGGTCACTCAGCGGCAGACACCTGCGTGTCCAGAAAACGGAGGCGTTTAATGAAAAAGAGGAAGGAGGGGGAGGAACCGGAGGGGACGGGAATTCCCAGGAGGCCTGCGGGGAAGGCGAAGACAGAAACCCGCGCGCCGCGTGCATCTGTGAAAATGCTGCAGGTGCGGACGGGAGGCCCTCCCCACGACAGACTCAGCACAGGGCTCCCCCCAAGTCGCAGCCCTGGGCACACACAGAGCCCACTCCGGGGACGGGAAAACCTTAAGTCACGGCAGCAGAAGCAACGGAGGTGGCTCTAGCTGGCTTGCGTGTCGCCGTCCGTTCTCCACGGTGAGAAGGCGCCCCCCCCCCCGACCTGGGGTGGTTTCCATCCGACCCAGCGGATCGGGACCAAAGCAGGTCTCTCCCCACCGCTCCGCGCCCAGAAGCCCCTCCCTTTCTCCGGGCGGTGGCGACTGTTCCCAGGTGAGCCGCTGGGTGGCGCTGTCGGCAGTAACGGAGGATGCCGCGGGCTCGCGGCGGCTAGAGAGGCGGCCTGGGGCGTGGAGCCTGGAGCTTCGCCGGGAAGACCGTGGCTCGTGGGGTTCCAGGGACCCACCCGCAGTCTGAATTCGAAACGAATGCAAACTCAGGGCGCCAGCTCTTGGCTGGCTTCAGCGTGAGGCTCCAGAAGAGGGTCTGTCCAATCTACATACGACGAGAGGGCCCGAAAGGCGGCGGCCTGTTTGCGAGTCTCGGGGGAAACTGGTCCCTTGAGATTATAGGATTGACTCGGGTTTCTCTGGCTCCGGAGTCCAGTAAGTACACTTGTTTCTCATTTCGTTCTTTGTTCGGTGAACAGTGTATGTTTGTTCAATAAATAAAAATGGGAAGGCGGGATCCACAGGGAAAAGAGAGAAGAGAAGGTACACCTGAAGCAGGTAAACTGGGAGGTCACAGCCATGCGATGCTGAGGCTGCCCTGGGAATGACTCCACCAGGCTCTCTGGGCTGGAGGAGGAGTCCCGCCTCCATCACTCCCAGCCTGTCAGACCCTCAGTCAGTTTCCCTGTAAAATGGGCACACTGACCAATGCCCTGCCCATCTCAAAGGGAAAACGGATACTAGGCAAGGACAAACTTTGTAAATTGTTGTGTGCTCAGTAAGTGTCGAGAATTATTAATAGCCTCACCCCAGTCATCATTACTGGCAAATCATTGCCCTGTGATCCACAAAACCTCCCACAGGCAGCAGAGCAAAGACCACCAAACCCACATCCTGGCTGCTTCGGCTGTACACAGACATCAGTTTGGTGATAAGATGAAGCTCTGGTGTTTGCACTTTGCAGCCACATTTCCTGGTAATTTGTATGTCCGTAGTTTGAGGGGATTTCAACCTGGAGCCATATAGGGGCTGGGATCAAAAATGTGGGAAGGAGTGCCCAGACGCAGTGACCTTTCCAGATACATGGACCCTCTTTCAGAGGTTACGATGCCATAAGAGGCCCGCCAACCTCACCCCACCCGCGTACTCTGCATGTGACCCTGTTGGCTGCATTTGCCCAGGTCCTTATAGTTCCCCTCTACCACCACCACCACCTGATGTGGGCGGCAAGCTCTAAAAGTCAGAAGGAAAACGACGCAGGGCGCACTGTCCCTGTGCAAATAAGTTACATGTTTGCAGCACTCTCTAGACTTTGCATTTCACTCACTCAGAAGAAGACAAATGGCCCCATTTCAAAAATGGGCAAAAGGCTTGGATAAACATTTCACCAAAGAAGGTATATGAATGGCCAATAAGAACATGAAAAAGTGTTTTATAGCTCTAGTCATCAGCAAATTAAAACCATGATAAGATACAACTGCCTACCCACTGGCCTGTTACACTAAAGGATGACCACAGCAGGTGCTGGTGAGGGTGCGGAGGGGCTGGAACTCACACACTGCTGGTGGGAGAGTAAAAAGGTATAACCACTTAGAAAACCAGTTTGACAGTTGCTTGAAAAATTCAGCGTACACCTACAGGCGATCTAGCCATTCCGCTTTTAGGTATTTACTCAGCAGGAATTAAAATACTGATTCACACAAAGACTTGCGCTCAAGTGTTCATTGCACCTTTCTTTATAATAGCCAAGAAATGGAAACAACCCAAACTTCCATCCATGGTGAGTGAATAAAACAAACTGTGGTCTGTTCAATGGAATACTACTCAGTAATAAAAAAAAAAAAAAGTGAGCATGTACCTACAGAGACGAATCGACATACCAGAAGCCAGACAAGGGACTTCCCTGGTGGTGCAGTGGTCAAGAATCCGCCTGCCAGTGCAGCGGACACGGGTTCGAGCCCTGGTCTGGGAGGATCCCACATGCCCCGGAGCAATTAAGTCCGTGAGCCACAACTACTGAGCCTGTGCTCTGGAGCCCGTGCTCTGCAACAAGAGAAGCCACCACATGGGCCTCCCTGGTGGCGCAGTGGTTGAGAGTCCGCCTGCCGATGCAGGGAATGCGGGTTCGTGCCCCGGTCTGGGAGGATCCCATATGCCGCGGAGCGGCTGGGCCCGTGAGCCATGGCTGCTGAGCCTGCGCGTCCGGAGCCTGTGCTCCGCAACGGGAGAGGCCACAACAGTGAGAGGCCCGCATACCACAAAAAAAAAAAAAAAAAGAGAAGCCACCACGATGAGAAGGCTGCACACCGCAACTAGAGAAAGCCTGCGGGCAGCAACGAAGACCCAGCGCAGCCATAAATAAATAAATAAATAAATTTATTTAAAAAAAAAAAAAGACAAAAAGGACCCCATACTATATGATTCCACATATATAAAATTCTAGAAAATGTAGTTGAATCCATAGTTAGAGCCAAATCAGTGGTTGCCTGGGGCTGGGGGCGGTGTACAGAGAAAAGCAGCAGGGAGGGATTACACAGGGGCACAAGAAAACTTTGGGGAGTGATGGATGTTTTCATTATTTTGATTAATGTGATGGTTTCATTGTGCATATTCATGGGTCAAAGTTTATCAAAGTGTATACGTTAAATACATGCAGTTTATTGTATGCCAATTGTACCCCAATAAAGCTGTTAATATTGTTTAATTTTTTAAAAGGAACAAACTCAAAGGGAACTCCACTGTACAGTAGAAACTAACACAACATTGTAAAACAACTATATCTCAATAAAAAAAGTTTTTTAAAAAAGGAACAAACTATCGATACACATAATAACATGGACGATTTTCAAAATCATTATGCTGAATGCAAGGAACCAGACATAAAAGAGAACGCACTGTGCGGTTCCAGTAATCTAAAATTCTCAAAAATGAAAATACTCAGTAACAAACAGCTTATCAGTGGTTGCCTGGGGACAAGGGTGAAAGTAGGGATGAATTACAAAGGGGCACAAGGAAACTTTGGGGGAAGGGAAGTATGGTCCCCGACCAGGGATGGAACCTGTGCCCCCTGCATTGGAAGTGTGGAGTCTTAAGCACTGGACCGCCAGGGAAGTCCCAATGTAGGCATGTGTTGAAACTCATCAGCCTTATTGGTGATATGGAAAGCGTTTAGTGGTCTGGATAGAAGATCAAACCAGCCACAACATTCCCTTAACCCAAAGCCTAATCCAGAGCAAGGCCCTAACTCTCTTCATTTCTTTGAAGGCTGACAGATGAGGAAGCTGCCAAAGAAAAGTGACGCTAGCAGAGACGGGTTCATGAGGTTGAAGGAAAGAAGCCGTCTCCACCACGTGAAAGTGCAGCGTGAAGCAGCAAGTGCTGATGTAGACGCCGTAGAGCCCAAGAGATCCAGCTCAGAGAATTCACGAAGGTGGCTGTGTAATAAGGAAGACCTTTGTATTCTATTACAAGTTAATCGCTAAAAGGATGTTTCCCAGAAGCTTAAATGATGCATAATGGCCCATCTCTGGGAACCCTGCCCCCCAGGTAGTGAGCATTCAGCTAAAATACCTGCGTTTCGCTCCCAGGAAACATCCGGACCAAGCCCACCTGTGAATGGCTGCAGGAAGGAAGAAATTAACCTGTCCCCTCTGGAGGCTGACTGAACCAGGACTTTACTCCCACCCCTTTCGGTAGAAAAGAAGTCTGAATTCTAACTAGGGGAAGATGGCTCCTTGGGACACGAGTCTACCATCTTCTGAAGCCAGCCAGGAGCCTTGCTGCTTGTGGCCTGCAGGCCCCAGATTGGGGAATTTTCTGGTAAGGCCCGGGCAGCTGCTGGGACCACCTGTCCTGAGACTCCTTCAAAATTCTCTGAAGGAGCACTGGCTGCCCCTTGGCAAATGGAGCAGGGAATTGACATCTGGGAGCTGACGGGCTCAATACAGTAGGGTAAGTCACTCTGGTGTACAGCCAGAAATTTTATTTCCTCTGTTTGGGGCTTTTTTTCCTCCAGAATAAGCCAATTTGCTTTGTATTTGAGTGGGGTACCCTGTTGGAGAGAGGAATTAGTTGCTAGACTTGCACCTGATCTGTGAACCAGTTCGTTTGTTTCTTTGGATGCTAGCATTCGCGTGTGCCATGTGTGTTTTGCTTGTCTGGTATTTCTGTCTTTAAAAATTGGGGAATGTTTCAACTGTCCCTAAAGAAAGTCCTCTGGGGTGCATTTTGCATAAGCGGTCTGATTACAGCTGTGAACCCATGACTGACAGGAAGGTGATATTTTATTGTTACAATGTGTGACTGCAGTGCCTGTTAGGGTCTCCAGGAGTGGCTTAGGCAGGCTTATCTTGGGACCCTGTGCACCATGTACTGTCACCCTTGCTGTGTTAATTACATCGTTTGTGGTCTCCTGTATCATTGGCCTGGCCAGGGAGTCACATCGCATGGGGGTTGGGTTGATGGTTCTTGTGATATGTAAAACCCCGAGACAAAACTTGAGGGTTTATTTAGGGCTTTCTGTTTGTTCTTTGGGTTTCTCATTTCATTTTTGTTTTGGTACCATTTCTCCATTTACAGACTGATGTCAAATTGAGGAAAAGAACCAAAAAACCTGTCTGCTCTTGTCCAAAAGCGGGACATTCCCAGGGAAAAGAGAAAGTTCCCACTTGGTTCTAAAATCACCAAAAGCCCCATCCCAGAATTCAGCCCAGTTGGTTGATGCCAAGGCAAAAAGGCATCCTTTTAATGAATGGTTAGAGATGATCAGTTGCTATTTATGGTTTCACGGTGGCCTTTGAGTGGCTCTATAGCTATTCTGTGAAGACGCGAGGACGAAAGATGAAATCCTCTATGTGAAAGCATTTGTGCTCTTATATCAGGGTGGGAAAAAGTCAGACAATTGTCACCATATGGTAAGAGAAACCCAAGGGAAAATCTGTCATACAGGAAGAAAAGAAAGGGAACAAGGTTTAGGATATGGTGCTCCAACCTCTGGCCAAGCTGGCTGTCCCAGCTGCTCCAGCTGTTATGCCAACATACCCACCCCTCCCACTGCCTCTCGTTCCCATCCAGCCCCAATTCCCGACACTGGGGCTCAGGAAGCTGTGGTACTGGCTCCCCCTCCTTGTAGGGTTCGATTAGAAAATCCTGTGTTAGTTCCTGGGACACAGGGACTTGGCCTGGTATCATGATCTAAGACCCAGTAGGGCACCCAATGTGGACCAGGAGCCACTGCCAGGGCAGGGCAGTTTCCCTTCCATCATTGTCCTATAGGGGCCTAAATGCAGTGCAAGCTTGGAATCCATAACAGCTACACTAAAGAACAGATTTTCAGTGTAGACGAAATGCCTTATATTGGAAGAAGATGCCACCTAGGAATTTCATAGCTAGAGGGGAGAAGTCAATGCCTGGCTTCAAAGATTCTAAGGACAGGCAGACTCTCTCGTTAGGCTAATGCATCTGGTGACTTTAAGTTGAAACCAGTGCTCACTTACCATTCCCAAATTCCTAGGACCCTTAAGAATTATGCTAAATCTACTCTGCCTGTGCTCTATAAATGGAACGACAAGGCCTGGATGACATGACATCTGTTTACAGCATGGTTTACTGACTATTTTAAGCTCATGTTGAGACCTACTGTTCAGAATAAAAGATTCCTTTCAAAATATTACTGCTCATTGACAATGCACCTGGTCACCCATCATCTGATGGAGACGTACAGTAACATTAATGTTGTTTTTATGCCTGTTAACACAATGCCTGCAGACTATGGATTAAGGAGTCCTTTTGACTTTCAAGTCTTACTCTTTAAGAAATACATTTCATAAGGCTATAGCTGCCATAGATAGAGATTCCTCTGATGGACCTGGGCAAAGTCCACTGAAAACCTTCTGAAAAGGATTCACCATTCTAGATGCCATTAAGAACATCCATGGTTCATGGGAATAGGTCCAAATATCAACATGAACAGGAGTGTGGAAGAAGCTGAGTCCAGCCTTCATGGATGACTTGGAGGGGTTCAAGACTTCAGTGGAGGAAGTCACTGCAGATGTGGTGGAAACCGTAGGAGAACTAGAATTAGAAGTGCAGCCTAAGGATGTGACTAAATTGCTACAATCTCATGATAAACCTTGAATGGGTGAGGATTTGCTTTTTCTTTTTTAATTTACTTATTTTATTTATTTATTTTTGGCTGAGTTGGGTCTTTGTTGCTGTGCGCATGGGCTTTCTCCAGTTGCAATGAGCAGGGGCTACTCTTCGTTGTGGTGCGCAGGCTTCTCATTGCAGTGGCTTCTCTTGTTGGAGAGCACAGGCTCTAGGCGCACGGGCTTCAGTAGTTGTGGCATGCAGGCTCAGTAGTTGTAGCTCGCGGGGTCTAGAGCACAGGCTCAGTAGTTGTGGCACATGGGCTTAGCTGCTCTGCGGCATGTGGGATCTTCCCGGACGAGGGATCAAACCCGTGTCCCCTGCATTGGGAGGTGGATTCTCAACCACTTCGCCACCAGGGAAGCCCCGAGGATTTGCTTCTTATGGATGAGCAAAGAAAGTGGTTTCTTGAGATGGAATCTGTGAAGATTGTTGAAACAACAGTGAAGAATTTAGGATATGACATCAACTTAGTTGATAAAGCAGTGACAGGGTTTGAGAGGATTGACTCCAATTTTGAACAAAGTCCTACTTTGGGTAAAATGCTATCAAACAGCATTGCCTGCTACAGAGAAATCATTCATGAAAGGAACAGGCAATGGATGAGGCACATTTCACTGTGGTCTTATTTTAAGCAATTGTCACGGCCACCCCAGCCTTCAGCAGCCACCACCCTGATCAGTCAGCAGCCTTCAACATCGAGGCGAGACCCTCCACCAGCAAAAAGATTGTCATTTGCTGAAGGCTCAGATGAGGGTTAGCATTTTTTAGCAAGAAAGTATTTTTTAGTTAGGGTATGTACATTGTTTTATTTTACTATTATTATTTTCTCTTCTGGCTGAGCCGCACGGCTTGTGGGATCTTGGTTCCCCAACCAGGGATTGAACTCAGGGCCCCGGCAGGGGGAGCGCAGAGTCCTCACCACTGGACTGCCAGGGAACTCCCTGTACATTGTTTTAGTCTTAGTGCTGTTGCATGCATAACAGACTGCAGTATAGCATAAACATAACTTTTACATGCACCGGGAAACAAATTCATGTGACTCGCTTTATTGCAGTATTCGCTCTGTTGAGGTGGCCTGGAACCAAACCCACAGCACCCTGAAGTATGCCTGTACTAGTTTTTGTGTGATCGGTTGCTCAAAATGTAGTTAGCGATAGGCAAAAGCACTAGACCTGAGACCCAGGGCAGAGTTTCAGTTCCTGCTCTTCCCCTGGTTGCTGTGTCACTCCACACTTTGAGCCTGGTTATTGTCCTAGTCAATTCAGAATCAATAACAAGGATAGCATAGATTGGGTAGCTTACCCACCATTTACTTCTCACATTTCTGGAGGCTGGAAACCCAAGACCAAGGTGCCAGCAGATCCAGTATCTGGGTGAGAGCCGCCTTGTCACTGTGTCCTCACGTGCTGGAGAGAGAGCTCTGATCTTTCTCCTGTGAGGACACTCATCCCATCATGGGGGCCCCAATCGCATAATTTTATGTAAACTTAATTATCTCCCAAAGACCCCACCACCTAATACATCCAAGGGGGCTAAGGACTTCAACATATGAATGTGGGGGGTGGAGGGAGGAACATAACAGTTGTATTTTTTTTTTAAATAGCATGAAAATACTACTTGCCTCACAAGTTTGTTTAAAGGGTCAAGCGTGTACAGTGCACCCAGTGCTGGGCAAGGCCCAGAGAAGAGCCTTAATAAATAAATGCCAGCGTCTTCTCTGACCACACTTTTCCCACCCCATTGTCCCACTTGACAATGGACCATCCCCTCCGTCAAATGAACTTGGAGAGCCTGCCCGCAGGGTTGCTGCAGGAATCATATGGGAGTGTGTTTGCAGAGGCTTTGTAAACCAAAGCAGCACATGAGGGCTGTCATTAGCGGGTCAGGGCCTGTCTCAGGACAGTGTGCGCTGTGGGTTCCTCTAGGGAGGCTCAAATCGGGGCGCCTCAGGAGTCACTGCGCTCACATGGACGGATAGAGAGCGGCGGAGAGACTTGTCCACGCTGTTGACATCAGGCCCACACATTACCTATTGCCGAAGAGCTGGGGCTTTATAAAGCTCAGACTCCAAGGTAGAGAAAGGCATGTGACTCCACAGTCAGGAGACGCTGAGGTCACTGCATGGGCCAAAGATACAGAGAGGAAGCAAAAATGCCCAAAATAAAAGACCTTTCCTAACCACTTCCGAAGAAAGCAGCAGAGTTTCGCTGAGCTGTGAGGTCTGCTCCCTGCCCTGAGCCGTCCAGGGGCTCTGCCCTCGGGTCTTCCTGAAATGGGAGCCGGGCTGGGCAGGCTCAGGTCCGGTAAGCACGCAACCCTCTGAAATCATGTCCTGGCAGCAGGCAAGGAAATACGCAAACCGGGAGGGAAAGAGGAAAGAAAACAACCATGACTTGGTCAAATCATGCCCCAGGTCCCTGCGTGCAGAGATTGGCTCTCTGAAAATTTTGTCTCAAAATCTGATTTTCCTTTTTCCCCACCTGTATTCCTTTATTCCCAAATACCTGGACAAAGCCATAAATGAATACATTTGAAAAGCAGGCTATACAGCAACGAAACTGAGTGAAGAACAGCTATATAAATCAATATGGATCAATGTTAGGCGTATAACATGGAACCAAAAAAGCATGTCACAAAACTAGGATGTACACCATTCTAATAAACCTCAAAATAAATAGGACTGAACAATTACCATTTACAGATTCATAATTCACAGCAATACTATTTTTAAAAAGGTAAAATAGTGATAGAGGTTCAACTTTGAATATTTATTACCTCTGGGAGGGAGGGGGTAGATAGGGAAAAAGTATACAGGTGATGCACTTTCATGGCTAACACTGTTATTCCTGGGTGGGTAGTGGGGTCACAAGCTCACATCATTATCATATTCCATCACCTATGTGTTTCACATACTCTCTTAAAAATCTGGATTCCTTTTATGCAATTTTCCTATAATATTTTCCACAGAAGTGAATATAAACATATTAAAGGATTTTGAAAAATTAAAAGGGAGAAAATCTTCCACAGTCCTACTATTTCAGCTTTCCCTCTGCAATGGGTCTCCTTTTTACCCGGTCATAATCACACTGTACATAATTCTGCTTTCTGTTCTTCATTTGGAAAACTGTTTATAATAGTACCTGAAAATCTTCAAAATCATCCTTTTTCATAGCCACATCGTGGAATATCTATACTTCATGAAAATTCCAGGAATATCAATGACTTCTGTATAGCATACATAAATTTAAAAGAAAATAAATATGCTGTTGTATGAGTCTCCTAGGGCTGCCATATCAAATTACCACAAACTGGACTGAAAACAGTAGAAAGTTATTCATTCACAGTTCTGGAGATCAGAAGTCCAAAATCAAGGTGTCAGCGGGTCCATGCTCCCGTCAAAGGATCTAGGAAAGAATCCTTCTTTGTTTCTCTCGTAGCTTCTGGTGATTCCTGGCAGTCTTGGATTCCTCACCCTGTAGCTGATCACTCTCATCTCTGCCTCTGTCTTCTTACCTTCATACCCCCTTCTTCTCAGTGTGTCTCTGTGTGTCCTCCTCTTTTTTTTTTTTTCCTGGCTGTGTGGTGCAGCTTGTGGGATCTTAGTTCCCCGACCAGGGATCGAACCCAGGCCCACAGCAGTGAAAGCACCGAGTCCTAACCACTGGACCACCAGGGAATTCCCTTCCTCTTCTTATAAAGACACCAGTTATTGGATTTGGGAGGGCCAACCCTAATCCAGTAGGATCTCAACCTAATTACATTTGCAGAGACCCTCATTCCAAATGAGGTCACACCCTGAGCTTCTGGAAGGACACGAATTTGGGGAGATACTATTTGACCCACTCCGGCTGCCTTCTGCAAAACTCTGAAATGCCAAACACTGGCTTTTAAACAACGTGTCAATGGGCTGCCACAAGCCAACCAACCCAAGTGTGCTGGCTGTGGCCTCTTAATTATATCGTAGAAAGTTGGCACCAGAAGAGACCTTGGAAATCTGTCCAAACTTCTCATTTCATCAATGAGGAATTTGAGAGCCAGTGGAGAGGTGATTCATCCCAGGAGACTCCAGTTTCCAGGTATAGTCGAGGAGTCTGCCTCAGGCCAATGTTAACTGGGCCCAGAATAAACTCCAGCCTCCATCTCAAAGAGCTATTTCAGGATTGTGTTACTTACTTACTGGCAAGTAACATTAGCACACCATTCCTTAAAACACTTCTACAATCACACGGCTGCTGTGGGTCAGGAATCTGGACACAGCTTTGCTGTCCTCTGCTCAGGGTCTCTCACAAGGCTGTAGTTGGCCAAGGTTGAGGTCTTGTCTGAAGGCTCAGCTCAGGGAGGATCCACTTCCAAACTCACTTCTGTGGTTGTCAGTTCCTTTGGGGCTGTCGGACTGATGAGAGCCTTAGGTCCTAGCTGGCTTTTGGCTGGAAGCCACCCTCAGTTTCTTTACTTAAACAATAGAAATTAATTTTTTCACAGTTCTGGAGCCTGGAACTCTGAGATCAAGGTGTCAGAAATGTTGGTTTCTTCTGAGGCCTCTCTCCTTGGCTTACGGATGGTCACTAAATTAGGTTCCTGAACCCAATTCTAATTGGGGTGGGCGGTGGTCCCCCATACCAACAGACAGTCCTCAGACACCACCAGGGTATCTTACAATTCAACTCAACTCTAACATGTCTACCCAGAGATAGCTTCAGATCCCACAGGTTAAGGATTCAGTCCTACAAGACTGCCCCTCTCCCCCACTTCAGACACAGTTAATTTGCTAGAGCAGCTCACAGAACTCAGAGAAACATTTTACTTACTAGATGACTGGCTTATTACAAAAGAACGTAACTCAAGCACAGCCAGGTGGAGGAGATGCACAGGGCAAGGTATATGGCAAGAGATGGGGCCCTTCCATGCCCTCTCCGGGCACACGGCTCTCCCTGAATTTCGTGTTCACCAACCCAGAAGCTTTCCAAACTCAATCCCTTTGGGTTTTTTGGATACTTCATTACATAGGCATTGTTGATTAAATCATTGGTGATGGCAACTGATCCAACCTCCAGCCCCACCCACCTCCACAGGGGTTGGGGGCAAGACTGGAAGTTCCAACCGCGTAGTCACTTGGTTGGTCTCCCTGGCAACCAGCCCTCATCCTTAGATGGGATCCAAAAGTCACCCCATTCACATTTATCACTCTCAACCCTTAGGAAGTCCCAAGGGTGTGGGGAGCTGTGAGTCAGGAACTGTGGACAGAGACCAAATATACATGAGGAATATATTTTGGTCATCTGGGTGACCAAATATATATTTTTTATATATCACAGTATCACAGTCTCCTTCTCACCATGTGCTCATGTGGTCTTTTCCCCTCTGTGTCCTCTGCCTGGTCTCTACAGTTTTTCTTCTTATAAGGACAGCAGTGAGATTGGATGAGGGCCCACCCTAAAGGCCTCATTCTAACTCAGTCACCCCTTGGAAGACCTTATCTCCAAATACGGTCACACTGAGATACGGGGGCTTCAACAGATGAATTTGGGAAGGGGCACAATTCAGCCCATAGCGGGGACCTGGCCTCATTTCGCAGCCCTTACCACCCCTGGCTCTCACTAGAACCCCAGCCTCAGCGTCTGCCTGACAGGATGGCTGGACCAGCAGCCCCGGGGCTCAGGGGAGACCCTTCCCCTGTGGGAGAGTCCAGCGTACTCTGGAGATCAGCCCCAGCGCCTGGGGCCCGCAGGGGACACCTCTGGACAGCTGTTTATCCTCATCCACAAATTCCCACTCACTCGTAGGGGCCACTCCCCTCACACCCTGGCCCTCCCTGAACTGCTACTGAACGCGGCCCCCAGCTCCACGCCACTCTCTGGCCCACCAGGAACCCTAACCCAGCAGGTCTGTGTGGCGAGCGATTGTGTAGAGCTCCTTGGAATGCATTCTTCATGGGATTCCCCGAGTACACACCCTCCTGGTCGCCCTCCTCTTTACCACCAAGAACTAGCTCACGGCTTGAGGACTAGTAAGGGCACCGCTGCATCCAGACTGACTCATCCCTTTTTTTTTTTTCATTCTTTTTTTTTGACTGCACTGCATGGCATGTGGTATCTTAGCTCCCCAACCAGGGATCGAACCCACACCCCCTGTGTTGGAAGCACTTAACCACTGGACCACCAGGGAAGTCCCCAGACAGACTCATCCCTGAGATCAAATGTCCCAGCGTTGCTGTGAGGACAAAAATGTGTTCATCAAGAAATTATGGTATATATATATATTCATATATATATATGTGTGTGTGTGTGTAACTGAATCACTGCTGTACACCTGAAACTATGACACTGCAAGTGAAGTATACTTCAACTTTAAAAAATGGTTAGAATTTTTTCAAAATTAAAAAATAAAAAGAAATTATGAACAACAAGGTCCTACTGTATAACACAGGGAACTATATTCAATAACCTGTGATAAACCATAATGGAAAAGAATCTGAAAAATAATGTATATACATGTATAACTGAATCACTTTGCTGTACAGCAGAAATTAACACAACATTGTAAATTAACTATACTTCAATAAAATAAATTTAAGAAAAAAAAAAAGGACGTTATGGAACCAAAGCAGGGAGAATGGTGCCATCATAAGAGGAAAATCCTGCAGGTCCCATAGGTGCTGCCTGGCCAGACAGCCTTCAGAACTGCAGTCTGCTGCCTGAAAGAATGTCTCCATCACTCTGATGACAGTTTTCTTTCTCTGTGTGGGTGATGAGAACAGCTCACTTCTATGGCCAGAATCTTCCAGAACTGAGCAGAAGTTATCCCTTTCTTTAAGGCTTACATGCTCTATTTCTCCCAACTCCTCACCACCCTCTTTAGTTTCTCCCCAACCCTGAGGCCAAGTATTAGTTACCACTATGTCATAATCCCTGAATTTTTTTTTCTTCTAATAGAGAAATAGTTCTCTGAGCCAGACTCTTCTCAAAAAGGGGAAAAGGACCTCAGAGCCGCCAACTCAGGGGAGCCTCTGATGGACTCTGACGTGACAAAGACAGTGTACGAAATGCAGAAGGGGGCCCACGACGTGGTTGTGTACCTTTGTGCATTCACCTCCTCATGTCTGTGAATGGCTCACCCCAGGGTTGTGCAGTGAACAGTCTGCACAGGTGTTCAGTGTATCCCGGAGAAAGATAAGATACAGCAAGAAGGATACAGATGTGGGCAGCGGACGATGGCCCCCACATGGGGCTGGGAAAGTGCGCTAAGGCTGACAAAGGAGCCCTTTCAGCTCTAGGAGAGAGAAGAGGAATGAGGAGGGCTTGGGAGGCAAAGCACAGAAGGAGATGAAGGCCTTTAACTCCTTCCTCCATTCATCTTCACCAAAGCGCGTAAAGCTCAGAGGGGAGGGTCAAAGCAAGCATCAGGAGGCCTCTGGTGGGCGAGGTGAGCCATGTGCACCTTGCCCTTGTTCCTGCAGGGGCTGGGGCTGCGGAGGACCCCGGAGTCGGGAGGGAGCCCAGCACAACTGGCCCCCCTGGGTGAGGCCTCGCCTCCACACTCCCTGTCACAGTGAGAAGCAAGTTTCTGGACAGTAAGAGACAGAGACCAAATGGCTTTGTGTTCCCTTTATTTCCCGACCTCCGGCCTCGCCCTGGGCCACAGGGTGAACCTCGATGGGTGCCCGGGACCTGCAGCCAAACTCGGGGGCAGCACACCAGAGAGCGGCTTGGAGCCCCTCTGTTCTTCCCCTGGGGCAGGAAGCGGGCCCACAGAGACGCGCCGCCGTGATTCTGCTGCGTCTGTAATAATGAAGAGCAAGTGTCCTGGGTTTGAACTGTCCAACAGAAACAGTAAAATGCCAGCGAACTTTGTGGACCCAGAGGGGCTCCTGCTGGAGATCCTGCCGGCAGGAGGCAGGGCGTCCTCCTTCTCGGCCCGGCACGCTTGCTGGGAAAGGGGACCACAAACCGTGCGAGGGTCCAGACCAGGCAGGGGTCCAGCTTAGCTCCGTCTGCCCCCGGAGGAGCGAAGCTTATTGCACAGTGAGTGCCGTGGCCTGGGGCGGGGGGCTGAGCGGCCAGGGGGCTCCCGGGGCAAGTCCACGGACTTACTCAGAGGAGGGGCTGGGGTGAGCACCGCGTGCGGGGACAGAAACGGGGTCCTGGGAAGGGACCGAGGCGAGCAGGGCGCCGTCCCTCCCTCCCGGGGCTCCGAGTGTACTCACCCCGGGTGACCACAGGGCATTAGCTCCAGTAGCTCGGGACGGTGAGGTCCTTCCCGGCACGGGATCAATAAACGCTTCAGGGAAGACGTGCGTTGATTCTTAGCCTGGAACTCAGGTGGACATAAAGAGGGGGAGACCATCGGAAGCAGAGGGCGCTGCCAAGACAAATTCCAAGTGCCAAAGGCACGACAGGGAAGGAGCGTATGTAGAAATTCTTCGAAGCAGAAGCCGAGCTGGGTCTGCCATCACCCCAGTCATTCTCCCCCTGCTTAGTCCTCTCCCCCAGGCCCCTGGCCACACCCGGCCGACCTCGGGAGGCGCCTGCCTTGTCCCTCGGCACAAAGCTTTGTTCCTGCTGTTCCCTGCCTGGAGGGATCTGGGGCCTCAGCTCCCCAGGTCCCTTCCTCCTGTTCAGACTCTCCTGTCTTTCAAAGTCTAGCTCCGAGGTCACTTTGGTAAAGCTGTCCCAGATTCTCTGTCAGAACCCCAGGCCTGCTCTCTTTCTCCCCCTCCTTTGCCGGACACGGACGTGTGTGTGTGTGTGTGTGTGTGTGTGTGTGTGTGTGTTTGTGTGTGTTTGCGCTGTGTGTGTGTTTGTGTGTGTGGAAGTACAGGTCATCTGGCTCCCCAGTAAAATGCCACCAGCCGGTTGGGCTGTGCTCTGGGGCGCCCCGGCTTTCTGCTCACCACCTTCTCCCGGCACCTGGCTCTAGGAGGGCCCTTGGTGGCGCTGGTTACTGCTCCTGACTGATTTGCTGAATCGCAGCCAAGTGAGCAGATTCCGCATCCCGGCTTTAGTGCTGACTGGCTCTGGGTCCTTGGACAGGTTACCTAGCTGTTCTGCCTCAGTTTCCTAATCTGTGACGAGATCTTACAGGGTCGATGTGAAGACTGAATGACACTGTGCACTGAAAGTACATGCAGACTGTTATTATCTTTCTTGGGGCCATGCCTCGCTGCTTGCAGGATCTTAGTTCTCCGATCAGGGATTGAACCCAGGCCCTTGGCAGCGAAAGTGCGGAGTCCTAACCACTGGACCGCCAGGGAATTCCCTGCTATTATCATTTATATTTACTTGTTATGTATGTATAACATATATTTTAAAATCTGTCTTTGCGATTCCAAAGTCCCTGTCCCCTGGAACCCAGAGATAAGAATTTGCTTCGAGGACTGCAGTGGAGTGAAAGAGGCTGGCCTGTCCTTGGGCTCCCAGCGCCCTGGGACTGTTCTGGAAAGACAAAGGCGTACCTGTCATCCTCTTTGCAGCTCAAACCACAGGTCAGGCTTTTAGAAATCCATAAAATATTTAAGGCAAGGCCTTTGTCACACCATAGCGGGTCAACATTACTATAAATAAATGAAAATTATCATTCATAACAGTAAAGGGGATGAGAGACAGGTGACTTGATTATGTAGCCCTGACCCAACCCTAGTGCAGAGAAGGGAGAAGTCACAGGATTTAATGAAGAGTCTGAACATTAGGAATTTGAGAAAAAAGACTCTTGGCTTTAGAGAAACCATCCATGACCGCACTGCTTGTGGAGAAAATGGCCCTTGGGTCTTGGTGGGGAGGGCTGTCCCCCATCCCACCCCAGGCACTGCACTGCTCTGGGTTGGGTCCATTCTGGAGGCCGTGCTTTCAGGGAGTTAGTGGTAAATGGTAAGAAACCCGACCAGGATGAGGTCAGGT
This sequence comes from Mesoplodon mirus, assembly GCF_964341445.2. Classification (NCBI taxonomy): domain Eukaryota; kingdom Metazoa; phylum Chordata; class Mammalia; order Artiodactyla; family Ziphiidae; genus Mesoplodon; species Mesoplodon mirus. The sequence goes on along the minus strand of NC_138976.1, from coordinate 225,921,769 downwards.
CTGGGAACCGAATCCCAAGAGCATGAGCTGATGGAATCGAGGCCATTTGGCCCAAATCAAAGAATGTGGCAGGCTCACCTGGGCAGAAAGTGATACTTGAACCTGGGGGCGGGGGGGGGGGACAAGTAGGACAGAGATCTAACTCCGTATTCAGATGTCAGGGAGACCTGGTGAGGAAGCAAGCATCCTAGCACCCCCACTGTTCAGGCACAAGGCCGGTGACCACCAGCCAGGGTTCAAGTTACCTATAGAAAGTACTACGGCCTTGTAACCTTTGGCAGTGGATGTATGGGCTGTCGTAAACAGTTGACCTCCGGGAGAGCAGAGAGCCTCTCAAGACCCTCTCTGTATTCCCAACAGTACCTGGCACGTACAAGGCCCTCAATCACGTTGAGGTGCCTTTCCATTTTAAGATTACTTAGACTTTTTCAAGGACAATAAAAATAAATAAGAATGCTACTGGACTTCCCTGGTGGTCCAATGGTTAGGACTCCACGCTTCCACGGCAGGGGGCGTGGGTTCGATCCCTGGTTGGGGATCCCGCATGCCATGCAATGTGGCCAAAAAAAAAAAAATGCTACTAAGAGAGACCTCACCAAAAAGGCTCCACTAATGTGGATGTAGAAATATCCTCTAAACACCCTTTCTTCATCTATGCAGCAAACACTCCATCACAAAAGGCACAAGAGGTCGGTTGTAACCACAGCATGTTTTTGACCTGGGAGTAACACATTTTCCACATATTCAGAACCAGCAGACAGTTTCTCGACTAGTAAGACTAGCCCAAGGGAAGCCCCTGAGGGAAGACTGTAGAGCAGTGCTAAGCAGGCTTTTCACATTTCCTCTTTCTTGCCCTTACTTAGTTTTTACTATTAAGCTCTGTGAAAAATACTACTCTCACCCCCTGCATAATTATCAAAAGCACAAAAACATTCCAGATTTAGGAGCAGGGAGAAAGAGGCTGGGGAAGGAAATGGCAGGGTCTCCTAATAATGAGGATCTCTGGAGGCCACTACTTGGCTAGAAGCTTTCCCTGGTGTTATGGCCTGAATTGCGTGTTCCCCCCGCCCCCCAATATTCATACGTTGAAGCCCTAATCCCCAGTACTGCTGAATGTGACTGTGTTTGGAGATAGAGCCCTTAAAGATGTGATTAACTTAAAATGAAGCCAGGCCTTGAGGGTGGGCCCTAATCCAACCTGACCTGTGTACTTATAAGAAGGTGAAATGGGAACATAGAGAGACACCAGCGGTGCTCAGGCACAGAGGAGGGACCGCCACAGGGCTGAGAGAGACGGCGGCCATCCGCACGTCCAGGATAGAGGCCTCAGAAGAAACCAACGCTGCTGACGCCTTGATCTCAGACCTCCAGCCTCCAGAGCTGTGAGGACGCAAATTTCTGTTGTTGAAGCCCCCGAGTCTGTGGTTCTCTGTTGCAGTAGGCTGAGCAGATGAATGTACCTGGGATACTCCCTTTCACCCTTATAACCACTCTGATTATTTTGCAGAAGAAATCGAGGCTCACAGACGTCAGTTAACCTGTCCCAGTTCGCACAGTGAGTGAGTGGCAGAGTCTGGATCTGGCATCAGGTTTGTGGGCTGCAAAACCCACATTCTGGGCTTCCCTGGTGGCGCAGTGGTTAAGAATCCGCCTGCCAATGCAGGGGACACGGGTTCGAGCCCTGGTCCGGGGAGATCCCATGTGCCGCGGAGCAACTAAGCCCGTGTGCCACAACTACTGAGCCTGCGCTCTACAGCCCACGAGCTGCAGCTACTGAGCCCACGTGCCACAACTGCTGAGCCCGCAAGCCACAACTACTGAAGCCCGCATGCCTAGAGCGCGTGCTCTGCAACAAGAGAAGCCACCACAGTGAGAAGCCCGTGCACCACAACTAGAGAAAGCCCGCGCGCAGCAACGAAGACCCAATGCAGCCACAAAAAAAAAAAAAAAAAAGGAAAAGTGAACCGTAATGTAAACCGTGGACTCTGGGCGATAATGATGTTCAAATGTAGGTTCATCACTTGTAGCAAATGTACCATCTGGTGGGGGATGGCGGTAGTGGGGAGGCTGTATGCTTGCCGGGGACAGGGGATATACGGGAAATCTCTGTACCTTCCCATCAATTTTGCTGTGAACCTCAACAGGCTCTAAAAAATTGTCTATTAAAAAAACAACTGAGGAGTTCCCTGGCGGTCCAGTGGTTAGGACTTGGCGCTCTCACTGCCGTGGCCCTGGGTTCAATCCCTGGTCGGGGAACTAAGATCCCGCAAGCCCTGTGGCACAGCCAAAAATAAAAAATAAATTTAAAAAACCTGAAGAAATCTTCAGGGCAACCTTGGTAGGTGTGTCTGGAACATGTTCCCTTGCCTGGGAGGGCTTCTGCAGCATGAGTGCCTCACTTGTGCCAACTACGAAGGAGCTGCACCTCCACCCCCCTCCCAACGCTGGGCTCCCCTGGGGCACCTGGACCGGGAGGCCAGGACAACGTGGAGTCTCCGTGCACGCACAACCCCACAGCAGTCCTGCCCTGACCTGCTTCGTTCAGCTGAGCAAGGTTGGGATTTCCAAAAGGAACTTTCCTGGAGAAATGAAATTAAAAAGAGCTGAACTGAACCCAGAACTCCAACCGATACAGGACGGATCTTGAGCTAGGCCAGGTTGGGACAGATGAGACCTTGTGGGGTGGATGAATGTCAGCAAGGACGCCGACATCAGAGAAGCGGGGAGGCAGCTGTATGTGAGGCAGGGAAGGAGAGAGGAGAGGTCAGGGCGACATGAAATCCAGCACGGCGGGGTCCGCAAAGAACATCTTCTGGAAGGAGGTGCCTCGTGTTCTGGATGCCTTTCTGCAAGGTACAGCCCTCCTCCACCTCGTGGCCTCCAGCTGCCCATCTTCACGGTCTATTCCTAAATCTCCAGGAGGGTTTACTGAACTCATCAGGTTCAGTGTGAGCTTCAGAAATGGAACAAGGCTGGTGGATGTTCCCTGGCGGTCCAGTGGTTAAGACCTTGTGCTTCCACGGCAGGGGGTGAGGGTTTGATCCCTGGTCAGGTCACTAAGATCCCCCGTGCCTCACGGTGTGGCCAAAATAAATACATAAATACATAAATAAAATAATAAAGAAGTTGGACAAGGGTGGAGTTTTACGTCTTCAGAAAGCAAGCACGCCTCCCCCAGTATCCTCCTTCACCTGGAGATTTGCAACATCTAGGGACACATTTAACATCCAAAGACCGTCAAAATGGAATTTTTCCATCCATTTTACCTGAATCTAAAGGGAGGGGAGGTCCCAGGTGAAAACCTCAAGTGCAAGAAAATAGCAAAGCGTAAAAGGGAGCAAGGATATTTTTGCTAACAGAGCACAGATATTTTTGCCTTGATTAACTCAGGCTTGTCTCAGACACACAGACCCTGGTTCCCCTCCTGCCCCTGGGCTTGAGCTGATGTGCTTGTTCATGGCAACAGCTGGCTGCAGGCTCGAGCTCAGCCTGTCCTCCTGCCCTCGGCTTCCTGATGGACCTCTGGCCCAGCGCTACCAGCAGATTGCTGACAGCTAGAAGTCGGCCTCCTACAGGTCACATTCCCTCTGCTGGCACAAGGCACCGTTCTTTTTTTTTTTTTTTTTTAACTTTATTTTTGGCTGCGTTGGGTCTTTGTTGCTATGCACAGGCTTTCTCTAGTTGTGGCGAGCGGGGGCTACTCTTCGTTGCAGTGCGCGGGCTTCTTATTGGGGTGGCTTCTCTTGTTGCAGAGCACGGGCTTTAGGCATGTGGGCTTCAGTAGTTGTGGCACACGGGCTTCTGTAGTTGTGGCACGCGGGCTCAGTAGTTGTAGCACGCGGGCTCAGTAGTTGTGGCACACGGGCTCAGTAGTTGTGGCTCATGGGCTCTAGAGCACAGGCTCAGTAGTTGTGGCTCACGGGCTTAGTTGCTCCGCGGCATGTGGGATCTTCCCGGACCAGGGCTCGGACCTGTGTCCCCTGCATTGGCAGGTGGATTCTTAACCACTGCGCCACCAGGGAAGCCCAGGAGGCACCATTATTTTATGGGTTCAGGAGCCTGTTACCCCAGCCATGAGCATGTGTGAAGCTCCTGCTCCAGGACTGAAGGCCACTCCTGGCTGAACGGAAGGCAGAAAACTGAGATTCCGTTTTCAGTTCACTGGAATTCAGGTTGTACCCTGCCCCCAGTGAATGCTCAAGCCCTTCTCGGCTCTTGTTGCACATTCACCAACTTCCCCCACCTACTCCCTGATGACTAATCCACTACTTCCCTTCACACACACGCAGATTAGATGATTAACAGTCAGAAGATACTTATTCATCCAGTCACAGACCAATGCCAATTAGAGGAGGTTTTCTCACCTCCACGGAACCCAACATAAATAGACGAGGATGGGGTGGTCACACAGGTAGACATCTGGAGGAAACAAAGGAGTTCATATCTCACCATGGATTTCTTTTCTTTTCTTTCTTTTCTTTTTTTTTGAAATTTTTTGGCTGTGCTGCACAGCATGTGGGATCTTAGCTCCCTGACCAGGGATCGAACCCGTGCCCCCTGCAGTGGGAGCATGGAGTCTTAACCACTGGACCTCCAGGGAAGTCTCCTCACCATGGACTTCTAAAATCTAAAGACATCCTCAAGCAAAAGAAGGATTCATGAGAAATAAAAGATCTTCTCTGAAGCTGAGTTGATTTTTGAAAAGTACTTATTGTCCACCTACAGCAAACAAGCCTTCCGAAATCGATAGAGAAATCAGACCATCCATCCGTGGTGACCTCACTGGTCTCTAAAATGAGCCAGAGCAATGACTATGCATTTAAATGGGAACAGTTTACTGTTTACCTTCCCTTAGCAAAAAGAATCTCATACTCAGAAACGATTTCTGCTGGTGTACAGTAATAAAACTTTTCTCCCATCTGAGCCCCAAGTGATGGAGAACCCTCAATTGGGATACTTCCCTATTGTCACTCTTCCTGATGACTTTGCTGATTATATGTTCTGTATTCACTGCTGACGGCATGGAGCTGCTTTTTCAGAGAGCTAAGTCAACAGATCTGTCTCTAGGGGAAACTTAGTACCTAGGACAGAAACAGTCTGACACATTCCAGGAGACACCCAAGTATGGGACCCAAAGCAGACTCGTCAATTCTCTGTAACTCAGACCCCTTTGTGAGCTCCTAGGCAGCCTTGGAGTGGGTCCAAGGGGACACATTTTGCTAAAGGTGGTGCCAGTGACCTGAGAAGAAGAGAGAGGAAACACATGGGCTGAGTCAGGAGGCTTAGCTGCTTAAGTGCACGTGACTTTGGCAAATGGCCCAGCCTCTCCTGGGTTTTCTCATCTGGAAGAAGCCTACCTCAGAGGGCGGCTAAGAGGCTCCAAGTGGGAAAGATTATGAGGGTGAGACTGTTTTGCAAACCGTAAAGAGCTATATGAGTACAAACATACTCACATGTGTTGTCAGCACTCTTGATCTGGGGCGTGTTTCCTGTGCTGGGCGCTCGGTGCCTTACATGTATTAACTCCCTGCTGGGGACTGAATCGTGTCCCCCCAGATTTCACATGTTGAAGCCCTCACCCCCAGTGAGATGGTATTTGGAGATGGGGTCTTTGGGAATTAGCTAGGTTTAGATGAGGTCCTCAGAGTTCCCTTATCAGAAGAGATTCCAGAGAGCTTGCTTCCTCTCTCTCTCTACTTTTAATTAAAAAAAGAAAAGAACCCCCATTGCTTCACATCCTTGCCAACATTTGGTATTGTCCATGTTTTAAGACCAGAACTTTCTATATATCTTGCTCTGGCCATTAGAAAGTGGGAGGAGCTTTGTAAACTTGAAGAGTGTATTTGTGGGCGTTACCAAACCAAACTTGGTTCCGCTCACCCAGATGTGCAGCAAAGCCAATATATTGACACCGGGTTGTGGTGAAAGAAAGTACAGCATTTATTGCAGGGCCAAGCAAGGGGAACGGACAGCTCATGCTCAAAAGACCTGGACTCCCCGGTGGCTTTTAGGGAAGGGTTTTTAAAGACAGAGTGAGAGGGAGGGTCTGGGGTGCGTGATCAACTCATGGACATCTTTCTAATTAGTTGGTGAGGCGGTAACAAGGTGATCTCAGTTATCAGTTTTCTGGCTCCAGCCGGTCTGGGGTCTAAGTGCTGCTGGTGGTCTGAATGTAGTTAACTTCCTCAACTTGATGGGGGGCGGTTTGTCTCTGCAAAACAGCTCAAGGATATGGTTCAGGATATTATCTATAGTCCTTGAGGAGGAACTAAAGGTCCTTGACTTTGTTTTATGGCTAAACTGTTATTATATTGTCTGGTTTCACTGTTTTCCTTTGTTTCTGCATTTTTAAATTCCTCTGATTAAGTCTGCTCTTTGGAACTTGGGGAAGACCTAGGAAGTTAAAGGTTTTTTACAAACAAGAGGTGGGGAACATGGGGGGAGTTTGTCACCAGGAAGGCCCCATAGTGTCCTGCTCGGTTTCATGGACACTGTGGTTGGTGCACTACACAGACTCTAACTTAAATTATCCCCTCATAACAACCTGTTTAGAGGCTGGGAAAAGTGAAGAAACTTTGGAACTAGAAATCAAACCCAGGTTTTTCTGGCTCCGTTTTTTTTTTTTTTTTTTTTTTTTCCACCCTGGCGAGGACCAGTGGGAAAAAAGAGTGTTGAGAAGGGAGATTGTAAGCAGATAGGGTAGGGGGTCCTGGAGAAAGGGAGCCAGGAATGGTTTTCTTGATACAAGAGAACCCATTTTGGCCTAAGCCCTTTTGTGATCTAAGCCTGGCCACAATGCTTGCCCTTGAGTAGCTCTCACTAATTAATGATTTTAAGGGAACAAAGGAATGCAGGAACAGAGAAAAGGCAGTCAAACAATAGTGCAGTGATAAAGCAGAGTCCTAGTTTCTCCTCAAGGGGTATACATAATAATATATCCTTTTAAAAAATGTATTTCTTTTGGCTGAATGGCATGTGGGATCTTAGTTCCCTGACCAGGGAAGTCCCCCCAATATATCTTTGAGTTCTGCGGGAACAAGGTCCCCACCCACGTGGAGGACACAGAATGATGACGTTGACCCTCCCGACTTCAATCACCTAATAAGACTTGGACTCTGTCGACGTTAGCCCCAATGCTGTGCTAATAGTCCTCTGCTCAAGCCCCTTCATTAATACGTATGTACCCTTAGCTTAAACCTTCCCCAGTTTTGCTGTTTGGGGAGACACTGCTTTGGGAAAGATCCCCAGTGTTCTCCTTCCTTGCTGCAAGTAATAATACATCCTTCTCCTGATCTTTGACTTGGTTGTGTCTACTGGCTCAACATCCACCAAGAGGTGAACCCAGCTTTCAGGGAACAAGATCTCTGTGCAGGAGACTATTGTCAACTCTTCCCATTGGTCAGAGCCCTCCAGGAAGCTCAGAAGATTCTGGTTCATGGTAGAATCCAGTGCTTCTGGCCCTGTAGGCGTGAGTGAACTGGGGGCAGGGCAGTTGGGGGAATGGGGGAAAGAAATCCTCCTTCAAATACTTCCTTCCTTCCACCTGCTAGAGGTCTCAGGAGATCACGCTCTCAGGCTCATAAAAGGCCTAAAGTAAGAATTAGGGGCCCAAGGAGACCTTCAAAAAGTCTTATCTGTGGGACTTCCCTGGTTGTCCAGTGGCTAAGACTCTGTGCTCCCAATGCAAGGGGCCTGGGTTCTATCCCCGGTCAGGGAACTAGATCCCACATTCATGCTGAAACTAAGGAGCTGGCGAACCACAACTAAGGAGCCCGCCTGCTGCAACTAAGATCCCACACAACCAAATAAATAGATAAATATTAAAAAAAAAAAAAGAAGGTAGAGAGAGGATTCGCTTTTATCAGGTGTCACTCTGTTGGGTCAACACCTGGGAGGAAGAACTAGCCGATGCCCAAACCATCAGACTCCACTGTCAGCTACTAAAGAGCCCAGTAAATATCGACAGACCATCCATTAAAAATCTCTCCACCACCAGCCTAACTCCCCTGGATTTAGAAGCTGGCAGAAAGAGGTCAGAGGAAAATGAATTTACAAGTGTTTACAAAAGAGGGAAAAACAGATCAGGTATTTCTTCAGAAAAGGGACTTTTTAAAGGACAGCCAGAAAGAGGGGGTGGGGGGAGGATTGTTTCTACTTTAGCCTTTTCCAGTACTTCCTTAATCAACCCTCTTAAAAAAATTTTTTTGTAATAGTTTTATTGAGATATAACTGACATACCAAAATATTTACTCATTTAAAAATGTACAATTCAATGTTTTTTTCTTTTATTATGCCATAGGGTACATATATATCCATCACCACAATCAATTTTAGAGCACTTTTATTACTCAAGAAATCCCATACCTTTTAGCTATCACCTCCCAAATCTCCCATCTCCCTGTCTGTCCCCCCAGCCTGAGACAATCACTAATCTACTTTCGATCTCTATAGATTTGCCTCTTCTGGACATTTCATATAAATGGGATCATATGATATGTGGTCTTTGTGACTGGCTTCTTTCACTTAGCATAAATGTTTTCAAGGCTTATCCATGCCGTAGTATGTACTGATATTTCATTCCTTTTTATAAATGAGTACCATTCCATTATATGGGCATATGGCGTATTGAGTATCAGTTCATCAGTGGATGGGCACTGGGTTGTTCTACTCTTTGTTTATTGTGAATAATGCTGCAATGAACATCTGAATCCAAGTTTTTGTGAGGATATGTTTTTATCTCTTTTGGTTGTATACCTAGGCCTCTTTCCCAGAAGCTCAACAGGCAAACATCTTCTGCACATACAGGCCAAGGCCCTTCTGTACATTCTGAGCGCTATTCCCTGGTCCCAAACCTGGCAAGTTAAGCCAAAATTCTATTAAACCTTCAAAGTCCATTTCATTTATTTATGAATTCACTCAATGAACAAGTGTTCGTTCTCTACTAGGTGTCAAGCACGCTACTATGTGCTGGGGACACAGAGGGAACAACACAGGCAAAGTCCTGGTCCTCTTGGGGCTTAAGAACCAGTGAGAGCAAAGAGGGAAGTAACATAGATCCTGTGGCATGTTGCTTCCTCCATGAAGCACTCCTGGATCTCCCAGGAATGGTTCAATTCTACTCTAGTAGTACCTGTTTATTTTTTTTTGCCCTATTTCAAAAGGGATTTCTATCTCTATAATGGCACCCATCCAAAATTCCGTAAAATTGAGAGAATGCATGGAAAGCACTTGGCACTCCTCGTGTCATGCTGTAAAGAAGAGAGAGGGAGAGAGAGATTTATCATGATCATGGGTGTGTCCACCAACCTGTGCCTCTAATGAGCACTATTATGGAATTCAAGAATGACTGATGTCATATGAAGGTGACTCGGCAAAACACTGACTTGCAGTCCGGAGTCCAAGGCTGGAGTCTCTTGATCCCCACTGCTGTTGTAAGTTCCTTGGATATTCCACACACTTGAGGATGCAGCAACCATGTGTGGACTGAGTCTTTTTTCCTTCCACTCTTACCCCTAACTGGGACCAAACAGGTGTGACCACATGTGTCCGGAGAGCTCTCTGAAGGGCCCTGGCATGCACAGGGACTGTGTCACAGCCCATGGCCAGGCATCTGCAGGACACAGCAGCCAGCCAGGGCCTCCTGGAGTTGGCCAGACCTACAGCTTTCTTACTACAGGAGCACCAGGATAAAATACCAGACTTTTCTGAGCCCATTGAATAAAACTGGGATCATACCAACCTTGCAAGATTGTCATGCGTATTAGAAACATCCAGGCAGGGGATTTCCCTGGTGGTGCAGTGGTTAAGAATCCGCCTGCCAATGTAGTGGACACAGGTTCTAGCCCTGGTCCGGGAAGATCCCACATGCCACGGAGCAACTAAGCCCGTGCGCCACAACTACTGAGCCTGCGCTCTAGAGCCCATGAGCCACAACTACTGAGCCTGCGTGCCACAACTAATGAAGCCCACGCGCCTAGAGCCCGTGCTCCACAACATGAGAAGCCACCGCAATGAGAAGCCCTCACTGCAATGAAGAGTAGCCCCCGCTCGGAGCAACCAGAGAACGCCCGCGCATAGCAACGAAGACCCAACACAGCCCCAAAATAAATAAATAAATAAATAAATAAATAAATTTATTTAAAAAAAACATCCGGGGAATCATGTGGGACTTGAGCCCCTCCATCAGCCTCCATAGGGACCCCCACCCCCAAGTAAACTTCAAGTACAACAGTGTGCTTGCTGTGTACGTCCTCTTCAGGACCGGCCTCCTGGCACCACTCTTCCAAACGTGTTTCTGCCTCTCAGGTCCTTCTCTATAGAAATCCTGATGCAGCTCCTGAAGTTAGTCCTCAGTGGTAATTAACTACTACCTTTTTTTCCTTACATAGCTGGACTATCTGATAGGCACAGCCTCAGAATAGTAAAGCCAACAGCCTTTTAAGGCTCTTCTGGGAAGCCTGCTGTCTCGATACCCCCATCTCTGGCAGTTGTTTCTGGATCAACGAAATAAGAAACAGCTATCCCCTCCCCCAAGTAGGGATCCGGGCTTTGGCTTTGATGCGCTGCGTCTGGGCAGGGTGGGCCCCGGGGAATCTCTCCAGGCGGGGTGAGGCCCCGAGGGCCACCTCCAGCCCCCTTCCGCTCCGCACGGGTACCAGCGCGCAGGGTGGAAGCCGATGGAGCTCGGAACCCCTCTTCCCAGGCGGCTGGACGTTCCCGGGCGGGGGCGGGACGCCGGCGGTCACGTGGTGAGTCAGCCGGGCGCGGGGCGGGGCGCCGGCGGTCACGTGATGAGTCAGTCGAGCGTGGGGCGGGGCCGGGCGTTCTACTTAGCGCGGGGGCGACCCTGGGGAGCTACAGAGGCTGCTCAGGCACCGGCACCAGCCCCATCACCGGCCAGGGCGGTCTCAGGCTGCAGGCCCAGGCCCTCTGCGGCGGCAGCGGAGCGCGGTGAGTAAGTGCGTGCGGACGGGTCGGGGGGATGGGGAGACCGGCATCCCTGGCCGGCGGAAAGGGGGACCCTCGGGCAGTCGCAGCCGAGCGAGCCGGGGCGGCACGGCGCCCTCCCGGACATCGTTGTGGTGAGAAAAGCAAAAATCAACCCCCGCGCGGGTAGCCGGGGCTCCTCCCCCATTCCCTCTCCGGCTGGGAGGCTCGTGTCCCCCCGCCAGCCCCCCGTCCCCGGGTCGTGTTCTGACCCCAGGCCGGGTCATCCAGACCCCACGGTCCGCGGTCTTCAGGGCCGGGGAGGGCCAGGCGGTGGGATCCGAGGGAGGAGCCTACGAGGAAGAGCTTGGCCCGGGCCCCGCTGACTTCGGCGGCAGCTCGGCTCCCCAGCCCCTTTTGAGCTTCTGGGCCTCAGTTTTCTCGGCAAATTGCTGGGATGATAGTTTTTACCTGCATCAGTTTTAGGTGTATTCTTTTTCTAAAGGGTTTGCCCGCGCAGTTTCTTGCACAATCACACCCAAGTCCGGGGACCCCCAGAAGACAGAAATTGGAAAACAGGATCCTGGAACTGGGTGGAGCGGGGTGGGACCCACAGGAAGAGTGAAATCCACAGATGGGAAGAGAAACTAAGCAGAGGGGGGGACAGGAGGCTGTAGGACCCGGGGTCCCAGCCCCTTCCCCCCGGGAGTGTGGGGGGAGGGAGATGCCGGGCCCACCCCTGGATTGCTAAGGAAGGGAGCCGGCCTGGGCCCAGGGTGCTGCGGGAGAGGCGAAGGCAGGGCAGAGGCCCGGGGGCATCTCCTGTCCCTCAGCTGATGACCGTGGAGGCCTCGGAGAGGGAGCGTTGTGGGGTGACCGAGTTTGGGGGTCCGCCGGCTGTCCAGGTGGATGTGAATTGGATTTGTCTTCTTCGTGGGCCTCGGTCAACCCCTTCCCCAGGCACTGAGGAAGCCAGTAGGCTGGCACGGGGAGAAGGACAGTAGCTCAGGCTCCACATTCCCTCCCCTGACCCAGAAGAGACTCGTACCCAGTGGGGGGAGGAGGGGTTCAAAGGGAGGCCTAGACCCTTTGGTCACTTTTGGAAAAACTGACCCTCAGGTGCCTCACTAGAGGCGAATGCAGCTGAGGTGCGTTCATCTAGTTGAATCTATAGATGCAGCGTGATACGAGGAAGAGCCTTAGCAGGGCGTCTGGTTTGGTAAAGGCTACTTTCCTTTTCTTTCATAATATCCTTAACTTCCTGGAGGATTGTTTCCCGTTGGCACTGGTGATGGTGACTTAGCGCCCTTGAGCTTCGTAGAGAAAGGGACTGGGCTGCCCCGTTCAACCTGTGTGGCTTTCCCAGCGAGTTGAAGGCACCCTGGAGAATGAATTCGCTCAAACCTTTGGGGGCATTTTTGTCCCAGAGCTGGGGTGCAGCCAAGTGGAAGGGTGCAGATCCCTTATCTGGGGGCTTCCCAGGCCCAGGGGAAGGCCACTTGGGCCAGACACAGCCCTGGCTCCACTTGAGCCCTCCCCTGCTGCTGGGTCAGGACAGCGTGTTTCTGAACTGGCCAGGCAGTGAGTGTGGAAGCCCTTTAGCTCCAGGAAGCACCTGCCTGTGTGCTGCCGATTCAGCAGCCTGAGCTGCGGCCCTCCTTGTAGATGGGCTCTTTCTTTCCCCAGCTGCCGGCCCTGGGAGTTGGAGTAGGAAGTGGCATACATTTTAGGGCTAAGATACCTTGTGTTACCGTTGGCAGCTGGATTGGGAGGTGAAGGAAGAGTGCTTTCAGGTGAGCCTTGGGATGTCTGTTGGGTGGTTTTCTTAAATGTGGTGATGAGTTGGGGTTGTATTGAATATATCCCCGTGCTCGGGAGAGAAGAACTGAAACGTTTCAGGGTGAGGACCCACAGTGTCTGCCGCCTGTTTTGGGCAGTTTAGCATAAGGAAAGCGTTGGAAATACGTGAGGCTGAACTATATGGAATGGTAGTTTTTGTACGTCAAGGAGGATTGCAGTCAGGCACTTGGATGTGGTTCAGCCTCATGTGTAGAGGTGGTCAGAATGGACGGTAAGTTGACGAATCTAGTTGAAGCACACACGCAGGTGTGTGTTGGACTCACTGGGTTTTGGGAGGCTGTCGGCATTCCACCCCTCGTCCCGTGTCTTCATCTTTCTGGGTTCGCGCTCAGCGCACACTCCAGAGCTGCCTAAGCAAGGGTGCCTGGGAGATGACTCCCGCGTCCCTCCATGCCTGGTATGTTCACATCCCAACCTAGTTTGGGTAGGAGGGGGATCTAGGGATCAAACACCATTAAATGTTCAGACTTCAGTCCCGTCTTAAAGCGCAGGCCTCATCCCCACCTGCTTTCTGCAACACCCACAACTTATCTGGGGGGGGGGGGGCGGGTGTGTGTGTGTGTGTGTGTGTGTGTGTGTGTGTGTGTGGTCTTAGAGTCAGCCTGTGTGTGTGTGTGTGTGTGTGTGTGTGTGTGTGTGTGTGGTCTTAGAGTCAGCGCCTTCCCTGCTGGTCATGGCCCCCGTGGTCAGGCAGCAGCTTCCAGCTTCTTCACTCTGCAAATCTAACTCCTATCTTCTCTTCTCTATGATTCTCCTGCCTGGTTGGTTTTTTTTTTCTCCTTGTTCTTTTAATACTTTGTATCAATTTGTGAATAATGTTATTGAAATTAACATACTTTAATTATACTGCATGTGTCCTTTTTCCACTTGTGTCTGTGAGATTGATTTACGCCAGTTAATACATAGATACATAGCAGATCCAGTTCATTCATCTTAAATGCACGATGTATTTTTTTCCTGAGGGACAGTTAGTTTTGCTTTTTCACTGTTCTCACAGCGCTGCAGTATCCTTGTGTCTGTCAGACACTTGCAAGAGATTCGCTAGGGCAGAAGCAGGAGAAGTCAGTGAGTCGCTGGGTCCTAAGGTGTGTGCACCTTCCATTTTTCTAGATACTGACAGTGCTGTCCAGTGAGGTTTTACCAACGTATATTCCCAGTGGCCTTGAGGGTTCTTGTCTCTCTTGTTTACCAACACCAGATATTATCGGCCTTTAATTTCTGCCAGTCTGGTGCGTTTGAAATGCTGTCCTTGTTTTGATTTGCATGACTGGGAAGTCAAATTTAATTCTTTGCTCTAGGAAACCATTGATGAGGTTTTTCTGTTTTTGTTGTTGATCAGTGATAGCTTGTGGGTTTTAATGTGTTTGTCCACAGCTAGAACTTAAGAAGGCTTCTTTTGATCCTAACCTAGGTATCTGGACTTGTCTGCAATTCGATAGTATTTTCTGATTTTTTAACTTTGAGGATGCGTGCGGGTTTTGGGTACTGGAAGCCTGACTCTTCCACTTCACAGGGGAGAAAACTGAGGCACCTGCAAGTTTGTGACATGACAGCTGTCACCCAGGTAATTGTGGGGGAATCACTACAATTCCATCTCTTGGCAGTTCTGTTCCTACCCAGGTACACCATCCAGAGCTTGCCTTGGGTCTTGTCTTAAGCTTCAGTTCCCCTCACCTGGGAAACAAAAGCCTTAATCAAGACCAGAGGCCCTTTTCCGTCACTACCATCTTATGAATGCTGGGCGCTGGGAAGGATGGTGCCTGCAGTCTTGACTGTATTCCCCGTCTCTGCGAGGCAAATCACTCCCTTAGTCCGGTCGTCAAGATAACCTAGGGTTACCAGCACGGCAAGGAGGATAGGACAGATACCATCTGGGCAGTGAACTGATGCAGGATAGAGCAGTGTGAACCTAGCTCCTCTGCCGAGAGACCCAGCGGGGCTGAGCTTCTCCGTGACCCCCTGACCTGCTGACCTGGACTGGGGCAGGATGTGCTCACTGGAACAAACCAGTCACGTGGCCTCTGGGCTTGCGCAAGACCTGGGAAGGCGATGCCGCCCGAGGGGTTCAGCCGCTCCAGGGTAGAGGCCTCGTCACACGTCAGCTGGGAGCCATCGGCACCCCCCTTCTCCATCTACTTCACCCTGCAGGTATTTGGGGGCTGCCTTGTCCTGGTGGTCAGGAGAGCAGGATAAACCATCATCTGAGGAGGGGGATCATGATTTTTCTTCCACACTGGGATACAGCTGAGATCGGACAGAAGTACCCTGGGACGGCAGGAGGCAACCGGCCTGTGCACGGGGAGCTGTACGTTCGCACTGCTGCTGGTGCCTGAGGGATGGTGTTCTGGTGGCCGTAGGGCTGTCCACACACACCGAGCCAGGCTCCTGCCATCTCCCAGCAGCCTGGCGAGGGGAGTGTGTCTTCCCAGGGCCCCAGGGGAGGAAGCCCGGACCAGGCCGGAGAGGCGAGGCCTCTCTGTTGCTTGCTCTTGTGTCTGCCAATCCCCCCATCATCGCCCAGCCAGCAGGGAGATGTACTCTGGCCTCGGATTGAATTAGGGAGCTGCTGTGTTCCCGCAGGCTGGAGAGGCATGGAACACTAATCTCATTCGAATCTCCAAGGATTTCTGAAAGCTTTTATGAAGTAGCCCCGAGGCCCTTCAGAATCCAGGCAGCACGCCCGTTTTAGAAGCTGAGACACGGGGATGAAGTACTCCTTCAGCATCTCGCGAAGTCAGGGTCAGAGTCGGGGAGCAATCCAGCGAGCAGAAGCCTCCAGAACTTTCCAGAACTTTGCCCAAATGCTCATGTTTCTCAAAAATACAGAATGTTTTGACCGCTGAGGGCCTTCTTGGGAGGTCCATTGTTTTAGGCCTAGGAGAGTAATTTTCTTCTGCGTGCAGGTTATGAGCTGCTGTGACTGATCTTAAGCAGCGTCCCATTTGTGGGCAGTGTAGCCGCGCGGTTTCCAGGCACCATGGGAGAGCAGCTTGAGGAGGCCTCTCTGCTGAGCCTGGTGGGAATTAGTCACTTATTTCAGATAGACGACCGGCAGATGGGGAGCAGGGGGGTCCCTGTGATTGTCCAAAAGGGTTCAGGTGGCGGAGGCAGGTGGGGCCTTCTCACAGCTCCTGGAGCCTGCAGTGACGCGCTGGATGCCTTTTCTGGGCCACACAGCACTTGCTTGGGCGCATTCAGCTGCCGGGAGCTGGGCTCTAGGGGCTGGATAGCCAGCCGGTGCCTGGCCATCTGTCTCCTTAAAGCCTGAGGATGGGGCTTCCCTGGTGGCGCAGTGGTTGAGAGTCCACCTGCCGATGCAGGGGACACGGGTTCGTGCCCCGGTCCGGGAAGATCCCACATGCAGCGGAGCGGCTGGGCCCGTGAGCCATGGCCGCTGAGCCTGCGCGTCCGGAGCCTGTGCTCTGCAACGGGAGAGGCCACAGCAGTGAGAGGCCCGCGTAACGCAAAAAAAAAAAAAAAAAAAAAAAAAAAAAAAAAAAAAGCTGTGAGGATGAAGACTGGCAGCTCTTTTTGTTTGGTTTTGGTTTTGATTTAAAGATTATAAGCCAGAAAGCAGCTTCACATGTTTCCATTAGGAACCAAGACGTAAAACAGAAAGAGCGCATCAAGGCTGTGCTGCAGACTCGAGGAGAGGTCCCGGGTGTCCTTCGGGTCGATCCGAGCACAGTTGAGGTCAAGGCGCTTGTGCCGCTCCAGCATGGAGGTGTAAGTGGGCGGCTGACGTGGAGGGGAAGCACAGGCCTGCCTGCTTCTGTGTGGGAGCGCTGAAGTGGCCCAGGCTCCAGGAGCAAGTGCCGCGGTGACGGCGAGGGGCCGAGCAGCCTTTGTGGAAGAGAAAGAAACACAAGCTGTAGCAAAAGGTCCCACTGGACCTTCACAGCCCTCCAGCCCTTCCACTTTCCCCCGCCTAGAGCCACTCTGCGGACCTGTCAGAAACAACCTTCATTTGTGGCTGTTGGCAACATGTAGGCACTCAGTTCCTTTGAGCCAACAGTGAAAGCGGCAGCAGGGGGTGAGGGAGGGCACAGGACCTGATGAAAGACTGTGGCTGGACCCGCATCCGTCTGCTTCTGGATTAGCCGCGAGATCGCAGCTGGCCGATTTGGAAATTTCAGGTACATGTGTCCTGTCTGCTTAGATCAGGTTTAGAATCCAGTCTACAGAGGGCTCTTAACCACGTGAGAAAGCTGTTTTAAAAGTCAGGCTTGGCTGTGTGTCCCTGGGATGTCAGAACGCCTGTGTTCACTCCCCTCCTTCCAGAGCCCCGAGGCCCATGGTGGCCCCAGGACTGGCTTCACGGTGGTATGGGGAGCAGCTCTGCTCTCAGGGGAGGCTCGCATAGTCACCTGGACGCGGGCCCTACTTTGCCCAGGACAGCATTCTGCCGAGCTCGAGCGGAATGCGCTTTCACATAAACAGTCAGGTGCTCTAGGGCTTTGGAGCAGAAAGAAGTGAGAGAGCCCATGTTTTAAAGCCAGAGGGTAGCTTGGAAAAGGGCCAGAGGGTGTGATGGAGCCCAGGGTCTTCCCAGCAAGTCAGCTGACTGAGGGCTGCAGGGCACATCTGCCCACATCTGTCCTTCCTCCTGTCCACACCCTGATGGGGATCTGGTGACTTGCAGGTGTCCTAATCCTGTTTGGGGCCCTCTTCCCTCACAATAAGGACTTTCTGTCCTTTCTCGTTTTTAAGGGGGGAGAAACCCCCACAGAATTGAGAAAAGGGAAATGTATGTTCAAAAGAGGGGAAGTGAAAGCTGGTAGTGTTTCATGCTGAGGCCACGAGTGGGACTGTGACTGGCTTGGTAACAGCACAGCTCATGCTTTAAACCGTTTGTGCTTAGTTTGTCCTGTTTCAGGATGCATGTGGATGTGGACAGAGAGGAAGAGCTGGTGTCCACTGGAATGCAGGGGCATCTGTCTGTCCCCATAGGAGGAGAAATTTGATTCCGTATTCTCTGGGATCTCAGCAACCCCCAGACCCTTAGAAGGAGAGGTCCATTGGGAGATTGATTAGAGTTAAAATCTCAGTTTTAATTGGGGCTCTTTGTGACGTGGAGGTATTTTGGGCAGGTTTGAGTGAACTGGACTTGTCTGGCACGGACTGCAAGTGGGGAAAGGCGAGGAGACAGGGAGGAGGAGAAGGGTGGGGCCTTTGCTGCCTTCTGACTGGCAGGCACCCTCCTTTCACTCTGGACTTCCACCCAGGGACACGAGTGGTCACTAGCCCCATTTTACAGGTGGTGAGACTGAGGCTCAGTGAAGGCGGGTACACAGTTGGGAAGTAAGTGGACTCCAAGTCTCCTGACCCCAAGCCCCACTCTCATCCTCTCCAGCGGCTCCCGCGGCTGTTGACCACTTGAACTCCAGCCCAGATGCTCTCCTGTGATGCTGCGGCCCCGGCGGGCGGGCTGCGGCTGCAGGGAAGGCCCCATGACCAGGCTGGAGTGGTGGTTCATACTGCACCCTGACCCCAGGCTCACGGGCCCGGTTCTCACTGAGGCCAGGGATGAGCAGGGAGAACAGTTGACAGGAGCCATGGGGCAGGGAAGGAGGGCGGGACGTGGGGCCGTTGTCAGCCCAGCGACTGAGAACCAACTGGGAGCCGCCCACGTTCCCCGCCCCCGCGAAACCAGAGAACCCTTTCCTCTTTTTTTTGGCTGTGCCATGCAGCTTGCGGGATACCAGTTCCCGGACCAGGGGTGGCCAGGGCTCAAACCCAGGCCCTCGGCAGTGAAAGCGCCGAGAGCTAACCACCGGACCTCCAGGGGGTTCCCGAAACCAGAGAGATCTGTGCAGTCCGGTGCGTGGAGGTGCCCCACGCTCCACGTGAGTGGCCGGCTAAGCCCGCCGGGGGCCCTGGGGACACTCCTGTTTGACACACAGGGAGTGTTCTGCGCGGATGGCCTCTGGTTTCCCGAGGACCCTGCCATGTTCCTGACACCTGAACAGGTAGTGGTGAGAGCCTAGGGTGGCGACCCTTCCAGGTGCGATTCTGACGGGCCCGTCAGCCAGGCCTCCACCTGCCTGGTGGGTCCGGACGCCCACGTGTGGGGAGCACACCTCCCATCTTGGGGCAGATGTTGTTAAGATGCCGGGGGTAGGTCAGGGTGTCGATATAAAGGAACCCTCTGCTTTGCACCTCTGCCCAGAAGACTTTTAAAAGAGGCCCCAGAGAGCTCTGTCGCTCCTCCTGCCTCACGCGGACGCGGAAAGACGTTTCCTAACAGTTTGGAGGCTGCCTGACACGGGGTCATGTGAGCATCAGCTTCCCCGTGAGTCACTGAAAACGGGAAAGTTAAGCGTTCTGAGCAGGAAGTCACTGGGGGGAAGGCATCCGATTGGAAACAGTATTTGGGGGTGCATCAGAGCAAATGTTCTTTCAGCTGGGTGGCTCTGGGTCTTTGGTAGCACCAGCTATTATTCTTCCTTAAAAAAAAACCCACAAATATAACATGCTCATTTTAAAATATATATATATATGTAACATGCTCATTAAAAAAAAAAATATATATATATATATATGTAACATGCTCATTTAAAAAAAAGGCGGCTGTATAGTGAAAATCAGCAGCTTCTTGGGACTTGTGTATGTTTTTCTCAACGTTTTGCACGAGTGACGGGGATGAACATGTACGTGGCCTGATGGGCTCACACTTGCCATGACTCACCTGCCGCTTTGCTCTCCTTCACTTACTGTCTGTTTTGGTCTCTTTTATCAGTACCGTGTGATTCACTTCAACTAGTTCATTTCCTAATGGCTGCTTTTGTGTTCTATCATTTAAGCATTTACCACAGCTGTTACAGTTAATGTTATTAGATGCTTTCTTTCCGGCCTTTTGCGAACACCAAGAATGTTTAGTGAACACCCGTATACCGGTATCTTTCATTTTGAGGCTTGTGGGGTAAATTTCTAAATGTCAAACTGCTGAGTCAAAGGGCATGCAGTTAGGAGAATTGACAGAGGGTGGGTCATACCTACCACTGGGTATTCATCAGCGTTAGCATCTGTTTCCCTACACATCTAACCCCAGCTGAAAACTTTCCAACCCTGCCACCTTTGCCAGTCTGGAAGATACATACCTCTTTGCTGAGCATCTTTAAGTATCTGTTGGCCTTCTATAGTTTTTTTCTGTACATTTACTGTGTATGTCCTCTGGCCATTTTTCTATTATGATTTTTTGAGTCCTTTGCATATTAGGGAAACAGAGCCCTAAGTATTTGTAAGGACTGTTTTTTGTCCATTTGTCACTTTGTATTTTGTTTTTTCTAGAAGAGAGGCTTTATTTTCATGTAATCATTTTCCCCTTTAAGATTCTGTTTTATGTCAATCTTAGGCATTCCTCACGCCAATGTTACGTTTTTAAAAGTGCCCTTATTTTCTTCATACAACTTCTGTTTTTATTCAAGATCTTTGTTCCATGTAGCACTTTTTATATAGTAAGGACTTGAGGGTAAAGATGGAGCCTTTTGGGTTCTTTTTTCCCGAAATGCACAGCCAGTTGTGCAGGCACCATCCACCAAGATGTGCTAATTCCTCCCTCGTAGAATGTGCTTCCGAATGGCCTGTTTAGTTGATGGCAGCTCTTCCTGGGCTGGCGTCACCCAGGGTTGATCATACGTTTCCCACCCCAGACCTTCAGGCCTCCATCACTGTTCTTTTCCAGAACCGTCTGGTTATCTTCACACATGGCTTCTTCCAAGTGAATTGTTGCTTCAGCAACAATTAAGTTAGGTTTTCCCTTGAATATAATTCACTGTGTGGAAGGCAGCATGTTCAGTGCTGTCACCTACGTCATCTTCATGTACCCCTCACAAAAACCTGTGACCTGAGGAGGTGACCCAGTGACCCTGCTGTGCCAGCCCCCTGAGGTCAGGGACAGTGGGCATCTCACGAGGCCCCGCAGTGCCGTGGCGCCCAGGTCACATTTCTTGCTCTCATCAGAGCCTCTTGCCTAAGAGTGTGCCTCAGAGGCTGAGCTGGAAGTTGGCCATCTCCTGACCTGCAGGCCAATCCAAGAGCTAAGGCCTTGGTGGTGATGGGATGGCTTCCCTTCTCGGGAGCCCCGTCTCTGAAACTGGAAGCAGAGCCCTTGGCTGACTGGAAAAGCCACAGACAGTTCCGGGAGACCTGTGCCACCGGCCAAACCAGCGCTGCTTCCCGGCTCTCGAGACAGCACATGCGGGGCTGCGGGTGGGCTTGTGTTTGCTTGTTTGGTGTCCAGAACGTGGCTCATGAGATTTATCTTCTCTCGCGTTTTTCGTATCCCACTGGTCTTCCGCTTGAGACGTGATCACAGGGAAAGGCCGTTTATTCCTTGGGAGCACAAACTTGGGAGAAGTCACAAACTTTGTTCCAGGAACCCATGCAGAGGCAGGTTGGCCATAGTGGGGAGGGCACTGGATTCGACTTTGCCTGAAGATCCGGGTTTGTCCATCTGTTTGGAATGGACTTGTTGAAACTGCTTGTCGCCTGGGCCCTGCGGTGGGTTCTGACAGAGAGCAGAGCGGCCTCGGCCCCGACCTCCCAGGTCACGAGATAGTTGATCCATAAACCGTGCAGTGACCAGCATCATTTCAGACTGTGAGCCCTGCCCTGGTCCTGCAGCAGCTCTAGAGACCGGGTGACATGGTGTCCTGCCGGCATCCGACGGGGCCTCACGCACACAGCACAGCCCTTTCTTGTCTTTCTCTCTCGAGCATGCTCCCAGCCACCTGGAGGAGAAGCACACAGTCTGTCTTAGCCATTCAGGCCGTTACAACAGAATGCTACAGACGGTGGCTTCCAAACAAACTTACTGCTCACAGTTCTGGAGACTGGGAGCCCCAGATCAGGGGCCAGCATCTGCCAGTAAGGACCCCCTGCCTGGTCAGACTTCCCCTGTGTCCTCACATGGAGGAAGGGGCCAGGGAGCTCTGTAGGATCTCTTTCATAACAAGGGCACTAATCCCATTCATGAGGGCTCCACCCTCATGACCTCATCATTCCCCAAAGGCCCCACGTCCTAACACCGTCCCTTGGGGGGTAGGATTTCAACTTGAATTTGGGGGCGTGGGACACAAACATGAGTCCATTTCACAGTCCTGCATGCTATGGGCATGGGCTGGGACTTTGAGACAAGGCCGAGAGCACATGGGCACCGAGGCTTGAAGGCTGTCTGCTGACACCTCAGCTCCAGAAGAGGAAACTGAGGAGCACAAGGGAGCAGATGGTAGAGCCAGGACGGAACGGGATCCCTTCGACCACTGGGTTGTTTGTGGCCCCAGAACAGTGCTACCTGAGGTGACACCTTCTGTGTGTCCAGCACCTGAACTGAGGGAAAAGCAGCCTGATGTCTTGTGTCCTTTCCTTTCCAGGTTAATCTAGGATCCAGTTTCCAAAATGTGGCGGCTCTTGGCCACACTCAGCTGCCTGGTGGTGCTGACCGGTGCCTGGAGCAATGTGCATTTCCCGCCTCTGTCGGATGAGCTGGTCAACTTTGTTAACAAGCAAAACACTACGTGGAAGGTGGGCTGGGGGCCCCTTCTGTGTACTCTGACTCCCGAGGGAGGGGCTGCAGCTGTGGCCCATGGGACAGTGTGTCCTAGACAGTTGATCTGATGCACAGACCTGGCCACTGAGGCCCACGCGCACTGCCCTGTCCCCTTCCCTGGAGTGTGTGTTGTCTGTGTGTGAGAGTGTGTGAAGGTGCGTGGGTGTAAACCAGCTCTGGAAGAGTTCACCGCCGGGCAGACACTGTAACCCCACCGTGGCAGGTGTCACGGCCCATCAGTACCACCAACTCGGTGATTCTGCCCAGCCCTGAGGCCCGAGGCTACAGGAACAGAGGGATGAGGGATAAGCCATGTTCAGGGCAGTGGAGGGTCTCTCGTGATGTCAGCAAATGGTACAGCTTGGGGGAGATACCCACTGGTCTGAGAGCTGCCCACTGCCCATGCAGTCACTCTGGTCTGCTCCCCGCCTGCTCTGCAGATGCCTGTCTTAATCCATTCAGACGCTGTAACAAAAGCGCATAGATCAGTGCTTGTAAACGGGAATGTGTTGCTTGCAGTTCTGGAGGCTGGAGGTCCAAGATCAGGGTGTTGGCACAGTCGGGTTCTGGTGGGGGCCCTCTTCCGGGTTGCAGGTGGCTGACTTCTTTTTGTGCCCTCACTTAGCCTGAGGGGTAAGCTAGCTCTGTGGAGTCTCCTTATAAAAGGGCACTGATCCCATTCATGGGGGCTCCACCCTCATGACCTAAGCACCTCTAAAGGCCCCACTTCTTAACACCATCACATTGGAGTTAGGTTGCAACATGAATTTTGGGGGGGACGCAGACATTTGTTCTGTAGCAGTGCCCTAACCCCCTTGCTCTGCGGAGGTGGAGGGGACCCCCGGCCTTGTCAGGGCTTGTGTGGGTGGTGTGCATGCTCCACCCCGTCTCTGGAAACATCCCCACCGCCCTGCCGCCCTGTGTTGGTGGGTGACTGCTATGGGTGCGGCTGTCTTCCAGGCTGGACACAACTTCTACAACGTGGACCTGAGCTACGTGAAGAAGCTGTGTGGCACCTTCCTGGGCGGGCCCAAGCTGCCCCAGAGGTGAGTGCCCACTGCTGGGGAGGACACGCAGCTACACCAGCGCCGCTGCCATGGGAGCAGAGACGCTTGGCACAGAGGGAAGGGGGAGGCAAGGAGGCTTCCCCGGCATCCGGAGGCCTCACTGACCCCGGAGCTGCAGGGACTCTGCCTGAGGTACAGGGCCTAGCCGCCGATGCCAGAGTGTCCTACAGTGCTTCTCCAGGCGTGCCAGCCGCAGTGGGAAAGGCCCCAGGTCTGGGTCTCCAAGATCTGAATGGACCCAATCTTGAATAATTTAAGGAAAATCTAAGAAAAGCCATATGATCTGCCATTAATGTTTTTTTTTTTTTTTCTGGAAAAGTCTGCAGTTTCTATTTTCGTGTAGATATTACTCTTGAAGGAAGTGTTAGAAAAACCTAACAGTGAGGATGGGATAGTAACGTTATGGGGACCATTACACAGTTGTGAAGGTATTTGAAAAATGATGAGCCTGGGCAGATGTTTGATTCGGGGTCGGGTTGCGGAAGCAAGAGACACAATTATCTGGACCCTGTGGCGAAAACTCTTCAAAAATATCCACAAAATGGGTGTAGAAAGAAACGTACAGAATAGTAAGTTACGTGGAGCAGTAGAACCTATTTTGTTTTATAAAATTCCAAGGGGGGAATTCCCTGGTGGTCCGGTGGTTAGGACTCCACGCTGTCACTGCTGAGGGCCCGGGTTCGATCCCTGGTCGGGGAACTAAGATCCTGCAAGACGCACGGCACAGCCAAAAAAAAAAAAAAAAAAAAAGTGTTTAAATAAATAAATAAAATTCCAAGGGGACACCCTTGCATACTCCCTCCTTTGCATGTCCTTGTGCCTCTCCCCTTCTGGGTGATGGCAGTCAGCTGGCCTTTGTGGGGATAGGAGAGTGGGTTCTAAGGTGACAGCTTGTGATGGAGACCTTCCTTTTTCCAGAGCTGCCTTTGCTGAGGGCATGATTCTGCCTGAAAGCTTCGATGCCCGGGAACAGTGGCCAAACTGCCCGACCATCAGAGAGATCAGAGACCAGGGTTCCTGCGGCTCCTGCTGGGTGAGTCCCCTGCTGGCCGGGAGGGCTGGGGCCAGGGGACAAGTTGGGGTGGGAGAGACCAGGGGGGTTGAGGTTAGACCAGCTGTGACTAGGCAAGTCACAGAAGGTTCCCGAGGCTCAGTCTCCACCAGTATAAAAACAAGAAGGATCCCTAAGGACGTGAATCATTGCAGGACCAGGTGAAAGAATCAGTACATGCAGGATGCCCTGTACAGGGCATGTCCCACGTATGGGTTGTGAAGCAGTTTTTATTTCTGTTTGACACGCTGTCCCAGGCCATCAGCAAATACCATTAACTTTGAAGAAGCATCCCATCTGTATCAATGAGCTGCCTAAATTGTGTTTGTTTGGGTAAAATACTCATGACATAAATTTAACCCTCTTAATCATTAAATGTACCACCCAGTGGCGTTGGGTCCATTCGGGTTGCTGTGCAGGTATCACCACCTCCGTCCACAGAGCCCTTCATTGTGCAAAACTGAGACTCTGTGCCCACGAAACACTAACTCCCATTCCCCTCTCCCCAACCCTCAACAACCACTCTTCTGCTTTCTGTCTCTTGTGGTTTTTCTTTTTTTAAATCAGTGAATCAGTGTATTCCAGGGTAACTTGCAGGGTGGGATCGGGATGAGGGGTGTGAGTGGGGACGGCAGTCTGGAAGCATGTGCAGTCTCATTTTGCACTGCTGAGGAGCCCCTGGGACAGTTTTTTTTTTTTTTTTTTTTTTTTTTTTTTTTGCTGTACGCGGGCCTCTCACTGTTGTGGCCTCTCCCGTTGCGGAGCACAGGCTCCGGACGCGCAGGCTCAGCGCCCGTGGCTCACGGGCCCAGCCGCTCCGTGGCATGTGGGATCTTCCCGGACCGGGGCACGAATCCACGTCCCCTGCATCGGCAGGCGGACTCTCAACCACTGCGCCCCCAGGGAAGCCCCCCCGGGACAGTTTTATAGCTCACCCAGGGTATGGGGGGTAGGTAGGTGCTTGGAAAGGGAAAGTGCATTCTTAAGATTCATGAACGGGTAACGGGTCTGTTTCACGGGGACCAGGAATATGTCAGCGAAGGTTTTCATCATTGTTCAGGGACTAACAGAACAGAGGCTACCAGGTCCTAAGTAAGTACTAAAGGCTTTGATGACACAGAAGGGATTGCACCGTGCACTCCTGGGTAGGGTCAGCAGAAGGACCGGGGGAACTGTAAGGGCCCGAGGGGGAAGCGGTCACGCTAACAGCTCTGTGCTCCACCCCTGACTTTTTTTTTTTTTGGTCTCTCAACGATTTTAACTAGTCTGGGTACCTCATATGTAAGTCGGATCATACAGTATTCATCCTTCGTACAAGCTATATTTTTATGTCAGAAACCAAAGACTGCATGTTTCAGCAGCGAGCTGAATGCCCAGGTAGAGGTTTGGGGTGGACTGGTCTCTTGCTTTAATGCCCAGCTTGAGCACCAGGCCCCTCCGCTGCCGTGGAGAGGGACCAGCCGCCAGGAAGGCGCGGGGTGCCCGACGTTGCCCCCCGGGTGGAGGCTGGGGGGCCCGCCGTGCAGGATGGGGCTCAGTGCGCCGGTTCTTGCAGGCGTTCGGGGCTGTGGAAGCCATCTCTGACCGGCTCTGCATCCGCAGCAACGGGCGTGTCAACGTGGAGGTGTCCGCCGAGGACATGCTGACCTGCTGTGGCGACGAGTGTGGGGATGGGTGAGTCGGAGCCCCTTGGAGCCGCCCAGCAGACCCGCGGGTGGGCGCTGGCCGGGGGGCTCCCTGCGGGCGGGAGCGCCGCTCCCTCAGGCAGGACGACACCTCTGCTGAGACACGATGGGGACCCAGGGTGTTGGAAACCAGGCCGGCCGCGCAGAGCTGGGTGTGGGCCGTGGGGGCCAGACACATGTTCTGGGCACAGGCGGCTCAGCTTCTGGGTTTTGTCGTGCTGGTTCCCCTTTCCTGCTTGAGGAAGTGTAGTGGCCTGGGGCCTGTCTCCTTCTCTGTAGTTAAGGGTGGGGGGCTCCCAGACAAGCCACGTTAGTAACCAGATCCCTGTCTTCTGCCAGCTCTGTCCTTGCTTCTGCAACAGTGGTTCTCAGATGCGGCTGCAGATAGCGATACCTGGGAGTTTAAAAAAAAAAAAAATGCCCAGGTCTCACCCCACAGCAGTGACATGGGAATCCCTGGCACTGGTGTTTTGTAAGAGCCTCGGGATTCTAACATACTGCCCTTCGAGAACCGCTGTCCAGACAGAAGACAGAGCCTGGTGTGGACGTGATTATGAAAGTACTTCTGTCTTCTGGGGGATCTTGGTGGGCAGGCCTGGGCGAGTCCCTGCAAGAAGTGGCTGTCGGGAGGATGAATGGGGCATTTGGGGATCTGCAAGAACCGTTGGGCCAGTTGCTGAAGGCGGTGGTGGTGCAGCGGGCTGTGGTCTGGGAGCAGCGAGAACCACTCTCACCGTGAGTTTAACCAGTGCTTCTTTTCTCAGCTGTAATGGGGGCTTCCCCTCTGGAGCCTGGAACTTCTGGACGAAACAAGGCTTGGTGTCCGGGGGCCTCTATAACTCACATGTGGGTGAGTGTCTGCCCTCAGCCCCCACCTGGCCAGATGGATTTTATACGCAGGAATAATAGTGGTCTCATTTCCCCCTACAAAGTAGAGGTTAAGGGCTGAGGGCAGGAATGCTGGGCTGAAAATCCAGGTCGAAAGACAAGGAAGGCAGCCTTGTGTGCGGCAGGGTTAGCAGCAGGAGGACAGCGTCAGTGCCGCAGGCTTGAGGGCAACTTCTGTTCCCGCGAGCCGTCGCCCCGATTCTGCTCTCTGGCCTCGAGGGGCCTCCTCCTGACACCCACCTGTGCCCTTGGCCCTCCAGGTTGCAGGCCCTACTCTATCCCCCCCTGCGAGCACCACGTGAACGGCTCCCGGCCCCCGTGCACGGGGGAGGGCGACACCCCCAAGTGCAGCAAGATCTGTGAGCCCGGCTACACCCCGTCCTACAAAGAAGACAAGCACTTTGGTAAGCGGGGCGGGTGACCCCAGCGCACCGGCGGGGGGAAGCCAAGGAGGGAGGGCCAGGACTTCGGGGTCTTAGGTCAGGAACACAGAACGGGGCCTGTGTTCCGGGAGGGAGCAGTGCACTGCGTTCTCGGCCCGTTTCCACCCTGAAGTCTGCGGGAATGGTGTCTTAGACCTTCAGCCGTGGAGGGAAGCGACCCAAGCCCTCATTGCACGGGGGAGGAGTCTGCCCTAGAATCCCTCTGGGTGCCGCCTGCCCTGCTCCCAGGGCCTCAGGCTCACTGCGCACACGAGCCGGGGGCAAGCCCGTGCCACCCTCTGTGGGAGGCGCCCTGTCCCACTTGGCCGGTTCCTTTGCAGGATGCAGTTCCTACAGCGTCTCCGGTAGCGAGAAGGACATCATGGCGGAGATCTACAAAAACGGCCCAGTCGAGGGGGCCTTCTCCGTGTATTCGGACTTCCTGATGTACAAGTCTGGTGTGTCTCGACCCCTGGTGGCAGCTGGCGGGGGAGGGAGGTCTGCGTTCCCCACTGGCGGGACCTCCTGGGTGGGAGGCGGGCCTCCAGGGGGAGGTGGTGCCACATGCCCCTGGCCGCTCCTTGGCTGGTGGTAGAGCTCTGGGCACCTTCCTGCCTGCCCTGTCCTCTGGCTCCTCCTGGCATCTCCAGAGGTCTCCTGTATGGCTGATTGCTACTACTCCCGGAAAGGCCAGCCCAAATATCTCCTTGGGGAGCCTTTCCATCCCCACCTCCATCCGCCTCCATTGCTTCCTCATCGCATTCACATTGTAACGGTAGGAGTGACCTCCTTCATCTTTGTCTTGGCAGAGCCTAAGCATCATGCCCAGCACCCAGTGGATGAGGAAAGAGGGAGCACCTTGCTGTGGGGATTCAAACGGCCAGGGACAGGATGGTCCCTGCCTGAGAGCTGTCTTAGAAATCCCCCATTCCAGACGAACAGTCTGTGCTGCGGGCTTGTCTCATTTTATATGCTGCTAGATGGAAAACTCCAAAGCTCTCCAATCTTATAGAAAAAAACCCAAGGTGCCTGGCAAGAAAAGAACTGCCAACTTTATCATTTTTAACAGTTTCCACCAATATTATATGAGAGGACGCATTTCCAGTTTGACGAAGTGATTCACCAGGGAGGCGGTAGCCTGGGGGTCCTCGGAGCACCTTAGCCAGCATCTTTCTGGGTCGTCAGCACTGGCAGCTGCCGGCCCAGCCCCTCTCTCCCAGCACCTCTGCCGGGTGTGTCCCAGAGCAGCAGTTTAAAACTAAGCCACGGAACCCTTTTGACACATCATTACATGGAGTCCCTGGATGTAACACAGTTAACTTGGTATTTTTATTAGACTTTACAACTTTAGTTTTAAAGGCAACCAACAAACACATCTGATTGGCCTCCATCTTAATATTTACCCCCCATATGTCAGGCTTTCAAAAATAAGTAATTCCCAAATGTTGTGGGAACCCCTGGAGCCTTCTCGTGGAACACCAGGGCCCGTCCTTTCCTCCGGCCCCGTCCGTCCTGCCCGGGGTGACCAGCCGAGCTGGAGGGGTGCTGTGGCAGATGGGGCGGCCGCCTGGTCTCGGTCTGACCGCTTTCTCCTTTCCCAGGGGTGTACCAGCACGTCACGGGAGAGATGATGGGAGGCCACGCCATCCGCATCCTGGGCTGGGGAGTGGAGAACGGCACCCCCTACTGGCTGGTCGGCAACTCCTGGAACACCGACTGGGGTGACAATGGTGAGCGCAGCCCCTTCCTGCTGAGAGTAGGGCCCCCGAGCCAGGGCACAGCGGGCGTCCTGTCCTCCTGCTCTGCCAGCTGCGCAGGTGCCGGGGAGCCAGGGCTTCCGCGAGGGCAGCCTCTGATCCCGGGAGGGTGTGTGCTCGGCCCGGGTCCCCACGGCACCGGGTGCAGGGGCCGGATGCGGGGCTGCGCTGCGGGGTGAACGGAAGCCGGCAGAACACCTTGTGGGCCGGCTGGTGACGGCTTTGAGGCTGGTTTGTGACTTCCGCTTCCCCGTCTTTCAGGGGTGGGTGTGGATATGTCGGCAAAAGCCAAGCACACTCTAAAGGCGTCTTCTGCTCTCTAGGCTTCTTTAAAATCCTCAGGGGACAGGATCACTGTGGAATCGAATCGGAAATCGTGGCTGGAATCCCATGCACTCGTCAGTACTAGAAGAAGATGTAACCACCCGTGGGCCTGTCCGCCGGCCCTGGGGCAGTTTTTCCTTAAATACCGCCATTCGGACTGGGGATGAGATGGGGGGTAGGAATGTCTTTTATTCTTTGAGTTAGGATGAGATACAAGGGCTTTTAGCCAGGGCCTGAGGACTGGGCCAGGCCAAGCCTCCTGTCTGCCATCCGCACCGTCTTCCAAGGAGACGCAGCCAAGGCCAGCCCAGTGGACGGGCTGTTACGACGCAAGGCTCCGCCAAAGCAGAGCGAGCCTCTCCTGCAGACCGGCTGTGTAGTGCCTGCTGCCCCCGCCTCTGCGTCACCAGGGAGCAAGACAGACCTGAAGCGTCTGTAGTTGCCCAGAGGAGTGGAAAGCAGAGCTCTCCTAGCTCCATGGATCCCCCCCCGAGCAGGCGGCTTTCTAGATCCGGAGTAGGTTGAGGAGAGAGAGAGAGTGGGGCAGCCCTTTGGAGAAAGCCACGTTCTCCCAGGGCGCCTGCACCTGTCGAGGTCTGCAGTGCTGCTGGCCCTCTCTGGCCTTGTCCTTGGCACGATTCTTAGGTTTTCGGTTGCGTGCTCCTCGGCTGATCACGTGGGTGAGAGCCTACTCGTTGGAAGAGCTGTAGTAGTTGTACAGCTTGTCTCCTTCAAACCGCGGTTGAGATTTCTCTGACCTGCTGCCCTCTGACACCACAGTGAACCTAGTTTGGGGAGAAGCCGGCTTTTACTGCTTTAAAATCACTGCTTCACCCTGTTAATAAAGGAATGACTGCCAGTAAAATGCCTCTCCTTCAATGTGAAGGCTGCGTTCTGGTGGCATCTCGAAGTCACTGTCTGTAGACTTTCAGCTGCTGTCGCTCCTTCTCCCCCAGGAGGAATCGTGTTCCCATGGATCTGGGTGCCCTTGAACCTCTAACCAGGGATATCTTGCCTGGGTTGAGTGGAACAAAAATACCTTTTTAACTTCACTGCTGCAGCCATACTTTCAAACCACAGCACCTCCTCTCTTCTTACCTTCCTGTCAACGCTTTTCTATAAATCTACCACCCCACACTGCCCCAAGCCTCGATGAGCTCTGTGCCTGCTTAAAGAGGTAAGAACTCTTACCTCTTTTTTTTATTTTACCAACCGCACACCAGCAGCGACCTGAGGGTTCCTGCAGGCGTGGTGAACTGGCGATGTAAGCAGTCCTGCTGGAAGACCAGCTGCCCGGGTCGGGGCAGAGCCCGTGTGCAGCGTTACGAGCTCCTGTCTCTTGGGACGCTCGTTAAGAATTACCCGTACGCAACGGGAGGACCCCAGTTCTCGAGGGAACAGGAGACAGAATCTCCACCTGTGCCCGCACCCCGGCCTGTCAATACCCCAAGTCATTTCCCTTCCACAAGTGGGAGTGGGACCAGCTCTTCCCAGAAGCACAGGTTTAACTTCTGACGTGCCCCAGAAATGAGGACCAGAGCTACCTCAGATACGCTCTTAAACACGTGGTGAACATGACTGCAGGAAAAACTGGTGATGCTCATAGTACTTACAGAATGTTTGACAAGGGTTAAAGCTACAAATTCATCATTGCGGTCGGTATCTGTACAATTTCAACTAGGATACATTCGTGAGCTCAGTGAAGTTCTAACGTTTTCTACCCGCTCCCAAACTGAGTTGAATAATTCTGTTTACTCCTTTCTCCCATTCGCACCCCCTACCCACCTGCACCTCCATCCTCACCTGGACGCCAGCAGAGATGCACTAAGTGAACCGAACTGCACCTCGGGGCATCTTCGTGCTTGGCCTAAGGAGTCTTTGTTAGAAAGCAATGTTTACGACTGGGGTTGATGTCACTACTGCAGTCCACACACTGACCTCCTACCCCCACGTTATCGCCTCAGCTCTGCTCAGTAGGTGGGAAGTTCTTGGTGCCTCCAACAAGATGACAGCTGGAAGTGACAGTGCCTTTTCGTTCTTTACATGGAGAAGGGCGTATTTTTGTTCAGATTTAGAAGGGTGAGCAAAGGTACTCCAACCTTTCCCGTTCCTTTAATAGGCATCAGAAACTGTACTTTGGAGCCTCAGGAGCGGTCCATGGACCAGCAGCATTGCCATCTCCGGGGTTCTTGCAAGAAATGCACAATTTGGGGCCAGACCTGAATCTGCATCTGTAGTTAACCAGGACTCCAGGGGACTCACGTTCACTATGGTTTGACGAACGCCTTAGAGCAGTGGTTCCCAAGCTGGTCTCCTGACCAGCAACATTTGTGTCACCAGGGAACTTGTTAAAAACGCAGGTTTAGGGGCACCTCCCCAGATGCACTGAGAAAGCATGGTCCTAGCAATCTGGAAACTTCAAGCAGTTCACTAAAGTTTAAGAACCAGCCTTAGAGCTCTGTTTCCAAAACTAAGAATAACCTCGGGCTTCCCTGGTGGTTAAGAATACACCTGCCAATGCAGGGGACATGGGTTCGAGCCCTGGTCCGGGAAGATCCCACATCCGGTGGAGCAACTAAGCCCGTGCGCCACAACTACTGAGCCTGTGCTCTAGAGGCCGTGCCCCGCAACGAGAAGCCACCGCAATAAGCCTACACGCAGCAATGAAGACCCAGTGCAGCCAAAAATAAATTTAAAAAATAATAACCTAGAATGCCTGTTAATTAACAAATGTCTAGCCACCCTTCCTCCTCCCCCTACAGCCCCAGCCGCAGATAAGGGGCTCAGTAGATAGAAGAGTGGGGCTTCCAGGTAGTTGTTTCCCAGGGCAGGGTGTGGGTGTGTGTGCAGGTCTCAGCTAGGGCTCCAGAAAGTTCCCCAAATGGGGTTAGGCTCTGTTAAGTTTCTTGATTTAAAGCCCTGGATGCAGATGGGTCAGATATTCCTCTGAGGAAAACTTAAAATCTCCCACTGTAAGTAGGAGTCACGTAGACTATGCCAAGGATGCTATACATTTAATTACTTACCTTAAAAGTCTGGAGTAGACGGTGGGGTTGCCAGATTCAGCAAATAAAAATACAGGATGCCGGGGCTTCCCTAGTGGCGCAGTGGTTGAGAGTCCGCCTGCTGATGCAGGGGACACGGGTTCGTGCCCCGGTCCGGAAATATCCCACATGCCGCGGAGCAGCTGGGCCCGTGAGCCATGGCCGCTGAGCCTGCGCGTCCGGAGCCTGTGCTCCGCAACAGGAGAGGCCACAACAGTGAGAGGCCCGCGTACAGCAAAAAAAAAAAAAAAAAAAACAGGATGCCAAATCAGATTTGAATTTCAGAAGTCATTTTTTAGTATCAATATGTCCTGTGCAGTATTTGGGACATAATTATACTAAAAAACCAGTTTATCCGAAATTCAAGTTTAACTGGGTATCCTGTATTATCTGGCAATTGCAGTAGAGAAGACATTTAGAAGGGAAATGTTCTTCCAAAGGAGTGGGCATGCGAGCTAAGACCTTGATAGCTTTACAGCTGGGAGGGACCTAAAAGATCATACAAACCACCAGAAGCTCAGAAAGCCCCACAGCTGAGCCAGGAGAGAAGCTTCTCACGCATCCACCTCAGACCAAGGCTCTTTCTGCCGGGTTGTCCCATGTCCTGCGTGAACTGCAGTAGAACTAATAGATTTCAACACACAGATCTGAACACCTTCCTTGGAATCGCAAACCAAGCTTTGATGCTTAAATTACTCACTGCTGAGCCTGGCTTAGAGCTGTGCTCTAAGTGGTAAGTGACTTTGGCTTCAATGTGGTGACTGGTTCATCCAGGACTGAGTCTCAAATGAACCACACAAAACAGTCCACGGTCAGGCGGCAGCAGTGGCCCACACGAGAAGAATCAGTGCAGGTACGTGTGTCCCAGTGCAAACCCAACGTTATTGCTGGAACAAAGCTCCTTCAGTGACTAAGTCACAACACAGAGAGCTGCAGCAAAAGAGGGCTGACCATACACTGCACACCAAGATCACAGCTTCGGGAAAGTAACACCCTGCGACAGGCATTCTCGGCCCGAGGGGCTTCTTCAAACACCCCCTCTGAGCTGAGACTCTCAGGGAGTCACTGGGTGGGCACAGCCCAAACCTCGGCGATGCTGGGGGGAAGAGGGAGGTGGACCACCGTGCTGGGGGAACCGGGCTAAGTGCCACTTGGCTTTCAAGCCAATCACCCGAAAACATCTTCTGCCTTTCTTGAGAAACAGAAAAAAACCCCAAAGCTGAAAACACCCTCCGAATGCAGTAAAATTTCTGAATGTAGCTAAGGGAATTAGCTGAAAGTAGAGCAGGCTGGCGGAGGTGATGCCTTTGCTCCCTTCCCGGCAGGCACAGCACAGGGTGGGGAGGCCGGGTCCCTGCTTCCCAGGAGCAGCAGTGGCCACCGTCCCTCAACCAGTAACTCCAGCCTGGAGTTCCATACCTGCCACGCTCATCCAGGCTTCAAGTGAACTGCCCTTGACAAATGCCGAGTAATTCAGTTCTTTATTATAAAAATCTCAAAAACGTCAGCCTTAACTGGAAACCAACCTGCTACGATGGGACCAAAGGCAATCCTGAAACCTAAATTCCCTTTAGAGGAGGAAACAATGCTCACCCCACCCAGAAGTTACTTCCTGGCCTCCACGTGCAGCAAACAGTCTGCATCCTTAGGAAACACGGGAATATTCCTAGAACTCTAAACATTCGCATCTACTACATTCAAGTCCACTGAAGAAAACAAAAGGATAAGAAAAACAGGAACAGAACAAAAGAAAATGCACTTCATTTTCTACTAGGATAGGTATTCAGAGGCTGCTTCAAATTAAATACATTTAATTCTAGCCCGTATTCACACTAAGTATGATCTCTCTGCAGGCCCAGATGCAGCCCTGACTGTGACCCACACAGTGGACACTCAGCCCTGTCACCCCGCCCAGGTGGGCACAGGTGAACACAGGCAGCCGAGGCTGAAGTGTCCCTTCCCTTTAATCTTATCTTCACCACATGTCACAGTTTCTAAAGGTCCAGGCCCACAGAGTTCTTTGAGGGATTAAGCAGGAGGGAAAAACGGGGAGAAGCCCACAGCCATCCCCAAAGAGAAGGTCAGTCCGTTTCCCGGGGTGTTGAGTCTCCCAACCGAGCCCGGTCAGTGTTCTCCAGTCTGAGCGTAGTCCTCTGTGACCCGGGACAGGGCGCTCAGATACTGCCAGCTCAGGGCCGCCAGGAGCATGACAAACGACAGGTAAATGGGCGAGTAGTGGCTCCGAGAGACGAGCTGACAGTTGGGAAGATTCTGTGTCCTGATCGTGGAGATGATCTGCCTTGTTTTAGTAGAACATGGGTCGGAGTTAGGGATTCTGTGATAAATCTGTGGAAGAAAGAGAAGAAAATAGTAAGTCCTAGGAACTTTATAAACATCTGTGTTCACTTCTT
The DNA here is from genome assembly GCF_964341445.2 of Mesoplodon mirus. Taxonomy (NCBI): domain Eukaryota; kingdom Metazoa; phylum Chordata; class Mammalia; order Artiodactyla; family Ziphiidae; genus Mesoplodon; species Mesoplodon mirus. The sequence goes on along the minus strand of NC_138976.1, from coordinate 225,886,784 downwards.
ACTACAACCTGAAACAGCTAGGCATTTTATGCCCATTTTACCAGTGAGAAAAACTGAGGCTCAGAGAACACAAAAGTAATAACCCAAAGTCACTCCACTAATACGGCAGGATGTCAGCGGGGCCTGTGTGATCCCATGGGCCATCCCGGAGCAGCAGGGTGGCCCCACAGAGCCCCACCCCTGGAACCTCGCAGAGCCAGTGACGTCCACGTTGCTTGCTGAGGCTACAGCAGAGCCACACGGAGGAGGGAAACACACTGCACAGACCGGGCACGGGCACTGAGGAGAATGCGATGGACTCTGGGGTGTGCGCGGCAGGCGAGGACAAAGCAGGGCCCCCGAGAGTCACCCTGGAGGCACCCCCGTCCCTGCACACCCTCCCCTCCCAAAGCTCCGGAACCCCTGCTGAGCCCAGGCCGCCTCCCCACGCCTGCAAACGCTGCTCCTGCTTAGGTTAGGCCCTCCCATCGGAGCTTCCACATCGAGCCCCTGCCTCTGTGCTTGAACCCTAAAACCCACTCATCTGCCCCACCACGCCGTCACCAAAGAGACCTACAACCCCTTCTGCGTGACAGCCTCGGGGGTTCCTATCCCCGGCCGGGTGAGGCCTGAGCTCCCGAGCGTGCCCCTGGCCCTGCCCAGGCCCGCGCGCACACCAGTAACAGCTGCCTGGGATCGTCTTCCGTGTGCGATGCTGCTGCTTCTGTTCCCTCCCCGCTCACACCGTTCCCTCTGCCCCGGGAACGCTCCTCCCACGTGCCGTCGCCGGGCTGAGTCCCACCTCCACCCAAGTCTCGGCCTAGGTAGCTGTCTTCTACAGCACCTGGCCCGGATGCCCAGGTCGGGCCGAGGGCCCCCTCGGGTATATACTCTCCCCGTCGCCCACGCCGGGCCACCATCTGCGCGTCTCCCTGAATGGACCGAAGGCCTGAAGGCACCGCGGCTTCCTTGCCTTTCCATCTCCAGCCCAGCCCTGTGCCCAGCACACAGCAGGCCCTCGATTGACGTTTCCTGCCTCAAACCAACCGACCCAGAGGTCACTAAGGTGGGACGCGACGGGGACCTGAGCCCAGACGGAGGCAAAGCGGATGAAGGGGACGGAGCCGGCATCTATTAAATCATTATCTTCAGTTTGTCCATTACACAGTGTGCTTTTCCCACAAACGTTCTCTTATATTCTTGCCCCCCTCACCCCAAAAAGCACAGCTACAATTTAATACAGCGAGGAAATCAAAGCACACGCTGACAGGAATACGCCAATGACATCTAACATCTAACGCGATGCTATGAAGCACAGCTGCAGAGAGAAGACCACACGGGGATGAAACTATCATTTCTTCTCAAAAATTTTAGATGATCGAATTATGCTTATAAAAATAGGCAAAACAAAAATAAAGAAATCAAAATTCCCTTAAATTTTCCCCCCTCGCTTTGTCCTTATTAGCCTATACATATAAATGTACAAACCGTCACATATTAATACACACATTAATGTAATAATATGATACACTGGTGTAGTTCCTTTTATACCTCTTGCTACGCCCATATAAGCCTCTATACAAACACAAAACGTCATAGAGACGTATTATATAGTATACGTACTACATATGATTATATATGATGTACAAATATATGACTATATTATCCATATCAAATTATACATACAATTTTATTTAAAAATTAGATTACAAACATACTGTTCTATAATTTGACTTCCTTCACTCACATGATTTTTTATGGACATTTTTTAATGCTAGAACCCACAAAATAATGTCATTCTTTTTTTAAACACAAGCTGCATAGTATGAATGTACTACAATTTAATCAATTCATTCCCAACGAGGCATGAGGACAAAACGCTCCAATAAGCACTGCTGCACATTTTCTGGTTATTTTTTGTAGGTAAAGTTCTAGAAGCGCTTGGTCAGAGGGTAATGCGCACAAAATTGTGACAAGTATGAAAGCGTAACCAGAACAGCCAGGATGTGGAGATTCCTGAGGTGGCTTAGGGAGAACAGACGACGACATGCAACAGCCTCCAGGCCACCTGGATTCCACGATTACGTGAAAGGCAATGTCATCAGACAACAAAAAGAAGCTAATGAGCAAGGCCAGAGCTGGAGGAGCCGGAGAGCCCTTACGTGGTGAGGAAACACGAAAATCAAGAACGAACCCCAGGAAACACCAGCAGCAGGAGCCAGAGGACCAAGGAGCAGGCAGAGGGGTAAGAGGTTGAACTGGGGTCAAGTGTCACAGAAGCCAAAAGAGGAAAGGGCTTCAAGGTGAGAGACCCACAGTGTCAAACAATACAGTGGGATCAGCCAAGAGTAAAGAAAGTGCTCATGAGATTTGTGTGCTGGGTTGGGGGGAGGGGGTGTGTGTGTCATCAAATCACTTCGGTAAGAAAAGTTCTAATGACAAAGGTAGGAAACAAAAGTTACCATGAAGAGGCTGAGAAAAAAAAAGGGAATCAATAACATTAAGAACACGTGCCCTGGGACTTCCCTGGTGGTGCAGTGGTTAATACTCCACGCTCCCAATGCAGGGGGCCCAGGTTCAATACCAGGTCCAGGAACTAGATCCCACATGCATGCCACAACTAAGAGTTTGCATGCCACAACTAAGGGGCCCTTGAGCCGCAACTAAGGAGCCCACCTGCCGCAACTAAGACCCGATGCAACCAATTAAATAAATAAATAAATATTTTAAAAAAGAAGAAGAAGAAGACCTGCCCTTTCAAGAAGCTTAGCTGTGAAGGAAAGGAGAGGGAGCGGGGAGGCAGAGAGAGCTGAAGTCCAGGAGGAGTTAGCATGTGCCCGCTGTCTGCAGGGACTGACCTGAGCGCAGATATACACTGAGAGGCAGGGGCGGGGGAGAAAGGCGGAGGAGCTCAGGCAAGAGGGCAGGAGGGAAAGAGTGCTGAGATGGGGGTCAGGACACAGACAAAAGTGCAGCGAGGTCAGACATCCCATCGCAAATTCACAGCATCCAATCCTGAGTTCACGGCATCCAAACCCAAATTCACAGCATCCAGTTCCATACTTGCTCACAGGGTTAAATACACAGCTGGCTGAGAACGAGGTAGGGAGCTAGAGCCGTGCTCTTGAAACTGTGTTCACAGGAGCCACCTGGGCATCCTGCTATGGGCACATTCTGACTCAAGGACTGAAACGCTCACACGCTGGCAGGGGACGCAGAAGCCGGGAGGAGGACCACACTCTGAGTCACAAGGACCCACAGGGACTGAGAGGACCGGCCAGAGCCAAACGGGAAGCTCCACCCGCTTGAAGAAGTTGGCCCTTGCCAAGGAATCATCTTTGGCAGAGAAGGAAATAAAAGTTTCTGGCTGTTTGCCTGAGCATTTGTTTCTGCCCCGGAATAGCTGGTTGAGCTTCTCACCAGCTGCCAGGTAGCCAGACTGGTTTCCAGCTGAGGCTGCTCCAGAGGATGAGGGCCTGAGGGGCAGCTCCCCTGCTCAGAGGATCTGGCTTCGCTCCACCTCGTCCTTTACAACTTAGAGCTGCAAGAGGAGAACTCTGAAGTCCCCTGCAGGTGCGTCACTGCTACAACCAGGGACCTGAGGGGTAAATGTCTTCCCGTCTTACTGCAAAGGACAGACGTGCTCAGTGAGGAGACACGGGAGTAAGTTAACGTCTGGCCACCAGCAAAATGCCTGACAATGTGTGGACCTCATACAAAAAGTCTTCATTTGAAATTGTATTGACAAAATGTCCTTGGGCTCCCCTGGTGGTGCAGTGGTTAAGAATCCGCATGCCAATGCAGGGGACACGGGTTAGAGCCCTGGTCCGGGAAGATCCCACATGCCATGGAGCAACTAAGCCCATGTACCACAAGTACTGAGCCTGCGCTCTAGAGCCCGAGAACCACAACTACTGAGCCCGCGTGCCACAACTAATGAAGCCTGTGCTCCGCAACAAGAGAAGCCACCACAATGAGAAGCCCGTGCACCGCAACGAAGAGTAGCCCCCGCTCTCCGTAACTAGAGAGAGCTTGCGCGCAGCAACGAAGACCCAATGCAGCCAAAAAAAAAAGTCCTTAAGGCTGATACTAAAACCATTATCACGTTCTATACTTGAGACTTAGAAATTTTCAGTTTTTTGAGTCAAATCAACTTATCAGTATTTCCTCCAAAATACCCTGAGTTTCACTAGAGTAGTTTTATAGACTTTAAAAAAAACACTCATTTATTTATTTGGCTGCGCCGGGTCTTAGTTGCGGCATGCGGGATCTGCGTTGCCACGTGTAGGATCTTCGCTGCGGCATGTGTGTGGGATCTAGTTCCCCGACCGGGGATTGAACCCAGGCCCCCTGCATTGGGACCATGGAGTCTTAACCACTGGACCACCAGGGAAGTCCCTAGAGTAATTTTAAACAAAATAATTCATGCCCTAGATCAGAGGTCAGCAAACTTTTCCTTAAAGGTCCAAGAAAGTATTTTCAGCTTTGTGGGCCCCCTCTGTTACAGCCACTCAGCTCTGCTGCTGTAGAGCCCTGAGAAGCCACGGACAATACGGAAACAAATGGGCATGGCTATGTCCTAATAAAAAGGCATTTACAAAATCAGGGGGTCAGCCAGTCCTGCTCTAAATCAAACTGTGAATCATAACTGTAGTCTGCCCAGCCCTGCCCTAAATCAAACTGTGAATCACAACTAGATTTAATTCCAGTAGTTAAGGAAAATACCTAATAAAATCTGAAGTTTAATATAGTATGGAACTGCCTACCACAGTTTTTAAAACATCGTTTTCTAAAATCAGTGATCAGAATAAAACTGCAAAACTAAAATATTCTCTGAACTACAAACCATATAGAATGTTTCTAATTTACATAAAATGGAGAAACAGTGACTAAAAAAGGCACTATTCAGTTTAGAAAGGGTAATTCAAGCCCTTAGAATCATGGTGAACAGTGTAGGCTCTGAAGTCAGCCAGACCTGGGTCCAAATTCTGGCCCCAGCCGTGGGGTTAGGGCCTCAAATTTCCTTGACATTAATAGTATCCACCTATTTGGCTGCTATGCCAGGCACAGAGTATGCCCCAAATAAGTGCTGGCTAAACAGTGAACCCCAATCTCCCAAGTCTCGTCAGCAGCAGTTTTTTGGTCAATGGCTGAACATATTCATCTAGTCAGTAAAAGAATTTTAGGATTTTTAAAAAATCTAATTTTTCTCTTATACCTTCTATATAGGTGCCTCAGGCAGAAATGCTGAGGTGCAAAACTTGGCAGGTGCAAGACAGGGAGGAAATACAAGAAGAAGGTGCAATGGAAATCAGAGGAAGGAGTTGTTTTGTAGAATTCTGTTTAGATGAAACTGCTGCTACAAATCTCATCCCTGTCAAAGCATAACCGGGGGACCGGAAGGGTCAGAAAACTAGGGGCAGCAGTGACCTGCAGGGAGGGAGACCGTGTGTTTTCATCTCCTTCTGCAGTATTTCGGTCTTCAGTAAGAACCAGCCTAAGGATTGCGGGTGTCTACGCACCAGATGGCAGGAGCCGCTCACACCCCAGTGTGACAATCAAAGATGTCTCCACGGGCCTCCCTGGTGGCGCAGTGGTTGAGAGTCCGCCTGCCGATGCAGGGGATACGGGTTCGTGCCCCGGTCTGGGAGGATCCCATGTGCCGCGGAGCGGCTGGGCCCGTGAGCCATGGCCGCTGGGCCTGCGCGTCCGGAGCCTGTGCTCCGCAACGGGAGAGGCCACAACAGTGAGAGGCCCGCATACCGCGAAAAAAAAAAAATAAATAAATAAAAGATGTCTCCACACATGGCCAAGTGTCCCCCAGGGGAGGGAGAAGCTGAATCACCGCCATTTGAGAAGCCCCGCTCCAGGGCCTGGCGAGTAGAGTTCTAGCCTCTAAGAAAAAGTTCTTTTGAACCAAGTCATGTATTACACCCTCCAGAGCTGGAGATTTGACTAGAACAAGCACGTTCTGTTTTACAGGATGGTTTGGGCATCTGAAATGAGATCTGCATTAGAAAATTTAGAAATAGCTGCAGCTTGATGGTTTTCCTTTGCTGAATTCCCCACGATGGTTTCTCAGTTGAGGTCCCTGCCATAGTGGAAAGTACTGGACCGGGTGTCGGGAGTGTGGCCTGGGGTCCTAGATCCACTCAGTTAGATGCTGTGTCAGCAGCCACAGCCTCGGCTTCACACGCCTCAGTCGTGAGACAAGAAGCCTGGTTGGCCTCTAACTTCATCTTCCGGCTCAAAAAATATGATTCTCCTGGGAGCTCCGTCCTAAGGCCTGGCTTCCTTTATCCCCTCTGACCAGGGCACCGGGCAGCTCCCAACACCCGGCTCTCTGTGCCTGTTCTTCCAAATGAAGGACACCAGCCCGTCCAACACCAATGCCGTAACATTGTGAGCTGTTAAGATCATCTAATTTCCAAACATGAAATGTTTAAATAGTGATATTATGAAATGAAAGCCCACCTCTTCCATGTACTGGTGTATTATAGCTTTTACAGCTGGCATGTTGGTGGCATCCATCATCAGGGTGACTGCTTGCCCTTTTCGTATCTTCACCACCCCTTTGAATACCTGCTGATTATTGTAACAGGCAGCCAGAGTGGCAATGGCCATGACCTACAGATAATGAGAGAGAGAGAAAACACTAATTCATCTCATTTCATGAAAAAAAGTGAGAAACTGCACTGTAAGCAATCATCATGAGAAGGGAAGAGAACCTTCGGTAGAAAGTGCCAAAGGGCTAAGATGCAACTAACCAAGAGAAAATACCCACAAAGAAAGCATGTCAAGACTTCTCCCTTTCCCATGTTTCCCTTTCTCAGCAAAACACAGAATCAAGTGCCCTTTGCAGTCTTGAATAATTCTATAGTTTAGTCACGATATTTCCTTTTTATTTGGAAAAAACAAACACAAGCCAATGTAACATTTTCCATGCTGGGGCAATGGGTTATTAGATCTGAAAAATAGATATTCCAAAATAATATCTGGAAAGTTTTTTCTATTTTGTTTTTTCTCCCTATTTTTCCTACAATGAACATAATCATTATACATTGAAAAAAAAAAAAAAAGTAGCATGGGGGTGGCAGGGGACAAAAGAAAGGGGGCTGTGTAGTTTCCCATGCTCAAAGGTAAATTATTTCTAGGATAGATGGAAACATAAGTCTGGCATAGAGTTTAGTTCCATCAACTGGTCAGATTGGTCATGAGAACAAGACGAAACCATGTTTCCAACTCAGTTAAATCTTATAACTTTCTTCATTTTATTTGAGTTAAAACCGGAAATAACTGGTAAAGACATTTAAAAAGTATAAGCTCCTAGGTCCATAGGACCAGGTTCTGTTATCCCAAGATCTGGGAAAAGGACAGCCAAAATTAGGTCCTTAAATAAGACTTTTTAGTAACAGCTTCACCTGTGTTTCACCCAGCACTCCTCATAAATCTGACTCAAAGCCCTACATTTAATTGTGAGGATAAGCATCAAACTAACTCGTTTAGAAAAAAGGGTTCTAGAAGGTTCTGGAAAGAAGCAGGCTTAACCTCCAGGCTGACCTGAGTGTGATGGCCATGGGGCAGAGGGGAGGTGTTGTGAACGTGCCTGCCCCTGACAGAAGAAAATACACTAGAGTCATTTTTTTGAGGAACCACATTCCTGAATACACAGACCGAAACAGTACACGCATTCTAGGCATGCCATCCCCAGCACGCCACCCCGACCCCTCGGCCTCCCCGATCCACACCTGTGGAATAGCACAGAAGTTGAATATGCTCTGGTTTCTAAGTCGTGAAAGGTAAGTGATGACGTCAGGGATGTGGTGCAGCGTGCCGGCTATGAGCTCATTCAGGCACTGCACGGCCAAGTCCATGTTCTCTGGCTTGGCAAAGTCACCCAGCTTGTTCACATACTTGCTCCAAGCCTAGGCAGATAAGATGGAAAGACAGATCAGCACGTGCACAGGGGAGCGGTGTACAAGTCCCAGGAAAGGATCTTTGTGTGTAAGAACTGCGATATACAAAGCCTGTCTTAGCTGCTGCCAAGCCCGTTTTAACCGCTAGGCAATGTCCATCAGGACTACAGTCAAGACCTAATCGTAATCAAGGGTGAGTTAGGTATTTGGGAAAGCGTCCCTTTGGGACGATCAGTGCAGCATGTAGTAAGCAATACTTTGATGACCTCAGGCCAAAGAGGCCTCCTTATTTGCAAGGCATTGGTCCGTTCCCGAAAACATAACCAGCTATGACAAAGTCAGCTACAACACCGCTGCAAGCTAAACACTAAACGTTCTCAAGATGGCCGCGGCCTCAAAATAAGGAGCGATGAACATTACGTTCCCAGTTCTGATAAGAACACTGCTGAACAGGCGTATCTGGGGAAATGAGCTGAGTCTCGACTGTAAGAACACTACCTCCTCGACCTCAGTGACCTGAAGATGAAATAACATCCTCAACTCCAACAATAGAATGGGTTTGATGATCTTTAATAGTATTTAGAGGATTTTCTGAAGCTAGCAAATAATGTACTTTTATCCTTGGGTATTCTTAAGCTTCCTAAAGAACAACGCTTACTGTAACTTTATACACTCCCCCAAATAAATGACTAGGCCTAAAAGGACTAAGAGATTCTACGGTAAGTCACATTTGCTATCCATTCTTAATTTGCACCTAAACCCACTCAGATTGCTGGTACTAGATTGTCCTGCAGAACCTGGAGAAAAACGTTAACGAGCGCCTACGTTTCCATCCACCAGCTTCAACAGTTACTGACACTTGGCCAAGCCTGTTCCAGCTATACAGCCCCAGCCCCCAAATTATTTTAAATTAAAGCCCTAATATATCATTTTATCCACAAATACTTCATTACGAATATCCAAAAGACTAGGAACCTTTCTTGTACATATATCTTATCACAACTAAAAAGTTAACGATAAATATTTAATACAAATTATCCAATTAGCAGTCCTATTTTCCCACTGTCTAATTTTCTTTCCACTTGGTTTCTTCCAGTAAGGACCTAAACGAGATTCATATGTTGCATCTGGTTGATGTCACATAGGTCTCGCTGCTCAGTTTTTATTTCACCCCTCAATGGGGGCCCAATCCTGGAAGAGAATCCTGACTGGTCTGGGTCCACGTCCAGTTCAAGGGGGCCAATGCACTCCAGCTCTTCCAGGCTTCCCCATGGCCCCCGTGGACTCGCCCACAGCCAGAGAAGGAACACCCATTCCTGTTTCACCTGCTCTTCTCAAGTGGGTCCGTCCCACTGTCCACTCCTGCCTTCGGGTCTGAGACACCCTGTAGCCACCTTGGCTTTGTCCTGCACAGGTTTTGCACGTTTTGTTTTTGGAGCTGGTGTTCTGTCTGCACCCATTTGTGTTCTGGAGTTCCTGGGGATGCTTTGTCACTTGTGCTTCTGGACATGCTATCCATTGTTTTGGATACATCTGTTTCAGTTTTTTGGTTGAGTTTTTTTCAATCTTTTTTTTTTTTTTTTTTGGTGAGAATCTGGGAAAATCCAAACACTATGACGCTGCCACCATCACAGTTTTACAAAATACAAAATTCCAGCTAATAAATGCGGAAAGGATGACAGAATTAAGAGAGCACCATTCAGCATCTCCACTGATAACGGATCCAGGCAGTGACCACCAAGGAGGAGAGGAAGAACCCATCACGTATACGGAAAAGAAGAGTAAGTTATCGTGAGATTTTCAACAGACGGTCTTAAAGCAGGAGAACATGGAGTAACACATTTAAGAAACTCGAAAATGTGAGCTAAAAACTTTATATGCAGAAAAAGTGACCTTGAAGTATAAAGGACAAACTATTACCAACATGTATAAACATAGGGAAGTACTGTTCTTTTTTTTCTTCAAAATTCATAAATATTAATGGACTTCCCTGGTGGTGCAGTGGTTAAGAATCCACCTGCCAATGCAGGGGACACGGGTTCAAGCCCTGGTCCGAGAAGATCCCACGTGCCACGGAGCAACTAAGCCCGTGCACCACAACTACTGAGCCTGCACTCTAGACCCCACGAGCCACAACTTTCTCTAGTTGCAGTGAGTAGAGGCTACTCTTCATTGCGTTGTGTGGGCTTCTCATTGCGGTGGCTTCTCTTGTTGTGGAGCACAGGCTCTAGGCGCGCAGGCTTCAGTAGTTGTGGCACGTGGGCTCTAGAGCGCAGGCTCAGTAGTTGTGGCGCACGGGCTTAGCTGCTCCGCGGCACATGAGATCTTCCCGGACCAGGGCTCGAACCCGTGTCCCCTGCACTGGCGGGCGGATTCTTAACCACTGCGCCACCAAGGAAGTCCCTAGGATACCATTTGATGGATTAAAACAAAAGGTAAATGCTGGGGTAAAATCAGGAGACAGTCATAAGATTTCCTAGCTTTCCTTCTGAATAAAATCAATGTCAAAGTCCTCCCTTTCCCTGTCCATTTTAAATTAAGTCAAAGATCCACTCGTCTCTGATAATGAACATCTGCAGTGGGTGCCCATCTGGTGCCTCTTCTTGCCATAGAGTCCTTCCTTCCTGGAGGAAATCCATTCTACATGCGTGGGCAGACACACCCCAGGTCTAGACTGAGTGCTCAATGCTCTGGCTACTAACTGATTAAGGGATGGGCATAGGAACCAAGCCTATGAGTGAGTCATGGGACGTTATACCCACCACTGGACAAAGCCTGTCCAAGAGGTAGAAAGGGGACAAAGCCTTATTACACAGTCTGAATCCCTGGATGCAGCCCGTCCCCCTGAAGCAAACTAAATCCTAACCTAGTCTACACCGTCTCCTATGCTAAGGGAGCTTGATTCGTGTTTCTGTCACTTGCAACCAAAAGGGTTTAATGTTTTGTTGTCAGAGAGCATTCAAAAGTATTTCTCCCCAAATCCCCTGAACCTATTACCTCTTGAGGCCAGAACTCTCTTCCTTCTCGCTGGTCTTCCAGATAATCACGGATGATGTTTGTTTTCTGCAGAAACAGGCCCATAGAGTTGGCAAGCTCTGTGTCTTCACCAATTAAGGGATCTTCTAACTCTGAGGCCGAGAACAGACGAGAAAGGCCAATTCCCACCAGCCCAGCAACATAGTGACAGTACTGTAAAAGACGATTTTTAAAATACTTTAATATTGAAACTTTTACTAAAACAGAAATGCCAGAGATCATTAGCTACAAAAAACCAGGTTCCAAAAAGAATGTAAAAGATCTCATTTTGCTTAAAAGAACCACATTATACACCATGTACATGTAAGGAGGAAAAAACATTCCAAGAAGGATGTGCACAAACGACTTAACCAAAGTGATCTCTGGCTCATGTGATGTTTCTGTTTTTTTCATTTTTTTTTTTTTTTACTGTATTTTCTATATCTGTACAATGTACATGCACTGCTTCTAGAATAAAAGGTTATTGAAAAAATAAACTAGTACAGTAAACTTTTTGATATCCCAAATTGGGAGTGAAGGCCATGAGGGAATAAGGAATATTCTAACAGAAACTAGAATACTAAGTAGAATTTAATCTTGAAGACATTTTAAGATCCTGCAGTGTCTCAAGATCCTCATTAAGTAAAAGAACATAGTGGTAGTACTTTTTTTTTTACATAACAAGGATGTGTTTTATTTATTTTTTAAATATAGTTTCCTAAGTTATTCACTCATTTAAAAAAAAATTTTTAATTAATTAATTAATTTAGGCTGTGCTGGGTCTTAGTTGCGACACTCGGGATCTTCAGTTGTGGCATGCAGGATCTTCAGTTGTGGCATGCAGGATCTTTGGTTGAGGCATGCAGACCTCTTAGTTGCGGCATGCATGTGGGATCTAGCTCCTTACCAGAGTTCGAACCCGGGTCCCCTGCAGTGGGAGCGTGGAGTCTTACCCACTGGACCACCAGGGAAGTCCTCAAGGATGTGTTTTAAGCATGCTGCATATTCGGTCCTTACACACATCTTCTGGGGCACATTCAATAATTATCACCATTGTGCAGGTGCAGAAACTGAGGCACAGAGACATCACTTAACTTGCACGAGATCACTCATCTGGCCAGTCAGAGGCCAGGGATTCTCAGCCAAGCCGTATGGCTTCAGAGGCAGTGTTTAACAACTTTGCTAAAACTCTGCCTTTCTCTCAAATGAAATCTGAGTAAATGTAAATCTTAATTGTCAAAGAAGTTTTTTTCTATACAAGTGGTTTGTCAAAGCTGTCCTCCCCGGAGAAGAGTATTCCAAGACAACTCAATGGAATACTCTTCGTTTTTAAATTGAAATATAGTTGATTTACAATATTGTATTACTTAAAGCAATACGTTTATAAAATGAATGTCCATTAGACAACTTAAGAAGTGAAGAGGAGTTAAAGAAGGTACCCTCTGCAGCAAAGACCAGAGTAGAGAGTGTCTCTGGTTGAAAGTAATACAGGGCTTCCCTGGTGGTGCAGTGGTTAAGAATCCGCCTTCCAATGCAGGGGACAAGGGTTCGAGCCCTGGTCTGGGAAGACCCCACATGCTGTGGAGCAACTAAGCCCATGCGCCACAACTACTGAGCCTGCGTGCTATGGCTACTGAAGCCCGCACGCCTAGAGCCCGTGCTCTGCAACGAGAGAAGCCACTGCAATGAGAAGCCCGCGCACCACAATGAAGAGTAGCCCCTGCTCGCCGCAACTAGAGAAAGCCCGTGCGCAGCAACGAAGACCCACGCAGCCAAAAATTAATTAATTAATTAACTAATTGTTTTTTTAAAAAGAAAGTAATACAAAGTCACAGACTAATCAAGGGGTACGATGAAATGGTAGAAAAAGCACTTGAAATACGTTCTAGGAGAGGAAGGATCTGGAAAGAGTAAAGATATGCTGAAATCAGAGAGAAAGCAGCCGTGGACAACTACACGAAATTTTTAAAAGACTTACTAGAAATTAATAAAAACATTACATATTACATTACAACATCCATATTGCTGTCCAAGGAAAAGTATATTTTATGTTAAGATAACAGTTCTTGGGGTAGAAGTACTCCTAGAATGGAGGTATTCATTTTCCTCTAAAGTGGAAGGAAAAGAAAAATCTTTACAAGTATTCAGTTTTATCTGATCAGAACTTCTATTCAACAGCCTATAATTAAGTTTCCTGAACAGACCTGCACGGCAGAAAAGGCAGTTACTGTGCTGATAACCAGCGCTGGTTCGTGGCCAGGAGTTTCAGCTTTAACTGTAAATTCATAAACTGATATTCTGGCAGCAGCCACACTCACGCTAACTCGTGGAGCACAAACCACCAGTTCCTAAGATGCCGTCCTCAAGTTCTGAGTCGTGAAAAATGAGGAGGCCAGACCTTGGACCTACACTCACTCGATGAATATGCAGCAGCATCTCTTCTGGGATCCTAACCTAAACACTATTAGAGACACAAAATATATACACAATTTAGACGTTTAAAATGTCTCTGCTTCCATTGAGGTGATGAGTAAGTCTCACAGAGGCCATGCCTATGGAAAATGGGCAAGACCCCCTCCCCTCCTATCTTGTATTTTGAGTCAAGTTTAGTCCCCGTAGTCAATTACGTCACTTTGTCCGCAGAAGCACGCTCTCCCCAACCCCTGGCCGACGTCCTTCACAGCTGCTGGTCAGGGATAACCTCTGGCCAGATGGAAGCCAGTATAATTGTATCTGCCACATCATCTGCTCTCACAGCCCTTTCCAGCTGCTCTGTCCCTGGAGGAAGACAACCTGGGCCCCCCAGGGGCTCCTGCGGTGTACCTCCACGTATGTGCACCTACGAGCGCCATAAAAAGAGGTAGGCGGACGTCAAGAAACCTGGAACCTCTCGCATCGTCTTATTTGTATGAAAAGATGATGGGGAAGGAGGAGCGGGTATTAGAAAGGCACTCACTCCCCAGCGTAATGCAACTATGATCCAAGTTAGTGCCTTGGGATCCTCGTGAACCGTTTTGTTTCTGAGGAAACAGACACAGAATATAATTTAACAGTCTGATACCTACTCCTAAGTAAATGGGGCCAAGGTGGCACTGAATTTAAAAGTAAGCTCGTGGGGACTCCCTGGTGGTCCAGTGGCTAAGACTCTGCGCTCCCAATGCAGGGGGCTTGAGCTCGATCCCTGGCTGGGGAACTAGATCCCGCATGCCACAAGTAAAGACCCAGCATGCTGCAAGTAAGACCCAGCACAGCCTAAATAAAGAAATGTTAAAAACGAACAGAAACCCAAATTTCATTTTAAAAAAAAGGAAGCTTGTGTTATGAAGGAACTGGAAATGACTCAGAAACACACACGCGTGCTCAGTAAAGGAAAAAAAAATAGAAGACACATTTTAAGATGTGAGAACTACTGATGTCTCTATATTACATGCAATACTTTGGTCATTAACCTCAAATTTCACAGCAAGTCAGAGCCACTTTCATCAGCTTAATGTTTGCACCTCTGGGACGAGTTATATCTGCTTTGGCCTAACTCAGTGGTCCCCAACCTTTTTGGCACCAGGGACCGGTTTCGTGGAAGACAGTTTTTCCACGGACAGAGTGGGGGTGGGGGGATGGCTAATGCCAGCGACGGGGAGCAGCAGATGAAGCTCCGCTCGCTCGCCCGCCGCGCACCTCCTGCTGGGCGGCCCGGTTGCTAACGGGCTGTGGACCTGTACCGGTCCACGGCCCAGGGGTTGGGGACCCCTGGCCTACCTTGACGATAAACTCCCCAGAGCAACGATTATTCCAGGTATGACTACACGAAAGCCCCTGTTAAGTGTTTATGTGGAGACATTACAGCTGGGCTGTGGAACCACCCCTTGTCCCCCGGCCCGAATGTCACAGTGAGCACTGCCAGTTCATCAGTGCCACTCACACCGACAACGCTCCACAGGGACACTAACCTTGTCCCACTCCTGTTCAGACCTCACACGCTTATCCAGAAACTCTGCCATCCCAAATCCCATCTTCCGGCAAATGTCAACAATCACTGTTTGGTATTTCTCAGCCAGATTTCGAAACTCCAGGGAGATCTGAAATGGAGGTCATAAAAAACAGAAAATATGAAATACGTATTAAAACTGGGAACCAACAGGGTACCTACAGATCATAAGGCAAAGCAACAACAGAACTCATTAGGGAAGACTCCCAAACGATCCAGCTGTAAGTCTAACATCTAGATTATGCTAGCTTTCTACATATTGAGTAAGTTCGGCAAATTTCATCAATATTAAAACAGAAGGGTACAGAAATGCTAAAGTTTCTAGACTCAAAAGAAGATTCAGGGAATTCCCTGGCGGTCCAGGGGTTAGGACTCCAAGCTCTCACTGCTGAGGGCCCGGGTTCCACCCCTGGTCAGGGAACTAAGATCCCACAAGCCTCGGGGCAAGCCCCCCCCACCCCCCCCCAAAAAAAAAAGATTCATAGTCTTATTATACGCTCATCTTCCCACCTAATGAGAAATGAGATAATTCAACATAAAACTGGACGTAAGTGTAAGAATTTTAGGAAGAACGCCTCAGTTGCAGACAAGCCTCATGATAATGAAGGTTCATGTGTGCAAACATGTCTTGGGCACGTCCTACCCAACAAGCACTGTGGTGACTGGGATGCACAGCCGGGAGGTGACCAGAAACTCCGCCCCCAGAGCTTATGTTCTAGCACGGAGACCAGCCAACCGTTGTCTATCCTCAGTTCGCGAATTCACACCATGAAGCTACAGTGTCTCCCTACTATAAGGCTACACTTTGCTAATTCCTTAAACAACTCAGTTTAGTTCAATCTGCAGCAGGCTATCCAACATTTCTTTTTCATAGCCCAAGCTTTAATGTCGAAAAGTACTATTGAAGTGCTTAAAAGTCACTGCTACTGTACAAGTATCTTGCTTAAGTTCAAAGAAGTGTCTGTAGGTTATCAAAATAGAATATACTGGGTTGGCCCAAAAGCTCGTTCGGGTTTTTCCGTAAGATGGGATGAAAACCCGAACGAACTTTTTGGCCAACCCAAAAAACCACCGTGAAACTTCTCAAATAATATGCTATCAACACACAATACTGAAAACAGTGAATAGATTTTGCTGCGCTTCCGAAGTGTGAGAAATACCTGGTCTATGTTTACAGAAAGGTTAGAGAAACTCCCTCAGGAAACACCTAAATTTAAGGACCTGAGGGAAACCCAGAGGACTGCAGGGCACTGAAGGGGTTCAGAAGCCTAAGATCCTTTAGGATTATTCTGATGAACATAAACTGTTAACCCCCCAAATTCCATAAAACCAAACTGATCTCTCCAGAACTGTTCTCTCCAGAACAGCTGTTCCAAGACAAAGCCAAAAGGTAATTCCCACGTGGACTGAAGCAAACGAACAGCTCTACCAAAGGTCATTTGAATCCCTGAATCTCCCGAGGACCTGGTCTTTCAACAGATCCCAGGCTGGGTCACTTCTATTTATAGGAGGGGAAAGGCCAGCGAGCTGGGGGAGGAGCGGCTTAGGCTTGAAAGCAAAGGCTCCAAAATAAACACTTCACTGCTGGATGTGAACCAACTTCAACTCTTGGGTACTTACTACATCATTATATAATTCAAAACATGAAAACAACAATATCTAGGGAGGAGTGAGTGACCATGAAGAGCTCTACAGTTCTCCCAGAAACCTGAGGGAGGGTGGGGAGGGAGGGGCCCGACTGCCCCAGGCAGCTCTGCCTGAGAGGTCAGCCAGGAGGGGCTTTTCCTTGTCCCTCCAGGGAATTCTGTTTCCCAGCTACAGTACACTTCTAGGTCCCGGGGTTACTCTCTAGTGACTCCAAGTACACAAAGGAAGGACACCACGGGAGTCCACTGGTACAATGGAGAAAGGCCAGCCCCGAAGCAGGGGCAAGGGGAGCATGTGCACAGAAATCTCCCTGATTATAAACCTTAGGATGTTATGATCAAAACACTGGGTGGGGCTTTCCTGGTGGCGCAGTGGATAAGAATCCACCTGCCAGTGCAGGGGACATGGGTTCGAGCCCTGGTCCGGGAAGATCCCACATGCCACGGAGCAACTAAGCCTGTGCACCACAACTACTGAGCCTGCGCTCTAGAGCCCACAAGCCACAACTACTGAGCCCATGTGCCACAACTACTGAAGCCTGTGTGCCTAGAGCCCGTGCTCCTCAACAAGAGAAGCCACCGCAATGAGAAGCCCGTGCACGCAACGGAGAGTAGCCCCTGCTCGCCACAACTAGAGAAAGCCCGCGCGCAGCAATGAAGACGCAATGCAGCCAAAAATAAATAAATAAATGTATTTATTTATTTAAAAAAAGATTTTAAAAAATGGTTTCCTAGAACCAAGTGCTTTTAAGATGAAAAAAGGCAGGTGAAAAGGTGGAAAAAATATTTGGAATTTATACTGCAGATAAAGAATTAATATTCCTAATATTAAAAGAACTGCCACTAAGCCCATGTGCCACAACTACTGAGCCTGTGCTCTAGAGCCTGCAAGCCACAACGACTGAAGCCCGTGTGCCTAGAGCCCGTGCTCCACAACAAGCGAAGCCACCGCAGTGAGAAGCCCACGCACAGCAACAAAGAGTAGCCCCCGCTCGCCGCAACTAGAGAAAGCCCGTGGTCAGCAATGAAGGGCACGCAACCCCAGACCCCCAGAAGATGGTCTACAAGGGGAGCTGCACAAGCTCGGGGCAGGCACACTCCCACGGCCCCCCTTGAGGGTGAGGTGGCCCAGAGGGGGGCCCTCTAAAGTGAGGGGCAGGAAGGGACTTCCCTGGCGGTCCAGTGGTTACGACTCTGGGCTCCCAATGCAGGGGGCACAGGTTTGAACCCTAGTTGGGGAACTAAGATCCCGCACGCCACAATGTGCAGCCAAAAAAAAAAAAAAGATGGACTTAAAAAAATAAGTAAGTGAGGGGAGGGGGAAGGGCCTTTCTTGCCCCCATCTGAGAGCAGTGCTGTGTGAGGGAGGCCCTCGCCCCAAACCCACTGTACACCTAACCCTCGGCAACCGGTTCACCCTTCAAACTGGAGCTGCTGGGACAGGCCAGCACACACACAAACCGCTCCTGAAGGTGAGGCAGGAGGCGTCTCCACACACTCCTCTCTCAAGCTGAACCACGGACGGACAGGACCGCCAATGCAAGTGTCTTAAAATTACACACGCTCACACAACACATGGCTTCGCGTATTTCACATTCACAAGGATGTAAAAGGTTAACAACAGCAAAGCAGCGACGCCTGCACTTTCTGTCCCCTTCACTCCACAGGAGCGAGTCTCTGCTTTTGAGAGCGTAGCGCCTGTGCGCTGACCCTACGACCCAGTACAGCGAAAGATGCATTTAGTCTTCACCTTGAACCTTCCGGAACAAAGTGTCGTTTTTATAAAGAAATAGACTCAGGTTTCATACGCACATTAGAATACTGTCTGAAAATTACTAGCTATAGCTCCGAAATTATTTTGGCATTTATTTTCATATTCTTTCATTTTTGTTGAGTGGATAGGGCCGCCTTGATTTTTAAACATTTATCCCATGACCAGAAATTGTTTGTTATGAAGATTCAAGTAGTCTGGGAGATTGCTTTTGTTTTCGGAGGCTCCAGCTAGAACAATGTATGATTTTTTTTTTTTTAAGTGAGAACACACTTCAGTTACAAGTGGGATGTTACCCTGTTTGCGGCCCTTTCTCTGCACTGGCAGTTTCAAAAGCTCACTGGTAAATGGCCACGGACTTCCAGGCAGACGCCACCTGCTCTGGTCTTGTGAGAGGTGTCCCGTGAGAACCGATCGCCAGCACCTTCCCTATGTGAGAGCTCTACTTCCTTGCCTAACTCTTCACCAGATTTTTCTCTTTTCTTCTTTTGTATCGTACTATATGAACACCACCTAATGTTTCTTCACAGCCCTTTTCTCTTGGTTTGTATGATACTGTATTTTGTTTTTGGCTGTGACACTGAAGGTGTGATCTCAGTAATCTGAAACAGCCCTTGCTCCAAAGCGGTCCTTCTCAAACATTCTTCCGTAATGGTTGGATTCCTCCCCTCCCCGTGAAGAATACAGATTTGTTTCAATAGTAAGGGAGCCACCACTTAAGGACTATTCTTCCCCTCAAATTCTGGCAACTGTGTACAAAAAGGGCTTCTTTGGGCTCTTAGGGAATATGAGACTTTGCTAAATCAAACCTTTATTTATAAGGTACGGAAGAATCACTTATCTATGTGATAAGACTTGCGCAAATCCCAGAAGAGTAGGTCCTAGTCACATGCACAAGAGAAATTTGTGGGATCTTCTAAAGCTCAAGATTTTAATTAGAACCCACTTTACTCCAACTGAGTGGACTCAATACCTAATATTTATAGAACACCATTCTAAGTACTCTACATGTATGAGCTCATTCAGGCCTCACAGCTCTAACTTTACAAACGAGGAAACTGAGGCACAAGCAAGTTAAGGGGTGTGTCCAGGCTCCCACAGCTGCGGGTGGCAGAGATCATCCCGCTTCAGTCCTCAGCTCAGCTGCGAAGAGCCCGCACCCTACCCCACAGCACGCCACCAGGTTCGGGGTGCCCCAGAGGCCAGCAGCGCGACACACCTAGGCTGCGTGCTTGGGTGCACTGGCTGGAGGACCCAGCTTTCACGACCCTGGCACTGGAGTGCTCTCTCCACAGGAAGGAAGGCTGGACTTCCCAAGGACATCCTGGTAATGACAGTAGCAGCTAACACCTAAGAGCCCCACCTACGTTAACTCTTTCCAGCCTCACAGCCACACTAGGAGGCAGGGACCATTATTCTCTCTGTCTTACCGATGAAGAAACAGAGGCACACGCAGGCTATGTAACGCAGCACCAGTTAACGAGTGGGAGCGTGGGGCCGCCAACCCAGGCAGTCTGGCTTGAGACGCACCATCGCCACATTACGCTACACTGCCCTGAGACTGCTGGCTTTGCAGTTCCCGCCAGGCACACGGGCCAGCTGACGGCCACCCCACCAATCACGCGCACGACTGCGTCCCGTTAGTCCCGCTACCGTTGGAAAGTCCTCCAGGACTTGTCGGTCCTTCTCCTTGCTCTCCGTGAACCGCCAGTCGGGCTCATAAAGGTACGAGTGGAAGTTGTGTAACAGGGGGACCTTTCTTTCTATACTGATGGTCATGTCATCTTCCAGCGTGTCCAGGGCTCGGAGAACCAGATAAAATATGCATACTGCGTGGCTGTAAGAAAGGAATAACTATCAACACATTGGAACAAACGTTCAAAGATATTTGTTTTAAAATCACATCTCACTTTTGCTGGGCCATTTTCTAAACCCTCCTACACCCTTAACTCTACAGAACTATGAAGGGATATCCAAAACTTTTCGTACTTAATGCAACTTCTTGGCTTCTCTTTCTTAGATGGGAGAATGGACTTCTGTAGTTTATTTATAAAAAACAAATAAGTAAATAAATAAAAAACCTGCCAGCTGGACGTCACTACTACTCCCACAATGAGTTAACATTTAACTAACGCAGCACACCTGTAGAAAGACCAGCAGACCATTTGGCCGGAACTATTATTTTGCAGATAAGATAAAGTCAAAAGACACAATAACTTCTCACTATCAATACTATCATACCTAACGGCTAAGTCACGTACGTAATCTACACAGAGGCAACTTCAGAAGAATTAACCCAATATACCAGAAATGCAAAGTAGCGTAAGTGAAGCCAAGGAAAATGCATGAGCCGCTTAGAGACAGGTCCAGCTGCCAACACTAAAAAAAGTTAATAAACATCCCCTCCCCCTCCCTGAAAGAGCTGGGCCTGCAGGGACACTATGAGATGGCCAGGTGCCTGGAAGGGCATTCTAAAGTAAACACAGGCGTGTTTCAACCGCGAACATTTCCTTCACCCACCGGGGCCTGTTCAGGCTACGCCACAAGCACGGAGACAGCAACGCGAGGGGCCGTGTCAAAAAGTGGCTTCGAATGGCCCGTGGCAAAGTTTTCTTTCCCCCAAGTCACAAAGAGCTGCCTGCGCCACTCACCGCATTTCCCCATCCAGCGCCTGGATAACAGCTGCGAAACTGCGACTGGTCTGATTCAAGTACTTGTAACAAGTTTTCAAGCTGCTGCTGAGCGAGTCCTGCGGGCAGAGGAGACACACGGCGGTGGGAGACGCGGAGGGGCTGGAGTGGGGCTGGGGCGGGCGGCCGGCTGCCGCGGGGCTCCGCACCCGGCCGCACACGCCCTCTCCCCGCAGCCGGTCCTTGGAGGGCCAAGTGGCGGGGGGCAAGGGGCAGCCGCGCGGGAGAGTGCCCGCGCCCCTGGGCGCCGCGCCGGGGCTCAGCACCAAGGTCCGCTTGAAAAGGGACATGGCCTTGGTGCCGCAGGCGACTGCGGCCATGGGAATCGCGGGGCCAGCGCAGTTCTTCCTCCATAGACCCGAGAGGAGCGGAGGGGCGCCCACCGAAGGGCGGGACCGGCTCTTGCTCCACCGCAATAGGCTTGGGGCGGCGGAGCAGGGAGCGGGCGTCCGCCGCCCCGCCCGCCCAGATGCGAGCCGAGCCCCGCCCACCCTGCCCAGATGCGAGCGCCGCCCCGCGGCCTCCGGCTCCCCACCCGCGCCTTCCTCACCTTGTTCCCCTTCTCCCCAGAACCCGCAGGCTGTTAACGGAACCCGAATCTCTCCGGCCAAACTTCAGTCAGGCTCCTAAATCCTCCACCTTTGTACTTCTGTGTTTATCTTTTGCGTCGCTCAGCTTTAGCAAGAAACCTGCTAAATTGGTTTAGCCAGAATCCCTCATCCGCCATGTATGATGACCCGCACCATGTGGCCCGCTCCTCTTCCCGCACCGTCCCAGCGCCCTGACCTGCCTCCAGCAGAATGCCCCTCACCCCAGATGCGTCCTCTTAGTACTTTTCCGTCCACCCACACCTACACTCTGCTCCTTGCTGTATTCGGAACCGAGCCCAGTTCTATACTGAGGTCTCTTTCCTCTATTGCAATTGCTTTTCTGAATGAAATCTGTTTTTACTCCTTTAACTAATGTCCAGTTCTGGTTTTACTTTAACACCTGTTAAACCTCTATTATCCTCTGGAAAGCTAGCTATTCCTTTTAAGATTTTTAATGATCTTTCCCTTTCAAATCAGTGAGCTGTAACGATCTTTACGAACCTTATTTCATCTTCCCTAAGGCAGACAAAAACTGTTTTTTCCAGAAAAAAAAAAAAAGCCATGTTCTGATATGCAAGCATATCAGAAAGAATTGCTGGCTGTTTTGTATATTTTTTAATGGAGACTTCATATTTTAGAGCAGTTTTAGGTTCAGGGAAAATTGAGTGGAAAATACAGAGTCCCCATATACCACGCCCCCCAGTCTCCCCCACTCTCTTTTTAAGAGAGAAACGGGAAACATTTGCAATATCTAACAACAGGGGGGATGGTTTAAAATAAATAAATAAATATATGTACACACACACACACACACACACACACACACACACATATATGTATATGGAAATCCCATAGTCACTTTGGAATGTTAACAGTGAACCTTGGGACCCTGCTGGAGTCCAGGTGAACTATCTTCTTTTCATATGTGTTTATTTCCTACCATGGATACATGTTCTTCTGTCAAGAGAATAAAGCTTTTCTTTTTAAATCACATAATCATGAGAAATTATTGCCAAGTTCAATAAAAAAAATTAGTAAAAATTAACATTTACTAAGCACCATATATTAGTAAAATCATTTCGTACATACAGTCTGGCATATAAAAGTACTCAGTGAAGGTCTGATGAGTAAATGAGTAAGTTCAAAGAGTATTTAAAAACAATTCACCAACTCCTTCCCTATCAAAATGTGGAGAGGCAAGACTTCACAATAAAATAGAAGGAACAGAATAACAGCTCTTTTCTGAGCTCTAAGCCAGCTCTTCACGTACAACTGTTGTTATCAGGACACAATGATTCCTTTCACTGCACTGGCAAATGTTTTAATCCCCGGATACAACTAAGGGTTTGGGGGCTCATGTCAAAGGTGCATCACACATTGGGACTTCCCTGGTGGCGCAGTGGTTAAGAATCCACCTGCTGATGCAGGGGACACAGCTTCGAGCTCTGGTCCAAGAAGATCCCACATGCCACGGAGCAGCTAAGCCCGTGCGCCACAACTACTGAGCCTGTGCTCTAGAGCCTGCAAGCCACAACTACTGAGTCCACGCACCACAACTACTGAAGCCCCCCGCGCCTAGAGCCCGTGCTCTGCAACAAGAGAAGCCACCGCAATGAGAAGCCCGCCCACCGCAACGAAGAGTAGCCCCTGCTCGCTGCAACTGCCCGCGCGAAGCAACGAAGACACAACGCAGCCAAAAATAAATATAAATAAATAAATTTATATATTTAAAAAAAAGGTTCATCTCACTCGTTCTGAAAAGCAACAATCTTGAAGGACGCCCCCTCCTTTCCAACACACCTGCTCCACACTTTTTTTTTTTTAAAGCAGTCATCCTTGTCTTTTTTTTTTAATATAAATTTATTTTATTTTTGGCCGCGTTGGCTCTTCGTTGCTGCTCGCGGGCTTTCTCTAGTTGCGGTGAGCGGGGGCTACTCTTCGTTGTGGTGCACGGGCTTCTTATTGCGGGGGCTTCTCTTGTTGCGGAGCACAGGCTCTAGGTGCATGGGCTTCAGTAGTTGTGGCACGTGGACTCAGTAGCTGTCGCTCACAGGGTCCAGAGCACAGCCTCAGTAGTTGTGGCACACGGGCTTAGCTGCTCCGTGGCATGTGGGATCTTCCCGGACCAGGGCTCGAACCCACATCCCCTGCATTGGCAGGCGGGTTCTTAACCACTGGAGCGAGGTCACGAAATCACTTCGCATCTCCTTACCCCATCATTCTTTTTTCCTGGCACCTATTTGTGTCAATACCTCATTCTGTAACAATAATTTCCTCAAATTGCCAAGAAGATACAGGGAGATTTAACTATGAAACACACTATGGAAAACACCACTGTTAAAAACATTTCCACTGCTTGCTTCCCATGAGCTAACGGAAAAAAAATCTTTTAAATAAAAAGCTAAAGCTACTGGGGCCTGTCCCTAGAGCCTCCTGATGTTTTTCTTTGCTGTCTGAGATGAGCATGCTCACAAGAACTCTCCAGTGAGAGAAAACAGGGATAAAGGGCATTGAGAGGAAGAGTGTGCAGTGGTGAGAAGTACAGGACTGTCCTCCCACGACTGGGGCTCCACCTGGAAGACAGTTCCACAAATGGACGGCAACCAGCCCTCCCCACGGCCTTCCATTAAGATTAAGGAACATAGGCTCCCTCAGAAGGGAGGGAAGACCCCACAAACTTGAGAAATGAAGTTACATAACAGCAAGATAATACCTGCCACTTACTGGGCAGCTACTACATGCCAAGCACAATACAAACATTACGCAACCTTTTAAAGATGATATGATACAGACCTGCAATCCACCCAAGGTCTTCATGGGCAGATGTGTAGCAGAATTCAGAATCTGTAGTGTTTTAGAAGACAGGCAATGAAATGCACATACAGCCTGTCATGGTGGAATGGCTCCCTGTAACTGATTATCAACACTTCTTCAGCAAAACATGTGAATAGTTATACTAAGTGGGGTCACTTTATTATATATCAGAGCACATTGTACTGCCAAGGGACCTTGAGCCAGACTTATTAAAAACCTCTTTGTTTTCAGACCATTTCGGAGGTGGGAAATTGTGATTGACAGATCGTGATCCACTGTCTCTATTTTACGGAGGAAGAACCTGTTGCTGGAGGTTAAGTCACCAAAAGGAATAGAGTCAGGATTAAACTTCATAGACATTAGTCTAAGTAACAGGATTTAGACTTGATAGAAGCCAGAACTGCATGATTACAAAACACCGAGTTTTTCCATTATGTGCTCTCTTAGTGATGTCACACAACTTGCAGGTGGTAGTATGATGCCAGATTTACTGATATGCTCCTAAAAATTCAGGATAAGTCAATTTAGGGAACCCTGAACTCCTACAGCCAAATCCTTCTGTGACTGAAATAATCTCAGCCCTCCATATCTGCTAAGTGTAATTTTTCCCCCAGCTTCTTTGTTACCTAAGAGAGAAATGAAGATAATGTTAAGTGAAGGAAAATGGTTTTTCCTATGTTTCCTCTAACTAGAGGTATACTCAGTTATTTTTAAAAAATGGTTCATGGGGGTTAAAAACGGCTCAGGAAAACTACAACTAACAAAATAATACTGTACTGCATTGCTCATCAAATCTTAAAGCCAGGAGAGGGAATAGCCCAGGTCTCACTTTTTAAAAAATTAAGAAGATTATACTGTGAAAAGTCTTACCCCTACCCCTTACTGTGGCCACCCATTCACCTCTCTAGAGGTATCCAATGCTACCATTTTTTCCAAGTCTTATTTCATAGAGAAGGAAATGTGACACAGAGAAGTCTCTGGACCCAAATCACAACCCTATAAATTGTGTCCCCTGACTTCAGACGCTCAGCTCCCTTGCCCTGCTATCATTTTTCTTTGTAGTACTTCTCTCCACCTGAAATATTGTATATTTGCTTTTTTTTTCCTTTTCTCTCTCTTCTATTAGAATGTACGATTCACAAAAGCAAGGTCTTCACCTATTTGGTTCACTGTTTTTTGGGTTTTTTTTGTTTTGTTTTGTTTTTTGCGGTATGCGGGCCTCTCCGTGTTGCGGCCTCTCCCATTGAGGAGCACAGGCTCCGGACGCGCAGGCCCAGCGGCCATGGCTCACGGGCCCAGCCGCTCCGCGGCATGTGGGATCCTCCCGGACCGGGGCACGAACCCGTGTCCCCTGCATCGGCAGGCGGACTCTCAACCACTGTGCCATCAGGGAAGCCCTGGTTCACTGTTTTATCCCAGCACCTAGAACAATATCAAGCATGCAACCAGTGGCCGGATGTTTGTTAAATGAATATAGGAAGGATAGGAAGGAGGGAGGGAGGGAGGAAATGCACGCAGACAGAAGCCAGAAGTTACCGTGTGCCCGTGACGTGTCTGGTGCATACGTGACAGCACTGGAATGTGATCAGCTCTCTGGGGCCAGTCAAAGCCTGTGCTCTTTACTCTCGGTGGCCTCCAGAGTGGAAGCGTGAAGGTCTTCAGACAGGCCAGGGATGGCATCATGGAGCCACCACTCGAGAGCTTCCAAATTCAACTCCTTTATGCCACCCCCAGTTTCCTCACCTGTAAAATGGCAGGTCATAACAGCACTTGTCTCTTTAGCGTTGTTGTCAAGATCCACTAAGTCTGGTAAGTTACAAAATGGCCATGAAGTCTGTGGCTCTTCCCATCAGGAGGTGGAGCCTATCTCCACCTCTTCGCATCTGGGCTCCCCGGGTGACTTTTTTTGGCCAAGAAGACAGTAGCAACTGTGTGTCGAGCAGAAAGCGGAAGAGTGCGTGCACACTGGGGTTTACATGATTCAATCAACAGCGGACAGTCCCCAGGCTAGTCCGCAGGAGGAGACACACAGGGCCCAGCCTCCCCTCAATGCTCCAGCCTACAGCCTGCTCATCAGACACTCCAGCCACATGCCAACCAGCCAGCTGAGCAAACCCAGTAGAAATGACTCAAGTTGGCCCAGACCAGAACTCCCCAGCTCTCCAAGAGAACTGTGAACTACATAACAGTTGTTATTTTAAGTCACTGAGTTTGGTTTTTTAACTGTGGTAAAATATACATAACATGAAATTGACCATCCTGACCACTTGTGAGCGTGCACTTCAGGAGTGTGAAGTCGCACTGTTGTGCATCCGGTCTCCAGAATTAAGCCACTCCGTTTTGGGGTGGGTACCCAACGAAAGCTAACTGATAACATGGAGGTAACAGACTTCAAGAGCTTCGCCAGTGCCTGGAACACAGAACTCAATAAATGCTGTCTATTAATATTACTATTATCGTTATTAACTTGATTATTCTCACAGTTTAATCTCCTGATTCCATTCACCTGCCAAACTACTGTTCCACAAATACTGCTTCCATAGCGCCACAGGTACATTTGACCACTGCCTGCTTCACGGAATACAGCTCAGCTCCTGCACTCCCACATGTACCCACTGCGCTTTGCACTCAACTCCAGCCACACACACTGTGCTTAGTCCCACCTACATGACTTGGCTCATACTGGCTTTCCCCACAGAGGATCCTCCCCCACTCATCTAAATCTAATACCTCTTTTCAAGGCCCTACACTTTGCAAAGCACTTCTGTGTTTTCTAAAAACTTTTCACTGTAAAACAGTTCGACTTCACTAAAACTTCCTGAAATCTTAATGTACTTAAGATGACTTGGCACTTCCTAGGTATCTTTTTTTTTTTTTTTTTTTTGCAGTACGCGGGCCTCTCACTGTTGTGGCCTCTCCCGTTGCGGAGCACAGGTTCCAGATGCGCAGGCTCAGCGGCCACGGCTCACGGGCCCAGCCGCTCCGCGGTATGTGGGATCCTCCCGGACCGGGGCACGAACCCGTGTCCCCTGCATCGGCAGGTGGACTCCTAACCACTGCGCCACCAGGGAAGCCCCCTAGGTATCTTTTGTACACCTGCTCTCCATCAGGCTGGAAACCGACTGAGGATACACAGTTTCCAGTCTGTGTCCATCACACAAAGCGTGTCCAGCTTTTAGCTGAATCTGGACAACCCTCTGCTTAATGTGACTCTCTGGCCCATCACCTTAATGACCAGCAGCATGATGGGGTCGAGAGTGAGCTCTGGACTCAGACTGCCAGGGTCAAAGGCAGTCTCCACAAGTGAACAGCTGTGGGACCTCAGGCAATAACTAACCTCTCTGTGCCTGTTCTTTCATCTATAAAAACAGGAAAAATAATAGTAGCTTCCTCACAGGGTTACTGGAAGGTTTAAATAATACATGTTAGGAGGCGCTGGGCACACAGTAAGAGCACAATAAATGTTAGCCATTATTATGACACCCTTTACCTAAAAGGTGAAGGTCTAGGTTTAAAAAGTCTTTCAGGAGGACATCAAGATGGAAGAACAGACCTTGAAGGGGTCTGGGCTGACTATGGCTCTAAGTCCACAGCATGGTGAGACTGCCTAAAAAAGTCAATGAACCAAACAGACTTAATTGATATTTATATAATTAAAGTGGCAGGATACACTTTCCTCTCAAGTACTCACAGAACATTCTCCAGGATAGATCACATCTTGGGTCACAAATCAAGCCTCGGTAAATTTAAGAAAATTGAAATCGTATCAAGTATCTTTTCAAACCACAACGCCATGAGATTAGAAATCAATTCCAGGAAAAAAATTGTAAAAAATACAAACACATGGAGGCTAAACAATACGCTACTAAATAAATAAGAGATCACTGAAGAAATTAAAGAGGAAATAAAAAAAATACCTAGAAACAAATGACAATGAAAACGTGACAACCCAAAACCTATGGGATGCAGGAAAAGCAGTTCTAAGAGGGAAGTTTATAGCAATACAATCCTACCTCAAGAAACAAGAAAAATCTCAAATAAACAATCTAACCTTACACCTAAAGCAGCTAGAGAAAGAGCAAACAAAACCCAAAGTTAGTAGAAGGAAAGAAATCATAAAGATCAGAGCAGAAATAAATGAAATAGAAACAAAGAAAACAATAGCAAAGATCAATAAAACTAAAAGCTGGTCCTTTGAGAAGATAAACGAAGTTGATAAACCTTTAGCCAGACTTATCAAGAAAAAAAGGGAGAGGACTCAAATCCGTAAAATTAGAAATGAAAAAGGAGAATTTACAAGTGACATCACAAAAATACAAAGGCTCATAAGAGACTACTACAAGCAACTATATGCCAATAAACTGGACAACCTGGATGAAATGGACAAATTCTGAGAAAAGTACAACCTTTCAAGACTGAACCAAGAAGAAATAGAAAATATGAACAGACCAATCACAAGTAATGAAATTGAAACTGTGATTAAAAATCTTCCAGCAAACAAAAGTCCAGGACCAGATGGCTTCACAGGTGAATTCTATCAAACATTTAGAGAAGAGCTAACACCTATCCTTCTCAAACTCTTCCAAAAAATTGCAGAGGGTGGAACCCTCCCAAACTCATTCTATGAGGCCACCATCACCCTGATACCAAAACCAGACAAAGATATCACAAAAAAAGAAAATTACAGGTCAGTATCACTGATGAAAATAGATGCAAAAATCCTCAACAAAATACTAGCAAACAGAATCCAACAACAGATTAAAAGGATCATACACCATGATCAAGTGGGATTTATTCCAGGGATGCAAGGATTCTTCAATATACCCAAATCAATTAATGTGATACACCATATTAATAAATTAAAGAATAAAAACCATATGATCATCTCAATAGATGTAGAAAAAGCTTTCAACAAAATTCAATACCCATTTACGATAAAAACTCTCCAGAAAGTGGGCACAGAGGGAACCTACCTCAACATAATAAAGGCCATATATGACAAACCCACAGCAAACACCATTCATAATGGTGAAAAACTGAAAGCAATTCCTCTAAGATCAGGAACAAGCCAAGTGTGTCCACTCTCGCCACTATTATTCAACATAGTTTTGGAAGTCCTAGCCACGGCAATCAAAGAAAAAGAAATAAAAGGAATACAAATTGGAAAAGAAGTAAAACTGTCACTTTGCAGATGACATGATACTATCCAGAGAAAATCCTAAAGATGCAACCAGAAAACTACTAGAGCTAATCAATGAATCTGGTAAATTTGCAGAATACAAAATTAATACACAGAAATCTCTTCCATTCCTATACACTAACAACGAAAGGTCAGGAAGAGAAATTAAGGAAACAATCCCATTTACCACTGCAACAAAAAGAATAAAATACCTAGGAACAAACCTAGGAGGCAAAAGACCTGTCCTCAGAAAACTGTAGAACACTGATGAAAGAAATCAAAGATGACATAAACAGATGAAGAGATATACCATGTTCTTGGATTGGAAGACTCAATATTGTGAAAATGACTATACTACACAAAGCAATCGACAGATTCAATGCAATCCCTATCAAATACCAATGGCATTTTTCACAGAACTAGAACAAAAAATTTTACAATTTGTATGGAAACACAAAAGACCCTGAATAGCCAAAGCAATCTTGAGAAAGAAAAATGGAGCTGGAGGAATCAGGCTCCCTCCCTCACTGTAAGATAACGCCTCCTAAAAACCAGAACTGTCTGGAGATGGGCAGTCTCCAGAGGTAGTGAATTACCTGTCACAGGAGGTGTTCAGGAAACTGTATATCCTGGATTGTAAAGCAGTGACTATTTTTCTGTTTTGGGTCACAGATCCCTGAAAGCATCTGATAATAGTGAACAGAATTCTTTTCCCCCCAAAACACACAAATATACAGTAACATAAATATCTGCAAATAATTTCAGGAAAGGGCCAAGTAAGAACTCTTAGCCAGAATCTCCTAATTAAACAAATATCTATTGATCAAGGCACAGAAGAAATTTAAGGCTGTATTTCCTTTAGGCATCCCTCAAAAGATTAATCCCCTATCCCAGCCAGAGGTGATTTTTCCCTTCTGTGAATTTCCTTATGGCATTTACTATATTCTGCCACAGTTACTTAAGTTTCTCTTGTTTAAAAACGTAGAGGTATCTTGAGGGCATTGCATCCACCTTTTGTTCATTAATTCACTAAAGGTACATCAAACAAGACTCCTGTTTTCAAATAGCTTAAAGTCCAGAATCAAACATAGAATCTTAAATCTGAAAGGTACTTTGGGAACATAAAACCCATAGACAAATAACCACAATACAAGACTATGGGACTGATATAAGGTAAAACACTGCTAGAGAAAATGGTCGAGGGAGGGTCACAGGTAACATTAAAAGGCATCTCGTTATGGTGACTTCCTAAGCTCTCTATGAACAATTTTATAACGTTTTATCGACCTGACAAGACAATGAGCTCTTTGGGTGTCTTATTTGTCTATACATGTTATCCTGCCCTTCTGCACCCAGTATAAAGCCTAAAGCAGAACAGTTGTTTAATAAATATCTGCTGAATGGTCAACAGAGGTGGCATTCACAGAAGCCAGACCTCGAAGGATGAGAAGGATTCTGAGTTATAAGACAAAGGCAAAACTTTTCTTTCTGATGGGAAACTAAAGTGTTTTAATAAAGGACAACAACTAAAAGTATAAACACAGGACGGTATTTGTGTTACTTCCATTGGGGAAAAGAATTTAGAACTTTTGATATAACCCCGCTAATTCAGGTGAACGTGTCTATTCATTCAATAATCACTTAGTGATTTTCTTGTTGGAATAAATACCTTTGTAAGCATTCATTTAACAAAGGGTACAGGAGTGAGGAAGTTGAAATAGAAATAAAACCAAGACTGGCCTTCAAGCAGCCAACAGCATAGCTAATCGACAGATATAGAGAAAATTAATAAGAACTTGCAAGAGTAGACAAGTATTCTAAAAACCTCAGGGAGCAATGAGGAAGAAGGGATTGATCAGACTGCAGGAAAGGGGGAGAAGCTTTTGGAGGTGGTGTAACTGAAAACTGGAAGGATGAGTAAGGTTTCATTCCAGAAAAGGTATTCGTGACAACATTTGCATAGTTCATTATGTTCACAAAATTCTTTCACACGTCCTCTCCCACTTAATCTACCCATGCAATCTCAGTTTTGTAACCCACATATCAGAACCCAGAAAAACATCAATCTCAGGGACAGAACGCAATATGAAGCAAAACTACTTGAAAACCAGTGTTGTGAACGAACAGAAACATTTTAGGCAGCAAGACAACTTGGGGATGGGGGCGGATGCCTAGGAGACCAAGGGCAGCCGGGCCCGACATCTGATTAAGGAGAGGGGAACCAGGCTGGGAGGGTGGGGCCGCCTGACAGGGGTCAGGGGTCTGCTCCCCCGAGGGAAGGAGGGAGCCCGAGGCGTTTGGCACCCGCTGGCCGCGACCCTGGCCCTCGATTCTGGGCCCTGCCGGCCAGGCCCAGAAGCCGGCAGTCGCGCGCAGCCTCCCCGGTCCGCCGGGATGCAGGGATGCTCGGCCCACCTGGTCCATCTTGGGTATCACCTTCTGCCGGCCCCCCATCTGGAAGCGTAGCAGGTTGTAGAACTCCTCGGGGTGCCCCAAGCACTTCACGAACTCCATGCTGGCGGCGGCGAACCGTCGGACCTCGGAGCTCACCTCGCGGATACCTCGGGCTGGCCCCTACCCGCAACCAAAGGATTAGTCGGAGGGCGGGGCGGGGCGGAGGCGGGCCCAGCGCGGCGGAGGCGAGCCCAGCGCGGCGGCGCCACGCCCACCTCCCCACCAACTTCAACTGGCCTCAGTCTCTCGCGCCTCTGCCCGCGGGCTCGCGGGGTGGACTGGCGAGCGCTGATTGGCCAGGGCCGCTCGCACCAGCAAGATGCCGGCCAATCGGCGGCGGGATGTGTCTGGCGTGAGGACCACATCCTAGAAGCTAATTGGAGGGGGAGAAAGAGGCAGGCGAGCGGGATTGGTGCTCTTAATGGGGCGGGCCTTTGCTTTCCTCTGCTTTCCCAGTGCGGGGCTGGAGGAGTGATCCCAGACTTTGAGAAGCCCCCCGAGGCGGAGCTCAGTGCGTGGGAGGCTCGCTCCGGCCCGGCTTTCGCTGAGAGCCCAGCAGGCCAGAGCCCGCTAAGCCCTCCACGTGTTTGTCCTGCCAGGCAGATTAGCTCTTCCGGGACGCGCTCGGCTCACAGCCGCGCCTCGAATGGGTGCAATCAGCCTGAGGCTTCCGAGCATGTAAATTTAGTCCCAAAAAAGGATCTGAAGCGTTTCTACGGCCTATCAAAGGGTGATGTGGAAATTTTTATCTCGATCCTACAGCTCTCACAAGCCCTGCAAAAATACGTGCTACCCCAACCCCCAAATCTATTTTAACACCGCAATCAGTGATCCTTTAAAAAATTAAGGCAGCTCAGATCACTGCCTAAAAACCCTGCAATATCTGTCCATTTCACTCGGTAAAAGCCAAAGTCCCCACGAGGGTCTAAAAGCTCTGCACGAGTAGCCCTCCATCCCCATTACGTCTCTCACCTGCATTTTCAATCCCTCCTTCCTTGGCCCCAGGGCTTGTTGTCTACACTTCCTTCTTCCGGCAATATTTTTTCCCCCTGATATGCAATTGGCTAACTCGATCACCTCCTTCAAGTCTTTGCTGAACCCTCACCTCATTTAGGCCCACCCGCATCACACTGTTTTATACTACAGCTTGCCCCGCCCTCACCACTGCTGACGCCCCGGCCTGCTCTAGTTTTTCCCGTCCTATTGTTACTGACTAAGGTCTTTGGACTCTTTAGTCAATAGAAATTGATGAAGCCAGATCAGGAATTCAGGCAAGGCGTTACTGGGACTCCAGGGAGTGAAGACAAGTAACAGGTTCCCTTGCTCACTCTCTGAAGGGGGGAGAGCTTGTGTCCGTTAAATGGGGGGAAGGTAGAGGCAGATCAGTGGGTGGCGGGCGGGGCCAGAGGGGGGGCTTAGGTGGTCTGCCCACCCCTTTGGTGGCGCTGTGTGCAGGGATTATGTAGTACCCGCTTTTGTTCCTGGCACCTCAGAAGTGACAGTTGGGTTTTGGTCTTTTTGTATCTTATTGTTCATAATTTGCCCCAACTGCCCACGCAGGCAGTTATTTTTAGTCCCTTATAGTTTCTTTGTATTCTGTTGCTCATTTGTCCAGGTGCAAGCACTACAGTAAAGGGTCTCAGGTCCCAGCCTATCTCAGTACTGATCACGTTCCTACCTCAGTACTGATCATGTTCTGATATAAAATACACAGTTTACTTACGATGTTTAGTGTCTGTTTCTCCTTGCTAGAATATAAGTTCAATGACGACAGACCTTTGTTTGCTCACATACCTCCAAGCCTCCAGAACAATGCAACTCTTTGATGTCCCCTCAGCACTGCAAACTTAACATTGCCCCAACTGGAATCTCTCTCCCATTGAGACTGCTTCTGTGAATGGCACTAACAGCCTCCCAGTTGCCTAATTATAAAATCCAAATGTCATCCCTAACTCCTCCTTTCTCTCCCTACACCTGCCCTTTGTAAGTCATTCAACAGTTCTCTGGAATCCAAGAAACAAACATCTCTCCTCTTAATCTCTCCTCTCTGCTCCATCCAGGTTCAAGCCCCACCTTCTCTCTCAAACTGTTACAGGTCAGTTTCCCATCTCTCTCTCTCCATCCATTCCCATGTAACAGCTTGAGTAATCTCAATCTTTCAATTTTATTTTATTTTATAAGGTACTATAATTTTAATTAGCTTAAGGTGAGGCCCTGTGGGCTTCTAGACTTTGGTTCCATGAGTCCAGTCTGGCAACACAGAAAAACAGACTGAAGGGAGCTTCACTGAGAACTGACTCATTTACCTACAATTTCTTTTCGTTGTATCTGATGTTTGGTCCTTTTTAATTTTTTTTTTTTTTTTTTTTTTTTTTGCGGTACGCGGGCCTCTCACTGTTGTGGCCTCTCCCGTTGCAGAGCACAGGCTCCAGATGCGCAGGCTCAGCGGCCATGGCTCACGGGCCCAGCCGCTCCGCGGCATGTGAGATCTTCCCAGACCGGGGCACGAACCCATGTCCCCTGCATCGGCAGGCGGACTCTCAACCACTGCGCCACCAGGGAAGCCCTGTTTGGTCCTTTTTAAACTCTGTCAAGTTATAACTTTGTACCTCTACTTGCATACTGCTTTTGGCCAGAAGACATAAAGCTAAGAGTTTTAGCACTCCCCTGCCTGTTAAAAGGACCCTGTAAAAAACATTCCCTTCTTTCAATTTTAAATTGCACAAAGGAAATGCCTTTCAAGATAAAATCTGAGAATTCTGGCATAGAATAAAAATCCTCCCATCATTTGTCACCTACATTCCCTTTGGATTTCAGCCTCCTATTCAGCCACTGGACAACTCTCAAACCCTGATCCAGCCCTGGCAGCACTTCCCACACAGGCCACAGTAGTTCATACCCCAGGACTCAAGTAATTCACCTGCCCTGAATGCCCTTCCTCCATCCTCACCAAGCTACCTGCCACGCCTTCATTACAGCGCAGGTGGACTCCCCTGCTTCAGGAACCCTTTTCTGAAGCTCCCTGGCCTCTCTTTTATCTGTTCTTCAGATTTAACAAACATCCACTGAGCACCGACAACATGGCAGACACTGGAAATCACAGAGACAAAGTAGATGAGGTTCCATCCCAAAGAGGGAGAGACAGAAGCGTCTGGCGCGGTGCTGCTGTTTACTAGGCACAGCTGGAGCCCCCTCCAGCTCCGGAGTCGGGTCCAGGTGCCCAGCCAGAGACTGTGGGAGTGGACAAACGGACAGTGACCAGACCATATACAGTATCACAGTTCTGTCCCACAGCCTCCGCACCAACTGGCCTGGAATGGTCAGGACTTGATCAATTACTTCTGTATTCTTTGCCTCCACTTCCAACTCAGGACCAACCACAGAAAGCCAAATATGTTCCCCAAACCAATCACGGAAGACAGCCCACTTTGAGTTAGTCTGCTTCCAGCATCCCCTTGCCAACCTCCTCCCATCAGAGCACAACGATGAGTTCATTTTTTTTTTTTTTTTTGACGATAAAGTTTTCCCACTCCCTGCCTGCCTCTGAGTTCCTGCCACATGCAAGTGATAGGGGCTGATGCCCTTGCTATAGCAAGCTCTAAATAAAGGGCCTCACTTGCTTATTCTTATTTTGGTGGTCTTTATTTCCACAAAACTCAGTACTTCAATGATGTTCAGTGGTCACTCTCATCCTGAACTTTCTGTATGCTAATTATCCCTTGCCTGACTCTTCACCTCACCTTGAACCCCTCAAGGTCAGGGACCCTGTCTGAACAGGGCACCTGGCACAGTGCTTGCCACTTAAGAAGTCTC
Organism: Mesoplodon mirus; assembly: GCF_964341445.2. Lineage (NCBI taxonomy): Eukaryota > Metazoa > Chordata > Mammalia > Artiodactyla > Ziphiidae > Mesoplodon > Mesoplodon mirus. Next base: position 225,850,932 of record NC_138976.1, on the reverse strand, counting down.
CATTACTTCTTATTAAAGATCAGGGCTTGAAATAGGGACTATACTGGAACTTTTAGAACACAGACGGCAGTCACTTATCCAACCCCCCACCCCCCAACAAAAAGCACTTTACAATAACCTACTAAAATGCTTCTAACACTCTGTTGTAACAAGCCCGCCTCCTCCTACTACTACAGAAGTTTTCTTGTCTTGTTTATCACTGTATTCCCAGAACTAGCATTTAGGAGGCATTTAAAAAATATTTATTAGATGGCTAAGGCCACTGAAACCTCACACAAAATTGCAAGTTTTTTACAACGTCAGTTATCATGAAACTCCAGCTCATAAGCAACTCTTTACCCTGGAATCTGCTGAGTCCAAATGCCTCACCTCTCCCTCTTCTAAGTGAAACCGGGACTCGCTGACTCTGTACCCCATCCCTCAACTGCAGCCTTTCCTTACGTCCAACAGGCACGCAGGCCACAGGAGTCATTCCCCTGTTCACCTCGCCAGCCCTGTAGGTTCTGTACCACCATCCTCTTCTCTTAGCCCTCATTCAGTCCACCTCTGCTATCCCTGCCTTTCCCCTTTGCAGAACTAACTTGAGACTTTCCGCCGAGAGCCTCCTGCCAGGATGAATGATAACCTCGCAGAGGGCTGCGGTAGCTGTGCTTTCTGCTGGCAGTCCACGTTTCCGCTTCCCCGCTGCTTCCACGCGGAACCCAGTCTACGCAGTTCCGATGCAGAACTCATGGTGCGGCCACCAGCCTTTACAACTCAACTGCTAGGTGCTACTATTTTCCCCCAATACAGACTGAAGTCAGAGAAATGATGTCAGCTCCCAAGAGGACAGAGAAGACTGAGGATTTTTCTTCCATGTCTTGGTCTGTAATCTTTTGTATGGCTTGAATCTTTTGATGTATTTTTTAAAATAATTTTAAACAACTTAATAAAATAAGGACTCTCCTTTGCCCTCTTGGACTTCTACCGTTCATACCCTGACGACCTTCAACTGTGGGTTCATCCAGCATCCCTCTTTGTTTTTGACCCTAAGCTACGGGAGACTGCTGTACGAAGTTGGGAAATGGAGCGACTACTCTGGTCTCTAGCGTGGCTCTATAACCTTCCCTTGAGCCCTAAGCGGCTCTAACTTCCCCGTAGCTGTTACAAACCTCCCCACTCCTACTCTGTGCCAGCTGGTTTTCTCTGGGTCTACTTTTCTTTCCCCACCGGAGCCCAGGCACCTCTAAGTGCTGACGCTGGTGTCTCCGTCCCTCCTGGTTTTCCCCTCACCTGATCACACACAAATCCTCACATCACATCCATCCTTTCATCACTCTCCCTCCCTGACCCCCTTTCTCATTTCTTTCAAGGACAACCTTTTTTTAAAAAAAATATTTATTGGGCTTCCCTGGGGGCGCAGCGGTTGAGAGTCCGCCTGCCGATGCAGGGGACACGGGTTCGTGCCCCGGTCCGGGAGGATCCCACGTGCCGCGGAGAGGCTGGACCCGTGAGCCATGGCCGCTGAGCCTGCGCGTCCGGAGCCTGTGCTCCGCAACGGGAGAGGCCACAACAGTGAGAGGCCCGCGTACAGCAAAAAAAAAAAAAGAATTATTTATTTGGCTGTGCCAGGTCTTAGTTGCAGCACGCTGCATCTTGTTTGTTGTTGTTGCGGCATGTGGGCTCTTAGCTGCAGCATGCATGTGGGATCTAGTTCCCTGACCAGGGATTGAACCTGGGCCCCCTGCATTGGGAGCTCGTCGTTTTAACCACCGGACCACCAGCGAAGTCCCTCAAGGACAACCTTCTTGAAGAGCGGAGCACACTCACTGCCCCCTGGGCTCCCACCCAGTCCTCAGCCCCTGCAGACCACCTGCCACTCCGCACAAATGGCTCTTGAAGGTCATGACCTCAAATTCGACCAACCGTCAAACTCGAAGGCCTCTTCTCCGACGTGTGCACCACTGGCTGCCCCCGAAGTTCCTTCCTCCTGTTTTATCTGATCTTCCATTGGCTTGTCTCCTCTTGCCCCTTGAACAAAAGACCTTCTTCTAAAGGTTTCCCTGTGATCTCCATCCTTCTCATGCCGCATGATCGCCTTGGTAACCTTCTCGAACCGACCCTCAGCTCTGAGGAAAGCTCCCAAATCCATACCTGCAAGCCTGCGCCTGCGGGTAGCCAGACCCATTTCCCGGCTGTGTTGTCCCCCCACTCAGGTGCAGGTGCCTCAAGCTCAGCACACAGGGTCTGTCTCCTGACGGAACCTGCTCAGCTCCCGTGACTCTCTGTCTCAAGGGCGAGGTGGGGGCAGCTTCCTCCAGCTCTCAGCCCCCTCCCTCCCTCGTTTTCACATCCAGCCAGCTGACGCGTAGGAGCCCATCCCCATGGTGACCCTCCCATCTCTTCTTCTTTCCACACCCACGGCTGTTTCTAGTCCTGTCGCTGCTTTTCTCAGCAACTGCAACAGCATTTCCCCTTTTCTACCAATTGCAGTGGGTGTCCACCCGCACGCAGGCTGTGATGCCTGTCCAGCCCACCCCCCTCTTGTACTCCAGACCCTGACAGATGCTGACTTACGGGAAACGGCCTATCTGGGTACCATCTTGGCCCTGAGCTAATGCCTGCCATAAGGTGGCTTTCCCCGCTGTGGACAACTCCCAGTGACTTAAGACAGACAAGTATAAGGGTGCATGTTCACCCTTCTCCCTGCCCTGTGCCTTTTAAATGGATCCATCCGACCAACCCAACAAGTCCTAAATGGCACCTTCACAGAGAGCTCAGTTATGTACAGTGAAAGCAGCTTTACTGCCAAATAAAGATGAGAACACAAAGTAACAAAGAGCTTTATTTTCATGTCCTGGTTTCTTCTAGGTTTTGCTAACAACCTGGATTCCTGCACTGTTGAGCATGTCAACGGTCACAAACACATCACCTTGGGGAGGAAACAAGTCGCTTTTTCCTAAAGCCCATGGACAAACTGGGAAGGTGGCCAGCTCCCTGGTCCCCCCGTTTCCCCTCCTTCTCCTGGCATCTCCGTCCCATGGGAAGGGTCCAGGCAGGAGGCTGAATCCGAGCAACACTCTCCTGTTACTCCCTCCTCATCCCTGGATCCTTTTGGGGAACCAAGAAGGATAATTCCCTTCTCCTGGTTCCCAAATGGAGGGTCTTAACACCAGCCCATGTTTCAGAACCAAAACCAAACCAAACCAAACACCTGCAAAGCAATGCTGGCACAGCTCTCTTCCGCTGGCTCTCGTTTTCGTTGCCCCACTGTCATTCCGGGAGGTTTCCCCTTAACTGCCATCACGATTTGCCTCATCTGTCAACAGTGGTGGAATTAGATAGGAAGAATGAACCAAAACTAGAAAAGAACAAAATCGGACCCTGTGGAAACTGCCTCAGCCTGAACTCCGGTGAGATGAACACCAACAGCGTTGGCACCCCGACCCCACCCCCCCAATTCCTGTCCCCAGTCCCAAACCCTGCCCACAACCCCTTTGGCGACACTCGGGCATCACGGTCCCTCAAGGGCAAGGCTCTGTGTAGAAGGGGCCCGAGCGCCCGAGGAGGGCTCCGCCTGCTCTGGCTCGTCCGGAGACAACCTGGGCTGGCACTGGGGGCACCACCACGTGAGCCTCTGGAAGCCCCCCGGAGGCCCCAGTGCCTCCCTCACAACCTGGTGCCCAGCAGGGCACCACTCCTTCTGGTAGATCTGCGTGTGCTGCTGTGTGCCCTGGAACTTGCCCCGCAGCCAGCCTGCACTGAAGGCCACCACATGGTCCACCAGGGCCTCGAGGCGCGGAAGACCCAGGAGTGAGCCGGGAGAAAGCGGGTGGATCCCAGCTCTGAACAGGGCCTCGTTCTTAATGATGTTCCCTGGAAGAAGGCAGGGAGGGGACAAGGGAAGGAAAAAGGACACATCCGTAAGGAAAGCTGGCCACAAAGTTAACAAAACAGAGCGCAGCTGATAACGACGGCAGCGGGGAGCATCTCAGGAAGATCCAGCGCGGCCGAGAAGCTCCCGGGCAAGTCACGCACTGAATCGGCCGGTCCGTCTGCGAAGTATTTGCTAACACTTACCCTTTGGGTTGTTGTGAAGACGAAATGACATGAAGCTCACGCGTGGCCCGTGTTACAGCAAAGAGATTAACAAAAGGGGCTCCGGACCCTGTGAATCCTGGCCCAACCAGATCCCGGCTACCTGACCCTGGTGAATTCCCTGCCTTCTTGAGGCTTCCGTTTCCTGGTCTGTAAAGCGGGGGTAGGTTCCCCGGTTTTCGTGGGCAGTAAATGAGAATTCTCACACACACATGCAAATGCTGAGCACGGTGCTGGTATGTAGAGAGGAATCAATAAATACTAGCGGTGATTATTACTGAAAGTGTCAAGCATGACTCCTGAGATATAGAAAGTGTGTAGGAGGTATTATTGTATTATTTTCCTACTCCTGCCTATTTGCTGTGAAGTCAACCTCGACCTCTCCTTCCAGAATCAGTAAGTTTCTTCAAAATGTCCCAACAATGCACTTTCTTTAACCTCTCCTAGGCATTTATCACAGTCTGTCTCTAGCTCCAGGGGGCTGAGTCCATGCTTGCTGGGTCACTAAACAACACTCTCCTTCAGGAGAGAAGGTGGGCTCGGTGGAGGCCAGGCGTCCGGCACGTGTGGAGCAGACGGACGGGGGAAAAGGCTGCTCTTTCCAAGAGCTTCACGGTCACACAAAATTTCTCTCTAAAATTCGCCAGCAGACTACCTGCTTCATATCTCAGCTGTGCCCTTAGAGCAATGTGTCTTTTGCTTTAGTTTCTTCATCTGAATGAAGGGAAAACTAGTAAGTGGCCATCCTGAGGAAGAGCAGTAAGGATGAACCCACGTACCTGGCACAGTGGAGTCACCTGAAAAATGTTGGCTGTTCTGATTATCGTTTGTAACAACAGCCAGTTACACAGCATTTCTCTTGCTAATTTACCCCAAAGGCCGCTCCTGGAAGCCTGTGCTCCTCTGGGGAGCAGGGTCTGCGTTTGTCCTACTATACTTCAATTAAAAAATAAATTAGGGCTTCCCTGGTGGCACAGTGGTTGAGAGTCCGCCTGCCGATGCAGGGGACGTGGGTTCGTGCCCCGGTCCGGGAGGATCCCACATGCCACGGAGCGGCTGGGCCCGTGAGCCATGGCCACGGAGCCTGCGTGTCCGGAGCCTGTGCTCCGCAATGGCAGAGGCCACAACAGTGGGAGGCCCGTGTACCGCAAACAAACAAACAAACAAACAACAAAATAATAAATTTAAAACAAAAAAGGATGGAGGGGACGTGATCCCTGCCCTCTAGAAGGTCACGCTCCAATGTGGCTATCAGGCCGACTACGACTGATAATATAATTAGGGTAGGAGAGAAGTTAGAGATGGCCTGGTCTACTCCCTCATCTTAAAAACGAGGGAAGTGGAGCTAAGGAGCCCGGTGATCGTCCAGCATCACTGACACCAGCGGTGGGTGCCAGTTTCCTGCCTCCTGGACGAGGGACTTTTTCATTAGGTCGGTCAGCAGGACCACCCTCTGCCCTCAGCCATACCTAAGCCTGAGAAGTATCTCTGGTCCAACAGCGTATAGCAGACGGGCTGCTCCCGGCCCAGAGCTTCCAGGGCCTGTCCTCGATGGAACTTTTCTGACAAGATGTCAGAGGTGGGTCTCACCACCGGGGAAGAGGAGCTCCACACCATCTGACAGTTATAGAAGGCCAAGAAGCCGCCCCCGCCGAAGTGCAGGACCAGCCTGGGAAGAGAGGAGAGGTCACAGAGCACAGGGCTATGAGAGCAGCATCAGGTCGCACGTGCACACACAGCACCCACCCCGCTCAGGATGATCTGGGGAAGCTAAGGTCCCGGAGGAGAAAAGGGATGGCTCTGCCTGAGTCGTTAAACTCTCACGGCCAAATGGAGGAATTAAAAGGAAATGGATACTCTCTCCTTTTCTCTGATAATAACAATTCGTGTTGGCAGAAGACAACTTGGGACGCACAGAAAAGTCTCAAGTTCGGGAGGTGTGGCTATGGCACAAAGCAGGGCTTCATAAGGAAGGAGGGCAGAGAAACTGACGCTAAGCAGGCACCTGTCCCAGTCCCGGGCAAGATCTCCCAAGAGAGACACATACACACACCGCCCCCCACCCCAGGGACACAGGAGAAACCTCACGAACCCTGATAAGCAATAACGGGTTACTGTGTGAGGGGAGAGACTCGGGCTGCAGCTGGACTCCAAGACTCACGTATCTGACCTGGGTGGTATCTTATGTGAAAGTAAAGGGACAACTTGAGAGGAACAGGACTCAGGAAAACACCTACGCATAGTACCTGAGGTGATTACTCAAGGAAAAGTACATCCCAACGGAAATTAAATCAGCAAGGATCTCAAGATGAGGGTGGTTAAGAATCCGCCTGCCAACGCAGGGGACACAGCTCCGAGCCCTGGTCCGGGAAGATCCCACATGCCGCGGAGCAACTAAGCCCATGCGCCACAACTACTGAGCCTGAGCTCTAGAGCCCGTGAGCCACGACAAGAGAAGCCACCACAATGAGAAGCCCGCGCATCGCAACAAAGAGTAGTAGCCCCCGCTCGCTGCAGCTAGAGAAAGCCCGCACACAGTAACAAAGACCCAATGCAGCCAAAAATAAAATCAATTTAATAAAAAAGGAAGAAAAGAAATGTGATAAATCCAACAGAAAAAAAGAAAACAAGGGACAATAAAACTACAAATGAAAGAAAATCCAAATAGCACAATTACCCCATTTCAAAACAAGGAGTTTGTGTCTGAGATTAAAGAGATACAAAAGCCTGCTATTTACTGTTTATAACAAGCATACCTAAAATAAGTGAAAAAACAGACCTACAACTAAGTGGAAAAAAGACCAGGGGGTGAGCCAACCAAACGTGGAGTGGTACTGTTAACATCAAGAGAAGCAGAATTAGGGCTAAAGGCAGAGAGAGGATCCAGGATTGTTTAATAATGAAGCTGCAAAGAACCTTTGAGAGTCAGGGACCCTGATGCCTGGGACCAAGGGCAGCAAAACACAGAAACAAAAACGAAAGACAAGGAGAAGCTCTATAAAACCACAGCTAGCCTGGGGGACTTCAATGATCCTCTTCCCAAGTTCTGTATATTAAACAAAAAAAAAATAAGCAAAAAGAGAAAAGCTGAGCTATCAAAACAATAACCTGTTCTTAACATTTACAGAATGTTTTTCTTTTTTTGTTTGTTTGGTTTTTGTCAGAATGTTTTACTTTTAATGAATATTCTATCTTCATTTATGTACACAAAATGTAAGCAAAGATCAATTATGTGTTTGGCTGCAAATCTTGATGCCAAAAGTAGAAAATTTACAGGCTGCCACCCTGATCGTAACCCAATAAAAAAAATTAAAACAAAAAACCCCCCAAAAAGATGACCCCAAACACTCAAAGATTTGAAAAATTAGGAAATACTCTTCCATATGGATAGTATACAAAACTATTATGACTTATTTGAAAGATCAACAAAGTAAATAAAACTCAGGCAAGGGCTTCCCTGGTGGCGCAGTGGTTGAGAGTCCGCCTGCCGATGCAGGGGACACGGGTTCGTGCCCCGCTCTGGGAAGATCCCACATACCACGGAGCGGCTGGGCCCGTGAGCCATGGCCGCTGAGCCTGCGCGTCCGGAGCCTGTGCTCCGCAACGGGAGAGGCCACAACAGTGAGAGGCCTGCGTACCACAAAAAAAAAAAAAAAAAAAAAAAAAAAAAACTCAGGCAAGCCTAATAAAGAAAAAAAGGGGGCAGGGCAGGCAAAGCAAAATATGCAACATGGAAGGAGTTATAACTTGACAGGAAGAGATTCAAAAATAAGTGAATGACATGAGTTCCCTGCGTGGCAATAAATTTGAAGGCCTGCGGGACCAGCCTTGTTAGTGGAAGAGCGTGCCAATCGCCGCGGCTGGTGACCGAATCCGGATTCAGCCCACGAGTCCAGCTTCGGGCCATGAGAGGTTTCCTGGGGGTTTCGGGGAAAGCTCTCCTTGCTCATTTGAACTTTAGAAATGAGCCTCCCTCTCTTCTCTTCCTCTTTTCTTGTGTGGATATAAGGCCTGGAACTGCAGGAGTCTCCTGCTGCTGGTCTAAGGACAACACCAACATGTGGCAAAGTGCAAAGTCAGGAGAATCACAAGAATGTGAAGCCAAAGGCTTGGACCTGAGTCAACGCTGAAGCCCGCACTTCCTCTGAACTTCTAATATCGTTGACCCCTGAACAACTCGGGGGTTGGGACACTGACCCTCTGAAGAGTTGAAAATCCGCGCACGTTAACTTACAGCCGGCCTCTGTATCCACGGTTCCGTATCCACGGATTCAACCAACCTCACAGTGAGTCATGTAGCAATGTAATATTACTAGTGAAAAAATCCCCCTGTAAGTGGCCCCGTGCGGTTCAAACCTGTGTTGTTCAAGGGTCAACTGTCTGTGAGTCAAAAAAATCTCCTCACCATTCAAGCCAGTCTGAGTTGTTTTTTTTTTTTTCCTCTCTTTTTTTTCGGCCTCACCATGCGGCTTGCGGGATCTTAGTTCCCGGACCCGGGATCAAACCCAAGCCCTCGGCAGTGGAAGCGCCGAGTCCTAACCATTGGACTGCCAGGGAACTCCCTATCTGAGTTATTTTTATAGTTCCAAGCATCTTACTGGCCTTACATCATACCATAAACAAAGACTGTCGTTCTGGACATGAAAAAATATATCATTATGAAACTAGAAAAGTATTTTGATTGGAGGTAGAAGGAGCCTTCTTTAGCAAGAGGATAAAACTTAAGAGCTATCAAGGAAAATACTGACCACTCACTACGTACAAACTAAAAATCCCGAATGCCTAAAGGCACAAACACCATCACAGGACACAGACAGGCTGGAAACAGTAGTACCACACATCACAGAGGTTAACGCACAAGACCCGAAAGCCCTACAAGTTGATAAAAAGGACACAAACAACTCAGCGCCACCGTAAGAACGTCCATTCTCTTTGGCCAGCAATGATTCCTCTGGGAATCTACACTAAGCAAAGAATCCTGAACATGGGCAGAGTTTTCTGCACTGATATTCTCCTCAACATTAACAGCCTGAAAATGGGGCAATCCTATCCCTACATTCAGAGAGCACTAGTCAAGCCATGAGATGCTGTTCAGAGGCCTCCCAGCCTCAAGGGCTGTGTCTGTTGGGAAAGTGCTCCCCGCTCTCTAAGCTGCCAGGTGGTCCCTCCCCATCCCTCTCTGGGTGCAGACCACCGTTGACCTGCCACGTCAGTGGGCAGAGACGCGGGTTCTCCCTCCTAGGCGGCGGGCTGCTGGAGACCACCCAGCGTGCCTGCAGAGCCCAGCCCAGGCCCGCACAGCGGAGCCCTGGCAAACCCCCCAGAGCCCGCACAGCTGCCGACAGTCACAGCCCACGGCCTGCTCAACCACGCCTTACCTTGGGATAGGGTCCCTCCAGTCACCCCTCTTGTTTGCTTTCTTCGCTCTGGAGAACTCGTTCACCCAGACGCTGCCAAACATACCAAAGCTGACCCGCAGCCACCTCTCAGCACCTCCTGCAGGGCTGTCTCCCCACAAACACTGCAGACTATCATCTCCACTGGGGACAGCATCGTCTCCTCCTGGGGACCTGGAGGATTGGCCAGAGACTTCCTGGTGGTGCCCGGCCTCTTCCTCCCACTCTTTTTGTAGAGGCTCTGACAGTGAGTTGTTGCCAGGGGACACGATTTCTTCATCTGGATCAAATCTAAGGAATAATTTCTTTCCGTGGACCTAGAAAAAGATGAACACGACCTAAGCCCCTGCTATAGACTTATTTGTGTCCTCCCAAAATTCATGTGTTGAAATCAACCCCCAGTGTGATGGTGTCTGGAGGTGGGGCCTCCAGGAGGTGATGAGGTCATGAGGGTGGAGCCCTCATGAATGGGATTAGTGCCCTTATAAAAGAGACTTCAGAGGGCTCCCTCAACCCTTCTTCCACATGAGGACACAGCAAAAAGATGGCTGTCTACAAACCAGGAAGTGGGTCCTCACCAGACACTGAATATGCGGGCACCTTGACCTTGGACTTTCCATGTTCCAGACTGTGAGAAATAAATTTCTGTTGTTTATAAGCCACGTGGTGTGAGGTATTCTGTTACTGCAGTCAAAACAGACTGAGTCTTACCCAGAAAGGGGAAGACTGGAAGAGGTGTATACAGACATTTATCCTAATGCAAATGTCTCCCCTCTTGCCTCTTCCATGAAACTTTCCCAACTTGAGTATTTGGGACTTGCCTTTTGCTTTTTGCTCCAGTCGTGTGGGCACTTAGTACATGGTTTTCAAAGTGATTAGAAGCAAGTGGAAGAATCAGATCAGCAATGAAATAGATGCACGCTAGATGCAGGGCCACCCTAGAATACCTGAGGGGAAATACTCCCAATTTTTTTCATGAATTAGCTAATAAGTAAATACTAATTGTCATTCCTGTATTCAATTCATAATACTTTTTCTCTGTTAGAAATCATCAGCATACATACACATACACACCATACACAAATTGACAGCAGCTAAAGACAACCCACTGTAAAATTCTGTAGCCCTCACCACCCCATTGAAATTGGATTTGATAGAAGGAATGGCCACAAGAGACCTCACAATAAAAAATGACGATCAATATGATTTCAGTAGATGAAAATGAAAATGGAAAATGTGTGTAAAAGAATGTTCCACCTGCTGAGTATTCTATTTTCATATTGCTAGTCCTGGCAGGTAATGTGTATATGGCCCGATTCCAGGATAAGCCTGTTCTGCAAGACCCGAAATTCAGGCAGTCTTTCCAAGAATTAAAACCAAAACGTCTGGCATTAATAGTAGAAATGCCTGTGATAATTTGACCACCAAAGGTACATACTTAAAGATCACAGTTCTGATGAGATCTCCAATTTGTCAATTAGTATAAAAATTAACAACTGGAGCAGTCTTTTTTTTTTTTTTTTTTTTTTGCTGTACACGGGCCTCTCACTGTTGTGGCCTCTCCCGTTGCGGAGCACAGGCTCCGGACGCGCAGGCCCAGCGGCCATGGCTCACGGGCCCAGCCGCTCCACGGCCTGTGGGATCTTCCCGGACCGGGGCACGAACACGTGTCGCCTGAATCGGCAGGCAGACTCTCAACCACTGCGCCACCAGGGAAGCCCTGGAGCAGTCTTTTGAAGCCCTCTCCCCAAAAGAGGGCATTATCTTTCTAAATAATTCCAGAATAACTTAAGTGCAAATCTGAGCACAGTTGTTTGCTGCCACACATCAGAAATGGTTTAACTGAGCTTACATAAAAACCTGAGCAAGGAATTAAGCAGGCATAAGAGAATTTGCTCCAGACAACACTTTCTCGATGCAACTTCACCCATGTTGGAATAAGGCTGATGAAAATATCTGTCAGATGACCCTCAAGGTCAAAATATTTACCAGGTCAAAAGGCCTAGGTCAGGAGACCCTTGCACCCTTCCCAACAATGGCAATTTCCGCCGTCCCTCTTTTAAATTCCTCTGACACTATGGATAGTTCAGTTCTAATTGCTAACTGGGTTTATACAACGTGCCAGACAGTGTGCTAGGTGCTGAGGGTCACACAGATGAGTGAGTCTCTGCTCCTTCCCTCAGGGAACTCAGGATTTAAGAGGAAGGAAGTTCTGACACAGGTTATAACAGGGATGAACCTACGAAACATTATGCTCAGTGAAAGAAGCCAGTCACACACGGCATGATTCCAAGTATGTGAACTGCCCCCACAAAAGGCAAATCTGTAGGACAGAAAATAGAGTAAAATGGTCGCTTAGGGCTGGGGGTGGAGAGTTGGGGTGAAAGGGAAAGGACTCGTGGGCACAAGGCTTCTTTTGGGGGTGATGAAAGGTTCTGAAGTTGATTATGGTGATGGCTACACAACTCTGTGTCAAGAAACTGAATTATACACTTGAAATGGGTGAACTGGATGTGATGTGAATTACACCTCAATAAAGCTGTAAATATTTTTTAATTGGAGGACTGATATGAAGTCTAAGTATGCAGTGGGATTTGATCTCCAGATGTCCCACCCACCCAGACTAGGATGGGACAGAAACATTAACAGGCGGAAAGGACTCAATATTTACCTCCCACCCCTAATGCTTTCTTAGGCAGCTCTGGAGTGTGTGCTCTGCAAAATGAGAGGCTAAAACAAAAGAGAAGATGATATGGGACCAAGTGTGGAGAGACTGCTGGCTGCCTCCCAATATCCCTCTCTCCCCTCTTCCCAACAAATCTACTGATTTACAGGAACGTCAACATACTCAGCTAAAAACCTACGTCTCCCAGCCTCCCTTACGGATGGGGAAGCCAGTGAGATTGTGCAGGAATGGTCAAATGTGGTTTCCAGGAAATCTCTTTAAAATGGATGAACCAGTCTCCAGCTCTCTCCTGCCTTTTCTTCCTGCCTGGAATGTGGATGTAATGGCTGGAATCCCAGCTGCCGTGTCATCATCATCATCATGAGGATGAGGGCTACACCCCAGGGAGAGAAGAGCAGGAGCTTGGGCCCCAGTGATCTCGTGTCACTCCTACACCACCCTGGATGGCCTCCTCTGGACTTTCCATTATGGGAAGGGGGGAAAAAAAAAACTCCTGACTTGTATAAGCCACTCTTCTGTTATGAACAATTATACATAACTCCTGACACAGAAACTGGAGAGCGTATAAGGAAGGACAGTGAAGGGCCATGCCAGATAAACAGCTGGCACAGAGTGGAGCCAATTTTCCTCCGCCTCACGAGCTCACCCTGCTCATTCCATCTCCATTTTTGAATCTGTAACTGATTCTCAAACCTGAAATGCCCTTTCTTCTCCTTTTGACCCACTTAAGTCCTCCATCCTTCAAGGTCCATCTCAAGTCCTGTCTTCATCATGAAGGCTTTTTCTCCAGGCCACAGGACCTCTTCTATGTCGAGGCCCTCAGCTGGGCCTTAATCACACGCTCCCTTCCTCCATTCATTGTTACCTAACAGCTTCCCATTTAGGGACACAGGTCTAAACTTCCAAATTCAACTCTCAGATCCTGAGAATAGGACCCACGGACAGAGGCACAGAAAGGGAGCCCACTGATGGGGACCCACATGCCGGGCAGCTCCCCAAGGCCACCTCCCTTAGGCTTCTGGGCTCCCAACACTGACCCCTGCCTTGGTTTACTGGGACACCAGTGCCCAGATCCATCTCAGGGCTCCCTTGCCTCACATTCTTCTGTCTACTCAGCTATTGAGTAAATATTTTCTGCAAGCCAGCTCTGTGAAGGCAGGTGCTAAGATCCCGGCCACTGGGACCCAGAGACAAAGGGACATTAATCCTGTCCTGCAAACTCTGCAGGACAGTCTGGACAAAGAGTCCAGGTGCTCTAACGGGAACAGCACAAACCTGGAGGTCAGGGGGCCTGTGCTCCAGTCTCTGTCCCTTGCTAGCTACGTCGGCTTGGGCTAACCACTCCCCCTCCCTGAACCCCACCTCCAAATGCAGAAAACACACATAAAGGTGTAGCAGACCTCTTCCAGACCTCTTCCAGTTCTAACCAAGAATGGTTTTATAGCCTGTGTGTGTGCGTGTGTGTGTGTGTGTATGTACTAGAGATAGATAGAGAGAGAGAGAGAGAGAGAGAGAGAGAGAGAGAGAGAGAGAGAGAGAGAAGGGCAAGGTGGAAGACAGAAAACTAGTATTTACTGAGCACCTATTACGTGCCAGGCATAGAGTCTGCTTAATTCAACAATTTCAACTGGTAGGTGTTTATCCCCCTTTTTACAACTCTAGCAGACACTAGAGCTAAGAGGTTATGTAACTTGCTTAGGAACACACAGCTAAGCAGCAGCAGAAATCCTTGGTTTTTCTACCGCCAACTACCAAATGCCACCTAAGTGCCGGGCACTCAGTTAGGTGCCAGGAATACAATATTGCTGAGGTCACAGCCCCTGCCCTGTTTACTTGTCTCCTCCACTCAACAGGCAGGACAAATTCAGCAGTGGGCATCCAACAGGAGGTATAGGGTGCCCAGGAAGCACAGCAGAGTCTCTTCTCCAACTCAGAGCAGGCAGGGCAGGCTTCTCAGAGGATGTGACAGCAAAGCTGAATCCAGAAGGAGACCAGGAATTACCATGGTAAGATGAAAGGACACGAATGGGGGTGGAGCTGGGAGAAAAAGGAAGACCTGCCCGCACAGGGGAGCAGCACGTCGACCATGAAGGACTGTGAGAGGAGCTGTAGATAGTTCAAAATGATTGGAGAGAGATCTGGGGCAGGGTGAACTGCAGGCCAGAGAGGGAGGCATGAGTCAGACCACAAAGAGCTCTGCGAGCCCCTTAGGGCAGGGGTCCCCAACCCCCGGTACCGGGCCGGGCCGCACAGCAGGAGGGGAGCGGTGGGCGGAAGAGCGAGCGAAGCTTCATCTGCCGCTCCCCATCGCTCACGTTACCGCCTGAAGCATCCCCCCTACCGCCACCGCCATCCATGGAAAAATTGTCTTCCACGAAACCGGTTCCTGGTGCCAAAAAGGTTGGGGACCGCTGCCTTAGGGAATTCTGACTCATGCTCAGAGCCAAGAGGAGTCAGGCTGAAACCCAGATCAGAAGGCTATGCTCCTTCCTCACCTCCTTGCTGGCCCCATAGAATTAAACACGGTTTCCAAACAAAGGTGCACATCAGGGTCTGCCGGAGTCATCACAACCGCTCCAGACGCTGAATGTGAATACCCAGCTCGTGCACATGTATTTCTTATAGTTCCGCAGGCCACTGTGCTGCTCACCCGAGGCTGAGAAATGTCAGAAGCGGAGCTGCGTGGAGCCCCAGCGTGGTCGCCTCAGGCTCCAGGAAGTGACAGCACGGCAAGTCTTGAGACACGTTTAGGGGCGGTACAGGGTGTGCTGATGGAGTCGGCCGCTGGGGGGAGCTGTGGGACGAGCCCGTCAGAAGCCCATGACCTCACCTGGGTGTCCTGCAGCCACAGGGACCGGAAGCCGGCAGGGTTCAGCTTCTTAGTGCTGCCCCCCGTCTTGACCACCTGCTGCCCCACGAAGGGGGAGACCAGATGGTGAAACTTCCTCACAGACGGCCCCTCCGGCATCCCTGCAGGCAGAAATGTGGACAAGAGGCCACTGACTCAGCTGGTTTCTCTAGCATTTCTGATGGGGGCCAAGCTCCACGCAGCCGTTTTTTGGGGTTTTTTTTTTTTTTTTTTTTTGCCATCAACTTTAAGAGCATATACGGCCAAAAAGGGAATGTGGCTGGGAAGGGGGTTCGGATCAAAGAGAACGCCCCCGTGCGGCAGGCTGTGAGCCAGCTTCCCGAGGACGGTTGCCCCATCCCAGCCCCTCTCGCCTTCCTTCAGGCAGGACCAACAGTGTGCCAGGCATCACACCACGAGCGCCCTCCGCTTTGATCCTGTGGCAGCCTGGCCGGGAGCCCGCCCTGGTTACTTGTGTCCTGGACTGCGGTCCTAACTCATCTCCAGGCTTTCTCTGTCCTTCTTCTGCCTCCCCAAGCCAAGCATTCCAGCCCACTGCTGCTGCTTTATCTCCCCTCTTTGAGTGGAGAGTTGGTCGAGGCAGAGAAGGCTGTAAGGGACACAGGCACAGATGCAGATCCAGCCCTGCCAGGACCACCCTGCTAGTAGCAGCGGTGCGTATGTGACAACAATGCAGAGCTCAGAATCACGACAGGTGCAGACACAGGGTCATGTCAGGTCAGATCAGGGAGAGGCCACATCTGGCTTACCTAGAGACGCTTATCCCTGGTAACCGAAAAACAGCTGGGGTCCCGTTTTAACCGTGATGTAGGGTGACCTGTGACCCCCACCTCTTCCTGCCCAAATCATCCAAGCTCACTGCGAGCTTGTGCAGGAGGCATTCACATGTTTGGGCCTGAGCGCTCGGCACCCCAGCTTCTAAGACACAGAAGGCACTCCCCCCACCCTTAACCTACTTACCCACCTGTTTCCTCACCTGCACAAGACTGCAAGTTATGATGAAAACCCAAAGAACTAAGCAGTTTCCTGGCACAGTGGTAGCTACTCCATTTCAGTAATTTTAAGTAATATTTAAAGATCTCTGAAATGGCGGTGCCTCTTACAGTCCATGCTTTCTCAGAGTTTAATTAGCAGCACGTTCCACAATATGCATTTTTAATTTGATGGTGCTTTAGACTCACTAAAATGTAGTACAACTGCCCCTAATCAGACCTTCAAGTCACTCGAGAGGCTCTCCTGACAAAACTGCGGGGCTGCAGGAAGACCGGCCACAGTGCAGCTCTGCGCCCTGGTCTCTCCAACCGTGGAAGCTTCTGGAAAAGCTCCCCTCTGAAATGCCTCTGATGCTTAAAATCTTTCGACACAAGGGCATGTTTCTTTCTCGGGTTTATTTATGGAGATGGAAAGCTGGGCAGCGAGCTGCCTCTACCACAGCCTTAAAAGATCAGAAGCCGAAGGGACACAGGTCCCGAGGGGACACCCCGCGCACCCTCGTTAACCGCGCGAGGCTGGTAAGGGGCTGGCTAGCGGACCACACTGACAGAGGAGGGGGCGTCACCGCCGCCCCCGCCCCCGGGACAGTCTAAAATGGCTGCTTTGCCCAGCGCCTTCTCGGGGTGATGGTGGGGAGAAGCGGGCGCAGAGACAGGACTGACGGTCACTGCAGGAGCCTCGGTCGGGCGCGGGGGGGGAAATGTTAAAAAGTGGTAAACAGCCAAAAAAGAAAGAAAAATTCAACCCGGGCTCCGGGTTTCCATGAGGGATGCTTCTAAAAGGTTCGGTAACTGAGTTTTCACGCCGGTAACAAGGTGACGAGGGTAAAGCTGGGGAAAGCCCTGTATTTCCGATGGTGGGGGGGACCCGCTACCGCCGAGGACGCGCCGCTCCGCCCCCTCCCCACCCGCGCACGTCCCGCGACGCCGCAGCGGGACCCGCGGCGGGACTTACCGGCTCCCCGCCCGCAGACCCCAGACCCCAGCGCCTGCGAGGCCCGCAGACCGCCTCCACGCGGGCCGTGGAACACCCGGTGCCCGGTGTACGCCCGGGACTCTGTCGTAGGCGGGCGTGGGAGGCGTGAGGGGAGCGGGCCTCTGACTGGAGGTGGGGAGTGGGTAGAGCGAGGCTCCTCCCTCGGGGGGGTGGGGTAGATCGGGGCTCCTCCCCCCGGTGAGCGTAGGAGGCGGGACTCGCCCTGCGCGGGTGGGGTTCGGGATTTCGTTGTCCAAACAGGTGCGGGGCTCTGTCCTGGGAGGCGGGAGTGGGGGGGTGGCTCTCGCCCTTGGGAGAGCGGGTGAGGGTGCGGAGCTCCTCCCCTAAGGAGGTCGCTGGAGGCTGGGCCAATGCCGAGTGTCGCGGCTAAAGGGTGGAGAGAGAGTGAGTCAGAGCAGACGGTGGGGAAGAAGCAAACCGCGTTTGGAACGTTTATTATCTCACGAAGATAGAGAAAATTAAGCTGCTGGATAGGAGAACTTTAGGTGGTCAGGCAAAGACAAGCCTTTGGGTTTGCTGGGCCTCCGAGCCCAGCGAGGTAATTGTGAAAAGGAAACAGGTTGTCAAGAAATCTCATGTTTTTAAAGGGTGGGATTTTTTTTTCTTTTTTTACTTTATATAATTTGAATATTATTATTTGAATTTTTACCATAAGCAAATTTTGCTTTAAAGGTAATATTAAATTTTTCCAGACAATAAAAAAGATAAAATAGTAGACTATTTTAAAATAAGAATGTTCCATTGTTGTTAATTCTCCAAAGAGGATGGGGAGCCAGCACTTTCCAAGAAGTCAGCAGGGAAGTTTAGGGAAACTGTTCCGGATGGCAGGCACCAGGGACCATAGCTGAGAGGGCCCTGGGGAGGTCTTGGCCAGCATAGGGAGACAGGCCCAGTCCCTCCCCAGGTTGTGTCCTGCTGATCCAGGCGGAGCAGTACGGGTGGCCCTTCTACTGAACCGGCTAGGGCAGGAAGTGAGGAGAGGAAGGCTGGAAGGTCTGGGCTACTGAGGGTGCTCAGCACAGAGGAGCCCTGGAGGGGGGATGAGGTTTGAGGGGATGGTGTTTCCATCCCCCCTGGGCCTTCTGGTCTCCCTTTTTCTGTACCTGGCCTCTTCTGGGAACAACATACCCACCACAGGATGCCAACTGCTGTAGGATCAAGCACACCCCAACAGTAGCTTCTGGAGCCCCTAACTCCCCATTCTGTAGACTCCGGCTGAGCTGGGAAGGAAGCCAGAGCCACAATCCTTGCCTCACCTCTTGGACTGAATGCCTGGTGCCTAAGAGGGCTCTTCTGAGGCCGAAGGGTTGTAGAGTTGAGGAACCACGTGGGTCACAGCTTACCTCTGTCATTTACAGTATAGCTGTTGTTTGCTGAGCACAAGCACTGTTCTAAGCTTCTTACATATATTGCCTCAATAGTAGTTATGGGGAGGCAAGCAAGTCACAGTACCTCTGAATCTATTCAGCATGAAGTGGGATAGCTATTTCATGGTGTTATTATGGAAATATCACAAAGCAAGGTTTGTAGCAGGGCCCAAGATTTTGCCTTTTCCACAGGCTCCCGGCTGCTGCTGGTCCAGGGACACAAGGTGGAGCAGCGAGGACTTCGGAGCACAGTGGTTGGCAGTTGCTGGGCACTTAGTAAATATTCTTTGAATGAATGGCTAAGTTAGATCTTAGATACGAAACTCATAAACTGTAAAGTGCGGTGCAAATGTATACAATCACCATTCTAAGACAATAAAGCTGGGGAATCTGCCTGGAGAAGGGCAAGCTTCCAGAAGCGCAACTCTACAGAATAGCAGCGAAGAACACTGTTGCTGCATCAGACTACCTGGGTCCAAATCCCACTGCTCAGTGGGCAGAGCTGGGCAAGTAATTTAACCTTTCCATACCTTAGTTTCTTCATCTGTAAAATGCAGTGAAATGCCTACCTCACTGGGTTATGGTGGGATTTACTGAGATGATTCACCTAAATCTCTTAGCACTGAGCCTGACATATAGCGATAGATCAATATGTTTTTAGTTATTATTAGTTGCGTCCTGGACGGGGAGGGGGGGCAACCTCAAAGCCCACAGGAGCCTGGGCCTCAGCACTACGGGGGTCAGCACCCAGTTTTCTAAGGGCCATGGAGCCAATTTCTCCCTCTCCCTTTGTGCTGGTGACATCTTAAACAGGGTTAAAGTTACAATGCCCATGAAAATCGATTAAAGCAAGAAAGGATGTGATGGAGAAAAGCAGTAGGATGTGGTGAGAAATCAGACTGCCAATGAATGAGCTTGGGGTCCTGAACCACATGGAGGAGGTTTCATGTGTCTCTAGGAACCCCTGGGGAGCCTGGAGGGCTGAGAGTGAGGCTCCTGGGTCCATTCCAGTTGCCCCTCTTTTTTGGCCTGTGGATGGTGAGCCCTATTTTCCAGTGGTTCTAGGGCCTTCTTTCATCATGTCTAAATTGGAGAATTCGGAACCAAGGATTCTCCCCCAACTTCTAGAAAGACGTTGAAAGACTTCATCTTGGAGTGGGACCCCAGGTTGTGCGGGGTTTTCAGCTTTTAGGTTCCCACTCTTTGGGAGAGGCAGGGGGGTGGTGTAAAAGCTCACATTCTGCAGTCAGGTTTGAATCCTGGTTCTGCATGTACTAGTTCTGTGGCCTAAGGGAGCTACTTAAAATCCATGGGCTGAATCTTCTTCGTGTGCAAAACGTGGTTGTGAGGATATAGGAAAGTTTTAATGGATGTATAAAGCTACTTACTACCGCAGCTGATTTGCAGGAGTGCTCGTTAAGTGGCAGGTACTTTTTTTAGCACAATTTTCGGGGTGGTCTCAGATTGAATGTTTGAAAATCAGGCTGTTGCATTCTGGAAGCCACAGGAAGAGAACGCCGGCGCCCCCAAATGGTGAGCGCGTTAACTGCAAGGGAGGTATCTTTATGCCAGTCTCGGCCTCCTTAGTGAGGGTAGGTGCTCAGTAAGTGCCCCTCTTCCTCATGCCAGCTCTGTGGCCTTGGGCAAGTTCCCTCGACGATGGTGGGACAAGAGGGTTTGGACCCGATGATCTCTGAGACCCCTCATGGTCTGTAAATGAGTCAGGCATGGCCTCCCAATCCAGGCATCCTTTTTCCTAGTGGGGTTATTTCCCTTCAATTCGACTTGCCCTGGTCAGCTGAGGAAGGAAACCTCAGCAATACTACCCCCAGTGCTTAGCAGCTCGTGTCCTGTAACCACCCCCCATACTCCCACAGACCTCAGGGCCAAACCCTCCTGTAAGGAAGGGGCTACCAGGAATTCCTCAGCCCTGTCCCTGTGCAAACTGCTAGATTTTAGGCTGCAGGACCTCCAGGGGGGCCTAGAGCAGCTCCAGGGGCCTTGACAACTGCCCTGAGACTGTCCCACTGCTTTACTTCATAGTTAAATGGCAAGGTTTGCTCTGGGTCCCAAGTACCAGGACACCCTGGTCAGATGGAGCTGACCTGGTCAGTTTGACCAACACAGCCTTGCAGCCCTAGACTAAACTGGAGCCTGAGTGTAGGCGTTCTTAACCTGGGGAATATGGAGAAGTTTCCAGAGTTCATAAAACCCCTGAAATTGTGAGTGGTGTATGTGTACCACTCATATATGTGTACCTTTCTAGGAAAGTGGTCATGGATTTTGTTACATTTTCAGAGAGGTCTGGGACTCCAAAAATTAAAAACAAAAAACAAAACAAACAAAAAAAAACACTGCCCCAAATTGCAGAAATGACTTTCTTCAAGCATTCTCCAAGCAGGACCCTGTTCCGGTCCCATAACCTGAAGCGCCTCTCAAACCTCATCAACACAGCTGGGTAGTGAGGGAAGACACCAAGGTCATTTGATGGACGTAAGAAAACACACCACAACTACAGCATGGCATGCTGTCCCCATCAGCGGTAAAAGACCTGAAAATGTTTCCCATCGATCTGCTTCCTCCACTGAAATCAGCTGTCAGAGCCTACAGTCCTTTCTTCAATAGCTCTTCAAGATGGCAAATTTCTATTCTTTGAAGGGGCGTTTAGAATCAGGACAGGTGACAAAAATTGGTCAAGTGATGTAATTCTATTTGGGCCACCCCAATTCTGTTTGTGGCTGAGAAGCAATAAGCTTGGTTCTCTTAGGCTGATCCAGGCAGGTCTGGAGAGCCTCTAAAGGGAGTTCCAACCTATGTTTTCACCGTGCCTGAAACAGTGGAATAAGTAGTTTCCAAGGCAGCTACTTTGAGAGGCAATGCTCATTTGGATGAATAGCTTCTGAAACATTTTTAAACCTCATTACTTGGGTCACAATAAAGGTACTATTTTCCCCTTGGAGAACATCCATCCGGAGTCCCCAGAGGGAGTACGTTCAAATCTTGGGGCCCTGAGATTTCATCCGTACCAACAAGAGTATGTAAGACTCAGAGAGATGAGCCACTTTGCTCAACTTGTGGTTTCAGAGCTGCTGGTCCAAAGTCCTGGATGCTGTATCGAATTCAGTGTGACCCCAGGGATGAATTTCTTCATGTCTTTTCCTGACCATCCTCACAGCTTGACAGCACCAACCAGGCATGGGACTTGTGCTCCCTGCGTGATACCAGATATGGCAAGGATAATTTCGGATTATTTCTGCTCTCACAACTGCTTAGAGCTTAAAGGGAACTTAAAGATTCCCTCCTCCAAAACCTTTGCAGATGAAGCTGCTGACGTGAAGAGCAGTTTGGTGAAATGCCCAGAGTCACACAGCTAGACACTGGCCAAACCTGGACTAGAATTCTGAAACCTCAGAATCCCGTGTCTGGCTCTTTCTGGTGGGCTCCTCCCTTACTTTTCTTTTCTTTCTTTCTTTTTTCTTTTTTTTGGCCGTGCCACACAGCTTGTGGGATCTTAGCTCCCCGACCAGGGATTGAACCCGCGTCCTTCGCAGTGAAAGCGTGGAGTCCTAACCACTGGACCGCCAGGGAAGTCCCTCCCTTACTTTTCAAGAAAGCAGAAGCACGGGTGGAAATGGGTACAGA
Organism: Mesoplodon mirus; assembly: GCF_964341445.2. Classification (NCBI taxonomy): domain Eukaryota; kingdom Metazoa; phylum Chordata; class Mammalia; order Artiodactyla; family Ziphiidae; genus Mesoplodon; species Mesoplodon mirus. The sequence continues at coordinate 225,828,906 of NC_138976.1, read as the reverse complement.
ATCTGTTCCAGGAAGTGATTGTATGGTAGTGGTCCCCTCCGAGAGCCCCCGGGACCCAGAGATTCAACCAATAGGACCCCATGAGCCATTTTCAAATAGTCAAAAAGCCCCAAGGTAAACATCTATCCGATAGCCATACCAAGAGTGCAGAGCAACCTAAATCGAGCATCTCTGCCTAAGATGGGAATTCAATCAGCTTAGTGTTACGGACTATCTGGTAGCGGAGATGAGCAGTTATGCTTTCTGTTCTTTTAAAAACTGAAGTGTAATTTATATGCAGTTTGGGTTTTGATCTATAAAAAGTGAGAAAAGCCCAAATAATTATGTAGACAAAGTAATTTCAAAACATGGACACTATGGTAGGGCTGGGGTAAAGGGGGAACTCTGGCTGTGGTAAGTCTGGAAGCCACATTAAGGAAATCTGCAAGGATGTTAAAAGAGTCGGGGGACAGGAAGACTTGCTGAAAGTGTTTCCAGCCCACACCACTACAGAGATGTCTGGGGGATTCTCTGAGTAAGTACAAAGCAGTGGAGCACATTAGCTGGTATCACTCATTGCTTTGTTCAGCAGAGTCCTGGTCAAAGGTCTGTTTAGGATTCTGTTATTTCAGTCTTACCTCTTTTGTTTCCCAGCCCAGCCCCAAAGTCTTCAGATAATCAAGAACCCTAGAAATAACGGATATTTTCAATTTTTTTATTTTCATGAGTTCTAAAGGAAAAGGACAGAGGAGGAATGATGATAGAACTAAATATTTCACGTCTAATTACAACCCAATTCATCTGAGTAGATCTATCTTAAAGCAGCAGCACAAGAGACTACAATACCTTCGTTGTAACAGGGGTCTACTGTCAGTGTTCACTAGTATCGCTTGCTAGTATTGAACTTCATCTGAATTAAGTCCTGCGATCAGAGATTCACTGATTTGGAACTTCCAAACTGCCCAGTGATTTGAACTTCAAGTACATCTGGTTAAAAACCTATGCAGTCACATGTTTATTTCTCAGGTGAAGCGAGGCCACCACAGCTGTAGGACAGAAGGCAGTCACCGCAGAGCAGGGAGGGGATGGAGTGTGTGCGTGACGGGGTGTGGGGATCTCATTTATCACCCTTCACTCAAGAGAAGCTCCCTCTTTGGGTCTGTCTGAAAACCCCCTCGCACAGGGCCTGCCACCGCTGCTAAGCTGGGGCCCAAGAGTACCACCCAGTACCTTGAAGGCTTTTCCTGGTTCCACTGTTCCTGTTAGTCCAGAGCACAGCTGGGCTATGTATGATCGCCTCTTTCTGTAAAACTAAACCCACAATCCCCCAAGCTTCAACCAGTGATCTAGTCACACACAGACCCAAAGAAAACTGGACTTTGAGAAACTAGGTCTGTTTTAATGCCATTCTTGCTTGGATTATTTAGTTCTCCTTGTTATTGAAGTCTTTTTGCAGACGTTACAGCTGCAGCTACTGGAGGGGAGATAAAGATCGCACAGGAGCCAGGGTGAAATAGAGCAGCAGTGCTCCCAGGAGGCTAAGGAACTGAACGAAAGCAACAGTGTCCAGGGCAGGGAGCCCTCAGGAGCATGGATTCCACTTCCCAGGCTAAACCTGGAAGCTTTGAGGCTGGTCCTTGGTTCTGGGAAGATACATATCTGTGTAGTTAAGGATGGTGGCATGTTTGTGTTCCAGCTTCAAGCAAGGCAAGGATGCAATCTGAAGAGTAGTTTCCAATGTCAGAAAATGATTAAAAAACTGAAAACCAGTCACCTCCACTCCAAAAGCAGCTTTCCAAATGGCTGTTTCTCATGCCCTAGTATCCAAGTCAGTAAGTTCTGTGGGCTCGGAAAGGGGGGCACGTCAAATAAACTCCAGCCCAGCTCCATCTGAGGCATGTTCAGTGAATATAAACTTATTTTCACTACTGTCAACCCAAGCCAAACATAATCATGGCTAAATCTGCTACTACTCACCCCCTAAAGGCATCCAAAAGTCAAATATTAAGGATTAATGCTCTTGACTGTTAAAATGATTTGACCTGTGCTTCAGAATTTTTGTCATAGTGAGAGGTGAGCCCAAAAGGGAATGTGAGGGATGTCTGAGCCCGAACACATGCCACTGGCTGCTGCACTCACCGTGTTAGGCCAGACGTTTCTCGTTGCTGGCCCCCTACTCCCGCCTCCAGCCACTTCCCAAACATCTGGGAATTGTATCCTTTCGAGTATCTTGACTGGTAGCAACTTGACTTACTCTGAGGATGCATTGATTTGGGAAAGCAACCACGTCTGGTGAGCAAGGAGGCTGAATCAAGCTGGATTTTACCATCTGGAGTGAAGCATAAGTTATGACTATATAAGGAATGAGGTCAATCTTCTGGTATTGTGTGTGTGTGTGTGCATATATGTATATATATATATATATATATATATATCCTTCTGAAAACCATTCCTAAAGGGAAGTGGCAAAAATGTTTCAGCAAAGACTTCATCATCAGAAAACACGTCCTCCCCAAGGCCAACATAAATCCTGGTAGGTTTTATTTTTGGTTTTGAATCTCTTTTGTTATTCTTTGCTAGAGTTATCGGTTACTCATCCCTTTGGATGGTAGCTGTGTTTAATAGCTTTGGCTATTAGCCAATTAAAAGGCTTTTCTGATTTTACATAGAAGAATGGTTGTTATAGTTTTTTTTTTTCCCTTACCTGCTCAAAAATAACCAGGGTGCTGTGAAAGGTCAAAGGCTGCCAGTTGCCCACTGGGTTTGGCATAAGCCAGCTGAGAGGCAGGAAGCTACCGCCAACAGTTCTCAGTGGGGGTGGATTTGCCCCTCTGGGTTCCCTTCCACAGGCCTTAGGGCCACTCCCCTCAACCCCACCTCACTTTTAAGATGAAGCAATTAAGCAATTCTGTAGACTAAGAAAGTGAAGACAAAATGGACAAAGGAGAAATTTGCACCTTCTGTGCCACTGGTGTGGAGCACCACTGACCCCCTCCAGGGGCTTGTTTGGATCAAACCAGAAAGGAGAAGATGGCAGAGCACGTCTAGCGCACGTCTCAAACCAGGAGGGCTGGAGAGACCACTGCCCTGCAGCTCGGCCTCATGCTCCAGCCGCTGGTGTACCCGACGGGAGGTCTAAAAATGCCCCCTTCGTCGGGAGGCAACTTCTGGGCCACAGGAAATTTAGTTAAGGGCTGGTCCAACCCTCTCCTAGGAAACCAAGCCTAGAGGTTACCTGTCAAGGGCACGAGCTCGTCCTTGTCACTAGCCCCCGTCACACACAGAGGATGCCCCGGCCAACTGCCGAAAGGAATGAAGGGAGAAACGATTCAGACGCAGCCTGTGAGCGGATCAGCAAAGGGGCCTCAGTGGCTCAGGGCTGCCTTGCAAAGGGCAGCAGCGAACCTCCCAGGAAAGACCTCAGAGGGAGGAGGAGAAGGGAAAGAGGAATACAGATAAATTTATTAGTTAAATACTGATTTTACAGCCATTTCACCTTAAGACAACGTTAGCAGGTTTGTAGATTAAGGAAGGTATATGAAGGCGGCTTTCTTAGAAGAAAGCGATGTAAATGATTAAAACAGAACCTGGGTTTAAAGATACTCTCTGCTACCGCCAGGAGGATTTGGGCTGGGGGCTGGGTGTTTGGAGTAGCACAGAGGAAGGCCAGTCTGCTACATTCTGTTGGCAGCCAGGACACGGAAGGAAGCGTCTTCGTGAGCCCAGGGCCAAGGGCAGAGATAGCAACGTGGAGAAGAGGCCGATTCCCAGCCCGCGAGAGCGGTAGGGCACCCCCCCCACCCCCCCATCCCCGGCCGCCCACCCGATGTCTTCTCTCATCACTCGTCGTCTTTCTTCCATGAGCTGTGTAGTGTTGGTTTGAAATTATGTTGAGAAATCCCTAGCATTTGGCCTCCTGGACAAAAGACTGCTACTGGAGAAAGGCCGTGGGTGCAGGAGCTGCGCCCCTCGGACGCCCTCGGCCGGCAGTCCCGGCAGCAGACGCGACTCCGTGGAACCACGGCGCATGCGCAAATTCCAGGCTGACAACCCCGCTCCGCGCAGCGCGGCCCCAGGCCCGGCGGTGGAGTCCAGTAGACATGCTCTCCAGAAGGCTCTCCAGTCTTGGATGAATGCTAGTCAAACTTGCTTCAGCACCAGAACCGTTTTTGTTCTTACTCAGGACCCCCCTGAGCGTGATGGGGTGGAAGAAGGATCTGGGGACGTGTTCAAGCTGCGGGCAGAGCTGAATCACCGAGAGCAGTGGACGGGCGCTTATTTTCACAGGCCTCGGGGACGGAGAGAAGGAGCGATTTTAGCCGCGGAAGGAACTTGCGGGGAGGCGAAGTTGCCAGATTGCGAGTTTGCCGAAGCCTCTGCGGTGGGAGAAGCGGCCCCTCCTCCATCTCCCCACGGAGCCTCGGGTAACACTGGCCCTACCCCGTGTTTCTGGAGTCAAGACTCAGAATGAGGGGTGCAGGTGTGCCGAGCCGGAAGGGGAGTGTTGGGCGAGGGCAGGACCCGCTGAGGGGCCGAGGCGTCCAAACACATGTCCATCAGATACCCTGATTCAGGCTGGAGCAGGGGCCCCGGCACTGCCCTCGGAGGGCACTGCCCTCGGATCCCCCGTGCCAGGAACACCGTGGAAAAACCACCATTTCGGGCCACAGCGGTGGAAAGACAAAGGGAGAAGGACATCTCGTCTCTTGTCACGGGGGGTGAGGCAGAAAATGAGAGTCTGCAACTCCATGGAAGGGGCTTCAGTGTGCTCTAGCGAAGGGGGGGGGGCGCTTCCAGATCGGATCTCTCCAGATCTCTCCAGTCCCCCACCTTGAAAAGCTATCCAATAAAATCCAGCGCCCGCTCCCCTAACCAAATCATTGGCTTCAAGTTTCTTCCCAGTTGTTGTCTGGAGTCATTCCCAGACAGAGCAGGCCGGCCCCTGGGAGCCCAGAGCCTCATCTCTGCTGTCCTCCAAGTCCCAAGTCCATGCAGGAATCCAAGGAGGGAAGGAGGTGACATTATGCAGTGATTATGTCCCCGTGACTGTCAGCCAAGGCCAGGCTGTTCCAAGGGTCCTGTTTGGAGCTGGCCTGCGGTGACTGGCTGACAGAAGACGCATAACCTTGAGGAGAGAGCTTCAGGGCCGAGAGGACTGGGTGGATGGAGGACCCGTGGCCAGACATCGTGCTGACCGAGAACGTCTGAAAGCGAAAAGTATAAGATGCGGTCAATGGAATCCCCTCCTGGGGCTCAGGAGGGGTCTGGGCTGGAGAGGGGAGCCCCATTCCACAGCTGTGCCCAGGCTGGCTCCCACCCCAGGAAGGGGACACGAGGACAGGGCCAAAGGAAAAGGGCAGGAGAGGCATCAGGCAACACTCTGTTTCCCTGACCCCTGTGCTGTGGGATGCAGGGGGTCTGCGTGACTCATCAGCTGCTTCTGAGCACTGACCCAGTAGCTTTGTGACTATTCTGGTTTCTCAGAAGCCTCTGACGGTTACACGAGGCATTTTCTACAGTCTTTTCACCATCAATCTCCATTTTCAGAAGGAAGCCATCCCCCCCTGCCCAGGAGTGGCTCCTGGCTCTCCTGGCCCCAGGGCACCAGCTTCTCTTCACCCTGACGGCAGAAGGCTCCTTAGGACTCGCCCACCTCAAGTACAGGCGGAGAAGAGATCAGAGTTAATGGGAGACCGTGACCAAGCTTGGGGGCATCCTGATCCCACATGGGGGAACCACACAGGGAAGGGGCTAGAGGAGCAGGACTGCCATCATATCTGACAGAGGGAAATGAGGGTCCTGCTGGCCCGTCTTCTGGACACACATGTGAAGCTGGACCCGCAGCCAACCTCATGACGACGGCATCCTGCCTGTGACCTCCTCGCCAACCCCAGCCCGCCCGCCCTGCCCCCTGCAGCTTCTACACCTTTGCCCACGCCAGGAGGGGCCTCCTCCTCCCCTTCCTCCTGTTAAGATCTACCCACCCTCAAGGCCAAGGTCAAGCCACCCTTACTTAGGAGACAGCCTGGCCTAGAAAGCCCCGCTCCGCCTCCCACACAGCGGCCGCACTCTGATTCCGGTTGTAGCAATGCTGTGTGCCAGCACACGGGTCCCGGCACAGAGGAACCGCTAAACGTGTGCATCACGGTCATGTGTCCAAATCGCTGTAGCTTGATCCGATGTGCTGAAACATATCCTGGTGCAGACAGCCCCTCGCCTCGGGCGGGGGCCCGGCCGCCTGGAGTCTACCCCCCAACGAGCAGTACCTGCGACAGGGAGCTGCCGTGCCCGTAGTGGGATGAGAGCCCAGGCTCTGTCTTGATGGGACGCATCTCTTCCGCGCTGCTGCTGGAAGCACTGGTGGTGGGAGGGAGGCTCTCACTGCCCGAGGGACCTGGAACAAGGCAGAGTCAGGACACCCAGCCCAGGGGCAGGGACAAACGGATGGCGGCCCTTGGAGACAGCCAGGGCAGATCCGCGCTAACGGCTTATCTACATTTGCTGGGGAGAGAAGCAGGGTCCTTCCATCAGTGCAGGGCAACGGTTCTCACAGTGAAGCAGAAGTAGCAGAATTTCCAGGGAACTTTTTCAGATGACAGGCTCACCACCCCTCATCCCAGACGCCTGGGGCTACGTGTGTCTCAGGATTCAAACTTTTGGATTTTAAAAAGGACAAAGACTGAGTATTACAGAATACCTGCAGCGGGGTCTGGGACAACACCCCGTAATTAAATACATGAATAGTTCTACAGCAAAACATGGGAATATTCGCACATGGGATAAATGAAGACTATAACTAGCCTGTGTCAGTTCAGATTACATTTTACTGCCAAATCTAGCTCCCTGGATATGGAATTTCGGATAGGGGATTGTACACCTGAACCGACGCCTGCTCCCGCTGGGACCCCACCATGCAAAGAGGTGAAGTTCCCCAGGGGAAGGTGCTGTTCGTATAAACAATGTGGAAGCAGGGAGAAAGGCCGAGGACCTGGTGTGACCCACTGAACGCTCTGCTAAGACGTGACCGCCAGAAGGAGCGAGCCACTGTCGAATCTGGAAAAGGAGAACTTTGGTCATGTTCTCAGCAGTGGAACAGGGAAATTTATCTGACTTTGTCAGGCCTCAGATTAGAAGATAAACTTTCCATCCTATCAGCCGACTTAATTTCTCCACAACTGCCACATTTTCCAGTGAAATCTTTAATTTGACAGCAGTACTGAGGAGGGAGTGCTCTTGGTAGGGGATCCGAGTAGTCCTCGTTCTGAAATCTAGAACTTGAGAAGGCAGAGTATATATTGAACAGAATATGGGGCCTGAAGTGAAAACACTTGGGTTTAAACTCCAGCTCTACCCATTCAAAGCTGTGTGACCCTTGTGATGTCACTGCCCTCTCTGAGCCTCAGCTTGCTCATTAGTAAAAGGGAGATCATAAATGGGGTTTCATGGGGGTCTGTAAAGATCAATGAGATAATATTTGTGAAGGAGCTTTGCAAAGTACAGAGTACTACATGATGTTATTTATACACTGGCTTACAAATTAATGTTACAAATCAATCTGAACATGACCCCCAGGACCCTGTCTTCCTGCACCCCACTTAGCCCAAAGCGAATGGAAAGAAGTTGAGTTCCTGAAGATGGAGGAACCGACTCATGTTCCTTTTTCCTCTAGGCCCTCAACCGGTCCAGCTGGACCTCTGCAGTCTTTGCAACTGGCAAAACCCAGGCCACAACATGAGTGGAGCCTGCTTTAAAAGCTCCCAATATGTTCCATGGTGATGTTACTTTTGCACTGGGTTATTCATTCTGTCCTGAACGGCCGGGGATGGACGATGCTATCATTACACCCTGGTAGCCTGGGCTGGCCCACCTGAGCATACACGATGCTCACACACTCTGAGAGCTACTGAGTTATTCATATAATTACACATCGATCTTTTTCTCACCTGCTGGTGTCTTCGATTTGTTAAGGTTCTTGGGCTTCCGTTTTCTGGTTTGAATCCCCTCTTTCCTCATCGCAAGAGGCCTGGGGACCTAGGGGGTCACAAGTCAATATACGTGGTTTTCCATTTGTACCTAATCTGTGACATTATTTACCCCCCCACACACACACACAAATACACAATGAGAAGGCCAGATCTATGCAATTCCTCTACAAACCTTGGGGCTGAGACTGAGTGAATCAGGCCTGGAACTCCTGCTGAGCAAGAAATCAATTCTACCAAAAAAAAGTGTGTTGAGCATGTCTATTCCATGCTGGGTATTATACTAAACTCTGGAGAAACAAAGACCTAAAGACACAGTCCCTTCTCTCCAGAGGTTCACAGTTGGGAAAGACAGACAAATAGAAGATAACCAGATTCATAGATGATGAGGGAAAATAGAAAAGAAACACTGAACTGTGTCCCGGGCTGGGGAAGGGAAAGTGGCACATGGGCACATCAAGGCGGGCCTCCCTGAGCAGGTGATGCCTGGGTTGTAGGAGACTGTCAAGTAGATGAGGGGCAGACATTTCAAGCAGCAAGAACAGTACGTGCCAAAGCCACTAACTGATCAGCCACACTGGGACACTGTGCGAGTGAAAAGGGGGTGCTATTAATAGTTATGCCGAGATCATGGGCACACCCTGAGGCGGCCTGGAGAGTGGAGATGTAAAGTCACCTACACGGAGCAGCTCTGCACCGTGCTGAGCCTGGCTGGGGCAAGTGGTGGTTTCCATGGGTGTCGGGAGCAGCGGGGACAATGGTGGAGAGACTGCCCTGTGGCCAGTGCCTGAGTCCTTTATGACAGCACTTTAGGGCATCTAAATTCTCCTAAACAGGCAGTGACTGTCGGGCATCACACTCCTGAGCCATTCAACATGCCTAAACAGGTGTCGGGGGCAGGCCTGCAGGGTCATCTTTCTACTATTTTAAAATAGTGTGCCTGCCCCACATCTGGCTTCTTTCAGGCCTGGCCAACCAAATTGTTTAGCCCCTGGTCTGTGCTAGTCTCCCATATGGGACTAACAGAGGCCACACCTGCAAAATACAGAAGGACAAGTGATGACCACTTCGGAGATGTGAACATGGAATTGTTAAGAAAGAAGTGCAGGGAATTCCCTGGCTGTCCAGTGGTTAGAACTCCGCACTCTCACTGCTGAGGACCCGGGTTCAATCCCTGGTCAGGGAACTAAGATCCCACAAGCGGCACATGGTGTGGCCAAAAAAAAAAGAGAAGTGCAGTAGCATACATGAACTCGAACTGCCTTCTAGTCAACTGAGAGTCAGATAAGACAGCACTCCCACTCGTGGAGGAAAGTATCCTCCCCTCCCCGCCCTGCGCCCACCTCTTGAAGACCATCCTGACTTCAGAAGAATCCTGTCCTCATGTTCATCCCCACCCACCTCAGTACTTTTTTTAAAAAATTGTCATAAAATGCACATCACATAAAAGTTACCATCTTAAGCATTATCAAGTGTGCAGTTCAGTAGTGGCAAGTGTACTCGCATGAACGGATAAAGTCACCTGTGACAGTATAGTGTAAAGAAAGGGAATGCTTTCTAAAAAGACTTCGCAGATTTTCATTTTGAATTTTAAGTGGCAATTTTGAATTTCAGCTGCCAGTGCCAACCTCAAACCTGTAATTCTTAATATAGACGTTAAGATTGTACTCGTAATTATGATCAGATAAATGTTAATTGGTTTTCCTAACTTGGTGTCAGTTTCTAAGGATAATTCTCCTCTTAGATGCCATAATTAAATGTGTTTAGAGCTGATGATAAATTTCTTAATCTTAATTATCCTGGGAGTATTGTCCTAGAGACATTATGTTCTTATGAAAATTCCAAATACCAAAAATGCCACACGGTATTTTGACATAACATAGTGATGGTGGGGAGAAGAAATGCATGTGACTGAGAGAGTCACTAATTCAGTGTTTATTAAAACTTTTTTTCATCAACCCCACCCCCAAAGCCTTTTAAACTTTTTTTTTTTTAAACAGTGCCCCAATGAATTTTTTTTGGCCGTGCCACACACACAGCTTGTGGGATCTTAGTTCCTCAACCAGGGATTTAACCCGAGCCCTCGCCAGTGAAAGCATGGAGTCCTAACCACTGGACTGCCAGGGAATTCCCCCAATGAATTTTAATATCATAGATATGCTGTATATGTATTATATCTACTTTATACATGAAAAGACTAGGGTTTTTTTTGGTCCTACTTGGGGGTGACACCACCCCCATTTGAGAATGCGTATTCTACTATATCTTTTTTAAAAGGAGAGGGGACCTAGTGATAGACATTTGCATTGGCAGATGTATCTTTATGTGTGTCCAAATCTTGAAGCAGTATTTTTTTCTGCCAACGTCACTAGAAAATAGAAGAACTTCGTTTTCTGCTAGTCACCATCTTTTTTTGTTTGTTTGTTTGTTTTTGTGTTACGTGGGCCTCTCACTGTTGTGGCCTCTCCCGTTGCGGAGCGCAGGCTCCGGATGCGCAGGCTCCGGATGCGCAGGCTCAGCGGCCATGGCTCACGGGCCCAGCCGCTCCGCGGCATGTGGGATCTTCCTGGACCGGGGCACGAACCCGCATCCCCTGCATCGGCAGGCGGACTCTCAACCACTGCACCACCAGGGAAGCCCCAGTCACCATCTTTTAACAGCTGTGCTTTATACCCTTCCCACCATAGGCATCAAACAGATCATTTCCCACTGGCTTTGGAGGTCTTGCCAGATTCTTACTTGATTTATAAATGTATCATAAATAGAATCATTCCGGTTCCTTCTCATCTATAAAAATCAATTAGAATCCTAGGTGAATGAATTTATTTTAATTAAAGTTGTTCATCATAACACGTTGATAAATGGCATTGAAATTTTACTGATGAGTCGACTGTCATATTCAAGTAGGCTGCTTGCAGGAACTGATAGAACTATTGGTTGATTTAAAATGTAACACAGATGCCAAAGTTTTAGTGTACATTATTACCTAGACTACTGAATTATCTTTGTAAAAATTTCCTCAGATGCTATTTACAGGTACCATGTAATATAGGCTAATGTGCAATTCTATTGGTAAACTGCCTTGCTATGATTTTTCATGTAAAGTATGTCCTCTAGTATTGATATAGAGTATGTCTATTCACCAGCCTACTGAAACCTAGTGGTTTAAAACATGATTATTAAGAAATAAATTTTTAAGAAGACTTTATTTAGGTGGGATCTAGAGGATGTGATAAGTACTTTTGACTTCAAAATAATGAATTTATAATTGGCCTCTGTCTAAAAATTTGAATTGCAGTGGATTTGTACCTAAACACAATCTTATGCATAATTGTATGAAATTTGGTATGGATCAGAAAGGCTTTCCCTCCCCACTTTTTTTCCTTCTATTTAACTGTGGGCTATTAGCAGCCATATCAAATCCAATCATTTAAAATTTCCAATGCACCTATAATCCTTTTATCCTTATTCTAAGATTATCATTTCACCTCTTAATGGATTGAAAAAATGGTGAGGATACTTTACAAATTCACTCAATCACTGTCAATTTAGTAACTCTTAATAACCTTAGTTAAAGTAAAAGCTCAACTGCTTGTGCCTACTATAGAGCCGTTGAGGAGACGTGGCAAGAGATCTGCTCAGTCGTTTGCTTTGTAGACTTTATCTAGAGGGACCAGTCAATATTTTATTAAACTATGATATGATTAGAATGGTTATGGTTGTATTATTGCAGGTCTGGGAACTATGCATTAAATGTGTCGAATGAATTTGGGATGCTACAAAGTTATAAAATATAACTGAGCTGTTTCATTTCAGGGAATTTCCAGTCAGTGTAACCATTTTAAAATATTTTAGGATGAAAATAGTTTAAACCATTTTTTTAAGCTTGAAATCCTGAACGCTGTGCTTCAAGCTGACTTAGAGGTAAACCTACTGGGGAAATAAGTGACCCACTTACAGACTGAAGCCTCTATTACTTCAGAAAGATGTTCTACATTTTCTGGCATCCTAAGAATAAAATTTTATCTCTGTAAGTACACCTCATTTCCATTCTAGTTAGGACTAATGGATCCTCGTGTGGCAAAGAGCTGGACAATGGAGAAAACTGGATAGCTGATAATCCAGATAGTTCTTAGCACTCTGAACAACCTCAAGTACAGCCATCCAAGCCAGTAATTACATTGTTGCATTATTTCTTTGTGAAATTTGCCTCTTGTCTGTACCCTTGAAATTGAATAAAATTTCATGAGACTCCTTAAAAAAAAAAAAAGTTTACTTGCACTGCTATGAACCATCACCACCATCCATCTCCAGAGCACTTTTCATTTTGCAGAACTGAACTCTGCTCATTAAATGGTCACTCCTCATTTCCCCCTCCCCTCAGCCCTTGGCAACCACTATTCTACTTTCTGTCTTTAGGAATTTGACTCCTCTGGGACCTCATGTAAGTGGAATCACACTGTATTTGTCCTTTTGTGACTGTCTTCTTTCATTTAGCACCATGTCCTCAAGGTCTATGCATGTTGCAGCCTGTGTCAGAACTTCCTTCCTTTGGAAGGCTGAATAATATCCCATCGTATGTGTAGACCACATTTTGTTTATCCATCTGTCCATCAATGGACACATGGGTTGCTTCCACCTTTTGGCTATTGCGAATAGTGCTGCTGTGAACATGAGCATACAAATATTTGTTCGAGATTCTGCTTTCAATTCTTTTTGGATTTATACCAGAAATAGATTGCTGTATCATATAGTAATTCTATTTCTAATTTTTTACAGACACAATCCTTTTAATACCTACATAATATTCCTCTACCAGTTCCTTTTATCATTCCCCTATTGAAGAACAATAGTTTCTTTAACCATTTTCCTCCCAAAGGTTTTTTTTCTCCATTTTCATTATTACAATGATTCAACAAGTATCCTTGTATACACTTCTTACAAAAGTTGACCCTTGAACAACATGGGTTTGAACTGCATGGGTCCACTTAAATGTGGATTTTTTTTCAGTAGTCAATACTGCAGCACTACATGATCTGTGGTTGGTTGACTCTGCACATGTGGAACCACAGGTAAGGAGAAATCACGTACATGTAGGGCAGACTGTAGGTTAGACATGGATTTTCGACTGCAGAAGGTTGGCACCCCTAACCCCTGCAGTGTTCAAGGGTCAATATGAGTATTCTTTTTTTTGCTGTACGCGGGTCTCTCACTGTTGTGGCCTCTCCCGTTGCGGAGCACAGGCTCCGGACGCGCAGGCTCAGCGGCCATGGCTCACGGGCCCAGCCGCTCCGCGGCAATGTGGGATTTTCCCGGACCGGGGCACGAACCCGTGTCCCCTGCATTAGCAGGCGGACTCTTAACCACTGCGCCACCAGGGAAGCCCTGGGTATTCTTAACTATATTTTTAGACTTTTTTTTTTTTTTTGGCTGTGTTGGCTCTTTGTTGCTGTGCGTGGGCTTTCTCTATTTTTAGACATTTTTAAGCTCATTATAACAAGAAAACATGAAAAGATGCATGAGATTAAGTTAATAACAACCCCTCCCATCTTACTACTATCAATCCTCTGCCCATGAGGCAATTGGAATAACAGCCTGTTTCTTACATTTTAAAAAGTTCTCAAACGTGTGCACATGTACATATCTATATACATAAGTATGTGTATTCATCCATCCAAAAGTGTTCAATGTATATATAAGCAACTACATATAAATTATGTTCTCCCTCTTTCTTTATAAAACTGGAACCACGCTATGTACAGTGTTCTGTACAGACTTCGTTCTTAAGCACTATGTAATGGAGATTGTTCCAAATTAGAACATAAAGAGCTTTGGTAATTCCCTGGCAGTCCAGTGGTTAAGACTCTGCACTTTCACTGCCAAGGGCCCGAGTTCGATCCCTGGTTGGGGAACTAAGATCCCACAAGCCGTGTGGCCAGAAAAAAAAGAGGCTTGTAGAAGCTCTCTGTATTCTGGAAATATTAATCTTTTTTCTCATGTATGTGTATATTGGTTTTACTTTCTTGGGGTATCTTTTTCCATACACTAAAATGAAATGTTATATAATCAAATATATCTAATTTTTCTTTTATGGCTTAAGAGTTTGGAAAACTTGCTGAAGAAAACGTCTCCTCCCATCCCCAAGGTTATATAAATACTCCCCCTCTACATTTTCTTCTAGTATTTTTATTGTCTCTATTTAAAGATGTTTTACGTTTCATATGTTTAATACATCCAAATTTATTGTTGCTTTTGGTAGGAGGTAGAGGTCAAGTTTTCTTTTTGTTTTCCAGATTATGTCAATACAATCATTCTTAAAAAGCTATCCCTTATCCATTGAATTGTTACCTTTGTTATATATCATACTACCACACATATAGACTATTTTTTAGTCTCTTCAACTGTGAAATGGGAATTAGACTTATGTAATGTTAAAGATGGAAATGATGTTCCATAGCAATGTCTCTGTTATGCTCTGAATGTTTGTGTCCCTCTCAAATTCATATGTGCACAAACCTAACATGCAAGGTGATGGTACTAGGAAGTGGGGCCTTTGGGAGGTGATGAGGTCATGAGGGTGGAGCCTTCATGAATGGGATTAGTGCCCTTATAATAGAGACCCCACAGTGCTCCTTTGCCCCTTCCACCAAGTGAGGACACAGTGAGAGAAGTCTGCCACTGGACAGGGGGTCCTCCCTCGACCCTGCTGGCCTCTGATCTCGGAGCTCCAGCCTCTAGAACCATGGAGGTTAATTGCTATTGTTTAAGCTGCCCAGTCTATGGTATTGCTATAGCAACCCTAACGCACTACGACAGTCTCTAAGGTCCCTTCCAGATCTACATTTCTTTGTTAAGAAGGAGAAAATGAATTATGATCTGCAGGGAGGAAGAGGGGTGAGACCCGAGCGGTGGAGGAAAGCGCAGGACACTGTCGGGGGACCCTTACGCCGTGGAGCTTCATGTAGAGGCCGCAGGCGTTGCACACGGGCTCGCCCTCGGCGTTGCGGCGCCACAGAGTGGTGGTGGTAGTCTGGCAGTTGGCGCAGGAGAGGCCCACTCGGCGGGAGGCGGACTGCAACACAAGAGACAGACCCTTCAGGTCCAATGACAAGGATATGGCAGGCGCCGCAGCATCTCGCTTCACGGGCAGCGAGCGTGGGGCATGGCTGTGTGAGAGTCTCAGACCAGCCACCGCACCCGATGCTCAGATGCCACATCCCTAAGCCTCTCCTGGGGGCGTGGGAGCAAAAGGGCTGTGCTGCAGGGGATGGCAAATCCTGGTCATAACTGCGGCGTCAGCAACATTATCAGTCACTCGCGTCAGGGAAAAGCCCAGCAAGCCCTGCACACTGTAGGCAGAAAAGCTTCTCCCCAAAGTAGAACGAATCCGAGCCTCAGGTGCTGGGAGTGAGTGGGGGGTGAGGAATTACTGTGTCCGAGTGTCTTCAAAGACTGACCTCAAGAAAGGGAAGCACTAGGGTTTATCCCCTCTGTTCTTCTTTCCCTAATATCTGTGGAAAGCTAGTTCGAATTGGTCAAAATCAAATTTTAGTCGAAAAGACCAGGAAACTAGGAGACAAAAACTTGGTTCCAACTCTTCCCCAGCCACAGGGCCCAGCACGCCCCACATAATCTCCCTGGTCTTTGGGTTTATCAACGGATCGACTGAAAACAGGGTGAGTCACAACACAGAAAGGATGAATTAGCCTTCCTCGTGGAGCTGTGAACACAGGAGATACACCAGACAGCGCTGGGTCGGGGAGCAGGAGGTCTGGACTCTGGTCCCCGAGGGGAGACTCAGTATCTAAGTGACCACGGGCAAGGCCATAGCTTTTCTGAGCCTCACTCTTCACTTCTGCACAATGAAGGGGTTGAACTCAATGGTCTGGACCATCCTCGTAGCTCAAGCCAACTCTGAAGGTGTAAGAAATTACTATTTGCCACTCATCCAGCCCTTCAACCTGCACCTTCTCTGAAACGTGACTTGAAGCCCCAAACTCAAAACCGGGAAGTTCCCACCAAGGCCGAGCCCTGAAGCCAGGAGCTGACAGGAGAGAGGCCTGGCTGCCGGGCGCCAGGCACTGGCTTACCAGGCGGCGCTGGGGCTTGATGAGGGGCCGGTTGATGCCGTTCATCTTGTGGTAGAGGCCGCAGGCGTTGCATAGGTAGTGTCCTGTCCCATCCCGCCGCCACAGCGGGGTGGACATGGCCCCGCAGTTGACACACTCTCTGCCTTCCGAGAAGTCGTCAAACATATCTACTGGGTGGGAAACAATACAGAGGATTAGTTCTCTGTTTATGCCAGAAATCTCACAGTGGAGAATCTAGACACCAAGGAAATAATGCCTTCTCCTTGCAAGGAGCGGAAGACGGATCACCCTGGGCTGTCTGGCTTTTCCTCCCTCGGCCCTAACCCTTGGCAACCGGCTCAGAGGGCTGTCCTGGCAAGCAGACCTTACCCCCGGCATCCCAGACACAGCAGGCTCTCCCTGGTCATGAGAAAGGGAAGGGCGTGTGGCAGAGACCACGAGCGCCTGGATTTCTCTCTCTTCAGAGCCTGGGGGTGGGGGGGGGTTCACCTAACACTGAGTTCTACTCAAGACCTTCTTTCTCTCTTTTTTCCCTTTCAAAATTGAGATTCCATTTCCTTTTCAATAAAAATATAATAAATATTTACTTCGGGACAATTAAGTGCTGGAATGTGTAAAAAAATATAGAAATCATACATAATCCTGTAACTCAAAGATCACCATGATATTAACATTTTGTTCTGTTAGATCCTTTGCAATGTTTTATATATTGACATGTTCTTGTCTACTTGAGGTCAAGCTGTATCATTTTGAGCCCGTTTTCTCACTTCATACCAAAGCATTTCCCCACATTAGAAATTCTTTATGAACGTATTTTAGTGTATATCATCCCATGCTGGTACTGCACCATCCTTTAACTATTCTCATTCAACTTCTACTTAGCCAGTTTCTGACTCTTGTAGACACCGCTCAGTTTGAAAACTAATCTTAGCATTTCTGGTTATTCCTTAGGATACTCCCCTAGACGTAGAATGACTGAGCCAAAGGGACTATATTTTTCTGAAAGTTCTTGAAATTTTCAAACGTTCCTGCAGAAAAAGGCAGTAATTCATTTTTCTCATTTCAATGTATCTGTATGATATGCTGTGTCATAGTTTGACATTTTTCTTGCTTACTGGAACATAAAATAAAGGTGCATATTATGAGCAATGGTGCTTTAGAGTGGAACCCGTCCACAGGAACGTGGCCATCCCTGCCATTTCCCTGCACTCGCTCATAGGCCCCTCCCTCCCCATCACCTTTGTCTTCCATGTCTATAGAATTTAACAACTGACTCATCTCACTGGTGGCCATTTCAGTCATCCTGCTGAGACAGGCTGGGCCAGTTTCCTTATTCCTTGTGATCTACATAAAGTCTGGCTTAGAACTTCCAGAAGTCTCTCTGACTCCATGTATATTCCATGTATACAAAATGCTTCCTATTTTGAAAATTTTTATATCCTTCCTAAATTTTCTGTCCCTGAATACAGCCACGCTGGTGTTCAGATTGTTCTTGTCCTACTACCAGAGGCAAAAGTGGATTTTTCTCTAGTTCGGGGGGAGACTTGGGGAGGAGGGTAAAAGCTCTCCCTCCATCAGCCTATCCCCTTACCCTGGGGTTTAGGGCCACACATTCTGCTAGTTCTGTGGCCTCGCTACCTGCTCTGAGGGAACTCGGGCTGGAGAAGAGGATGGTGGAGGCCCTCTCCTCAACTCTGGGTACACAAACAGTCATTTGCACCTGCAAACAAGTAACTATGAGTAAACAGTGTGCAGGTGTGAGGGGCTGTTTGCTCAGGCCGGGGAGCTGAGCACACACCGGTCACAAGAGAGGCTATTTTTGCACCTGGGTCACACTGAGAACCCTCCAGCAAGGTCACCTGCCTTGAGAGCTGCACATGACATGATGACTCCTGTTCTCGGCTTGCTTCCCCGAACGCGGGGGGAGGCGTGGAGTGAACAACCTGCCCGTCACCCTCCACCTGCCCTTGCCCGGTGGCCCTGCTCCCTCGGCCCAGCCTTCCGGTGAGGGGACTGGAAAGGCCAGGGGAGCTCACCAAAGGCCCTCAGACCAAGGAGGGGTGCTGGCAATGTCCTCATTTTGTAGCATGTTTGCAATCAACACTAGATGGCGCTACAGTCTCTAAATTGATCCTCTGCATTCTTGTCTAAATCAGGATGGAGGCCTTTTTACATCACCTTTCCAGTCCAAACCGAGCACAACCCAATTAGTCTATTTTTTTTAAACAATGAAAACATTTAAACATATTAAAAAGTGGCCCAACTAGGAAAATGAGCTCTTATTTAATCACCATCCAGCTTCCAACAATCTGTGGCCAGTCTCGTCTCATGTACACCTCCACCCACTTTCCCCCATCCTGATTTCTTTCGAAGAAAATCCCAGACATTCTGTCATTTCACTCATAAATATTTCAGAACGTGCCTCTCACCGATGAAGATTCACACTCTTTTCCTTTTAAAGATAAGCAAACCAAACTCTTTCCTATGTTCCAGTTCATCTAAAGAAGGCTGCATAGGGAGAGGGTCTTTCTCCATCCATTCCTCTTTTCTGGAGGGGAGATTCCCTTTTGTCTTCATATTTATTGTTTTACACCCAGGACAGGATCTCAGCCAAGGAGCCTCCCTAGCAGTCCTGGTCGCTCTGCTGGTTACTGGCCTGACTACCTTGAGAACCCAGCACCGAGGCTTGCCTTAGAGATGCCTTCTTGCCACACGGAATGGGTTACACAGTCAAGCAACCATTTTACAGGCTGGGGAAAGGCACTGGAGGTTGGCAAGTGTGTATTTGTCACCGACAAATACTTACTGAGCATCTGCTATTTCAGCACTCCGATAGATGTCACAGGAGCTCAGAATGCTAATGACCTGGCTGGGCAGATTGGGCCAGAGTATCAATAATGAGTAAATATTACTGAATTCATTTGGGCCACATATCTTAAACAAGTTGGGCATTACGGTGGCAGAGACTTCTTGCCTAGGGTAGGAAGTGCAGAAGTCCCAGATTGAAGAGTCAGGTGTTACAACAGCAGCCAAAGGAAGGATGGGGAGGTGGAGGCCGTGCTTCCTAGAAGCATCCCTCAGACGCACCACATCTCCTTACATCCCAGCACACCTCCAAATGGGCAAAGTTTCCATATCTTCTACCAGAAAATCTTGCCATCCGACCCACTCAATGGAACGTTACATAATTGTAAACGATGATGACAAAGACAACCTGACAATAAAGAAAGATGCCTACCTCCCATGTTAAATGAAAAATGCATCACGCAAAACACCAAATACACTGTGATGGCAGCTGAGACTACCAGGAAGGGGCTTCTATTAGGCTAATCAAATTGTATAGACTTTTCATTTTTATTTTTTTATTTTTAACATTTACTTAATTATTTTTGGCTGCGTTGGGTCTTCGTTGCAGTGTGCGGGCTTCTCATTGTGGTGGCTTCTCTTGTTGCGGAGCACGGGCTCTAGGCACGTGGGCTTCAGTAGTTGTGGCACGTGGGCTCAGGAGTTGCGGTGCACGGGCTTAGTTGCTCCGTGGCATGTGGGATCTTCCCGGACCAGGGCTCAAACCCGTGTCCCCTGCTTTGGCAGGTGGATTCTTAACCACTGTGCCACCAGGGAACTCCCTGGACTTTTCATGTTTAAAAACACCGTTCTGTAATGTTATAATTGCTTACTTTTTAAAATGTGAAAAAAACATAAGAACGAAACAAAAAAATTTTTTTGATCACCTCAAGCAGCTCCCAGTACGCTCTGGGGGAAGGGACTGTTTTACTCTCTTACATCTGACACATACATAAATTTCCCCCCTTGAACTGAAGAAGGGAGAGAAAGAGGTTGACACACTGCTGTTTAGCACCCTCCTCCTCTGGGGGAGGTGGGAGGTGACAGGCTGGGAGCCCCAAACCAGCACCATCATCTGACGGTGTGAACCTT
This sequence comes from Mesoplodon mirus, assembly GCF_964341445.2. Lineage (NCBI taxonomy): Eukaryota > Metazoa > Chordata > Mammalia > Artiodactyla > Ziphiidae > Mesoplodon > Mesoplodon mirus. The sequence continues at coordinate 225,808,919 of NC_138976.1, read as the reverse complement.
GCTAATAACCACTTCATCAGACATGCACTGGGTAGAACTTCCCGAGGGCAAGTGGGCAGCAGCCTGATTTCTAATAAGGAAGGGCACAGCCATGGCCTTGAATTACGAAAGCCCCACCCACGCAGTGCTGGGCATCACGGGAATGGGACCAACCACTTAGAAGGTGGTGGGAATCCAGCTCTAGGAAGTGGGTCAGCTTTACCCCACATTCAGAGGAAAGACTTGTAATAATAGTTGTAAAGTACTTTGTAAATAAGAGGAAAAACTCACAACAATGGTTGTAAAGTGCTTTGCAAACACCGAATGAGATAACAATGATGGGTTATTGTCAGGGTTGGAGGGTTTGGGAGGGAGTGGGGACAACCAGGCAGAACCTTGGTGCCTGGATATTGGGGGAGGGACAGCTAAAAGAGCCAGGAGATCTGGGAATCTGACCTTTTCTCAGAAGTGTAAATTGTATATCACTCTCAGACTTGGCCCAGCTTGAGACTTGTGGGCAGGGAATGAACTTGCAGGCAGGTTGACAGGTCTCGGGGCTCTGCTCATGGGAAATATTAATTCATGACCATTTTAGCAACCAAAGGCAGAAAATGAATTGTGCCCTCACCCCAAGAATGGGGGTCTAACTCCTCACTTCCATTCACGCCCCGCTTAA